>NC_092707.1:188385643-189858136 GCF_047496885.1 Scyliorhinus torazame | reverse complement strand
TCTATCCATGCTACTACTTTACCCTCAATGCCATGCATCTTTATCTTATGCAGCAATCTTTTGTGTGGCACCTTGTCAAAAGCTTTCTGGAAATCCAGATTTACCATATCCATTGGCTCCCCGTTATCTATTGCACTGGTAATGTCCTCAAATAATTCCACTAAATTAGTTAGGCACGCTGCGTCTACCCAATGGGACAATTTTCATCCAGATGCCTCGCTATTTCTTCCTTGATGATAGATTCCAGCATCTTCCCTACTACCGAAGTTAAGATAACTGGCCTATAATTACCCGCTTTCTGCCTACCTCCTTTTTTAAACAGGTTTGCTAATTTCCAATCTGTCGGGACCACCCCAGAGTCCAGTGAATTTTGGTAAATTATCACTCGTGCATTTGCAATTTCCCTCGCCATCTCTTTTAGCAGTCTGGGATGCATTCCATCATGGCCAGGAGACTTGTCTACCTTTAGCCCCATTAGCTTGCCCATTACTACCTCCTCAGTGATAACAATCATCACACGGTCCTCACCTGTCATAGCCTCATTTCCATCAGTCACTGGCATGTTATTTGTGTCTTCCACTGTGAAGACCGACCCAAAAAACCTGTTCAGTTCCTCAGCCATTTCTTCATCTCCCATTATTAAATCCCCCTTCTCATCCTCTAAATGACTAATATTAACCTGAGCCACTCTTTTTTTGTTTTACATATTTGTAGAAACTTTTACTATCTGTTTTTATATTCTGAGCAAGTTTACTCTCGTAATCTATTTTACTGTTCTTTATAGCTTTTTTAGTGGCTTTCTGTTGCCCCCTAAAGATTTCCCAGTCCTCTTGTCTCCCACTAAATTTTGCCACTTTGTATGCTTTTTCCTTCAATTTGATACTCTCCCTTATTTCCTTCGATATCCACGGGCGATTTTCCCTCTTTCTACCATCCTTTCTTTTTGTTGGTATAATCCTTTGCTGAGCACTGTTCCTCAACTGTTTCACCATAAAGTCTTTGCTCCCAGTCTATCTTAGCGAGCTCTTCTCTCATCCCATTGTAATCTCCTTTGTTTAAGCACAAAACACTAGCGTTTGATTTTACCTTCTCACCCTCCATCTGTATTTTAAATTCCACCATATTGTGATTGCTCCTAGTTAGGATCCCTAACTATGAGATCATTAATCAATCCTGTCTCATTACACAGGACCAGGGGCGAAATTCTCCCGAAACGGCGCGATGTCCGCCGACTGGCGCCCAAAACGGCGCCAATCAGACGGGCATCGCGCCGCCCCAAAGGTGCGGAATGCTCCGCATCTTTGAGGGCCGAGCCCCAACATTGAGGGGCTCGGCCGACGCTGGAGGAATTTCCGCCCCGCCAGCTGGCGGAAACGGCCTTTGTTGCCCCGCCAGCTGGTGCGGAAATGACATGTCGGGGCGGCGCATGCGCGGGAGCGTCAGCGGCCGCTGACAGTTTCCCGCGCATGCGCAGTGGAGGGAGTCTCTTCCGCCTCCGCCAGGGAAAGAGTGCCCCCACGGCACAGGCCCGCCCGTGGATCGGTGGGCCTCGATCGCGGGCCAGGCAACCGTGGGGGCACCCCCCGGGGTCAGATCGCCCCGCGACCCCCCCCAGGACCCCGGAGCCCGCCCACGCCGCCTTGTCCCGCCGGTAAATAGGTGCTTCAATTTACGCCGGCGGGACAGGCAATTTATCGGCGGGACTTCGGCCCATCCGGGCCGGAGAATCGAGCGGGGGGGGGCCCGCCAACCAGTGCCGCCCGATTCCCGCCCCCGCCGAATATCCGGTACCGGAGACTTCGGCAACCTGCGGGGGCGGGATTCACGGCAGCCCCCGGCGATTCTCCAACCCGGCGGGGGGTCGGAGAATGACGCCCCAGATCTAGGACCGCTTGTTCCCTCGTCGGTTCCATTACACACTGTTCTAGGAAACTATCGCGGATTCATTCTATAAACTCCTCAAGGCTGCCTTGACCGACCTGGTTAAACCAATCGACATGTAATCTAAAATCCACCATGACAACTGTTGTACCATTTATACATGCATCAGTTATTTCTTTGTTTATTGCCTGCCCCACCATAATGTTACTATTTGGTGGCCTATAGACTACTCCTATCAGTGACTTTTTTGCCTTACTATTCCTGATTTCCACCCGAATGGATTCTACCTTATCCTCCATAGCACCAATGTCATCCCTTACTATTGCCCGGATGTCATCCTTGAATAACAGAGCTACACCACCTCCCTTACCATCCACTCTGTCCTTCCGAATAGTTTGATACCCTCGGATATTTAAATCCCAGTCGTGACCATCCTTTAACCATGTTTCAGTAATGGCCACTAAATCATAGTCATTCCCGATGATTTCGCCATCAACTCATTTACCTTATTCCAAATACTACGAGCATTCAGGTAAAGTACATTTATTTTGGCTTTTATACCTCTGTTTTGAATCTTAACATCTTGATCAGTCACCTCTCCTAAGTTATTTTTCCTCTGAACTTTTCTCCTAATTTTCCTTGTCGTTGAACCCATATCTTCATGTAACAACTTGTCGCGTCGCTTTCCATTTATGTTTTTACTTCCCGTTTTATTCCTTTTAGTATTACTGGGCCTATTCACTGAGCTCCTCTCAGTCATTGTACCTTGTACTGTCGCCCTTTTTGATTTTTGACTATGGCTTCTCTGCCTTACACTTTCCCCCTTACTGCCTTTTGTTTCGATCCCTGTTTTACTACCTTCCAACTTCCTGCATCGGTTCCCATCCCCCTGCCACATTAGTTTAAACACTCCCCAACCACTCTAGCAAATAGCCCCCCTCGGACATCAGTTCCAGTCCTGCCCAGATGTAACCCTTCCAGTTTGTACAGGTCCCACCTCCCCCAGAACTGGTCCCAATGCCCCAGGAATCTGAAACCCTCCCCCTGACATCATCTCTTTCGCCACGTATTCATCCTATATATCCTGTCATTTCTGACTCACACGTGGCACCAGTAGTAATCCTGAGATCACTACCTTAGATGTCTGATTTGTAAATATCCTTCCTAGACCCCTGTATTCTGCTTTTAGGACCTCATCCCTTTTTTTACCTATGTCGTTTGTACCGATGTGTACCACGACCACTGGCTGTTCACCCCCCCCCCTCCAGAATGTCCTGTACCTGCTCCGAGACATCCTTGACCCTAGCACCAGGGAGGCAACACACCATCCTGGAGTCTCGTTTGCGGCCACAGAAACGCCCGTCTATTCCCCTTACAATTGAATCCCCTATAGCTATTGCACTGTCACACTTATTACCCCTCAGAACCAACCGTGGTGCCACGGGTTTCGCTGTTGCTGTTTTCCCCTGAAAGGCCATTCCCCTCAACAGTATCCAAAGCGGTAAAACTGTTCTGCAGGGGAATGGCCACAAGAGATTCCTGCACTATCTGCCTCGCTCTCTTGCTCTGTCTAGTGGTCACCCATTTCCTTCCTGCCTGCAGAGTCTGAGTCTGCGGTGTGACCACCTCTCTATACGTGCTATCCACGATACTCTCCGATTTGCGGATGCTCCCCAGTGTCCCCAGCCGCCGCTCCAGCTCTGAAACTCGAGCTTCCAGGAGCTGTAACTGGAGACATTTCCTGCACACATGCTGACCCTGGGTGTCATGATATTCAGGTGAACATCACAGCACATACATACATACATAATGATGGACAGATCAACGGACCAATCAACACACACAACACGACAGCCAATCACAGACAAGAGCATACACAGTACAAAACAGGGAACACAACACTTCCTGGGCACTCGAGCAGGAGACAGTTTAGGGCACAGACCTCATTGCCAGCCACTCAGACATTCACCATGTGCTGAGTATCAGAATTCACTATGTTAATAGTTGATTGAAATAAAACTGCGTTGTACCATTCGCAACCGTGTTGGTTCGTCTGTGTATCAGAGTACCCAACACTTCATGATACCAGGCGTGGTTTGATACCTACCCACAAATCTGCCATCCTGCGCCATGGACACCGTCAACACACCGCAGCTGTTGCAAGTCGCTGGGAACCTAGGCGTCAATTGGAAGCTGTTCAAGCAGCGCTTCCAGCTCTTTCTGGAAGCCAACGAAAAAGAGAGCGCCTCAGACACCAGGAAGATCGCCATCCTCCTCACCACCGTAGGTCAGCACGCCATCCATGTCGACAACTCCCTGGTGTTCGCGGAAGGCGAGGACAAATCCAAATACAAGACGGTCCTTCTCAAGCTCGACCAACACTTCAACGTCGAGGTCAACGAGAGCTTCGAGAGGTATGTCTTCCAGCAGCGTCTGCAAGGTAAGGATGAGCTCTTTCAGTCATTCCTAATGCATCTCCGCATCCTCGCACAGTCCTGCGGTTACGACACCACCTCAGATTCCATGATTCGGGACCAGATCATTTTTGGGGTCGCCTCGGGCACCCTACGTCAGAAGCTTTTAAAAATAAAAGGCCTCACCTTAGCCTCCGCAATCGAAGCCTGTGTCCTGCAAGGAAACGCGACTAGCCGCTATGGCCAATTTCAGGCGACCGAATCGGCGCGCCGGGGGTCCTACGCGGCCAGATCGGCAAGCCAGGTGCCTCACGAGGCCGGCCGGGTCCAGGCGATTGAGTTCCTCCTGGCTCGGACAAGGGCGGCCATTTCGCGCGCTTTTCGAGGCCTCCCGCGCCTGCGCGCGCCAAAACCTACGGCAACACTGAGGGACGTGATGCGCAGGCGCGCTCGACGCAAGACCGAACTGCACATGCGCAGTGGCGCAACGAACGCCATGACGTCACGACGTGTGGCAACTGTGGAGCTGGACATTTAAAGCGGCAATGTCCCGCAACAACCCGACAATGCCTACGCTGTGGCAAGGTGGGTCACTATGCTGCTTACTGTCGAGCAGCTCAACCTGTCAATCTTGCACAATTCCGACAACCTCGCAGGGACGTGCGGACCATTCAGCCTCCCCATTACGAATCGTGCCCAGACGACATCCAGACCGGTGACACAGATGACCGAGACGCCTTCCGTCTTGCGGTCATTGATGGGAACCGAGTTAACACGATCAATCCGGGTGATGAATGGTGTGCCACCCTGACGGTCAACCAATCGCCGATAACTTTCCGCCTGGACACTGGCGCCTCCGCCAACCTCATAGCATGGTCAGCCTTCTACGCCATGAAGGTCAGACCTCCAGTTCGGCCGTCCCGGTGCAGGATGGTCGACTACAACGGGAACGTTATCCCGGCTATGGGATTCTGCCAGCTCCAGGTGACACACAACACACACACGGCCACACTCTCATTCGAGATAGTCGGCTAATCGAAGGACTCCCTGCTGGGCGCACAGGCATCCAAGGCTCTCCACCTCGTGCAACGAGTCCACACTCTCTCTCCAGACGGAACGTCTGACTTCCCGGATGCAGAGTTCAACGCACGGCTCCAATCGCTCCTCGCCCACAACCAGGAGGCATTCGAGGGTATGGGAACACTGCCATACACCTACCAAATTCGCCTCAAACCAGACGCCATCCCGGTCATTCACGCACATTGCAGAGTCCCTGCGCCACTCAAAGACCGCCTCAAGCAGCAGCTGCAGGATCTCCAGGACCAAGGGGTCCTTTCCAGGGTCACGGAGCCCACGCCGTGGGTCAGCTCCATGGTGTGTGTCAAGAAGCCCTCCGGCGAGCTCCGGATCTGTAATGACCCAAAAGACCTCAATAACAATATTATGAGGGAACATTACCCATACCCAAACGGGAAGAGATTACGAGCGAATTGGCCCAGGCGAAAATATTTACGAAACTGGATGCTGGTTCTGCTACAACCGAATGCCATTTGGCATCATCTCGGCATCCGAGGTCTTTCATAGGACCATGGAGCAGATGATGGATGGCATCAAAGGGGTGCGCGTCTACGTGGACGACGTCATCATCTGGTCCACCACACCACAGGAGCACATCTATCGTCTCCAACGCGTCTTTGCACGCGTACGTGAAAACGGCCTGCGCCTCAACCGAGCCAAGTGTTCTTTCAGCCAAACCGAGCTGAAGTTCCTGGGGGACCACATTTCCCGGTCAGGGGTCCGTCCGGATGCAGACAAGGTGAGCGCCATCACAGCCATGCCGCAGCCGTCAGACAAGAAAGCAGTACTACGCTTCCTAGGCATGGTCAACTTCCTGGGGAAGTTAATTCCCAACCTTGCCTCCCACACGACAGCTCTATGCCTCCTCGTCAAAAAGTCCACGGAGTTCCAGTGGCAGCACACACACCAGCAGGAATGGGAGGAGCTCAAACTCAAGCTCACCACAGCACCGGTCTTGGCGTTTTTCGACACGTCTCGTGCCACTAAAATCTCGATGCCAGCCAGTCCGGCATTGGAGCAGTGCTCCTGCAGCGGGATGACACTGCGTCATGGGCCCCGGTCGCCTAGGCATCGCGGGCCATGACCCCCACAGAACAGCGCTACGCGCAGATCGAAAAGGAGTGCCTGGGCTTGCTAACCGGTTTAGACAAGTTCCATGATTATGTGTATGGTCTTCCCCGGTTCACTGTTGAAACTGACCACCGCCCCCTGGTCAGCATCATAAACAAGGACCCGAACGAGATGACTCTTCGTCTCCAGCGCATCCTACTTAAACTTAGGAGGTATGACTTCAAACTGGTCTACACCCCAGGGAAGGAACTCATCGTTGCCGATGCCCTATCCAGAGCAGTGAGCACACTGCCCGATTCGGAGGGGTTCGTATGTCAGGTTGAGCCGCAGGTGGCCTTCACATCGGCAAATCTGCCAGCTGACGACTCCAGTCTGGCCCATATTCGCCGAGAGACTGCGGCCGACCCCCTTCTACAACGTGTGATGCGCCACATGACGGGAAGGTGGCTCAAAGGGCAGTGCCCGCAGTTCTACAATGTCCGAGACGACCTGGCCGTCATTGATGGTGTTCTTCTGAAGCTGGACCGGATTGTGATTCCGCACAGCATGCGCAAACTGGTTCTCGACCAACTACACGAAGGCCACCTGGAGGTCGAGAAGTGCAGACGGAGGGCCCGAGAGGCGGTATACAGGCCGGGCATCAGTGATGATATTGGGAATATGGTGCTCAACTGCCCCACCTGCCAAAGGTTTCAGCCGGTGCAACCTCCTGAAACGCTTCTGCCCCATGAGCTGGTGACGTCCCCCTGGGCGAAGGTGGGTGTAGACCTCTTTCACGCGCTCGGCAGGGACTATGTCATCGTCGTTGACTACTTCTCCAACTACCCAGAAGTCATACGCCTGCACGATTTGACGTTGTCCACTGTCATAAGGGCCTGCAAAGACACCTTCGCTTGCCACGGCATTCCCACGACTGTCATGTCGGACAATGGGCCCTGTTTCGCCAGCCAGGAATGGTCATCGTTTGCTGCCTCGTAGGGCTTCACATATGTGACGTCTAGCCCTCTGCACCCCCAGTCCAATGGAAAGGCGGAGAAGGGCGTTCACATTGTCAAGCGGCTCCTCTGCAAGGCTGCTGCTGCTGGATCGGATTTCTGCCTCGCCCTGCTGGCCTATCGCTCGGCCCCACTAGCCACTGGTCTCTCACCAGCCCAGCTCTTGAGGGTCGCACCCTCAGGACCACTGTGCCTTCCATTCTGACACCCACAATCGACCATGCTACGGTACTGCACAGGATGCAACTGCAGCGCAGTCGCCAGAAGAGGTCATATGACACAAGGGCAACTGATCTTCCCGCCCTGGCCCCCGGAGACGACGTCCGCATCTACCTACCAGAAGGTGGCTGATCAGCTCCTGCCAAAGTTCTCCGACGCATGGCTCTCCGCTCGTTCCTGGTTCGCATGCCTGATGGATCCGTTCGTCGGCGCAATCGGCGGGCTCTTCGCCTGCTTCCATGCTCCCTATGAACAGAGACCTTACACTGACACCGTGCCCTCATGTTGTTCCTGATATCGACTTCGTGGAGCTGCCTGTTACCATGCCCCTTCCGCCGTCGACCGTGACCAGGCCCATTCCTCAGCTGGTGGTTCCAGACCTACCCTTGAGGCGGTCAACCCGAATTCGTCGCCCACCTACTAGACTGGACTTCTGAGACTGTTTATACATTGAACTCATGCAACCACTGTGTTAATATGTTTATGTTCTTATCGTTATATGAATTTGTTTTATCATTCAACATTTCCCCGTTCTTTGTTTATGGTACAACCTCGTTATTAGTCCCACCCGACATCGCCCCTTGTATATAGTTAAGCCCCATGTACATGCTGTAAATATTGCACATACACACATTTAGCTACACTCAGTACACATCTCTATTTATAACCACGTAGGCACATAATCTTGTAAAAAAGGGGGGATGTCATGATATTCAGGTGAACATCACAGCACATACATACATACATAATGATGGACAGATCAACGGACCAATCAACACACACAACACGACAACCAATCACAGACAAGAGCATACAAAGTACAAAACAGGGAACACGACACTTCCTGGGTACTCGAACAGGAGAGGGCTCAGGGCACAGACCTCATTGCCAGCCACTCAGACATTCACCATGTGCTGAGTACTAGAGTTTACTATCTCAATAAAACTGAGTTGTACCATTCGCAACCGTGTTGGTTCGTCTGTGTATCAGAGTACCCAACACTTCACTGGGGACTGGAACTGTCCCCAGCCTGCCACATGGAGCAAGAGGAGCAGACCATGCCTTGGAGCTGTCCTGCCATGATTTATTCCTTTAAATTAAACTTTTGAAATTAAATTTTAGAAAGATGTTCTTGTGTTGGATTATATCCAATCTCCTGCATACTATTTAATTAGCTTTATCCCTGAGTATTTATCTTGCTTGATCTGACAACAAATTAAATAGTTATTTAATTGAAATTAAAAAAGTTATTTTATTAAAATTAAAAAAGTTATTTAAATCAACTTGAAAATAGTAATTTAAATCAACACAAAATAGTTTTTAAGTGAGATATAAAAATTTTAAAAATAGTAACTCAAATCAACTTAAAAATAGTAATCTAAGTCAAATTTAAAAATAGTAATTCAAATCAACTTAAAAGTAGTAACTTATATCAAATTAAAACTAGTAATCCACAAATATTTAAATTAGCCCAGTCTGCCTAACAGCCAATCAGGTCACTTTACCGTTTTTTTTTTTCAATTTTGAAATAAACAAACAGACATGCAGCTGTCCTACCTGCAGCATTGTCCCGCGCAGGTCCGCTCCTCTCTGCTCCCGGAAGGTAAGTGAAGGCCTAGAGCCTGGTGCTGCCTTTATCCTCTCCCCTGCAGCAGTGTCCCGCGCAGGTCCGCTCATCTCTGCTCCCGGAAGGTAAGTGAAGGCCTCGGGCCTGGCGCTGTCTTTATCCTCTCCCTTGCAGCAGTGTCCCACGTAGGTCCGCTCCTCTCTGCTCCCGGAAGGTAAGTGAAGGCCTCGAGCCTGGTGCTGCCTTTATCCTCTCCCCTGCAGCAATGTCCCGTGCAGGTCCGCTCCTCTCTGCTCCCGGAAGGTAAGTGAAGGCCTCGAGCCTGGTGCTGTCTTTATCCTCTCCCCTACAGCAGTGTCCCATGCAGATCCGCTCCTCTCTGCTCCCGGAAGGTAAGTGAAGGCCTCGAGCCTGGCGCTGCCTTTATCCTCTCCCCTGCAGCAGTGTCCCGTGCAGGTCCACTCATCTCTGCTCCCGGAAGATAAGTGAAGGCCTCAAGCCTGGCTCTGCCTTTATCCTCTCCCCTGTGATGCGCGATCAATTACACTCAAGATGAAGTGATTTCATAACTGAAGGCTTTAATCTACTAGAACTTGTTCCCCAGCAGCTTCGGTACAGAAAGTGAAGGCTGCTGGGACGGCACCATCTCTTATACTCCGCCTTCATGGCGGAGCTACGTAATACAGCCAATGGTGGACTCCTGGGTCTAACCAATGGTCATCAGCCTTTTAGGTACCGCAATACCTGGTACTACCACATTCACCCCCTGTTAAAAAAGGAGTCCGGCGGGGGTGTGGCCAGTGGTAACAGTCGCCTTTAACATGGTATGATCAGGTATGGAGGTACGTGCTGTCGAGGATATTTACAAAGTTCACAGAAAAAGTCACAGCGAAGCAATCAGTCGATCGGGTGGCCTGGTCATCCTTCTGGAGCATCTGGGCTTCGGTGGTGATTCTGGTGGTGGTCCCGGTGGTTGCGACACCGGGAGCGTGGTTTCGTCGTCCTTGGCAGCTTTGTCACCCCTAGGCAGCGCTGTAGGGGGTGTCGGTGGGTGGGCGGGCCTAGGCAGGAGCGGCGGGAGTACTGACTCTCCAGTGAGGTGCGGTGGGGGGGGGTGGGGCTGGGGGCAATGGTTCGGGTGCGCGTGGGGTTCCGGCGGGCGCCAGGTCCCAAAGGGAGACTGTATCTTGCCGGCCGTCAGGGAATGCCACGTAGGCGTACTGGGGGTTAGCGTGCAGCAGGTGGACCCTCTCGACCAACGGGTCCGACTTGTGCGCCCTCACATGTTTCCGCAGCAGGACAGGTCCGGGTGTCACTAGCCAGGTTGGGAGCGGGGTCCTGGAGGAGGACTTTCTGGGGAAAACAAGGAGACGTCCATGTGGTGTCTGATTTGTGGTCGTACATAGCAGTGACCGGATGGCGTGGAGGGCCACCGGGAGGACTTCTTGCCAGCGGGAGACTGGGAGATTCCTGGACCGTAGGGCCAGTAGAACAGTCTTCCAGACCGTTCTGTTCTCCCTCTCTACCTGCCCGTTTCCCCGGGGGTTGTAACAGGTCGTCCTGCTCGAGGAGATGCCCTTGCTGAGCAGGAATTGACGCAGTTCGTCGCTTATAAAGGAGGACCCCCTATCACTGTGTATGTACGCGGGGAAATCGAACAGTGTAAAGATACCCTGGAGGGCCTTGATGACGGTGGTTGTGGCCATGTCGGGGCAGGGGATGGCGAAAGGGAACCGGGAGTACTCATCAATCAAGTTAAGGAAGTACGTGTTGCGGTCGGTGGAGGGGAGGAGGCCTTTGAAATCCATGCTGAGACGTTCAAAGGGACGGGAAGCCTTTATCGGATGCGCTCTCTCTGGCCGGTAGAAGTGCGGTTTGCACTCCGCGCAGATTTGGCAGTCCCTGGTGACTGTCCTGACCTCCTCGATGGAGTAGGGCAGATTGTGGGTCTTGACGAAGTGGAAGAAACGAGTGACCCCCCGGGTGGCAGAGGTCCTCGTGGAGGGCGCGGAGGCGGTCCACTTGTGCAGTGGCACAAGTGCCGCGGAACAGGGCATCAGGAGGCTCATTTAGCTTCCCCGGACGGCACAAGATCTTGTAGTTGAAGGTGGAGAGTTCTATCCTCCACCGCAAGATCTTGTCGTTTTTAATCTTGCCCCGCTGTGCATTATCGAACATGAAGGAAACCGACCGTTGGTCCGTGAGGAGAGTGAATCTCCTGCCGGCCAGGTAATGCCTCCAATGTCTCACAGCTTCTACTATGGCTTGTGCCTCTTTTTCGACTGAGGAATGGCGAATTTCGGAAGCATGGAGAATACGGGAGAAGAAAGCCACGGGCCTGCCCGCTTGGTTGAGGGTGACCGCCAGAGCTACGTCGGACGCATCGCTCTTGACCAGGAAGGGGAGGGACTCGTCGATGACGCGCATCATGGCCTTTGCAATGTCTGCTTTGATGTGGTTGAAGGCCTGGTGGGCCTCCGTCGACAGGAGGAAGGTTGTAGACTGGATTAGGGGTTGGGCTTTGTCTGCGTAGTTGGGGACCCACTATGCGTAATAGCTGAAAAACCCGAGGCAGCGCTTCAGGGCTTTGGGGCAGTGAGGGAGGGGAATCCATAAGGGGGCGCATGCACTCAGGGTCAGGGCCTATAACTCCATTTTGCACTACGTAGCCTAGAATGGCTAGACGGTCGGTGCTAAACACGCATTTATCCTTATTGTATGTCAGGTTAAGGATTTGCGCGGTCTGGAGAAATTTGTGGAGGTTGGCGTCGTGGTCCTGCTGGTCATGGTCGCATTTGTGACGTTGTCCGGATGCGGGAATGTTGCGCGTAAGCCGTACCGGTCAACCATTCGGTCCACCTCTCGCTGGAAGACCGAGACCCCATTAGTGACACCAAAGGGAACTCTTAAAAATTGATAGAGCCGCCCATCTGCTTCGAAGGCAGTGTACTTGCGGTCACTATTACGGAGGGGTAGCTGGTGGTAGGCGGACTTCAGATCCACCGTGGAGAAGACCTTGTATTGTGCGATCCTGTTTACCAGGTCGGCTATACGGGGAGAGGGTACGCGTCCAGCTGCGTAAACCTGTTGATGGTCTGGCTGTAGTCAATGACCATCCCATGCTTCTCCCCGATCTTTACCACCACTACTTGAGCTCTCCAGGGATTGTTGCTCGCTTCGATGACCCCTTCCCCCAGCAGCCTTCGGACCTCTGACCTGATGAAGGTCCGGTCCTGGGCACTGTACCGCCTGCTCCTGGTGGCGACGGGTTTGCAATCCGGGGTGTCGTTCGCAAACAGGGAAGGCGGGTCGACCTTAAGTGTTGCAAGGCCGCAGACAGTAAGGTGAGGTACAGTGCCGCTGAATTTAAAGGTCAGGCTTTGCAAATGGCATTGGAAGTCCAGCCCCAGGAGTGTGGCCGTGCAGAGGTGCGGCAGGACATAAAGGCGAAACTTGTTGAATTTCCTGCCTTGGACAGTGAGATTCGCTAGGCAGAACCCCTTTATCTCCACCGAGTGTGACCCGGAGGCCAGGGAGATCCTTTGATTTACAGGGTGGGTTACAAGTGAACAGTGCCTTACCGTGTCAGGGTGAACAAAGCTTTCCGTGCTCCCAGAGTCAATCAGGCAAGACGTCTCATGGCCGTTGATGAAGACCATCGTTGTAGCTGTTGCGAGTGTCCGAGGTCGACTTTGGTCCAGTGTCACCGAGGCCAGATGAAGCAGTTGCGAGTTCTGATCGGGCAGCGTATAATCGGCCGTGCTTGGAGCCTGGGGCCTCATCCAAGATGGCGTCACCCATGGGTCGCACATGGTGTCCGGGGATGAAGAAGATGGCAGCGGCAATGGACAAAATGGCGGCGCCCACCCGTCCAGCGTGGTGTCCGGGGGACAAGATGGCTGTGCCCGTGGGTCGCACGTGTCGCTAGGATAGGGGGGTGGCGGTGAGCGCTGGGCGATCGGGGCCTGAAGGGGGGATTGCCCCAACTGTCTGGAGTTGCTGGAGACCGCGGCCACGGCGCGGGCCAGGCAGACCCCACAAAGTGGCCCTTCTTGCCGCACCCTTTGCAGGTGGCGGTGCGGGCCGGGCAGCGTGGGCGGGGATGATTTGCCTGCCCGCAGAAGAAATAGCGGGGCCCGGCGGTGTTAGCGGCCCGTCTCGCAGCGTAGGCCAGCGGGGTCAGGGGGAAGGTCTGTGGGGTGCCATGCAGCCCAGGGGCCGCCGCGTGGTCGGGCGCATAGGACTGCGTGTTTTTGTAGGCAATGCCCTGCCAGAGCTCGTGCCTCTCTAAGTCCCAGGGTGTCCCTTTCTAGCAGTCTTCAGCGGATATCTGAGGAGCTCATACCTGCTACGAAAGCATCCCTGATTAAAAGTTCTCGCTCCCCGAAACTTGCGGGCAGCCAGCACCAGTAGCACCCGGTAGAAATCTTCCAACGATTCCCCGGGCCTTTGCCGTCTCGTGGTGGGGCTGAGTTGAAGGCACTCCGGTTTGATTCGGAGATCCATCCCTCCAGCTTAAATCTAGTAGATTAAATTGATGCACGATCAATTACACTCAAGCCGAAGTGATTTCATAACTGAAGGCTTTAATCTACTAGAACTTGTTCCCCAGCAGCTTCGGTACAGAAAGTGAAGGCTGCTGGTACGGCACCATCTCTTATACTCCGCCTTCAGGGCGGAGCTATGTAATACAGCCAATGGTAGATTCCTGGGTCCAACCAATGGTCATCAACCTCTTAGGTACCGCAATACCAGGTAGTACCACACCCTGCAGCAATGTCCCGCACAGGTCCACTCCTTTCTGCTCCCGGAGGTTAAGTGAAGGCCTCGAGCCTGGCGCTGCCTTTATCCTCTCCCCTGCAGCAGTGTCCCGCGCAGGTCCGCTCCTCTCTGCTCCCGGAAGGTAAGTGATACACAGTGAGCTTACATCATGGCCATTTAGAGTTAGCTGTTGGTACTGGGAGGGTCTCACAATGCCAGGAGTTCACGTTATTTTGTACTGCCAGTGTTGTCATCCGGCCTTGACTTCTTGCTCCTAAAGTAGGTCACTGGCTGGCTGGGTTGGGCTTCCTCTCAATTTTGTTTTCCATGGAATTAAAGTGGTGGTGGTGGGAGTGGGGTTGGGAGGTGAGGAGTGGGGGGAGGGGGGTACTGTATCGGCAGAATCCATCAGCATTTTACTACCCCACCTAACTGACCCACAGGAATTGGACTAGGTTAAAATTTGTGCTTTCAGTTTCCTGTCATTTCCTGCATCCTGGCAAAAGCTGTCACAATATACACCAGCACCGCAGCCAATCAGCAGTCAGAGCACACGCACTATAAAGACAGGGGACAGGAGAGTTCCCGCTCATTCTAGTAGCAGCCAGCTCAGAGCACAGAGCTCACAGCCTGCAACACAGACATTCACCATGTGCTGAGTGCATCACCTGATTAGGACTAGGCAAGGGTCAACAGTTGAAGCTGGTATTGCATTTACCCACAGTTCAAGGATGTTACTGTAGTTAACCTTACAATAAAATAGAGTTGCACCACTTCCAGTGTTGGTGACCTGTTTGTGATCCAGAACACCCAACACAACATGGTACAAGGAGTGGTTGCATACTAGCACTTCTGAGACCCACCTGCAACTAATCAGAATTCCGGCATCCTGAAGTATGGAGAACATCAACCCGCCGCCGCCGCTCCGCATTGCCGGCAATCTCGGGGTCAATTGGAAGATTTTTAAACAGCGCATCCAGCTCTTCCTCGAAGCCACGGACAGGGAGAACGCCTCGGACACCAGGAAGATTGCTCTGCTCCTCTCCACGGCTGGGCAACACGCCATCCACATCTTCAACTCCCTCACATTCACAGACGATGAGGACAAGACAAAGTACAAGACGGTTCTCCTCAAATTCGATACCCACTTCAGCATAGAGGTCAATGAAAGCTTTGAAAGATACCTGTTCCAGCAGCGCTTGCAGGGTAAGGACGAGCCTTTCCAATCCTTTTTAACACACCTCCGCATCCTTGCGCAGTCCTGCAGTTACGGGCCCACCTCCGACTCCATGATACGCGACCAGATCGTATTTGGTGTTCTGTCGGACCCCCTGCATCAGCAGCTCCTCAAAATTAAGCACCTCACCCGAACGACTGCCATCGAGACCTGTGTCCTGCATGAAAATGCCACCAGCCAGTACTCCCACAAACAGGCGGCTGAAACGGCAAGGTCCCAATGAGGCAGAACGGGTCCAAACAATTGAACACCTCCAAGGCTGCAGCCTGAATGAGGGCGGCCATTTCGCACGCTTTTCGCGGCCTCCCGCGCTTGTACGCGCCAAACGAGGGGACGGAGACGTGGAGGAACGTGATGCGCAGGCGCGCACCATGCAGGACCGCACCACGCATGCACGGTGGCGCAACGAGCGTACTGACGTTACGACGTGCGGCAACTGTGGCTCCGCCCATTTAAAGTGGCAATGTCCTTCAAAATCGCGACAATGCCTACGATGTGGCAGACTTGGCCACTATGCTGCCTGCTGTCGAGCAGCTCAGCCTGCCAATTTGCATCGCTCCAGCCAGCCTCGCAGGAACGTTCAGGCAATTCAACCCACGTTCACCGTGTCCGATTCCGACTTCCCGCAGATCAGTGACACCGAGGACACGAGGGAGTCTTTTCAAGTCGCTGTTCTAACAAACAACAGGCTGTCCCCGAATCAAAACCACCAGCCGCTGTTGGTGCACAGCATTGATCCAGACGACGAGTGGTGTGCCACCCTGACGGTCAACCGATCCCAGATACGATTCCGCCTGGACACTGGTGCTTCCGCTAATCTCCTAGTGTGGTCAGACTTTCAGACCCTTGGGGTTAAACCAACCATTCTTCCGTCGACCTACCAACTAGCGGACTACAATGGCAACGTCATTCCTGCTACCGGTTCATGCCAACTCGAAGTGACGCACAACTCGCGAAAAGCCATCCTTCCCTTCGAGATCGTGGGCTCCTCGAAGGACTCTCTGCTGGGCACACAGGCATGCAAACTCCTAAACCTCGTTCAACGAGTACACTCTCTCTCTCCAGAGGACACGTCTGCCTTCCAGGATGCGGACTTCAGGGCGCAACTCAATGCCATCATCGAACAGCACCGCAACGTTTTCGAAGGCATGGGCACGCTTCCATACACTTACAAAATCCTGCTCAAACAAGACGCCACGCCTGTTGTTCATGCACCTCGCAGAGTCCCAGCACCCCTCAAGGACTGCCTCAAGCAGCAGCTGCAGGAGCTCCAGGACCAAGGAGTGCTCTCCAGAGTGATGGAACCAACCGACTGGGTCAGTTCCATGGTGTGCGTAAAGAAGCCTTCCGGTGAGCTCCGGATCTGCATTGACCCAAAGGATCTGAATCGCAACATAATGAGGGAGCATTACCCTATCCCCAGGCGCGAGGAGATCACGTGCGAGATGGCTCGGGCCAACATCTTCACCAAACTTGACGCCTCAAAAGGATTCTAGCAAATTCAACTAGACAGGTCCAGCAGAAAGCTGTGTACCTTTAATACCCCGTTTGGCAGATACTGCTACAACAGGATGCCGTTTGGGATTATATCAGCATCAGAAGTATTCCACCGGATCATGGAGCAAATGATGGACGGCATTGAGGGTGTGCGCGTCTCTGTTGACGGCATCATCATTTGGTCCACCATCCCGCAGGAGCATATCAGTCACCTCCAGCGCGTTTTCAAACGAATACGGGACCAAGGCCTTCGCCTCAACAGAGCCAAATGTTCCTTCAGCCAGACGGAACTCAAGTTCCTAGGGGACCACATCTCCCGGTTGGGTGTGCGGCCGGATGCGGACAAGGTGGCAGCCATCACGGCCATGCAGAAGCCAGCGGATAAGAAGGCGGTCCTCCGATTTATGGGCATGGTCAACTTCCTGGGGAAGTTCATCCCCAACCTCGCCTCCCATACCGCAGCCCTCCGGAACCAGGTAAGGAAGACGACAGACTTCCAATGGCTTCCCGCCCACGAGCGTGAATGTGAGGAGCTTAAGACCAAGCTTACCACGGCCCCGGTATTGGCATTTTTTGATCCCACGAAGGAAACAAAAATTTCAACGGATGCCAGCCAATCCGGCATTGGGGCGGTGCTCCTGCAACGCGATGAGGCCTCATCATGGGCCCCCGTTGCATATGCGTCACGTGCCATGACCCCCACAGAACAGCGCTATGCGCAGATCGAAAAGGAGTGCCTGTGTCTGTTGACTGGGGTCGACAAATTTCATGATTACGTGTACGGCCTCCCCCAATTCACTGTCGAGACCGACCATCGCCCGCTGGTCAACATTATACAAAAAGACCTGAATGATATGACCCCTCACCTCCAGCGCATTCTGCTTAAACTCCGGCGGTACGATTTCAAGCTCCTATACACCCCGGGCTAGGACATGCTCATGGGTTCATCTGCCAGGTTGACGCCCATGTGGCCTTCACGGCCACGAATCTGCCGGCCACGGATGAACGCCTTATCCACATTCGCCGCGAGACTGTGGCTGACCACCTACTACAGTGAGTCATGCGCCACGTGACGGACGGGTGGCTCAAGGGGCAATGCCTGCAGTTCTGCAATATCAGAGACGATCTGGCAGTAGTCAATGTTGTCCTCCTGAAGCTGGACCGCATCGTGATCCCGCACAGCATGCGCCAGCTCGTTTTGGAACAGCTACACGAGGGCCATCTTGGCGTGGAGAAGTGCCGACGGAGGGCCCGAGCGGCTGTGTACTGGTCCGACATCAATGAGGACATCGCCAACACAGTGCTCAACTGCCCCACCTGTCAGCGGTTCGAGCCGGCCCAACCACGTGAGACCCTACAACCCCATGAGTTGGTCATGTCCCCTTGGTCTAAGGTAGGTGTTGACCTGTTCCATGCGCTCGGCAGGGTCTATGTTCTGATTGTAGACTATTTTTCGAACTACCCGGAGGTCGTACGCCTGCACAACATCACATCATCGGCGGCCATCCGTGCCTGCAAGGAGACCTTTTCTCAACACGGCATCCCACTCACTGTGATGTCGGACAATGGCCCCTGCTTCGCGAGCCAGGAATGGTCCAACTTTGCCAGCAGGTACAACTTTGTGCATGTGACATCCAGTTCCCTGCATCCCCAATCCAATGGCAAAGCGGAAAAGGGAGTCCACATCGTCAAACGGCTCCTCTGCAAAGCTGCCGATGCAGGATCCGACTCCTACCTCGCCTTGCTGGCCTATGGTTCGGCCCCACTCTCCACGGGCCTGTCGCCAGCCCAGCTGCTCATGGGTCGCACCCTCAGGACCACGGTGCCGTCCATTCACGTCCCAGACCTCGACCACGTTCCGGTCCTTCAGCAGATGGGACAGTCTCGTGCACAGCACAAGGTGGCACATGACGCTCGGGCGACTGATCTCCCTGCTCTGGCGCTGGATGACAACGTCCGCATCCATCTTCCAGAGGGTGGCTTGTCTGCAACTGCTGTGGTTCAAACACACACACACATACTGATGGATATGCAGTGGGACCAATCAGCATAGACAACACCGCAACCAATCACCAGTGAGAGCACACGCACTATAAAGACAGGGGACAGGAGAGTTCCTGCTCATTCTAGTAGCAGCCAGCTCGGAGCACAGAGCTCACAGCCTGCAACACAGACATTCACCATGTGCTGAGTGCATCACCTGGTTAGGACTAGGCAAGGGTCAACAGTTAAAGCTGGTATTGCATTTATCCACAGTTCAAGTATGTTAATATAGTGAACCTCATAATAAAATAGAGTAGCACCACTTCCAGTGTTGGTGATCTGTTTGTGATCCAGAACACCCAACACATCAAAAGCCATATTGCTGCTCACAGCATTTAACGCCAGGTTAAAGTCCAACAGGTTTGTTTCGATGTCACTAGCAGATGTTTACAGATCCAGAGATGGGGTAACCCCAGGTTAAAGAGATCAGAGGCTGAATGCCCTTGGCATTCAGGGCATTCAGCCTCTGATCTCCGGGTAAGCGTTCTCCAAGGCGGCCCTCAGGACGCGCGACAACGCAGAATCGCCGAGCAGAAACTTACAGCCAAGTTCCGCACACATGAGTGCGGCCTCAACCGGGACCTGGGATTCATGTCGCATTACATTCATCCCCCACCATCTGGCCTGCGAAATCTTACCAACTGTCCTGGCTTGACACCTCTTTAACCTGGGGTTACCCCATCTCTGGATCTGTGAAGATTTAATCACCTGCTAATGGTCGCATTCCAAGCATTGTTTGGCATTGATGAATTTGTCTATATATATGTTTCTGGAACATACCTCTTCATTCACCTGAGGAAGGAGCAGCGCTCCGAAAGCTAGTGACATCGAAACAAACCTGTTGGACTTTAACCTGGTATTGTAAGACTTCGTACTGTGCTCACCCCAGTCCAACGCCGGCATCTCCACATCACAGCATTTAAGATAAGGGTTAACCTGTGCCTTAATCAAGAATATTACTTCTCGTGCCTTGGTTGTTATTATAATTGTTGCAATCATCCTCTGGGCAGATGGTTTCAAAAATGTTTCCACAATTATGCCTCAGCAGTACTTTTTTTAATGTTCAAATCCCTGCATACTCCCTAATTTAGTTCCTTGGTTTTGTACCAATTATTTTACATGTGTTGACATTTTATTGCATTTCCCTTTAACTGGCTATGTTTACTCAATGATTCTACTTGTCATGCATTGAGTTGCATTCCTTCTCATTTTCCCTCCAATTTAGAATTACCTGTAAAAATTGAAATCTTGGTGCAATAATTTTCATCCAAGTCCCACATTGGCACATTATATAAATAACTTGGAGTCTTGATACCCCAGTCGTAATCCCTCTCCAACTTAAATACTTTCCAGTTTTGCTTTTCCTGTTTCCAAGGCTATCTATGAGTCTGTGTTTAATGGGGATACCAGTTCAAAAAGAAATGCAACAATAAATGATTAAGCCTATCCATTTTTGGAAAGTTTAAGAATATCTCAGGTGCCACTCTGATCAAAGTCTTCAAACCTCTGAGTGAGTAAATCTTTGCCTTTTCTTCACTCTGCCGACTCAATATCAGAACTGAATTTGGATTGGAACATAGACATTAGTGGGATCACTGGTCTTTTTTTACAGCAAGTTATTTGGAGCCTGGAATTTCTCTTCAGTAAATAGAGAGTGTTATGAGGGGACGCCAGCGACAAGAGGCGGCAATCCAAAGCCAGTACAGTTTGTACAGACATGTCAAGTGCCCTGTGTACATGGTTCCTTCCAAACCAAAGAGCTTCTAGTTTCCAACACATTCTGTTTTACAGTGAGATTCACAGACTGCCAGCAGGACTGCTTGTCCCGAGATAGTGTTAATATTAACTCAAGATATGGGAGCAGGGGTTGGGGGAATTTGTGATCATGCGCAAAACTCAGAATTTTAATGCTTCTGTCTGTGGCCTTTTAACATAGCCAATGTATTATCGTTTGACAGTTCCCCATAAATCTTGACCCTCTTGTTGATCAAACATCTATCTAAATCAGCCTTGAATATACAATAGGCGGGATTTACCTGGCTGTGTAGTGGTTGGAGGTAGCCCGCCATTGTCAACAGGGTTTCCTGTTGGATGTACCCTTTGCCGCTGAGAAATCTGCAGCGGGGGTGCACTGCCTGCGGGACTGAAAGATCCTGCTGGCGTGAAAGGTCAGAAAATCTTCACCCAACGACCCAACTTCACTGCTCTCTGTGGAAGAGAATTCCAAAGACTAAGGATCCTCTAAGAGAAGAAATTAATTCTCATCTCCACCTTAACTGGAAGCTTCCTTATTTTTAAACTGTGCCGCTTCACTCCTGATTCCCCATGAGAGGAAACATAATCTCCGAATCTACCTTGACAAACCACCTCAAGATCATATATGTTTCAAGAAGATCACCTCTCATTCTTCTAAACTCTAATGAATAGGCACAACCTGTTCAATCTTTCCTCATACAACAACCCCTTTATTCCAGGATGGTGAACCTCCTTTGAACTGCTTCCAATGCGATTATATCGCTCCTTAAATAAGGAGACTAGAACTGTGTACAGTCCTCCAATACAGTTGTAGCAAGGCTTCCCTCCTTTTATACTCCATTCCCCCTTGCAATAAAAGATAACTTTTTATTGCCTTCCTAATTACTTGCTGGTTCTGCATGATAACCTTTCGGGATTCATGTGCAAAGACATCCAGAAACCTCTGTACTGCAGCATTCTCCATTTTAGTAATATTCTGCTTCTCTATTCTTCCCGTCAAAGTGGACAACCCCACATTTTCTCACATTATACTTCATCTCAAAAATTATTGTCCACTCACTTAACATATCTATTATTCCTTTGCAGGTTCTTTTTATCCTCCTCACAGCTTGCTCTCATCTCAACCTTTGTATTTTCAGGACATTTGGCTACCTTCATCCAAGTCATTAATATAGATTAAAAATTATTCAGGCCTCTGTACTGAGCCCTGTGGCACGCCACTAGTTACAGTTTGCCAATCTGAAAGTGACCCATTTTTCCGAATTCTCTTTTTCCTGTTTGTCAGCTGACCCTCTATCCATGCTAATATCTCACCAACAGCACCATGAACTCTTATCTTGCACACTAACCTTTAAGTTGGCACCTTATTGTATGCCTTTTGGAAATTAAAATACACCAACTGGTTCCCCTCAATTTAGCTTGTTGCATCCTCAAAATATCCTAATTAATTTGTCAAACACATTTTCTTTTTCACAAAGCCATGTTGACTCTCCCTGATTGCATCATGATTTTCGAAATGTCCTGTTACTACCTCGTTAATAATAGATTCTGACATTTTGCCAATGACTGATGCCAGACTAATTTCCTATAGTTCCCTGCTCCGATAGTCTCTCTCCTTTCTTGAATTGTGGCATTACATTTGCAGTTTTCCCATCTGCTGGGACCTTTCCAGATTTCAAACAATGAATCCATTACCTTTGCGCCACCTTCTTCAAGACCCCAGAATGCAGGTCATCAGGTGCAGGGGACTTCATTCCCAATAGTTTACTGCATACTTTTTCTCTCATGATTGTGATCGTTTTACGTTCCTCCCTCCCTTTGTCCCCTTGCTTTTCTACTATTCTTGAGATGATTTTTGTGTTTTCCTCTTTGTTTGCCATCATTAATTCCCCAGTCTTACCCTGAAAGTCAACTTTGACTTTAGCTACTCTCTTCCTTTTTTATATACTGCCAAAGCTTTTGCCATCTGTTTTTATATTTCTTGCTAGTTTTCTCTCATACTTCTTTTTAGTCATCCTTTGCTGGCTTCTAAAATGTTATCAATCTTCTGTCCTACCACTAATCCTTGCAGCATTATCCATTTTTTGTTTTAATTTGCTTAGTTAGCCATCAATGGTGCATCTTTCTCATAGAGCCTTTCTTTTTTAATAGAATATATATTTTTTGAGTTAAAAATATCTGCCACTGTTTCGCTACCATTTGACCTTTTAACCTATTCTCCCATTCCACTTTAACCAACTATGTCTTCATATCCTCGGTAGCACAGTGGTTAGCACTATTGCTTCACAGTGCCAGGGTCCCAGGTTCGGTTCCGGGTTGGGTCACTGTCTGTGCGGAATCTGCTCATTCTCCCTGTGTCTGCATGGGTTTACTCCGGGTGCTCCAGTTTCCTCCCACAAGTCCCGAAAGATGTGCTGTTAGGTAATGTGGACATTCTGAATTCTCCCTCAATGTACCCATACATGCGCCAGAATGTGGTGACTAGGGGCTTTTTCAGCACCGCTCAAGGTTAGAATCCCCTCCATCTAGCCCATGGGTGACCTGTAGAATTGCCTGTGGGGGGACCTGAGGTGAAATTTGGATCCTCACAGACCCAAACCTTTCTCGAAAAAGGCAGGACAAATGAAGCAACAGAAAAATCAACAGTGAAGCAAATATTCCCTGACACACTTTAAAATTGGTTCGGGGAAGTACTCGAATGATTTAACAATAGTCTTTTATGTGTGAATGAAAGAAAATAAATTGAATTATTTTTGACTGCTGTGTGAAAAATGTACATGAGGAATAATTGGTCAGCAACATTGCCTTGCAACACACTGCTGCAATTGCCCCTCATACAAGTAGAAACGGGGCTGGGTAACTTTGATCAATGCTCCCTCTGAGTTTGCTTCTTTTTTTCATGAACTTCACAGATTAATAACAACAGATTAAATTTATGTAGGATGACTGAAAAATCCCAAGGAACTTGACAGAGGAGAGATCACTTGGAATGAGTAATAAAGGAATTAGGAAAATTGAATACATGATTGAACAGTAGATTTTGAGGAGACATTTAGTCTTGCAAATGTTTACATCTCAGAGGAAGCTTTGTGTGTGCGCGTGTCAGTCTTTGCTTGAACAACTCAAGGCAAATCCCACTGTCTTGCTTGCTCCGTACCTCCCTATATGCTCTCGAATTTCTTCTTCTGTGTTTGACTGAAGAATTATTTCTCTGAATACGAGTCTCGCCACATTGGAACATCCTGAGGACAGGAGCAGGTGCCAAACCAGGAGATCAAAGAGAGATAGCAAAGGACATTAAATATCCAGAAAGAGAATCAAATCCATTGAAAAAAATAACTGATTGCAAACGGAGCAGACCTAATGTATTGCCTTTTGTGCAATGAAAATAAAAGTTGCTGAGCTTTCCTCTTTCCAATTGTACCCTTTAAAATCAGAGGAACATTTTGGGCGGAATCTTGAGGCCGTACTGACCGCCCATGGGATCAGCGGCGAGGGCAGAAACACTTCTGATGCATGTTTAGTTAGAACTTGACTATAACATTGAAGATCTGTTCACCTAGCAATACCACACCGAGTGTCTTCAAAATGGTAAATACTTCTTTGAAATGGAATCTTGAAATCTTTTTTTTTAAACCATGGCCGGGATTCTCCAAAATCCCGGCTAAGTGTTGACGCTGGCGTAAACACCGGAGTGTTTCATGCCGGTTTCAATGGGCCTCTTGGCCCAGCGATTCAGTGATTCACAGGGGGCCAGCATGGCACCGGAGGGGTCCATGCAACTCCGGTCCCGGTACAAAGCCCTGCAGTGCCAGCGAGGATCCGTGCACGCGCGTGGTGGCCGTTTCCGCACCGGCGCATGCGCGTGGTGGCCGTTTCCGCATCGCGCATGCGCGTGAAGTAGGTAGACCCCCCCAGATCACACGCGGCTGCCAATCGATAGCCTCCAATCGCGGGCCTGGCCGTCGTGGAGACCCCCCCCCGGAGTCTGATGCCACGCCCCTCCCCACCAGGACTGCGGCCATGGGTCCGAGCTCCCGCCGGGTGGTACCCAATGTGAACCACGCCGGTGGGACTCAGCGGAACTCAGCAGGAACCCGGCCGGTCGACCATGGGGAATCGCCGCGGGGGCCTCTTTCAACGGGCCCCAACCTGGGCCATGTCGACCGCACGTGTGCAACTGGCGCCGATTCTCCGTTCGCTGGAGAATCGTGTCCCGGCGTCGGAGCGGCGTGGCGGAAATTTTCGGCGTCAACGGCGATTCTCTGACCTATGAGAGAGCAGACCTATGAAGATATGTAATGGGGTGTATTCTCTGCTGTCCACTGCCGGTAGTGGGTGTCCCAATCCAGCGTAGAATTGAGCATCCGCCAAAAAACGGGAATGGCGCCCGCGTTCCGATGCTCTGGTCCCCTGGCAGCGGCAGCAGCGAACTACGCACCCCAAATCGGCGGCACCATGCAAAACCGCAATTTGCATGTATTTTCATCTCATTAGCGGGCTGGAAGCACGATGCTCCATCCCTCCACGATGTCCCAACCCTCTCAACCAGGAGTCACCCGGATGTGGTTTGATGCAAGTATTAACACTGCAATAAAGTTACTGTGAAAATCACCCAGTCGTCATACTCTGGCACCTGTTCGGATACACAGCATGTCTTTCAGGACTTGTGGGAGGAAACTGGAGCACCCAGAGGGAACCCATGCAGACATGGGGAAAATGTGTGGACTCCACACAGACAGTGACCCAAGCTGCGAATTGAACCTGGGGCCCTGGTGCTGTGAAGCAACAGTGCTAACCACTGTGCTGGTCAGATGGACCCCACTCAGCCCTCGTCCCTGCTGTAAACCCTCATATCCCGGCAGTATCATCAAGGGGATGAGCGTGGCCCTCCAGGTGTTGACGCTCCTCGGTGCATTCCTTAGAAGTGCAACCCCACAGGAGAGGAAGCAGGCGATTGGCAGTGCTCACGCCAAACAAAGGACACATGTACCGGCCATTTCAACCCTCCACGGCACACCAGCCCGCTCAGAGCAAAAGCCTCACCCGTGACACTATCAGCTAGCCCATCCCTAAGGATCACACCATATCTCCAAGAGCTGCCTGTCCACTGCGCCCTTGATCTCATCCATCCAGTGTGTAAAAAGTGCATTTTGAACAATGATTAGCAGGAAGCATTATTTCTTACTCAGTGGGTGATGAACAATTGGAATTGATTGTCAGGATAAGTGATTGAGTTACAACACTGGATTCAATTAGCAAACAGCTAGGTGTTGTAATAGGAAGTTCATAAAGCTGCTTTTCTAGAAGGGTGAGATAAATGGGCCGGAACCGCTTTTTCCACCTGAAGTGAACATATGACATAATTGATAACCAGTGCCACAGCAGAAATTGGCTCAAGCTGAGTGAAATTCACATACTACACAGCAACAGGACATGTGTTATAAATAACAGTAAATACCGGGAACAGGCTTTAAGGCTTAAGGTCATATCTTGAAGGAATGGTTGAAGTCATAAACCACAAAGGGTGCAGTTAACAGTTTACTCACAAGTGATTGCTTTATCAGTACCATCAAACTCCAGAGTGCACAAATCAAGGTGACAATGAAAGTCATGGTGGGTGAATCTGCAGGGAATCTGGAGGCTGCCCGGCGAGCAGATGGCCTAGGCAGCAGGCCTGCTCCAGTACTGTGTAAACGTTTTAATAAAACAGCACCGAAACATCTTGCCCCAACCCCTCACCCCGACACAGACTCCTCATCCATGCTAACTCATGCCACCCATTCTCCATACGACTCAAGCCCTTCAAGATAACCATGCCTCTCTATCCATCTCAAAAGCACCTCATACCTTCCATACCAACCTATTCCCCTCTACCTACACCAATGGCCCTTTAGCCTCGATGCCAACTCATGCTCTTTAATCACCACCCATTGCCCTTAAAACCTACAATGTCAACCAATCCACTATCCACCATGAGAAGTCCTCAGCAACAATGCTAAGATGAAATAAAGTGAAGTCCTTATTGAAGAACTCACAATTACAAAACAAACAGTTGCCGCGATCTAATGGAAAGAAAATAGTGCTCTTTCTGCTCTTCCTCAGTACAGGAAGAGA
Organism: Scyliorhinus torazame; assembly: GCF_047496885.1. NCBI lineage: Eukaryota > Metazoa > Chordata > Chondrichthyes > Carcharhiniformes > Scyliorhinidae > Scyliorhinus > Scyliorhinus torazame. Next base: position 189,831,502 of record NC_092707.1, on the reverse strand, counting down.
TTGGGATGCCATTTAATCTCTCAACACCCCAAAACAACTCCAAGGCAGCCCCCTCAATGGCCCAACACACCTATAAGTGGTTATCAAGCCCCCCCACACCCCACCTCACACAGGCAGGGCACCCCTATGCCCGATCCTGGCGCTGGAAAAATGCCAGCCTAGCACCTTGGAACTACCAATCTGGCACATTGGCATTGCCAACCTGGCACACTGGCAGTGCCAATGTCAGCTTGGCTGTGCCATCTGGACACCCTGGCAATGCCAGGCTGGCACCCATATGGCACTGCCAGGATGCCGTGCTGGCAGTGCCAATGTGCCCAGGTGGCATCAGCAGTGCCAGGGTGCCACCTTGCCCAAAGACTGACCACCCAAGGGCCTTCGATCGCCTGGGACACGCCCCCAGGTACCATTCCGCCTGGTCTCCATTTGTGTGGACAAGTACTGAATGGTGCATGCTGGGGTATCCTCAGCAAGGACGGTAGATGCCAGGTGGCTGTTAGATCCAACAATGGTTGCGATGTCTCACGTGATCTGGTTGGATCTCGCGTGGCGTAATAGCTGTCGGGCATTCTGGGACAGGCCTCTCCTGGGATCTACCGGCCGCGTCTCTCCCTGGTTCCGGCAGGATGCGGCCTGTGGATCGCGCCCATAAAAAATTACACACGAATAAAAACCCATTCACTGCATTTAATTTCCTTTAATCCCTTTTAAAGCAAGCATTGGAATTCATAGACCTACTTCAGGAGTCTGTAACCTCTAGGAAATGTCAAGCAAACTGCGACTGAGAGATATCCCACTCCGATAATGGAAGGTTGTGAAGTCAGCCCTGTAACATTAATTAAATACTGATAGTCCGCAGACTCAATGAGCCAAATTGCCTCCTTCTGCATTGTAGAGATTTTATGGTATTCTATGATTTTGTCGACAGTGAAATAGCTGATTCAAATAAAACTGCAGTTTTTCCCCCAGATATTTAAAATGCAGGAGTTTTAATCCTTGATAGCCTGTGAGTTCCTTATGACAGTTCCAAAAAGCTTGATAGTTCCAATGAATTTGCACACTTTTTACATACATTCACACCTACGTTTAACAATCCCAAAGCACCTTACATTTATGAAAGAACGGAGGGCAGCTTACCCTTCCCAAAGGTCACCTTACCCCTCCCACAGGTGCCCCGGAATCATATCCAGGGTACCTTAGCTCTCTAAAGCAGTACCTCAACTATCCAACAAAGCAAAGTTTAAGCCTGCTCCTACCAGGTCTAATTTACACATGTCGTGTTTCCCATTCTTAGCTGATGAAAATCCAACACGACTGAAGACAGCAGCTTTTTTATGTGGGCAGCTGTCTCCGGGAACTACAGATGTGCAAATTAGAACCCCATCCCCACCCCGCCACTGTAAGAATGCTCGGTGTTGTGTTCTGCGGCAGATCTTCAGGATCTGGGCCTTTGCAGCCATTGTTGTATCGGCAGAGAGGTTCTTTTTCTTTACGAAGATTCCGGCTACAGTCTTTCTTGTGTCTGAGGAAAGTGTGCCAGGTGCTTGGTGAGGCGCATGGATAAGTTAAACTAAATGTAAGTGGCCGATTTAATATTTTCCTAATTTTCTCTACCTTTACATGTCTTTCCCTTGCCGCTATCGGTTACCAGTGGGAAAATCACTGTTAAAGTTTGATAACTAATACAATGGTCAGGGCTTCTGATGGGTGCAATTTGTCTGCTATACTCCACGGCAAGTATAACATTATTTGTTGTGTGGCTGCTGAGAAGAACTTGTAAATATCTGGCTTTAACGGTGGCTTGAGAGAGAGTGGATTTGTTTTGTAGGTTGTTGCCATTTAAGTTTTCTGTTGTCTGGCCTTTTGAAGTATTTGCTGCAATGCAGCTTCAGTTTAAACAAAGTTTATGTGCTTTTGAGTCCCGTTAAACATCTGGAATCGCAAGGCTCTCATATTATAACCACTGCGCTCGACCTGGTGTTAATTACTTCGCTTTGCTCTTGAATTCAATGCGTCTTAATGAGGCACAAACTGGTGAATAAGCACAGCTCTTTCTCTGCAAAATGAATGGAGCCACTTCAGATCTAATATCAGCAGTTCACAAAGCTTCCTTAAAAGCTTTCATTGAATTATTCATCTCCTGAGAATGAATTGATCGCCCTACCCACTGCTCCCCACATCCCCCCCCCACCCCCGCTGACACTCATGCTCTCCCCACCACCCTCCCACCCCCCCACCTCCCCTGTCCCATTCCCATATTTGTTAAAACTGGAATTGGTGGATTTTTTGATGCGTTGGGTTTGGAGGACTAATCTTTAAATTTCCCACCCAGTTCAAAATGGCATTTTCTTTTTGCAGACGAGGCCTGAACGTTCAATGGGTGTGACTTGATGCACTTCATTTCTGTCTTCAACATCTGCTTACAGATGCACACTGTGCGCTCCAAGTTTAAGAAGAAGCCAGAGATCCCATTTGTTTGCTATCAGTATAACTTAATGAGAATGACTGAGTGGCATTGCACAGTGTGTGATCAGCAAAACAATTGCAATGGTCTCCCAGTGACCGAGTGTTCATTGCAGATGTGTATCTCTGACATCTGGTCAAGCGGAACACACACACGACAAAAGTAGCTGTCAGTGGCATGCATGACAAAGCATACTATTCGGTAGATGGATTCTTGAGTAGCCGGGTCGGGGAGCCGTGACAAGTTATCGGGAGTAGACAGTAATGAGGAGTTGAGCTTAAAATCAGATCAGCCATGATCATATTGAACAATGGAGCAGGCTCAAAGAGCCGAGAGGCCCACTTCTGCTTCTAATTCATATGAATTATTATTATTTGTAAAAACCTCAGCAGGTCTGGCAGCATCTGCGAAGAGTGAAGCAGAGTTAATGGGCAGGATTCCCCGGTCCGCCAGCCGCGTGTGCTTCTCGGTGGTGTGCCAGTCGCTGGTGGCGGGATTCCATCTTCCCGAAACTTGTCAATGGAATTTTCCATTGTAACCACCCCATGCCGCTAGGAAACCCATGGGCAACGTTGCGATGCCAGCGGGAAAAGTGAATCACAACACCTGGGGAATTCCGGCCAATATTTCAAGTCCAATATGATTCTTCTTCAGATTGAGTTCCAAAGAAGAGTCACACTGGACTCAGAATAGTAACTCTGTTTCTTTCTTCACAGACGCTGCCTGACCGGCTGAGTTTTTCCAGTATTTTCTGCTTTTTTTCTCATTTCAAGCTTGTTCTAGACTCCGTGGACCAAAGGAAACAGTCTCTACTTGTTCCATCAATTCCTTCAATCATTTCAAAGAGCTCAATTGGCCCACCCCTTAACCTTCGATACTCAAGGGAATACAAACCAATCCTCATAATTTAATTCTTCTAACCAGCTGTTATGATGATGAATCTGCGCTGCACACCCTCCAAGGCCCCTTCATGAGATACCCAAAGCCGAGTACTGTGGGCAGGTTTCTCCGCTTTTCCAGCCGAGTGTTGCTCGACAGTGCACCGATTGCTTGCGGCGGAATTCTCTACTCCCGTGACTTGTCAATAGGATTTCCCATTGAAGCCATCCCATGCCATTGGGAAACCCATGGGGGGAGGGTTGCACTACCAGCGGGAGAAGAGAATCCCAATGACTGGAGTATTCCGACCAATATTTCAGAAGCAGTTTAACCAAGGTCCTGTACAACTCAAATATAACCTCCAGCCCATATTATTCCAGGCGAGAAATTAAAGTTAGCATTCACAGATCTTTTAAATTATTTTTTGATCTGTCCACTACTTTTAATAATTTCTGTATTTGGGCTCTTAAAAATCTCTGCTCCTCCACAGTTCCTAGCCTCCCACAAGGTAGGAAAAACTGTGATCTATTTTTCTGAGATCCAAAGTGAGCGATGTCACAGTCCTTCACATTGAACTTCAACTGTTGCAGTTCATCCTACCTACTTAATCTTTGGTGTGATTTCGTAGTAGTGATTTTTGTTTTTATCCAGAGAAATGGGAGCTTCGCTATTTTCTATTTTGTTTCTTAGGAGTTCCTGTGATTTCATAATTTATCTTCTTGGTGTGATACTTGTAAAAGAATGGCAATCCACCAAAGGATGCAAAGGATGAAGTATATAACTCAAAGATCATGCAATCCTTTTTAGTACGTATACCTTTCCCTGTTTTTTTCTGCCAACCTCATGCATTCTCTTCTTGCTCACCTGCAATCCTCAAGCCCTTGATGGGCGCAGTTCCATTGGCAATGGTCAGCCACTGCTCCCTCAGCCACATGACCATTCATGCAATGAGCCTTGACAATGAGTGTGACTGGGCTGTTTGACAATGAAGGACTCTAATCTCACCAGACAGCCATATTTGCATTTTTGCCAGCTGAGGCTGCTGAATTCCAATCAAAGGAAATTTAACCTCCGTCCCAACCCAGTGATCTGCCCCAACGCAGGTACCCACCATCATTCCCTCTGCCTCCATGCCCAGCTGGGGGTATTCAGTTTTTGTGCCACTCCTGCTATTCAGATTTGCTTGCTCAAAGCAGGTTAGAAATTGAACCCTGCATTATATCCATTGAGTTCTCAGAAAAAGTCATCAATTAATAAACGCAAATATCTAATTGTTCAACTCGGGAAGCCCAAAGGTTGACTGGAGACAGCTGCAAGAAGTTTCAAAAATAAAATGGAGACGTTAGCTCCCTGGGCATGGATATGACCACTATCAACATCAGGGAATGGAAACAGGATGCTGACGCATTTAAACATACTTATATTTTCCTCAATAAAAATATACTAGATTTTTAAATCATACTGAGTGATTGTTATGTTAAATGAGTGGCATTTGGCAGGTCTGAGAAATTATTGAACCAGAAAAAAAGACTTGGTGCATGAAGATTGTTCCCATTGGCAGGCCAAGCTATAATTTGTACTATTATTTACTGTTTTCCAAGTTATTTAATCCCCTGAATGGTCTCAACCAATATTTTTTTTAAAAGATAAAAATGTGAAATTTCCCTTGACGATAATTTACAACACAAGTTCAGGATTTCAGTGTAACTTTAGAATCTACATTTTTCAATCCTGACCCGCTGCACTTCCCAGATCTCCTGACGTATGATTGGAGTCTTTCGAGTCTTTAATTGTCCATATCTACAATTAAGCACCAATTATCCTTCTCGCCAGGTGTTTTTTTGGCTTCTTATTAAAGTCATTTAATCAACATAGCACTTGCAATTTTTATTGGCATTTATTCCATGCCTCTGTGGGAATTATGAGTCTCTTATCGCATTGTGCTTTTCTGAATTGTATTTATGCCTATACTGTGATCACAGTTAACATTCAATGACCTGCTTATCTTTGCCCTCTAGCATTTATAGACATTGATTCGTACTTTTATTTACAATGAAAACAACTTCAATTCTGTCAGCTTATCCTTATAAAATGGTATTTGATTTCTGTAATTCCCTTGTTGCTTTGCTCAGCACAATCTTCATCGTACCAATGCATTTTGCAATGAAGGTATTGAAAATTTGGCAATAATATTCTGAATGTAGGTTTGGATTGGAGTGATAAAACAGAAAATAGTGAAGATATTCAGAAGGTTCTGTGTGTATCTATGACAAAAATTACTGGTGTTCTAAAGCCGGGAACCTTGGAAGAACAGCTTGTATCTGTAATTTAAAACTATTTTTCTCTTTAAACTTGCTGATGGATACATTGTGTATTTTCAGCTATTTATGTTTATTTGCTTTAATGACCTCTACTTTATCAGTCCTCTATATTTAGGCTTAAATTGGTGGAGTGCCTTCAGTGAATGGTCAGTACTAGCAATGCTGAATATTCATTCTTTTTTCACTTAGATGCTGACAATTTTTCTACATTTCATGGTGCCTTGTTTAAAGCCAATGGTGAATTAGTGTATAAAGCTAATACTCAACCAATACTGGGCAGACAATAGCTAATTGTCTTCTCAGGCGAGAATGAGTATTGATCCCAGTGATGTGATGCATGGCACTGTTCCAAGAAAATAAATTCTCCTGACAGGATAACATTTCTCCTTTAGCTGTTGCTTCATTTGCTCTTCTTTTATTCCCATTTCACAGTCATGCTGCTATGTTTCTACCCGATGTATGGGGCTTGTGTTAAAAAGCCTCTCTGCAACCTCCGCTGCCATGGCTCACTGGTAGCACCTTTACCTCTGGCCCAGGAGGTTGTGGATTCAAGCTTTTTGATAACAGTGACCATGTTGTCGGTAATGAGTAATTATGCAAATCGATTAGCTTCCTTCCCCAGCACACGTCAACACTAGCGAAAGTAATCAACTCATGGACACTGCCGACTTGAGGACTTTGTATTTGGAGGCCCCACCTGGCTCCACTGGGCTCCTGGGTGGATTGTGTTACACAGGGCAGTAACGTTAAATCAATAGAGGCTGTGTGTTGCATGTTCATTCTGCTGTCAAAAGGGGGGGAGAATCTTTCATATCTATATACAATGTCAGAGATGGAGCCTCTGTTCTGACAACTGAGTGGACCACTTTCTAATGTTTAGTTACAGTTCAAGACTTCAGGACCTTTGGTGGAACTCATCTTGAACCTGTCAAAATCCGCTAAGTGTGGATCCATGATGAGTAAAATGACCAGAAAGGTGCACTATGGAGTATGATTGCGTGATTTACTTGAAGTCTCCCACGGTTAGTGGGAGCAGCAGGATATTGAATGTTCCTATAAAACAAATTACTATATTGTCATTTAAACTTACATCTGCAAATCTTTTTATGATTTAAAAAAAATTATTAATTCATGGGATTTGGGGCATCGCTGGCTCGGCCAACATTGGTGCTGATGTCCTTCCAGTGCATGAAGATCTTATGTGAATGGATGTCCATTCACATCATCCAGAAAAGCAAGGTTCTGTCACTATTAAGTGATGGCATAAAGGTTTCCCAGTGTTTACATATGATGGCTACAAGAACTGGAGTTTGTTTTGGTCAGTGAAGGACTGTGGCTTCAGAAGGAAGTTGTTGTATTGGTGTATGCACGTGTGTGTGAAACATTTTGATGGGGACATTGGCCAATGGGAGTCAACCAGTTGTTACTTCCCAGAAAACACCATGTGAGTAAAAACTGAACTGCAGCAAAACTAATTGGAAAGTGCAAACAAAATGATGGTACTGAAACAAAAATAAGTTAAATAAACTGTCTGCGATGTTCTTAGTGTGTTTCAGAATATTTGAAAATTTTCCCATGGAAGACATCTTGGTATATTTTATTTCCATGCTGTGTTTAAGCTAAATTTTGATCTCAAAAGTGGTTAGATTTACAGGATGGGCTTCTGCTGGAGCCAATGATCAAAAAGTGAATTGGTAGATTAATGTGACTGTCCCAAAAATGAATAGGCCAAACATTGAAATTGTTATCCTTAGCAAACTGGAATATTGAGTGTTTCTTCACCACATTTCAAACACTTGTGGAAGGCATTCACACTTGAGATGTTAATAGGAACTGAATTCATGGCTGCACAGCAGGATTTCGTTGAGCGGGCCCTGCACTGAAGTGGTAGCTGTTTCGCATACAGTCCAAAGATGTACAGGTTAGGTGGATTGGCCAGGCTAAATTACCCCTTCATGCCCAAAGGTTAAATGGGATTAGAAGGTTACGGGGATAGGACGGGAATGTGGCCTAGGTGGGGTGCTCTTTTTGAGGGTCAATGGGCCGAATGGCCTCCTTCTGCACTGTAGAGATTCAATGATATACAGGTTGTGTGGCCGATTTTATCCAGAGTGGCCTATTTTATCCAGAGAGATTGTAGTTTGATTCAGGTAGTTACTTCAAGCTAGTCTCTGTACACTATGGGCTGGATTCTCCCATCTCCCAGCTGCGTGTTTCTCGGCGGCATTGATGTTCATTGGCATTGGGATTCTACCTTCCTGCCGCTCGTCAATGGGATTTCCCATTGTAACCATCCACGCCTCTGGGAAACCCATAGGCGGTAGTGCGCTGCTGGTGGGAAAAGTGAATCCCAATGACTCGAGAATTCCGGCCTATATACATATGATGAGATATTAAGTTGGCACAGCTCTCCTGAATGCTGACTAGTCAATCTGCCTTGCAAAATCTCTAGTACATGACTGCTGATGTTACTGTTACATCAGTGTTTACGTCTCTCCATAACTATTCTGTTAACCCATGGCACAACATCTACCACCAAGTATACTAATGAGCACTAAACTATGTTTTAAACTATTTACGTTGCATTTGTTCTCTCCCTGACCTCCTCCTGCCAAAGTCCATCGGTCAGAAGTTAAGTCTTCACAACTTTCTCTCACTGCATTCTTTTGACCGCTGAGAAGGGTGGGTCTTGGACAGGACCATTGGATGGGTCAGCATCTCTCAAATTGCGGTAAGTATTTTTGGGGCCTCCGTCACATATCATGTGGCAATTGATGGGCGCCAATGAAATCTAATCTATTACACTACAGTAGCTCGTTTGTACAGCAACTGTAATGATCAACCCGTTGACAGGGAGTGAGTTGGAACTGGGCATTTCCTCAAATTTCTTTGTAAACTGGGAAAAAAGAGAGGAAAGCAGATATTTTTGGTTAAGTTGTGAGGTCGTTTGTGAGAGGCAGAAAGTGGCTTAGGCCAGAAATGAAGAAGGATCTAGTCAAGACATTAGCCAGGGATGAATATATGTAAAGGAATTTTGCTCTCTAATCAGACAGCATGCTTTTCTCCTTGTAATGTATATGAAAGTAAACATTATGGGCACGATCCACTCGAATGGGAACAGAATTCCCTTGCGAACGTGTTTCCCGGCGTTCAGAGCGCCGAGAAACGCCACGCTACTGAATGCTCTTTTAGGTAAACATGGCGCCTCAGTGGACAAGGCCCCGACGGGGCTGCACTTGGTCCTGTTTTCTCCACTAAGGAGTTCCGCTTACCAGAACTCCTCAGTGTGGAAGGAAATCTATCGAACCCCCGACATGACCTCCGAACCCCCCAAAAGCCCCGACACACCAATAAGGAGTGCTCAGGCCCTCTCACCCCCCCTCCCCCACCCTCATCCCTCTGGACCTGCACAGTGCACCTCTGGCCCTGATATTCATCATGGGAAAATGCCAGCTTGGCACTGGCACCACCAGCCTGGCACCCTGGCAATATCACCTGAGCACCTTGGCAGTGCCAGGCTGGCATCCAGGTGGCACTGCCAGAACGTAGAATGGAAGTGCCAAGGTGGCAGGTGGCATCAGCAGTACCAGGATTCCATCCTGCCCAGAGGGCAAGCACCTGGGGGCCTCCAATCCCCTGGGAGACCTCCATAAGTGCCATTCCACCTGATGCCCATTATGGAGACCAGCACTGAACATTGCTCATCCGAGATCTCCAAGGCCAGTGGGTTAGATCCTATGCCTTGGGTAGATCATGGGAGAGTATATTAGAATGAGACTAGCTGTCTCATTCTAATACACAGATTGGCTAAAAGGTCATCCTGACCACAATGAGGTGGGATTCACTTCGCCACGTCTTGTGAGATTGCATTAGGTTACAGAAGCGTGGTGAGCCAGATAGATCCCAGGAGTGGGATCTCCTGGCATCTACCAGCCACGCCGCACTGCCTTGCAGGTGTGTTGCGGCTGGTAGATTGTGCCTTATACCAGACACTAAAGACCTGGAAGTATAGGAGGGCTTGTATCAAGCAGGGTTGGAAGTGACTGAGGGGTGGAGGAGCAAAATTGGAGAACGTTTTCTGATTTGCCCGTACCTCCGACCGCTGGTCTCAATGGAGGGCTGGTCTGATGTAAGTAACCCACTTGGTGTCAATGGGAAGACAGTTGAAGGTGATAATTCTGCAAATAGCTGAACTCTTCCACCGACATTGCAATTTTTTCAGCATTGCACAGGCCCCACCCACACTTAACAATGGCAACTCAAAGGACATAACTGTACAGGGAGAGGTCAGGACAACATAAGGGTTCAATACTTTCTGATCTCTAAAAGCAAAGAAAAATGTCAAGTCTGATACTTTTTGCTGGCAGAGATTGCTTGGTGGTCCTGTCCCTTCATGGCACTAGGGACCCTAACATTGGTTATGGATATGCAGCATGGGACTTTGGCAGGGATTTTTTTGCTTCCCCTGCGATGTGTTTCCCAGTGGTGAAAGCACAGTGGCACAGTGGTTAGAACTGCTGCTTCAAAGCACTAGGGACCCGGGTTCAATTCTGACCATGGATGACTGTCTGTGTGAAGTTTGCTCATTCTCCCCTTGTCTGCCTGGCTATCATCCGGGTGCTCTGGTTTACTGCCATAGTCCAAAGAGTTAGGTGTATTTGCCATGCTAAATTGCCCCTTAGTGTCCAAGGATGTTCAGTTTTGGTGGGGTTATAGGGATAGGGTGGGGAAGTGTGTCTAGATAGGGTGCTCTTTCAGAAGGTCGGTGCAGACTCAATGGGCCGAATTATCTCCTTCTGCACTGCTGGAGTTCTATGGATTCTATGAATTGTGTGAGGAGCTCCTGGAGACTGATGCTGGGGGTGATGTTGTGGAAGCTGCTCCTATCAGACGGTGCTTCCATTGCCTGCCTCCTCCTCCTGTTGCATTGCCTTCAGCAGTACTCAAGCTGCAGACATAGCGAGGGGTTGCTGGCAGCCCTTGCAACAGGATGTGCTGAATCAACCTCCTGCCTCCTCAGTTTGCCTGCTATTCCTCATTGGATGGTGATCCCAGAGGTGTACCATGCCATTGGACCACTTTCTGGAAGATGGAACAAGAGTGTGCACTCCTGCTGCGAAGGGGATTGGTATCCCAAATGGTCCCGAAAGCTGAAAAACTTTTGAGTACAGAACATTTTGCCCTAGTGTTTGACTGAAGCCCATGTGTGCTGTAAAATAAAGCAACTCTTTAATTTTTTATTGATCATGTCCACTGGAGTATTCACTAGTTCAGTGATCTGGAAGTTTGAGAGAAGAACATGTGAGGACACAATTCAGATGATAATGGAATCTGGTACATAAACAAAAGTCCTATTCTCTCTCACAGCATCCTATGCCTGATATTGGGCAGTGAAAACAAACTTGTGATTGTGAGGGAGGTGGTTTTGCACACAAGATAGACCAGCGACACTAATCAAGGGAATAATCAACAGTCCCAAAATTTGTAACGGTCCTTTTAACTTTAACCGCACATCCCACATAGACTGCACTGAATGGTTCACTAGCTAACGCTAGCTCAACAAATTCCATGAATTAAGAAATTTTCTACGCTTGACCCATTCCCCCATGCCCTCTTCCGGTCTCAAAATTAAGAACAGGTTCTTCTTTTGCAGCTTTTGTCTTCAGAAGGAGTGCAAACATTGCTTTGAAAGTTACAAATGAAAGAAGCTGTCAAATGGTAAAACGAGAGGCTTTTTCATGCAACTTGTTTATCTTGTGTCAAAGAAATAAGATTGGGCACGAGATTACAGTCACACAGTATCAAGTCAGTTTGCTATTTGTTTGGTCTGCATTATATCCTTCGAGTGCTTGAAATATGTGAGATTGCTCCACTTTCAGTTAAAGACGTTCTTGCCATTGTTCTTCCAGAATGCAAAATTGAGAACTGTGAGGCCTGTTTCAGCAGAAACTTTTGTACTAAATGTAAAGAAGGACTGTACCTGCATCGAGGGAAATGTTTTGACAGCTGTCCAGAGGGCTTTGCAGCCACAAATGGCACCATGGAGTGTAGCCATGCTGGTGAGTACGAACCAACTTGACTCTGTTTACAAAAACTTTGTTTAAGTTTCCACAAAGATATTGGGACAAGATGTCAAGAGTAGGACTAGATTTGGAATCTACCCCAGAAACCAGATTTTTTTTTTCCCAGCCAGTTTCACTCCACCATCTTGGAATGAAAATACCAAACGCAAAATTGCCCTGATTTTGATTGTTTTCGCTTTTGCTTACAGTGGCCCCAGGAGACTGTGAGGCCTGGATAGAGTGGACGTGGAGAGGATGTTTCCACTTGCTGGAAAAACTAGAAGCAGAGGACACAATCTCAGACTAAAGGGATGATTCTTTAAAACAGAGATGAGGAGGAATTTCTTCAGCCAGAGGGTGGTGAATCTGTGGTACTCTGCCGCAGAAGGCTGTGGAGGCCAAATCACTGAGTGTCTTTAAGACAGAGATAGATAGGTTCTTGATTAATAAGGGGATCAGGGGTTATGGGGGGAAGGCAGGAGAATGGGGATGAGAAAAATATCAGCCATGATTGAATGGCAGAGGAGACTCGATGAGCAGAGTGGCCTAATTCTGCTCCTATGTCTTATGGTCTAATGAGTTGTAGAAAGGGTGATCACAGGGCTCAGGGAAGCTGGAGGGAGTCGGGGTATGATGGAATTTGTAAACCTGTTTTAAGATTTTGCTCGACCTGGCACTTACAGGAAATAATTCCCCCAGGAATGTTGGTGCGGGAAATGGTAATGTCAAAAGAGGGATTGCTCCACACAAAGTGAGATGAGTCGGGGCAGACTGCTGGGAACTATACCTCGCCTTGAAATGTCTGAACAAAAGATTGGGAGTTAAAAGTGTAAAATTGTTCTCATACTCATCATTGATCTCTCTCAAGTTGATTACCCTGCATTTAAATTGGTTAAAAAAAGTTACATTGAGAAAATAGCAGAAGAAAACCTATATTTTCCCTAAATGAATCATTTTTTAAAATGTTTTATTCAAGTAAGGATTATACATAACAACATACAAACAATCAATTAATAATAAAATAAACAAAATACAATCCTCCTAATTTGAGATTTTTTAAATCTTATTTCTATTAAAACGTTCCCTTTTTTCCTCTCCTCTTATCCCATCTCCCGTATCTCCCCTCTTTTTACCTGCTGGCAACAAACAGATCTGTAAGTAGAGACAAGAATAGCCTCCATCTCATCCAGAATTCCCTACCTGAGCCATGAAGGACAAACTTAATTTTCTCAAGTTTAAGGAATTCCACAAAATCCCCCCAACCCTGTCGATATCTTTGGTGGACCTTTACATTTCCATTCTAATAAAATTCACCTTTGGGCAATCAATTTGTCAAAGGCCACCACATCAGCTCTTTTCCCTTCTATTAGTCCTGGTATTTCCTACACTCCAAAAATTAACTCGAGAGGTTGGATATGGAATTGCAATGGGGAATATGGAGTGAAATTATGCACAGAGTCAATACTTCATCTTTATGCTCTAGAATAAGCTTAATTCAATTCAAGATAGTACATAGGGCCCACATGACACAACAAAGAATGAACAGGTTCTTCACAGAAGCAGAAGATAAATGTGAGCGGTGTAAAGGAGGACAGCGAACCATGTCCACATGTTCTGCTCATGTCCACCATTAGTAACGTTTTGGTCCTCGGTGTTTAAAACATTATCAAAAACTGTGGAGGTGAAAATATTACCCCTAAATTAATCAGAAAGTCTCACATTTACTGTAAACTAATCACCTGCTTTGACACATGGCAAGTGAAAGAAATTTGTTGCCGACAATAACATTCATTTCAATCTTATTCATTTTTCTTGGGAAGAAGGTCATCTCTCCAACTTGCTCACCTCTGCCTTGGGTTCGAATTCCATGGCTAGCAAGAATTTAAAAAGTGTTAAGTTAAATTCAGTTTCCGAATGATAGTCTTGCTCTGCCAGCTGCTCCATATCATTAAAATTAATATTCACACACGCTTGTGTTAGGTACACTGGTCTAACACTGGCTGCAACTGGATGCAGTTTAGATCAAAAAGATACTCCAGACCTTGAAGTTAGTTCAGTCAGGTTTATTGAACTAATAGCACAGTTCTCTGTGAGTTCGACTCTCTGCTAACTTAAGTGTGGTTACTCTGTCTGACTGAACCAGACTAGCTCTTAGCCACGTGGTGGAGGTGTGAGATTGTAACAACACCCTTGACTGACTCTCTAGATGTTCATCAGTGGAAAAAGATGGAGTGTGAGTGCCTCGTGTCTTTTATAGTCAGATCCCACCCCTGAGTATGCTGCCTGCTTATTGGTCATGTCCTGTTCTCTGTGTCCATTAGCTGCTTTTCTGTGTATCATTATGTGTGTGTGTGTGCCTGCATATCATGACAATGCATTTCTCAGCTCTTCCTTCAACAATGTAAATGTCTTACCGTTCCCAATCCCTGTCTATTTATTCTGCTCTGGCTACCAGGAACATCCATTGATGAAGCCTGATGAACACTTCTCATTTACAACTTAGCTTTGACTCCAGCTGAGAACAGTGGGATGAAAGGTTCCTTTCTCCTTTTGAGCAGTCAACCCAGTTCCCAATAAGCATGACTCCCTATTATATAAGTGCTAATAAATTTAAGTCATTACTAAATTGCTGAATGAAACAGATTGTTTTTAATTAAAGAATCAACATTTCATAAATGTATGTGTTTTTATTATAGATTAATTAAGTATGGATAAATTTTGATTTTCTTTCAGACTTTCTCTCAGTGGAGTAGTCTGTATGGGCTGGATGTTATGCTCCCTTGCTGGCGAGTTTGATGGCGGCGGGGCTAGTAAAATCCAGTGGGCGGTCTACCTGGTACCTATTTGCCCAGCTCCGTCCTCTGAAATTTAACCTGGCGGGAGGGGGGGAGATGGCATCAAGCTTATTGAGGCCTCCAAGTTGGCAATTGAGGGATTATAACGCAGCTCCTAGTGTAAACTGCTGCAGGGTAGTCAGCAGTATGGTTGGTGGGTTTTCGACCAACCTTTTAGCTGTCGGTGGCGAACCATACCGCACTATAAAATCCAGGACCTGATGTGTCATTTTACTATTAATTTTACCCTAAAATTTGTCTTGGAATAATCTTCCAGAGATGGGCAGTAACATCCACTTTTTAATTCTTCACAGCACAATGTGAAATGGGTGACTGGAGCCTGTGGGGCCCGTGTACCAAGCGAGGGAAGACATGTGGCTTCAAAAGAGGTGCAGAAACAAGGACCAGACAGTTGATCCAAGGGCCTTCATCAGAAGATGTGAAATGTCCCCTGGTCAGTGAGAGCAGAGGTTGCACAGTGCAGAGAAAGCCTTGCTTAAATGGTAGGTGGCAAAAAGTAATCAAATGATTTCAAATAGGTTTAACAATTAGCTGAATCCCACCATTACACCACATCCATATGCATTTCAGGATTGGTTTAGGAGTAGAGATGGTCCACAGGAACCTCATGGACACCTGTGAAAAGCCCCAATATAATCATAGTCGGACAGAGCAGTACGATGGATTTTTCTGATGCTTGTGATGCACACCAGCCACGTCTGAGCTTATCGTCAGATTTCAACCATAATTTCAAAGACAAATAAGCCTCATGTCAATTGTACAATTCCATAGTGAAGAATTGTTGGAGCAATTTTAACCTTACCTGCCTGTTGGGAAGTTAAAGAGATCAGATCAAATTCTGGTTTTATACCTCACCCAATTTTAACTTTTAAATGACTGGTGTTGGCCTTTTGCTTGTTTGAATTCCAACAATGCTCAAGGATTGATGTAATCCAATATTATTCTACCATATGGTCAATTTTACCAAAAGGGAAATATGTTTTTATAATTAATGCAAACAATGCAAGTTGAATCCTTTTAGGGACAAAATTAAGCTTTATTGTTCCATCTCATGAAATAGAACACTTTACAACATGTGAAAGAATGCCAGTGGCAAGGGATGTCATATTACTGCATGACAAAAAAAGCACAAGTATTTCAGGATAAATATGTACTGCAGCATGAGGTACAACTCTCCCATTATCTAACTGAATGGTGGGACAACTCAAAGGACTGAATGTCCTTCGCCTTTTGCTGTTTCAAACTTGTGTATTTGGGAATATTCTCAAGAACTCTTGGCTGTCTTGAGATTGGAGAGTGTAGAGAGCGCTTCACCCTGTGCCTAACATATTTTGCATCTGACACAAGAACATACGGAACGGTGGAGCTGACAAGGCACTTAACCCTTGTACAGATAATATGAATCAACAGTATTGTGGACTTTAACCATCAATTCAACATACTCAGGTAAGGTTTTGCTAAACTCCTCTATCCTATTCCTCCTTTCCTCACAGCCTAAAGAACTCCCACCACAATTCACAGATAGATATTCTGGAATTCCTACCCTAAATCCCTTCACCTCCCCACTCCCCTCTCTTCCAAAAGGTCTTTGATCAAGCTTTTGATTACATCTCATAATATTTACTTATTTGCCTTGGCATCCATTTTTCACCTCCATGAATCGCTTCTGGGGGTGTTTTGCTTTGCTGATTGTGCTAGATCTGCAAGTTGTTGTAATGTTTATGATTGTGTAGCAATGTTCATTTATAATTCAAAAATTGTGCTTGGAACAAAAGTAGATCGACATTTTGCAGCAAAAAAACATCCTGCCCACGGTCTGAAATGAACTAGTTTTAAAAACTTCACAGCCCCTTCGGATGAAGCAAAGTCTTCCTTACATTGTGCAAAGAGAGCAGTGGTGGTGCGATAGACGCTTATTTCCCTGTTACTGTTCATGTCATCACTGCAGCATGTTTTACATCCACGTTAATCGCACTCCAACATTTTATAAGGATTTATGTGATTGTTTGAGAACTGGA
Source organism: Scyliorhinus torazame (assembly GCF_047496885.1). NCBI lineage: Eukaryota > Metazoa > Chordata > Chondrichthyes > Carcharhiniformes > Scyliorhinidae > Scyliorhinus > Scyliorhinus torazame. Next base: position 189,814,903 of record NC_092707.1, on the reverse strand, counting down.
TACTTACAAGAGGAAGGGCAGTTGGTCTGTCATAGCTTTTCTATCCAAAACAAACTTACAATATCCGATCACAGCAGCCAGCTGTTTCTTCAGTGACTCCAGTTTTTTTTTTGTACTTCCACACTTTGTAGGTAAGTTCATCCCATGTGTTGATCACTGTTAATTTGATGATGATTTCCTGCTCTTGGTCATGAATTTCTCAAAAGGAAAACAAAATAGTTCAGACCAATATTCTTATTTCCCTATTTGTACTGTTTTTTTTCCTCCTTGTGGGTTGCTTTTAACTGGCGGCAGGGGAACCCTTAAAAAGGGAGCAGAACCTTAAAATTAGGGTTGGACCGTTTAGGATAATGTTGGAAGCCCTTTCTTTAAAAAGACACCAATGACATGGTTAAAAAAGAGTGATGGTAATCTGGAACTCCCTCCCCCAAATAATTGATGGGGCTGAGTTAATGGAAAACTTAAAACAAGGTTGATAGCTTTACGATTTCACAGAAGTATTAAAGGGATTTGTTATAAAAGAGAGTGGAGATACAAATGAACCATGATTGAATTAAATGGTGGCAAAGACTAGCTGCTACAATCTTCACAACTCGCGTTCATCGAGATATGATTTACTTATTTCATTGAAACCAGTTTGCAGCACCTCAGCTGCCTTCTCAGATTTTATGTCCCCAGTAACGTAATGGTTATTGTGCCCGGCCAGCATTCCCAAGGTTGTGAGCAGAAGTTTGGCACGAACAAACATCGGGACTGTTTCTACCGCTGGGATGCCCTCTTAATTCCCGTAGCAGCCTCCCCGAACAGGCACCGGAATGTGGCGACTAGGGGCTTTTCATAGTAACTTCATTTGAAGCCTACTTGTGACAATAAGCGATTTTCATTTTCATTCATTTTCATAATTGGCCTGGAAATGGGCTCGCCATCCAATTAAGGATGGCCATTGGCCGATCGAAGCTGTAGGGCCAATCAGATGCCTTCCAGCTTGAAAGCAGCAGCAGGCAACAATGCAATGTAAGTAAGAGACAGGACGCTTCTGTCCAACTATAAGGGGCGGGATTCTCCACTCCCACGCCGAAGTGGCCGCGCCGTCGTGAACACCGTCGAGGTTCACAATGGCGCGGAACGGCCGTGGTCCCGACCGATTCAGGCCCTGACAGTGGGCCAGGATCGGGGCCGCGTCATCTACACGCACCAGGCCTTGTCGCCCATGTAAAAGCGGCGCCGCATAGATGACGCGGCCGGCGCCGCATAACGGGCGTCATCCACACATGCGCGGGTTGGTCGGCGCCAACCCGCACATGCGTGGTTGCCGTCCTCTCTAAGTCTGCCCCGCAAGAAGATGGGGGACGGATCTTGCGGGGCCGCGGAAGGAAAGAGGTCCTCCTTCAGAGAGGACGGCCCGACGATCGGTGGGCACCGATCGCGGGCCACCCCACATTCCAGGTGAAGCCCGGTGCAGGATCCCCCCCTCGCCCCCCCACAGGCCGCCTCCCCCAGCGTTCACGCACCGCCCACGACTGTAGCGACCAGGTGTGGACGGCGCCGGGGGGGGAACCCGCCGTTTTGGCCTGGCCGCTCGGCCCATCCGGGCCTCAGAATAGCGGGGGTGCCGGAGAATCGCCATTTTAGGTGTCTCCGGCGATTCTCCGGTCTGCGGCCCGCGAAACTCGACTGGGCCGTTCCCGCCGCTTGGGAGAATCGCGGGAGGGCGTCGGACCGGCGTCCCCGGAAATTTTGGCGGCCCAGGCGATTCTCCCAACCGGCGTGGGAGTGGAGAATCACACCCAATGCTTTGACTATATGAGCTCAGGGGTGGATTAAATATATCGACAGGACAGCCAGTGGTATTTTTAGCTCCCTCCCACCTTGATTCTGGAACAGCAGGGGCTGAATATTTCATCTTGTTTTGCATCTGAGGATCGCAAATTGTGAAAATGATATCAATAATCAGGTCATTTACGGTCTTGCACTAGAAAATGACTCTGAATTCTGTTAAATAGTCTGAAACCCATCTCGTTTATGATGTCTTTCGGGGAAAATTAAACTGCCTTGCCTACCTCATCTGATTTATCTTACGTGATTGCAGTCCCATTTTATGTGGTTGACTCAAGTCAAATAGGGATGGACAATAGTGGCTTATTTTTAAAACAAACAGCAAAATATTTGATCAATTTTAAATGAGCTGGAGGGATATTAGTGGTAGTGTGGATTCAGAGTGACAGTGCAGGGACAGTTCCCCTACCTCAAAACACAACAGTTGTTGTTGCTAGGCAGTTCTCTCCCCCCCCAACCCCGCCCCCCAAAAAAACCCTTTTAACTTAATATTAATCATAATAAAATGTGTGATTTTTTTTTTTTGTAAATGCTAACTGCACAGCAATATTAATTTCTGTCACTGTTTTCGCGAGGTGGGGTGCAGGACTTGAGGAGAGCAGAAGTAAATTGAAGGGTCAAAGGGGGAGTTCTAAATGGCTGAGATTCCATTCTGTCTTCCACCTCCTCGACGATATAAAATGCATTAATTCCGCTGTTAGGTGTAGGGTCAAAATTCGCTCTTACAAAGTTAAGGGATGCAGAAACAAAATTGCTTTTGCCAAGGTTCCTGATGGAAAACATTTAACTCTGCTTCTGACTATAATGGGGGCCAGTAAAAAGGTTTGTTATGATGAGAGGCCCTTATTAATAGGTCACTGGATGTATATGTGCTTTAGGAGGGAAGCAGAAGAACACCAGGCCTTTTCGTCTTGCCAGTATTGTAGGGCTTTTTTTTTCATTTCTTTTGGAGCTAGTTTGTGAAATAGCTTATTTTATACTCACAAAAAGTAAAAAAGAAAGTAGCCATATTCAACAACTAGTGAACAGTGTTCACCAGAAATAACAGAGTCAACTTTTCTTCCACACACACAGGGCTGGATCCTCCGCTGTCGGGATTCTCTGTTTCAGAAATTGGGGCCTGGATTCTTCGATTCTGCGGCTACTTCCGGAGGATGCCTCTGGTGTTACGACCAAAACGTCGGCACTGCCTCCGCACCAATGCTCCACCCAGTAGGCGGCTAACAGCCACACCACGTATAGTCCCCGGCTTTACCTGCCGATATGGACGCAGAATGGCCGGGACCGTGGTCACGCATGCGCACACTGCGGCGGCAGCGCCTTCCAACGTGCCCCTGGCCACGCGCAGACCCGACCTGCCAAATACTGCCCCCATAACCCCCCTCGCCACCCCCGGACAACCCCCCCCCCACCAAGCCCCCCCTGCCAACGGAATGGCTACCCTCCTCCGACTGTGGCGGCGCTGGACACCGTCTGCAGCCACCACGCCAGGTTCAAGGAAATTGAGAGAACACGTGTCCCACGCCCATCGGGTGCGGAGCATCGGGGGAGGGCCTCAGGTGACGTCCTGAGCCTATCCCAACAGCGTGCGACGTACCCCTCGAGTATGCTGTTTTTGAGAGGGGCGGAGCACCTGAAGAATGGTGCCGCCCCCTATTTCAGTATGAAAAAGGATTCTCCGGCTGATCACCGAATGCAATTTTGGAGTCGGCAATCAGAGAATCCCGCCCCTGGTTCAGTGCGGCAGGACAGAGAATGCCGCCCACAATGTTTTGGGATTTTGTCCAGGTTATGCAAATACTAAGATAAAGCAATTTGCTTACTATCAAAAGATGCCGCTTAACAAATCCACGAGTTGATTCAAGAATCTACCAACTATCCTTTCACAAAATCAACATCTGTAGGCTTCAGTGAGGCTCTGTGTAGTGTGGAGTAGTTGTCACTTTAGATACTTTTATTTGTAGCTCATTTATTTGGGCACTGTATTAAGACCCAGGAAGCCGAGCAGTAGGGTAAACAGCGGTTTATTTCCGGTCACAAAAGGTCTGCTAGATAAAGTCCCTTTGGGACATCAAACATGGCGTTCCCTGTTCAGACTGACCTTTATACCATGTACGTTTGAGCCCCAGCTGGGCAAGACTCTGCCTTCTAGAGGGGGAAACTCATATTTCATGAATCCCACGGTGAGGTCAATCAGGGGATCTCCACGGGTCTCGTAGAAGTTAGTCCAGGTTGGAAATGAACAAATGGTGATGTATGTGAGATGCCAATAATTTATTCATCCATTTTAATGTAATGGTTGGGCAACAGATTCCTGATAGAGATGGCTCAATATAAAATTCAATGTGATTTTGTGCTGGGTTCCTGGGAAGCCATTGATGTATTTTTAACAATGGTAAAGAATTCATGTTGGGGATAGTGCATCAATGGAGCTTTTGTTCTTCAAATAGGAGGTGAAACCTGTCAAGCAATTGATTCCTAAATCCTATGCCATTATTTCAACAAGAGTCTGGAGTTTTCCCACCAACCTGGTCTATTATCTGGAAATCATCTGGAAAGGAATAATTTAATTAGAGATAGTCAAAATGGTTTTGTGAAGGGTAGGTCGTGCCTCACAAACCTTATTGAGTTCTTTGAGAAGGTGACCAAACAGGTGTCTGAGGGTAAAGCAGTTGATGTGGTGTATATGGATTTCAGTAAAGCTTTTGATAAGGTTCCCCACGGTAGGCGACTACAGAAAATACAGAGGCATGGGATTCAGGGTGATTTAGCAGTTTGGATCAGAAATTGGTTAGCTGGAAGAAGACAAAGGGTGGTGGTTGATGGGAAATGTTCAGACTGGAGTCCAGTTACTAGTGGTGTACCACAAGGATCTGTTTTGGGGCCACTGCTGTATGTCATTTTTATAAATGACCTGGAGGAGGGCGTAGAAGGATGGGTGAGTAAATTTGCAGATGACACTAAAGTCGGTGGAGTTGTGGACAGTGGAGAAGGATGTTACAAGTTACAGAGGGAAATAGATAAGCTGCAGCGCTAGGCTGAGAGGTGGCAAATGGAGTTTAATGCAGAAAAGTGTGAGGTGATTCATTTTGGAAGGAATAACAGGAAGACAGAGTACTGGGCTAATGGTGTGGATGAGCAGAGAGATCTCGGTGTCCATGTACATAGATCCCTGAAAGTTGCCACCCAGGTTGAGAGGGTTGTTAAGAAGGCGTACGGTGTGTTAGCTTTTATTGGTAGAGGGATTGAGTTTCGGAGCCATGAGGTCATGTTGCAGCTGTACAAAACTCTGGTGCGGCCGCATTTGGAGTATTGCGTGCAATTCTGGTCGTCGCATTATAGGAAGGATGTGGAAGCATTGGAAAGGGTGCAGAGGAGATTTACCATAATGTTGCCTGGTATGGAGGGAAGATCTTATGAGGAAAGGCTGAGGGACTTGAGGCTGTTTTCGTTAGAGAGAAGAAGGTTAAGAGGTGACTTAATTGAGGCATACAAGATGATCAGAGGATTGGATAGGGTGGACAGTGAGAGCCTTTTTCCTCAGATGGTGATGTCTAGTACGAGGGAACATAGCTTTAAATTGAGGGGAGATAGATATAAGACAGATGTCAGAGGTGGGTTCTTTACTCAGAGAATAGTAAGGGCGTGGAATGCCCTGCCTGCAACAGTAGTGGACTCACCAACACTAAGGGCATGCAAATGGCCATTGGATAGATATATGGACGATAAGGGAATAGTGTAGATGGGCTTCAGAGTGGTTTCACAGGTCGGCGCAACATCGAGGGCCGAAGGGCCAGTACTGCGCTGTAATGTTCTATGTTCTATTATGGAACATAACCAAGAAAAGTGTGATGTAATGTGTTTTGAGAGGAACATCAAGGCAAGGGAATTCACAATGAACGGTAGGATCCTAGGAAGTACAGAGGATCAGAAGAACCTTGTTGTGCTTGTCCACAGATCCCTGAAGACACCAGGCAAATAGGATACTTGCCTTTATTAACCAAGGCATAGAACATAAGAAGTTCTGATGGAGCTATGTAAAACAGTAGTTAGGCCACAGCTGAGGTACTGAGTGCAGTTCTGGTTGCCACACTATAGGAAGGAAGTGATTGCACTAGAGAGGATGCAGAGGAGATTCACGGGGATATTGCCTGGGTGGGGAATTTCAGCTATCAAGAGAGACTGGATGGGCAGGGGTTGTTTCGCTTGGAGTAGAGAAGGGTAAGGAGGAACTTATTGGGGTGTATTAAATTATGAGGGGCATAGATAAGGTAGATAGGAAGCAACTTTTTCCCTTAGTGGAGGGGTATATAACCAGGGGGCATAAATTTAAGGTAATGGTAAGGAGGTTTATAGGAAATGTGAGGAAAAATCTTTTCCCCAAGAGTGTGGTGGGATGCTGGAACTCACTACCTGAAAGAGTGGGAGAAGTGGGAATCCTCACAATATTTAAGAACTATTTAGGTCAGCAATTGTGCCCGGCGCGGGGGCGGAGAAAGGGGCGTCGGACCCGCAACGCCTTTGCGCGATTTTCCGGCGACCGGACAATCGCCGCCAGCCGCATGCGCGTGGTCAACGCGGCGCCGGTCGGGGGTCGTTGAAAGAGGCCCCTGCGGCGATTCTCCACGGTCGACCGGCCGAGTCCCCGCTGCCGTGTTTCTCGTATGGTTCCACCCGGCGGAAGCTCGGTGTCGCGGCAGCGGTGGCCGTCCTGGTGGGGGGCAGGGGGATCAGTCTCTGGGTGGGCCTCCATGGCGGCAAGGCCCGCAATCAGGGTCCCCCGATCGGCGGGCACGCGTTATCTGGGGGGGCCTACCTTCTTCCGCGCCAGCCCGCTGTGTGGGTCTGCCATGTTGCACGGGGCTGGCGCCGCAGGCGGAAGTGCAGGGCCCCGTATCGGCAGCAGGAGCTGCGCGGCACACGGCGGGGCACTGCAAGCCCCCTTAAAATCGGAGAATCACTCCGGACTTTTCGAAAAAAGCCCGGAGTGATTCGCGACCTTTTTCTGGCGGGCGTGGGGACATAGCCCCATTATTGGGGAATCCCGGCCCATATTCATACAAGGCTATGGGCCAAGTACTGGAAAATGGGATTAGTGTAAATAGGTGCTTGAAGGCTGGCGTGGACACAATGGGACAAAGGGCCTCTTTCTGTGATACGAAAAACCCGATGACTCTATTCCTTGCTCAACCAACAAAATTCCAGAGAATCTGGTTATCTATTTTATTGCTGTTTTGTGGTTCTTGTTGTGTGAAGAATGGATGCCATGCCTGCCTGCATAATAGGTGATTCTGCACTTTAATGTAATTTGTCATAGGTGAAACCTTAATATTTGTCATATTAGGATTTGATATGGAATTGGCTAAGTTAAAGGCCTTCTTTTCAACGATAAAGTACTGATGTTAAGGTAGGTTGATGTGCACTGGACTTGATAATTGCTTTTCATAGAATCCCTACGGTACAGAAGGAGGCCATTCGGACCATTGAGTCTGCACAGACCCTGCGAAAGAGCACCCTAACTGAGCCCAATACCCCTTAACCACATCGAACCTTCTGGACTCTTAGAGGCAATTTAACATGGCCAATCTACCTCACCTGTACATCTTTGGACTGTGGGAGGAAACTGGAGCTCCAGAGGAAACCCACGGGAGAATGTGCAAACTCCTCACAGACAATTAGCCGAGGTCGGAATCGAACCTGGGTCCCTGATGCTGAGAGGCAGCAATGCAAACCACTGTGCCACCGTGCCGCCCCACATGGTGAGGAAGAGTGTGGTTGGAGGGGAGTGGGTTAATGGTGTGTGAGGCAGAGTGACGTTTTGTTTGCAGGGGCCTTGCAAGCAAGATTCCCCTCACATCCTGCTAAAATTAACCTGTTGAATGTCTTTAAATTTTGGCACTGGGTTTCCTGCCAACCAGTCAGTTAAATTTGACAGGCGGGCAGGGAAACACCAGGAGAGCAGATGTTATGAGAGTTATCATGAGGAAACAGGATGCTGGATAGTGGGTAAGGGTGGGGTTTAGTACCCGTCCCAATCCACTTGTGCTGGGGTTTCAAACTCTTCCCCCCCCCCACTCCCCCCCCCCCCCCCCCCCCCCCCCCCCCCCACACCCACAATGCTCCATTAACTGTTGATTGCATAGTAAACAGGTTCTGCACAGTAGCGAAGTGTTAGAAGTTTGGACGGAAGGATATCTAGTTAAATTAAACATGAAGAAATGGGGAATGATACATTTTGGGGAGAAAAATGAGCGAAAAACATATATGAAGGGCACAATTTGTGTGAGGGCCACGAAGAATCCAGCACGTCTAATGTTATCGTAATAATTAGAGAACAAAAATAAGAGAACAACATCACCCTGTCTGCACAAACACAGTGGTTTGAAGTGTATTTGTTTCAACGCCAGAAGTATAGCAGGTAAGGCAGATGAACTTAGAGCACTTATTACTACTTGGAATTACGATGTTGTGGCTATCACAGAAATATGGTTAAAGGAAGGGCAGGATTGGCAGCTGAATGTTGGATGATATAGATGCTTCAGGAGAGATAGAGGGGGATGTAAAAGTGGTGGGGGAGTAGCATTACTGGTTAAGGAGAATATTATAGCCATACTGCTGGAGGACACCTTGGAGGGCTCATACAATGAAACAATCTGGGTAGAGCTCAGGAATAGGAAGGGGGCAATCACAATGTTGGGCCTTTATTACAGGCCCCCCAACTGCCAGCGAGAGATAGAGGAGCAGATAGGACAAGAGATTTTGGATAGGTGCAAAAGTAACAGGGTTGTTGTGGTAGGGGATTTTAATTTCCTCTATATTGTCTGGGACTCATTTAGTGCTAGGGACTTGGATGGGGCTGAGTTTATAAGATGTATCCAGGAAGCCTTCTTGATGTAATATGTAGATAGTCCAACTAGGGAAGGGACAGCACTGGATCTGGTATTGGGGTATGAGTTGGACAGGTGGTTGAGATTTCAGTAGGGGAACATTTTGGGAGTAGTGACCACAATTCCTTACGTTTTAGGGTACTTTTCGACAGGGATTTCCTCCCACAGTCCAAAGACGTGCAGGTGAGGTGGATTGGCCATGCTAAATTGCCCTCCGTGTCCAAAAAGGTTAGGAGGGGTTATTGGGTTACGGGGCTAGGGTGGAAGTGAGAGCTTAAGTGGGCCGATGCAGACTCGATGGGCCGATTGGCCTCCTGCACTGTATGTTCTATGTTATAATTAATTGATTTAATTAGGAGTGCAGAGAAGCTAATTTTTTTCACTACAGCAAATAAAACTAAGATTCGATTGAATGGGGGTGTTCAGAGTTATGAGGGGCGGGATTCTCCGGTCCGCCAACCACGTGTTTCTCAGCCCCGCGCTGTTTGCTGGCAGCAGGATTCTATCTTCCTGTCGCTTCTCAATGGGATTTCCCATTGTAACCATCCCAGGACGTCGCAAACCCTGCCAGTGGGGATGCACTGCCAGCGGGAAAATCAAATGGCAAAGGCAGGAGAATTCCGACCGAGGTCTTTTAATAAGGTAAATAAAGACAAACTATTTTCATTTGTTGGTCAAGCGGTAACCAAGGGGCATGACTTTATGTCATCATCAAAGAATGTTGGGGGAGTTTGGGAGAATTTCTTATTCCAACATCGTTTGGACTGCCATAAACAGAGGTGGAAGCAGAGTTCAGATGAGTTTTTGGAAACAAAATGGATAAATATTTGAAAAAGTGAGAAGTTGAAAGGATTTGGGGAAAGAACAGGGGAATGTGACACAATGGAGAGTTTGTTCAGAGCCAGCAGAAAGGGGCCAAATAGCCTCTCTCCGTGTCATTTTACACAGATTCCATATGCAGTCACTGTTGGCGTAATATGGAGATGAGTACACAATACTGTCTTATACTTCTTTCATGTTGTTGTCAGGAAGTTGCTGTAAAAGGGCTTTCTGTCACACACAATTTCTACCTGATAATTGCTGCAATTTTGTGACCAGGAAAGTGCATGCACACCTGATGGAGAGATTTAACGCAGCTCTGAAGAGTTTGGCAGAGGATTCAAATCTTGATGACAAAATATCTTTATTCATGGCAACCATCAGATAGTACATCCCTACCGCATATTTGTGAGGGAAAAGAAAACAATCAGTGGCCATTTAAACTTGAGAAAAATATTTCAACTGTTCTATCGCCCAAACAATGCTTTCTTTCACCAATGAACCACATCCAAGATTTCAACTTTTTGTTTTGGTATTGTAGCTCCCATCGTTCCTATTTCTTTTATATTGCCTTCACCACTTTTTTGTCCGTGGATCATTAATGAAAACATACCTTTATATCGAGCAGGAAGTAAAGAACTCAAAGTGTCAAAATAGTACACTGTGTTAAAATTTTTTGTAATTTTGGGCTGAAGAATCCTGACTTTATGGCACCCAAGAGATCGGAAGGGTTTGTTTTGATTGGTTTGCTGGTGGCCAATGGATTGGTCAGGGACAATATTCTGCCTGGCAACTAACAATGTCAGGTGTTTTTTTTTGGAGAGAACCTGAGTGAAAGCACTGGACCCTCAAATTGGAAACAGCTCCCTCTCTCTGCTCTGCTGCCTACTGTCTGAAGATAGAAGCTTCTAGACACTGAAAGAAGAAGCTTTCTTAATCTTTCTATCTATCTATCTGTCTCTCTATCTCATGCCTGCTAATTCTGTGAGTCTGCAGTGAAAGCCATTACAAGCTGTAAGAAAAGATACCATCCATCTGAACGTCTAGACAGAAGAATAATCTAACTGCAAGACGTCCATCCAAAACAAAAACTCATCCTTTTACTTTCGGCATTATTTTATACCCCTCTTTTCTCTCTGTGTTTGTCTGTGTGTGTGTGTCTGTGTGCGTGTGTATTAGAGTGTGGGGCGAGTAAAAAGGAATGGTTAGAGATTAGATAGTAGTTAACCAGTTGTATTTGTTGCCTATTTAATTATAGTTACTGTTAATAATAAAAAGTTAATTGTGTTTAAATTTACAAACCTGGTGACCGTAGTAATTGGGCAGCTGAAGACCCAGGTGTTTTAAATTAAAAGTTAATTTCAACACTGTTGTGACTCCAGATCAAGCAGGGCTTGAACTGACTGCACACTAGCCCAGGGTGTTGTAACAGTATTCCTCTGCCCTGGATTGCCACATGTATTCAAGCTTCCACACACACCTCAGGTACCCAGCTACACCAGCAGAATACCACTGCTTCAAAGGCTGTGTTAAGGTGCCACTAGCCTTTGGATTACCCTGGATCTCTAGCTTCATGCTGTCCAACATCTCCAGGTCTACACCTTGCAGCTCTGTATTTAACTGGGAACATCTTTTTCTGCTCTGCTCCTGACTTCACTGAACAAACCCTGTTTTCAGGTTTCTGTTCTTTGTTCCTTTAACTCCATTCTGTCCCATTCCTTGGTTTCTGGGACTTCCTGTTCCTTACATTCCGGTCCTTGCTTTCTGTTCCTCCGTATTGACCTGCCTGTTGTGGCAGGACCTGTGAAATGCTCTTTGCCTCTGCATTACCTGGTTCCAAACTGATGGTAACTGCTCTAGAAGTCCTGGTGTGGGCTTCTGGCTTCTTAGCAACAGTGTGGTAGTTTCATAAACTGTGTTTGTTTGCTTTAACGGTTTCAAACCTTATTACAATGCAGGCAAAGTTTAAAGTGAAAATAAAACTGAGCCAAACTGAAGTTATTAACCCTTTCCTAGTGCACAAAATAAGCTCACCTAAACTTATACACTATTCCTAAACATACGATACGAATATAAATTACTTAAATTATCTCTACTTCCAAGCAATTGTTAGCTGTTTTCTTCCAAGGCAGAAATTGCAATCAAGTGCTCACATATGCGCCCACAGTTGAGGTTACAAGATAGAAAACAAAAGTAGAGGCCATGGATGGCTTTCCTTTCTGTAAACAAATATAGATGAATGCTATTGTAACACCTTGGACACTATTTGAGATGAGGATGCAAACTGGCATCTTGCTGATCTGTACTTAAGAACAAACAATTATGAGAAATAGGAGCTGGAGGAGGCCATTCTGCCCCTTGAGCCTGTTTCACCATACAATAAGGCTATGATCTGGCTTGGTCTTAACTTCCCTTTCATACCTGCCCTCATAATCCCAGACTCCCTTGTGGATCAACAATGTGTCTAACTCAACCTTGAATATATTCAATAATCCAGTCTCCACTGCTCTCTGAGGAACAGAATTGCAAAGAGATGAAATTCCTCCTCATCTCAATCTGAAATGGGCAGAATTCTCCGGCCTCCCAGCCGCGTGTTTCTCGGCGGCGGGAGGGGGCGCGCCGTCCGCTGGCAGCGGGATGCTCTGCTCCCGCCGCTGTCAATGGAGATTCCCATTGAAGCCACCCCACGCCGTTGGGAAACCCACAGGCTGGGGTGCGCTTCCGGTGGGACGAGAAAATCCCACCACCAGCGAATGGCCAGAGAATTGCAGCCCACATCTTTTTAAACAGTGTTCTGTTAACAAGTTTCCGGGCAGGGGGAAACATCCTCTCAGCATCTCCCCTGTTAAGACCCCTCAGAATCAATAAGGTCACCTCTCATTCTTCTATGATTCAGTTATTATTGTCTAAGCTTGCGGACTTATCTGATGTTCTTTCTTCACATTTCGTCTGTTACCTTGGTCTCAGTGAAACACTTCATATTCCATTCAAAGGCATACTCCACATTCTAACAAGGATTAGTTTAAAATTAACTGGCATCATTTTGAATTATATTAAGCCCAGGATTGAGAGATTAGTTGCCGATGGAACCAGAGTCAAGGAAGTCTACAGCACTCTTGTTCAGGCTATCCATTACTAGATGTAATTAGAAATACTGGGAAATGAAAAGTGAAAACACAATTCATAGTTATCTTCACACGTGTCAGTGAACAGAAAGATCTGTGCACCTCTATTCTGAGAAAAACACATCGGGAAAGCTTTGTGTAATAGGTCACATGTTAGTCATATCAATCTTTTGTCTCCTAATTGTTGGTAGTGTATTCCTTGGGTCCTTTGTATAAACATAAGCTGTAGAAGTTCTGCACCATGTTTTACTGAAAGTATGATGGGCGGGATTCTCCCCTACCAGGCGACGCGGGCGGTCCCAGCGCCGAGCAGTTGCGTGAACCACTCCGGCGTCAGGCCGCCCAGAAGGTGCTGAATCCTCCGCACCTTCAGGGGCTAGGCCGGTGCCGGCGGGGTTGGCGCTGCGCCTTCCGGCGCAGAAGGGGCTTGGCAGCGCGCAAACCGGCGCTGAAGGGCCCCCGCCGGTCGGCGCGCGTTGGCGCATGCATGGGAGTACAAGCGTGTGCTTGCGTCATCCCAGCGCATGCACGGGGGGGGGGGGTTTGTCTCAGCACCGACCATGGCGGAGGTCCACAGCAGCCAGTGCGGAGGGAAAGAGTGCCCCCATGGCACAGGCCCGCCCGTGGATTGGCGGGCCCCGATAGCGAGTCAGATGCTGGATAGGCTTTGGGGGGGTCAGGAGGTGAGTTATTTGCTGCAGAATCTCCAGTCTCTGAGCTTCGCTTGTAGCCACAGGGCGCAATTCTCTGGCCTTGTTGCGCTCTCATTCAAGTGTGCCGAGGCCGTGAATAGCGGGAGAAGCGGAAAACAAGAATTGTGCCAAGTGCCAAACCATTTGCGATGCAACCGGCCCACTCCTTTCGGCGAAATCGGGAAATCGCCAAAGCGTGGCGAGAAACCAATTATCATCACTTAAGCTCTATTTCTATTCAGTTAATGGGAGCCACCCCGTATCTAACGGCCTCCCGTGATTCAGCAGCCTCCCCAGCAAGTGGTCACCCTGATGCTGATAAGTACTCTTTTTGAAAAACGTGAACTTGGCGGATGGGCTGCTGCAAGGAGGTGAGTGGCCATCTTTGTTTGCAGGCAAAGAGCCCGGGGCACTGGGCATGCTGCCCCTCTGCTCGGGGAGGGGGACACAAACACACACACAACCGGGGGGGTGCAGCAAGGTTGGGGTTGGGCCAGGATGGGGCGGGGTTATTGGGAAGGGGTGCCTTGTGGCATGGTGGTTGGGGGGGTGGTTGCGAATATGCGTGGGTCCGCCATGCAAACCCCTGTACCTAGCCCCGGCCTGTCTGCCCCACCGACTACCCACAACTCCCACGAACCGCGGAGGCCTTTGGCCTTGCGATTGAAGGTTACTGCTAATCGGGAATTGGTGATCATGGGTGGTGAGTAAGGAATGGATTGTACGTTGGGAGTAAGGAGGGGGAGGGGGCTTTGTGGGAGGGTTGTGGGAGGGAGCACTTCGCACATCATGGTGAAGTGAACATTTCAGACATCCCAAGTGGATTCCCTTGGGTGGGAAGGCCATGTAGCATGTGGAAGTCATTACTTAGCACCCCAATACACCTTGATGCATGGACACTGTGTTTGAACACTGCGGAAGGTAGCACCACAGACCCAGCAGCCAACGTCCAAATAATCAGGGCATGGGCCCCAGCCCTGGGCACATATCCACAGCCGGGTGTGCGTGGGCAGGGCGTGTCAGATGGGGGTGCGGGAGGGGGTAACATGTCTGGGGCAACGTGGCATGGAATTGGTGGTCAGCCCGCAGCATGTAACAAAGAGCCAAAGATGTCACACTGGTTGTGTTGAGGGTATTTTAATGTACCTCGTCCAAGGGCACACCAGAGCCCCACTATCCTGATGGTGCCGCTTCACTATCCACACCTTCTGTCCATCACCTCCCTCCCACAACCCTCCCACAAAGCCCCCTCCCCCTCCTTACTCCCAACGTACAATCCATTCCTTACTCACCACCCAACCTCACCCCACCCCGCCCCCCCCCCCCCCCCCCCCCACCCCCCCCAGTGCCCTCAGTGATCCTCAATATGCTTTGCCTCCCTAGCTCTACTGCTTAGTCTCGGTGAATCCCCAGGATGCACATAAGAGGTAGAGGCAGCCACGTCCCATGGCGCTGAGGCCAGAGGGCCCCGGCGCACTTTACAATGATACATGTACAGCCGTGCCGCCCTTTCCTGTGTGCTGACCTCGAGACGCGACCTCATCAGAGGGGTGGAACTCGGGGAAGCAGTCCATAGGATGGGTCCATAGGATAGGTTGCCACCCAGTGTCGTCTCCTCCTGGTCAGTGCTACAGGGCCCTGGGGTTCACCCCGGGACCCCAGTTGGATCCAGCCCCAGCTACCCCTGCATCATCTGGTTCTGCCAGCCCTGGCGGCTCCCCATTGTCTGCACCATGGTGTTGACACCCTCAACAGTGCTCCTCAGTGATTGGGCCATGCTCTGCAGTGACTCGGCGTTGCCCACCTGCGAATGAGACAAGCTTTGCAGAGCCTCAGTCATTCCCATCTGACAGTGGGTCACGTCCCGCAGCACCTCATCAAGGTCAGTGACCCAGGGCCTGGATTCAAAGCCGGGTCCTCAGCGCCGCAGTCCCACTGCTGACCACTACGCCACCATGCCACCCTAGGCTCTCCACTGAGGTCGGCATCCAAGCTGTGTTGGCCTCGCTGCCATTCATTGCCAGCGACATCTCCTGCATCCGTAGCCTTTGGGACTCCTCCAATCGGCTATGGATCTGCTGGTGTGTCACTGACATCTCCTATGGAACACCCCGATTGCGCTCTAATGTCTCTATCAGCTCCGGTAAACCTGTTCTCGGGTCAGCTGGGATCCAGCAGCCCTGCGACTGCTGATTCGCCTGTGGGTTCCTGCCTCCACCTGATGTCCATCAGCGACCGCATGGTGCTCACCAGATTGTGCCCCAGAAGCCTGCCCATTAACATTTCCCACCGAGGTGCGTGTCTCTGCGCTGGGGGGGATTGGGGATGACAGCTATTACGCATCAACTGTGGCACCCTCAGAACTCTCCTCTGAGCTGGTCTCATGAGAGTGGGGGGGACCCCAAATGGGCACGTGCCAGCGGCCGGAGGACCTGCAGGAGAATGAGCACATAATCAGTAGGAGGGATGGGTCAGTCTGTATGGTAATAACAACTCACATGTAACAATCCATCCAGTTAGGGCCCGGTGGATCCTCACCTCTACGGTGTGCACTTACCTCCGCATTGGTGACTGCTCTGTCCTCGGCCAGTCCCATAACCTCCAGGGCCCGTTCCTTGAATGTCGTGAGGATTCTTATGTCCGGCACCCCTCTACCAGTCTGGACCCTCTCCTGGCAATTGTGGGAGAGCTTCTCCTGCGGAGACACAGAGAGGGCATCATTAGATTAGCCACACGCGTGGGTCACAGTGCGGGGGGGGGGGGTTGGCCAGGCACTGGAGGCCAGTTCTCCTGGTCACGCTACTTGAACATCCGGCCGCTGCCACTTCAGTCCAGGTGGCACTGGCTGCCCTGTAGTTCACACTCCAGGACCCTCTGGGGAACAGGACATCCCTTCTGGCCTCCACCACATCTTGGAGCCTCCCCAGGTCTGCGTCTCCAAATCTTGGGGCCGCTCTGCTTGGCGCATGGCTGAGAGCTGAGTCGGGTTGGCTATGCAAGTGCTGTTTCAGTGTTGCTCGTACTTTTTAGCGGGGGGCGCTGGCGAGCGCGGTCCTGACAAATCGGCTGGCAAGCTTTCATTTGCAGCATGAAGCCCATGGGGCCTTGTTACGTGGACTAATTGACGTTGAATGGCTTTGCCGACTCACCGGCTGAGCTCTTGGAAGCTCATGGCAGTTCCCGCTCACTTCCACACTTCAAAATCTTTCCGGGGAATCGGAGCCACAGTATTTATATGTCTATTTCAGTTGAGTTTCCGGCAATGGTAACCCCAGGATGTTGAAATTCCACAATGGTAATGTTATTGAATGTCAAGGCGCGAAGGCTAGAATCTCTTTTTTTGGAGATGGTCATTGCCTGGCACATGAGTGGTAAGTCACATTCACTCCACATATCAGCCCAAGCCTGGATATTGTCCAGATCTTGCTGTATTTGGACATGGACTGCTTCAGTGTCTGAAAAGATGTGAATGGTGCTAAACATTGTGCAATCATCAGCGAACATCCCCACATCTGACCTTATGTTGGAAGAAAGGTCACTGATGAAGCAGTTGAAGATGTTTGGGCCCAGGACATTAGCCTGAGGAACTCCTGCAGTGATGTCCCTGAGAGGACTGACCTTGCATAATGACAACCAGCTTCCTTTGTGCTAGGTATGACTCCAACCAATGGAGAGTTTCCCCTCGGATTTCTCATCACTCCAGTTTTGATGGGCTCCTTGATGCCACATTCAGTTGAATGCTGTCTTGATGTCAAGGGCAGTCATTCTCACCTCACCTCTGGAGTTCAGCTTTTTGTCCATGTTTGCATCAAGGCTGTACTGAGATCAGAAGCTGAGTGGCCCTGATGGAACCCAAACTGAAAATCAGCTAGAAAAGTACAAAATTCATCCTGCTGTCATTTTAGCTACTCTCCTTGTCTTTTGCCTCTACAGCCAATCAACAATCCTGCAATATATTATAAACTATCCTTGTCTGCACGGTGCACAATTATAATCATTTCAGGCTCAATTTATAAAGGAACCTTTTACATGGATTTAAACTCTTCATCTGTCCGAAGAAATTTCGTGTACATATCCTGCAGTGTTAGGATTATCTTTACAATTAATGCCAACTAGGAAGATGATTCATCAAGAAAAGCAATGATTGCAGCCATGAAAATAACATAAGTTTGTAGTTTCAGGATAAAAGAACAGGGTAAATCCATGGCTTTTAGGATTGTCACTTGTGAAGAGAATACATAATAATATAATAATAATCACTTATTGTTACAAGTAGGCTTCAATGAAGTTACTGTGAAAAGCCCCGAGATTTCATAGATTTCATAGAATTTACAGTGCAGAAGGAGGCCATTCGGCCCATCGAGTCTGCACCGGCTCTTGGAAAGAGCGCCCTACCGAAGCCCACACCTCCACCCTATCCCCATAACCCCTTAACCCAGTAACCACACCCAACACTAAGGGCAATTTTGGACACTAAGGACAATTTAACATGGCCAATCCACCTAACCTGCACATCTTTGGACTGTGGGAGGAAACCGGAGCACCCGGAGGAAACCCTTGCACACACGGGGAGGACGTGCAGACTCCGCACAGACAGTGACCCAAGCCAGGAATCGAACCTGGGACCCTGGAGCTGTGAAGCAATTGTGCTATCCACTATGCTACCGTGCTGCCCTAGTCACCACATTCCGGCCGGTGCGGGAATTGAACCCGCGTTTCTGGCATTGTTCGGCATTGCAAGCCAGCTATTTAGCCCACTGTGCTAATATGGGGATAGGATTCCCATCTGCACAGTGATCTAGCAGTGGATCACCCAGCCCATATAGAATCCAGTTGAGTTCCACTGTTTAGAAACTATAGGATCAAAATCAAGTAAGTTCCATAGAGAGTGATTCACTACTACCACCCAGGTACTGGTAACATAGGTGTATCCAATGGGACTCGTGGGGCTGAATGGCACGACTTTGAATTGCAATGTCAATGGTAAAGAGACCACTTGATTCATTCAGCTTGCTCTTGTGCGATCTAGATGGTTACAGCTAATCGATCCCATTCCATTCATCTTCCCTAATCATTTCAGCTCCGTTGCAGCTTTTTGAATTGTTCCAGCCCTGGCCTCGATCCAAGTTAATAGAACAAAGAACATACAGTGTAGAAGGAGGCCATTCGGCCCATCGAGTTTGCACCGACCCCTTTAAACCCTCACTTCCACCCTATCCCCGTAACTCAATAACCCCTCCTAATCTTTTTGGTCACTAAGGGCAATTTATCATGGCCAACCCACCTAACCTGCACGTCTTTGGACTGTGGGAGGAAACTGGAGCACCCGGAGGAAACCCATGCAGACACGGGCAGAACGTGCAGACTCCGCACAGACAGTGACCCAGCGGGGAATCGAACCTGGGATCCTGGCGCTGTGAAGCCACAGTGCTATCCACTTGTGCTACTGTGCTGCCCATGATCCTTCACTCAGAAACATGCCTAAATCTCAGGAGATGATCTTAAGAAGTTGAGCTTTAATTACGTCAAACCTCAGGTTTTGTCTGCTCCACATCTTTCTGTCTCCCACCTCTCCCCTTTAAAATGCTTGTTTATCCTCCAATCTGTGGTTATCACTGACATAATGGGCTTGTTCAGCCTTGATCGTACAGTGCAGTTTATCTCAGAATTTCTCAGAATCTAGCATAACTAGTTCAAAACTTTAGCCATAACATCAAAAGTGTTTCCTTCCCTACGTAATGGGGTTTATTTTAAATCTGACTTCCCAAAGGACACCAGGTGGGGTAAATATAAGCTATAAGTCTACTCAAATCACAGTTGTTTCTGATGCTCACAACCGTAACATGTGGAGTTTGCAGGCAAATGATCTGCCCTCCAAAAGCAGGGTGGGAGACACATAAATTTATGCCAATTAGGGTTCTATCATGTCAATAGTTCGATGCTTTCCTCTTTGGCATGGAAAAGAGCAGGGGAGTAGCTACAGATTTCACAAAGAGAGACAAAGCCTCCCTTGCCCCGAGTACCTCCCAACATACTACCCCATCACATCTTCCCTCTCCAAGGCTCTTCCAAACCTCATTCTCCTCTACTTACCCGGAATCAGGTCAGCGACCCTCCATTGGTTTTCATTTCATTTCATGGGCGGCATGGTAGCACAGTGGTGAGCACTGTTGCTTCACAACACCAGAGTCCCACGTTCGATTCCCGGCCTGGGTCACTGTCTGTGCGGATTTTGCACGTTCTCCCCGTTTCTGCATGAGTTTCCTTCGGATGCTCCAGTTTCCTTCCACAAGTCCCGAAAGACGTGCTGTTAGGTGAATTGGACATTCTGAATTCTCCCTCTGTGTACCCGAACAGGTGCCGGACTGTAGTGACTAGGGGATTTTCACAGTAACCTCATTGCAATGTTAACGTAAGCCTACTTGTGACAATAATAAAGATTATTATTTATCGACAGCTGCCCGGCACCCTCTCCATGCCATTACAGGCAAGAATTTGACCAGCAGCCCTTCTGTAAGTCTCAGGAGATAAACCACAAGATGTTTGTATAGCCATCTAGGGTGACAACTTCTCAAATAGTTAAAGCCCTTCACAAATTCACAGACGATTTGAAAGGAATAAGTTTCCCCAAAAAAAGTTCCAGAAAGATTTGAGTGTCGGTCGCGATCAGCATTCACACAAATGCAGGTTTGTCAACCAGAATCTTAGGGTTTTGTACTTTATTTAATGCACTGTGATAATGTAGCATTTGGTGTGCTCTGTAGGTGTTACAGAATTCTGATTCACTTCAACAACCTACCAGAAGAGAATATCACATCCACCTCTTCATACCTTTGTCCCATTATAAAATGAACATATTACAGTGGACTCCAGTACATTGGAAACCCAGCACCTAGTCAGACTAATTTTGGAAGGGATCCAGTACTAACATCAAATCTTTATTTTGATTTTCTGGTGACTATCTTTTACAAGTATATCTCATGCTGTGTGTTAGTGGTCTCTCCTGCAACAGCACAAAATGAATCCGGCTAAGACTGAACAGTGCGAAAAAATGTAATAAAGGTTTCATCCAAAGCATATCAAACTTTGATTAAGCACCGACAATGATTTGTCTGTCTTTTACTGTGGAATCAAGAATAGTCTTCAATCAACCCTGAAACAAAAAGACAATCTACTTTAAAACAAGCAAGTTAATGCTAAGTTAGATTAAATATCAAGTATGTTTTTTACGAGAGTTGAGATTTATATAGACCTTTGGGATTTAGAATTCAGGAAACAGCTGTGCCCTGACTTCCAGTAAGTGCCGTCAATACAGCACAGTATGTCATCACTTTCAAATCCTCAAAAAAAAGTTTTGTGTAATTTTTTTTATAAATGGCATAAGAGAGATTCCTTGTGCACCACCAGGTCTGCCCATCATCTCAGTGTTATGCTGTCCTGTGGGTGCTGATTGTTTGATTTCCACAGACCATTTACATACACCACGCTCAGAATAACATCAGCATCCTGGAAGCAAACTCAAGGGCCTGTACCTGGCATATCATTATTTCACATGCCTCCATCAGGCCACCTCAAAATCTCCACCGCTGTGGAATAAAATCACTCAGCTGCTTAAGACTGAATAGCTCATGTTCCTTAAGCTAGGATTCATTCTTATAACTCCCATCTGCACTATTTCTAGTGCCACTATATCACTTACCATGTGAGGGGAACAAAACTGGGTGCACTTCGAGGGGACGTTCGAGGTTTCGGCCAAGAAACACCAAAACTGGTTTGATGAGAATGATCAGGAGATCCAGGATCTCCGTGACCACCAACGCAAGACGTTCCTGAACTGGCAGCTTCGAATGAGAGGAAACAAGCCTGCAGGCAACTGAAGGCCGAGGTGCAACAAAGGACTTGTGACCTAACGAGCAGGTGGTGGGTGGAAAGAGCGCAGGAGACTGAGTAACTCACCGACAACCACGATATGCACGGCTTCTTCAGTGCAATTAAAACCACCTACGGCCCAACTACCCAGGGATACACCCCATTGAGAGCCAAAAATGAAGAGTTGCTCATCAAAGACAGAGAGGCAGTCAACGCCCGCTGGAGAGAACACTTTGAGGACCTCCTCAACCAAGACACAGCTTTCAACACAAGTGCCTGTGACCCCCATCCCGCAACATGCTACCCTCCACCATATCGGCACAATCCCAGCTCGCGGTGAGTTAGCCAAAGTCATCCAACAGCTGAAAAACAACAAGGCCTCTTGTGTAGGTGGACTCTCTGCAGAAGTATTAAAATGCAGCGGAGAGGCACTGTTGACAGGAATCCACAATCTCATCAACCTTGTCTGTAAGGAAGAGAGCATGCCGGGTGATCTCAGAGACGCCTTAATTGTGACCATATTCAAGAAAGGAGACAGGTCCGACTGAGGAAATTACCGAGGGATTCTCCTATGCTCCACCACAGGAAAGGTAAATGAATAATCCTCCTCAATCATCTCCTCCCAGTGGCTGAAGAGCTCCTCCCTGAGTCTCAATGTGGCTTTCGCCCATCAAAAGGCTCAATGGACATGACCTTCAGCACATGGCAAATCCAGGAAAATGCAGAGGGCAGCATCAACCTCTGTGCATGGCCTTCTTTGATCTCGCAAAGGCCTTCGACTCTGTCAACCATAAGGGATTGTGGAACATCCTCCTCAAATTTGGCTGCCCGCAGGAATTTGTGACCATTCTTTGTCTGCTCCACGATGACATGCAAGCTGTGATCTTCACCATTGGAACCACCACAGACCCAATACGTATGAAAGCTGAGGTCAAAGAGGGCTGTATTATAGTAGCAGTGTTCTTCTCCATCTTCCTTGCAGCAACACTCCACCCCATCACCCTGAAGCGCCCGTTGGAATGGAGCTAATCTATCAGACAAGTGGAAAACTGTTCACCTCTGATACCACCAGGCCAGGATCAAGACTACCCCAAACTCTTTAATCGAGCCATAGTATGCAGACAACGGCTGTGTATGCGCACACTCAGAGGCCGAGCTACAAATGTCGACCCACACACCGAGTTATATGAGAGACTGGGCCTCAGACTAAATGTCCAGAAAATAAAGGTTCTCTACCATCCCGCTCCTGCCACACAAAACTGCCCCCCAACCATCAAGATCCAAGGCGAGCCCCTGGACAATGTGGATAATTTTCCTTACCTCGGGAGCCTCCTCTCGGTGTGCGCAGACATTCAGCATCCACTCCAATGTGCCAGTGCAGTCTTCGGATGTCTGAGGAACAGACTTCGAAGACTGAGACCTCAAATCCAACACCAAGCTCATGGTCTACAGAGCAGCCATGGTCCCCTCCATCCTCTGTGCACCAGAAGTATGGATAATGTATAGCAGACAACTAAAATCCCTGGAGAGATATCACCAACGTTGGCTCTGCAAAATCCTGCAAATCCACTGGCAGGATCGGCGTTCCAACGTGAGTGTCCTCTCCCAGTCTCGAGGCACTGAGCTTGCTCGACCAGCTGCGATGGACGGGCCACGATGACCGCATGTCCAACACAAGGCTCCCAAAACAAGAGCGACACTCCGAGCTGCACAATGGCAAGCAATACACAAGGAGGGCAGAAGAAATGCTTCAAGGTCACTTGCTAAATAAATGCAACATCACCATCGACACGTGGGAATCGCTTGCCTTAGAACACACAAATTGGAGAAAAAGCATCCGCAAGGGCACCAATCACCTTGAGAGTCACAGGGTGGAGCACACAGAGGTCAAGTGTAAACAGCGGAAAGAAAGCACAGAATCCAAAGCATCCCACCCAACCACCTCATCAAACACCAACTGCCAAACCTGTGGCAGAGTCTGTGGATCCAGGATTGGATTATTCAGCCACCGTAGAACCCAATCCCCCGAGTCGAAACAAATCATCCTCTACCCTGAGGGACTGTCCAAGAAGGAGAAGTAGAAAAGAGCAAGGCTGTTCTCCTCTTGTCCTCAACTCTACTTTCCTGCCTGCTCTCCACAACCCTTCACCCCATTACTAATTTAAAATCTGTCTACCTCCTGGATTGGATTGGATTGGATTTGTCACGCGTACCGAGGTACAGTGAAAAGAAATTTTCTGCGAGCAGCTCAACAGATCATTAAGTACATGGGAAGAAAAGGGAAGAAAAGAAATTAGGGCAACACAAGGTGTACAATGTAACTACATAAGCACCGGCATCGGATGAAGCATATATAGCATATAGCATAGTATTAATGAGGTCAGTCCATAAGAGGGTCATTTAGGAGTCTGGTAACAGCGGGAAAGAAGCTGTTTTTGAGTCTGTTCGTGTGTGTTCTCAGACTTCTGTACCTCCTGCCCGATGGAAGAAGTTGGAAGAGTGAGTAAGCCGGGTGGGAGCGGTCTTTGTTTATGCTGCCCACTCTCCCCAATCAGCGGGAGGTGTAGATGGAGTCAACGGATGCGAGGCAGGTTTGTGTGATGGACTGGGCGGTGTTCACGACTCTCTGAAGTTTCTTGCGGTCTTGGACTGAGCAGTTGCCATACCAGGCTGTGATGCAGCCAGATAGATGCTTTCGATGGTGCATCTGTAAAAGTTGGTCAGAGTTAATATGGACGTGCTGAATTTCCTTAGTTTCCTGAGGAAGTATAGGCGCTGTTGTGCTTTCTGGTGGTAGTGTCGACGTGGGTGGACCAGGACAGATTTTTGGAGATGTGCACCCCTAGGAATTGGAAACTGCTAACCATCTCCACCTCGGCCCTGTTGATGCTGACATGGGTGTGTACAGTACTTTGCTTCCTGAAGTCAATGACAAGCTCTTTAGTTTTGCTGGCATTTAGGGAGAGATTGTTGCTGCTACACCACCCCACTAGGTTCTCAATCTCCCTCCTGTATTCTGACTTATCGTTATTCGAGATCCGGCCCACTATGGGCATATCATCAGCAAACCTGTAGATGGAGTTGGAACCAAATTTTGCCACGCAGTCATGTGTGTACAGGGAGTAGAGTAGGGGGTAAGTACGCAGCCTTGCAGGGCCCCGGTATTGAGGACTATTGTGGAGGAGGTGTTGTTGTTCATTCTTACTGATTGTGGTCTGTGGGTCAGAAAGTCGAGGATCCAGTTGCAGAGTGGGGAGCCAGGTCCTAGGTTTTGGAGCTTTGATATGAGCTTGGCTGGGAATATGGTGTTGAAGGCAGAGCTGTAGTCAATAAATAGGAGTCTGATGTAGGAGTCCTTGTTGTCGAGATGCTCTAGGGATAAGTGTAGGGCCAGGGAAATGGCATCTGCTATGGATCGGTTGCAGCGGTATGCGAATTGCAGTGGATCAAGGTGTTCTGGGAGTATGGAGGTGATGCGCTTCATGACCAACCTCCCGAAGCACTTCATTACGACTGCAGTCAGGGCCACTGGACAGTAGTCATTGAAGCACATTGCCTGGTTCTTCTTTGGCACCGGTATGATGGTGGTCTTCTTGAAGCAGGTGGGGACCTCGGAATGGAGTAGGGACAGGTTAAAGATGTCCGCGAACACCGCTGTCAGCTGGTCCGCGCAGGCTCTGAATGCACGACCAGGGAGAATGTCCGGACCCGTCGCCTTCTGACGGTTCACTTTCAGGAAGGTCGATCTGACTTCGGAAGCTGTAATGGTGGGTATGGGTGTGTTATGGGCTGCTGGGGCACTCAACAGCGGATTGTTGGTTTCCTGCTCGAACCGAGCATAGAATGCATTGAGTTCATCGGGAAGGGGCACGCTGCTGCCAGAGATACTGTTCGGCTTCGCTTTGTAGCCCGTTATGTTGTTCAGTCCTTGCCACAACCTCCAAGAGTCTGTCTGTGACTCTAGATTGGTTTGATATTCTCTCTTGTCATCTCAGATGGCTTCGCGGAGGTCGTACCTGGATTTCTTGTCTCGGTCAGGTTGTCTGACTTGAACGCCTCAGACCTGTCCTTCAGTAGGGAGTCAATCTCGCGATTGAGCCACGTTTTCCGGTTGGGGAACGTACGTACTGTTTTGTTTGGCACACAGACGTCCACACATTTGCTGATCAAGTCTGTGACGATGATGGCATACTCATTTAAGTTGGTCTCTGTGTTCTTAAATATGGTAAGAAGTCTTACAACACCAGGTTAAAGTCCAACAGGTTTGTTTCGATGTCACTAGCTTTCGGAGCGCTGCTCCTTCCTCAGGTGAATGAAGAGGTATATTCCAGAAACATATATATAGACAGATTCAAAGATCTTCATGCACAAGTTTGAACAAGACCTACTTATCACACAGGACCTTCAACCGACGTTATACACCAGATACATCGATGACATTTTTTTCCTTTGGACCCACGGCGAAGAATCACTGAAACGACTACACGATGACATTAATAAGTTCCATCCAACCATCAGACTCACCATGGACTACTCTCCAAAATCAGTTGCATTCTTGGACACACTCGTCTCCATCAAGGACGGTCACCTCAGCACTTCGTTTTACCGCATACCCATGGACAACCTCACGATGCTCCACTTCTCCACCTTCCACCCTAAACACATTAAAGAAGCCATCCCCTGTGGACAAGCTCTCCGTATACACAGGATGTGCTCAGACAAGGAGGAGCGTAACTTACATCTACAGACGTTGAAAGATGCCCTCGTATGAACGGGATATGGCGCTCGACTCATCGATTGACAGTTCCAACGCGCCACAGCAAAAAACCGCACCGACCTCCTCAGAAGACAAACATGGGACACAACTGACAGAATACCCTTCGTCATCCAGTACTTCCCCGGAGTGGAGAAACTATGACATCTTCTTCATAGCCTTCAACACGTCATTGATGAAGATGAACATCTTGCCAAGGTCATTCCCACACCCCCACTACTTGCCTTCAAACAACCGCGCAACCTCAAACAAACCATTGTTTGCAGCAAACTACCCAGCCTTCAGAACAGTGACCACGACACCACACAACCCTGCCATGGCAATCTCCGCAAGACGTACCAGATCATCGACATGGATACCACCATTACACGTGAGAACACCACCCACCAGGTACGCGGTACATACTCGTGCGACTTGGCCAACGTTGTCTACCTCATACGCTGCAGGAAAGGATGTCCTGAAGCGTGGTACATTGGCAAGACCATGCAGACACTGCGACAACGAATGAACGGACATCGCGCGACAATCACCAGGCAGGAATGTTCCCTTCCAGTCGGGGAACACTTCAGCAGTCAAGGGCATTCAGCCTCTGATCTCCGGGTAAGCGTTCTCTAAGGCGGCCTTCAGGACGCGCAACAACGCAGAATCGCCGAGCAGAAACTCATAGCCAAGTTCCGCACACTTGAGTGCGGCCTCAACCGGGACCTGGGATTCATGACGCATTACATTCAACCCCCACCATCTGGCCTACGAAATCCTACCAACTGTCCTGGCTTGACACAATTCACACCTCTTTAACCTGGGGTTACCCCTATCTCTGGATCTGTAAAGATTTAATCACCTGCTAATGCTCGTATTCCAAGCATTGTCTGACATCTTTGAATCTATCTATATATATGTTTCTGGAACATACCTCTTCATTCACCTGAGGAAGGAGCAGCGCTCCGAAAGCTAGTGACATCGAAACAAACCTGTTGGACTTTAACCTGGTGTTGTAAGACTTCTTACTGTGCTCACCCCAGTTCAACACCGGCATCTCCATATCATTCTTAAATATGGACCAGTTCACTGTCTCAAAGCAGTCACGTAGGAACTCTTCTGTTTCCTCAGACCAGCACTACACGACCTTCTTAGCTGGATTCTCCCGCTTGAGTTTCTGCTTGTCTGCCGGGAGAAGGAGCACCGTCTTATGATCTGATTTCCCAAAGTGCGATCGGGGGATTGAGGTTGGCCTTGTTGAAGTCTCCGGCCATGATGAACAAGGCCTCCGGGTGTTCTGTTTCATAGTTGTTTATAACTGTGTACAGTTCATCCAGCGCCTTCCTCCCTTCTGTCTGGGGTGGAATGTAGACCGCTGTGATAATGGCTGAAGTGAACTCACGTGGATTATCGTATGGGCGGCACTTCACGGTCAGGTATTCCAGGTCCGGGGAGCAGTAGGTCGCCAGGGTCGCCACATCCAAGCACCAGGAGGAGTTGATGAGGAGGCAAACCCCTCCACCCTTCGCTTTGCCTGGTGACGCGGTGGGGTCCACCCGATGAATTGAGAACCCTACAGGTTGTATGGCACAGTCCGGTGAGGCGGGGGTGAGCCATGTCTCTGTGAAACAGAGTGCACAGCATTCTCTTACTTCCCTCTGAGAGGTAAGTCTAGCGTTAAGTTCATCCAGCTTGTTTTTGATCGCTTGGACATTTGCCAGGAGTATGTTGGGGAGAGGGGTCTTGAAACCGCGTTGCTTCAGTCGAACCTGCCGACTGCCGCGTTTCCCTCGCTTCCTCAGTCGGCGGCTGCGGCTGGGTGGTCCTGGGATCCGATGGAGAAGTCTGACCTTGTGGAAGGTAGGTGGTTGCATCTGGTGGGGTTCAGGGCACTGGTGGGGACCAGGATGCTGGTTACGTTTCTGGGGTCACGTCTGGCAGGGTCCCGGGCACTGGTTGAGATAGAAGGGTTGCTGGGGGGGCATATTTGCGATCCGGATAGGTCCCAGCATTCTGCAGGCACGATCATACCTTGCAGCGCGTTCGGGCCCTCGTGCGGGGTCTCCGCTTTCTCGGGGGTCCTGGGTCATGGGCAGGGGCTTCCTGAGGCAGGTTGGGCTGGGTCCCATGGTCTGTTCCCTCCTTGGGCGCTCCTGGGGTTGGGTCTTGAAGTAGACCCGGTCAGGCCTCCACGTGGATTTTTCTTTCTTCCACCTCCAGGTAGGTCGGGTTGCTGGGCGGGCCTCTCGGGGTTGAGTTGGGCCATGTCCCATCGTCGGGGGTTGAGGCGGGAGTTCCGGGGATTGGGCCGGGCGATCTAGGGGCTGGCGTTGGTTGTTAGGCCGGGTTGGGAGCTCCGAGGTCCGGGTCGGCTCCAAATCGAGGTCGGGGCTTCACTTCCGTTTTGGGCCCGATCCGCTTCCAGGTCATGGAGGTCAGGTCGGGTCAGGTCAAAAGGATTCCACGGGCCTCGGAGGATGTTCAACCCTGCAAGAAAAGATAAAAGAGAGAGGTTAGTAATAATGTTAGTCTTAGAATTAAATTTGAAAAGATTAGAACAATTTAAAAAGATTAGAATAATTGTAAGTTAAGTAAAAAGTGGATCTGTTGGGGAGAGGTCGCAGAGAGTCGCCTCGCTCCGGCGCCATCTTCTACCATCCTCCTTAAATTTACTCAATGTCCCGGCATCCACTGTACTCTGCAGTAGTGAATTCCTCAGATTCATGACCCTTTGAGAGAAGTAATTTCTTTTTATCTCTGTTTTAAATCTGCTACCTCGTAACCTAAAACTATGACCTCTCATTCTAGATTGCCCAACAAGAGGAAGCACCGCTCTACGTCTACTTTGTCAATACCTTCTATAATATATACCTCAATTAGATCTCCTCTCATTCTTCTAAACTCCAGTATAGGCCTAAATTGCTCAATCTCTCTTCATAAGACAAGCCCCTCAGGCGGGATTCTCCATTGGCTGACGCCAACTGGGCGGGGAGTAGGTTCCGACACTAAAATCGCGGCTGGTGCTGATTAGACGCCAAATCGCAATTCTCCATCACCATGACAGGGGCGTCAATGGAGTCCGGAATGCACGTGCAGTAAACACCGTTTGCATATCATTAACGGACCCGACCTGGTATTCTCTGGGGTCTCCGCAATGTTCTGCCTCCGATGGGCCGAGTTCCCAATGGCACGGTTCACTTGTGCTTTTAAAAATCGTGAAACCGGCGTCGTGGCTGCTGAGGGAGAGAGAGAGGGTACGGAAAGTGTCCAACATCGCCATAGTTTGGTGACAGTTGTACCGCTGCCCGGGGGCTTCTACCAGGGCCGGGGAGAGTAGCAGGGGATGGCCAGGAGGTGGGCTGTGGGGTCAGGGTGGATGGGCATGGAACACCATTGCCACAGCTGGCAAGGCAGCCATGCAACTGTGCACGCCGCTAACAGCCCACTGTGAACCTAGGCCATGAGTCGCATAGGTATCCCCCCAGGCCACCCTCCTAGGTGCCCTCTGGCCCCAGCCGACATCGATTGTGTTGCACATGGGCGCTGGTGCTAACTCCTCTACAGTTGTTGAATCGATCCAAGTTCGATGCCAGGTTTGCTGCCATGAAATTCCACAAATTCTGCATCGGCGACAACACTTAGTCTCAGAAACAGAGAATCTTGCCCCTCAACTCTGGAATCAATCTCGTGAACCACCGCTGAACTGAATCTAATGCAACTGCATTCTGCCTCAAATAAGGGCACTAAATTGCAGACAAAACTCAGGTGTGGTCTCACAAATGCCTTATACAGTTGCAGCAGGACTTCCCTACTTTTATACTCTGTTCCTTTATATATAAAGGCTAAAGTTCCATTTGCCTTCCTTAGTACCTATTGTACCTGCATACTAATTTTCTGCGATTCCATGCACCCAGATCCTCTGCACTGAAACACTTTGCAGTTTCTCTCCATTTAGACAATAAGTTGCCTTCCCATTTCTCCAAGCAAAATGTTAGCCTCTCTGTGGTCGTCACCACTAACTGTATTGGATGTAGTACGGTAAGACTCATATACTAGAGGTACATGGGTAAATCGCTGACTGCTGGCTCCGCCCAGTAGGCAGCGTATAAATGGGTGTGCTCGCCGGTGCTGCTCCCATTCTGGTAGCAGCTACAGGAGGAAACATATCTTTGCTCAATGAGCCTCGATTATTCACTACTCTCGTCTTTGTAGTAATTGATAGTGCATCAATTTATTGAGCAAAGATTTTAAGACGATGGATCTTCGCTTCAAGCCTGATCGCCTGCAGCTGAGCCCTCAAGCAGCCAACGCTACGTCCGCTTTTGACCACTGGCTAGCCTGCTTCGAAAGCTTCCTCCGAACATCCGCTGAGGAACCCTCGGACGCACAGAAGCTCCAGGTCCTTTATTCACGGGTGAGCCCTGACATTCTTCCTCTCATCCGTGATGCGCCCACTTATGCTGAAGCAATGGAGCTCCTGAAAGGACATTACGTTCGGCCAGTCAGCAAACTATATGCCAGGCACCTCCTGTCCATGAGACAGCAACTCCCCGGTGAGTCCCTAGACGATTTCTGGCGTGCCCTGCACATCCTGGGGAAGAACTGTGACTACCAGGCAGTATCGGCAGTCCAGCATACAGAACTTTTAATCAGAGACGCCTTCGTTACGGGCATGGGGTCGGCCTACGTCCGCCAGCGCCTATTGGAAGGGGGTACGCTTGATCTTGCGGGAACCAGGCAGCTCGCCAATTCGTTAACAGTGGCCTCCCATAACATCCAGTCGTACGCCCCCGACCGCACAGCACCCTCCTGGGCATCGTGGGCCCCACCAGCTACCGACCCCAGCCCACCGCAAGCCTGCGCCGCACGGCAGCCAGCCAACCCTGGGGGGGGCCCAAATGCTACTTCTGCGGGCAGAACAAACACCCCCGGCAGTGCTGCCCGGCGCGGAGCGCACCCTGCAACGGATACGGAAAGAAGGGACATTTTGCTGCTGTGTGCCAGGCCCGGTCGGTCGCCGCTGTTTCTAGGCCCAGCGTTCCTACACCCCCCACGGGTGCCGCCATTTTCCTCCTCGCAAGCCACGTGCGGCCAGTGGGCATCGCCATCTTCTTCTCCGAAGGCCATGTGTGGCCCGTGGGTGCCGCCATCTTTAATGCCGCCCACCATGTGCGCCCTGTGGGCGCCGCAATCTTGGGCGCCATTTTGGACGGCGCCTCAGGACCCCTGCTCGTCGGGAAGCTCGTCTGGCCGTTCATCGCCTGCCACCATCGCTGACCAGCCCGGGGCCTCCCAGCATCGGCCGCAGCTCGCCTCGAACACCTTGGATCAGTCTCGGCCCCACAACCTCGCAACCGCAACGACAACGGTGAAAATCGACAAGACGTCCTGCCTTTTTGACTCCGGGAGCACGGAAAGCTTCATCCACCCCACGACGGTAAGGTGCTGCTCCCTCGCAGTACACCCCGTTACCCAGAGAATCTCCCTGGCCTCCGGATCCCATTCTGTGGAAATCCGGGGTACAGCATCGCGACCCTCACCGTCCAAGGCATAGAGTTCAGCAATATCCGGCTCTACGTCCTCCCCACCTCTGTGCTGCCCTGTTACTCAGCCTGGACGTCCAGTGCCACCTCCAAAGTTTAACTTTAAAATTCGGCGGACCCCTACCCCCCCCTCACCGTATGTGGCCTCACGGTTGATCCATCTTCCTTGTTTTCAAACCTCATCCCGGATTGCAAACCCGTCACCACCAGGAGCGGGCGGTACAGTGCCCAGGACAGGACCTTCATCAGGTCGGAGGTCCAGCGGCTTCTGCGGGAAGGCATCATTGAGGCCAGCAGCAGCCACTGGAGAGCCCAAGTGGTAGTAGTAAAGACTGGGGAGAAGCACAGGATGGTCATTGACTGCAGTCCGACTATTAATCGGTACACGCAGCTCGCGCGTACCCCCTCCCACGCTTATCTGATATGGTCAATCAGATTGCACAGTATCGGATCTTTTCCACAGTGGACCTGAAGTCCGCCTACCACCAGCTCCCATCTGCATGGAGGACCGCCAATACACTGCGTTCGAAGCAGATGGCTGCCTCCATCACTTCCTTAGGGTTCCCTTCGGAGTCACTAATGGGGTCTCGGTCTTCCAACGTGAGATGGACCGAATGGTTGACCAGTACGGACTGCGGGCCACCTTCCTGTACTTAGACAATGTCAGCATCTGCGGCCACGATCAGAAGGACCACGGCGCTAACCTTCTAAAATTTCTCCACATCGCCAAACTCCTTAATCTCAGGTACAATAAGGAGAAATGCGTGTTCCGCACCAACTGCTTAGCCATCCTTGGCTATGTCGTGGAAAATGGAGTTCTAGGGCTCGACCCCGACAGCATGCGCCCCCTCATTGAACTCCCCCTCCCCCACTGCCCCAAGGCCTTGAAACGATGGCTGGGGTTCTTCTCCTATTACGGCCAGTGGGTACCTAACCATGCGGCCAAGGCCCGCCCACTCATTCAGTCCACAGTCTTTCCCCTGACGGCTGAGGCCCGCCAGGCCTTTAACCGCATCAAGGCAGACATCGCCAAGGCCACGAGGCATGCGGTCGACAAATCCCTCCCCTTTCAGGTCGAGAGCTAGCAACGGACTTAGCCCTGGCCGCCACCCTCAACCAAGCGGGCAGGTCCGTGGCATTTTTTTCCTGCCCCCTCCATGCCTCTGAAATTCGGCACTCCTCTGTCGAAAAGGAGGCCCAAGCCATTGTGGAAGCTGTGCGGCATTGGAGACATTACCTGGCCGGCAGGAGATTCACTCTCCTCACTGCCCAACGGTCGGTTGCCTTTATGTTCAATAATACACAGCGGGGCAAGATCAAAAATGATAAGATCTTGAGGTGGTAGATCGAGCTCTCCACCTATAATTACAAGATTTTGTATCGCACCGGGAAGTTCAACGAGCCCCCCGATGCCCTATCCTGCGGTACATGTGACGGCGCACAAGTGGACCGACTCCGGGCCCTACACGATGGCCTCTGTCACCCGGAGGTCACCCGGTTCTTCCACTTCATCAAAGCTCGCAACCTGCCCTACTCCATTGAGGAGGTCAGGACTGTCACCAGAGACTGCTAGGTCTGCGCGGAGTGCAAACCGCACTTCTACCGGCCAGATCGAGCGCACCTGGTGAAGGCCTCCCGCCCCTTTGAGCGCCTCCACCGACCCCAATACGTACTTTCTGAACGTGGTCGATGAGTACTCCCAGTTTCCCTTCGCCATCACATGCCCCGATATGACTTATGCGACGGTCATTAAAGCACTCAACAGTATCTTCGCCCTGTTTGGTTTCCCCACTTACGTCCACAGTGATCGGGGATCTTCCTTTCTGAGTGATGAGCTGCGTCAGTTCCTGCTCAGCAAGGGCATTGCCTTGAGCAGGACGACCAGCTACAACCCCCGGGGAAACGGGCAGGTGGAGAGGGAGAATGGGATGGTCTGGAAGGCCGTCCTGCTGGCCCTACGGTCGAAAAATATCCCGGCCTCCCGCTGGCATGAGGTCCTCCCCGACGCGCTCCACTCCATCCGATCGCTTCTCAGCACCGCGACCAACGAAACCCCCCATGAACATCTTGCCTTCCCCAGGAAGTCCACCGCCGGGGTCTCGCTCCCAACATGGCTGACAGTTCCTGGACCCGTACTCCTCCGCAAACACGTGCGGACCCATAAGTCGGACCCGTTGGTCGAACGAGTCCACCTCCTGCACGCAAACCCGCAGTACGCCTACGTGGCGCACCCCGACGGGCACCAGAACACAGTCTCCCCCCGGGACCTGGCACCCGCTGGATCCCCACCCACGGCCCCCCACCCGTCACCCCCCCCCCCCCTCCGGTTGCCCCATTCAACCCGGCACCAGTCACCCTTCCCCGAGCACACCTCACTGCATCCCCCACCCCAGCAGGATCCGTCCTCCCACTGGTTCCACTCAGGGGCGACGAAAATGAGGACAACACGCTCCCGGAGTCACAGGTGACCAAGTCGGCGCCCGCAGCACCACCAGGACTGAGGCGATCACAGCAGAGGATCAAGGCCCCCGACAGACTGAACTTGTAAAATTTTTCACCACCCCCGCCAGACTCTTTTTTGACAGGGGGTGAATGTGGTTGTCACCACTAACTGTATTAGATGTAATATGGTAAGACTCATATACTAGAGGTACATGGGTAAATCCCTGCCTGCTGGCTCTGCCCAGTAGGCGGCGTATAAATGTGTGTGCTCGCCAGTGCTGCTCCCATTCTGGTAGCAGCTACCTGGTAGAGCAACACACCTTTGCTCAATAAAGCCTCGGTTATTCACTACTCTCGTCTTTGTAGTAATTGATAGTGCATCACTCACACTTACCCACATTAAACTTCATCTGCCAAATTTTGGCCCACTCATCTAACCTATCTATACCCATTTGTGAATTTCTTATTTCCTCATTGCAACTTACTACCCCACCTATTTTAGTGTCATCTGCAAATTTGGCTATAGTACCTTCTATCCCTACATCCAAGTCATTAATATATATTGTAAATGGTTGAGACCTGAGGACTGTGGGGTTGCTGGGTTATGGGGATAGGGTGGTGTGGGCTTGGATAGGGTGCTCTTTCCAAGTGCCGGTGCAGACTCGATGGGCCGAATGGTCTCTTTCTGCACTGTAAATTCTATGATTCTATGAACCCTGTGGCACCCCACTAGTTCCATATTGCCAATCAGAAAATGACCCATTTATCTCAACTCTCTGCCTTCTGTCGATTAGCCAGCGAAGCTGTTAGAATTTGAATTCAATTAATAAATCTGGAATACAAATCTGATCTTAATGACCATGAACTTCTCATCAATTATTGTAGAAACCCATCTGCCATCCTGGCCTTACATGTCATTCCAGACCCATCTAATTTGACTGATTCTTAACTTGCATCAGAAATGGCCTAGAAAGCCACTCAGTTAAAGGGCAATTAGGGATGGGCAACAAATACTGGCCTTGCCAATGATGCCCACATCCCATGAAGGAATAAAGAAAACCATTGTGCACTTGATGACACAAGAAACTCACATTGATATGTTAGGAGCCTCATAGATTTTTTTTCATTTGTCACAGGATATCATTCCACAATGCTAGCAGGAACAAATAATAGGCCATGCAATTTCTCAGGCCTACTACCCCACTCAATCACACCAAAGTCCTTGTCGTTCATGACTTCCTCTTTCACAAATTAGCTTACCCGCTCCAAAGTCT
Organism: Scyliorhinus torazame; assembly: GCF_047496885.1. Lineage (NCBI taxonomy): Eukaryota > Metazoa > Chordata > Chondrichthyes > Carcharhiniformes > Scyliorhinidae > Scyliorhinus > Scyliorhinus torazame. Next base: position 189,779,663 of record NC_092707.1, on the reverse strand, counting down.
TTGAATACCCATTCACCCATCCTGGGTCCAAATGTTCATTTATTAACATTTTTTAAAAATAGAAGCCATTTTTAGAAAATGCCGAAGGAAAGAAAAAAAACCTAAATAATGTTTAAAAAAGGAAGGTATCCATGTTGTATTTCCTGCAATAGAAAGTGTGCACTGCGTGTGCCTCATAGGTGTTCTGAGTTACTGCTATTTAATTCTTGGTCACAGTTCACCTCCACTGTCTCTGCAAATGTGACGCATTTTACACTGTTGTTTTATTAAATAATTTCTCTTTAAATTTATTAAAAACAGTTTTTACTGCCTTTGATCTTTTATACATGTGAAATTTTAGGATGCCTGCAACCTGTTTATTTAACTCCATTGTGAAGTATGTTCGGCGTTCATGATTTTGCCATTTGCAAGGTTTTGTGGGAACTTAACCCTGCGAACAGTAGGACTTAACTGTAGATTATGGTTGCACTGTACATCAACTCTATTTACTTGCCTTTGCTCCATTCTCCTTGTTACCCTGACCAAACAAAAAAATGACCTCTCCAGTTGTCCCAGCCTCCACAGCCTACTGGAGAGTTCCAAATTGATATTTTATCTGAAAATGTCCTTCCTCATATAACTCCTGAATGGCGGAGCTTGAATGTTATTATTGTGTCTCCTTGCTTTTGATGCCCCATCCAAGAAAATAGTTTCTCTGTATCTGTCGTATTGACTCATGACATCTTAAATGCCTTGATCAGATCGGCTCGCTATTTGTTATATTCAGGGCATTGTAAGCCTTGTTCATACAAACTATCCTCATAATTTAATCCTCTAAGTTCTAGTATCGCTTAGATAAATCTAAAGCCAGATAAACAGTCTGGATATTTTTTCAGTCCCAAATTTATACTTAAATGTACATGTACAATATAATGGCAACTTGTCATCTTTTAACTAGTATAGGAATGTTCGACATAGCAAGGGTTAATGTGAGGCGGGACAACAATATCGCCCACAGTGTGATGTAAAGGGTCACATGACAAGGGACCGGAGTCAGTCTAAGAGTTTGCAGAGACCTGTGTAGAAGTAAGCATGGAGTTAGCTCATAATCTGAACTATACTTTGTACGTATATAAATAGTTATGTGCTATTATAAGCCTCTGAACCATATAAACCATTATAAACCATATAAGCTTCTGAATCTACTGCTGACATAACCCTCACAACATTAAACATCCAAAATAAAAAAGGTTGAAATTTTAAAGCCCAAAAGATTGCCGTTAATGTAACGACAAGCTAATAGCACTCGCTGTTATTTATGTGTCAATGTTGCAGCAACATTATGCAAGGGTGATGGGTGATTAAACACGAAAATCAAAAACTCCCTGTTAGACATGTGCCACTGTTAACGTTGTGAAAATGGCACCCCATTGAGTGGCTCCCCTTTCTTATACATTGAGCAATCTGAAGTTCCTGCACTTGCACTTCAGATTCGTGGCAGACTTGCCACAGAAAGTTAAGTAATTTCAAATCTAATTTCCGCTTAACAATATTATGCTGAGTGTTGACTTAATTGGTGATGAAGCCGGGTGAACCTTTTCTATCCCTTTTGGCAACTGTTTTGCTGGAATTGTGAAATAATAAAATTCCCCTACTTGGAGTCTGTTGGACTTTCCATGGAGCTGTGTGATGGAGAGTTTGAAAGGAGCAAAACTGAATGGTAATAGGAACCTAGTGACTCCATATCAAGAGTCAGGCAAAAAAAAAATTGAAATCTCAGGAACTATTTATCAAGCTGCAGAGGCCACTGTAGTGTGTATTTATCCGTAGCTTGTACTCAAGGTTTTTTTTAGCCAGATTTTTTTCTTTTTGTTCCCTCCTTGAATGTTGTTTAAAAAGAAATAGAAGAAACATGACTGGTAATTCTTCATGGAGGAGTTAGCCCCTGGTACAGCAGTGTCAGCTCTGCTTGAGAAATGGGACGGAGATTTACATTGGGTGACGCCTGCTCGCTGGAAAAATTCTTGTCCAAGTGAAATGGAATAATAAGAATGAAATATTATAAACTGCTCATCAAGTTGTTATGAGCATTGCCAGATTTGCAAATTTCAGTTCTCCATGATTTAAAGGAGCTTTAAGTTGCACTGTATTTTAATTGAGAAAATATTACATATCATATCCTTATGCTCCAAAGGGTACTTTAAAGAAACACATACATGTATATAAATACACATGATGTGTTTGAACATTTGCTATTGTTTTAAAAAGTCACTGCACAGTAGCCCTTTGATCCAGCCTGCATAGCTACAAAGGATTGACAAATGGAATAGGGCAATTCAGGCTACCATCACTTTTTTTCATCATGCCTTGGAAATGGATGAGCAGTGCAGGTGTGCAGGATTTACTGGTTCACCTTGTGGGACAGTAATCCAGTGATATTTCCATGATATTTCGTAACACCGTCCTGTCACTCCCCACTCCAAGCCATCACAGTTTGTACACCAAACTGAGCACAAATCTTCACACAAGAGAGGATTGTACTGTGCTATTAGCCTGTTGTCGGAATGCTGAGAGAGTTATCAGTTTCGGGGATTTTGTTTTGGCAGCTCTGCCCATAGTACAGCCAAGAACATTCTGCTTTTGGAACCCTATACATTGGTACCAATGGATGTCGGAGCAGCCTCTCTCTATAATTGATGTCATTTCTAAAACCATTCACAATATCAAATTTGCAGTTTTTAACCCTAGATTTTATGAGATAAGTCGAAATGATTCATCCAATGTCTAACGTGCCTAAATGGTAGAGAAAATTTACAGTTTGTTGCGATGTCAGCATGACTTCAATGTACACAGAATGGTTTGCTTTTAATGATTCACATTTTTAATTAACCTGAACTGCCTGGACCAATTCCAAAGGTGCGGCTAAATTCAGCATTGCATTGCAGGATGGTGGAAAATTGGGTAATATTAAGTAGTAGGATGAATGTAGGAATTTCAGATACATGTTGTATTATAGGTATTTGGTGCAGTAAGGGTTGACAGCCTGGGTTAGTGTGTGAATGACTGCTGCAGTAATCTTTATTAAAAGTCCTAGTTTAAAAGACAAACACTTTGGCTACAAGGATTAATTAAAGCATCGTAAAAGTTGGACGAATGGAATTTTGTTTATATAAACAGGGTTCCCTGGGGAGTAGATAATTAGAATAATATAATAATCTTTATTGTCACAATTCACAGGTCGACGCAACATCGAGGGCCGAAGGCCCTGTACTGCGCTGTAATGTTCGATGTTCTAAGTAGGCTTACATTAACACTGCAATGAAGTTATTGTGAAAATCCCCTAGTCGCCACACTCCGGCGCCTGTTTGGGAACAAAGAGGGAGAATTCAGCATGTCTAAATTACCTAACAGCACGTCTTTTGGGACTTGTGGGAGGAAACCGGAGTGTCCAGAGGAAACCCACCCAGCCACTGGGAGAGCGTGCAGACTCCACACAGACAGTGACCCAAGTGGGAATCGAACGTGGGACCCTGGCGCTGTGAAGCATCAGTGCTAACCGCTGCGCTACTGTGCAAACATTGGACATGATTTAGTGGACAAATATTTAAATCTGCCTTTGGGTGGTTTTGGCAGGATGTTTCTCAGTGGCTGCAATGCCTAGAATCACACCGCTATTCAACGGCACTTTTCTGTTTTCTTGGCATCGGAGGTTTCTCCCAGCCAAGGCAACACTAAGAGAGATTTAATCCTGGTTAGCTGATCTTCACATTGCAAAACTTGCAGCGGGCCCTGGGAATCTCCCCTCATACCCCCTCTAATGGGCAAGGCCCCCCATGCCTGAACCCTTATAGTGCTAACCAGGCACCCTGGCAGTGGTTCCAGGCCAGCAGTGCCAAGGTTCCTGGGTGCCAGGAGGAATGCCAGGGTACTACCCTGCCCTGTCCCCTCTAATGGTCTGCGAGACCCCCGTCCCAGGTGCCATTAAACCTGGTCCATACTTGTGTAGACCAGTACTAATTGGCTGCCTGGTGAGGTCACACGGGCACTGCTATTTGCTCCCAGATGCTAGGTGAATCCAGCATTTGGATATTTAAATGAGCCTAATAACTCACTTAAATATGCTGATCTGGATCTTGCCCAAGGAGGGCAAGATTCAGATCGCACCGCTGGAGTGAGTCGGGTGACTCGTGATCGGCCTGGCACGGAGCCAGGTTTGGGGCTCTCACACGTTTCACCCATTGCACCCAAGTCCTCAAGACTATGGCTTTAATGAGAGGAGCCAGGGATTGAAGCTGTCAGCTGTTGAGTTTCAATTTTGGGTTTCAGTTTAATCAAAGATTCAACTTTTTACAGACCAGCAGCTTTTCTCAAAGCAGTTTAGTTAAAAAGATATTGGGTGGGATTCTCCGATTGCCGATGCCCAAATCGCATTCAGCAATTGGCCGGAGAATCCGTTTTTACGCCAAAATTGGGGGCAATGCTGTTTTTCAGATGCTCCACCCCCTCAAAAACAGTTAACCAATAGTTTGAAACAGGCAAGAATATGCAGCTGGTTCCTGAAGGATTTCTCTTTCTCAAAGGGATCCGAGACACCTATTTACAGCAAGTATTCCTGGGTTGTCTAACTGTATTTAAAAGTGGATTTTAACCTGAGAAGGATTTTTCTTAAGCGGAGGTAAAATATAGCAATTAGGATTTTGTGTTTCATGGTATTGTTAAGCATTATTTAACTGGTAATTGTTAGTTATTTTCTTCATGCGGTTAAAGTTAGTAATACTGTGTTAGGAATACATTTTGTTTTGATATACCATGCCTATTTGTGCATTGAATCACTCCTAAAGCACAATATCCTATCCTCGCACTCTTAAAAATTACATTAAATATTGGGGTTTCTAACGGTATCCTAGCGACTGTTGGGGTCTGGTCTGGAATCGTAATAGGAGACAAAGCTGTTCATTGCCAATAGGATCCAAGGTTCATACATAGAAATCTAAATAGAAAATAGAAGCAGAGGAGGTCATTCAGCCCTTTCAGCCTGTTCCGCCAATCATTATGATCATTGCTGATCATCAAGTTCAATATCCTAATCCCTACTTTCCCTCCATATTCCTTGATTCTTCTAGCCCCAAGAATGATATCTAATTACTTCTTGAAATTACACGACATTTTGGCCTCAACTACTTTCTGTGGTAATGAATTCCACAGATCACCACTCTCAGGGTGAAGAAATTTCTCCTCACCTCAGTCCTAAAAGGTTTATCCGTTATCCTCAAACTATTATCCTTAGTTCTGGACTCCCCCACCATCGGGGACATTCTTTCTGAATCTGCCCTGTTTGAATTTTATATGTTTTGATGAGATCCCCTCTTACTCTTCTAAATTCCAATGAATATAATCAGAACCAATTTAATCTCTCCTCAAATGACAGTCCCGCCATCCCAGGAATCAGCCTGGTAAACCTTTGCTGCACTCACTCCATAGCAAGAACATCTTTCCTCACATATGGACACCAAAACTGCACACACTACTCCAGATGTGGCCTCAGCAATGCCCTATATTATTGCAGCAAAACATCCCTATTCCTATACTCAAATCCTCTCGCTATGAGAGTCAGCATACCATTTGCATTTGTTATTGCCTGCTGTACCTGCACGCTTATTTTCAGAGACTGATGCACAAGGACGCCGAGTTCTCACTGAATATCCACCTCTCTCAATTTAGACCCGTTCAAATCATAATCTGCCATCCTATTTTTGGTACCAAACGAATAACCTCAAATTTATCCACATTATACTGCATCTGCCATACATATGCCCACTCACTCAGCCTGTCCAAATCCCACTGAAGCATCTCTGCATCCTGCTGATAGCTCACCCTCCCACCCAACTTTGTACCATCTCCTAATTTTCAGATAATGGGCTGGATTCTCCGAGCCTCCTTGCCGAAAACGCGTTCGGCGCGGGGCCGGAGAATGGTCGTCAAACCCAAACTTTGGACCGGCACCACTCCCCGGAGAATCGCTCGAGAGTCTCTCGCATGCTAACTACACGGTGCGGGTATGGGGACATGGACAGAGGCCCCCCCCACCCCCGCAATTCTCCGCGCGAAACTGGCCGAGTCCCGACGGCGTGCTTCTAACCACCTATCGGCCGTCGGGAACGTCGGGTGGCGGCTGCGGACTCAGTCCGCGGCCACCCTGGTGGGGGGATCGTTCACCGGGTGGGCCTCATAGACGGCCAGGAGAGCGATAGGGCGTCACGGACCCATGGCACGCTCGCTCTCGGGGGGGGCCTACATTTTTGGTGCCGCTCTGCAGTTCAAGTCCGCCATGTCCCAGGGGGCCGCTGCAGGCCACCACCATGCCCATGTGCGGACTCCCGACCGGAAGTGCGGGGCCCCGTAACCGCAGCCAGAGCTGCAAGAAGCACTCCAGGGCCCTGCCAGCCCTCTGCAGATGGGAGAATCACTCAGGGCTTTCTTCAAAAAGTCCAGAGTGAAACGCCAGCGTTTCTACGCTGCCGTGGGGACATAGCCCCATTATTGGAGAATCCAGCCCAATACATTTAGTTTCCTTGTCCAAATCATTAATATATAACATGAACAGTTAGGGTCCTAGCACAGAACCCTGCGGTACCCTCTGAGTCACTGCTCGCCACTCTGACAAATTATCTATTTATTCCAACTTTTTGGTACCTGTCTGCGAACAAGCTTTCTATCCATGTCAAGACACTACCCGCAACCCCATGCACTTACATAGATTACATAGTAATCTGCGATATGAAATCCTTGATAATGACTCTAGCAACTTCTCTACTACTGATGTGAGGCTCACTGGTCTATAGTTCTCTGTTTTCTCTCTACCTCCCTTTTTGAACAGTCGGGTTATATTTGCTACCTTCCAATCTGTGGGAACCATTTCAGAGTCTAAAGAATTTTTGAAAATGACCATCAATGGATCTTCTGTTTCTAGGGCCACTTCCTTAAGTACTCTGGGATGAAGATTATCAGGCCCTGGAGGTTTATCTTTCTTCAATGCCATTAATTTCCCCAAAGTAATTTCTTTACTAATATTAATTTCTTTCAACTCTTCACTGAAGCTTGTGTTTCTCAGAACTTCAAGGACATTATTCATGTAGTCCTTGGTGAAGACAGAAGCAAAGTATGAATTTAGTTCCTCAGACATTTGTTCCCCATTATGAATTCCACCATTTATAATTGTCAGTGTCTATATTAGTATTTAATCATCTTTTTCTCTTTACGTATCAATAGAAACTTTTACATTCAGTTTTTATGTTCCTCGCTAGCTTACTTTCATTTTGTATTTTCCCCTTCTTAATCAATCCCTTGGTTCGCCTTTGCTGAATTTTACACTGCTCCCAATCTTCAGCTCTATTGCTTTTCCTTGCTAATCTGTTCTTTGAATCTAATACTCTCTCTAATTTCCCTTGTAAGCCATGGTTTGGCCACAGTTCCCCTTCTACTCTTGCGCCAAATAGGAATAAACAACTTTTGGAGTTCATCTATTAATTCTTTGAATGCCTGCCATTGCCTGTCCACTGTCCTTCCTTTTAATAACGTTTCCCAGTCCATCAAAGTCAGCTGCTGCCTCTTACCACCAATAGGTTGGTGAAATGCAAGACACAGCTTTGTTGTATTGAGAAAGTATATTGACTTTCTTCAGTCTCACAGCTCTGCTCCAATGCTCCCCAGTGTCTCAGCTATACCCTATTTATATGCTATTTTCTTTATTAACACTCCAACAAAACTAGTTAACCAATAAGCTAATGAATAAATTAACAGCTCCTGAAAGGCTGTAACATAGGCTTGGCCAAGGCTTGGGCAGCACGGTAGCACAGTGGCTAGCACTGTGGCTTCACAGTGCCAGGATCCCAGGTTCGATTCTCCGCTGGGTCACTGTGCGGAGTCTGCACGTTCTCCCCGTGTTTGCGTGGGTTCCCTCCGGGTGCTCCGGTTTCCTCCCACAGTCCAAAAACGTGCAGTTTAGGTGGATTGGCCATGATAAATTGCCCTTAGTGACCAAAAAGATTAGGAGGGTTTATGGGGATAGGGTGGAAGTGAGCGCTTAAGTGAGTTGGTGCAGACTCGATGGGCCGAATGGCCTCGTTCTGCACTGTATGTTCTATGTTCATTGGCTACCTTGGTGCAGACCTCTGAGGAGGCTATCTGATCTGTTCACTGCCAATCCATTCTTCCTTTCCTACCTCACACTGGTTGGCTGAGGTTCAGGAGCTTGGGCCTGGCATGCAACAAAAACAAGAGGAGCAGCCCCCTCAAAGTAGAACAGGGGCTACAATCTTGGGCGGCCTATATACACATGGAATATGGGCTCCTTAAGGCCTTATAAAATGGAGGTAGCCCTATAGTCCGTGAACCACCGTAACCTTCTATTGCACTGGACTACTGCATGCAACACTCTCCACTCCAAAATCTCCTATTTATATGTCCTTTTTAAAACCAATAAAATAAACAAATTAAATTGGCAGCCTCTTAAAGGGGCACTGTAACTTAAAACAACATTCACAAAGGAAACTTGTCAAATCAATCAACATGATTTTCCTGGGGTTGACGGTGCAGTCCAACTCCTGCAGGCCCCACTGGTCGTGAAAGGCCTCAAGCATATCGGTGGAATTCTCTATTTGTACTTGAGTAAAACAAACAAACAAATTAAACCAAATTGAACAAATTAACACAACAACCCTTAAAAGGGCACGAACGAAAAACAAAATGACAAAGGAATCTTACAAAAATTCAAATTAAAATGTGATTGTCTCTCCCCATTTATAGTTGTTCAAAGCATTTAATTGAACAATGCCCTTCACATGTTCATCCGAGCAATACAATTAACAAGGCAAAATGAAATGTAGCAGAGGCCTGTCGTAACTGAGCATTCCTCATTTCCTTGGGGTTTCCACCAGTCACCAACTGAACTTACAGCAGGAAACTGTAAAACCTTCATGAATGTTCTGTGTGGGTTCAGCTGTTTCTACTCCAAATGTATAATGTTATTTAACTTTCAAATGATGAACTCCAAAGTAGAGCACATGAAATTATATCAGATTGTATCAAATCAGCCATAATTTCATTGAATGGTGGAGCAGACTCGATGGGCTGAGTGACCTACTTTTGCTCCGAGGTATTATGGTATGCACAATATCCAAACTGCAAGTGAAATTCGAGACTGGGAGTGAGAAGAAATTACTCGAAAGCATGGTTTGGGCAGTGACCATTGCAGAGACACATGGTAGCACAGTGGTTATCACTGTTGTTTCACAGCAGCAGGGTCCCAGGTTTGATTCCAGGCTTGGGTCACTGTCTGTGCGGAGTCTGCATTTTCTCCCTAGGTCTGCGTGGATTTCCTTCGGGTGCTCCGGTTTCCTCCCACAGGTTCTGAAAGACATGCTATTAGGCAAATTTAACATTCTGAATTCTCCCTCAGTGTACCCAAACAGGCGCTGTAATGTGGCAACTCGGGGATTTTCACAGTAACTTCATTGCAGTGTTAATATAAGCCTACTTGTGACAATAAAGATTATTATTATTACAATTGGGCAAATATTTGAAATAGAGAAATATATAAGGCTTCATGGAGAGACTGGGGTGGTAGGATTTGTTTTGGATATCTGAGTAAAATGTTGAGAGTGATTCTGCTCTGTACTGCACTCTTCTGTAGTTCCAAAGAATACCTGATCTGCTCAGGTCATATTTGCTTAGAGGTGGCTGTGTCAAGGAAAATTTTAGATTTTGTTTTGGAAGCCTTACTTGCGATTCTTCGGGAGAACATGCTTTCTTAACGAATACAATCTTATGTTATTCCCCTTTATTCCACTAAAAAATAGATGCAGGGTAAGAAGGTAAAATAAAACACTAGTGTTTTGTGCTTAAACAAAGGAGATTACAATGGGATGAGCGAAGAGCTGGCTAAGGTACACTGGGAGCAAAGACTTTATGATGAAACAGTTGAGAACCTTCCAAGCGATTTTTCACAGTGCTCAGCAAAGGTATATACCAACAAAAAGGAAGGACGGTGGAAAGAGGGAAAATTGACCATGGAGATCTAAGGAAATAAGGGAGAGTATCGAATTGAAGGAAAAAAGCATACAAAGTGGCAAAAATTAGTGGGAGACTAGAGGATTGGGAAATCTTTAGGGGGCAACAGAAAGCAACTAAAAAAGCTAAGATAGATTATGAGAGCAAACTTGCTCAGAATATCAAAACAGATAGTAAACGTTTCTACAAATATATAAAACAAAAAAGAGTGGCTAAGGTAAATATTGGTCCTTTAGAGAATGAGAAGGGAGATTTAATAATGGGAGATGAGGAAATGGCTGAGGAACTGAACAGGATTTTTGGGTCGGTCTTCACAGTGGAAGACACAAATAACATGCCAGTGACTGATGGAAATAAGGCTACGACAGGTGAGGACTATGAGGCAATTGTTTTCACTAAGGAGGTAGTGATGGGCAAGCTAATGGGCATAAAGGTAGACACGTCTCCTGATCCTGATGGAATGCATCCCAGGGTACTAAAAGAGATGACGAGGGAAATTGCTATTGCACTCGTGATAATTTCCCAACATTCACTAGACTCTGGGGTGGTCCCCCGCTGATTGGAAGTTAGCAAACATGACACCACTGTTTAAAAAAGGAGATAGGGATAAAGCGGGTAATTATAGGCCAGTTATCTTAACTTCGGTAGTAGGGAGGATGCTGGAATCGATCATCAAGGAAGAAATAGCGAGGCATCTGGATGGAAATTGTCCCATTGGACAGACGCAGCATGGGTTCATAAAGGGCAGGTCGTGCCTAACTAATTTAGTGGAATTTTTTGAAGACATTACCAGTGTGGTAGACAACGGTGAGCCAATGGATGTGGTATATCTGGATTTCCAGAAAGCTTTTGACAAGGTGCCGCACAAAAGGTTGCTGCATGAGATAATTATGCATGGCGTTAAGGATAAAGTCGTGGCATGGATAGAGGATTGGTTATTAATAGAAAGCAAAGAGTGGGGATTAATGGGCGTTTGTGTGGTTCGCAATCAGTAGCGAGTATTGGCCCTCAGGGATGAGTGTTGGGCCCACAATTATTCACAATTTACATAGATGATTTGGAGTTGGGGACCAAGTGCAATGTGTCCAAGTTTGCAGACGACACTGAGATGAGTGGTAAAGCAAAAAGTGCAGAGGATACCGGAAGTCTGCAGAGGGATTTGGATAGGCTAAGTGAATGGGCTAGGGTCTGGCAGATGGAATACAATGTTGACAAATGTGAGGTTATCCATTTTGGTAGGAATAACAGCAAACGGGATTATTAGTTAAATGATAAAATATTAAAACATGCTGCTGTGCAGAGGCACTTGGATGTCACAGTGCATGAGTCACAAAAGGTTGGTTTACAGGTGCAACAGGTGATTAAGAAGGCGAATGGAGTTTTGTCCTTCATTGCTAGAGGGATGGAGCTTAAGACGAGGGAGGTTATGCTGCAATTGTATAAGGTGTTAGTGAGGCCACACCTTACACTGTATTGTGTTCAGTTTTGGTCTCCTTACCTGAGAAAGGACATACTGGCGCTGGAGGGTGTGCAGAGGAGATTCACCAGGTTAATCCCAGAGTTGAGCGGGTTGGATTACAAGGAGAGGTTGAGTAGACTGGGACTCTACTCATTGGAATTTAGAAGGATGCGAGGTGATCTTATAGAAACATATAAAATTATGAAGGGAATAGATAGGATAGATGCGGGCAGGTTGTTTCCACTGGCGGGTGAAAGCAGAACTAGGGGCATAGCCTCAAAATAAGGGGAAGTAGATTTAAGACTGAGTTTATGAGGAACTTCTCCACCAAAGGATTGTGAATCTATGGAACTCCCTGCCCAGTGAAGCAGTTGAGGCTCCTTCATTAAATGTTTTCAAGATAAAAATAGATAGTTTTTTGAAGAATAAAGGGATTAAGGGTTATGGTGTTCGGGCCGGAAAGTAGAGCTGAGTCCACAAAAGATCAGCCATGATCTCATTGAATGGCGGAGCAGGCTCGAGGGGCCAGGTGGCTACTCGTGCTCCTAGTTCTTATGTTCTTAAGTTCTTTGCACTGTGAAGAGACTCAGAGAACTGGATTAACTCAATGATAGCAAAAATTTAGAAACAGTTTGCAAGTCAATTATGTGATGCCATATTTAATGTAATAGTGATGACTGCAAAGCACAGTAGCAGCAATATAAGTATGTTTGCCCACTTGGGAGTATGAGTTTAGAGATGTTTCACAGTTTGCAGTGTGTTCTCCTCACACTCAAAGTGGTGACTAATGCCGACACTTTAGTTGCATAAGTTGTTATGGCACATTGCTGTGGATTCATTCAGGTCCCACAAAGGCTTGGTATTCAAGTGGGCACAAAGCCATTACTGGCTTATAACTAAACACTTTTATTTTTCACTTCAGAAGAACTTTTGAAATGGCTGTTCTTGGGTGGTCTGTCATCATAAATAACAATGTCTTCATTGCCTGGCCCGAAATAAAATGACACATGAGCCAGTGTGTGGCAGCGATGAATTACCTTTAGCTTTGTTTTGTTTCTTTAAATTTAGAAATTGTTTTCCATTATGCTATTTAACTTGGGGTGAGCGGTACCTTTTATAAATGAGCCTGAAAGGATATTGGGTTTGAAGAACTGAACCAATTGGTGATCTGGTCACCTTAGTGCCTCCTCAACATTGGTTAGTTCATTCAAGAGCTGATTGAATTGCTAAGTGTATGAACAATGTTGGGCATCTCAGGATCCTCCAGTTCATCCAGTTCGCCTCAAAGAATAACACTTACCTGCTCTACTGGTGTTTCATTTTTACTTGCTTGTCTATGTGGGTCAAGGACTGAAGGTACTCTATACTATGAAGAAGAGTGACAGAATTCCTGTATCAGGGACTCCCCTTCAGAAGTGTATTAAATGTAGGAAATTCTGAAGCACTCATATTAACTGATATAACTTTTATGAGTCACTTGTAGCCTTCTGATTTGCATCTTGTAGCCACAATTTTCAGGTGGTCTTATGGCACAGTGGGTGGTGTTCCTACCTCTGACCCACACCATGACCTGATGGCCATGGAACGTGCGTTCATAACGTGGCCTTACAGCTGGATTATCAACCTGCAAATGCTTCCAGTATGGCTATGGCAGGTGGTCAGTCAGAACCTGCAGAAGACAATGGAAAACCACTTCAGTATCTTGCCAAGCATAATCATGGATTGACATATGGACGTTTATGGTCCTCCAATGCCCTGCTAGATCATGGCGCTTGAAGAGAAAAAGCCATAGTAGTTGATGTAAGTGCCCCACGTTCGCTTTGGATAAATTACCAATATTAATTTCTGTCTTTATAAAAAATTGGTCTCAAGCATGCTCATTAACTGAGCAGCATATCATCTTGATGAAGCTTTCACATCGCTTTTGAGCTGTGCTATTGCTCTGATTCTTTGTTGTTGATGGAGGATTTAGCAGCCAAGCTTCAGTTTTCTGGCTCCTAAGGAGAAGAAAGAGTTATACGCCCCCATCTGGGAAGATGAGCTTTTTGTTTTGGTGGTGCTAAATCTCCTCAGACAAAATATGACAGCAACATCATATCTGTTGTTCACAATTTAACAGCTTTAAAAGAAAATAGAATAGAGTCAGCGTATCGCATTACCTCTGTATCCCGGTTCTGTGGGGTTTCCTATCTATGAACTGACTTGGAATGAAAATTGAACTATAAGCCAAAGTTGACAGGTACAGATATGTTGGCTGAAATGCTTTTTTAAATCCTTGGCGAATGTCACTGGGCTCAAAGTCAGTCTCAAAATTGAATGACTGACTTCTTAGGTTTCGGCGAAAAAGCGAGTATTACAGGAACTCTTCAGTTAGCATTGGTAACTTGCCAATGATATGAGCAAAGTTATTGCTGAGGAAGAGAATACCTTTTGTTGCCTGTGACAGTATTAAATGCTCCCAAATATGGCATATTACAGCCAGATCCAGAGAAAAGATCACTCTACGAATTCTCCATCACAACTCAGAGGAGCATCCCTATTGTATCACTGCAAACTTTCCTTTGACTGCCACTGCTCGCTCAGTACGTCTGTTAGCCTGATGCTGAATTAAGTTAAATTTTGGACAGCATTTTTGTGATGTCTAGCTTGAGATAATCTAAACTCTTCTTTGTAAAATCTTTACAACTCGCAATGAGTTTTTTCTCATCAGTCTGGGCAGGGTTAAAAATGGTTCCAGGCAGTGGGACTGGATGACACAGTGGGTTAATCCAGTGCATCTCTTCATCCTGGTTAAGGTTTCAAATCAAACTCCTTCTGGTTTAATGACCTGTGTTAAACTTCTTACAGTGAATTGGCGGTGCAGGAGACCAGGGACTTTGCCGTTAGGATGCTCCGTTTTGCTGGCAGTGGGGGTTTCCCCACAATGGGAAACCCCATTGACCAGCCGGCGAAACGGAGCATCCCGCCGGTGTGCTGAATTAGAAATCTGGCGTGGCGGGACGGAGAATTCAGCCCAAGGAAACAGTCTTTACTTAGTTTTCGATTTATTCACAAAGTGAGACTTTACAAATGTACAGCTCATAATTCTTCAATCAATCTTTATTAGTGTCACAAGTAGGCTTACATTAAGACTGCAATGAAGTTACTGTGAAAATCCCCTAGTTGCCACAATCCGGTACACTGAGGGAGAATTCAGAATGTCCAATTCATCTAACAAGCATGTCTTTCAGGACTATGGGAGTAAACCGGAGTATCCACGCTAAATTGCTCCTTAATTGGAAAAAAAACTATGAATAAAAGTTACAGTGGTTAACAGGGACAACCAAGTAAAGGGAGCCCGTCAAAAAATGAATTGGTCCGGAGACCTCCGGGTCCTCCTGGACCTCTCTAGCTCAACCGTAGACTCGGCACTCTTTTGGGCAATCATGTGATCCACAGTTGCTGACACCTCAGAAGGGCCCACTGTGATGACAGGTGAACTAGCCTCACTGGCCTCGACAGATGCAGCAAGTTGAACAGAAATGGGAGTCCCTGGCTCGCCTTGGCTGGACCACGTTCTAGTAGTTTTCACGATGCTCTCTGGACTTGTCAACCCCATGTCGGGGATTACCACCCCTCGACTCTTCAGGTGGCCGACATACTTCTTGATGGTTAACATTGACCACATGGGTCACCGGCCCTCACTGAGCCACAACCCATACCTCTGACCAAGACAAACCAGCAGCGACTGTATTCCCGCATGTGGATATTGGAAGGTCTGCTCACCTACTCGGTCACCAAAGCCCCTGTGTTGACTCCCATTTAAATTTAAGACAATTTCAATCGGGGGCAAGGTGGTGGTGCAATGGTTAGCACTGCTGCCTCAAGGCGCCGAGGTCCCAAGTTCGATCCCGGCCCTGGATCACCGTGCCTCAGTTGCAATGGAAGCCCTCAAACTCCCTAACATGGCATGTCTTCTGGGGATAGTTCCCCCGCAACGATAGCAGTTTACCTTAGATTCAGTTCGATCCTCCGACTCTCTCCCACTCCTTGGATTCTGGTGCTGTACCAAGGATCGTGTCTGGCTCTGAGTTGTGCCGTTGATCCCGCCACAGACCTTGCGGTCATATCACCTCATACTTAGTTAACCTCCCTTTCAGCCTCACTTTGAACCTCAGTGGCATCTTTTCCGATGCACTCCATCGCCTGAGCTATCTCAATTGTTTTTCCCAACGTAATTGTGGTCTCTACTAGAAGCTTTTTCTGGATATTATAGTTATGGATCCCATGAACCAGTCAGTCATGCAACATGTCGCTATGCACGGTCTTGAACTCTCAGTGCTTAGCAAGTTGGCAAAGTCTGGCTATGAAGACTGAGACAGACTCTTCATGGTCTCAAGTTTTTTCATGATTCTACTGCCATATTTAACATGGGCAGATCTTCTGAGAGCTTCTTGAATATTCACTGACCTTCTGCTCCTGGACAACGTACAAGTATCGGCTTTTTATAGATCACTGCTAGTCATTAGAAATAACAAAGCAAGTGAGACCTGCAAATGAAAGATAAGTGAAAATGGTTGATCACAAAGTTCAAGCAGCGTGGGTTGCGAAGGTCGGCCAGTGTGCAAAGGTCGGCTGGCATGGGTCGCGAAGGTCGGCCGATGTAGGTCACGGAAGTTGGCTCGTTGGTAAAAATGGGTCCCGGGCACAACAGTTTGAAAAAAACTGATCTAAGATGACTGAATTATCTCAGAAAAAGTTTGTGATGACTCTCGTTCTTTATCTTTATCAACAATGCATTAAATCATCTCGGAGCTTATAGGATTTCCAACAGACATGATGCTCGCTGAACCCTGGATCCTTTCTGGAACATTCCCTTTGTGGTGTTAGTACTCATCTCTCTTGCTCCACCCGCAGGCTTAAACAATCAAGCAAGTGTACATGATTACAAGGGCGGCACAGTGGCATAATGGTTAGTACTGCTATCACACAGCGCCAGGGATCCAGGTTCAATCCTGGTCTCGGATGACTGTGTGAAGTTTACACTTTCTCCCCGTGTCTGTGTGGGATTCCTCCAGGTGCTCCGGTTTCCTCCCACAGTCCAAAGGTGTGCAGGTTAGGTAGATTTGCCATGCTAAATTGTACCTTAGTGTCGAAGGTTATGTTGCGTTACGGGGATCGGTCCTAGGTAGGGAGCTCTTTCAGAGGGTCAGTGCAGACTCGATGGTCCAAATGGCCTCCTTCTGCAATGTAGGGATTCTTTATGATTCTATGATTAGTTACTGACAAACAACACAGATAAAACAAACCTTTAACACTACAATCCCCAGATCTAAAACTATTTTTCAAATTATTCATTGACCCCCCCTTCTAAAGGAGGCCAATTTCTCCTTCTCAGATGGCTGTTTCCTTTGAACTTCCAGGCAATGAAGCAAGGTTGGATCCCCAGATAGGTCTCACTTAGCCTCAATCAGAAATGCTTCATTCAGTCCAGTTACAGGTATAACCCAGGTCGACAACTAGTTTGGGAAATTTGACAGTCCCCATCCCTCCCTCTGGTTCCATCCTCTATAATATTAGATAAACATTTGGTGTAGATGGGCACCACCCCAAATATGCCAACAACGAGGAACTGATCAGACCAAGCATGAGCATATTGGCTCCTGTCACAGGGTAGGTAGATCACCAGAAAGGCAAATTGATTTTTGAGTTATTGCTATTTCTTTATCTGTTTCACCATTGTGAAATCTAATTTTCGATGCTAGGATATTCATCTGGGAGTCATTAGAAATTCTACTGTTTTTATATATTTTAATTTATATTTTCATAGAATAATAGATCTTACAGTGTAGAAGGAGGCCATTCAGCTCATCGTATCTGCACCGGCCCTTAGAAAGAGCACCCTACTTAAGCCCACACCTCCACCCTATGCCCGTAACCCAGTAACCCCACCTAACCATTTGAGACACTAAGGGCAATTTATCATGGCCAATCCACCTAACCTGCAGATCTTGGGACTGTGGGAGGAAACCGGAGCACCCGGAGGAAACCCACACAGACACAGGGAGAACGTGCAGACCCCGCACAGACAGTGACCCAAGCTGGGAATTGAACCCAGGCCCCTCGCACTGTGAAGCAACAGTGCTAATCACTGTGCTACCGTGCAGCCCATAATATAATTGTATATATTTTATTTAATATAAAGTATAAAACTGATTGTTATTATACCAAAATTCTTGTAATTGGCTGGTAATAACTCTGGCGATAGCTACACCTTGGTATCATTTCACTGTTCAGGAGTTTGACAAGTTTGTAGATTATTAGAAAAAATCTTACCTAAACAGTCTTAGTGTGGCTAAACTCTTTTTTTAATCTTGTTTATTTTATGTTTCTCCCATGTAATTTATCAATGGTATAGGGAGTTAAATAAAATGATGCTTCATTTTGAATAAAGACCTAACATTTTGACCTTTGTCTTATCAATCTTACAATCCTCATTTAAAGAGTGAGTGTTGCCTGAAAAGAGACCTTTAAAATTAGCAATATGGCTAAGGATAATGATTAATTTTAACATAATTTTGTTTATTTCTGTCTTTCAGTTCCTTTTTTCCACCCCATGATTTTTTGTTTAAAAAGTGAATAATGATGTGCATTGCGTGTCATGCATCCACAGTTTGCTTCCCAGACCTCTTGGTTCACTTTTCTCTTTGCTGGCAGAATTAAGCTGTCAAATGTTTGGTCTGTTTCAGCTAACTAAAACAATCTAGCAATTTGCAAGGAATAGCAAGTGAGGTGTTGGAATATGCAATCGAAGAGGCCTACGAACAGACAGGGTTGGAACTGCTACTTTATGCCAAGTAGCTGAGGTTGTGGTGGTATCTGGGACAGTTTAGCACGTTGTACAGTAACCGTGCTCAGCACCGATTACAGTGTTGCGGTACCTGTCACAGGCTGTCAGGACCACATAACCTTCGCTCTGGAGTCAGGAGTGTTGATAGTAAATGTGGGGGAAGCACAGGGGAAATGGGACAAATGTCCAGTGAATTGTGGCTTCAAATAGTATTATGGTTTGTTGCTTCTCCGGGTCCAGGAAAGACAGACACATAATCCCATTCAGGTTATATCAATTTTATAATCCCCCACACATGCCGAATTCTAGTGCTGTAATCATACCTCTGTAATTAAGTTAGCATGATGCAGAAAGAGGGAAGTTACTCCATTCATGGTGCCTCTTCTAGACAGGGCTCCATAAGCATCCCTTACAATATTTTTGGAATGTACAGGAATGTGTACAGGAAAGCTGTGTGCATGCCTCGTGTAATTTCTGTATCTGCTCCGAGGCAAACACCTTTTAGATGGGGATAGAAACAGAGGGGATAGGAACATCGGAAATCGGAGCAGTAATAGGCCATTTTACCCCCAGAGGTAAAAGTTCAGCAAGGTTATGGTTGATCATCTCCCTCAATACCATTTTCCTGCACTATCCCCATATCCCATCAGCATAGTGGTTAGCACTGTTACTTCACAGCAGCAGGGACCCGGGTTCAATTTCCGGCTTGGGCCACTGTCTGTGTGAGTCTGTAAGTTCTCCCTGTGTCTGCGTGGGTTTGCTCCGGGTGCTCCGATTTACTCCCACAAGTCATGATAGTCGTGCTTGTTAGGTGAATTGGACATTCTGAATTCTCCCTCAGTGTACCGGACAGGCACTGTGGTGTGGCGACTAGGGGATTTTCACAGTAACTTCATTGCAGTGTTAATGTAAGCCTACTTGTGACAAAAATAAAGATTATTATTAATTGATATTGGAGATATGGGGCGTCATTCTCCGACCCCCCGCCGGGTCGGAGAATGGCCGTTGGCCGCCGTGAATCCCGCCCCCGCCGAAGTCTCCGCTTCTGGAGATTGGGCGGGGGCGGGAATCCGGCCGCGCCGGTTGGCGGGACCCCCCGCTGGATTCTCCGGCCCGGATGGGCCGAAGTCCCGCCCAGAAATTGCCTGTCCCGCCGACGTAAATCAAAGCTGGTATTTACCGGCGGGACCAGGCGGCGTGGGCGGGCTCCGGGGTCCTGGGGGGGGGGGGCGCGGGGCGATCTGACCCCGGGGGGTGCCCCCACGGTGGCCTGGCCCGCGATCGGGGCCCACCGATCCGCGGGCGGGCCTGTGCCGTGGGGGCACTCTTTCCCTTCCGCCTCCGCCACGGTCTCCACCATGGCGGAGGCGGAAGTGACTCTCCCACTGCACATGCGCGGGAAACTGACAGCGGCCGCTGACGCTCCCGCGCATGCGCTGGGAAACTGACAGCGGCCGCTGACGCTCCCGCGCATGCGCCGCATTTCCGCGCCAGCTGGCGGGGCAACAAACGCCATTTCCGCCAGCTGGCGGGGCGGAAATCCCTCCGGCGTCGGCCTAGCCCCTCAATGTTGGGGCTAGGCCGCCAAAGATGCGGAGACTTCCGCACCTTTTTGCCGGCGCGATGCCCGTCTGATTTGCGCCGGCTTTGGCGCCAGTCGGCGGGCATCCCGCCGTTGGGGGAGAATTTCGCCCTGGGTTTGAATCAAGTGGCCAAATCATGACCACAAACCTGTGTCATCTCTATCCAGTCCAAGGCATATCAAGCAGTTGCTAGGTTCCAATGATTATCAGTTGGATGCCAAAATAAAGAAGGATGCTGCATAGTGAGCAGACCAGATACAATAATAATGAGAATTTTTATTGTCACAAGTAGGCTTACATTAACACTGCAATGAAGTTACTGTGAAAAGCCTATTTGAGAGCCGTGATTAAATGCCATTATGATCGATTTATAGTGGTAATGTAAGCAAAGGCAAATCTGTTGAACATTCACACAGCTCTAAATCTGGGCTCCCATGCAACCTACCTCCAGTGGGGAGTTAGTTGGCTGGATAGCTAGTTCGTGATGCAGAGTAACACCAACAGAGTGGGTTCAGTTTCTGTATCGGCTGAGGTTATTCATGAAGTCCCCGCCTTCTCAACCTTGCCCCTCACCTGAGGTGTGGTGATTGTTGTGTTTGGTTCTTTCAATGTTTTGCAAAGGAATCCACCAAACACCTTGACTTGTCCAAACCAGGATCTTTATTGAATCACATGTGGGAAGATAGCAATCTGATACAGAGCACATTATCATGGAGTTTGTTTGTACTCCTCTGGAACTATACCGAGCATGACTGTTCATCTGTATGTCTTACTACCATCTCCTACAACCATCTGCTGTTGGCCGGATGTGTCCCCATTTATATTGGAGTCCCTGGTCACATAATCACAGTCTTGAGACTGCATGGTATGTCTGCACTGCCACCTACTGGTTGGAAGTCATGCACCATCCATCTATGATATTGCTTACAGCCATACCACCACAGTGATCCTCAGGTTAAATCATCATCAGTAGCCTCTCTCTCAAGGAGGGAAGCAGCATTTACATTCTGTGGCAACATTTACATTCATTTTACACTTTCAGGACTCAACTCACTCTCAGTCGGAGCTCTGGTACTTGAATTTGGAGGTTGATTTTTGGTCGGTTTATTGTCTGATTGCCGTGAGGAAAGAGAAGAACGCTAAATCCCGGTGGTGTGGTTTTTCACAGGCCACTAAATTGGACTCAATGAGCTGACAAATGGCAACTTTTAAAAGCATTTGTTTTTAAAGAGATTTGTCACATCCCAAATTTGGCAAAATTGATTTAATCTCATCCAGATGTCCAGTTACATCCTTAAAGAGAAGAATGGCAGTCAGTGTGTCACCTTTAATCAGTCTTATGCTGCTTCACATGGCTCTAGATAATAATTGAGGATGATGAAAGCTTCAGAGACTGAAGGATCTATGATTTTTTAAAAATCTAACTCAAAGTCCTCAATTTTCAGCATGCATTATCCCTTCTTGGGTGAAATCCTAAACAAGAGGGAGAAGTTGAACAAAGTCAGTGATAAAAGGAAGGAACAAAAACAGAAAATATTGGGCCATTTCAGCAACTCTGACAGCATCTGTGGAGAGAGAATGGAGCTAATGGGCTGGATTCTCCGGTTCCGTGGCCACATGTCTCTCGTGGCGTGCCATTCCCTCGTGGTGGAATTCTATACTCCTGCCAGTTGCCAATGGGATTTCCCATTGTAACCACCCCACGCCACCAGGAACTCTAGGGACATGGATGCTCTGCCAACGGGATAAGTGAATTGCCGTGACCGGAGAATTTCGGCCAATGTTTCGAGTCTCCCAGACTAAAAACGGTAGCTCCATTCTCTCTCCACAGATGCCGTTAAACCTGCTGAGATTTTCTGGGGAGTTTTCAGATTCCAGAATCCGCAATAATTTGCTTTTATAAAAGGAAGGAATATTTCTGTCCAGATCTTCACAAGTCTGCCCATCTCCTAGTGGATGCCCACAAGGTGAAAGGAGATGAATCCTCGGAGAGCACAGAGAATTGATCAGCTGTGGTTTCCCGAAAAAGAAGAAAAATTAAAATGGGGACAAGGGACTGAGGTTTTAAGAAAATATAGAGGGCCGGATTCTCCGAGACTGCGCCGGGTCGGAGAATCCCCAGGGAGGCGCGCAAATCCTGCCATGCCACTCCGACGCCGGGACACGATTCTCCGGAGAACGGAGAATCGGCTCCATTTCCTGTAACAACCTCCCCGAACAGGCGCCGGAATGTGGCAACTAGGGGCTTTTCACAGTAACTTAATTTAAAGTCTACTTGTGACAATAAGAGATTTTCATTTCCATTTCATTTGCGCCGGCATGGTCGGCGTGGCACCGATCGGGGGCGGCACTCCATGCCCCCCCCCCCCGGCGATTCTCAGCCGGCACCGTTCTAACCTGGTCTTACCTGGCGGGACCTCAGTGTGAATGGATCCGGGAGAGGCCTAGTGTTCCGACCCCGGGGGGGTCCTCTGTGGTCTTGCCCGCGATCGGGGCCTACCGATCGTCGAGCCGGCCTCTCGAGCTGGGGGCCTCTTTTGTTCTGCGCCGGCCCCTGTAGCCCTACTCCATGCGCAGAGAAGGGAGCCACCACGGATGCGCGGCAATCACTTCGCTCCCACTGCGCATGTGCGCGTTGGAGTCGGTCCAGCTGCGCATGCGCAGACTCGCGGCGCCCATCTGATGCCGGGATCGGCAGCTAGTGTGGCGTGGGTTGCTCCAGTGTCGTGCTGGCCCCATGTAGGGGTCAGAATCGCTGCTCCTGAGGCCATGTTGATACCGTCGGAAAATGCAACGGCGTTTTCGACGGCGTCAACACTTATCCTCAGGATCAGAGAATCCCGCCCAGAATATTTAGCACAGTGGGCTAAACAGCTGGCTTGTAATGCAGAACAAGACCAGCCGTGTGGGTTCAATTCCTCCCCGAGCAGGCGCCGGAATCCGGAATGTGGCGACATGGGCTTTTCACAGTAAACTTCATTGAAGCCTACCTGTGACAATAAGCAATTATTATATTATTATTATTTCAGTGGACACATCCATGGATGTGTGCCATACCCCATTGTCAAATATAGAATACAGTATCATGCAATCTGCAAAAGTACGTAAGCACAAAATGAACACCAAGGAATCTCTAAAACTTTTGTTCACATAATAAAATACTGCACTCATGTGGCAGATAATGTGGCCCACAGATGTTGCATAAACTCAGTACATCTAAGCGGCCAGTGTGACATCTAACCTGCTAAAGGTGGCAAGTTTTTTTATTGCAGTCTAAAAGCCACTTTGATTGCGAGGGTTAAAACACTCCAAAATGTCACACATGCCAGCAGTGAAGTGTCTTTCGACACGTGGTTTGAGCCTCCGCAAATAGGCCTCATAATCCAGGAGACTTGGCCGTTATTCATCATCGGGACGACAACAGAATCAGGGAAGACCTGAGTGGATGCTATACGACCCACTCCCAGAGAACTACAGCCAAGAGGCACAAAGGGGAATTTATTCTTGTTGAGAAGCTTGTGTATAAATATGTTCTGCTGGTGAACACTGAAGTCGCGAAACTTGGATATTTAAAAATTTGACGCTTATAGGGGAAAAGAAAAAGCAGAAGTGTAAAGGCATTTCTGGCACCAGTTGCTAATTACTTCGGACGTATGGACAGCTGGCGTGACAACCACAGTCAAATTCATTTCAATAGTTACACTACTGAAGAATTCTGAGTGAGGCAAGCTCTACACCTCCCTGCCCATTTCTGATTAAATTTGATATAGGGTTTTTCAACAGGTGGTAGATCTCTAATTTACATATTCAAGGTGACTCATGCCTATTTTAGGCTTATGCTCAGAAAATTAAAAAAATTGCCCTCAGACTGCTTACAGACAGTTACTAAATTGGTATGATTTGTCTCCATTTTGAGTCAAAGAAATTCACACAAATTAATTCCTACTGTTCCTATGGACCACCACAACATCTTCAATGTTTAAAATAACAAACACCACAAGTTCAGAAGGAGAGAAAGATTTATGGTGGCGCATTGGCATAGTGGTTAGCACTGCTGCATCTCAGCACCAGGGACCCAGGTTCAATTCCAGCCTTGGGTCACTGTCTGTGTGGAGTTTGCACTTTCTCTCCATGTCTGTATGGGTTTCCTGCGGGTGCTCCAGTTTCCTCCCACAGTCCAATGATGTGCAGGTTAGGTGGGTTTACGGGGATAGGGTAGAGGGTGGGCCTTGTTTTTCCTTTTTTCTGTTGAATGAGGGCAGAGTCTATTTGGTCCTGTCAATCAGTTTGTTCACCGAGCTAGTTTTTGAATTTTCTTTTGAATGGAAACCAGGGGCTGAATTCTCCAGCCCCCAGGCGCATATTCCTCGGCGCGCACAGTTCGCTGCCGGCGGGATTCTCTCTTCCTGACGGTTGTCAATTAGATTTCCCATTGAAGCCACCCTACGCCGCGGGGAAACCCATGGGCAGGGATGCGCTGCTGGCGGGAACAGAGAATTCCAACAGCCGATGAATTCCAGTCCAGTGCTTTTTGATTCTGTGATCGGATGCTGAAAATAACAAGGCAAAAACGGAAAACAACCCACAGTGTGTTGTCTGCATGCTAAGTGCCTCTCACTGTGCCAACATTAACTCACCCTGGTGCTATTTTAATCTCAATGAAGTCAAGTTTTCCATCTGTGGGACAGTGACCAGGAATTCTCAGAGGAAGATTGCAGCATCCTCCCTTGTTCTGGTCACCCTGAGCACAAATAATCAAATACTGCTGCCACATTCTCATGGCATGTGGAGATTAACAATTTTCTCGAGTCGTTTCTCCTTGCTCTGCTCAACACATGTGTCAATTATTGTGCAACCAACTATTTAAAGCATGTCTTTCTCTTAGTGTTGAAAAAGATTATACCCACATTAGAATTTCAAAATATTTGGCTTTTTATTTTTGCTTTGTTGCAAAGTCCAAATCAGATCAGGAATGCTTTCACCAATGGTTTGAAGTGCATTTGCCGATAAATATCAAATTATGGAATGTTTAGTACTCCTGGCAGCGTGTGCACTTTGTGTTTACTGTAACACTGGAAGAACGGCTTGCTACTGTTTCTATTTTCATCGGCCGAAATGAAGAAAATATATTTTCCCAGAACAACAGCGGACAATAGACTAAACAAGCAGACAAGATAAAGCCATTTGATAGTCATATTGTTGTTGCTTGGTGTCAGGCACTTGAAGGTTTTGATGTGTGGTTTGAGGTTAAGGAGTGTCACTTTTATGGAAATAGATGGATTTTGTCACTCATTTGAAAACACAATTCTGTTGCAGGTCAATTTTCCCTCAGCATTGCACCTGGGGAATGCTCAGTTGCCAGGCACAAATAAAAAGAAAAGAAGCTGGATATTTTGCTTGACTTGTCCTGGGGTTTTGGGAGGGGTTCTTTGAGAGGAGGTGAAATGCCTGTGTTTCCAATGGATGGAGGCAAAAGGTAGTCATGGCTCTGAGGTAGGGAAGACACTTCTGATCTTCCAACCTTTCCCTTCTCCCAACATGGGAAAGGCACTTATTTTGTGGGTATTTCTGCCCACATGTTCAAGCACAAATCTTGGCCTGCGGGTGGTCCTGGCTTAGAGGACATTAGGTGTAACCCACTGCTGTTGTGTTATATCTGCCAGGAGCCACGCTGCAGGAACCTCAGTATAAATTGGACAACTTGTTCACAACTTCATTGTGAAACAAATAACACTATCTTCCCCAACCTCGTTCAAAATATAAGAAGAGACAAACGTTTCTTCTGGGATGTTAAACATGGGTGAAGCAGTGATTCAGTGAAACAAACAGACAGCTAAGGATCTGACGGGATGAATCTGAGAAATCACAGTACATGATTTCAACAAATTGCACATGTAACAAATATAAGCAGTTCTTATCAGGCATGTAGGAACTACGTCAATGCATGTACTTAAGAGCATTCCTGAAAAGGGAAAGTTTGTTTCATGGGTTGACTTGCTCCTTCCATTAAATTACTCTTTTATTCAGCGCCAGATAAGAGAAGTCTGCTCTTCAAATAAAAAATTGAATTTCGTCCACACATTTACTGACAGCTTGTGATAGCAATGAAGCTACATTTGTCAATGAGATCTTTACCTTCTATGTAGAGATCTGATTATGTTTTTGCAATAGCTTTTAGAAAGTTAGTTCACTTGAAAAGTTTCTTTACATGATTTAGAAGCAACATGTCCCTCGAGGTCAGTTGGCAACCAGAGAAAGACGACTGAATTCCTGATGAAAAGAAATTCTGAAAATAATGCAATTTTTTTCTTAGCAAGCTGAGCTTAACCATTAACAGAATGGGCTATATATTTATTCTTAAATAAATTTAGAGTACCCAATTATTTGTTTTTACAATTAAGGGGCAGTTTAGCATGGCCAATCCACCTAACCTCCACATCTTTGGGTTGTGGGGGTGAGACCCATGCAGACACGGGGAGAATGTGCAAACTCCATGTCATGATATTCAAACACACACATCATGAGAGACACACCAACAGACAAATCAGAACACACAACACCACAACCAATGACAGAAAGATATAAAAGCACAGACACGACCCCCGGTGGTCAGTATTAGCTGCAGAGGAGGACCAGGACAGATCTGTTACCAAACACACTCAGGGAGACAGCACGTGCAGAGTATCCAGAACGAACTGTATTATAAGAGTTAAAATAAAATAGAGTTGTACCACATACAACTGTGTTGGCTCATCTGTGCACCAGAGCACCCAACACCACATGGTACAGGAGTGGATCGATACCTGCCGGCATACCTCAGTGTACAGAGACAACCAGCAGTGCCCAGGCAAAATGATAGAGCTCCCGGTTCCGCAGCCGCTCCAGTGCTACGGCGATCTCCGCGAAAACTGGCGGCGATTCCGGCAATGGTTCGAATTGTTCCTGGTGGCAGCTGAACTCCAAGACCTGGATGATAGCGAAAAAATTGAATTTCTCCTCACCATCGCCGGTGCAAGGGCAAGAGAAATATTCACAAGGTTCAGGTTCTTCAGGAGGCAGCAAAGGTACGATTACCAGGCAGTCCTGGACAAATTCTCCAAGTACTGTGAAGAAAACGCAATCCAATCGGCAAGTAAAGGTAAGAAAAGCTGCAGTACTCACCTCGTGGCTGGGATCCCGGAGCCCGAATTCCCAGAGGCCGAAATCCCGGGCCTGAGAGAGGGCTGGGTCGAGGTTGGCGGCCATCTTGCTAAAGGTATCACGCTAGCACAGTTGCGCGAGCAGTGCGCAGAACCGGAAGTTTCGTTTGCGCATGCGCGAGATGCTGCGCATGCGCAGTCAAGAAAACGGCCATCGGTAAAGGAACAGCGATCTGAGCATGCGCAGTCGCTTCCTACGTGCTACATACCGAGCGTCAGGATGTCAGAGGCCCAGACTGCACCAATTTAAAGGGGAAATGTCCCAAATCCAATTTAAAAGGGAAACGTCCCAAATCAAAAAAACAAAAATCTGTTAAAGCTGTAAAACAACCTTCCCTCACCTGGAATGACAGCACAGTGCCGCAAATTGACCCAGGAGATGAATTTGACCTCCGAAGAACCCTCCGACAAGCAGTTACCTACGCACAAGCCGATGATTCCGACCTTGAATACTTCGATGACGATCTTTACAGTGTTTCCGGACCTCGCGAGCCCAATGATAGCTCCGTGGTCCTATACGACTATGACTCGGACGAACCTTTCGTGTTGCACATTGGCGGCCCCCACATTGAATCCGACGCAGATGCGGATTCATTTTTCGGATTTGAGGATCTTCAATCCAGCAGATATGACGTTCTAACTTATCAGTACCGGATGATGCTGCAGCCTGACATTAACAGACAGGGAGCGGTGCAAGCACACGGAGAGTGCCCTGCTGCCACACAGAGCGTGGTCCACGTCCCGCTCAACGTTCCCGACTCTATGAAAGAAGACATGCAAGACTCCAGAGTGCAGTCCTCGCATGAACCAGAAGTGACTCCAGTGTCACAAGCTTCCACAGCAAGCTCATGGACAGACTCCACAATTGCAGAAATGCAAGACTCCAGAGCGCAGTCCTTGCACGGACAAGAAGTGACTCCAGTGTCACAAGCCTCCACAGAGAGCTCGTGGACAGCCTCCACGATAGAAGCAACGCAAGACTCCAGAGCGCAGTCCTTGCACGAACAAGAAGTGACTCCAGTGTCACAAGCCTCCACAGAGAGCTCGTGGACAGCCTCCACGATAGAAGCAACGCAAGACTCCAGAGCGCAGTCCTTGCACGAACAAGAAGTGACTCCAGTGTCACAAGCCTCCACAGAGAGCTCGTGGACAGCCTCCACGATAGAAGCAACGCAAGACTCCAATGTGCAGTCCTTGCAGGAACAAGACCATGAGGGTCTAGCAACCTCTCCTGACCAACCAGCGGCAGACGATGCAAGTCTGCCATGCTCACGTGAACAGCAAGAAGGCTATAACAGCCTACCATGCTCCACTACACAGCAGCATGACCATGACGGTCTCTCATGCTACAATGAAGGGCACAGCGCTGAAGACTGTTCAAGCCCAACTGAAGACAAGCCAAAGGAATCGCCTCGTCCAAGCCCGAAGAAAAAAGGTTTATGCGCTGACCTTCAGGATCATTATAGCCGAACAGAGATTAATAATGCTGCACGGCCACAGAAGGATGCTGAGGATTTGCTAACAAAATTAATTGAATGTTTAACTTGCAAGGAGCAGACTGAGAATTGCCAGTGTTTTAGTACGGATCGAAAAAATGGACAAGACATTGATCCTCAGGTAATGGAAATAACACAACCTGAATCATATCTACAGCAGGGACAAATGTCTCCCTTCAACACAACGCCGCAAAATCCCAACTTCGGAGACCAGCAGTTAGTCAGTAATGACTCTTCAAACCTTGAGGGGAACATTAATTGCATTGAACCTATACACACTCCACTGATTATTGAGCAGAACATTGGAGCAAGAATCCTGAGGACACCGACATCGAGTAGCCAGATAACGAATTTAAAACCCATAGCAGTTTCAAGTGAACCAAGTGTGCTTTCCACTAATGGTGAAGATGCAGATAAGGTCGACCCGATTATCCATTGTACCACACTAACCCCAGTGATTAAGCAGTTATGTATGGGGAGTATAATGTGGGCAATTGAGAACAGTAAAAGAGAGACTGTGACCATGCCAGTCCCAGCAAAATCAGACCCAGAGACCATGAAGGCATGTACATTAGACAAAGATACATATGAGGTACCTGAGAAGAAAAGTGAAACGGAATGTTCTTTGGAAAATAGTACAATGTCGATAGAAACATTGGATCCTATATTCGAGACCATACATATGGGAGAATTTGGGGGTAATAAACAAGGTTCTGCAATGTCTGGGGGAAGATTTAAAATTCCAAAGAAGAAAAGCCCAAATGAAGGACAACGGCAAGACAATGACAGTCCACCGACATGGTGTGCACCACCAGATGAAAACTCTGACAATTTACCCAACCCTAGTGAACAGCAAGCTGCTAATGAGGATCTATCCACGGGATGTGAGACGAGTGACGACAGCATCCCACTTCCCATGCAAAAGGTGCAAGGTGACAGACCTCGCCTAGTGCGTACCGAGGCACTCGACGATCATGGTGGGACCACTGACGACTGCGGTGGCGGCGCACCGCTTCCACCCTCGATGGCTCGACCCTCTCCACTGGTTGGTGCATTCCTGCATGTTCCGACTCCAGAAGTGCAGCTTCAGGGAATCTCGGCTGCCTCCAGTGAACCTGTTGGGACTCCGGACGGGGGGCATCGACGGAAGGCAGACCGGACTCCAGATGGGGAGCAGCCAAGCGCCGACTCTGATTTGCGCACGCCAGACCTTGCTCCGGACGGGCGGTGTCGCGGCCTCGGTGATGGCACGCTCAGGGTGACGGCGGATGCCACGGCGACAGGGAATGGATCGCGTGGCAGTCCCACTGGGTCGGCAGTGGCAACCAGCACCGGCGGTCCAAGATGGACACACCAATTCGCGCCATCGCCAGACGTTGATGCGAGCAACAATTCTCTCTCCAAGGCGACATGCTTCGACGTTTCTCTGCGGAGTCGCCCTTCCGGCACAGCAGGTGGCCGGAACCAGCGTACACGGTCTCGGCCAACTTCCACATCTGGCACAGTCATCGCCTTGCATGATATTAGTGATGGTGCTACTTCGATGGCAACGACCCATCGGCTACAAGATGCCGTCCACCACAAACATAAAAAGAAAAAGACTCCACCTTGTTCCTGGCATGCAGGGCGGATGGATTGGTGCGTAGGCGCAATCAGCGAGCTTTGCGCCGCCTTCCACGCTCGCAACTGAACCGTACGCACACGCCGGATCCTCCACTGGTTCCCAAGGATGACTTCGTGGAGATGCCACGGATCATGCCCCTTCCATCGCCACCAGAACCAAACCACAGCCAAGGCACCACTAACAAAGATGTTGAATGTTATATTTGCACGAATGAAAAAACCAAGCACTGCACGAAGTACAACAAATGGTAAAGTAGAGACTTCGGCAACAGCATCACCCCCAACAGTCCAAGGTGAACCAGTGTGACCCCAAATCTCCACAGCTGAACCGGCTTGAGGACCAGCCCATTCTTGAGGCGGTCACCCATTAGACTGGACTTATAACGCTGTTCATACGTTCAAAAAGTCAAACACTTCTGTATTATAACCTGTTGTTGTTTATTGTTCCAGATATCGTCTGACCAGACCAATGTTCAAGTTTTTTTTTTCTCTCGCATCCAAGTTTTGTTATGGTACAACCTTGTTAGTGTGACGCACCCGACATCGCCCCATGTAAATAGTTACGTCATATACACACGCTGTAC
The DNA here is from genome assembly GCF_047496885.1 of Scyliorhinus torazame. Lineage (NCBI taxonomy): Eukaryota > Metazoa > Chordata > Chondrichthyes > Carcharhiniformes > Scyliorhinidae > Scyliorhinus > Scyliorhinus torazame. Next base: position 189,748,843 of record NC_092707.1, on the reverse strand, counting down.
ACAACACACACACACACTCTTAGATGCACTCACGACACAATTATATTTATAACCACGTAGGCACATATCTTTGTAAAAAGGGGGGATGTCATGATATTCAAACACACACATCATGATAGACACACCAACAGACAAATCAGAACACACAACACCACAACCAATGACAGAAAGATATAAAAGCACAGACACGACCCCCGGTGGTCAGTATTAGCTGCAGAGGAGGACCAGGACAGATCTGTTACCAAACACACTCAGGGAGACAGCACGTGCAGAGTATCCAGAATGAACTGTATTATAAGAGTTAAAATAAAATAGAGTTGTACCACATACAACTGTGTTGGCTCATCTGTGCACCAGAGCACCCAACACCACACTCCACATGGACAGTAACCCAGGGCCGAGATTCGAAGCCGGGTCCTCAGCGCCGTAGGCAGCACTGCTAGCCACTGTGCCACGTGCCACCCTTGAATGGGCCATAAATAATACGAACGCAATTGGCCAGATTTTCACTCCCAAGGTCGGTAACTTGAGTGGGGAAATTTGCCCACTTGTCCGATCCGCCTTGGTTCAGATTCAATTTTTACTGTGGGGAGGCAAAGACAGGATTGGCGTGTTTGTCCATAGATCTCTGAAGGCAGCATAGCAGGTTAATATGGTGGTGAAAAAGGCATATGAGACACTTGCCTTTATCAATTAAGGCATAGATTACAAAAGCAGGGAGGTTTTGTTGGAGTTGTATAGAACCTTGATGAGGACACAGCTGGAGTATTGTGTGCAGTTCTGGCCACCACATTATAGGAAGGATGTGATTGCACTGGAGGGGGTGCAGAGGAGGTTCACCAGAATGTTGCCTGGGATGGAACATTTATGTTATGAAGAGAGGTTGGATAGGCTTGGGTTATTTTCGTTGGTGGGGAGAAGATGCGGGGTTGGCCTGATCAAGGCACAAGATTAGGAGGGGAGGGACAGGATGAATAGGGAGCAGCAGTTACCCTACGTTGTAGGGTCAGTCACGAGAGCACACAGGTTCAATGTGAGGGGCAGGAGGTTTAGGGAGATGTGAGGAAAATATTTTTTACTCAGAGGGTCGTAGAGGCAGGTTACCTCCCATGGTCCCTCTTATTTCCCATGCCACCTCCATGCCAATTCAAGCCTCCACCTGCCCCTCACCCCCATGCCACCGCTATTCCAACTGAACCTCCCACACAACCCCCATGGCCCATCTTACCTTCTGTGCCACCTCCATAGCCACTCACCCAATATCTAACATGGGCAAATCTCAGGAGCCATGTGGAGATGAAAAAATAAATTAACAATTAACAATTTAATACAGTTCTCGCTCATACACACATCATAATGAAAATAATTTCCCATTCAAGGATTTTGTTTTTTCCTCAGGAACCAACTGCGTCATTTCACTCTGTAAAGCATTTGTCTTTTTTGGTTTAAAATGATCATTTTGTAAAAACATATTTTGCATTACCCTTAAAAACTTTCAAATCTTCTCAAGTGGTTAATCTCATGTAAAAATACACTTCTGTTTAGACCCCGCACCGAAGAGAATTAATTCTCTGATAGACTCTTTATTATGTCAATCAAATTGTGAAATCAGAATACCTCAGTGAGGTCATTTGAGCCTTTGAAACTCATCCAAGAATTCAGAATGACATAATAACAGTCTTTTGTGAAATGAAAACAAAGATCTCTATTGAAACAGCACAACCAGATGTAATTTTTTAACCTGTAACAGATGACCTGTCAATGAAAGCAGTCCAGCAGAGTGTTTTGTTTAAGCTCTCACTGACAGCTTAAGCCTTTTCTTTCTCATTTTTAAAGATTGGTTGGTCTTAAATAGACCTTAACCAATCTTTAAAATTATTTTTGTCTACTCCATCAATTTGTGACTCCCACTGAGGTTAAGGTCCTTGGTATCAGCCAAAGTGAGTTCTGTTTGAATTCAGCATTAAGTTCTTAGAACTATCTCAAAAATGTATAGTTACATTTCATTGCTGAGCTTGAAGTCTGTCATTGGAATTCTGTTTTTCCTTGTAGTAGTCAGGCTGGGAATCTCTCTTGTACCTGTATGGGCATGGGCCACTCAATGGAGTGAAGCTGTGCCCATATTAGAATCATAAAATCCCTACAGTGCATAAGGAGGCCATTTGGCCCATCGAGTCTGCACCAACCCTCTGAAAGACAACCCAACCTAGGCACAATCACCCACCGTATTCCTGAAACTCCACCCTGAGGGACAATCAAGCATAGCCAATCACCTAACCTGCACATCTTTGGATTGTGGGAGGAAATCAGAGCACCCAGAGGAAACCCACGCAGACACAGGGAGAATGTGCAAACGTCACAAAATCATGTTACCCGAGGTCAAATCGAGCCCAGGACCCTGGCGCTGTGAGGCAGCAGTTCTAACCACTGTGCTACCGTGCCGCCCAAGGAGGTTTCAGGAGGTCCAACAACTGTGAGATGATTTTATTACAAAACTCACACTGATAGAGTTTCTATCTTTTATGAGTGTCTTGATAGACCAGGAGATATACTGACTGTGTGAAAGCCTCATCACACACCTCACACCAGTGTGAATCCTCTGGTGCTTTGGTAGTTTGGAGGAGTGGATGGAAGCCTGAGCACAAACATCAAACCTATAGGGCTTCTCCCTAATGTGAATCGTCTGCCTGCCCAGGATGGTAAAGATGTTATGGAAACTTTATCGCAAACCTCACACTTGAAGGGTTACATTCAACATTTCTTCCTCATTCTTCTGTTTATTCGACAATTCTCCTGAATTGCTAACTTGTCCCGATAGTTGTGTTCTTCCTTTGGATTTGTCCATGGCTGTGTCCTCTTCAGCACCCTCAAACGCCAGAAAGTTTGTGGCTTTCTGCAGAACACCCATTTCTCAAACTCATCCGTATTTTCCACATAATTGGTAGTTGATCATTACATTGGATCTCCAAAGAATTCCCAATAATGGATCTTGTAAAGCTGCATTTGCTTTAGCTCATATTCCCACCACAGAGAACTGTCAGAATATTGTGGCTGCTGGATCACTTGAAGGGGAGGGCAAAGGCTTTCTCAAAAGCAGGAAGGGAAGTCATGGGGAGGTTCCAGGAGGGGGAGGGGGGGACCTTGCATACCTGTCTCTTCCAAGAGATATGTGTTGAAGATCAGACCTAAAAAAAATGAGATACTGACCTAAATTAACATGGTGTAATGGTTTGAATGATAAACGATATTCATTGGTACAAAGCATAATTTCTCAGTGTTGAATGAGTGATCTAGATTAGAGAGTACATTTGCATCGCTCTGGGTGGGATTCTCCGGTCCTTTGGCCGCCTATTTCTCGGTAGCATGCTGTTCATTGGTGGCGGGATTCTCTCTTCCAACTCATTGTCAAGGGGATTGCCCATTGAAGCCACCCCACGCCCCCGGGAAACCCCTAGGTGGAGGGGGGCGGGGGGTGCTGCTGGCGCGAACAGAGAATCCCAATGGCCAGAAAATTCTGGCCTCTGTGTCTGTGTCATTTTTTTTTCAATGGACACACGAATGCAAACACCACACGACATTACTCTGAAATGGCGGCACAGTGGATAGCACTGAAGCCTCACGGAGCCGAGGACCTGGGTTTGATCCCAGCACTGTGTCATTGTCCATGTGAAGTTTACACATTCTCCCCGTGTCTGCGTGACTCTCACAGCCATAACCCAAAGATGTGCCGGGTAGGTGGATTGGCCATGCTAAATTGCCCCTTAATTGGAAATAAGAAGAATTGGGGGCGGGATTCTCTCAGCCCAAGCCGGGTCGAAGAATCGCCGGGCCGGGTGCGAATCAAGCGACGCTGCCCCGACGCTGTCCGCCAATTCTTCGGTGGGCGGACCCCCCAGCGATTCTCTGCCCGGGATGGGCTGAGTGGCCGCCCATCAAAACCCGAGTCCCACCGGCGTTGTTCACATCTGGTCTTACCCGACGGGACCACGGCATCCATCATGCAGGTGGCAGCCTGGGGGGGGGGGGGGGTGGAAAGAGGGAGGCAGGGGAGAGGGGAGGGCGGGGGGGGGTCCGACCCCTTGGGGGGCCTCCACCGTGGACTGGCCCGCGATCGGTGCCTACCGATCGGCGGGCCGGTCTCTCATGGTGTGGGCCTCTTTTGCTCTGCGACGGCCCATGTAGCCCTACACCATGTTGCGTCAGGGCCGGCACGGAGAAGGGAGCTGCCGTGCATGCGTGCATTCACGACGGTCGCATTGCACATGCATGCATTTGCACCGGTCGCAGCGCGCATGTGCAGACCGGCAGCACCCATTTGACCCCGGTATCGGCAGCTGGAGCAGTGTGGGTTGCTCCAGTGCCGTGCTGGCCTCCTGTAGGGCTCAGGATCGCTGCTCCTGGGGGCCTGTTGACGCCGTCGTAAAATGCGATGGCGTTTACGATGGCGTCAACATTTAACCTCAGGATCAGGGAATTCCGCCCCGGGTACTTTAAATTTTAAAAAAAGTCATTACTCTGAAAGCTTCCCATTGTAGTCTAACTTGAGGGCGGGATTAGAATCTCCGGGGGGTGGGGGCATGAATCCCGCCCCACCACTCCGACGCTGGCTGCCGAATTCTCCGGCACTGTCTTTTTGGCGGGGGCGGGGATCGCGCCGTGCCGGTCAGGGGCCATTGGCAGTGGCCCCCCCGGTAATTCTCTGGTCCCCGATGGGCCGAGCGGCCGCCCATTTTCGGCCAGTCCCACCGGCGTGGATTAGACCAGGCCCTTACCGGCGGGACCTGGCTCTGAGCGTGGCCTGCGGAGTCCTCGGGGGGGCGCGGGGGGATCTGGACCTGGGGGAGGCCCCACGGTGGCCTGGCCCGCCATCGGGGCCCACCGATCTGCAGGCGGGCCTGTGCCATGGGGGCACTCTTTCCCTCCACGCCATCCTGTGTAAAGCTCCGCCATGGCCAGCGCGGAGAAGAAACCCCCTGCGCATACGCAGGAATGACGCCAGCGGTTCTGGGAACACGCTGGCGCTCCTGCGCATGCGCCAACTCGCGCCGGCCGGCGGAGGCCCTTTGGAGGATTCCGCATCTTCTGGTCGGCCCGACGCTGGAGTGGTTCACGCCACTCTTTGGCACTGGTACGGCCCGCCCCGCCGGATACCGGAGAATCCCGGCCCCTGTTTTCACAATCCAGTTTCCACTTTTATTCCTCGTATACAGCCATTTTATTACAGGTTGTAAACACCGGCATAAAGATATGGGCGTATATAATGATTTTAGAAAGATTTGAATTATGTGCATTTTTCAAAGATAGCCAATTGAAGATGCCAACAGTTGGTGTTTTAACAGGTTTATAACTCAGTGTTTAGTTCACTGCAATGCAGGCAAATCTCCTGATTCTTTGAGGCGTTCTCTCTGTTTCTGAATTGTTAACAAACCAAGTTGCAGAATTTAGACACAGAGTTGAATAGTTCATTGTTTGAAGGATTGGATTCCTCTGCTTTGGCACGATGCCTTGATGGTCTTTGCCAGCGAAGATTGAATGACCTCTCTTTGAGTTCTCAGTGACATTCCCCTTGCAGGTAGCCAGACAACTCCATTACTGTCATGTTTCTGTTTTGCTGCATCATACATTAGCAATACTTGGAGCCCTCGAGAGATTCCAGTCAGTTTCTGACAAGCGGGCTCAAAGTCAATATGATTCGAACCATTACTTTCAAGTTCTTTCAAGATATCTGATCATTATTGGTAATCTTGTTGATATGCACGAGGAATAATAAATTAAATGACACATCCAGTGTGCACTAATCTTTTTGTAGATTGTATAAGTGACAAGAGACTTGTACCAAACACTTACCAGTCTTTAACTTCAATACTCACCCGAACTCCAGTTCCAAGCAGCAGAAATTCTATTATTCAGAGTTATTAACTACACATTACTTATGTTCAGTTGTAGATAGTGACTGTCACAGTAAAAGTACAAGCTTTCTGCTTCCAGGTAAAAATTTCACCTTCACTTACTGCACCCAACATTTGCAATAATATACTGTCATTCCAACAACAATTTGTTTTTGTATGGTACCTAACTTAAAACATCCCATGCTGGAAAATGGGATTAGAATAGATGGGCACTTGATGGCTGGCACAGACACGATGGACAGAAAGCCCTCTTTCTGGACTGTAAAACTCTTTGACTCCATGAAAATTTTTCGCAGGGTCAATAGGAGAAAACATTTGACACCAAGATGAATAAGATAATATATGGGCAATGACCAAAAGCTAGGTCAAAGAGATAGGAGTGCCTTAAAGGAGGAAATCAAGATCATGAGGCACAAGGCTTAGTGAGATAATTCCAGAGCTTACGGCCGTGGCAGCTGGAAGCAATCCTCCAGTGGTTGGGCGATTAGAATTGAAAATGTTCAAGGCACCACAATTAGATGAGTACAGTATTGCAGAAGGTTGTGGGGTTGGAAGAGATAACAGAGATAGGGAGGGAAGAATCCGTGGAGGGATTTTGAAACTAGGATGATAATTTTAAAATCAAGCTATTGCTTAACTTTAGGACAGTCGGCACAGGAATAATGAGTAAACAAAACGTGGTCCCAATAAAGGACATGAAAAGCAGAGATTTGGATGACCTCAGGTTTACTGAGGGTAGAATGTGGCAGATCAGCCAGAATAGTCAAGTCTAAAAGATTTTAAAAAGGCACGTTTGAGGGTTTCGCCAGCAGATGCGTTGAGGTAGAGGCAGAATTGTCCAATGCTATGGAGATGCAATAGGTTGTTTTAGTGATGGCATGGATATTTGATCAGACACTCACCTTGAGGTCAAATATAACACCAAGGTTAAGAAAGGTTTGCTTAAGAAACAGACGGTTGCCAGGATGAAGAATAGAGTAGGTAGCGAGGGAATAGAGTTTGCAGTCGGGGCCCAAAACAATGGCTTCAGTCTTCCCAATGTTTAATTGGAGGAAATTTCTGCTCATCCAGCACTGGATGTTGAATACGCAGTCTGATAGTTTAGCAAGAGTGAAGGAACCGATCGGTAGGATGGAGAGATAAAACTGGCTATCATCAGTGCGCACCTCCCAGTTGCTAATTTGGTACTCCAAGCATATTATGGTGTGGCAGCATATTTTTGCAGTCAAGTGGATTGTTAATAAGCTCAATTGAACCTTGATTATTTATTTCAATATGACGAGTAGACAACAGGTTTCAGCACATCCCTACCCAGCTGCCTTATTGAAGTGTGCTCGTGGGTAGGAAGATGCCTGGGCATGTGCTCTATTTCACATGCCCCCCCACCCCCCCTCCCACACACACACACCGAAAACATGCTCAGGGCAGGGCACATAAAATGCAGTCCACGCAGGGAATAGGTTGTGGCGAACTTTGAAAACAAGAACGATAATTCTAAAATTGACATTTTACCAAAACAGGGGACAGCCTGAGTCTGTGATAGGTAAACGGGACCCGGTGCCAGTTAGAATATGAGTGGCAGAATTTTGAATGAAGCCAAGATTTGGGGGGAATAGGGTGAGAGCAAGATTTGAATAATTGAGTCTGAGGGTAACAAAGACTGGATGAGGGTTTGATAAACTCGCACAGAGGTGGAAAGGAACAGTATTGTGCGAAAAGAAGGTGCTCTTGATGATAGATAGAGACGGGGTTCAGAGCATCAGATCCAAATAAAATAGCATGTCAAAGTTGCTAACAGCCTGGGTCTGCCTCAGTCAGTAGCAGGGAAAGTAATTGAGTCAGAGGCCAGGAAGAGAGTATGAGGTGGGGACTGAAGACATTTACTTTGGTCATGCCAATATTTAATTATACTTGACTTATACATAGACATTATTCCATTGAGGCAACACTGGACAGTACAGATCAACATAATTATATTTTGTGGGCTGTGCTAGCTTGAGAGTCTGCGTGAGATCTCAGGCTGGATTTTGGTTACTGAGATGGATAGCTCGATTTGGGAAACTTCCAGAAGCATAGGGCCCACTTCGGCAAAATGTACCCTAAAATGCTCATTCTATGCTCTGTGATCAGTGGTAGATGGTTGGGAGTGGTTGGGGTTGGGGGACAGGTGTGGAATAGAGTTGGGCCCGTCAACCCGAGATCCATGAATTAAGTGGTCATGGGGGTGGACGAACACTGAGACAGGCTGGTTAGAAAGCCCACCTCTGGGACTTTGTCCCAATTGTTTTAGAAGTTGTTAGGCCTGCTAGTCCTCACCCCTCCCCCGCCTCTCTCCCAACACCCCCTCCCCCGAGCCCCTGATATCCTCCATGCTAATTCAATGCCAGCTTCTGCCATGCACCCATCACCTAAGCCCACCAAACTCTCCATGGCATATCCAGAGTCACTCACGCAGTGTCCACCATGGACACACCATGTGGAGATGAAATACATTTATAACAATCTAATACAGATCTCACTCCTACACACTTGATAGTGGTGGAAATTACACTCATGAAACCTCAAGTAGTTAATCTCTTATAAAAACAGACTTCTATTCATAAGGCACTTAAAAGACAGCTAATCCTTTACTACCTCTTTCAACTATCAATTGAATGTGAGCCCAAAAGACCCAACTGAGATAATGTAGTTACTGAAACTCAGCCAGATATTCAAAATAACTGACTGATAGCCCTTGGGGAAATGTCAACAAAGAGCTCTATTGAAATTGAACAATCAGATGACAACCTAGCAATCAATAAATCCAGGGGAGTTTTTTTGTAACTCTGACACCTGAAGCCAATTTTTGTTTTAAGTTTCAAGAGCAGGGGATTTAAAATACTTCAGATCATTAAAGTTATCCAGATCTCATCCACCCTTCAAAAGTGCATATATCTACTCCATCAATTCATGAGTCCTATATTGCAGGTTAAGGCCCTTGCAATGGCCACAATGGAATATGTTTGCACTCAGCACTGAGTTCAAAGGGCTAGCTGAATTTAATTTTCCCTTCTCGATCATATCCTCCCCCCTTTCTCCAAGTGGCAAAAATTGAACTTGTTGGAAATTGGGATGGGCCATTCACATCTAGGTCCTGCCTAACATTTTTAAACATCTACCGAGTCTTTCTGATCACACAATAATTCATCTCCTGCTTTCATTCCAGGTGACTGTGATGACATCTAATAATAAATCCCTAAATCTAATATAATGATTGAAATATGAATGTACTTGTCAACTACTCTTGAAAGAAAGAACTAGTTAATACTCGAGGATACAGAATATGCAAAGCTAAGAATATTTTGTTATGGGCGTGTTATGTATTTAACGGTATGCTGTATATCTTATACATCTGATTTACCTCAGAGTAATGTGGAGGTGATACTAGTTCTAAACATACAACAGGTTTATTTACAGTACTTCAAAATAATTCTGCACTTACAGGATTTCTACACACATTGGGCTGGATAATACGCTCCCAGATTTGGATCATTCACTGTTTCACAGAGCATATTTTGGGCATCATGACATCAGATGTGTTTCTGATGTTATGACACTGGTTCCCAATGATTTGATAAGCGGGTGAGTCAAAAAGTCAGGAACCCACCAACATTATTCAAATAGCAATTGACAGCCCAATTAATGAAAAACACATCTCACTAATACAGTCAGAAGACTGTATTATATGCCTTCAGGGTGAGATTCACGACAGATAGGAAATTCATTTTCGCATGCGCAAACTTGTCTGGGTAGGTTTTAAAACTGCAGCTGAGACTAAAGTTTTACCTTTGCAGTCAAACCATATTTACTGCCCATTTGAGGGGACAGAGTAACCCTTTAGCTTTTGTTTCATGTGGACGCACATGATTGTGGCCTCAGTTGGAGACAGAACCCCAGTGAGAAGGAGAGAATGATGTAGGGCAGCATGGCGGCACAATGGTTAGCACTGCTAGGCCAACGCCGGAGGGGTTGGCACCACGCCAACCAGTGCCGAAGGGCCGGCGCACGTTGGCATATGCGCAGACCGGCAGGCGTGTTCCTGCGCACGCGCAGGGGGGGGTTCTTCTCTGCGCTAGCCATGGCGGAGCCCTACAGAGGGCGGTGCAGAAGGAATGAGTGCCCCCATGGCACAGGCCCGCCCGCAGATCGGTGGGCCTCGATCGCGGGCCAGGCCACCGTGGGGGCCCCTCCCGGGGCCAGATCCCCTTGTGCCCCCCCGAGGACTCCACTAGACGGCCTACCAGCCAGGTGCTGCCGTGTGGGACCATGTCCATTTCTCACCGGCGGGACCGGCCATTAACTGACGGCCGCTCGGCTCTTTGGGGCTCGGAGAATTGCTGGGGGGGGCCGCTGCCAACGGCCCCCAACCGGCGTAGCGTAAACCCCGCCCCGGCCAGAAAACGCCGGAGAATACGGCAGCCGGCGTCGGAGCGGCGGGGCGGGACTCATGCCACCCCCCGGGGATTCTCCGACCCGATGGGGGCTCGGAGAATCCCGCCCAATGAACCCTTGAATGATGATTTAAAACTCCAGATCATGAAGCTTGTTACGATGTTATTGTGTGAACTCTATGCACCAGGCACATTGCATCATGGCCTGAGGCATTCGAGACTAGACATCCTGCCCTCCAGCACTTCCTGGGCAGGATGACAGTCTGTAATCCACCCTTGATGTGCATTGGCAGCAGTTAACATATTATCTCTTATTGTGCATGTATTGATAGTGGGCCCACAAGTTGGAGCGCCGCTGACAACCGGCGCTGGAACTCCACCATCGGCTTGTGAGCGTATTACTCAGCTCATGGCCTCAGATGCTGCCAGTCCAGCTAGGTTTATCCAGCATTTCCTGTTGTTATTTCAGAATTCCTGTGTTTACCATGATTTGCTTTTAAATAATCAGGAAAACTGTGCTTTTTTTAAAAGAAAATTTAAAGTCCCTTATTCATTTTTCTTCCAATTAAGGGACAATTTAGCATGGCCAATCCACCTATCCTGCACATCTTTGGGTTGGCGGGGTGAGACCCATGCAGACACATGGAGAATGTGCAAACTCCACACAGACAGTGACCCGGGGCCGGGATCGGAAAATGGTCCTCGGCACTATGAGGCAGCAGTGCTAACCACTGAGCCACCATGCCACCCCCAACCATTGCTTTTTAAATGAATAACCTTCATGCTGGTTGGCATTTAATTGCGGTATTTTGAATCGTTAGCCTTGAACATAGTTAGAATTTCATTATGCATTAGTTTAATTATTTAATTTAATCCTATTAAAACATGAATGATAAGATTTTGCTTACTTCTGATTAGCGGATCGTACATGGAAGGGCAACTGCTTTTCTTGATTTATATTTATGACCTTGTTCAGGGCGCAATTTCAAAATTTGAAGATGACGCAAGACTTGAAAGTATTATGAGCTGTAATGAGAGCAATGACAGACGGCAAGAGGCTACAGACTAGCTGGGATAAAGGGCAGATTAAATTTAATGTGGAAAAGTGTGAAGTGATACATTTTGGTCAGAAGAACGAGGAGAGGTGACACTAAAGAAAGGATACCATTCTGAAGGAAATTCGAGAGCCGAGGGTCCTGGGTGCGTAAGTCATTGAAGGCAGCAGGACAGGTTGAGAAAGCAGGAAATGAATTGTACTGAATCCTGCGTTTTATGCACAGGGGCACAGAGTACAAGAGCAAGTAAGATGTGAACCTTCAGAAAACACTGGTTCAGCCTCAAAGGGAAGGATGGAAAGGTTTTAAAAAGGGTGCAGAAAAGATTGACGAGAACGGTTCCGAGGTTGAGAGATATCAGTTATGTGGATAGATTGGCAAAGCTGTGGCTGTTCTCTTTGGAGAAGAGAAGGCTGAGTGGAGATTTGTTAGATCTGTTCAAAATGGTGAGGAGTCTGGAGAGCTTAATTGGGAGGAGCTTTTTCCATCAGCAGCAGAAGGTCGAGAACCCCAAGGTGATTAACAAAAGAACCAGAGACGACATGGGGAAAAACTTCTTCATGCAACAAATGATTTGGATCTGGAATGCACTGCCTGAGTGTGTGGTGGAGACAAAGTCGACTGCGATTTTTAAAAGGGAACTGGATAATCAAGAGAAAAATTTTACTGGTCTACAGAAAAAATGTAGAGGGGCGGGATTAGGGGGGTTGCTGTTGCAGTGAACTGACACAAATGTGTTGTAACCATTTTGTATTGCAACCATTCTATGATTCTAGTGCAGATACATTCAAGGAAGTTGATAACGCATGAGGAAGAAAGAAGCTGAAGGTTACCCTGACAGTGTGATCAAGAAAAGTGGGAGGAGGCTTGTGTGGAACATAAACACCAACACAGATTGGTCAGCCAAATGACCGCTTTCTGTGCTGTAAATTAGAATCATAGAATCTTTACAGGGCAGAAGGAGGCCATTCATTTCTATGCTGATCCTCTAAAAGGTTTGTTTCGATGTCACTAGCTTTCGGAGCGCTGCTCCTTCCTCAGGTGAATGAAGAGGTATGTCCCAGAAACATATATATAGACAGATTCAAAGATGCCAGACAATGCGAGGAATGCGAGCATTAGCAGGTGATTAAATCTTAATTTCCGGGTAAGCGTTCTCTAAGGCGGCCTTCAGGACCCGCGACAACGCAGAATCGCCGAGCAGAAACTTATAGCCAAGTTCCGCACACATGAGTGTGGCCTCAACCGGGACCTGGGCTTCATGTCGCATTACATTCATCCCCCACCATCTGGCCTGCAAAATCCTACCAACTGTCCTGGCTTGAGACAATTCACACCTCTTTAACCTGGGGTTACCCCATCTCTGGATCTGTAAAGATTTAATCACCTGCTAATGCTCGCATTCCTAGCATTTTCTGGCATCTTTGAATCTGTCTATATATATGTTTCTGGGACATACCTCTTCATTCACCTGAGGAAGGAGCAGTGCTCCGAAAGCTAGTGACATCGAAACAAACCTGTTGGACTTTAACCTGGTGTTGTAAGACTTCTTACTGTGCTCACCCCAGTCCAACGCCGGCATCTCCACATCATCGATCCTCTAAAAAGACACCCTCCCTGGGTCCACACCCCCCACCCTATCTCTGTAACCCCATTACCTCACTAAGATACACTTTAGAATGGCCAATGCACCTAACCTGCGCATATTTGGACTGTGGGAGGAAACAGGAGCACCGGGAGGAAACCCACGCAGATGGGGGATGGTGCAAATTCCACACAGATAGTGACCAAGGTGACCTGGGTCCCTAGCACTGCGATGCAGCAGTGCTAACCATTGTGCCACCCTTATTTTACATGAAAAGCTGCCAGCAGGGAATACAAACAGCTTACCGTGTCACACGCACTCAGGCCATCACAGCCAAAGAATGACTCACTCTCCCCAACGCCCCCCCCCACCTCCCCACTCATAATATCCTCCCCACACTTTATCTTCCCCCCCCCCACACACTCTCTGTGTCCACCCCACATTCTGTCCCCCAAACTTCCTCTCTCCCCATTCCCTCACACTCTGTTTCTCCTCATGCCTTCACCCTCTCTCTCTCTTACCGCCTCACTCTCTCTGTCCTTCCACCTCCTTACACTTTCTACCTCATGGTCTCCAGTTACTCACATACTCAGACACCAATTGGCCCCAATGCTCCAGCTATTTCACCTGAGTACAGCCTCGTTCGGGTTGCCTCACCTTGGTCCCGCATCACCACACTGGCTGCCTCGCCAGGCCATGGCACCATCGCTCCAGCCGCCTTGACTGGACTCCACACCATTTCTCCAGCTGACTTGCGCCCGGGGCCCTTAAGCTTGCCTTTAATACATACCTTTCCACTCATTGCTGATCGTCCAATCACAGGTTGGTTTCTCTCTGATTTTCTGCTGATAGGTTTACTAGTGAGCCTATCAGCGGCGTATGCAGGGAGGAACCAGCCCATGGTAAGCCCATGGATAACCTCACGATGCTCCACTTCTACTGCTTCCACTCTAAACACATTAAAGAAGCCATCCCCTTTGGACAAGCCCTCCGTAGGGTTCAGATGAGGAGGAGCCTTCCAGACATCCACATGCGCTGAAAGATGCCCTCGTACGAATGGGATACGGTGCTCGACTCATCGATCGACAGTTCCAACGCACTACAGCAAAAAACTGCCCCAACCTCCTCAGAAGACAAACACGGGACACAACCGACAGAGTACCGTTCGTCGTCCAGTACTTCCCCGGGACAGAGAAACTACAACATCTTCTTCGCAGCCTTCAACGTGTCATTGATGAAGACGAACATCTTGCCAAGGTCATCCCCACACCCCCAGTATTTGCCTTCAAACAACCGCGCAACCTCAAACAAACCATTGTTTGCAACAAATTACCCTGCCTTCAGAACAGCGACCACGACACCACACAACCCTGCCATGGCAATCTCTGCAAGATGTGCCAGATCATCGACATGGATACCACTATTACACGTGATAACACCACCCACCAGGTACGCGGTACATACTCGTGCGACTCGGCCAATGTTGTCTACCTCATACGCTGCAGAAAAGGATGTCCAGAAGCGTGGTACATTGGCGAGACCATGCAGACGCTGCGACAACGAATGAACGGACATCGCGCAACAATCACCAGGCAGGAATGTTCCCGTCCAGTCGGGGAACACTTCAGCAGTCAAGGGCGTTCAGCCTCTGATCTTCCGATAAGCGTTCTCCAAGGCAGGCTTCAGGACGCGCAACAACGCAGAATTACCGAGCAGAAACATATAGCCAAGTTCCGCACACATGAGTACGGCCTCAACCGGGACCTTGGATTAGTGTCGCATTACATTCACCCCCCACCATCTGGCCTGGGGTTGTGAAATCCTACAAACTGTCCTGGTTTGAGACAATTCACACCTCTTTAACCTGGGATTACCCCTCTCTCTGGATTAGTAAAGATTTAATTACCTGCAAATGCTCGCATTCAAAGCATCGTCTTGCATCTTTGACTTTGTCTATATATATAATTCTGGAACCTACCTCTTTATTCACCTGAGGAAGGAGCAGTGCTCCGAAAGCTAGTGATTTGAAACATACCTGTTGGACTTTAACCTGGTGTTGTAAGATTTTTTCCTGTGCTCACCCCAGTCCAATGCCGGCATCTACAAATCATTTGAATGTCCAGGGCTGGCAGGCCACATTGAATTTACAAGTCTGATTGAAATCAAAGGTATCGGAGTTGGTCTCCAATGCTTTCCAACAGCACCACACCACTGGATGAAATGTACGCAGAAATAGTGGTGGTAGATTAACATTAACACCTGATAAATTTAATCCCGGTTCTTTGTGACTACCTGTTTTGCAGATCATTTATTGTTGAAGCTTTATAATTAGTTTTACTGTTGCTGTGGAGTTGGTTATCCATTTTGATTTATGCAAAGCAGCCTGCGGTATCTTTGTGTCTTTGCACTGTTATGTACCTGGAGTTTTCTGGTAAGGGGTTGCAATTAACAAAAGTAATTCTGAATCGAACAACATTAGAAGTCATGATATAATCAAGTTATAATCTTTCTGGCAAAAGCTGTACCTCCAAACCTGGCCTGCCTTTCCTCTTGATAGATTCCACAGAACCTGTTAAATGTATCCAGCATATCCTGGCTTTAGTTCAGGTGAGAGCCAGGATCTGAGTTATCCACTGTCCAAAGAAAGTTCTCCCCAGTCAGACGCTTTTGCCCAGTTAGGATTTTGCGCTCAGATTTGGGTTTCTATTCCAGACTGAAGTTCAATAGCTTTCAGATTGCAGCACATTCCTTGCTTCAGTCTGTATATCTTAATTGGGAACCTGTCCCCACAAATGACTGTTCTCTCAAAATCAGACTTCATTCTGCCAATGTAGATGTTTTAATTTGTCTGATTTTGATTTGATTTGATTTATTGTCACATGTATCGAAGTACAGTGAAAAGTATTTTTCTGTGGCCGAGGGAACATACACAGTACGTACATAGTATCATGATATTCAGGTAAACATCATGGTGCAAACATACATACACACTGATGGACAGATCAACGGACCAATCAATACACACACAACACCACAGCCAATCACAGGCAAGAGCATACACACTATAAAACGGGGAACACCACACTTCCAGCTCATTCCAGCAGGAGACAGCTCAGGGCACAGAGCTCACAGCAAGCCACTCAGACATCCACCATGTGCTGAGTGCCACTCCAAGATAGTGTTAGGGATAGGTCCACAGATTCAAGGGTAATGAACGAACCACAGTAACCAGTTTACCATTGTAAATATTGTTAGTAATAAATCTGAGTTGTACCATCCGCAACCGTGGTGGTTCGTCTGTGTAGCAGAGCACTCAACACGACACATAGTAGACAAAAGAATAATCAACAGAGACCATTGACAAATGGTACATCGACAAACAGTGATTGGTTACAGTGCGGAACAAGGGGCCAAACAAAGCATTTGTAATTTTGGAGTTTCTTTGGCCTCCTCAGAACAGGGTGTATTTGCCAGTTTAAGTGCATTCACAGATATTGGGTAATTTCCCAACTGCATGTACATCCATATCTTGTTCGGAATGTAGCCTACTGGTGGGAAACCAGGGCCAGAATTCTCCGGCCATTGGGATTCACTCTTCCCGCGAGCAGCACAATCCCGCCCTTGGATTTCCCAGTGGTGTGCGCTGGCTTCAACAGGAAATCCCATTGACAAGCGGCGAGAGTGCAGAGTGCTGCCGTCAGCGAGCGGCGCGCTGCCAAGAAACATGTGGCTGGGGGACCGGAGAATCCAGCCCCAAATACAATACTGTTTGAAAGGTGGAATTTTGGCCTTGTTGTCTGTTCTAATAGTTCACTTTGGTGGATAAGACCCACAGCATCTAAGTATTTTATTTTTTTGTGCGGGGAGGCAGTGTGGTGGGTAAGGGTGGGAGAGTGCTTGGCGTTCGACACACGAGTTTTGACTATATTTGTAAAATCTTTATTGTCCATTTTGCCACCCCCACAACCTCTTGATTTATTCCCAAATAAAACCATGAAATGTTTTCCGTCTGGTGCACCAGATGAACTCCCTGCCATAAATATGGCCTAATTAAGGTTCTTTCTAATGGAAAGAATTGTTGGAATGCTAACCCTTAGCGTTTTACAGCAGCAGGCTCCATTATTCAGCAATTTAATAAATTATCATTTAATAGGGATACTGTTGTGCTACACTGAATGGATAATAAGGTATTTTTGCTGCTTTGGATACAGATTTCTAAATGATTATAATTTTCTTCAGCCACTAAAATCTATTTGTTCCAAGGAATTACTGCAAATAAAACGTTCCAGAGCACAGGCTGTGTTGGCAGTTTCTGAATGCCAAACTCTGGATATTTTATTGAGGTAGAATGGTTAAATTTAGGCAACTGCATTTTTCCCCACAGTATAATAAAATATGGCATCAAAAAACAACTTTACTTTAGCGCCTTTCGAGCCTTCAGGGTGTCCCAAGGAACTTCACAGCCAATAAAATATTTTGAAGTTAACTACTGTTGTCATGTAGGGAGACACAGAAGCCAATCGACGCATAGTAAGGACTCACAGCAACAGTGGGATGGGATAATCTGTTATGCTTCTTTCTTTTTTTTGACGCATTTTATTCAAACTTGTACCAAAGTAGTTACAGCAAGTAAACACCCCGGGAAACATTTTTCCCAGCAATCAACTATGCAGTTTGTATAGATTTTCCTCCTTTTTCAGCCCCCCTCCCCATCTCTCCCCCCCCCCCCCCCCCCCCCCACCACCACCACCCCACCCCCGCACGACGAACAGCTCCTCAAACACGGTCACAAACATCCCCCACCTTTTCTCAAACTCCCCTGCTGAGCCCCTTAACTCATACTTTATCTTCTCTAACCACAGGAAGTCGTACAGGTCATCCAACCATGCTGCTACCCCCGGTGGCGATGCCGACCACCACTTCAGCAAAATCCGTCGCCGTGCAATCAGAGAGGCGAAGGCCAAGACATCGGCCTTCCTCCTCTCCATGAACTCCGGCTTCTCTGAAACCCCAAATATCGCCACCGAAGGGTCCGGGTCCACCTCCTCCTCCACTATTCTGGCTAAGACTGCGAACACTCCCGCTCAGAATCTTCCCAATTTTTCACAACCCCAAAACATGTGCGCATGATTCGCTGGCCCCCGCCCACACCTTTCACATTCATCTGCTAACCCCTGACAAAACCCACTCATTCTCGCCCGAGTCATATGCACCCTGTGCACCACCTTAAACTGTATCAGGCTCATCCTTGCACAAGAGGAGGTCCCATTTACCCTTTGCAGTGCCTCACTCCATACTCCCCAATTGATCTCCATTCCCAACCCTGCTTGCCATTTCTCCTTGATCTTCACCACCCGTTCGCCTCCCTGCACCCCCAGCCACTTATATATATCCCCAATTCTTCCCTCCCTTCCACATCCGGAAGCAGCAGTCGCTCCAGCAGGGTGTATCCCGGCAATCTAGGGAACCAGTTCCAGACCTTTCATGCAAAGTCCCTAACCTGTAGATACCGGAACTCACTACCTGTCGGCAGCTCTACCCTCCCCCTTAGCTCCTCCAGACTGGCGAACCCTTTCCCCCCCCCCCCCCCCCCCGCCCCCCCCCCCCCCCCCCCCCCCCCGGCTCAAACCCATGATTCTCACACAGCGGCGTCAGCACCGACATCCCTTCCACCCTAATATGCCTCCTCAGCTGATTCCATGGGCGACATTCTCCAACCCCCCGCCGGGTCGGAGAATCGCCGGGGGCTGGCGTGAATCCCGCCCCCGCCGGTTGCCGAAGTCTCCGGCACCGGAGATTCGGCGGGGGCGGGAATCGCGCCGTGCCGGTTGGCGGGCCCCCCCGCTCGATTCTCCGGCCCGGATGGGCCGAAGTCCCGCCGAAGTCCCGGCGTAAATTAAATCACCTACCTTACCGGCGGGACAAGGCGGCGTGGGCGGGGTCCTGGGGGGGCGCGGGGCGATCTGGCCCCGGGGGGTGCCCCCACGGTGGCCTGGCCCATGATCAGGGCCCACCGATCCTCGGGCGGGCCTGTGCCGTGGGGGCACTCTTTCCCTTCCGCCTCCGCCACGGTCTCCACCATGGCGGAGGTGGAAGAGACTCCCTCCACTGCGCATGCGTGGGAAACTGTCGGCGGCCGCTGACGCTCCCGCGCATGCACCTCCCGGAGGGGGGCGGGGCGGAAATTCCTCCGGCGTCGGCCTAGCCCCTTAATGTTGGGGCTCGGCCCCCAAAGATGCGGAGCATTCCCCACCTTTGGGGCGGCATGATGCCCATCTGATTGGCGCTGTTTTGGGCGCCAGTCGGCCGACATCGCGCCGTTTCCGGAGAATTTCGCCCCGTATCTTCACCGTGGACTGCACCACTGGGCTCCCTGAATACATACTCGGAGCCATTGGCAATGCTGCCGTCACCATAGCCCTCAAACTAGACCCCTCACAAGATACCTCCTCCATCCTAACCCACCACCCCTTCTCCTTCCCACCACCGCCGCACCTTGTCCACGTTCGCCACCCAATAATAACGAAGCAGGTTTGGCAATGCCAACCCCCCTGCTGCCTCTGCCTCTGTAGCAGGGTTCTCCCCACCCTCGGCACCTTCCCTGCCCATACAAAGTCAGAGATGATTGTGTCCACTTTCCGAAAAAAGGCCTTTGGTATAAAGGTCGGGAGGGCCTGAAAGATAAACAAGAACCTCGGCAGAATATTCATTTTCAACACTTGGACCCTCCCCGCCAGCGTTAAGTGCAGTGTATCCCACCTCTTAAGATCCTCCCTGGCCTCCTCCACCAGCTTCGTTAAGTTCCACTGGAGCCCCGTCCATTCCCTCGCTATCTGAATCCCCAAGTACCTAAACCTATCCCTCGCTACCATAAATGGCATGCCCCCTAAATTAGCCCGCTGTACCAGCTCATTCACCGGGAATACCTCGCTTTTCCCTACATTCAGCTTGTATCCCGAGAACCCTCCAAACCTCCCCAACAGGCCCATAATCCTTCCCATACTCTCCAATGGATCTGAAACATACAGCAAGAGGTCATCGACATAGAGCGACTCCCGATGCTCACTCTGTCCCCTCATTATCCACTGCCACTCTGCCGACCCCCTGAGAGCCATCGCCAATGGCTCTATGGCCAGCGCAAACAGCAGCGGCGACAGCGGGCACCCCTGCCTCATACCCCTGTGTAAGTCAAAGCTTTGTGAGTTCATATCATTCGTCCTCACCCTCGCTCTTGGCGCCACATACAGCAACCGCATCCATGCCACAAATCTCGGCCCAAACCCAAACCTTCCCAAAAATTCGAACAAGTACCGCCACTCCACCCGGTCAAATGCTTTCTCCACGTTCCATGGACACCACCACCTCCGGTAGCAGAGCTCTCGACGGATTCATCACCACATTCAACAGCGTCTTATATTACTCGCGAGCTGCCTGCCCTTCACGAAGCCTGTTTGATCTTCTGTAACCACCCCCGGGACACAATCCTCCATCCTCCCGCCAACAACTTAGCCAATACTTTCACATCCGTGATCAATAGTGATATAGGTCTATACGACCCATATTCCACCGGATCCTTCCCTTTTTTTGGGATAAGTGTGAGTACCCGCCTGCTTCATCGTCTCCGGCAATTCCCCCTTCTCTAGTGCTTCATTAAACGCCCCCAACAGATGTGGTGCTAGGTCCGCTGCAGATTCCTTATAAAATTCTGCCGGGTATCCATACGGCCCAGGGGCCTTCCCCGACTTCATACCCCTGATACTTTCCAGCACCTCCCTCAGCCCCAGGGGCTCCTCCAATGCCTGCCTCTTTGCTTCCTCCACCTGGGGAAATTCCAGCTCATCCAGAAACCGCCACATGTTCCCCTCCTCTCCTCCTGGGTCTGCCTCATAAAGTCCCTGGTAATACTCTCTAAATGCCTCATTTATCTTCCCTGGCTCTGACACCACATCCCCAGCCCCAGTCTGGATCTTCAATATTTCCCTGGACGCAGCCTGCCTCCGCAGCTGGTGCACCAGCATGCGGTGTGCCTTCCCCCATACTCGTACTGCACCCCACTTGCCCTACGCAGTTGCCCCACCCGCCCTCCCCGTTGTCAGCCTATCAAATTGTCCCTGCAACTTTTTCCTCCTCGTCAATCCCTCCACGGTGGGCACCCTCGAATATTCCCTGTCCACCTCCACTATCTCGCTCACTAGACGGTCATGTTCCGCCCTCCTTTCCTTATTCGTACGAACCGTAAGTGATATAATTGCTCCCCGGACCACTGCCTTCAGTGCTTCCCAAAAAATGCCCGCCGACACCTCCCCATTCTGATTGAACTCCACATAATCCCTAATCGCCAACCGCACCTTGTCACAAAAACCTCCATCTGCCAACAGCCCCGAGTCAAACCTCCACCCCGGCCTTTGCTTTCGTCCCGTACTGAACCGAATAACCAGCCAGTGGGGTGCATGATCTGAGATAACTATCCCCGCATACTCTGCCCTTCCACCCAACCAAAATCTCCCTATTCACTACAAAGTAATCAATCCTCGAACACACCTTATAGACGTGTGAAAAGAAGGAATACTCCCTTCCCCCTGGGTTCTGAAAGTGCCATGGATCCACCATACCCATCCTCTCCATAAACCCCCCCCAGCTCCCTTGCCATTTGTACCCTACCCATCGACATGAGGCTCAACCTGTCCACCCTCGGCTCCAGGACACAGTTAAAATCTCTTCCCATGATCAACTGGTGCGTGGCCAAATCCGGGATCGCTGCCAGCAAACCCTTCATAAAACCCACCTCATCCCAATTTGGGGCATACACATTTACCAACACTACCAGTGCCCCTTCCAATACCCCATTCACAATCACATATCTCCCACCTGGATCCCTCACCTCCTTCGCACTCACAAATCCCATTTTTTTACTCATTGAAATCGCCACACCCCCTCGATTTCAAATCAAACCTCGAGTGAAAAACCTGCCCAACCCACCCCTTCCTTAACCTAACCTGGACCTTCACATGGAGGTGTGTCTCCTGCAAAAAGACCACCCCCGCTTTCAAGCTCCTGAGGTGCGCGAACATCCGCGACCTTGTAACCGGCCCATTCAGTCCCCGGACGTTCCACGTTATCAACCTTAGCGGAGGCTTGCGCCTCCAATCCCCTCTACCGTCCGTCATCTTCCCCACTTAACTCCTGCCCCTTTAATCCCACTCTGTACCTAGCCCATCCCAGATGGCCCCTTTCTCCGCCCTTGACCATGTCATCTCTCACCTCCTGCCACGTCGCAGGAACCCCTCCCCCCGCTTTTCCCCTTCCCCTTCTTCCCCCCCCACTTCCCCCTTTCCCCCTCCCCCCGGCCACCCCTCTTGGCCATCTCCCCCACCACCTCACTTCCATTCACCAGCATAACCTGATAGTGTGGCTGGGCTGCCCCTCACCAAAGGCACATCCTAATGACCTCCCCCTCCCTCTCCCCCCCCCCACTCCTCAGCTCAAATAAAAAGGCCTCCTGCTGGCCTTACCCTCCCCCACCCAAACAAGGACTTCTCCTGAACTCCAGGTAGCCTTCTCCAAAAGCAAACAAACAGATGTTAAACACAAACAGTCCCATAAAACAGGAGGCGGGATGGGAACATCCATCCCCACATAAACTTTTCACCCCTACAACTCCTTACAATCTCAACATTGAACAGAAACCCCTCCCCACAAAAATAGGCGAAAATCCCCCAATCCCGACACCCACTTCAAACATGCTCCCGACCATTACACAGTGCAAGCTCCCCGGTTCCCAAGCATTGTCCGCTCAGTTCTCCCCCAGTTTATGCTCCTTAATGAAGTCTTTGGCCACTTCTGGGGTCTCAAAATAATGCTCCCGGCCTCCGAACGTCACCCATAATTTTGCTGGGTAGAGCACCCCAAACTTGATCTGCTGCCAGTACAGCACCGCCTTGGCCTTGTTGAACACGCCGTTTTGCCAACTCGGCTCCGATGTCCTGATAAATACGGACGTTATTTCCCTCCCAGTCTCAGCTACGCTTCTCCCAGGCCCACCGTAGAATTTTCACTTTCTCCACAAATTTATGGAGTCTCACGATCACCGCCCGCGGCGGCTCCCCAGCTCTAGGCTCCTGCCTCAGAGACCTATGCGCTCGGTCCATTTCAGGTGCCTTATCCAGCACCCCTTCTGCCACCAGCCCCGCCAGCATCTTCGAGACGTACCTCGTGGCACTCACACCTTCCACTCCTTCAGGCAGGCCTACTATTCGCAGGTTCTGTCTACTCGAGGTATTCTCCTGCTCCTCAACCTTTGCCCTTAACGTTTTACAAAGGTCACCTAGGAGCCCCACCTCCGCCTCCAGAGCCACCACACGATCGCTGTGGTCCGAGATCACATCTTCGATCTCCCGAATCTGCGACCCCTGCACCTCCATACACCTCTCCATCTGCTCCAAAGTACTCTTCAGGGCTGCCACAGCTTCTGCAATGCCTTTGGCTGATCCTCACGCATTTCTTTCCTCTGCTTATGGAATTCCTCCTTGATAAAAGTAATCAGTTCCTGTATCTGGGGCCTTACAGCTTGCCCCTCCCCTGCCTGTATGCTGGAAGAGACTGTCTGTGAAGCACAACACTGTTTCAACTTTCCAGCCGAATCTCTCACTGCTTTCTGCCAGGTCTGGCGATCAGAAGACATACCATTCCAGGGGTAAACTACTCCTCTAACATTCACCTACGCCGTTTCATCAAAATTCCACCCGGATCTGTGTGAAAAGAGCCCTTTTCTGTGACTTTAAGCAGGAACAACCCTGTATGTGACCACTCACTCCATGGTCACAACCGGAAGTCATCTGTTATGGTTCTTGATGATGTGGCTCCAATGGGTGTTGGCCAGGTCAAGGCTGCATGTGCAGCAATAATGGGTCTTGACCTTGGTATTCCATATTGTCAGCCAGACTAGCTCCCTGCAAAGGAAGTGAATGGATGCACTGTGGAAAAGCCCACAACTTTATGTGAAGTGAGTTGAGATTATACTAACTGAATCTGAAAATATAGTGGATTTTGAAGGACAGATGATGAAGTTGTTTTTTGATAATATAGTTAACAGCGAGAAGATGTCAATGCATTATTTGTCATTCTGGCCTCAGAAAAAAACTTTGGGCCGAATCTCCCACGAGGTGGCAATCACCATCAGATTACATCTCAGCTCCTTTTTAGTTACCTTAAACTCGAGCTGCATATTTCCCACACGGACGTCCGAGTCGGACCTGATGAGAAATGTATGGCAAAGTTGTTCCTGAAGTCTTTTCTATCCAGAGCAGAATTGGTGGCAGATATCAATCCATGCACGCACCCCCCCCCCCCCACCCCCACACACACCCCCCTTTTTAAGGAATTAGCTGCCGTAAACTAGTGAGGCGAAACGTTCCCAGCCACTTTGACAAGCTAGGTGTGAAGCTAAGTGTGTAAAGTAAGTGGATGGTGGGGGAGGGTGTGCCAGGAGGCGGTGGGGAGCGCGTGGGGGTAGCGGGTGGGCGGTGGGTTGGGTGAACGGGGTGGGGTAGTCAGGGGAGGGGTGGGGTATAGCTGGGGGTAGTTGGGCAGTTGGAGGGGGGAAAATCACATGATCATGGGTAGTCAGGTAGTCATGGGAGTAGTCGGGTGTGGCGAAACTGGAGTGAGGAGTAGTTAGGGATGGGTGTATAGTTGGTCAGATGAGGGGTAGATGGGAGGGTGCAGTCTGGGAGGTGGGGGGTAGTTGAGGGATCCAGTGAGGTACTGGGGGGATGGGGGGGATGTAGGAAGTGTTGTCAGCCGTATAGTTACCCAGGAGTTATAACTGATTTTAATCCATCTAACTTTCCCTGGATAACTATTATGGGAAGTGAGTCAAGACAATCCAACCTCTCTGACTTTAAAGCATAGTTTCGGAAGATTCCAGATACAGGGTAATTGCCAAACAGAACTTGACACCTACAGAACATGGGGACTTTGCTGGGGTTCGCCAGTGGGGTTCTCTGGAGTAAACCTTTTGCGAAACAGAAAATCCTGTCAATTACTTTAAAACAATGTTCTCCCGACTGTGCACTCTCTTCAGACTCCAATTTTCCTCCCATGGTAAGTGGCCAAATGCAGTACCCAATGTAGTGTGGAGTCAATCAGGCTGGAAAAGTCCCATATTTCATCTCTGGCCAGAATTGAGCAAATTGACGTGAAATGGATTGCAGATGTAGTACACCAGCTGGCTTTAGAGATGGGTCAGAGAAGAGAAGAACCAGCCATAGTTTCTTCTCCTTCTCAGTGTCATAGAATCATAGAATTCCTAATTTGCAGAAGGAGGCCGTTCAGTCCATTGGCTCTGCACTGACCCTCTGAAAGAGCACCCTACCTCGGCCCAATCCCCTGGCCTATCCCTGTAACCCCATATCCCTATCTTTATTTTGGACACGAAGGGGCAATTTAGCATGGCCAATCCATCTAACCTGCACATCTTTGGACTGTGGGAGATAGCCAGAGCACCCAGAGGAAACCCACGCAGACACAGGGAGAAAGTGCAGACTCCACACAGTTACCAAGACTTGAACTGAACCCGGCTCCATGGTGCTGTGAAACAGCTGTGCTAACCACTGTGCTGTTAAAATATATGTGTGTGTCGAATAAGGAATTAACTCCACCAGTAGTGGACATTTAAAGGTGGAAGAGGGAGAAAATGTAAAGAAAAAAGTGAATCACTTAAACGGGTAATTAAATAGAAAATACTGTGTAACAAACATGGCATGGCTGGCAGTGCAGTTAACCGTGAGCAAGCCAGAATGGCACAGACACAGCAGAAATTCCCACATTAGGTGCAGCCTGATGGTTTATGTCTGACTGCAGATTCCCTGATGAAATGACAATATTCTTTATTCAAAAGTCCAAACCCACTACTAAATGACCTGACATTTGCAGGAGAAATAACAATGAAGCTGTTAGTGCTGGAAGTTATTGATGAGGAAATTGGATAGGAAATTCTCATAGCGTTGACACAATTAAACACAGAAATCAGGAAATCTGATTTGCCCTCCTGTACAGTCCCTCACTGAAAAACTCAGCACTAAACACGTGAAGCGATTGAAGTTGTCATAATGACCCATTAGATAACCAGTAAACACATCAGAATAAGTTATGTATTGTCCATTCAAATGTAAGGAAATTTTAAATCACAGCCGAAGATTTGATTACCCCCAAAATAACCTCCTTAGTGCTGAATATTTTATTTTCAAGTGTGGAGTCACATTCCTTCAGGTTTTCACAGTATTGGAGATACAGAAGATATTTTTTTAAAATTCTCAATTTCATCTTTCCCATATCCCATCTTTCCTCTTCCTTATTTAATTTTCTGTACATGATATCCTGATGAACACTCTCTGCTTCAGTCTCTGCAGCCCTAATATTTACAATGGCGTGATTTCCAAGTGGGGTGGGATGATTTCTCGTTGGGATACTGTGACTGAAAAATGTGTTGATTCTTAAAACAGGTTCCCTTCCTGAAGCCAGCCTTGATGGGAGTTGGGGAGAGAGGAGGACCAATCGTGAGCGACTGTGTGTCCAATCACAGGGTGGTCTAGATGTGGCGGTGATTGCATCACAAAGGCCCCATTTTACAGGCAGTCTAATTATTCATGGGGGTGTCTAGTTGCAGAGGGTAGGTCCAATCTTAAGGAGGAGGGATGGCTCTATTGAGAGGAAGATAATAAGTTAGCTTGAGAGGTTGGGGTAAAGTGCTGCTGTTCTTCCTGGGTGACTAAACAGTGCTCAAAAGCCACTTGCTCTTGCACAAAACCCTCCTTGTCTCCCTTCGGCTGCAGCATTTGCCAAGCTCACAGCATTAGTAAAATATTCAAATAACCAAACACTTCCTGGGATTGGGATCATTGCTTGGCCCCTGTCCGTGTCAAATTAAAACTCGAAGCGGATGGGGTCCAGGCAGCATGTTTGGGCTTGAGACTTTAAAAATTTCTATGTCCCATCCACTGATGTGTCTCAGAATTCTGTTGTGTGCTTTTCAGTGAAGATTCTTCTATCTGACTGATTGAAGAGACTTGCAATTGCCTGCCTGCCTTGTTCATGCGGTTCCTGTAGATGTAGCTAAACTGAACCTTAAGTTACCACTCAAAAGCCTAAGAAAGCACTGAGGCAGTGGCAAGCATAGTGAGCAGTCAGAGTCATTCTTTCGCCACTGGCTGCAAAATATGGGCCAGTATCTTTTTTGAAAATGGAAATGAAATGTGCGTCCATGACAAACAAAGATCCTGAAACACATCTGCTTTGCACTTAACTAACATTTGAAGTGCTTATGGCAGGAGATTCGTGCTGATCCCTACTCAGATTGTCCCATAGGTGCCAGGCCATTTTCTAGCAGTTTATATATGCTAAGCCTTTAAAGAAAACCATAATAAGTCAATTTCGACAAATGAGATAAGAACCACATTTACTTTAATGACGCCATAAAGTTGGGAAAATCTCTTTGTGGACCCACTCACTGACCTCGCGTACCTTTTTGAGGAAATTCCACAAGTCTTTTAAACAAACCATTTTCAGAAATATGCTGGGTGTTCCATTTTGAGCAGGTTTTCAACCTTCTGCAGTTGGAGCATATGCTCTGTTTCTGCTCAGGAATGTAGGGCAGCATCGAAGGGAGAGAATAAATAAATCAGAAACATTTCTGAGCGAAGGTGTTTGTCAGTTTTTACAGATAATATAAAAGCTTCACTCAACTTTGAAATAATAGCCTTGCAATTCAAATCAAACTACATACATGGAACTTAATTACAACCACCATTCAAGCCACCAGACTGTTGAACTGTTAACCTTTAATCTTGTACTTACTGCATTCTCTGGCTTGAAACACTGTTCGTGTTACGTTTACTTAAAGATAAAGTGCCACAATTCTTTTTCCTTCCAACAACAAGTTCCATTGTTGCAGTCGAAACCTAAACTGAAGCAAAATATCCCACTACAGTATTTTTAATTTTTATATCAGTTTGATGGAAACGGAAATGATAAACTTATTGCACCAAATGCAGACCAGCCATTCAAAAACATCGGGTGGGACCTCTGGCCTCCCAACACAGCCTGTTTCTCGATTGCCCACCAATGACCGGCGGTGGGATCTTCTGGTCCCGTCGCTGGCAATGGCATTTCCCATTGATTCCACTTGAAACCTCCAGGAAACAAGCGGCAGGGGTGCACCATCGGTGAGAACAGAAGATCCCACCGAGTGAAGAGCCGGAAGATTCTGCCCATCGTGGGTGATTTTCAGCCTGTGATCGCCATTAGAGAGATCAAAGGGGCGGGCGGAAAATCCGGGCAGAATCGGGAAACGCCGGAGAGATCGCCTTTCCCAATTTTCCCCACCCTTCGCCGGCAATGTCACGAAGTTCACACAAAGGCGAGGACCTTGTTTAAATTGATTTTAATATATATTAATATTATTTATTCACCTCCCCGCCACATGTTTACCCCCCCCCCCCCCTCACTAAATATTCATATCTCGCCAGCGAGGTTTACAACAGCTTTCAAAAAACAAGAAAGAGTCAAGAGGATCCCTCCAGGCTCACGGGAAAGTTTGGCCCCCAGGGATACAGTGGCATGTTGGCACTGGCCCCACCATGAAGATATCGGGGGCTCCCCTCACACACAAACATTGATCGGGACTGCCATTGTACCACCACAAAAGTATCGCTGGTGGCCCCCTCCAAAACATAATAATCTTTATTATTGTCACAATGAAATGAAATGAAAATCGCTTATTGTCACAAGGCTTCAAATGAAGTTACTGTGAAACGCCCCTAGTCGCCACATTCCTGCGCCTGTTCGGGGAGGCTGGTATGGGAATTGAACCGTGCTGCTGGCTTGCCTTTGTCTGCTTTAAAAGGCAGCGATTTAGCCCTGTGCTAAACCAGCCCCTAAGTAGGCTTACATGAACACCGCAGTGAAGTTACTGTGAAAATCCGCTCGTCGCCACATCCTGGCGCCTGTTCGGGTACACTGAGGAAGAATTCAGAATGTCCAATTCACCTAACAAGTACGTCTTTCGGGACTTGTGGGAGGAAACCGGAGCACCCGGAGGAAACCCACGCAGACACAGGGAGAACGTGCAGACTCCGCACGGACAGAACCCAAGCGGGAATCGAACCTGGGACCCTGCCACTGTGGAACTATAGTGCTAACCACTGTGCTATCGTGCCGTGCATGAGTGGTCGCTTTACCCATGCTTGCAAGTTCCCCCTCACAGCCCCCTCTCCCCCCTCCCACCACAGTGCCAAATTGTGCCAAGGTGCAGTGACAGGGCGGGTTCTTGTGGAGCCAAATTTGGAGGGGGATCCATTATTGTGTGGTAAGGTTCTGCCCAACATCACTGAAGGGATGTTTTTGCTAAAATATCCAGTAAGATAGTCTGTTGCGCTGGCAGTCCTTCTTAAGTCAAATTTATCTGGCCCAATCAACAATCAACAATTTGACACTGAGTGTCAGAAAAACTATTTGCATTTATATAAGCCGAGGTCAGCCAAGAAGGAAGTAGGTAATTGTAAAGGGCAAGAAAATTCCTAAGGAGATGTTCATTTGGAGCAGATGATGAGCTGGAAGCAACCTTATTTACAACATTATTTATTTTATTCATTTACGGGATGAAGATATCGCTGGCTGGGTCAACATTTATAGCCCATCCCCAACTGCCATTCATTTCAGAGGGCATTTGGAGTCACATGTAGTCCAGACAAGGTCAGGATGGCAGATTTCCTTTCCTAAAGGACAATAGTGAACCATATGGTTTTGTGGTCATCATTAGACTTTTAATTCCAGGTGTTTTATTGAACTCAAATTTCACTATCTGCAATGGTGGGATTTGAACCAGCTCCTCAGATCTTGCCCTAAATCTTTGGATTACTAGTCCAGTGACTATACCATGACACCACTGTTTCCCCACGATAATGCAATATTTAGGTGATGCAATTTAGGCCAAGGTAGTAAATAGTTTTTCCAGCTGATTATGGAAACATCCACTTGGATGATGGTGAAATAAATAATGAAAGCCAGCAAAGCTTTGTTAAAGGGGCAGGGAGGCATCGTGGCTATGTAATTGGACTAGTAATCCAGAGGCCCAGACTAATGCTCCACAGGTATGAGTTCAAATCCCACTATGGTAGCTGGGGTAATTTCAATTCCATGAATTATTTAGATCTAGCATTAAAGGGCTAGGTCGGGATTCTCTGAAAATGGGGCTATGTCCCCACACCCACCGGAAAACGGGCGAGAATCTCTCCAGACGTTTTTTCAAAAAGTCTGGAGTGATTCTCCGATTTCAAGAGGGATAGCAGGGCCCCGGCATGCATAGGGGGTCCTGCACTGATTTTCCGGTCAAGTAGGTTACAGATGTTTTGGGTGTGATTTGGGTGGGAAAGTTTCTAAGTGTGGTAGTGAGCTAGAACTGCCGCGAGCTTCCTGACCCTCGACCTGGCAAAGTCATCACTGCTATAAAACGTTCATTGGTCAACTTAACAAGGCTCCACGGGCTTCACGCCGCAAATGACTCTCCCACCGGCTGATTCACTAGGACCGCGCTCGCCAGCCCCTTGCTAAGAAACGAGAGCAGCACTTAAACCGCTCCAGCATAGACAAACCCACACAGCTCATAGCTATGCCTCCGAGGAGACCAGCTCCACGATTCGTGGATGCCGATCTGGACAGACTGTTGGATGCAGTTGAAATCAGATGGGATGCCCTGTACCCCCGAGGGTCTCAGAGGGACAATCACAGGGCAGCCAGTGACTTCTGGGTGGAAGTGGCAGTGGCTGCCATAAGAAGGTCAACGACCTCCACTTCACGGGTGGGTTGGCATTGACCCCCAGCACGGCCCTGCCTGCCACCCTTCCCACCCCTTCATGCTCCCCTTCCTCTCCCATACTCCCCATTCCCCTAGACTCCGTTCCACCCCATTATCCCCATCCCATTCATACAGCCCTTCCCCCCATACTCTCCATTCACCCCCATACTCACCATCTTCCCCCTGAAACTCCTCCCCCCCCCGCAATGAACGACGCGTGCAGCTCACAATGCCCCCTCTGTGTCCCCACAGGAGAAGTTGGCACACAACAGATGGGAGAGGGCCCAGACGGGGGCGTGGTGCCAGACATAAGAGTCTTCACACCCTACAAGGAGCGGACCTTGGAGGTCAGGGGGTGACCCAGGACGGATCTGTCACCAACGTAGATGTTGGTGTAGGGCGCAGAGGTGATGTTCCACTGGCCCCATCCAGATGAACTATCACATGTGAGTTAATACCATACCGACTGACCCATTCTTCCCACTGAACACATATCCATTCTCCCGCAGGATTCTCATCCAACGTGTTGGCCCATCAGTTGGTGAGTGCATTGGCTGAGCACCTCGACACTCACTGGGGGACTTGTCCCAGTCCCACGTGGACCTTGATGAGGTACTGCAGAGCATGCCCCAGGCTCAGGTGGGCATAGCGAAGGCACTGTGGAGCATGTCCCAGATGCAGCTGGGCACTGCCAGGGTGCTCCACAGCATGTCCCAGTCACTGAGGAGCATCACCGAGGGGTCAACACCATGCTGCAGACATTGGGAAGCTGGAAAAGCTGGCAGAGCCAGATGATGCATGGGCTGCTGGGACTTGATCCAGCTGCCCCTCCGTCCCGAGGAGAACCCTTGGGCCCTATGGACACCAACCGTGAGGATGGGTTCTGGGTGCAAACCTGGAGCCATCCTATGGAGTGGCGACGATGGCCACCAGCTCCCTGAGTTGCATCTCCCTGACAACGGGTATCTCGAAGTCAGCACCCAGAACAGGGTGGCACGGCAGGGCATGTGCCGCCAGCAAGTGGGCTGGGGCCCACTGACCCCATGCCCCGGAGGATGCAAATCAGGGGCATTGAAGGCCACGGAACGCGATAGGCAACAGGCTGCCTCCACCTCTGCTGTGCATCCTGGGGACACCTAGATACAGCGGGAGAACACGCAAGGCGAAGCAGGTCGAGGTTCTCCGTGAGGGCTCGGGAGAGCGGGGCTGGCGGGTATGGGGGGAGGATGTGATGTGGTGAGAAGGGGTGGGGGCGGGGTTGGGAGGGGTGGGGCAGCATCATCGGGTTATTGGGGCAGATCAGGACATATATGTATAGCATGAGAAAAAGGTTGCAGTCGGGAAATTTGACTTCTCTGGCACTTTCTTCCGCAATACAAGCTGAGCACCAATCCCCTACCGCAGCTCCCTGGGTATGGAGGTCCAAGATACCTTGTTTCTTCACCCCCAGGCACACTACGTGCAGGCGAAGGATGTGAGCGAGCACTCAGAGGACAGCCCTCAGCGGATTATCATCACTTCCGTGCCCTTGACAGTGACCCACTGACAGTGACGTTACACAGACCCAGGGAAGGAGGAACAGGGGGCGGGATTCTCTACTCCTGCGCCGAAGTACCCATGCCGTCGTGAACGCCGTCGAGGTTCACGACGGCGCAAAACGGCCCCTATCCCGACCGATTCAGGGCCCGATAATGGGCTAGGATCGGGGCCGCGTCATCTACACGCGCCAGGCCTTGTCGCCGTGTAAAGGCGGCGCCGCATACATGACACGGCCGGCGCCGCATAACTGGCGTCACCCGCGCATGCGTGGTTGCCGTCCTCTCCGAGTCCGCCCCACAAGAAGATGGCGGACGGATCTTGCGGGGCCGCGGAAGGAAGGAGGTCCTCCTTCAGAGAGGACGGGCCAACGATCGGTGGGGACCGATTGCGGGCCATCCCACATTTGAGGTACCCCCCGGTGCAGGATCCCCCCCCCCCCCCCCCCGGCAGGCCACCCCCCCCCCCAGCGTTCCCGCGCTGTTCCCGATGGCAGCGACCAAGTGTGGGCGGCGCCGGGGGGAACCCGCCGTTTTGGCCTGGCCGCTCGGCCCATCCGGGCCTGAGAATAGCGGGGGTGCCGGAGAATCGCCATTTTGGGTGTCACCGGCGATTCTCCGGCCTACGGCCCGCGGAACTCGACAGGGCTGTTCCCGCCACTTGGGAGAATCGCGGAGGGCATCGGACCGGCGTCGCGGGAAATTTTGGCGGCCCAGGCGATTCTCCCAACCGGCGCGGGAGTGGAGAATCTCGCCCAGGGTGTGGGGGGAGGGAAAGGGAAGGGGGGAGGTGATGGGTTAGGGAGTGGGAGTGGGGGAACAGAGGGAGATGGTGGGGGAAGGCTGAGTGATGGGGGGAGGTGGGGTGGGAAGGGGGAGGGAGGGAGAAAGGAGGGGAGGGAGAGGTTGCAATGGCAGATGAAGTTACGTCCTATGTGAAGTGGAACAGGATGAGGGCCTTTCTGGCTTGTCGGACCCTCTCCGCTACCGCCTGTCCTCCAGCCTCCAGCTAGTCCTACCGACCCTCCCTGGGCTCGTCCTGCGGCCCCTTCTGGTCCAGAGCATCCTCATCGACTTATCCTCCTCGGAGGTGGCCACATGTTCATCCTCCTCTGCCTCCACCTCCAGCACATTGTCCCGCTACTGTGCCAGGTTGTGGAGGGTACAGTAGACCACCACAAAGCGGGCAACCCTCCGGAGGGTGTACTGCAGTGCACCACCAGAGCAGGCAAGGCATCGGAACCGCATTTTGAGGAATCCTTACGCCGCTCAATGACAGTCCGGGTGGCCACATGGGCCTTGTTGTACCGGGTCTCCACATTGATCACCGGTCTCTGTATTGGCATCATTAGCCAGGTCCTCAGGTCCACCAGACCCTAGGTCCCATTATCCCCCAAGAGCCAACCGGCCATCCTATGGTGCTCCTCGAAGAGGCCAGGGATGTTGACAGCCCGTGGATGTAGCTGTCATGCAAACTCCCTGGCTAGTGTGCACACGCATTCATGATCTTGAAGGAGTGAGGGGTGGCGCATGGTGGCGCAGTGGTT
Source organism: Scyliorhinus torazame (assembly GCF_047496885.1). Lineage (NCBI taxonomy): Eukaryota > Metazoa > Chordata > Chondrichthyes > Carcharhiniformes > Scyliorhinidae > Scyliorhinus > Scyliorhinus torazame. The sequence goes on along the minus strand of NC_092707.1, from coordinate 189,714,931 downwards.
AACACTGTTGCTTCACAGAGCTGAGGACCAGTGTTCGATCCCTGCCCCGGGTCACTGTGCATGTGGAGTTTGCACATTCTCCCAATGTCGTGTGCGTCTCACCCCCACAACCCAAAAAAGATGTGCAGGCTAGGTGGATTGGCCATGCTAAATTGCCCCTAAATTGGAAAAAAAAGAATTGGGTACTCTAAATTAAAAAAAAAAGATCTTGATGGGGTGGTCGCACATGAGCTTGAGGTTCAGGGAGTGGAATACCTTCCTGTTGATGTATGGCGCTCCCAGACGACCCAGTGAGTACAAGGATGAGTACCATCCACTATGCCCTGGACCTGGGGCATCCCGATGATGTTGGAGAATCCTGCAAGGCCTTGCTCATGCAACGTTTGTACAGTTTGCTGCCCGGGAAAACAGGGCATTCATGACCTCACAGATGCACTTGTGGGCTGTGGCTTGTGAGAAGCCGCATTAGTCCCCACTCGAGCCCTGGAATGATCCTGAGGCGTCAAAGTTCAGGGCTGCGGTGACCTTGACAACCACCGGGAGTGGGTATCCTCCTCCTCCACGTGGTGCCAAGTCCACATATGCTGCACCATGTCTTAGTTGAGACGGAGTCTCCTGCGGCACACGCTGTCCGTCATCTGTTCGAAGGTCCAGCGACGCCCGTACAACGTGGGCCACCGTCGGCCTCCCCCTCTGGGCTCTCGCTGGCCTGATCCTCAGGATCTGGGGCGAGACCCTGCACATGGGCCGCTGACTCGAGCTTCTGTCACCACCATCCCTGCATCTGTAGGCCTGGCCTGACAGCAGCACCACGAGGGCAGCTTCCACGGTGTCCTAGATATAATCCATTCCATGTAATATCTGTAAGGAATTGGAGGGTATGAAACTGACAACCAGTGATGTCTTCCACTCAGGACCCTCCATTCCACGTTGCTCCCCACCCCCCTTTCCCCACAACCCTCCCCAACCCCTGCCATCTGACACGCCCTGTCCACACATCCCCAGCCACAGTGGGGGCCCTTGGTCACCAGACCCCAGATCCTGTACCCCAGACACCCACACATAATGTTACCTGGACCCAGTGCTGGCCCCTCTCCAGTGCACACACGCAACCTCTGGTCGCCGAGATTTCCCGCTTGTGGTCCCAACCCCTGGGTGTTCAGATTCTGGCTTCTGTGGCCATGGTATGGCTACCTGCAGTGTTCAGGTCCACTGTGCAGGCATCACAGTCTGATTTGGATGCTAGGCAATATACCTCACATGCTATATGGCACGCCTACCCATGGGAATCCACTTGGGAGTTGTGAAGTGCCAACGTAACTACGATTGCCAATTATCAATTAGCAATAGCCTTCAGCTGCATGACCAAAGGCCTCCATGGTCAGTTGGAGTTATGGTAGATTGGTGGGGAAGACAGGCTTGGGCTAGGGTTGCCCCCAGAATGGAACACACGATCTAGGGGGTGGCATGGTGGACCCGCTGGCTCTAAGACACCCATCATGCCCCTCTCCCAGGCCATGGGTGGACACCCCCACGGTTCCGCACGGCACCCGGCGCAGTTCTCGTTTTTTGCCTCTCCCATGATCTAACGGCCTCTTCGCACTCTCGCTTAAGCACAACGTGGCCATTAAATCGCACCCTTTAAGTTTGATTTCTGTATTTTACCAATTCCAGTGCATTACATTGTAACAGTCACTTGCAATATCCTGTTTTCCACCAACAGATTGCAAACATAAAGCACAAAACAGCACATTGGTGTGCTGCAATTAGATTTTCTGAAATAATCAGCCTTGGTGTAGAAGGAAAGGATTTTGGCATCCATTTAAAAGGAACAACTGTGGAGCCCCATCCAATAAGATTACGTAGCATTAAAAAAATGAATTTATATCGCACCTTTCACAATCTCGGGACACCACAAAGCGCTTTACAGCTAATCAGGTACTTTTGAAATGTCGCAAAATTTCCAATGTGCGGAATGTGGCAACCAATTTGTGCACAGCAAGGTGCCACAAACAAAATAATCAAGTTGTCTGTTTTTCTGATGCTAATCGAGTTATATTTGGCCAAATAACATGCAGCTCTTCAAAATAGTGTTGAGGAAACATTTCTGGCCATCTGAGAGAGAAGAGGGGGCCACAATTTAACATCCAAACTGATAAACAGCCTCTCCAACAGTGCAGCACACATTCAGCACTGCCCTGGACTGTCCGATTAAATTTTATCCTCAAACCCATGTCAAGTGGGTCTTGAACCCATAACTTTCTAATCAAGAGTGCAACCAACTGAACCTCAGCTAGGGCAGCACGGTGGTGCAGTGGATAGCACTGCTGCCTCACGGCGCCGAGGTCCCAGGTTCGATTCCGGCTCTGGGTCACTGTCCGTATGGAGTTTGCGCATTCTTCCCGTGTTTGCGTGGGTTTCACCCCCACAACCCAAAGATGTGCAGGATTGGTGGATTGGCCACGCTAAATTGCCCCTTAATTGGAAAAAATGAATTGGGCACTCTAAATTTATTTTAAAAAACTGAACCGCAGCTGATTAAACTCGGATCATAGTGTTCAACTTAGTCCCAATAATTTATGATCAGAATTTGGTTTTAGTTTTCTCTGATGGAGTCTCAATATTATTTCATCTGGATGTTGGCAACATCGATTGCTACTCAGTTTTGTCCCAAAGTTTCCACAATTGGTTGTCAGTAAATACCAACAGCTGGATTCACCGCAGCCCTGCGCCGAAATCCCCTTTGGAGGGGGGAGAATCCACTTTTACGCCAGAATCGGGCCCAGCACCGACCGGAGAATCGCTTGCGCGCGATTTACGCAGCGCAGCTGGGGGCCAGGGATGCTCTAGTCCCGACCGGCCGAATTCCTTACGGTGTGGTTCTAACCACATCTGACCGGTTGGGACTGACGCGCGGCGTCTGCCCTGCTGGGGGGCGGGGGGATCAAGTACCGGAGGGGGCCTTATTGGCGGCATGGGGGGTGATCGGGCGGAGTAGATGGAGCAGCGCGGGGCAGATCGTTGGGACCTATTTTATTGGTCCAGGTCCGCTGGCTTTGTCCGCCATCGCGTTCCGCGCTACCGCTGCAGGCCGCCACCGCATGACTCCTCAAACTGTGACCCTTCGTTCTGAGCTCCACCACCATCGGGAACATTCTTTCTGAATCTACCCTGTCCAATCTTACTGGAATTTTATAAATTTCTATGAGATTCCCCCTTACTCTTCCAAACTCCAATGAATATAATCCTAAACGAATGACTCTCTCATATGAAAGTCCCGCCATCCCAGGAATCAGCCTGCTATATCTTCGCTGCACTCCCTCCATGGACACCAAATCGGCACACAATACTCCAGGTGTGGCCTCACCAATGCCTTATATAATTACAGTAAAACATCTGTATTCCTATACTCAAATCCTCTCGCTAAGAAGGCCAACATACCATTTGCCATCTTTACTGCCTGGGGTACCTGCTCACTTACTTTCTGCGACTGATGCACGAGGACACCAAGGTTTTGCTAAGTATCCACCTCTCTCAATGTACACCCATTCAAATAATAATAATAATAACCTTTAATCTGCCTTCCTAGTTTTGCTACTAAAGCGGATAACCTCACATTTATCCACATAACTTCATTGAAGCCTACTTGTGACAATAAGCGATTATTATTATTATTATGCACCTGCCATGCATATGCCCACTCACTCAGCCTATCCAAATCCTGCTGAAGCATCTCTGCATCCTCCTCACAGCTCATCCTCCCACCCAGCGTTTTCATCTGCAAACTTTGAGATAATACATTTAGTTCCCTCGTCCAAATCATTAATATATAATGTGAACAGTTGGGGTCTCAGGAAGCCCGGTTCAGAGGTCCAGGTGAGAAATTTGTAGCTCCATCTTAAGGAAAATAAATAGGAGTAGAGCGGCAATCCGACAATTATTGCCATTCCCCAGAAGAACGGCCCACTAAGCATCCTCCCACCCCCCCCCCCCCCCCCCCCCCCCCCTTTAAAATCAGTCGAGCCACCCAACTTCCACTGCTGGATGGGCCAATTGGCCGCTTGGCAATATCTCCGCTTGGGCTTTGAAGGCAAATCCAAATTGTTACATTTGAAGTGGATCTCTTTCGTGCCTCTGTCCCCCTAGCTTACACAATAAACATAACCTGAAAGGAATTATTTGAAACTCTCTTCAAGTAATTTTAAACGTAGCAAATGGCACAAGAGTAACAAAACATCGGGAATTGGATGGAGGCAGCACATCCAGCTGATTGCCAGGGGGAAGCCATCACATGTTAATCTATCAGAAGTTTTCCACTATCTTCGAATCAACACAAAGTTTCCAGATGCAGGATTGTTCCTTTGGGTGATGCTTCAGATGAAGCCAACTGATATGGAAATCATCTGGTCGAGCTTGAAGAAACCTTTGCAAATACTGAAAGTCAACATTTCACGCAACAGCCGCCTAAAAGTCAAATTTGAATAAAAATGCTTTTATGCATCGGAAATGAACTCCATTGATCTCTGATGGTGAAAGACTGCGTGGAGAAATATTTGTACTTCAGGCTTTCGGTACCCAAATATTTAATTCTAATCTTGGGGTTGTGAAATGGGATTCCATGGGCAAAAGTATATCTATATTACAAACATCAAAGCCCAATTTAATGATTCTAAAATGAATTGTCAGATTTCACTCCATGTGATAGACATATAACTCAACAGCCTGTGATAGTCCTTCCTTCCCAAAAGCGGATTGTCCTTGTCCCCTTTTTCTTCAACTATCTATCTGGCCTATTCTTTAATGTTGACGTGATCGCTCTTTGAATTAGGCATCACAACCCTTGTGCAAAAAGCAGATTATCATGCTCTCTGAATATAAATTTTGAAACAATGGGCAGCAAGGTAGCACAGTGGGTATCACTGTTGCTTCACAGCTCCAGGATCCCAGGTTCGATTCCCGGCTTGGGTCACTGTCTGTGTGGAGTCTGCACATTCTCCCCGTGTGTGCATGGGTTTCCTCCAGGTGCTCCGGTTTCCTCCCACAAGTCCTGAAAGACATGGGGCGAAATTCTCCGGTATCGGCGCGATGTCCGGCGACCGGCGCCCAAAACGGCGCAAATCAGTCGGGCATCGCGCCGCCCCAAAGGTGCGGAATCCTCCGCATCTTGGGGGGCCAAGCCCTAACCTTGAGGGGCTTGGCCCGCGCCGGACTGATTTCCGTCCCGCCAGCTGGCGCGGAAATGACATTGCCAGGCGGCGCATGCGCGGGAGCGTTAGCAGCCACTCACGGCATCCCCGCGCATGCGCTGTGGAGGGAGTCTCTTCTGCCTCCGCTATGGTGGAGACCGTGGCGAAGGCGGAAGGAAAAGAGTGCCCCATGGCACAGGCCCGCCCGCGGGTTCGGTGGACCCCGATCGCAGGCCAGGCCACCGTGGGGGCACCCCCCGGGGCCAGATCGCCCCGCGCTCCCCCCCCAGGACCCCGGAGCCCGCCCGCGCCGCCTTGTCCCGACGGTAAGGTAGGTGGTTTAATCCACGCCGGCGAGACAGGCATTCTAGCAGCGGGACTTCGGCCCATCCGGGCCGGAGAATCGCGGGGGGGGCCGCCAACCGGCGCGGCGCGATTCCCACCCACGCCGAATCTCCGGTGCCGGAGAGTTCGGCAACCGGCGGGGGCGGGATTCACACCAGCCCCTGGCGATTCTCCAACCCGGCGGGGGGTCGGAGAATCTCGCCCATGCTGTTAGGTAATTTGGACATTCTGAATTCTCCCTCCGTGTACCCGAACAGGCGCCGGAAGGTGGCGACTAGGGTATTTTCACAGTAACTTCATTACAGTGTTAATGTAAGCCTACTTGGGACAATAAAGATTATTATATATAGTGTGCAACACAAGGTTGTACTGGCCATTTTTGCTGTTCCCATTTGTTCCCCTTATATAATTAATAACGGAGTAAATACATTTGATTACTACTGTCGATTTCAACAATGTGGTCTTTTGAAGCAGACAGGAGCTCATATGATAGGTCAAGAAATTAATCATTGTTTATTGTGTTTGTTCACATGGTTTTAAAAAATCATAATCCCCACATTACCATTATCATCAACTTTGACCTCCAGTGGCAAATTATCCCCCACTGTGGCAAATTCACATCATTCATCCTGATTTGCGTATTTCCCATGGTTTTGCCTCACTCTGGGCGAAATCTAACCAAATTTCAACGGGTTCCCGTGACAAACGCGTTTAGCCGGGTATTTCCCGTCGCTCATAGCGCTGAGAAACACCAAGCTATCTAGCGGGACTCTGTTGCAGTGTGGGGCCTCAGCGGGGAATGGCCTGCCGAGTCTGCACTTAATCCTGTTTCCTGCACTGAGGAGCTCCGCTTGCCGAAATGCCTCAGTGCAGGAAGAGATCAGGATGCCATAAGGGAGTTCTCGGGGCCCCTCACACGGGTAGGGCACCCCTAGGCCCACAGGGGGAAAAGTGCCATACTGGACCTTGGCACTGCCAGCCTAGCAACCTGGTGCTAGGCTGGCAGTGCCAGGGTGCCAAGTTGGCACCAGCAGAGTGCCACCCTGCCCAATGGGCAACCACCAGGGTCCTCCAATCCCTTGGGAGTTTGTGGGGAGCAGCACTGAATGGCACTCACCTGAGGTCTCTGAGGCAAAGCGGTTAGATCCCAGGGCCTTGGTAGATCAGGCGATTGCATATTGGAGTGAGACTAGCTGCCTCGTTCTGATATGCAGATTTGCCAGATAGTGATCCTGCCCACAATACTTTCATGTGCAATGCAACCGGTAGATCGCAGCCAGCATCTCCACCAGCTCTTACTCCCTGCAGTCCTCTCACTCTGGACTTTGGTATATTCCCTGCTCTAGCACTAGTGGAAGAACTTTCAGCTTTTGAGCCCTATTCTCCAGAACATTTTCCCTAAATCCAATTACTAGCCTTTCTCCCTTCCTTTAAGAGCTTCTTCAAGACTTAGCTTTTCCAACTTATTTTTTTTGTCATCCCTCTGAATTCTTCCATTCTTGCTCAGCACCCACTGTGACATACTTCAAGTTCTCTATAATCAATTTGGTACATGAACTCAAGTTAAACTAAGTTTTGGATCATTATAGGCACAGATCTCCTTATGAAAACTACATTTTCCTCCAAACATGAATGAGGGAAGTTGTGTGGGATTTAAAAATATATATCTGAATATAGGATTTTGGCAACAGAAGTGTTGTTGCAGCAATTTTTGACAAAGAATGAAAGAAGCAAATTAGTCCAACGTTCTCTTTCAAATTATATATTTCTCCAGATTCACTATAAGAACGAGACCTTAAATAGTTGGACCTTTAAGGTATAGAGTGGTTTCCCATATTACTTGCAAATAATCATTTAATTATGCACCTGTGATTTGTGACAGTTGTAGTAAAACTGACTTCAGCACTGAAATAGGCCATTCAGTGTATCCTGTCAGTCCCTGTCCTTTGAAAGAGCTACTTCATTCTGCTCTTTCCTCATAGTCCCACAAATGTTTTCATTCACAGAGACATTGTCCACTTCATCCCCTAGGCTATTGATGATTCATGGTTTTGAGGTAAGAGGGCAGGAAAAATGAGAAAATAACTCTTTAGGAGGGGAGAAAACCTCTTGGGCATGATTCTCCGTAGGCCGACGTGGGAATCGGGAACCATGATCGGGTGGAGAATCACGCTGCGGTGTTCCAGCCCCTCCCCTGTGGTGATCACATTCAGGCCCCATCACCTCCTCCTCCCTCGGGGTGCCCTATGACTCCCGGGCTACTCCTTGGGACGGGTATGCGGCCGGGGCTCCGCTGCCATCTGGCACTGTCAGTCCTGGAGGCCCGCTCTCATCTCAACCAGGTCTCAATGCTCTTGGCCATGGAGCACAGGGACTGGGCCACCTCCCTCTGGGACTGTGCCATGTCACCCAGTGACTGGCTTAGGTCGACCAGCTCCCGGGCAATGCCATCGCCCCCCACAGCCATGACCTGTTGTGACTAGGCTAAGCTTTGGAGCCGCTGCAATGTCCAGGTGGATCATGTTCTTAGCTGCCAGTGACAGGGCAGCCCTGTCTTGTGCCTGAGCCACTGTCCGCACAAGGTGCCCCAGGCCTTGGACATCCTGACCCATGGCCATTACCTTCGCCCCCAAGGTCTCCATCGCAGGTGCACGGTCGGCACCGCCTCCTGCCCTTGCAGGTGGTGGACTCCTCCAACTGCACCTGCAGGTGCTGGATGGTTGCTGACAACCCCTCATGTAGTCCTCAGCTCTGTGTCTGCATCTCCAGCATTTATCATGACTGCCCTTTCCAGAAGTCCGAGACCCGTCTGGACGGCAGCTAGTCCTTGCAGTCGGGCCGCCCTCCGACCATCCAGATAGTGCCCCAGGAGCCTCTTCACTAATATGCCCAACTGAGGTGAGTGTCTCTGGGATGATGGGGGTATTGGAGACACTTGAGATGGAAAGTCGGTGTCGTCCCTGCTCAGGGGTGTCGCTGGCTGGTGTTTGGGGACTCCCATCGCTGTCCGATACTGCCTCATCACTCAACGTGTCCTGGGGTTGTGGCCGGGGTCACCAGAATGACCTGCCTCGTCGGCAGGTGATCCTGCAAGACACAAGACATGGCGCATGTTTGGGGCGCAGGTTGGGACGGTGGGTGGGGAAGATGGTGTGGTGTTGTGGCCTGGGCTTGGTGGGGTGGTATGGAGTGGTGGGATGGTGTGGGCGAGGCGGTGGTGTGGTGTGGGGAATGTAGGGTTGTGTGGGGGTGGTGGTGTGGTGTGGGGGTTGTGTGACATGTGCCATAGTGACAGCGCAACTCAGCGGGGTTCCCCAATGCCGTTTCCAACTCGGCAGATGCCCTTTCTCCGAGCACGCTGACCAGGTCCAGTGCCCACCACTCTTCGACGGTGAGGGTCCATCTGTCTGGCGGGCCCTCTCCAATCTTCTACTTCTCTCTCTCCCTGTGGTTGTGCGCCGACTTCTCCTGGGGGGGAGGGGACAGAAAATGCACAGTGTGAGGCAGTTGGAAGCGGGTAGCACAGAGCAGCTGGTGACCTTTGCGAACAGGGCACTGGCCATGGTGGCGGTATGGGTGTTGGCATGTGGTGTAGGGTGGGGTGCGAGCAGACTGCTTGGGAGGGTTGGGGGTTAAAGGTGCCTAGGTTTGGGTTGGTGCCAGTGGCATGATGCTGTCTACTCACCCGGCCCACCCTGAGGTCATAGCTGCAGAATCGGAGATTCCAGCCCTTAGTCTCTGAAATGGAGAATCCTGCCCTTATATTTGAAACTAATATTTTATAAGAGAACCCACTAAGTTCAACACTTGTCAAAGATGACCCAATTGGTGCTCAGACTTTGTTGAGATCTATCTCTAATGAGAAGAGCTACTTTGCTGTTCCTTATAGGAAGCAAAAAATTGCATTGCAAAAAGTAAGCATCCTTAAATTGATTTCTGTCCAATGAGTGTGAAATGCAGCGACTCCCCAGCCTGTGTGTAACAGCCACAGTTGTCTGTCAGCTCCAATTCTAATTCTTCATTTGCTTTTTTTATCCAGTTCTTTGTAACATTGTGCAAAGCCAAATAGCATCTGTTGTGTATTTCTTTGATGTGCTCTTCATCCAGCCTGCAAGTATATTTATGTCTTTTATTATTTTGCCAAGATACAAGGGGCCATTTAAAGCAGGATTTTTCAAAGTGCTCGGCGTGACCCGTAGGTGGGTCGTGGGAGGGTCGAGGAGTGATCGGTCGCGCTGTTCCCAAGATGGAACCGATCACGGGAGAAGCACTGACGGCCGCTACCGGCTTTTAGGACATAAGAACTAGGAGCAGGAGTAGGCCATCTGGTCCCTCGAGCCTGCTCCGCCATTCAATGAGATCATGGTTGATCTTTTGTGGACTCATCTCCACTTTCCGGCCCGAACACCATAATCCTTAATCTCTTTATTCTTCAAAAAACTATCTATCTTTATCTTAAAAACATTTAATGAAGGAGTCTCAACTGCTTCACTGGGCAAGGAATTCCATAGATTCACAACCCTTTGGTGAAGAAGTTCCTCCTAAGCTCAGTCCTAAATCTACTTCCCCTTATTTTAAGGCTATGCCCCCTAGTTCTGCTTTCATCAAAATTTTAAATTGAGAATGGCAACCGCTGCCACCTTTTAAATGAAAATAATTGAGGCTGTGCGCAGACTTCCGGCCAGAAGGGGCAGCAGTGAGAAGGTCACCCGCCCTGCCTGTGCTTTTGGTGCCAAATCACAGAAGAGAGCTGCTTTCACTTTTCTAGCTGCTGGCAAGCAAGGCAAGAGGATTGTGAAGCTGAATCATTTTCTTGCAAGTACGAGATGGCCAGAGACACAAATAGACACTGTACCTACTGGACAGGATCTCGCAAGTGAACCTGCTGTGCAGAGTTGCTCAGTGGAGTCCAGGGCAGGACAGAGAAGTGCTAGTATTAACTCTGTACCGAGCTCCTGGTCCTCTGGTTAACGGCCTATAAAGAAGAAACTTAACTCAGGAACAAAGCAGGATAAAGGTGATTTATTGAGGTATGTTTTTGTCAATTGTGCCAATGCAAATAACGATGCAAAGCCCATGTGTGTTATATGCAGGAAACTGCTGGCAAATGAGAGGAGGAAGTATCAGATTTTGAAAAAGAAGTGGTGGGTGAAAAATTCCTTTTGCGGTTGAGACCCAGAGTCAGTTATTACCTTACAGCTATCTCCAAATTAAACAATGAAGCTGTTGTACCTGACCTGTGATAGCACATTAAAATGATGCCACAAGTCCATGAGGCTGTCAGCATTCTGGAGCAGCATCTCCCAGGAGTATCCAGGGCTGAGTAAAACAAGCATTTTGTTCCTATTGCTCTTCCCGACGGCCTACATGTGTGAGGTTGGATATTTTGTTTTCACAAAGATGAAGATGGCACTGATTGAAGTCTGCATCTGATATGCACATTACCCTCTCCTCCTTTGAACCTGATTCAAGTGAGATTGTGAGGACCAAGCAGGCTCTGCTTTCACATCAGAGTAAGTGAACGTGGCGTGTTTCGCCAAGGTCAGCCAGCATGGCTCACGAAGGTTGGTCGGCGTGAGCCCCGAAGCTTTGCCAGTTGGCAAAAGTGGGTCCCGGGGAAAAAAAGTTTGAAAAACCCTGATTTGAAGTGAGTGAAAGGTTAATTTTGAAGGGCTAGGGCAGCACGGTGATGCAGTGGGTTAGCCCTGCTGCCTCAGGGCGCCAAGGTCCCAGGTTCAATCCCGGCTCTGGGTCACTGTCCGTGTGGAGTTTGTACATTCTCCCCATGTTTGTGTGGGTTTCTCTCCCACAACCCAAAGATGCGCAGGCTAGGTGGATTGGCCACGCTAAATTGCCCCTTAATTGGGAAAAATTAATTAGGTACTCTAAATTTCTAAAAAAAAAGAATTTTGAAGGGCTATGATAAAGAGATGGGATGCATTAGGCTGCTCTTTCAACGAGCTGGTGAAGTCACGGTGGGCCCTATGATCCCCTACTGTGCTGCATTATTATGTATTTCCTTACTCTAGAGTTTTGATACTTGTCAAATGGCATCTCCAAGGGCATGTTTGTTAAAGTGTGTTTTTAATAAAGAGACTGCCAAAACATTTAAATTATGACTTTATGTTGAGCAGAGAAAGACAAAAGGATGCCTCTGCTGTGAATGAAACACTAAGCACTGCTAATGAAGAGGGTGAATAGTTGACTCTAATTTCTATGTCTCTAGTTAGCACAGGATAGATTGGGGAAAAAAGGGATTAAAGCTGCTCAACAAGGATAAAGTATTACAGAAGCTATTTACATAGTAATTAATTAACCTTAAGTGACCTAAGGGCTCGGAACATCTATCATGATTCAATTAATTACAGTTACCAGAATTATAATCGTTGATCCATTACTTCCTGGCAGCTTCAGATGTGGCACCTAAATGAACTGGTTTCTTGGAAGATACGCAAAGAGACCATTGGCTGGGATCAAAAGCTCCTAAAACAAACGACTATAATTAGTTTAGGTTGGCTGTGCGGAGTTAAAAATGGTCAACATGTTTTAAACCAGAACAGATGATGGCTCTTTAATAAAGGCTGTATTTCAGAATGAATGTTGCTTGTTTTTTCTCAATAAAAGGTGCTCAATAGATTGGTCACGGCTAAATAACAGATAATCAGGATTGATCCAACGCACTTATTTTACTGAAGATTTAGGGGGCGTATAATCAACTGACATAATTCATCTCAGCCCTGAAATAAGGTTAAACTTTAATGTCAAGGGTGTTTATTTTTTTTTAAATTCCTTCAAGAAAGATTATTGGTCCAACAGTGATCATAATTGATCAGCTCCACTTCATTGACCTTCTGGTCTCCCACAAGGAGAGGATCCTTGGCTCCCCTATTTTAAATGACATGCTGCCTTCAGTGATATCAGGCGGGATACTCTGGTCCCCCAGACCCAAGTTTCTTGGTGGCCCCCCTTCGCTGGCAGTGGAATTCTATTTTCCCGCCCCTTGTCAATGAGATTTCCCATTGCGACCACCTCACGCCGGCCGTTCCTCGCATGCGCAAACTCGCATGGGCTGTTCCGTGCCGGCTGGAGCTGTGGGGACCACTCCAGCGCCAACCTAGCCCACGAGGAGGGGGAAAATTCCTCACTTTCGGGGACAGTTGACGCCGGAGTGGCCGCTTTTCATGCCGGCGTGGGGACATAGCCCCATTATTAGAGAATCCCGCCCCATGGGTGGGAGAGTTCTGCCTGTGGGAAAAGTGAATCACAATGACTGGAGAATTGCAGCCATCATCTGAAAGTGCAGCGTTAGTTTTCACATACACACCGTCAACACCCAGATCTATCCTGTCCTTCGACTCCTCCTGTGTTGCTGAGTTATCATGCTGCTTGTCCAAAATCCAGTACAGAAAGAGCAGAAATTTCCTCCAATTCAATATTGGAAAGATTGAAGCCACTTGCCGGGATTCTCCGAAATCCCGACCAAGTGTTGACGGCAGCGTAAACACCAGAGTGGTGTACGACGGCGTCAACAGGCCTCCTGACCCAGCAATTCGGCAGTCTCCAGGGGGCCAGCACGGCGCCGGATTGCTGTGCGCTGTACGGCCGGCGTGGGTCCGCACATGCGGGCAACGGCCGTCTCCCTGCCGGCGCATGCGTGTGGTTGCGTCTCCTTGCCGGCACCGCGCAACATGGCGGAGACCTACAGCGGGCCCGCGCGGAATGAGGTAAGCCCCCTCCAGATCGCGGGCACCCGCTGATCGGAAGCACCCAATCGTGGGCCTGGACCCCGTGGAGGCCCCCCCGGAGTCAGATCACCCCTGCACCCCCACCAGGACGTACACCGTGGCCGCGGGTCTGAGCTCCAGCCGGGTGGTACCAGGTTGGAACCACGCCGGCGGGACTCAACGGAACTTGGCGGGAGTTTAGCTGGTGGACCTCTTTCAGAGGCCCCCAACCGGCGCCGCGGCGACCACGTGGGAGCGATTGCCGCCGATTCTCCAGTCGCCAAGCTCAGAGAATCCCGTCAACTGTCTTTGGGACCCGCTTCAAAATCTGTTTCCATGCTTCCAACTCTGTTTCTCACCCTGACAACCATTCAAGACTAAGACAGATGTTTTCCAAATGTTTTCTCATTCTTGACTTCAAGATGAGCTTCTGACCATATATCCATGCTATCAGTTAGAGCATCTATTTCAACCTGTGCAGCATCACCCAAAATTATCTCTGCCTCAGCTCATCGCCTGCTAAAATCTTCGCTCACCACATTGTTAACTATGGGTTTGGCTAGTCCAACACACTTTTGACTAGTGCCCATACTCTTCCTTCCTTAAGCTTGAGGTCATCCAAAATTCTGCCCCTGTTCTTACTCAACCATGGCCTGTTTACATAATAGCCCTGTTCTCATTGACCTACATTGGCTCCTGGTTAAGCATCACCTCAATATTGAAATTCTTACCCTGTTTTCAAATCCCTCCATGGCCTTCTCCTTCCTATCTCTGTAATCTCCTCCAGGTCCACAACCCTGCAAGATATCTTCACTCAACTAATTCTGAAAGCTTGCACAGCCCCAGCTTTAGTTGTTCCACCATCACTGACTGAGGTTGGAGTTGCTTAGGTCCCTATGCTCTGGAATTCCCTCCCTACACCTCTCCACACTTCTACCCCTCCTTCTTCAACGAAGATGCTCCTTGAAGACAATCACTTCAACTAACTTTTACTCTTTTAAATAAAACCAATAATCAGCAAATTAAGCAAATGGGGTGGGGTGGGGGGGAGGGGCATGTGACAGCGCCTGGTGGGATACTGTAACTAAAATAAAATATCCAAAGGAAACTTCACTAATTAAATAAAAATATCTTCCCCGGGCATAATGGTGCACCTCAGGCCCGCAACGCCCTTTGGTGGAAGGTCTGAAGTGTGCTGGATAACACCTCCTGCTCCTTCTCTAAGGCCACCCAGCCATGAACGTAGCTGCGGAAGAGGGGAATTAGCCATATATGTGTCGGTGTCCAATGTTTATTTATAACGCACCTGTGGAGCACCTTGGGCGCGATTCTCCACTCCCACGCCGGTTGGGAGAATCGCCTGGGCCGCCAAAATTTCCCGGGACGCCGGTCCGACGCCCTCCCGCGATTCTCCCAAGCGGCAGGAACAGCCCGGTCGGGTTTCGCGGGCCGCAGGCCGGAGAATCGCCGGAGACACCGAAAATGCAGATTCTCCGGCACCCCCGCTATTCTGAGGCCCGGATGGGCCAAACGGCCAGGCCAAAACGGTGGGTTCCCCCCGGCGCCGTCCACACCTGGTCGCTGCAGTCGTGAGCAGTGCGTAAACGCTGGGGGGGGCGGCCTGCGGGGGGGCGAGGGGGGATCCTGCACCGGGGGGTACCTCAGATGTGGGGTGGCCTGCGATCGGTGCCCACCGATCGTCGGGCCGTCCTCTCTGAAGGAGGACCTCCTTCCTTCCACGGCCCCGTAAGATCCGTCAGACATATTCTTGCGGGGCGGACGTAGAGAGGACGGCAACCACGCATGCGCGGGTTGGCGCCGGCCAACCCGCGCATGCGCGGATGACGCCCGTTATGCGGCGCCGGCCGCGTCATCTATGCGGCGCCGCTTTTACGTGGGTGACAAGGCCTGGCGCGTGTAGATGACGCGGCCCCGATCCTGGCCCATTGTCAGGGACTGAATCGGTCGGGACCGGGGCTGTTTCGCGCCGTCGTGTAACTCGCCGGCGTTCACGACGGCGGGGCCACTTCGGCGTGGGAGTGGAGAATCCCGCCCCTTATGTTTTATTATGTTAAAATGTTAGTTGATTTGTGGTTGGTGATTCTCCACACGACTGGGTTGTAATCTCATGCCGCACATTTCTCAAACGCACTGTTTCATATTTTAAACATATGATCGCAAGAAATCGTAGCAGAAGTAGGCCATTCAGCCCATCAACCCTGCTCTGTTAAAATCATGGCTAACCTTATTTTGCCCTCAATTCCATAGAGGGAGTGCAGCCAAAGGTTCCCCAGACTAACTCCAGTGATGGCAGGATTGGGAGTAGATTGGGTCAACTGGGCCAGCATTCACTGGAGTTTAGAAAAATGAGAGGAGATCTCTTTGACAGGGCTGGACAGACTGGATGTAGGGGTGATGTTTCCTCGGGCTGGAGCAGGGGGTCTAGAACAAGGGCTCACAGTCTCAGGGTATGGATTGAGATGAGGAGAAACCTCTTCGTTCAGAGGGTGATGAACCTGTGAAATTCTCCACCACAGGAGGCTGCGGAGGCCCAGTCATTGAATATATTTAAGAAGGAAATAGATAGGTTTATGTACTCTCTTTGGGCCGCACGGGAGCTCACTGATTAGAGTGTTACTTCGCAGCTCCAGGGTCCCAGGTTCAATTCCCAGCTTGGGTCACTGTCTGTGCGGTGTCTGCACATTCTCTCCGTGTCTGTGTGTGTTTCCTCCGGGTGCTCCGGGTTACCTCCCACAGTTCAAAGATGTTCATGTTAGGTGGATTAGCCATGTTAAATTTCCCCTTAGTGCCCAAAAAGGTTAGGTGGGGTTACTGGGCTAAAGGATAGGATGGAGATATGGACTTAGGTAGGATGCTGTTTCCAAGAGCCGGTGCAAACTTGAATGGCCGAATGGCCTCCTTCTGCACTGTAAATTCTATGATTCTATGATAAAGGCTTCAAGGGGTATGGGGAGAACACTGCGGCATGATGGTGAGATAGAGGATCAGCCATGATCATCTTGAATCACGGAGTAGGGCTAAAGAGCCGCATGAGTCGCAGGGCAGCATGGTGGCAGCACGGTAGCACATGTGGCGAACACTGTAGCTTCACAGTGCCAGGGTCCCAGGTTTGATTCCCCGCTGGGTCACTGTCTGTGCGGAGTCTGCACGTTCTTCCCGTGTCTTCCCATGGCTTCAAATTCACAATTTTTACACCTTCTCCACACACTGATCTGCTCTCAGGACCCATCCCCCCACCCACCCACCACCCCGCCCATAGAGTCCCTATGACCTCCCACTTCCCACCTCCCAACTGCCTCTCCCCACCCCCACCCCACCCTCCACCATTCTTGAATGATAAAAGACGTAATGGTGCAAGGCAAAAGGTGGAGGTGATGGGACAAGTGATACATCAACAAATGAGTCTAGAGGAGCTGTAAATTCCAACAGCAGAACCTATACCAGTATCTGCCAACCAAAACACAATGGAGGCGTTGGTTACAAAATGAAGTTGTTGAACTTAGTGTTGCAGCCAGAAGGCTAAAATGCCTCATCAAAAAATTAGCTGCTTGAATTTGATAGTTGTGGTTCCATGAGCAGTTTTAGCAGTTTTACAATCGTAGCAGTTAACAGCAAATCAGTTGGAATCGGTCTCTCCAATTCACACTAACTATATCTTACATCGTCCTTCCACTCTGCACTAATCATCTGATCGCTCCCAGCACTTGAACTTTATTCCCCCAAAATGGTCCTGTGCAACTTTAAACATCTCCCATCAATTTTATTGCATGTAGTCAAAAACTAAGCACCACCTTAAAAAGGCATGAAATGTTAGAATTGACTTGATATTTTTGCCAAAATAACAGATATGGCTCATTTCACGGCTACTATTTATTCACTATTTATCTTAATCATGTGCAATCCACTTAACAAAGCTGACACAGACCAGTATATATGGATCTTAATTTCAGAATGAAAATCAAGATCAAGCGAGCTTTTGACCTTCTGCTCCACAGGATGTTTCTGTCCTCGCTGAGCTCGCCTTAGGACCCTGCGTTACGGTGTGACAGGTGTACCGCCCCAGTCAAACTCCCCACCTGCCACTGTCCGCGGAGCAGGTCGCGCCCGGTGTGGTGAACCACTGTAACAGGAGATGTAAGGTAGGACCTGCACTACAGGTTCGCCGGTAGCTCCTGCCGGCTGGCTCCGCCCACGGAGAACTGTATAAATATGCATGACCTCCAGTGCCCTGCCATTTCACCAGCTGCAGCAGGAGGCCACGCAACTGAGTAAAGCCACAGATGTACCCAACTTTAGTCTTTGTGCAATTGATCGTGCATCACCCAGATTAGTGGGTGAACCTAGTGGGCGCATGCGGCTCAAAGAAGCGGCGGAGGCCGCATCATCAGAGAAGCAGGCTGCAGAGGGGTAGGTGTCAGCCGCTCAGACTGGAGGGCCACCTGCCTGACAGGCCGAGGAGGAGGAGGAACAAGACGAGGAGACGGGGGAGGAGGTGGTGGTGGTGCCACGGAGGAGCCTGATGAGGCCCCCGTGTACGGGCGCCACATGTCCTTTCAGGAACACCCGGACCGGGCATGCAGGAGGAGGTTGCGAATGAGCCGGGAAACCGTCACTCATATCTGCCACATGATGGCACACCTGGCAACACGTGGGATTGAGGGAGACACCCACTATTGGTGGCCGTCAAGGTGACGGTCACCCTAGCCTTCTACGCCACGGGATCGTTCCAGCCGCCGAGTGGGGACTTGTCCAGCATCTCACAGGCATCGCCGCATAGGTGCATCTGCGCCTTCATTGATGCCCTGTATTCCCTGGCGGACCGGTACATTCAGTTCCCTGTGGACTGCGCCCACCAGGATGCCCAGGCAGCGGGGTTCACTGCCATCGCCAGGATACCCCTGGTCCAGGAGGACATCCACGTGGGGTGCACGTCGCCCTACGTGTCCAGCGGATGAGAGGCCGATGTTCACGAACAGGGCGGGTTACCATTCCATGAATGTACAGGTGGTCTCTGACCACCAGGTGAAGATCCAGCACGTCTGCGCCCGGTACCCAGGCAATGTGCATGACTCATTTATCTTGGGGCAATCATTCATACCCGGCATGTTTAAGAGACATGGCTGCCCCTGGCTGCGGGGCTGGTTGCTGGGCGACAGGGGTTACCTGTTGCGTTCGTGGCTGATGACGCCAATACGGAGGCCACAGGCCGATATGGAGAACCACTACCACGATGCCCATTGTGCGACCAGGGGTGTGGTGGAGATGTGCTTCAGGGTGCAGAACATGTGCTTCAGGTGCCTGGGCCGCTCTGGAGGGGCCTCCAGTACAAGGCCAGGAGGGTCGGCCGCATCGTTGTGGTCTGCTGCGTCCTCCACAACATCGCACAGCAGAGGGGCGATGTGCTGGAGGATGATGAAGAGCAAGGGCGGGACCCATCAGATGAGGAGGAGGAGGGGGAGAGGGACAATGGACGGGATATGGGGGCTGGACATGGACGGGATGCTGCACTATGCTACCGGCAGGGCCAGCGAGCAGGGGACGCTTTGGTCGACGCATGTTTCACCAACTAGGGGGGGGGGGGGTTTGAGGGGCAGGGGCATGGACACCACAATACCGCACCCCCTCACCACCGACCACCCTTACCTCCCACACCACCAAACAAACTCTTTTCCAGCACCGAACACACTCACCTCCCCCACCACTGAACCACCCACGTGCACACCACCCCTCCCTCCATTATGTATACACCTGCGGCACAATGAGCTGGGGGCACTGGGTTGCCAGCGACAGTGGGTCTGGTCCATGGGATGGAGTGTGATGACCGCCCACTCTGCGATGAGCTCCAAGCTCCACATCACTGGACAATGTCTGACTCATGCCCACAATAGCACCTCATACCTTGGTGATCCCTGCATGCGAACTGGCTAGTCCATCACACGGTCCTGTCAGATAGCTGGGGGGGTTGCGGATGATGTTTGTGGGGGGGGTTACATGGTGCACCTACTGGGCCTTGCCCGTCCACCACCCCCCACTCCCAGTGGCCATCACTGACCACTCCACCCCCACACCTATCACACAGAGCATAGAGGCAGATTTGAACGGTGATAGCAGGTGTTTAATGTGAAGCGATATGTACAGTCTGTGCCATAGCCCCTATAACTAAACTGTGCCCGGCACCCGTGCCGACTTAACTGGTTTCTAACTTTCTGGCCTTACGGGCCTTAACACTACGTCCAGGTAGTTCCCCAGATGGTACAGCAGGAGTGGAGGCAGCCTGCTGTGATTCGTGCCTCGCAACGAGGGTCCCCTTTTGCGCATGTTTCCTGGGGCGGCCTGGCCTGGATGGGCCCGCTGCTCCTTGGGCATCCAGTCTGGCATGGTGCCGCCCTGTTCTACCCACTGCCCACCAAATACACCAGGGACAGGAGGGGGGGGGGAGTCCGAGGTGCTGCGGTGTTCCGGCACCTCCCTGCAGGAGACGCCGACATGGGCCCCAGCATCTCCTCCTCCCTCGGGGTGCCCGATTAACCCCGGGCTTCTCCATGGCACGGGGGTGTGAGCGGAGCCATGCCCCACCACCTGGCGCTGCAAGTCCTGGAGGCCCTCTCTGGTATCTACCAGGATCTGTATGTTAGCGGCCATGGAGCTCAGGGAGTGCGCCATCCCTGCGATGTCAGCCCAACCTGGGCAATAGCGCCGATGCTCTCAGCCATGGCCTGCTGGGACTGGGCCATGGCCTGCTGAGACTGGGCCATGGCCTGCTGAGACTGGGCCATGGCCTGCTGAGACTAGGCCGTACTGAGGAGCGCCGCTGCAATCTGCAGCTGGCTCTGGCACATGGTTGCCTGTGAGTGGGCAGCCATGTACTGGCCATGGCCTCTGCCTGCACAGATAGCCCCAGGCCTTGCAAAACCTGACCCATGTCTGACACCTTCGCCCTCAGTGCCTCCGCCACCTGTGCAGTTTTGGCCTGATGGCACGCATGACCGGCACCACGCCCTGCTCCTGCAGATGGTTGGACTCCTCCACCTGCGTCTGGAGGTGCTAGAAGCCGGCCGCCATCCCCTCCTCTGGTCCCTGGGTCTCTGACTGCACCTGATCTATGGGTTGGAGTGGATATTCCAGAAAACCGGGACCCATCTGGGAGGCAGCTGGGCCAGGCTGCCCTCCGATCGTCCGGCCCCTCGGCTGCTCCTACCTCTACCTGCTGTACCAGAACAACTGTGTGGTGCGCACCAGTGAGTGTCCCAAAAGCCTCCTCACTAATGAGCCCAGCCGACGTGATAGTCTCTGAGATGGTGGAGGGTGTAGGAGATGGCAGTGACGGAAAGTCTATGCCATCATTGGACCCGAAGTCCGGGGTCTCCGAAGTCATATTGAGCTGTGTGTCTGTCCCCTGTTTGGCTGGGCCGGGACCATCGCCGGCTGGTCCTGCAAGACACAAGACAGCATGTATGGTTAGACAGACAGACGGGGGTGAGGCGGGAGGGGTGATGGGGTGGGGTGAGGGGGCGGGGTGAGCGGGGTGTCGTGAGGGGGGGTGTTGGGCACATATGTGTTGTGAGGGGCTGCATACATGCAAGGAGTTCTCTCTTGGTGGCGCGCCTCCGCTCTCTGCATCGGCAACCTCCCGCTCCTCCAGTCTGCCAACAATGTCCATTGCCCTCTGCTCGGGCACGGTGATGGACGTTGGTCTTCCAGTCCCCCTCCGGTCTTCTACCACTCCCAACGGTTGTGCGCGGACTTCTCCTGGCGGGGTGGGGGGGGGGGGCGGGGGAGAGGCAGACACAAACAGCAACAGTGTCAGATGGACCAACGCATGCAGCCCAGGGGTTGGGTCTCTGATGGCATCAGTGGCCAGGGCACCCAGCCATTGTGGCTGACGTGGATGGGTACATGGTGGGGGTGGAACCATCACCCTGGGAGAGGGGAGGGCAGGTCACATGTGTGTGTGTGGGAGGGGGGGTTGGTGCCAGGGGCACAGCGCTGGGTACTCACTCTGGCTGTCCTGACGAGGTGGTTCAGCTTCTTTCTGCACTGGTCTGCAGTCCTGGCCACCGGCCCGACGGCACTGACGGCCTCGGCCACCTTCACCCAGGCACGGCGACCGATGGTGCCTGCTGTTCTGCATCCCGGCCCGGGGTACAACACCAGCCTCCTCTCCTCCACGGCATCCAGGAGGGTCTCCAACTCGCCGTCACTAAATCGCGGCGCTGCTCGTCTGGCGGCCAACTTGCCTGCGGTGCTGAGTCTGTGGGGGGGGGGGGAATGCTTATGAGCAGCCGCGGCGTCGCGTCAATGACGGAATCGACAAATCGGTGGGCGGTCCCTCGGGCGCTTCACGTACCGCCCGTGCTAGCGCTAGCCCCTTGTGGGCCGTTGAATAGCTCCACCTGGGGGCCCGATGACGCCGTCGTAGAACTCCACAGTTTTCACCATGGCGTCAACATTTAGCCCCATTTTCGGAGAATCCAGCCCAGCGGATCTACCATTTAAAAGCTCGCTGTGCTCAACCAGCAAAAAGAAAATAGAGCACTGAATGTTTGAGTTTAACAACAATTTCACGGTATAATTACAAATAGATGGAGGAAGTCGACAATTAAATCCACTTGTGACATTGCTACTTGTAGGTTTTGTGTCATGTAACTCTGGACTGTATTCCATTCCCTGTAGCCACTCACCACTGATCCTGAAAATAGTATGGTGGCTCTTACTCAGTTTTCAGCTGAGCAGTGGTAACTCCTTGCAATGCTAATGACATGTGTTTCTGTCACAGGACGGGGGAAAGGCAACGGAAGAAAAGAGAAACCGGGGAAGAGAGGCAAACAACGGAACAAAGAAAATGGCAACAGGCAGAGCAAGAAGGAAAACAAGCCTGGGAATAAGAAAAAGAAAGGGCAGCCTGGGAAGGCCCCTCCTGCCACAACCCCAAGCCCCGTGCCATAGCAGCCTTATTTCAACGCAAACACTTCAATGCTGATACATATAAGTCGGCTTTTCTGAACTGGAGCACTGCTACAGAGAGGAATAAATACAAGGCTCTTGTTTCCCTCACTGTTTAAGATAAGAAGTGAAGTTATTGTTTTGATGACTTAAGTAATGGAGATCCATTGCACCTGGCTTCAGTGTATACCTGAAAATGGAACGAAATGGGAATTAAATAGTTCAGTGGATCTTTCAGAGGACGGTGTTAGGAACTTTCATCAAAACGATGGCTGAATATTGTAGAACAGGTCAACTGCAGAACTAATGGAGGTGACTGGTTCTGGGGGAGGGGGAGAGTGACTGGCAAAAAGGCTTCTGGAAATGTGCAAATATTTCTGCACCAATTTTGGGCAGTTGGTTCCTGCATTGAATGAAAGATGTAAACTTAATTTCCTGACAGAATGTTAGAATTATGCATCATTAAACTGCTTTAAAATATATTTCAAATGAAAATAAGGCAATAAAAACATATAACAAATTTCAAGTGATTAATTATTACAATGGTTGACTTATAATGGATCAGGTTTTCTTTGGTGCCACACCTGAATGTCTTTGTGGTACATGTTTTCTATATAACTTTGAAAATGAAGGCTGCTGTAGTCCTGCAGAGCTTGGTAACTGATATGAAGGTGTTGACACACAGCCAGGTCCCCCAGACATCCTCTTGAGAAAAATATTAAAACCCTCAAACAATTGTCAAACGATGTCAATGATTTCCTGGCCAGCCTCCCATCTCCCAGACCCCGTAAACTTGAGCCCATCGAAAGCTCTGCTGCCATATTTCATCTCCTCCAGTCATATGCATCCATCACCCTTACTCTTACAGACTAGTATTGCTTCCTGGTTCAGTAATGCCTCTATATTCAAATTCTCATCTTTTTTTCAAATCCCGCCACGTCCCTCTCTATCCCATCCAGCCCCACAACCCCCCTGCAAACTTTCTTCCACCACCATTGACAGCCATGCCGTCAGCTGCTGAGACTTTAAGCTCTGGAAATTCTCTCCTGAACCTCTCTCGCTCTTAGGCTTTTAAGATACTCTTTCAAACCTACCTGTTTGACCAAGCCTGTATCTTTTATCTACTTATGCGGCTCGGTGTTAAGTTTTGTTTGGAATCGCTTTTGCGATGTGTCTTGAGATGTTTGACTACGTTAAAAGTACTATTTAAATGCAAGTTGTTACTGAGCTGAGATAGGGACGCTCTCCAAGACTACCTGTGCATTTCCCTGCACACTAAGGTGAGCGTTGTCGATACTGGGAACCAAAACTGTCCCATGTTTACATCATAGGAATAAACCACCTGCTTGTCGCAAAATTTGAGCCAATTGATGCTGAACTCTTGAGAATTTCTATGCCATGAACTGAGACCAGGAACAAAGTTGTAACGGTTTAGACTCCAGTCAAGGAAAATCCCGACCCCTCTCAAAGATCTTTCTTAAACGATGCTCAGCATACGGTGCTGTTCCTGAAGGATTTGAAGGCATTAGGAATAGTGGAGCAGCTGGCTCTATTACTAGATTAGATGTTGCATGTGAAGAGAGAAACAGCTAAAGTTTCAGGCCGATGATTTGTTTGCTGAAATGGTTCTAACGAAAGATCATCAACCTGAAATGTTAACTCTGTTTCTCCCTCCACAGATGCTGTCCGACCTGCTGAGTGTTCCCCAGCATTTCCTGTTTTCAGAATGCTAGTTTTACTATCACATGTTTGTTCATTTGCTTTGACATCAAGAACTTTGGCAAAATTTATCAGAATATTTGTGCACACATTTTGCTTAATTTCTGCCACAAAGGATTTCTAATGATCAGTTAAATATCTGATTTTTGTGACTTGTTAGCACCAGGTAAGCAATTGCGATCTGTCAACACATTTTAATAACTATTTTTTCCAGAAATTAACACGAAATGCCTTGATTGTAATAACTTGGAATCTGATACCTGCCTTGCTGTTGACAGCAAATGACATTTGTGTAAAGTAGCCTTGGGCAAATAGGGTCTGATCCCCCAATTTTGAGGCACAAAGCGATTTTAGTCAATTGTAAATGGCCTGTGACTTACCCTGTGGTCAGCTATTGGACACTGTCTATTTTTTAATATACAAGATGACAAAAGAGTTGAGAGAGTCTTTAAAAGCTCCCCACAGGGGCTGCGATCAGGTAATGGAGCAAAATTGAATGAGAAATTCTGGCATATAGGAACATCGAAACAAGGGACCTAGGGGTGGAATTCAGTCTTTTGGCCTTCAAGTCTTCTCCACCATCCAATAAGATCATTGCTGATCTGGTTGTGGCCACAGATCCACTTTCCCATCTGTCCCACATAACCCTTAACACCCTACTCTATCCCTTGTCTATCAAAAATCTAACTCACCCTTGATTATGTCCAATGACCCAACCGCCAATGCTTTCTGGGGAAGATAATTTCTCAGACTATTGACCCTCTGAGAGAAAAAGTATTCTCTGCAAGTTTGTTTATAAAAGGAGGCCTCTACTGCCTAAACTGTGTCCTAGCTCGAGTATAGGAGTGTACCTCCAGAGGAAACATGGTCCCAATATCTACCCTATCAAGTGCCTCAAGATGTTTCAATAAGATCACCACTCATTCTTGTAAATGCAAGTGGGTATAAGTCCAACATGTTCCTTATTCCTTCATAGGATAAGCCCCTCACCCCAGGAAAGAATCAATTGAACATCCTATGAACTGTTTCGAACTCAATTATATAATTTTTCAGGTAAGGGGACTGAAACTGTACACAGTACTTCGGAAGTGGCCTCACCAAGTTGCAGTAAAGCAAGACCACCTTAATATTCCATTCCCCTTGAAATAAATGCTATCATCCCATTTGCCTCCCTTAACCATGCGCTGTGCCTGGGATCCCTGCGCACCACAGAGTTCTGCAATCTCTCCAACTTTAAAGAGTGCCCTGCTTTTCCACTCTTCCTGCCAAAGTGGATAAGTTCTCATTGTCTCACATTATACTCCATCTGCCAAACCATTATTTTGTAACAATATGTATTGACAGAAAAACGTCTCCAGAGTTAATGACATCAGGAGGTATGTTTTATGGACAGAAATTTACAACATGTGGATGTTTCATTGTTAACCAATCAGGCAGTTTTTTACATGTTTGTGCAGCCACTTGACAACAATGGTTTGGTACCGAGCATCCCATCTATAGCTGTGAATATATGCATTTGAAATAAGTAATCACACCATGGGGTCAGAAGACTAGGTGAGAATTTGTGCAAAGTTACTGTGGAATATTAAAACTGGAGGTCAAGAGAGAAAAGAAACAACACTGAGGAAGGGTGCTAGATCTAAGCATTTACTCTGAAAGAACCCAGTGTAACAATCAAATTGAGTAAAATAATTAATTAATAGGGTATGTTTTTATTGGTGACAAATTATAATTTTTGTTCTCTTTTATAACCCGATAAAGTAGGAAAGTACTGGACCTTGAGTGTTGAGTTCGAATTAATTGGCCTAACAGAAACCAGATTAAACTCTAGAATTCATGACAGAGTTGGAGAACGATCAAGAAAAGAAATTAGGGAAAAGGTTGCTATGAACGTTTTCAACAGAGGGAATTTAACTTTGGCATGAGGAGATCCTAGCTGGCCTGGATAAAACTATGTGACAGAAAGGAAAGGGAATTAATTGTGAATTGCAGCAGCAAGGTAAAGGGCAGATAGAGTACAGACATTACACGCAAAGTCAGCGAGTATTTGTCATCCATTGTTGCTGAAAGCAATGTCTAGGTAAGTATGTTGTCCTGAGGTTACGAAGGAGTCGAGAATCTAATACCTAGAAATTTATAGTGAGAGCTGAGTTGTCGAAATCAGTTGAATGAACGTTAGGTGGATTCTGTAACAGGCAGAAAGCCCCCAGAATCCCGCCCATGGGGTGAAGATGAAAATTGGTTCCAGAACCTTTTTACGGGCCATCTGCTTGATAGGCCAAATGTCCTTTTCTCCTTTTGCATTTTTTTCATATGATTATGTTTTTTCAGGATGTAAGGGTGGATTTTGGAAGTTGGCAAAGGCTGATTTTTCAGCTATCGGTGCAAACAGGCTAAAATCTAGTCCTGCCCCTGCCTGAGCACTCACATTTCCTCATTCTGTTCAGTGCCTAATTACCTACAAATCCAAGTGCAGATTAGGACCGATGCAGGGAGCACTGTAGTGGTGGAAGCAGATTTCCCCCTTCCACTCTTATTCTGGGGGTTATCCTTTGTCCCTAGTTAAACATCTGGGGCGCGATTCTACGGAAACATTTCTCAGTGTGCCAGCGACGGAATTGCTGCGGGCTTCCTGGTGCATGGCACAGTGAGGCCAGCAACGCTATTCAACGTTAATTGGTCCACTTAGCGAGGCCTCACGGGCTTCTCGTCGCAAATGCCGGCTCGCCAACTGATTCGCCGCCACCACGCTAGCCAGCTCCCCGCTAACAACGCCGAGCAGCACTTAAGCTGCACCTGCTCAGCCAAACCCAGCAGGCTCGCAACAATGGCGCCGAGGAGACCAGCCCAAAATTCGGGGGCATAGACCTGGGGAGGCTCCTGGATGTGGTGGAGACCAGCAGGGATGTCCTATTTCCCCAGGGGACGAGGTTGGTGAGCCACAAGGCAGCCAGTGCTGCCTGGGACAAGGTGGTAGCAGTCAGCTCAGGGCAGTGTGGCCAGGAGGGCTGACCTTCAGTGCCGAAAGAAGAGCAACGGCCTACACCAGGCAGCACGAGTGAGTAGACGCCAAAGCCCTCAGGTGAACAACCCTCCCTTCACCCCCCTCTCCCTCCACCCCAACCCTCCCTTCACATCACCCCCCGCAACAACTGTGAACCATGCATGTGGCTAACGATGCCATCTCTGTGTCTCCTCAGGAAAAGCTCTCCCATAATTGACGGGAGTGGGCTCAGACTGGTGATGGGGTGCAGACTTGAGAATCCTCATCATCTTTGAGCAACGGGCCCTCAAGGTGACAGGTGTGGCTGAGGACAGGGTGATCACCAACACGGTGGCTGGCGGATGCCGCAGAGGTGAAGAACCACCAGGCTCCACCTGGAGGACCTGTCAAACGTGAGTTGTTATTACTTTACTGACTGACCCATCCCTCCCACTGATCACGGGCTGGATTCTCTGAGACATCGTGCCGAAATCGCGAAACGTGATCGGCCAGAGAATCGGCATCCGACTCCGAAATGGGGTTTGACACCGGTTCCGCGCTGGTTTTGGGTACTCCGGACCCCCCAACCCGACGGAATCGCAGCGCCCGCTGCACGGCACGGAGCATCTCGTTATCTGCCCCGACGACCGATTCTCTTGAGCCTCAGCGATTCTGTGGCCCGGATGGGCCGACTTCCCGATGGCGTGGTTCTAACCACCTGTAAAAAATCGTGATACCGGCGTGTTGGCTGAGGCGGCTGCGAGAGGAGGTAGGAGTTGGCGTGGGGGGACTGCAGGATCCTGTAATGGACACCGGCCGTTCTTTCTGCGGGGAGGAGAGGGGGCGGAAGGGGGGCCCTGCCAGGGCTGGGGAGGGGAGGAGAAGGGGGCGACAAGCCGAGCAGTTGGAGAGCCCCCGACATGCCAGGGCGGTGCCCATCCACCGAGCCCCATTACTGCGGCCTTGCTGGCCACCCAGCTCTGGCACTGGGTGAATGAAGGGTTAACGGCCGTATGGGTGGGTGGGTGCCACCCCCCTCCCCGGCCAACCCACTCAACTGCCGACATCCACCGGGGGGAACACCCAGGGCCACACCGACGAGGGCAGTGCCATGAAACAGTGATCCTGGCAGCAGGGACGGGCGCCAGGAGCGGGGGCACCAATAGGGTGGGGGGCACGTGTGGCTGGTGCGCGCGGTGCCAACCAGGGCGACCATGTAGCCCATGGCACCTGGTTGTGCACGGGTGTACGCGCCATGACAAAATTTTCTTCCCTCGCCCCCTGCAGATTATCATGTTTGGTAACCAACCAGCGATGTTGTCCGCCATGGCAGGGGCCGCTGCCCTACTTGCAGCCCTGTGGCAGCATCAGCGGAGGCATCTCAGAGAGGCGGCTGAGGCTGTAGCAGAGGAGCGGACTGCAGAGGGGCAGGTGGCAGCCGCTCAGGCTGGAGGGCCATCCGCCCGACAGGCCGAGAAGGAGGAACGGGACGAGGAGGAGGAGGAGGAGATGGTGGTGGTGACAAGAAAGCGCCTGAAGCGGCGGCGCATGTCCTTTGAGGAACTCCCGGACAGGGCATGCAGGAGTAGACTGCAGATGAGCCGGGAGACTGCCGGACACATCTGCCACATGATGGCACACCTGGCATTGCGTGGGAGTGGGGGAGGACACCCGTTATCGATGGCCGTCAAGGTGACGGTCGCCCTGAACCTTTATGCCACAGGGTTGTTCCAGTCACCGAGTGTGGACCTGTCCGGCATCTCCCAGGCATCGGCACACAGGTACATCCATGATGGACACCCTGTATGCCCTGGTGGACCGCTACATCCAGTTCCCTGTGAATCACGCCCACCAGGATGCCTGGGCAGTGGGGTTCGCTGCCGTCGCCGGAATCCCCCGGGTCCAGGGGGTCATCGATGGGGTGCACATCACCCAATGGCCACCGGCGAATAACAGGCTGTTGTTCACCAACTGCATGGGGTACCACTCCCTGAATGTTCAGGTGGTCTGTGACCATCAGATGAAGATCCTGCATGTCTGCACCCGATTCCCATGCAGTGTGCAAGACCCCTTCATACTGGCTCAATCTGTGATCTTAGGCATGTTCGAGGGACACCCCCCAGCTTCCGGGCTGGTTGTTGGGCGACAGGGGTTACCCGTTGTGGTGGCTGATGATGCCTATACGGAGGCCACAGAGCGACGCAGAGACCAGCTACAATGAGGCCCATTGTGCTACCAGGGGTGTGGTCGAGCGGTGCTTCAGGGTCTTGAAGATGCGCTTCAGGTGCCTGGACCGCTCTGGAGGGGCCCTCCAGTACGAGGCAAGGAGGGTCGGCCGCATCGTGGTGGTCTGCTGCGTCCTCACAATATAGCCCAGCAGAGGGGCGATGCGCTGGAGGAGGATGAGGCAGGGGCAGGCCTCGTCGGACAAGAAGGATGAGGAGGAGGACAATGGGCGGGACATGGCGGCTGGCCATGCATGGGAGGCCACACAACGCCATCACCAGGACCAGTGAGCACGGGACGCTTTAGTCGACACACGTTTCACTAACTGGGAAGGGGGGTTCACCAACTTGGGGGGGGGGGGGGGGAGGCGGGGGGGGGGGGGGGGGTTTGCTCGGCAGGGATAAGGACACCACGATACCACACCCTATCACCACCGAACCACCCTCACCTCCCACACCACCGAACCACCTTAACCTCCCTCACCACCGAACACCCTCACCTCCCACACCACCGACCACCCTCACCTCCCACACCACCGAACCACCTTAACCTCCCACACCACCGACCACTCTCACCTCCCACACCACCGACCACCCTCACCTCCCACACCACCAGACATCCTCACCTCCCACATCACCGACCACCCTCACGTCCCACACCACCGAACCACCCGCATGCACCCCCCCCTCCATTATAGATATCTGTGGCACAACGAGCTGGGGCACTGTGTTGGCAGTGACAGCGGGTCTGGTCCATGAAATGGAGGATGTTGACAGCCCGCTCTGCGATGAGCTCCATGCTCCACATTGTTGGACAATGTCTGACTCAAGCCCACTGTAGCACCTCCTACCTGGGTGATCCCTGCATGCGAGCTGGCCAGTCCATCACACGGTCCTGTCAAATAGCTGGGGAGGGGGTGCGGATGATGTTCATGGCGGGGGGGGGTTACACAGTGCACCTACTGGGCCTTGCCCGTCCACCACTCCCCACTCCCAGTGGCCATCACTGACCACCCATCCCCACACCCATCAGACAGAGCAGAGGCAGGTTTGAACGGTGATAACCGGTGTTTAATGTGAAGAGGTATATACAGTCTGTGCCCGAGCCCCTATAACTAAACTGTGCCCTGCACCCGTGCCAACTTAACTGGTTTCTAACTTTCTGCCCTTACAGGCCCTAACACACAATGCCTAGGTGGTTCCCCAGATGGTACAGCAGGAGTGGAGGCGGACTGCTGTGACTCCTGACCTGCGACGATGGTCCCTGTTGGTGCTCGTCTCCTGGGCCAGCCCGGCATGGATGGTCCCAGCTGCACCTTGGTCTCCCGGGTAGCATGGTGCCGCCCTGTTCTGCCCGCTGCCCACCAGATGCACCAGGGACAGGAGGGGGACGGGGGGGGCGGGAGTCCGAGGTGCTGCGGTGTTCCGGGACTTCCCCTGCAAGAGTCATCGGCACGGCCCCAGCACCTCCCCCTCCCTCCGGGTGCACGATGGCCCCCAGGTTTCTCCATGGGATGGGGGTGCGAGCAGAGCCAAGCCCGAGGCCCCCCCAATACCTGGCACTGCCAGTCATGGATGCCCTCTCTGGTATCGACCGTGGTTGTGTGTTAGCAGCCATGGAGCATAGGGTGTGGACCATCTCCGTCTGGGACTGTGCCACCTTCCTCTAGGTCTGTGCGATGCCGGCCAGCAACTGAGCGCGCCGATGCTCTCAGCCATGGCTTGCTGTGACTGGGCCACACTGAGGAGCGCAGCTACAATCTGCAGCTGGCTCTGCCACATGGTTGCCTGCACGGAATGCCCAGGTCTTGCATACTCTGACCCATGTCCGACACCTTCGCCCCCATTGGCTCCACCGCGGACACCACCCATGCGGTTTCGACCTGCGGGCACGCATGACTGGCACTACTCCCTGCTCCTGCAGGCGGTTGGACTCCTCCACCTACGCCTGCAGGTGCTGGAAGCCGGCCGTCATCTCCCCCTCCAATCCCTGGGTCTCTGACCGCACTGGAACTATGGGTGGGAATGGATCTTCCAGGAGCCCGGGAGACGTCTGGGTGGTAGCTGGGGCCGGGCTGTCCTCTGACCGTCCAGCCCCTCGGCTGCTCCTACCTCCACCTGCTGTACCGGATCGACTGTGTGGTGTGCACCGGTGAGTGTCCCAGAAGCCTCCTCACTAATTTGTCCAACCGAAGTGATAGCCTCCAAGATGGTGGATGGTGTTGGAGACAGCAGTGACAGAACCTCAACTTCCTCACCCGACCCGAAGTCCGGAGTCTCCTGGGTCATGGGCTCCTGTGTGTTTGTCATCTGTGTGTCTGCACCCTGTGTGTATGTCCCATGTGTGTTTGTCCCCTGTGTGTTTGTCCCCTGTGTGTTTGTCCCCTGGATCGTGATATCCCGTGTGTTTGTCCCCAGTGTCTCTGTCCCCTGTGTGTCTGTCTCCTGTGTGTTTGTCCCCAGTGTTTTTGTCCCCTGTGTCTCTGTCCCCTGTGTCTCTGTCCCCTGTGTCTCTGTCCCCAGTGTCTCTGTCCCCAGTGTCTCTGTCCCCAGTGTCTCTGTCCCCTGTGTGTTTGTCCCCTGTGTGTCTGTCTCCTGTGTCTCTGTCCCCTGTGTCTCTGTCCCCTGTGTGTCTGTCCCCTGTGTGTCTGTCCCCTGTGTTTCTCTGTCCCCTGTGTGATACGCAA
The DNA here is from genome assembly GCF_047496885.1 of Scyliorhinus torazame. Taxonomy (NCBI): domain Eukaryota; kingdom Metazoa; phylum Chordata; class Chondrichthyes; order Carcharhiniformes; family Scyliorhinidae; genus Scyliorhinus; species Scyliorhinus torazame. The sequence goes on along the minus strand of NC_092707.1, from coordinate 189,683,098 downwards.
TCAATACGCTTGAGTCCACGTGGAGTCATATCGATTCAGCTTTAATCAGATAGAACTGTACCTAGCAGCGAAGTTACAGAAGTGAAGGCTGCTGGGATGGCATTGGTTCATATACCCCGCCTCTCAGGGCGGGGCTATGTACATTGCCCAATGATAGACCCCGCGGTCTAGCCAATGGTTATTCCTCTCTCTGGTACCGCAATACCTGGTATTACCACATTCACCCCCTGTTAAAAAAAGAGTCGGCGGGGTGATGGCCAGTATTACTGTCGCCTTTTCATGGTAGGACCAGATATTGCAGGTACCATGCTATCGAGGGTTACAGAGAAAGTTCTTGCATTGTTAATTTTCCTCATGGTGCTGCAATCAGACGATCGGGCGGCCTGGTCGTCCTACTGGAGCGTCTAAGTGTCGGCAGCGATCCTGGTGAGGGCACCGGCAGTAGTGACTCCGGGAACGTGGTGTCTTCCTCCCAGGCAGTTTCGTCACCCCTAGGTGGCGCTGTAAGGTCGAAAGATGGGCAGAAGGAAGGGGTGCCTGTAGGGGGCGTCGGTGCCTGTTTGGCTCTGGGTCAGGGTTCTGGCAGCAGTACTGACCCTCCGGTCAGGTACGGAGGGGGGGGGGGCAGTGGCTGGGGCGAGTGTGGTGCTCCGGCGGGCGCCAGGTCCCGGAGGGAAACCGTATCTTGGCGTCCGTCGGGGAACGCTACGTAGGTGTACTGGGGGTTGGCATGCAGCAGGTGGACCCTTTCGACCAGCGGGTCCGACTTGTGCGCCCTCACATGTTTCTGCAGCAGGACGGGTCCGGGTGTTGCTAGCCAGGTTGGGAGCGAGGTCCCAGAGGAGCACTTCCTGGGGAAAACAAGGAGACATTCATGAGGTGTCTGGTTCGTGGTAGTACATAGCAGTGACCGAATGGAGTGCAGGGCCACTGGGAGGACATCTTGCCAGCGGGAGACTGGGAGATTCCTGGACCGAAGGGCCAGCAGGACGGTCTTCCAGACCGTTCCGTTCTCCCTTTCTACCTGCCCGTTTCCCCGGGGGTTGTAGCTGGTCGTCCTGCTGGAGGCGATGCCTTTGCTAAGCAGGAACTGGCGCAGCTCGTCGCTCATAAAGTAGGACCCCCTATCACTGTGGATGTATGCGGGGAAACCGAACAGTGTAAAAATAGTTTGGAGTGCCTTGATGACGGTGGTTGTGGTCATGTCTGGGCAGGGGATGGCGAATGGGAACCGGGAGTGCTCATCAATCACGTTCAGGAAGTACGTGTTGCGGTCAGTGGAGGGGAGGGGGCCTTTGAAGTCCATGCTGAGGCGTTCAAAGGGACGGGAAGCCTTTATCAGATGTGCCCTCTCTGGTCGGTAGACGTGCGGTTTGCACTCCGCGCAGATTTGGCAGTCCCTGGTGACAGTCCTGACCTCCTCGATGGAGTAAGGCAGGTTCCGGGACTTAACAAAATGGAAGAACCGGGTAACTCCCGTGTGGCAGCGGTCCTCGTGGAGGGCTCGGAGGCGGTCTACTTGTGCGGTGGCACAAGTGCCGCGGGATAGGGCATCAGGCTTCCCGGGACGATACAAGATCTCATAATTGAAGGTGGAGAGTTCGATCCTCCACCGCAAGATCTTGTCGTTTTTAATCTTGCCCCGCTGTGCATTATCGAACATGAAGGCCACCCACCATTGGTCCGTGAGGAGAGTGAATCTCCTGCCGGCCAGGTAATGCCTCCAGTGCCGCACAGCTTCCACTATGGCCTGGGCCTCCTTTTCGACCAAGGAGTGGCGAATTTCGGAGGCATGGAGAGTGCGGGAGAAGAAAGCCACGGGCCTGCCTGCTTGGTTGAGGGTGGCGGCCAGAGCTACGTCAGACACGTCGCTCTCGACCTGGAAGGGGAGGGACTCGTCGATGGCGCGCATCGTGGCTTTTGCGATGTCTGCTTTGATGCGGCAGAAGGCATGGCGGGCCTCCGTCGACAGGGGGAAGGTCGTGGATTGGATTAGGGGTCGAGCCTTGTCGGCGTAATTAGGGACCCATTGTGCATAGTAGCTAAAGAAGCAGCGCTTTAGGGCCTTGGGGCAGTGAGGGAGGGGGAACTCCATAAGGGGGCGCATGCGTTCAGGGTCGGGGCCTATGACTCCATTTCGCACTACGTAGCCTAGGATGGCTAGACGGTCGGTGCTAAACATGCACTTCTTATTGTAGGTCAGATTCAGGAGGTCCGCGGTCTGGAGAAATTTACGGAGGTTGGTGTCGTGGTCCTGCTGGTCATGGCCGCAGATGGTGACATTGTCAAGATACGGGAACATTGCGTGTAAGCTGTACCGGTCAACCATTCGGTCCATCTCACGCTGGAAGACAGAGACCCCGTTTGTGACACCGAAGGGAACCCTTAAAAAGTGGTAGAGCCACCCATCTGCTTCGAAGGCAGTGTACTGGCGGTCGCTATTACGGAGGGGTAGCTGGTGGTAGGCAGACTTGAGATGCACCATGGAGAAGACCTTGTATTGCGCGATCCTGTTTACCAGGTCGGCAATACGGGGGAGGGGGTACGCGCCCAGTTGATGGTCTGGCTATAGTCGATGACCATCCTATGCTTCTCCCCGGTCTTAACCACCACTACTTGAGCCCTCCAGGGGCTGTTGCTTGCTTCGATGACCCCTTCCTTCAGCAGCCTCTGGACCTCGGACCTGATGAAGGTCCGGTCCTGGGCACTGTACCGTCTGCTCCTGGTGGCAACGGGTTTGCAATCCGGGGTGAGGTTCGCAAACAGGGAAGGCGGGTCGATCTTAAGGGTCGCGAGGCCGCAAACCGTAAGGGGGGGTATAGGGCCGCCGAATTTAAAAGTAAGGCTTTGTAGGTGGCACTGGAAATCCAGTCCCAGAAGGGTAACTGCGCAGAGGTGCGGTGCACGTATAGACGGAAATTGCGGAATTCCCTGCCTTGGATGGTGAGGCAGAACTCTTTTATCTGCACCGCGTGTGACCCGGAGGCCAGGGAGATCCTTTGTTGGGTGGGGTAGGTGAACAGAGTCGGGGTGGACGAAACTCTCCGTGCTCCCGGAGTCGATGAGGCATGACGTCACGTGGCTGTTGATGCCGATCGTCGTGGTGGCCTTTGCTAGCGTTCAGGGCCGACTCTGGTCCAGGGTGACGGAGGCCAGCTGCAGCAAGGAGTGAAGATCGGGCAGCGCATCGTCAGCCGTGTTGGGGGCTTGAGGCCCCATCCAAGGTGGCGCCGTCCATGGATCGCAAATGGAGTCCGGGGACTCCGAGGAAGGCGGCGGGGTAAACAAAATGGCGGCGGGGAGGCCAGCTGCAACAAAGGGTTTTGGTCGGGCGGCACGTAGCCAGCTGCGCTGGGGGCTTGAGGCCCCATCCAAGTTGGCGCCGGCCAGGGATCACCCATGGAGTTCGGGGACGGAGACTCCGACGATTGGACCAGCGAGGGACAGAATGGCTGTGCCTACTCCTCCAGCATGATTGCCGGAGGGGGAAAGAATGGCTGCCGCTGCGACGCTGCCTGGCGGGGCAAAAGCTGCGGTGGGCGTTGGGCCGGCGGGGCTGGGAAATGGGAGTGCGGCGGTGGGCCTGGGACGGTCGGGACGCGGAAGAACGGCTGTGGTTGCACAGCATGTGGCTGGAGGAATGGCTGAGGGTAGTCGTTGGATACCGCATTCACCGCGTGGGCGAGGCAGACCGCGGCATAGTGGCCTTTCTTGCCGCACCCTTTGCAGGTGACGGTGCGGGCCGGGCAGCACGCGGGTGGGTGATTCGCCTGGCCGCAGAAGAAGCAGCGCGGTAGCGGGGCGCCTTGCCACGCAGGCCTGCGGAGTTAGCGGGTAAGTCTGGGGGTTAGGCGGGTAAGTCTGGGGGCTGCCGCGGCGGGTTGCCACGCAGCCCAGGGGGGCGCAGTGCGCGTGGGGGCGTACGCAAGGGCGTTTCTGTATGCCACGTCCATGGACCCAGCCAGGGCCCGGGCCTCGGTGAGGCCCAGCGTCTCCATTTCGAGCAGCCTTCGCCGAATGTAAGGGGAGATCATACCTGCCACAAAAGCGTCTCGAATTAAAAGTCCGGAGTGCTCGTTCGCCGTCACTGCTGGGCAGCCGCAGTTTTGGCCCAGCACGATCAGTGCCCTGTAGAAATCTTCTAGCGTCTCATCTGGGCTCTGCCGTCTCGTTGCCAGCAGGTGACGAGCGTAGACCTGATTAAGTGGACGAATGTAGTGTCCTTCCAGCAGTTACATGGCTTTATCATAGTTCGCCGCCCCTTCGATCAGGGGGTAGTTCGCCCGGCGACCCGCGAGCGCAGGAGGTGCATTTTCTGCCTTTCCGTGGGGGTGTCCCCTGTGTGTCCGTCTCGAGGTAGCTCTGGAAGCATGCCAGCCAATGCTTAAAAATCTCGGTGGAGTTTTCTGCGTGCGGGCTGAGCTGAAGGCACGTTGGCTTGATGCGGAGATCCATCCTTCAGAAGAATTTATCTGATTAAATTGATACGCAATCAATACGCTTGAGTCCACGTGGAGTCATATCGATTCAGCTTTAATCAGATAGAACTGTACCCAGCAGCGAAGTTACAGAAGTGAAGGCTGCTGGGACAGCATTGGTTCTTATACCCCGCTTCTCAGGGCGGGGCTATGTACATTGCCCAATGGTAGACCCCGCGGTCTAGCCAATGGTTATTCCTCTCTCTGGTACCGCAATATCTGGTATTACCACACTGTGTGTTTGTCCCCAGTGTGTTTGTCCCGTGTCTCTGTCCCCTGTGCGTTTGTCCCCTGTGTGTCTGTCCCCCATGTGTCTATCCCCGTGTGTCTGTCCCATGTGTGTCTGTCCCCCGTGTGTCTGTCCCCCATGTGTCTATCCCCGTGTGTCTGTCCCATGTGTGTCTGTCCCCCGTGTGTCTGTCCCCTGCGTGTCTGTCCCCTGCGTGTCTGTCCCGTGTGCTTGTCCCAAGTGTGACTGTCGCCTGTGTGTTTGTTCCGTGTGCTGTCCCCTGTGTGTTTGTCCCCTTTGTGTCTGTCCCATGTGTGTCTGTCCCCTGTGTGTCTGTCCCCTGTGTGTCTGTCCCCTGTGTGTTTGTCCCCTGTGTGTCTGTCCCCTGTGTGTCTGTCTCCTGTGTGTCTGTCCCCTTTGTGTCTGTCCCATGTGTGTTTGTCCCCTGTGTGTCTGTCCCCTGTGTGTCTGTCCCCTGTGTGTCTGTCCCCTGCATGTCTGTCCCGTGTGCTTGTCCCAAGTGTGACTGTCGCCTGTGTGTTTGTTCCGTGTGCTGTCCCCTGTGTGTTTGTCCCCTTTGTGTCTGTCCCCTGTGTGTTTGTCCCCTGTGTGTCTGTCCCCTGTGTGTCTGTCCCCTGTGTGTCTGTCCCCTGTGTGTCTGTCCCCTGTGTGTCTGTCCCCTGTGTGTCTGTCCCCTGTGTGTCTGTCCCCTGTGTGTTTGTCCCCTGCGCTTGGAATGCAGCAAGGCTCTGAAAAGCAACCTCCAGAGAGGTGGCTAACTTTACCGTGTCGTCCAGGTCCTGGACCCCTTTTTCGACCAGGCGCGGTCTCACATAATTCGACCGGACTCCCGCCACGTAGACGTCTCGGACAGGGGACAAACACACAGTGGGCAGGCACACAGGGGTCAAACACACAGGGGACAGACACACAGGGGACAGATGTACAGGAGACCACGACCGAGGGGACAGACACACAGGGGACAGACACACAGGGGACAGACACACAGGGGTCAGACACACAGGGGTCAGACACACAGTGGTCAGACACACAGGGGTCAGACACACAGGGGTCAGACACACAGGGGTCAGACACACAGGGGTCAGACACACAGGGGTCTGACACAGAGGGGTCAGACACAGAGGGGTCAGACACACAGGGGACAGACGCACAGGGGACAGATGCACAGGGGACAGACACACAGGGGACAGACACACAGGGGTCAGACACACAGGGGTCAGACACAGAGGGGTCAGACACAGAGGGGTCAGACACACAGGGGTCAGACACAGAGGGGTCAGACACAGAGGGGTCAGACACAGAGGGGTCAGACACACAGGGGACAGACGCACAGGGGACAGATGCACAGGAGACCACGACCGAGGGGACAGACACACAGGGGACAAACACACAGGGGACAGACACACAGGGGACAGACACACAGTGGACAGATGCACAGGGGACAGACACACAGGGGACAGACACACAGGGGTCAGACACACAGGGGTCAGACACAGAGGGGTCAGACACAGAGGGGTCAGACACACAGGGGTCAGACACAGAGGGGTCAGACACAGAGGGGTCAGACACAGAGGGGTCAGACACACAGGGGACAGACGCACAGGGGACAGATGCACAGGAGACCACGACCGAGGGGACAGACACACAGGGGACAAACACACAGGGGACAGACACACAGGGGACAGACACACAGTGGACAGATGCACAGGGGACAGACGCACAGGGGACAGACACACAGTGGACAGATGCACAGGGGACAGAGACACGGGACAGACACACAGGGGACAGACACACAGGGGACAGACACACAGGGGACAAACACACGGGACAGACGCACAGGGGACAGATGCACAGGGGACAGAGACACGGGACAGACACACAGGGGACAGACACACAGGGGACAAACACACAGGGGACAGACACACAGGGGACAGACACACAGGGGACAGACACACAGGGGACAGACACACAGGGGACAGACACACAGGGGACAGGCACACAGGGGACAAACACACAGGGGACGTTGAGCTCCATGTGCTGAGTGGCCGTAACGGCCTGGTAATTACAGTTGCGTGCGAGGGTTTTGAGGTCGCGTAGGTAGTCATCTAGCGACTCCCCGGGGCGCTGCCGGCGAGTGGTGAAGACGTGTCGCGCGTAGACCTTGTTCACAGGCCGTACGTAGAGGCGCTCGAGCAGCGCGTGGGCATTTGTATAGGAGGTGGCCTCGTCGAGCTGGACAGAAATGCGATGGCTCACCCGTGCATGGAGGAGGCTCAGCTTCTGTTCATCAGTGATGGATGGCGTGGACGATGCGGCGAGGTAGGCCTTGAAGCGTCGAAGTCAGTGCAAAAAAATTTATTTTGCCTCCGAGGCCTGCGGATCGAGTTCCAGTCTGTCAGGTTTGAGGGCTGATTCCATAGTTGTATTTAAGCTGATTAAATTGATGCGACCATCAATTCACTCAAAGACACGAGGAGAAGTAAATCGTGGTTTTAATCCGCTCAGAACAGTGCCTGCCTGCGACAGGTACAATACTGGGAACTGCCTGCAGTTCCCTCTTTATACTTCCTCTTAAGGGGAGGAGCCATGGGCGGAGCCCGTTCATGCCCCAACATATCCCCCTGTGGGTGGAGCCACACAATGGCCCATAGGTGGAGCCCACAGGGTTAACAACATAACACAACAGCAGAGCATGATACAAATGCACTGGTGAATTATTAGCACTATACATTCACCACAGTGTCTGTCCCCCGTGTGCTGTCCCCTGTGTGTCTGTCCCCTGTGTTATGGGCGAGGCGTTTTCAGAACCCCAAAATGTATCATGGAGTTTAACCAACCTCTCCCTTTAATGGATTTGTTGCTTTTCCGAGCACACGGCTTTTTCCCTAGGTGTGGGATTACAATTATGGACACGTGGGTTTTTAAACACAAAATACTGTTTGTTCCATGAACTCAACATAACATCTTAAATAAACATTGGATCTCTTAACACCCCTTACTTCAAAGATAACTCAGAAAATATTGCAACAGTAAATAACTCCTTAAAATGTTCCTTCAAACTTCCAAGAGACTTAACACCTTTAAACAAAATCACATTAGGTTACAGGTTTTACAATTATGAGTTTAAATCACCCAAATGATCCAGAAATAGTCTTTTATGCAGAGATCCAGCTCACTGCAAAACACAGACACACACCCCACTCTTTTCCTCCAAACTTGCAGCTCTCTGGAAATACACAGACACTCCCAAGCTCTTTTCAAACTGGCTTTCTCCTTTTAATCAGCTCCCAGCAAAACAGCCAGACACATTGAAGCTGCTCTCAGCAAAACCAGCCAGGCACTTTTTAAAACTGCAAAACACAAACAAAACTGCAAAAACTCCCAAAATGGCTGAACTGAACTGAGCTCTACCCACTCTATGACATCACTGTATTCTTAAAGGTACATTGCTTAAACATGCAGTTCTGAAAGGCACTCTCGCATGACACCTGTGTGTCTGTTCCCTGTATGTCTGTCCTGTGTGCTTGTCCCATGTGTGTCTGTCGCCTGTGTGTTTGTCCCCTGTGTATTTGTCCCCTTCGTGTCTGACCCCTGTGTGGTTGTCCCCTGTGTGTCTCTCCCTGTGTGTTTGTCTCCTGTGTACTGTCCCGTGTGTACTGTCCCCTGTGTGTCTGTCCCCTGTGTGCTGTCCCCTGTGTGTTTGTCCCCTTTGTGTCTGTCCCCTGTGTGCTGTCCCCTGTGTGTTTGTCTTCTGTCTGTCTGTCCCCTGTGTCTGTCCCCTGTGTGTTTGTCCCATGTGTGTTTGTCCCCTGTGTTTGTCCCCTGTGTGTCTGTCCCCTCTGCCTCTGGCCCCTGTGTGTCTGTCCCCTGTGTGCCTGTCCCCTGTGTGTTTGTCCCCTGTGTGCCTGTCCCCTGTGTCTCTGGCCCCTGTGTGTCTGTCCCCTGTGTCTCTCTCCCCTGTGTGGCTGTCCCCTGTGTGCCTGTCCCCTGTGTCTCTGGCCCCTGTGTGCCTGTCCCCTGTGTCTCTGTCCCCTGTGTGGCTGTCCCCTGTGTCTCTGTCCCCTGTGTGGCTGTCCCCTGTGTGTCTGTCCCCTGTGTCTCTGTCCCCTGTGTGCCTGTCCCCTGTGTCTCTGGCCCCTGTGTGTCTGTCCCCTGTGTCTCTGTCCCTTGTGTCTCTGTCCCCTGTGTGTCTGTCCCCTGTGTTTTTGTCCCCTGTGTGTCTGAAACCTGTGTGTTTGTCCCCTGTGTGTCTGTCCCTTGTGTGTTTGTCCCCTGTGTCTCTGTCCCCTGTGTGCCTGAAACCTGTGTGTCTGTCCCCTGTGTGTCCGTCCCCTGGGTCGTGGTCTCCTGGCTCATCTCGGGCACAGGGCTGGTGTTCTGGTTGCTTTCCCTGTCGTTGCTCATGTTCCTGGCGGGCACCGGCCCTGGCACTGGCTGGGGGCGGAGGGCCCCGGCTGGGCAGTCCCATCGCCGGCTGGCCCTGTAAGGCACAAGACAGCATGTATGGTTGGACAGCCGGATGGGGGTGAGGTATAGGTGGTGAGGGGGTTTGGGGTGTGGGGTGAGGGGTTTGGGGTGTGGGGTGAAGGGAGTTTGTGTGTGGGCACACATGTGTCGTGATGAGCCGCAACAAGCAGGGGGTCTCACTTTCTGGCGCGCCTCCGATCTACGCCTCGGCAACCTCCCTCTCATCCGGCCCGCCATCAAAGTCGAGTGCCCTTTGCCCGAGCACGGTGAGGGGACGCAGGTCTGGTGGTCCCCATCTGGTCTTCTCCTGCTCCCAGCAGTTATGCGCGGACTTCTCCTGGGGGGCAAACACAAGCAGCAACAGTGTTAGACGGTCCGACGCATGCAGCCCAGGGGTTTGGTCTCTGATGGCATTTCTGCACAGGGCACCCGGCCTTGGCGGCTGGCATGGGTGGGTGCATCCATGTTGATCAGGGTGGGGGTGGGACCGTCCCCCTGGAGGGGAGGGGTCACATGTGTGTGGGGGGTAGGGTGCTTGGTGCCAGGTGCTCAGTGCTGGGTACTCACCCTGGCTGCCCTGAGGAGGTCGTGCAGCTTTCTCCTGCACTGGTCTGCAGTCCGGGCCTCCTCGCAGGCGGCGCCTGCCACATCTGCCCACACACGGCGAACAGTGGCGCCTGCTGACCTTCCTCCCGGTCCGGGGTACAGCCTTCTCTCCTCCACGGCATCCAGGAAGCTCTCCAGTTCGCCGTCCCGAAATCGCGGCGCTGCTCTCCTGGCACCCAACTTACCTGTGACGCTGTGTGTCGGGGGGAGAATTATTAAGTTCAGCCGCGCTTCACGATCCTCCCGTCCTAGCCCCCTTGTGGACATTGAATCGCTCCACCTGGGGGCCCGATGACGCCATCGTGAAACTCCACGGTTTTCACGACGGCGTCAACACTTTGCATCATTTGGGAGAACCCAGCCCCACATGTCCATTCTCCCGCAGGTCCTCCAGCCGACTGCGCCGTCCCATCCCGGGCCGCTCCCTGTGCACCTCACAGGTGACCACCTCCGCGGAGAGCTCCGAGGATGGCCACCATAATAGTCACATCACAACTGTCATCCCCACCCTCCACCCACGCAGATACACCCATATGTATTTGTTCGTGGTCAGGCTTCTAGGGCACAATCTGGTGAGCACCACATTGCTGCTGATGTCCATCAAGTGGAGGCAGGAACCCCCAGGAGAGACAGCAGTAGGAGCACTGCTGGCTCCCTGGACCCAGCTGGGTCCCAGCCTGATGCTGAGCCTCTGGAACAGGGTTACGTGGAGCTGATGGAGACAATAGGGAACGTCCAGGATGTTCAGGGGGAGATGTCAACATCACTCCAGCAGATCCATAGCTAATTGTAGGAGTCCCAGAGGATATGGGTGCAGGAGATGGCCGGACAATTAGTGGCACTGAGGCCAACACTGCTAGGGTGGCGACCTCAGTGTTGGGCCTGGAGCATTCCGTCGGCACCATGAGTGAAGGTGTCCAAGGCATCGCTCAATCGGTGATGGCCATGGCTGAGGGTCTCGGCAGAATGTCCGACTCGCTGAGGGATGTCACCCAGCACTAGACTGATCTTGATGAGATTCTGCGGGACTTGTCCCGCTCTCAGACGAGCATCTCTGAGACACTGCGGAGCTCATCCCAGTCGCAGCTGGGCATTGCCAAGGCACTGCAGAGCATGGCCCGGTCATTGGGGGATGTGCCCCAGACACTGAGGAGCATCGCCGAGGGCGCGACACGATGGTGCAGACATTGGGGAACCGGCAGTTTGGCAGAGCCAGATGATGCAGGGGCAGACGGGGCTCGGACCAGCTGCCTCTCCATCCCAAGGTGAACCCCAGGGCCCTATGGGCATCGACCGGGAGTAGGGGGTGATGACTGCCACCTCGGATCCGTCCAATGGGGCAGTGGCGGTGGCCACCAAATCCGCTGAGTTCCACCCCCTTGATGAGGCCAGGCCTCGAGGTCAGCACATGGGATAGGGCGGCAGGGCTGTGCATGTGCCGTCGGCAAGTGCGCCAGGACCCTCCGGCCCCAGAGGCCACAGAGGATGCCCGCCGGGGCATCGAAGGCCATAGGACGAGATAAGCAGCTGGGTGTCTCCACCTCAGGTGTGCATCCTTGTGTGACACCTAGGTGCAGTAGTAGAGCTGGAGGGCCAGGCATGTCGAGGATCACTGAGGGCACTGGGGGAGGGAGGTACGGGGTAGGTAGGGAGTGAGGGGGGGGGGTATGGAGAGCGGGCATTGGGGGGGATGGGGAGCGACACCATTGGGAGATTGCGGACCTGTTTTGAATAATAGACACCCTTGTGCACAGCCAGGAGGAAGCCTTGTCACTTTCTTGCACAATGCATTGCCACGTGCAGGTGATGGGTGTGAGCGAGCACTCAGCAGACAGGTATGTCATGATATGCAAACATGCAAATAATGAACACTCAGAATAGGACACAACCAATGTGCAATCAGGACACTCAGAGGTGGCATCACCACAAGGGGGCATGACATAAACACTATAAAAGAGATGAGGCACTCACACCCTGCCTCTTTCCACAGACGGACAATTAGAGAGACAGGGTTGATCAGCAGCATCACACCCCAGCACGTGGCTTAGAGCAAGCTGGTACAGTTAGACTGAGTTACTACAGTTAGATTAGCAGAGAGTCAAACTCATTTGAGAACTGTGGTAATAGTTCAATAAACACGTTGAACTCATTTCAGAGTCTGGAGCATCCTTTAGTTAAGACTGCATCAAGTAGCAGCCTGTGTTATCCGAAGCAGCATAACATAACATGATACCAGGAGTGACTGTTCAATCTATTTAGTTCAAGTCAGCAAGATCCGTGACAACCAGCTACTGAATACAGGCACAATGGGCAAGATTCAGGCTCCTCATCAGCTCAGGACCACCGGCAATCTTAGTGCCAACTGGCGATCATTCAAGTAGAAATTTCAACTATACGTGGAAGCATCTGACCTCAATGGCACGTCCGATGCTCGGAAGATAGCTCTTCTACTCACCACTGCGGGTGACCATGCGATAGAGATCTTCAACTCCTTTCACTTTCCCGAAGGACAGGACAAAACGAAGTACCAAACCATCCTGGGCAAATTTGACAGCCACTGCAAGGTGGACAAAATCTTTGAGCTCTGCATCTTCAAGCAGAGGATGCAAGGTAAAGACAAATCCTTCAACTCCTATCTAACTAACCTTAGACTGCTAGCGTAATCCTGCAACTTCGGTGATATCACTGACTCCATGATCAGAGACCAAATCGTTTTTGGAGTCCACTCTGATCCTCTGCGAGAGCAATTGTTGAAAATCAAGCACATGACCCTGCCAGTTGCGATTGAAATGTATACTGTGCATGAGCACTCTAAAAATCGCTATTCACTGTACAATACGGCAGAAAGTGAAAAACAAGACTCCCACGAGGTGGAGAGTGTTCAGGCCATCTGCTGGATGCAGCGCCTGCACATTGGCGAAAGCGGCCATTTCGAGCGCTCTTCCCGGGGCCCGATGCATGCGCAATGCAATCGGGAACACGAAGTGGCCGAAAACCACACTGCGCAGGTGCAGACGTCTGAGAACCGCAATGCGCATGCGCAATGACGCACTGAGTGTCATGACGCCGACGTCATGACGTGTGCGAACTGCGGCACCACCCATTTTTTAAAAAACTGCCCTGCAAGAGGCAAACACTGTTTAAACTGTGGGAAACTAAACCACGATGCAGCCCTGTGCAGATCTGCACCACCAATCAGGAGCCAGCGCTCCCAATTCCGACAGCGGCGCATCAGAAGTGTGCATCATCGAATGCATAACTCTAATCCAGGCAGTGCGACGGATCCAGATGATGAATACCCAGACAACACTTACCGAGTGGGCATTATTACAAAGTGCGAATACGCCACACCGGGCACATCGCAAGTCCAATCAATCCTGGTCGTGGATTCCGAGGATGAATGGAACGCAGCGATGAAGGTCAACCACTGCCCCATCCAGTTCAAACTGGACACAGGTGCCTCCGCCAACCTGATTTCGCAGGTGGACTTCAAGAGAATCAAGAAGCCCCCCACAATCCTTCCAGCTGCCTGAAAACTCCTGGACTACAATGGAAACGCAATCAAGGTACTGGGGTCCTGCCATCTGCAGGTGTCCAGCCGACACACACAAGCAAGCTTATGCTTCGAGATTGTTAAACCAGACAGGGCGTCCCTGCTGGGTGCGCACACCTGCAAGCAACTGAACCTCATTCAAAGGGTCAACACCATGACGCCGTCACATTCGGACCTTCAGGCCAGCATCGACGACATCCTAACCCAGTACCCAGATGTATTTAGCTGCCATACGAGTACAAGATTCTACTGCAGCCTGATGCCAAGCCAGTGGTCCACGCACCACAATGTGACCCTGCTCTACTGAGAGAGCGCCTGAAGGCAGAACTCACGGGTCTACAACAAAAAGGCACCATCTCCAAGGTCACTGAACCAACCGACTGGGTCCGCTCAATGGTGTGCGTAAAGAAGCCTTCGGGGGACCTATGCATCTGCATTGACTCCAAGGATCCAAACAAAAACATTATACGGGAACAGTACCCCATCCCAAAGAGGGAAGAAATCACGAGTGAGATGGCACACGTGCACTTCTTCACAAAACTGGACGCATCCCAAGGATTTTAGCAAATCCAACTTGAAGAATCCAGCAGAAGGCTCTGCACCTTCAACACGCCTTTTGGCAGATTCTGCTACAACCGAATGCCACTTGGCATCATCTCGGCATCAGAGATATTCCATTGCATCATGGAACAGATGATGGAGGGACGAGAAGGGGTTTGTGTCTCCGTTGACGATATCATAATCTGGTCCACAACCCCAGAGGAACATGTGTCGCGACTCAAGAAAGTATTCCGACGCATACATGAACATGGCCTCAAGCTAAACAGGTCCAAGTGCTGTTTTGGGACATCCAGGCTGAAGTTCCTGGGCGATCAGATTTCGAGACACGGTGTGCGCCCGGACATAGACAAAATTAAAGTCCCCGAGGACAAGAAGGCAGTACTCTGCTTCCTGGGAATGGTCAATTTCCTTGGCAAGTTCATCCCGAATTTGGCCACACACACCATGACCCTACGCAACCTGGTGAAAAAAATCAACCGCCTTTGAGTGGAAGGCGGAGCACCGAACAGAGTGGCTGGCGTTGAAAGCCAAGCTCACCACTGCACCCGTCCTTGCATTCCTTGACCCAGACCGAGAGGCCAAGATATCCACAGATGCGAGTCAGGATGGCATTGGGGCGGTGTTGCTTCAAAGAGACGACACATCATCCTGGGTACCAGTAGCGTCACGGGCAATGACACCCACTAAGACCAGATATGTGCAGATTGAGAAGGAGTGTTTAGGTCTTCTCACCGGCATCCTCAAATTTCATGATTATGTCTACGGCTTGCCAACATTTACTGTTGAGATGGATCATAGGCCTCTGATCCACATCATCCCAAAGGACCTGAACGACATGAATTCTGCTAGAACTCCGGAGATATGATTTCAATTTGGTGTACACACCTGGCAAGGAGCTCATCATCGCCAATGCATTGTCCCGCTTCGTCAACTCGCCCAGTGAACCACTGGAAATCATCCAGTACATTGAATTGCAGGTACAACTGTGTGCAAGCACTCTCCCAGCAACAGATGAGAAGATCATTCTCATCTGAGAAGAGACGGCCAAAGACCCCCTGTTGCAGCGAGTCATCCACAACCTCAGCAATGGCTGTTAGAAATTCTACAACGTCAAGGACAACCTGATGCTGATCGACAGCATCCTGCTCAAGCTGGACAGGATAGTCATCCCGCTACGTCTCCAGAACATGGTGCTGCGGCAGATTCATGAGGGACACCTGGGCGTAGAAAAGTGCAGGCACAGGGCCCGGCAAGCTGTCTACTGGCCCGGCATCAACCAGGACATCACGGACATGGTCCTGAACTGCGAAACCTGACAGAGGTTCCAAGAGCAAGGAGACGCTCCAACCACATGACCTAGAGACCTCTCCGTGGTCCAAGGTTGGCATTGACCTATTGCACGCGAATGGTCACGACTATATCTTAATCATCGATTACTTTTCGAACTATCCTGAGATGCTGAAGCTGCCAGACCTCGCCTCACGAACCGTCATCAAAGTGTGTAAAGAGACATTCTAAAGGCATGGCATCCCAAACACCGTCATGAGCGACAATGGCCCGTGGTTCCACAGTCGAGAATGGTCCATGTTTGCCAAGAGCTACAATTTCAGGCATGTCACCTCCAGCCGCACTATCCGCAGTCCAATGGCAAAGTCGAAAAAGGGGTGCACATCGTTAAACAGCTCATCCGCAAGGCCTCGGACTCCACTTCCGACATACACCTTGCACTACTTGCATACCGGGCGACTCCCTTGTCCACTGGCATGTCGTCAGCTCAAATCCTGATGAACAGGGACCTGCGGACGATGCTTCCAGCCATACACCTGCCCAACCTTGATCACCTCCCGGTGCTGCAGAAGATGCAGCAGCTTCGCGAAAGCCTATGGCGCACATGCCACCGATCTGGACGTGCTATCCCCGGCAGACACGGTCAGGATCAAGATACCGGATGGTGGGTGGTCTGCTCCGGCTGTTGTTGTTCGACAGGCCGTGCCCAGATCCTATGTCATACATATGGCTGATGGCTCCATTGTGCAAAGGAATCGAAGGGCACTGCGAAACATTGCTTGTCCACAACCACTTTCCCCTCCATTTCCACATGTCGAATTGCCACCTCCAGACACCTCGAACCACGAGGCCAGCAGTCGAGCCTCCCACTCGCCTGTCAAGACACCGTCATCCCCTCCACCATCTCTCCGGCGGTCGACGAGGATCAGACGCAAGCGTCAGAGACTGGACTTATGAGCATTTATTTTGTTTGTTCTGTATTCCTCAGTCAGTCACATTAGACAGACACATTCACATGTATATACATCTAAAAATAAAGGGGGAGATGTCATGATATGCAAACATGCAACCAATGAACACTCAGAATAGGACACAACCAATGGGCAGTCAGGACACTCAGAGGTGGCATCACCACAAGGGGGCATGACATAAACACTATAAAAGGGATGAGGCACTCACACCCTGCCTCTTTCCACCGACAGACATCTAGTGAGTTAGACAGGGTTGATCAGCAGCATCACACCCCAGCACGTGGCTTAGAGCAAGCTGGTACAGTTAGACTGAGTTACTACAGTTAGATTAGCAGAGAGTCAAACTTATTTGAGAACTGTGTTAATAGTTCAATAAACACGTTGAACTAATTTCATAGTCTGGAGTATCCTTTAGTAAAAACTGCATCAAGTAGCAGCCTGTGTTATTCAAAGCAGCATAACACAACAAGGTAGGGATCAGACTATGGCACAGATTGAGGAGCACCAATGCTCAAATCTCTGCGGTCATCATCACCCCCCTGCCCTTGACAGTGCCCCGCTCACCATGCCGACACGGTCCCAGCACCCTGGATTGATGTGACACATATCCTGGGAGGGCGGGAAATGGGGATGGTGGGTTGGCAAGGTTGTGTTGATGGACCAGGCTACATCCAAGGTGAAGCGGGCGAGTATGAGGGCCTCCATGGGCCGCCGGGCTTGTCGGACCCTCTTTGCTGCCGCCTGTCTTGGAGTCTCCGGCTAGGCCTCAGGTTCTTCCCTGGCCTCATCCTCCAACCCCTGCTGGTCTGGCGCTTCCTGATCATCCTCGTCCTCCACCTTGGAGGTGGCCACACGTTCCTCGTCACCAACCTCTATCACATCGCCCCGCTGCTGTGCGAGGCTGTGGAGGACACAGCGGACCACCACAAAGCGGGGGACCCTCAGGACGGTGTACTGCAGGGCACCACTGGCGCGGCTGAGGCATCGGAACAGCATCGTGAGGAGTCTGATGCACCGCTCAATCACAGCCTGGGTAGCTATGTGGATCTCGCTGTACTGGGTTTCCGTTTCGGTCTCCGACCTCTGTACTGGCATCATTAGCCAGGTCCTCAACGGATACCCTTTATACCCCAGGAGACAGCCACCCATCCTGGAATGCTCCTCGAAGAGGGCAGGGATGACCGACTGATTCAGGATGTAGCTGCCAACTGGTAGTCACACACGAGCTGTATGTTCAGGGAGTGGAACACCTTTCTGTTAGCATAGGGCACCCCCAGATGGCCTGGTGAGCGCAGGGCAACATGCGTGGTATCTATTCCCCCATGGACCTTGGGCATCACGGCATTGGCAGAGAATATTGCAGCCCGGGCATCTTGCTGAGGCTGGTCCATATCAAAGACGATGCAGTCTTCCACCTGGGCATACATGGCATTTATGACCTGCCTGATGCACTTGTGGGCTTTGGCCTGTGAGATGCCACACAGGTCCCCTGTCGAGTCCTGGAATGATACCGTGGCGTAATGTTCAGGACTGCAGTGACCTTGACGTCTGCAGGGAGCGGGTGTCCTCCTCCTCCACGTGGTGCCAAGTCCGTGAGGACATGGCACAGGTGCCACACTGTCTCCTTGCTCAGGCGGAGCCTCATGTGGCACACGCTGTCCTTCATCTGTTCAAACGACCAGAGTCACCTGTCCACCCTGAGCCATCGCGGGACTCCCCCTCTGAGTCCTTCCATAACCTGATGGACGGATGGGCCCTAAGGATGTGGGGTGGAGTCCAGCACATGGGCCGCTGCCTTGAGCATCTGCAGATGCTGCTACTGCCGCCTTCTCCGGCACCTGGCTGCCCGGACTATCAGCAGCACCACTAGAGAAAGTTCTGTGTCCAATATCCCTGCCATAGAGTTCAATATCTGCCAGGAATTGGGAGAGGGTGTTAGACTGACAAACAGTGGTGGCTCCTACTCTGGGACCTTCATTTCTCCCATTGATTCCAGCCCCCCACCACCCGGAACTACTTGCTGATGCACACTCAACACATCGCCCACACATAGTGATGCACGATCAATTGCACAAAGACTAAAGTTGGGTACATCTGTGGCTTTATTACAGTCAGATGTGTGGCCTCCTGCTGCAGCTGGTGAAATGGAAGGGCACTGGAGGTCATACATATTTATACAGTTCTCCCTGGGCAGAGCCAGCCGGCAGGAGCTACCGGCGAACCTGTAGTGCAGGTCCTACCTTACATCTCCTATTACAGTGGTTCACCACATTCACCCCCCGTTAAAAATGAGTCCGGTGGGGGTGACGTGAAACTATATACAATTAGTGCAATTATGTACAGTGGTAGGGAAAGAAAAGTCCACGTTGACGGTCCGGAGTCCGTCAAAGGTTCAGCCGGTCTGGTGCTTTGGTGCTTCATTGGGAGCGGCGTAACGGTGGCGGCGAAGTCGGTGCTGGCGGTGGTGGAAGTGGCACCAATGGCGGTGGTGATGCTGGCCAGTCATCGGGGAACTCCAGGAGCATGCCAAAGTCCTCTTCGCCCTCTTGTGCGGAAAAGGGGAGGGGGGGTTGCTCTGGTGGGGTCAATATTGGCGGCGCGGTGGGAGGTGGGGGGGCGCATTGGTGGGGGTGTGTGTTGGGGTGTAACCTGATGGTGCCAGGTCCCTGAGTGAGACAGTATCTTGGTGGCCGTCGGGGAACTCAACGTAAGCATATTGAGGGTTGGCGTGGAGCAGGTGAACCCTGTCCACCAAGGGGTCTGCCTTGTGGAGTCGGACGTGCCTACGGAGAAGGACCGGTCCTGGAGCAGCGAGCTAAGTCAGGAGCAACACCCCGGATGTGGACTTCCTGGGTGAAGGTAAAACACGTTCATGGGGTGTACTTTTAGTTGTGATGCACAATAGTGACCGGATGGAGTGTAGAGCGTCAGGGAGGACCTCCTGCCAGCGAGAGGCTGGGAGGTTCCTGGACCGTAGGGCCAGCTGGACGGCCCTCCAAACCGTTCCATTCTCCCGTTCTACTTGCCCGTATCCCCGGGGGTTGCAGCTGGTCGTCCTACTGGAGGCTATACCCCTGCTTAGCAGGAATTGACGCAGCTCATCACTCATGAATGAGGATCCCCTGTCACTATGGATGTAGGCGGGGAAACCGAACAGAGCAAAGATGGTGCTGAGGGCCTTGATAACGGTGGCAGACGTCATATCGGGGCATGGGATGGTGAAGGGGAATCTGGAATACTCATCGACCACACTGAGAACATACGTGTTACGGTCGGTGGAGGGGAGGGGCCCTTTGAAATCCACGCTGAGGCGTTCAAAGGGGTGGGAAGCCTTCACCAGGTGCGCTCGGTCCGGCCGGTAGAAGTGCGGCTTGCACTCCGCACAGACCTGGCAGTCCCTGGTGACTGTCCTTACTTCCTCGACGGAGTAGAGCAGATTGCGAGCTTTGACCAGATGGTACAATCGAGTGACCCCCGGGTGACAAAGGCTGTCGTGTAGGGGCCAGAGTTGGTCCACTTGTGCGCTAGCACATGTACCTCGGGAGAGGGCGTCTGGGGGCTCGATGAGTTTACCGGGGCGATACAAGATCTCGTAATTATAGGTGGAGAGTTCGATTCTCCACCGCAAGATTTTATCATTTTAGATCTTGCCCCGCTGTGTGTTATTGAACATGAAGGCTACTGACCGTTGGTCCGTAAGGAGAGTGAATCTCTTACCAGCCAGGTAACGCCTCCAATGTCGCACAGCTTCAACGATAGCTTGGGCCTCCTTTTCGATGGATGAGTGTTGAATTTCAGAGGCATGAAGGGTGCGGGAAAAGAATGCCACGGGTCTACCTGCCTGGTTTACAGTGGCGGCAAGAGCGACGTCTGAAGCGTCGCTTTCTACTTGGAAAGGCAGTGACTCGTCCACTGTGCGCATCCCGGCCTTGGCGATGTCTGCTCTGATGCGGGCGAAAGCGTGTTGTGCCTCGGCCGCGAGGGGGAATTGGGCGGGCCTTGTCCACGTAGTTTGGGACCCACTGAGCGTAGTAGGAAAAGAACCCAATGCAGCGTTTGAGGGCCTTGGGGCAGTGGGGGATGGGAAGTTCCATGAGGGGGCGCATGCAGTCGGTGTCGGGCCCGAGAAGTCCGTTTTGGACTATATAGCCGAGAATGGCTAACCGGGTCGTGTTGAACACACACTTCTCTTTTTGTAGGTCAGGTTGAGAAGAGTGGCAGTGCGGAGGAATTTATCGAGGTTGGCATCGTGGTCCTGCTGGTCATGGCCGCAGATGGTGACATTATCTAAGTACGGAAAGGTGGCCCGCAAACCGTACTGGTCGACCATTCGGTCCATCTCTCTTTGGAAGACCGAGACCCCATTTGTAACACCGAAAGGGACCCTAAGGAAGTGGTAGAGGCGACTGTCCGCCTCGAAGGCAGTGTACGGCCGGTCCGACTTCCGGATGGGGAGCTGGTGGTAGGCGGATTTTAGGTCAATTGTTGAGAAGACCTGGTACTGCGCAATCTGATTGACCATATCAGATATGCGTGGGAGGGGGTACGCGTCGAGCTGCGTGTACCGATTGATGGTCTGGCTGTAGTCCACGACCATCGTGTGTTTCTCCCCAGTTTTAACCACTACCACTTGGGCTCTCCAGGGGCTGTTGCTGGCCTCGATAATACCCTCCTTAAGCAGCCGCTTGACTTCGGACCTGATGAAGGTCTTGTCCTGGGTGCTGTACCGCCTGCTCCTAGTGGCAACGGGATTGCAATCAGCAGTTAGATTTGCAAAAAGGAAGGGGGGATCGACCTTGAGGCCGCAAACGGTAAGGGGGGGTAAGGGCCCGCTGAATTTGAGGGTGAGGCTCTGGAGGTTGCACTGTAAGTCCAGGCCCAACAGGAGTGCAGCGCAGAGATTAGGGAGGACATAGAGGTGAAAGTTACTAAATTCTACGCCCTGGACCGTGAGGGTGACTTTACAAAAGCCTCGGATCGGGACGCAGTGGGATCCGGATGCGAGGAAGATCCTTTGTTTGGCAGGGTGGACCGCGAGGGTGTCGCACCTTACTGTATCTGAGTGAACGAAGCTTTCGATGCTCCCTGAGTCCAGCAGGCATGAGGTCGCGTGACCATTGATTTTAACCGTGTCGACGCGGTGGCCAGGTTGTGCGGGCGAGATTGGTCCAGCATCATCGAAGCGAGCTGCGGGTAGCCATCGGATGCTTCGGGTGGCAAATGTGTGCGGTTCCAATGTCGGGATGTCCGGAGACCCTGTGGGGGACAAGATGGCGGCGTCTATGGTGCGCATATTGCAGGGTCGGGATAAGATGGCGGCGCCCATGGTGTGCACATTGTGGGGTTGGGACAAGATTGCCGCGCCCATGGGGCACACGTGGCCAAAGGGGGACAAGATGGCGGCGCCCATTGGTCGCACATGGACCCGGGAGGAGATGATGTGCGTCTGGCGTGGGGGAAGAGGGCGATAGCAGGCGCGATCGCAGCAACTGCGCAGGCCTGGCACACAACCGCGAAGTGACCCTTTTTACTGCATGTTTTACAAACTGCAGTGCGGGCCGGGCAGTGTTGGCGTGGGTGCTTCTGCTGACCGCAGAAGTAGCAGCGGGGACCCCCGGGGTGCGCGGATCGGCGTGCGGCGCAGGCGAATCGTTCTCGGATGCGGTCCGACACAATCCCCGTCACGAAGGCATCGTGCATGAGGAGATTCGTGTGTTCGGCGGCCGTATCGGCCCGACAGTCACAGTCCCGGACGAGTGGAATTAGGGTCCGCCAGAAGTCTTCGATGGACGCACCAGGTAGTTGCGAGCGGGTGGCGAGTACATGCCTGGCGAAGAGCGTGTTCACCTTCTGCGCGTAGTGTTCCTTAAGGAGTTCCATTGCTTTTGTGTAAGTCGTGGCGTCTTGGATCAACGGGAACACGCTGGAGCTCAGTCTGGAGTACAGGACATTTATCTTCTGAGCCTCCGTTGGCGCGGGGTCCGCCGCTTTGATGTAAGCCTCGAAACATGCTAGCCAGTGAGTAAAGTCTTTCCTGGCGTCGGGCGAGTGCGGATCAAGCGGCAGGTGATCGGGCTTAATTCTGATATCCATTCTGTGGAAAATCTGGCTGTAATAAATTGATGCCCGATCAATTGCACAAAACTAAAGTTGAGTACAACTGTGGCTTTATTACAGTCAGATGCGTGGCCTCCTGCTGCAGCTGGTGAAATGGCAGGGCACTGGAGGTAATGCATATTTATACAGTTCTCCGTGGGCGGAGCCAGCCGGCAGGAGCTACCGGCGAACCTGTAGTGCAGGTCCTACCTTACATCTCCTGTTACAGTGGTTCACCCCACATAGCGTCACCTGGACCTGGCAATGGTCCGTTTCCTGTGGCACTCCACCACCCTCCGGCTGTGCACATGTCCCCGGAGCAGAGTCCCATCCCGTGGGTGTTCGTATGTTGGCTGCTGTGTGTTTGGTGTTGTCTTCCGCAGTGTTCAGGTATAATGTCCAGGCATCAAGGTGTGATTGGGATGCTGGGCAATGACTCCCACATGCTACATGGCCCGCCCACCCACGATAATCCACTTGGGTTGTGTGAAGTAGCCTTCAGCCGCACGGCCAGAGTCAGTCAGTGGGGGTTATGGGTGTTCAGTGTGGCAGATAGGCAGGGACAAGGGTTGCCCGCGAAATGGGTAAACACGGTCCAAGGGTTGGGACGGCGGTGCCGCGAGCGGTTTTCCCCCCCGGTTGCCCTCCCCAGTGCCTCCCCCACCCTCCATGATGGCACAGCCCAGCCGGGGCTGACTCTCCCCCACGCCCCCCGTCCGACGTTCCCCAACCCCCTCCAAGCACTGTGGTGGCAAGGGCCCCGGGCTCTTTGCCTGTGAGCAAAGATGGCTGCTCACCTCCTTGGCTCCCCACGGAAGCCCTTCCACCAGGTTCACATTTTTAAAAAGGAGTATGAATCAGCGAAAGCGTGACCACTTGCTGGGGAGGCCGATGAATGAAGGGAAGCCGTTGGATGTGTCATGACTCACACTAATTTTTGGAAATAGGGTTGAAGTAGTGATAATTTGTTTCTCGTCACGCTAAGGCGAGATGCCGATTTTGCCTACGGGAGCAGGCCGTTTTCATCACAAACTCTTTGGTGCCTGGCGTGGTTATCATTTTTAGCCTCTCCCGCTATTCACCAGCCTTATCTCACTTGAGCAGGAGCCCAGCAAGGCTGGAGAATCGGGCCACTAAGCTGTTGCAATCCTCATTCCCGTCCTTATTATAATTAGACTTGACTATTCAAAATGCTCTCCACAAACTTAAACTCATTCAAAAACTCTTATTCTAGTTTGCATCACCCCGTTCACCTGATCGTGTGCTATCAGAACCTGTGCTTTCTGACCCATAGTCTGCAAGATCTTGATTTTAATATTTTCCATCTCCTACTCAAATCCCTCTTGACTTTGCCCCTCCCTCTTTCTGTAACCTCCCCCAGCTCCAGAGTCCCCCATAAAGTCTCATTTCCTTCAACTCTATCATTCTCCACCTCCTTCGGCTCAACATTAGTGGTTACAACTTTGGCCATCTAGGCCCTGAGCTCTAGAAATCCCCCCTCCCATCACCTTTCTGCATCTCTCTCCTCTTTTAAGATACTTTATAAAACCTCTTGCTGGCCAATCTCTCACTCATAAATTCTAATATCTCCTATGTTAACTCAGTTTCATTCTTCGTATGATTTTCCCTGTGAAGGGTCTTCAGATATTTTAATAATAATCTTCATTAATGTCACAAGGCGGCTTATATTAACACTGCAATGAAGTTACTGTGAAAATCCCTAGTTGTCACATTCTGGTGCCTGTTCGGGTACACTGAGGGAGAATTCAGAATGCCCAATTCACCTAACAGCATGGGGCGCGATTCTCCACTCCCACGCCGAAGTGGCTGCGCAGTCGTGAACGCCGTCGAGGTTCACAATGGCGCGGAACGGCCCCGGTCCCGACCGATTCAGGCCCTGACAATGGGCCAGTATCGGGGCCGCGTCACCTACCCGCGCCAGGCCTTGTCGCCCGCGTAAAAGCGGCGGCGCAAAGATGACGAGGCCGGCGCCGCATAACGGACGTCATCCGCGCATGCTCGGGTTGGCCGGCGCCAACCCGCGCATGCGTGGTTGCCGTCCTCTCTAAGTCCGCCCCGCAAGAAGATGGCGGGCGGATCTTGCGGGGCCGCGGAAGGAAGGAGGTCCTCCTTCAGAGAGCACGGCCCGACGGTCGGTGGGCACCGATCGCGGGCCACCCCACATTGCAGGTGAAGCCCGGTGCAGGATCCCCCCTCGCCCCCCCCCCCCACAGGCCGCCCCCCCAGCGTTCACGCACCGCCCACGACTGCAGCGACCAGGTGTGGACGGCACCAGGGGGAAACCACCGTTTTGGCCTGGCCGCTCGGCCCATCCGGGCCTCAGAATAGCGGGGGTGCCGGAGAAACGCCATTTTGGGTGTCTCCGGCGATTCTCCGGCCTGCGGCCCGCGAAACTCGACGCTGCTTGGGAGAATCGCGGGAGGGCGTCGGACCGGCGTGCCCGGAAATTTGGGCGGCCCAGGCGATTCTCCCAACCGGCGTGGGAGTGGAGAATTGCGCCTTTCGGGACTTGTGGTAGGAAACCGGAGCACCCGGAGGAAACCCACGCAGACACAGGGAGAACGTGTAGATTCCGCACAGACAGTGACCCAAGCCGGGTCTCAAACCCGGGCTCTTGGCGCTGTGAAGCCATAGTGCTAACCACTGTGCTACCGTGCCAAAGGCAGCATATGTATACAGGTTGGTGTTGATCACTGATGGGGAGAGGAAGATTAACGGAAAATACTTACTCTGGCGAGGGGAAAATTCCAAAACATTTTAGAAGATTCAAAAGGTTGATCTGCTCCTGAAATATAATGGAGAACAGGCTTGTCCAACCTAGGGTCTGCAGGCCACAATCCAGTCCCAGTGTTTGTGTGCATGGCTAAGTTTGTGTGAGTCTGTGTGAGTGATGGAGTGTGAGTCTGTGTGAGTGATTGAGTGTGAGTCTGTGTGAATGGTTGAGTGGGAGTCGGTGTGAGTGATGGAGGGTGAGACTGTGAGTGATTGAGTGTGAGACTGTGAGTGATTGAGTGTGAGGCTGTGTGATTGATTGAGTGTGAGACAATGTGAGTGATTGAGTGTGAGACAGTGGGAATGGTTGAGTATCAGACTGTGTGAGTGATTGAGTGTGGACTGAGTGAATTATTGTGTGTGAGACAGTGTTAGTGATTGAGCCTGAGTCTGTTTGAGACTGTGTGAGTGATTGAGTGTGAGTCTTTGCATGTGATTGAGTGTGAGACTGCATGAGTGATGGAGTGTGAATCTGTGTGAATGTTTGAGTGTGACTCTGTGTGAATGATTGTGTGAAACTATGTGAGTGATGAAGTGTGAATCTGTGTGAATGATTGAGTGTGAGTCAGTGTGAGTAGGTGAGGTTGTCTGGGACTGGGAGTGATGGAGTGTGAAACTGTGTGAGTGATTGAGTGTGGGTCCGTGTGAGTTATTGAGTGTGAGTCTGTGTGAATAATTGAGTGTGAATCTGTGTGAGTTATGGAGTGTGAGACTGTGATTGATTGAGTGTGAGAGGTGTGAGTGATTGAGTGTGAATCTGTGCGAATGATTGAGTGTGAAAGATGTGAGTGATTGAGTGTGAATCTGTGTGAATGATTGAGTGTGAGACTGTTAAGGATTGAGTGTGAATCTGTGTGAATGATTGAGTGTGGAACTGTGTGATTGATTGAGTGTGAATCTGTGTGAATGATTAAGTGTGGGACTGTGTGATTGATTGAGTGTGAGACTATGTGAGTGATTGAGTGTGAGTCTGTGTGAGTGTTAGAGTGTGAGACTGTGTGAGTGATTGAGTGTGAATCTGTGTGAGTGTTAGAGTGTGAATCTGTGTGAG
Source organism: Scyliorhinus torazame (assembly GCF_047496885.1). NCBI lineage: Eukaryota > Metazoa > Chordata > Chondrichthyes > Carcharhiniformes > Scyliorhinidae > Scyliorhinus > Scyliorhinus torazame. The sequence continues at coordinate 189,656,985 of NC_092707.1, read as the reverse complement.
TGTTAGAGTGTGAGACTGACTGAGTGATTGAGTGTGAGACTGTGTGATGGAGTGTGAATCTGTGTGAGTGTTAGAGTGTGACACTGTGTGATGGAGTATGAACCTGTGTGAGTGTTGTAGTGTGAGACTGTGCGAGTGATTGAGTGTGAGACTGTGTGAAGGAGTGTGAATCTGTGTGAGTGTCAGAGTGTGAGACTGTGTGAGTGATTGAGTGTGAGACTGTGTGATGGAGTGTGAATCTGTGTGATGGAGTGTGAATCTCTGTGAGTGTCAGAGTGTGAGACTGTGTGAGTGATTGAGTGTGAGACTGTGTGATGGAGTGTGAATCTGTGTGATGGAGTGTGAATCTGTGTGAGTGTTAGAGTGTGACACTGTGTGAGTGGTAGAGAGTGAGACTGTGTGAGTGATTGAGTGTGAGATTGTGTGATGGAGTGTGAATCTGCGTGAGTGTTAGAGTGTGCGACTGTGTGAGTGATTGAGTGTGAGACTGTGTGATGGAGTGTGAATCTGTGTGAGTGTCAGAGTGTGAGACTGTGTGAGTGATTGAGTGTGAGACTGTGTGATGGAGTGGGAATCTGTGTGAGTGTTAGAGTGTGAGACTGTGTGAGTGTTGTAGTGTGAGGCTGTGTGAGTGATTGAGTGTGAGACTGTGTGATGGAGTGTGAATCTGTGTGAGTGTTAGAGTGTGAGACTGTGTGAGTGATTGAGTGTGACACTGTGTGAGTGATTGAGTGTGAGATTGTGTGATGGAGTGTGAATCTGTGTGAGTGTTAGAGTGTGAGACTGTGTGAGTGTCAGAGTGTGAGACTGTGTGAGTGATTGAGTGTGAGACTGTGTGATGGAGTGTGAATCTGTGTGAGTGTTAGAGTGTGAGACTGTGTGAGTGTCAGAGTGTGAGACTGTGTGAGTGATTGAGTGTGAGACTGTGTGATGGAGTGTGAATCTGTGTGAGTGTTAGAGTGTGACACTGTGTGAGTGTCAGAGTGTGAGACTGTGTGAGTGATTGAGTGTGAGACTGTGTGATGGAGTGTGAATCTGTGTGAGTGTTAGAGTGTGAGACTGTGTGAGTGATTGAGTGTGAGACTGTGTGATGGAGTGTGAATCTGTGTGAGTGTTAGAGTGTGAGACTGTGTGAAGGAGTGTGAATCTGTGTGAGTGTTAGAGTGTGAATCTGTGTGAGTGTTAGAGTGTGAGACTGTGTGAAGGAGTGTGAATCTGTGTGAGTGTTAGAGTGTGAGACTGTGTGAGTGATTGAGTGTGAGACTGTGTGATGGAGTGGGAATCTGTGTGAGTGTTAGAGTGTGACACTGTGTGAGTGATTGAGTGTGAGACTGTGTGATGGAGTGTGAATCTGTGTGAGTGTTAGAGTGTGACACTGTGTGAGTGATTGAGTGTGAGACTGTGTGATGGAGTGTGAATCTGTGTGAGTGTTAGAGTGTGACACTGTGAGTGATTGAGTGTGATACTGTGTGATGGAGTGTGAATCTGTGTGAGTGTTAGAGTGTGAGACTGTGTGAGTGTCAGAGTGTGAGACTGTGTGATGGAGTGGGAATCTGTGTGAGTGTTAGAGTGTGACACTGTGTGAGTGATCGAGTGTGAGACAGTGTGATGGAGTGTGAATCTGTGTGAGTGTTAGAGTGTGACACTGTGTGAGTGATTGAGTGTGAGATTGTGTGATGGAGTGGGAATCTGTGTGAGTGTTAGAGTGTGACACTGTGTGAGTGATTGAGTGTGAGACTGTGTGATGGAGTGTGAATCTGTGTGAGTGTTAGAGTGTGAGACTGTGAGTGATTGAGTGGGAGACAGTGTGATGGAGTGTGACACTGTGTGAGTGTTAGAGTGTGACACTGTGTGAGTGATTGAGTGTGAGACTGTGTGATGGAGTGGGAATCTGTGTGAGTGTTAGAGTGTGACACTGTGAGTGATTGAGTGTGAGACTGTGTGATGGAGTGTGAATCTGTGTGAGTGTTAGAGTGTGAGACTGTGAGTGATTGAGTGGGAGACAGTGTGATGGAGTGTGAATCTGTGTGAGTGTTAGAGTGTGACACTGTGTGAGTGATTGAGTGTGAGATTGTGTGAGTGATTGAGTGTGAGACAGTGTGATGGAGTGTGAATCTGTGTGAGTGTTAGAATGTGACACTGTGTGAGTGATTGAGTGTGAGACAGTGTGATGGAGTGTGAATCTGTGTGAGTGTTAGAGTGTGACACTGTGTGAGTGATTGAGTGTGAGACAGTGTGATGGAGTGTGAATCTGTGTGAGTGTTAGAGTGTGACACTGTGTGAGTGATTGAGGCCGGGATTCTCCGACCTGGGGCCGGGTCTCAGAATTCACAGGGGGGCGCGGGAATCGTGCCCCGCCGCGCCAACGCCGGCTTTCCCATTTTCCGGCGCCGATTTGCGGTCGCCCGCGGGATTTCCGCTGGATTTTCTGAGCCCCGATGGGCCGAATGGCCGACGAGTTTGGCCGAGTCCCGCGGCGTGGATTACTCAGGACTCACATGGCAGTACCTGGAAGGTGAGCGTGTGGGGGCCGTCCTGGAGTGAGGGGGGGGGGGATCCGACCCCGAGGGAGTCTCCACGGTGGCCTGGCCCGCGATCGGGGCCTACCGATCGGCGGGCGGGCTGGTTCTGTGGGGTCCTCCTTAACTCTGCGGCGGGCACCTGTAGGGCTCCGCCATATTGCCCGGGGGCCGGTGCAGAGAAGGGAACCCCCGCGCATGCGTGAAAATATGCCGGCCGTTCTGCACATGCGCTGAAACACGCCGGCCGATCCGCGCATGCGCGAACTAGCGCGGGCTGTTTCCCGCCGGCTGGAGCTGCGGGGACCACTCCGGCACCAAGCTAGCCCCCTAGAAAGGGGCTCATTCACACCAGTCAGCGAGAACTTTTAATCTAGCCAATAAAAAAAGAGATTTCCTTTTAATTTTTTGAATACATTTAGAATACCCAATTTTTTTTTTCCAATTAAGGGGCAATTTAGTGTGGCCAGTCTACCTATCCTGCACATCTGGCAGCACGGTAGCACAAGTGGCTAGCACTGTGGCTTCACAGCACCAGGGTCCCAGGTTCGATTCGTCGCTGGGTCACTGTCTGTGCAAAATCTGCACGTTTTTCCCGTGTCTGCGTGGGTTTCCTCCGAGTGCCCCGGTTTCCTCCCACAGTCAAAAGACGTGCAGGTTCGGTAGATTGGCCATGCTAAATTACCCTTAGAATCCAAAGGGGTTGAGGGGGGTTATAGGGTTACGGGGATATGGTGGAAGTGAGGGTTTAAGTGGGTCGGTGCAAACTCGATGGGCCGAATGGCCTCCTTCTGCACTGTATGTTCTATATTCTATGTTCTTTGGGTTGTGGGGGTGAGACCCACGTAAACAGGGGGAAAATGTGCAAACTCCACACCGACAGTGACCCGGAGCCAGGATCGAACCGGGTCATCAGCGCTGTGAGGCATCAGGGGATTTCTTTTTTTTGTGGAAGACAAACGACCATTTTGGATAAAAGCAAATTACTGCGGCTGCTGGAATCTGAAACCATAAGAGAAAATGCTGGAAAACCTCAGTATGTCCGGCACCATCTGTAAGGAGAGAAATGAGCTAACGTTTTTGGCAGGTTATTGGAACAGTCACGTGTTTGAAGATGTTTACCTTCCTTCCATTTGAACAAGTATTGATGGTGGTGGTAGATGGAGCAGTAAGCCATTTCCCTTCAAACGGGAAATTATTTAATTATTTCCACAAAATATTGCATATTATTATATATGCTGAAAATACCAGTGTTATCGATGTGCGAGCACAACATTTGATGTCATCTCTATTGTGTCAGGTTGTCAAGTTTGAAATCGCAAGGAACACTCGTGCCTTTTGCCGAAGGGAGAGCATAGGGTTTATGAACAAAAAAGGTGTAGCGCACAAAGACTCCGTGAGACGAATAGAGTGAAGTCGATGAGGCTTTATTAAGCGTGTCTGTTCCCCAGCAGCTCGATAGTAAACTGGCCTGTGGGGGAAGACACCGGCTTCTTATACTTCGCCTTCAGGGCGGAGCTTGAGGTCAACGGCCAACCAGGACCCGGGATCTGTCAGCCAATGACATTAGGGCTTCCAGTCCCACATGACCCCCAATACATACTACCGCAAAAGGTAGGAATACACTCAGGGCTTTGACATGGACACATCCCATCCCAAATGGGAGCAGGCACTGTGTGTACTCTATTTGATAGCACCTCGGGCTATTATGGTGGACCATAGATCTGGTTCTTGTGGGTGGATTCCTTGCCATCGACAGTAGGAGCATTTCTGTTTGGCATTTTCAGTTGATCACCATGGCATTATCAGCAACAAAAAGAGAATGGTGCTGGGCATCAGAATAATGAAATATTGCGCTAGCATAACGGCTTTCATTTTCTATCAATCCTCGCTGGCAAATTCACAAAGAGCGAGATGGCCACAATTGCATGACTTTCTCAAGCATCATAGAACATAGAACAGTACAGGCCCTTCAGCCCACAATGTTGTGCCGACCATTTACCCTAATCTAAGATCAACCTAACCTACATCCCTTCAATTTACTGCTGTCCATGTGCCTGTCTAAGAGTCGCTTAAATGTCCCTAATGACTCTGACTCCACCACCTCTGCTGGCAGTACATTCCACACATCCACCACTCTCTGTGTAAAGAATCTACCTCTGAGATCCTTTGCACATTGACAGGAGAGTGTTGTTACTGTTGTCATTTTACATTGTTAAGGTGAGGAGAGATAGGTGTTGGGTATTGTTTGAGTACGTATGTGGTAGTATGCATTAGGGGTCATGTGGGACTGTGAAGCCGTGATGTCATTGGCTGACAGATCCCGGGTCCTGGTTGGCCGTTGACCTCTAGCTCCGCCCTGAAGGCGGAGTACAAGAACCAGGAGTCCTCCCCCGCAGGCCAGTCTGCTACCGAACTGCGGGGGAACAGTCACGCTTAATAAAGCCTCATAGACTTCACTCTATTCGTCTCTCGGAGTCTTTGTGCGCTACAATTTATTAAGCGTGCCTAAAGGACTATGGAGCTCAGGATCATTCCGGAATGCCTGAAGATCAGCCCCCACGCAGTGAACTCAGCAGCAATTTTCAAGCACTGGCAGACTTGTTTCGAGGCCTACCTCAGAACGGCCCCCGGCCGGGTCACAGAAGACCAAAAACTACAGGTCCTGCACTCGAGGTTAAGCACGGAGATTTTCTCTCTCATCGAAGATGCAGAGGATTTCCAGACGGCGTTCGCAGCACTAAAAAGCATGTATGTTCGCCCAGTAAACCAGATCTACGCTCGCTATCAACTCGCAACGAGACGGCAAAGTCCCGGAGAATCGATAGATGAATTCTACGCCGCGCTACTAATTTTGGGACGGGCCTGCAGCTGCCCGCCGGTGAACGCGATTGAACACACGGACATGTTAATGCGCGATGCTTTTGTGGCAGGTATGAACTCCTCCCAAATCCGCCAAAGACTTTCAGAAAAAGAGTCGCTAGGACTCTCAGAGGCACGGGCCCTAGCAGCCTCCCTGGAAGTGGCCGCGCGAAACGCCTGCGCCTATGGCCCCAACCGCGCGGCAGCCCATTGGGCTCCGTACGCACCCGTCGCGACAAACTCCCCCCCCCCCGACCACCCCACAGGCTTGCGCGGTTCAGACGCCAAGTCGTACCGGGGGAGCCCGCTGCTATTTCTGCGGCCAGGCGAAACACCCCCGGCAGCGCTGCCCGGCCCGCGCAGCGATTTGTAAGAGCTGCGGGAAAAAGGGCCATTTTGCGGCTGTGTGCCGGTCCCGGGAGGTCGCCGCTGTCCCAGGAGAACAAGGAGCCCTGCGAGCCTCTTACGCTCCCCAACCCCCCCAGCGCCCCATGTACGACCCGCAGGCGCAATCATTGTGGGTCCCGGCCACCGCTGCTACCGGAGAAGAGGGAGTTCTGCGCGTCTCTCACGGTCCCCAACCCCCCCGCGCCCCATGTGCGACCCGCAGGCGCTGCCATTTTGGGTCCCGGCCACCACGAGGGGAGGAGGGGCGCCGACATCTTGGGCCACCCCAGACCTATGCGACTCATGGGGGTGGCCATTTTGTCCACCCCCGCCGCCATCTTGTGACCCCCCAGCCATGTGCGATGCATGGGGGCAGCCATCTTGTTCACCCCCGCCGCCATCTTGGACGGCAACAACGGACCCCAGTGTCGACGGCTCCACGGGGCTCGCAGAAGACCCTCAAGCATTACGATCACATCTGGCCTCAATGACGCTGGACCAAGCTCGGCCCCGGACGCTCCAGATGACGACAACAACGGTGCTGATAAACGGGCACGAGACACCATGCCTGGTCGACTCCGGGAGCACGGAAAGCTTTATCCACCCCGACACGGTAAGACGCTGTTCTTTGACCATCCGTCCCAGCGCACAAAAGATTTCCCTAGCTGCAGGATCCCACTCCATACAGATTAAAGGCTTCTGCATAGTTACCCTAACGGTGCAAGGGAGGGAGTTCAAAAACTACAGACTCTACGTCCTTCCCCAACTCTGCGCCCCCACATTACTGGGATTAGACTTCCAGTGCAACCTGCAGAGCCTAACCTTCAAATTCGGCGGCCCAATACCCCCACTCACTATCTGCGGCCTCGCAACCCTCAAGGTTGAGCCCCCATCCTTGTTTGCAAACCTCACCCCGGATTGCAAACCCGTCGCCACTAGGAGCAGACGGCACAGCGCCCAGGACCGGACCTTCATTCGGTCCGAAGTCCAGCGGCTACTGAAGGAAGGCATAATCCAGGCCAGCAATAGTCCCTGGAGAGCACAGGTGGTAGTAGTAAAGACAGGGGAGAAGCAAAGGATGGTCATAGACTACAGCCAGACCATCAACAGGTACACACAACTAGACGCGTACCCTCTCCCCCGCATAGCCGACATGGTCAATCGGATTGCCCAATATAAGGTCTTCTCCACCGTGGACCTCAAGTCCGCCCACATCAGCTCCCCATCCGCCCAAGTGACTGCAAGTACACAGCCTTCGAGGCAGACGGGCGATTATACCACTTCCTAAGGGTCCCATTTGGCGTCACAAACGGGGTCTCGGTCTTCCAACGAGAGATGGACCGAATGGTTGATCAACACGGGTTGCGGGCCACGTTCCCGTATCTCGACAACGTAACCATCTGCGGCCACGAGCAGCAGGACCACGACGCCAACCTCCAAAAATTCCTCCAGACCGCTAAAGCCTTGAACCTCACGTACAACGAGGACATCTTGGGCTACGTAGTGCGCCATGGGATAATAGGCCCCGACCCCGAACGTATGCGCCCCCTCATGGAATTTCCCCTCCCGCACTGCTCAAAAGCCCTAAATCGCTGCCTGGGGTTCTTTTCATACTACGCCCAGTGGGTCCCCCAGTACGCAGACAAGGCCCGCCCCCTAATACAGACCACGACCTTCCCTCTGTCGACAGAGGCTTGCCAGGCCTTCAGCCGTATCAAAGCGGATATCGCAAAGGCCACGATGTGCGCCATCGACGAGTCCCTCCCCTTCCAGGTCGAGAGCGACGCCTCCGACGTAGCTCTAGCGGCCACCCTTAACCAAGCTGGCAGACCCGTGGCCTTTTTCTCCCGAACCCTCCACGCTTCAGAAATCCGCCACTCCTCAATGGAAAAGGAAGCCCAAGCCATAGTGGAAGCTGTGCGACATTGGAGGCATTACCTGGCCGGCAGGAGATTCACTATCCTCACTGACCAACGGTCGGTCGCCTTCATGTTCGATAATGCACAGCGGGGCAAAATCAAAAACGACAAGATCTTAAGGTGGAGGATCAAGCTCTTCACTTTCAACTATGAGATCCTGTACCGTCCCGGAAAGCTGAACGAGCCGTCCGATGCCCTATCCCGCGGCACATGTGCCAGCGCACAAATTAACCGCCTCCAAACCCTCCACGAGGACCTCTGCCACCCGGGGGTCACTCGGTTCTACCACTTTATAAGGTCCCGCAACCTCCCCTACTCTTTGGAGGCGGTCCGTACAGTCACAAGGAACTGCCACATCTGCGCAGAGTGCAAACCGCACTTTTTCAGGCCGGATGGTGCGCACCTGATCAAGTCTTCCCGTCCCTTTGAACGCCTTAGTCTGGATTTCAAAGGGCCCCTCCCCTCCACCGACCGCAACACATACTTCCTGAATGTGGTGGACGAGTACTCCCGTTTCCCCTTCGCCATCCCCTGCCCTGACATGACAGCGGCCACAGTCATTAGAGCCCTGAACACCATCTTCACACTGTTCGGTTGCCCCGCATACGTCCACAGCGACAGGGGGTCCTCCTTCATGAGTGACGAGCTGCGCCAGTTCCTGCTCAGCAACGGTATAGCCTCGAGCAGGACGACCAGCTACAACCCCCGGGGGAACGGGCAAGTAGAGAGGGAGAACGGCACGGTCTGGAAGACCGTCCTACTGGCCCTACGGTCCAGGGACCTCCCAGTTTCACGGTGGCAGGAGGTCCTCCCGGACGCTCTCCACTCCATCCGGTCACTACTGTGTACTAGAACTAACCAAACGCCTCATGAGCGCCTCCTTGTCTTCCCCAGGAAGTCCTCCTCTGGAGCGTCGCTGCCGACCTGGCTGGCGGACCCAGGACCCATCTTGCTCTGAAAACATGTGCGGGCGCACAAGTCGGACCCGTTGGTCAAGAGGGTTTACCTCCTTCACGCGAACCCGCAGTACGCTTACGTGGAGTACCCCGACGGCCGACAGGACACGGTCTCCCTGCGAGATCTGGCGCCCGCCGGCAACACACACACACCCCCAACACCAATCACCCCTTCCCTGCCACCGGCGCACCCCGCGACCGCCCCCTTCCCTGGAGGATTGGTCCTCCTCCCAGGCCCGACCAGTAGGGAAGCCGAAGCTGAAACCGTAAGGCTCCCGGAGACGACAACACTGGAACAAGCACCACCACCACCACCGGGGCCGAGGCGATCGACAAGGACGACCAGACCGCCCGACCGACTCGTGGCGTCGATCTAACACTACAATATGTGGACTTTTAACAAGAACATTTTGTCTTTTTCTCCTGACGATTACTGTAAATACTTCGAAAAAAAAAAAACCTTGTACATACTGTAATGACATGCGAAAGTTTTTCCTCCCAGGACCAGCCTTGTAAACCCTTACCACCATGCGTAGCATCACCCCGCCGGGTTCATTTTTAACAAGGGATGAATGTGGTAGTATGATTCGGGGTCATGTGGGACTGTGAAGCCGTGATGTCATTGGCTGATAGATCCCGGGTCCTGGTTGGCCGTTGACCTCTAGCTCCGCCCTGAAGGCAGAGTATAAGAACCAGGAGTCCTCCCCCGCAGGCCAGTCTGCTACCGAACTGCGGGGGAACAGTCACGCTTAATAAAGCCTCATCGACTTCACTCTATTCGTCTCTCGGAGTCTTTGTGCGCTACAACGTAGAAATATAGGATAGCTGGGACACTGGATTGAGTGGGAAAGCTGTGAGACTGAACAAGGCAATGCCCTTTCTCAAGAAAGAAAAGCTCCGTGCCTTGGGATAGGTTTCTCCAACCAACCTGGATCCTATTAGCAAGTGTAAAAGGCCTTTTCCATGAACAGTTTGCTTAAATATATCATAGATAATTGTTTTGCTTGGGAATCTGTATCAGATGCATGGACACTCCAATAATCTATTTCTGCCAATTTGAAGTAGGTGGGCGGACTTTCCAAATGTGCAAGCACTCTTGTGCGAAGGCCAAGGATCGGAGTGTAGGATCATCAACAATAGCATAGTTCTGGGAAACACATGAGTCTCAGTTGAACACAATTACGGTTCTGCACTCAGATGGAAACACAGCATCACTCCCCTGGACAGACTACAAGCCTCGACCTTTCTGTATCTTCTGACACTGTTTCAGCAAGTAACAGAAACCATACCAACTGGAACGGACATTCTGCATGGAAGCCAAAGGCTGGGACTGGAAAAGTGATACAGGCAAAAGCTGTGAAATCCCAGAGTGGCAATACTGTTTAGGACAGGCAGAATCACCGTGTTAATGAGGACTGACCGACTGTCCAATTGAGACGTTCCCTGAAAATTAAAGCACCATTTTTATTCACCTTCCGAAGTGAGGATGTGGGGAAAGATTTTTAATCTGTGTAGGTGTTGCAACATTGCAATCACACCTATTAAGAATGCATTTATCAATTTTCTTCACTTAACACACAGGAGGAATATTCCCCATGATGAACAAGAGCTGAGAATACAATCAAATTTACAAGCTGCAATTGAACATCTGCCTTTGCTTCCAGAGAACAGTAGAGGGAGCACTCGCTCCAACTGTTGGCCATGGCGTTTTTCCTTCTTTGTGGTCAGAGGTCAGTCAGCCTGTGGTGGTTTGTTTATATACATATTCCTCGAGTTATTTACTACCTCTTAAATCAGACAATTTCATTGTTATTATCACCAATAGAAAGGAATTGGTTGACAGATAAACCGTTCCTCAAATAGACTGGGAAAATAACAGCAGATGGTTAATTGACCGAGGATCTTTCTCTATTTAAATGTGCAGATTGACTGCGAGTGAGAAGTGATTTCAGATGGGAAATGTTGGCAGTCATTCTTATCTCCTTGTGTTGCTTCACTTCACGAATTGGAATATCCAGTCCCCATTTGCTCCTTGGATTGCGTGTACTTCACACACCTCTTTGCTAAAAATAGGCGACCGCTTGACAATTTTGACATCACAAAGCATTCTACCACATATCAGATGGTGATGGGAAAGGACTGGAGATGGGACATGAATTGGGACACGAAGAAAGGATTTGGGGAAGAATTAGGGGAAGTGAGCACCATTGAGGTGTCTCTCACATCATGGAGCTATTAAGGGTAATTTTTGAAGGATAGTCACAGTTGTTATGTTGATAAGTATGGCAGACATTATACGTTACAGATTTCCACCAAATTCAGATGAATGAGCAGATGCTGGCATTGTTGGCTGAGGGAAGAGAATTCGTCAATGCACTGGGGAACCCTCTTGCGTCCTTCGAATAGTGCTGTAGAATTCCATGTTCACCTGAGCAGATAGACAGGTGCGGGGTTAAATTGTCATCTGAAAGGCAGCACATCAGGCAGTGCAGTATCCCTTTAGTTCTGCGCTGAAGTGTCTATGTGATCATGTGCTTAATTTCAAAACTCTGACTTGGCGGAAGTACCATACAAAATGAGCAACATTGACAAGTCAATCCAGTTAGTCCGGTTGGAAAGCACAGTGGGTGTGTGAATATTGTTTCAGGAAAGGATCAAGGCACCATCCAGTAGAATAGATTACAGGTAAACAGTGTTCACATGGGGATAATAGCTACTTGCACCATGGAAACTAAGCCCTTGCTGTGGTTATCATTTTGAGCTTTAAAAAATACCAGAACTGATAGGTATTGGCACAGCTCAGAAGAGCGAGGATCATTGAATGAAGAAACCGTAACAAGATGGTCAAAAACAAACATATTAACAGGATGTCTATTTCTCTTTTAAAGTTGCTAAGATCTTGGCGTCGCTAAACAGCACCAGGGTCCCAGGTTCGAATCCCGGCTTGGGTCACTATCTGTGCGGAGTCTGCACTTTCTCCCCGTGTCTGCGTGGGTTTCCTCCGGGTGCTCCGGTTTCCTCCCATAGTCCCAAAAGACGTGCTTGTTAGGTAATTTAGACATTCTGAATTCTCCCTCTGTGTACCCGAACAGGCGCCGGAATGTGGCGACTAGGTGCTTTCACAGTAACTTCATTGCGGTGTTAATGTAAGCATATTTGTGACAATAAAGATTATTATTAGATATAATTCTCCTTGATACCTCCTGAATCAAGTCACAGGAAGCCTTAGCACCATTTTACGAACACAATCAAAAAAACACCTCGAACAGAAGCACTGGTACACTTTAACTCAAAAAAAAGCAATAACCTGGTTTGAATTGAGCAAAGATGAAAAGAGCTTACTATGATAATGGGAATGCAAGAAAGAGGTTTCAATTGATTTATTTGCTGGGCTGATACATATTTGTCATTGGCAGACACAACTTTGCATACTTCATGCAAAGAAATGTTTTAGAAATCAGCCCAAATGTAACATGTATAAAATTAGTATTCGGTTTTGCAACCATCTCTAAATGCATGCCATTCCTCTCGAAACCAAACTGCAAATCTAGTGGCATCAGTGATGATATCCATTCCCGCACTGAATATTTATGAATGCTGTCAAACTCGGTGAATGAGTCCAATTTCTGCTTTATGAGGATATATAGTATAACAGATGCCTGGCAGTAATTTACTGATGGAGTTTTGATATCGCACGGGAAGAACGAGCAGACTCCGCACAGACAGTGACCCAAGCGGGGAATCGAACCAAAATCATGTCCACTGTTCCGCAGTTTGTTTGGAAGCCACACTGGCTTTCTGGAAGGATTTCTTCAAAGACTGGACGAAGGCAGCCAGCGAGGATTTGGGCAATGATCTTCCTGATAATGGAGAGTGGGAGATTACTTGATAGTACCCACAGTCAATTTTGTCACCTTTTCTTGAAGGTGGTGGTGGTGATGACATCCCTGAGTCAGCAGGAATTTCTCCTCTGTCTCAGATTTTCAGGAAAAGCTGATGGAGATGACGGGCGACCTCTTCTCCTCCCAGTTTTAAAATTTCCATTGGAATCCCATCCACTCCTCGGTTTTCCCATTCTTCATGTGTTTAATGCCAATTTGACTCTGTCCACGCTTGGAGGGAGTCTAATATCATCTTTTAAGTTGAGTTGGGGATTTCCTCAAACACAGTCTCATCTATGGTTGCATCACGGTTTAGGAGTCCTTTGAAGCTCTCACTCCATTGCTGGTTGTACCATTTTGTCAGGCACAGAGAGCCAGGTTTAGTGATCGGACAATGTTGAAGTCGATCACGTGCCAGTGCTTTGATCGTGGGTGCCTCCAGGAAGTCTTGTGCTTGGCTTTTTGGAAGAACAGTGTGTTCGTAATGACAAGTTGGTGTTGCGCGTATTTGATGAGCAGAACGCTTTTGGAGTTGCAATTCCCAACTCCTTCTTTTCTGATTGTATTTTTTCCAGAGTTGGATGTCCTTTCCAACCCTGGTGTTGAAGTCTTCAAGGAGGGTGATCTTATCTTCCTTAGGAATGTTGAGTATTGTGTCCAGGGTAGAGTAGAAGCCTTCTTTGGACTCATCATTGGCATCAAAGGTTGGGGTGTAGGCACTCATGACCATTGCCTGCTGATTCTTAGCAAGTTGTAGATGGTGAATGATGAGATGCTCATTGATACCGACAGAGAGCTCTGAGAGTCAGTTGCCAAGTACATTCTTGTTGGCGAAACCAATTCCATCTGTGCTGGCTAACCCTCGGATTCTCCTCTCCAGAAGAAGATGTAACCACCGCCAGCTTCCCTCTCCTGCCCTTTGCCTGCTCTTCGGGTCTCTTGCAGGGCAGTGACGTCAATATTGAAGTTCCTGAGTTCACGTGAAACAAAGGCAGTTCTCCGTTCCGGTGGTCGATTATTTGTTCATTATTATGAGGATTCGTACATTCCAGGTTCTGAAATTGCATTAAACTTTGATTTTCTGACTGCAGGTAGATGACCTGCAGTTTTCCAGCCAGGTTGGGGAAGGAACAGACTACTTTTAGAGAACCTTTTCTAGCCCTTTCCCCATGCAGGGCGCGCAGAGTGGATCCTGAAGAGGGCTGCTCGGTCATAAGACAGCTGCCGAAATGCTCTCCTGTTCCTATTCTAAGAGCGAGACAACTGAATCAAACCTCACTGCCTACGTATCGGTCCGAATCTAGGGACTTCCAGATCTCACTGTCCTGCCCACTTCACCTCTTGCTGATCGCTGCATGGCTTGTCTGTGTGGGGGTGTGCTGGTTTCCTCTAGGTAGGTGCCTGGTGTGGGTCATCTCTTAACAGGTATGCTGTTGTACATCAGCAGACAGGCAGTCCTTGACAGAGGGTAGATCAAGTTTCAGTCCAAGGATGCCCCAATGACTCAGGATCTCCCTACTGCTGAAGCCTTCATCTGCCATTGCAGCCGTTGATACCATATGAGTATCTTCCGCCTGATCCATTGTTGAGGACTTGTTTTGGATTGCAAGTCACATTCCGGCGCCTTTTTGGGGAGGCTGGTACGGGAATTGGAACGTGCTGCTGGCCTGCCTTGGTCTGCTTTCAAAGCCAGCAGTTTAGCCCTGTGCTAAACAGCCCCATGTGACAAACGTGTGAATGTGGCTCACGGATGAATGTGACATTCGGGTGAATGTGGCACTCGAACGAATGTGACATTCGGGTGAATGTGACACTCGAACGAATGTGACACTCGGATGAATGTGACACTCGGTTGAATCGAGAAAACTTCTACCTTAGGAATGTGATCTAATTATAGCAAGTAATGTAAATTATTCCATAGTTTTGTTCGTTGAACACCACGCATCCATGCCATCCAGGTAAAGAACAACAGAATACGACACAAATGTGATACTCGGATTAATGTGACTCTCGGTTTAATGTGGCACTCGGGTGAATCTGACACTCGGGTGAATGTGGCACTCGGGTGAATGTGGCACTCGGGTGAATGTGACACTCGGGTGAATGTGAAACTCGGATGATTGTGACACTCGGGTGAATGTGGCACTCGGGTGAATGTGGCACTCGGGTGAATGTGACACTCGGGTGAATGTGGCACTCGGATGAATGTGGCACTCGGGTGAATGTGACACTCGGGTGAATGTGGCACTCGGGTGAATGTGGCACTCGGGTGAATCTGACACTCGGGTGAATGTGGCACTCGGGTGAATGTGGCACTCGGGTGAATGTGACACTCGGGTGAATGTGAAACTCGGATGATTGTGACACTCGGGTGAATGTGACACTCGGGTGAATGTGACACTCGGGTGAATGTGACACTCGGGTGAATGTGGCACTCGGGTGAATGTGGCACTCGGATGATTGTGACACTCAGGTGAATGTGACACTCGGGTGAATGTGGCACTTGGGTGAATGTGGCACTCGGGTGAATGTGGCACTCGGATGAATGTGGCACTCGGGTGAATGTGACACTCGGGTGAATCTGACACTCGGGTGAATGTGGCACTCGGGTGAATGTGGCACTCGGGTGAATGTGACACTCGGGTGAATGTGAAACTCGGATGATTGTGACACTCGGGTGAATGTGACACTCGGGTGAATGTGACACTCGGGTGAATGTGACACTCGGGTGAATGTGACACTCGGGTGAATGTGGCACTCGGATGAATGTGGCACTCGGATGATTGTGACACTCAGGTGAATGTGACACTCGGGTGAATGTGGCACTTGGGTGAATGTGGCACTCGGGTGAATGTGGCACTCGGATGAATGTGGCACTCGGGTGAATGTGACACTCGGGTGAATGTGGCACTCGGGTGAATGTGGCACTCGGGTGAATGTGGCACTCGGGTGAATGTGGCACTCGGGTGAATCTGACACTCGGATGAATGTGGCACTCGGGTGAATGTGACACTCGGGTGAATGTGGCACTCGGGTGAATGTGGCACTCGGGTGAATGTGGCACTCGGGTGAATGTGGCACTCGGATGAATGTGGCACTCGGGTGAATCTGACACTCGGGTGAATGTGGCACTCGGGTGAATGTGGCATCGGGTGAATGTGGCACTCGGATGAATGTGGCACTCGGGTGAATCTGACACTCGGATGAATGTGACACTCGGGTGAATGTGACACTCGGGTGAATGTGACACTTGGGTGAATGTGGCACTCGGGTGAATGTGGCACTCGGGTGAATCTGACACTCGGATGAATGTGGCACTCGGGTGAATGTGGCACTCGGGTGAATGTGGCACTCGGGTGAATGTGGCACTCGGATGAATGTGGCACTCGGATGAATGTGGCACTCGGGTGAATGTGGCACTCGGGTGAATGTGGCACTCGGGTGAATGTGGCACTCGGGTGAATGTGACACTCGGGTAAATGTGACCCTCGGATGAATGTGACACCAATCCAAAACATGTTTTGGATTGCATTTTGTCTGGTTCCTCCCCTCCGATCGTACCATCATGGGTGACCCTGCCAGGAATTTAAGACTCTGGATGGTATTGGTCTTGGGATCAACGGAATATTCAAGCCTCTCCACCGCGGCAAAGAGGGATTCATATGCCTCCCTCTTCAAGTAAAAGTTACACAAAAGTTTGTTACACTTAAGTTGATAAAAAACTTTCCCGAATTTTGTATTTTAAAGCACCCTTAAAAATTCATCTCTAATTTATGAATGTTGAAGACAATAGTAATTATGGAATGTTTAATGTGCTTTTTATTGCTCAAAACTCTATAAATCTAAATTGACATAAATACCTAATTGTCATTCAGACTTATCACACTAATTGGGCTGTCAGAGAAACCTTGCAAGTTCTATATTTTTTAATCACCAGTGGGATGTGGGCATCGCTGGCCAGGCCAACATTTATTGTCCATCCCTATTTGCCCTTGAGAAGATGGTGGTGAGTTCATCATCATTAATTGCTGCCGTATATGTGGTGTAGGTACACCGACAGTGCTGTTAGTGAGGGAGTTCCAGGGTATTGACCCGCGACAGTGAAGGATCAATGATATATTTCCAAGTCAGGATGTTGTGTGACTGGAGGAGATTGTATGGGTGGTGGTCACACGTGGCTGATGTCCTTGTTCCTCCAGATTGTAGAGGTCGCAGGATTAGAAGGTGTTGTTGAAGAAGTTTTGGAGAGTTGTGTGTTGTAGTTAGTCCACACTACTACAGCACGGTGCACCAGCGGTGGAAAGAGCAAGTGCTCCAGCTCTGAAGCACTATCTTGCTGCTTAAATATGGAGAATCTTCAAGCACAAGTTAGCTATTAGTTAAATATTGAAAGATGCTGTGTTAGACATTGCATTCTGCTGGAGTGTAGCCATCTCACTCTCTGTCATGCAACATTTCCTACATTACAGTAGAGAGGTACAAAAGTACTTTGCCGGTTCTAACTAGCTAGGAAATGTCCTAGATCATGAAAGGTGCTATATCAATGCAACTCTTCCACTTAAATTCCACAAGCCAGGACATTCACACTTTAACGTTTGAACACAACTTTTACTGCTGATCTATAAAAACAAAGTACAATCAGCAAGTGGTGCTTTCTAGTTGGGCGGGACGGTAGCACAGTGGTTAGCTTAACAGTGCCAGGGTCCCAGGATCGAATCCGGCTTGGCTCACTGTCTGTGGGAGTCTGCATGTTCTCCCTTTGTCTGCGTGGGTTTCCTCCCACAAGTCCAGAAAGAAGTGCTGTTACGTGAATTAGACATTCTGAATTCTCCCTCTGTGTACCCGAACAGGCGCCGGAATGTGGCGACTAGAGGATTGTCACAGTAACTTCATTGCAGTGTTAATGTAAGCCTACTTGTGACAATAAAAATTCTTCTTATTATTATTATCATTTCACTGCTCGACAACTTCAAGAGAATGCCAACAGCAGCATCAAGCACTCTACATGGCCTTCATCGACCTGACCAAGGCATTTGAATTGGAAAATGCAATGGAAGACCCTGTCAAAGGCCGGCTGTCCAGAGAAATTCAGCAACATTTTCCCACTCCTCCACAGCAAGATGCCAGAGACACTTCTCACTGTTGGAAATAAGACAGGAACCCTTTGAGGTCGAGACTGGAGTCCAGCAAAGATGTGTCATCGCCCCAACACTTTTCTCCACCTTCATTGCCACCGTCCTTCACCTTGTCAAGAACAGGTTTCCCAGTGGAGTGGATATCGTCTACAAGATGGACAGAAAACAATTCAACTTCAACTGGTTAAAATCTAAGAAGAAAATAACACTGACATTACTCGTGGAACTTTCTCTACCCTCTCAGTGAAGAATCTCCAAGTAATTCTTGACACCTTCGCGGCGGCATACAGAAGAATCGGTCTCAGCCTCAATCTCAAGAAGGCTCAAGTCGTTTACCAAAGAACCCCAGGGCGAGATCCAATCTCTCCCTCCATCAAAATCAGCAGAGAAACCCTACCAAACATGGAGCATTTCACAGACCTGGGTAGCCACCTCTACTCTAAGGCTGACATCAAGCAGAGATCCAACATCATATCTAATCCGCGAGTGCCTCCTTTAGATGCCAAAGGATAAGAGTCTTTGATGACTGTGACATCTGTGCTGACAACAAGATCTCATGTACAAGGTAATCATCCTCCCAACTTCTCGATATGGCTCAGAAATTTGGACTACGTACAATCTCATGGCTCTGAAGAGGTACCTGACGGAGATGGATTCCCTGCACATCAGCTGGGAGGACAGGCGTACTAACATCAAAGTCCTTGAAGGAGCCAAGAGCACCAGCATCGAGGCCATGATCATCCAAATCCAACTCTGCTGGGCCAGCCATGTGCTTAGAATGTGAGAGACCGAAAGCCAAAGTAAATCTTCTTCACCCAGCTCAAGGATGGCTTCCAAACAAGTGGAGAACAAAGGAAGTGCATCAAAGACACTCTTAAGGCTTACGTCAAGAAATGCACCACAGACGTCAATGCCTGGGAAACCATTGCTCATAAGAGACCTACTTGGAGGGACCTCCTGATTGAAGGAACACAATTCTTTGTGTACAGCCGACAGCAAGAGGAGGACCAGAAAAGGAACCTGAGAAAGGTGACCTATCCCAACTCCCGGAAACACCTGCCAAGTATACGGTTGAAGACCCAGCACTAGGATAGGGCTCATCAGCCACGGAATGACCCACAGACCCTGTGACCAGTAACGTAGGCAGTTAGGTGGACAATCATGCTCATTAGTGACTGATCGTCGAAGAAGATAGTTACAGAAATCTTTCTCCTGTACTCACCAACTGATTGAGAATTGACATAGATTTTATGCTCTTGCTTTGTGAGCAATTATCAACGGTTTTAAGCTTCAAGCTTAAATCTCAATCGATCCTTTTAAACTAATTTGTGTCCAATTCACACTCTCAGTTATGTAAAAAGCTGCAAGAGATCCTTCCTTTTGACGCAACCTTTGTGATAACTGCTTTTAATTTCATGTTAACGTGTTTACTGCACT
The DNA here is from genome assembly GCF_047496885.1 of Scyliorhinus torazame. Lineage (NCBI taxonomy): Eukaryota > Metazoa > Chordata > Chondrichthyes > Carcharhiniformes > Scyliorhinidae > Scyliorhinus > Scyliorhinus torazame. The sequence continues at coordinate 189,637,889 of NC_092707.1, read as the reverse complement.
CTTTGAAATACAGCTTCATAATAATTTCAGTATGTTTTCTTTACTCCAACCCCCACTCCTCTTTTAAAGTTGTGGATTCCCCCAATTCTCAGGTAACTTGTCTCCTTGGTAAAGACAGGCGGTACTGATAGAACAGTAGAGGTTAACCCTGGTAGTCGTAAGGTGTCACTGAAACAGAGGAGGGAATTTTCCAATTTTTTGGCGAAGTGGCAGCTGGGGCAGGAAAAGTGGGGTGTAACCTGCCAGTGGCATTGGCGGGTTTGCCCATCGTATTTTTAGCCACTTAGAAAAAATATTTCCACGGGTTTCACGCTGCCTCTCTGGCAGTCAGCTTCTGATTCGCCCATCCTGCCATTAGCTGAGTGCTTCAATCAGTGGGGCACTCTAAACACCCCCCAACACTCCCCACACATTTCTTCCAAGTCCACTGAGCAGAACGGCTGCCCCAGATTCTCGGAGGGAGCCCTTACGAGAATGCTGGATGTCGTCAAGGATAGGCGCCATATCTTATCCCCGCAGGTGGGGAAGCGGCACCCCAGAAAAGTGACCAACCCCACATGGGAGGCAGTGGCAACACTTGTAAGTTTTATCTCCCTGCAGAGGAGGACGGGCATTCAGTGCTGGAAGATGATGGATGATCTCTTCTGTGTGCCAGGGTAAGTCATTCTTCTCATCACTCTCAACTCACACATCCATCACACAGCCACCAGGGGGCTCACTCCCGGCCACCTCAAGGGTAGCACCACTTGCTCACCAACACACTTTTTCATCTCCCCTGTGGCTCATCTCATCATTTCCTTGACCCACCACCCAAGCGCACACACCAGGCTTACTTCCCATCTGTCCTGGCATGTGGCCTGTTTCAATTCTCCCCGTCTGTTCTCTTGCAGACGAGTTGGCTAATAATAGTGGAGAGATCCTAGATGGGCAGAGGGATGCCCTAGTTAAAAATCATTTCGCCCTTTGTGGTGAGAGCCCTTCAGGTGGCCAGGGATGAAGATGGCTTCTCTTGCGCTAAGGGTGAGGTGGTGCTAAAAAACCAAGTGAAGACCCATGACATCATTATCCATCTCAGCACCATATCCTTATGCCCCTGCCAAGCACTAATAACACCTCTGTTATCTTGCAGCTGCATCACGGAAGCAGACAGTGTCTCCACCAGCCACCTATAGATACAACCCCAGAAAGTAGTTCAGGTGGATTTTCCGACATGGAGCTCGAAGAGACGCCGCAGCTTTCAGCCACACTCTGCATCAGTGCCCAGACACACACCTCGATGGGACTTAGATTTAGAGGGGCCGCAGGGTCACAATCCGGTGAGCATCTCACTCCATCTGATCCACAGCAAGTGGAGGATGGGACATCCCAGAGGTTTGGCACTCCGAGGATTATTGGAGGCCAGGACTCAGCTGAACATCAGTCAGAGGATGTGCCTCTGGGCTCAGTCATGCCTCAGTTGCTGGTGTTTCAAAGACAAAGTTTGGAACATAAGGAAGTGATGTAAGCTCCACTTCTTGGACTGAAAGGTGACTGGAGGAGTCCCAATTTCTTTTGTCAGAGGAGATTATGCCTACACTCCGAGGGTAGCTTGGTCAACACTGCGAGGGTGGCATCTACAGTGGAGCTCTTGGTCCAGGGTGTCATCTCTGTACTGGTGGAAAGCATGTGCTCCATGGTGCAAGACATGTACACCATGGTAGAGGACATGAATACAATGGTGCATGTATTTGCGGACATCCATGAGTGCCAGCCCCAGAGGATAGGGGAGGATTCTCGACCTCATACCAGCTGTCCCTCTGTCCGAAGGAGGAAGTCAGGTGCCCTCGAGCAACCATAGGGAGGAGGAGAAGCTGCTGCGTAGCCTGAGGCCTTCCATTTGGGAGACCCAGGGAGTGACCAGCCCATCTGATTCCCCGTTTCCTGTGACTGAGACAGCTCCAACCCCGCACACCAAGGAATGTGGCACCATCACACAGCAGCAACCCAAGTGCAGGGCGGAGTGCTCTAGGTGTTGGCCATCCAGAGGATACCAACCAAGCTAATCTCAGACACCAGGGCGTGGCAGACAGCAGGCTTCCTCCACCTCTGCTCTGGATCCTGGGGAGATACCAAGACATATTTGTAGGGTTAGAAAGGTTATGAAACTCTGGTTGCACAGCATGGGTATGGATATTGCTAGGCACCTGTAGCTAGTGAGCACTTATGTAAGTCATCAACCACCTCTGCTAGTGAATTAAATCTCTCTCGCTGCTACCTCACTGTAGCTTGATGCTCTCATTAGATATATTCATGAAGTGCCACTGAGTTAAATGCGTCCATCTAACACTGAAAGGTTGGATGCACACACACAGAGCCTCCTCTTTCTCCTTGCTGCAAGGCTGCTAGCTCATTAGTTGCCGTTATCTCACAGTGGCGTGGCACAGTCATGCCAGTGTCACCCTGGTAATGAAGAACTCCCCAGAATGGTCAAGCCCATCATTCAACCCAGCCGCTGGGAATGTCAGATCTCAGTACATAGAACCCAGCAGCTAAACCCTTGTGAGAACAGTACCTCTGGCCCCTCAGAGGCCCCCTTAACTAAGGCGAAGCCGAGATTAGGAGAGATAAGTCAGTCCACGCAACATCACCCTGATATGACTCTGGTCACTGGGAGTTAGCAAGCTGTCTTCAGCCAGACAGGAGTCAGATATTCGCAGTAACTCTTTGAGGAACAATGCACTGTACCCACTGCAAATCACCATCATCCCCCTGCAATGTAGAATGTCATACATCTACCCAGCAACAGGCAGAAATCAGCAGTGACACAAATTTAATAAGGCATGGTGAGATGTGATCTTCCCAGCAACAGGCGTCATGGGTCTGCCCAGCAGCAGGTTGAAATCTGCCTAGTGACTGTAGTAGCCAGCATTTAAAAGGCATAATGGGATATGATATTAAAAGCAACAAGATGAAGGCATCTAGAAAAATGTTATATCGTTCCCAGCACCCTCAGAAACAGAGTGGCAATTTACATCTAACAGTCTGTCTGGCCAGTCCCCAACCTAACGGCTGGGAGCCTCGGCTACGTTTTAGAGGTAAGGTCATGCAGAAATTGTTGGAAAGGCAGTTTAAATATCTTTGCTGGACCAAGAAAAGACCTTTCACAGACTTGACTATCAGTCCTGCACTGTAACTATAAACTGGCTTTGACTTATAGATTTACAAAATTTGGATGTTGATTGGGAAAGGAGACATTTTAAGGAGTTCACCATTTCAAAAAAACAAAACTATACACCCCCATGAACCGGTGTTGGAATACCCTCACAGACAACATCAGCATGGTTTGTGATAAGGGACTATGGGCAACCGTTTCCTTCCAATGACTTGATCCATATCAGTTAGGGTGTGTGCTGCCAGCAGCCAGCAGCCAGACGGGTAGGGACATCACTTGATGGGATTTTGCTAGTGACCTAAATCCTGATCATCCATAAAGCGGGAGGGTATTAGAGTGTCCCGAGCACTCCTGCCCCTCTGGCCATTACTACCACCCGATGGCCTTCCTCTGCTTTGTCCATTGTTTCCTCCACATTGTTCACCTCAGTGTCTTCTTCATCAAAGGAGATGTGCTGCTCATCCACCTCCTTGCCTCATTAAAGCACCAGATTGTGGAGGGCACACACAGAACAAAAGTCCGATGCCCAACACCTTCTGGGGACTATAGTGCAGGGCTCCATCTGACCGGTCCAGGCACTGGAACCACATCTTCAGCATCCCGATGATCTGCTCCATCAAAGCATGAGTCCCAGCATGAGCCTCATTATATTGGGTCTCTGCTACACTCTGTGGCCTCCACACAGGCATCATCAGCCAGGTTCTCAATGGGTGCCCATTGTCCATAAGGATCCCGCAGCTGCTGCGCTCTCTCAAAGATGTCGGGTTTCTGTGAGCAACCAAGGATGAAACTGTCATGGATGCTCCCCTGAAACCTAGCACACACCTGCAGGATGCTCATTGTGTGGCCACAGACAAGCTGAAACTTCATGGAATGTAAGCCCTTGTGATTGATAAACGACCCCTGATGCCATGGGCTGGGATTCTCTGAAACCGCGTTCGCCGATCGGCCGGAGAATCCCCGTTGGCGCTGAAATCGAGGGAGGCGCCACTTTTGCGATGTTCCGCTCCCTCCAAAATGGCATACTGACAGAGTACACCGCGCACCGTATGGACAGCCTCAGGAAGTCACCTGAGGCCCTCCCCCGAAGCTCTGCCCTCGATGGGCTGAGTTCCCAATGGCGTGGGTCATTCATGCTCTTTTGTTTTGGGAACCCGGCATGGTGGCTGCGGACTGAGTTCAGCACCGCCACAGTCGGGGGGGGGAGCCTATCCGCAGCCAGGGGGGTCAAGGGGCACTGGTGGGGGTTGGTCCGGGGGTGGCGAGCCTAACCAAAGGAGGGCACTATTTGGACTTGACCCGACATCACCATCAGCCCACTGAGCCTGACCGAGGTCACAGCATTGGAAAACCCTCCAGTGCACTGAGCTCTCATGTAAGGCGCAGGCATCTGCCCCATGGGTACCTGTAAGGCCCTGTGTGCTACACTGTCAAAGGGGGTGGGGGGAGAGGAGGGCACTGTATGGATACTGTTGCACCCCCACCTGATGGAGCAGGGCACCGTGCAGAGCCTTGTAGCTTTGCCCCTTGTCGGGGAAGGTGTATGTGGTTGTCCTCTCAGCGAATCACGAAAAGCAACCTCGGTGGCCACATAATGGAGAGTTCAATGCGCAAAGGGCACTGCTGGTCATGGCACTCACAAACAGCAGGGCTGAGTTAGTGGGCATAATTGGCTCATCTGTCAAATTAAATAATTTTTTTTTTGTAAATTTAGAGTAACCAATTATCATTTTTTTCTAATTGAGGGGCTATTTAGCGTGGCCAAACCACCTAGCCTGCACATCTTTGGGTTGTGGGGGCGAAACCCACGCAAACACGGGCAGAACGTGCAAACTCCACACGGACAGTGACCCAGAGCCGGGATCGAACCTGGGACCTTGGCGCCGTGAGGCAGCAGGGCTAACCCACTGCGCCACCATGCTGCCCGTCATCTGTCAAAATGAAGGATTGTTAATAGGCTAGTGGGTCATTAAACTGGCAGGCACACCTTCAGACCTTCCATGCCCAGTGGCCACTGCTGAGACGAGGGTGTTTTATTGATCCTGTTAATCGCATTTTGATTTGATGTTTCAGGAAAAAAAAGTCTGGCAGGCAATGGTGAACTCATTGATGTCATGGCTCTCGTTCAGAGTTAACATGCTCAGTCATAACTTCACGGGCACTGCCAACCCCACTCACCCACCCACACACACCCATATTTGTGGATCCTAAAGGCCTTGTCTGCTGGACACCCATTCAGTCCACCAGCCCATGCTTACCGTCCCAGTTCCAGGGCGCCTCAGGAAGGCCGAGGCCCAACTGCCTCAGGATGGGTGAGCTTCAAAACTGTCTTTCTTCCCCTCTTGTTGCTGAGTCCTTCCATGACGGCCCCTTCAGGGGCCAACCATTTCCCCTTTTCCAAGATAGCCCAATGCCACCCCCCCCTACCCCCCCCAAACCTGGTCCTCTTGCCCCCATATCACCCCACTGCTGCCCTGGTGCTCTCACCCCATCTCCCCAACTGCAGTCCCAGTGCCCTTTCCCCATCCTCTCCACCCCAACCCCTGCACTCGGCTGGAGCGTTGGTACCTTTCCCACAACCTCGGAGAAAAACCCCTGTGCTTGAGATCCATTACACGGTCCAACACCACACCTCAGAAACTCCTGGAACAACTCCCCCGACTGAAGCTGGGTTCAGAGGCCTCTGATCCTGCCCCCCGTCCCCCGCCTCTGAAGCCTGAGTCCCATTGGCGGCTCAAGCACCCCACCCACCACCTCTCTATCCCCCAAGATCTCTGGTGCCCTCTCTCTCCCTGCACTCCATGGCGAACAGTGGCAAGCTACGCGCTCACCTCCAAAATTCCCTCGGAAGTGAGTTCAGCAATTCACCGTTTTTAAAAAATTGGTGGAAAGCATGTTGACATGATGTCACTCCGCTGAGGCCAGTCTTTTCAACATGGGGGGAGATTACAGAGGAAGACGGCGGTGGGGTCCACTTACGTGATTTGAATGTATGCTAACGTGGGTCCCGTCGCTTCGGGAAATCGCTCTGGCGCAAATGTCGATTTGACCTTAATTTTCTCCGTTTCCGGGCTGCAGTTAGAATGGCACAGATAATTAGAAAGCATTGCGTTTATCGGAACAAGCCCATCTTCTCTGGATCTCCTATTCGACTGGTGATGTTGTTGCTAACTTTTGGTTGGCTCTTAATTTGGCTCTATTTAACCACGTTTGCTCAAGAGTCGCCAGGTATCTTTCGACACCGCCACAAGGTTCAGAACCGGATACTGATCAATGACTCGATACACCAGTTAGTAAGTTCAAAAGCAATCCTCATTTATTTACACACAGTCAAATCTACTCATGCATAAACTCTACAAACTATACTACCACTATTACTAAGGCCTATACTTAGCTTCGGGCGCCCACTCAGTCAGAGGAACAATGGCCATTGCTCGGTTCTGAGGCTGCTGGGTTGAGCTGTTTACAGGGTAGCAACTAGGAGCGTCTATCCCGTAGCGTGTGTTGACTTGGAACTTACTTGGTCTGCTGTAACTGCTAGGCTCGTCTCTCTCTTCGGTGAGTGCCAAAGCCAAAGGAGAGCGTTCTCCCTTGGGGGATACCTTTTATACTCAAAAGGGCTTCGCGCCCTTTTGGGCGGGCCTTGAACTTGGCCTCAACTAATTGAGTCTTTCCCAATCATCGGTATCGATTTTCCTCCAATAGAGGGGTGGTTCCCTGATCGCTGGGCGTGTCCTGGTGACTGTCAGTCTGCTTTGTCTTAGCTTCTTCTGGCGCCGGGGAGTCTGTCCTAACATTGTGTATCTAAATGTTTCCCTTTTGTCCCCGGAGGTGGCTCATTAGTATGTAAATCGTTTGGTAGTTTCTGTCCTGTCTGAGCGTTTAAGGTTCTAATCAACAGACAGAGCTTGCACCTGCTTTTTTCTTAGCATTTGTCCAATTTTCCCAGCAGTCTTTGCAAGTGTCCATTTTGTAATCGGGACGTGGCCATCCCAGATGGCTACAATGTTCCCAGTCACATGTCCCCTGCGACCACATTTAACCCTGAATCACCATCAGCATCCAACAGCTGTAATTGAGCCTCATGGACTCATCTCCCACAGCAGTTTAGTGATTGGCATTTGGGGAATTAGTGGCTGTTTTTATCTGAGGGCATTCCTGAAGCAACTTTAATGATGTGAACACAACTGAGGAGCTTGGTCGAAGATCAGTCGATTTGCTGAGAAAAAGGCCAAGCTGCTGTCAGGGATTATTACCCACTCGCTGACACAAGTTTAATGTTCATGGTTTTAACCGCACATAACCCTTGTTCTGTGCACACCAATCTATTAGACAAGGAGGCGAAAAATCTATCAAGGAATTAAGTTTACACTTAATTGAAAATTATTCCTATCTGACTTGCTGTCAATACAGTGAAGAATTCAATTGCTGGAAGTAAGTTTGATTCAGCGATGGCTATTCTGAACATACATTGTGCAATGGAGACTCGGAGGGACGAGCTCAGTTTAACCCAACCTATTGGGTGGGAGACCAAGGAATCAGATCAAACCCAATTTTTACACCCACCCTATTGACTTCACAGGAGAGTGAAATGGGGAGGAGAGGTGGAGGAGATGTAGGGGGTGGGGAGGAGCGGCGGGGGTTGTAAAACTCGACCCTGTCAATTTCCAGCCCAGTAGGTTAGGTTGAAATTCCCTCCCATTCCAGTTGCCAATGCAGAGACAAAGAGAATGTGGTCAAAGAGAATAATAGCAGCTCTCTTGCAGTTACTCTCTGTATTTAGATCATAGATCATCGAATTTACAATGCAGATGGAGACCATTCGGCCCATCAAATCTGCACCGGCCCTTGGAAAGAGCACCCCATTTAAGCCCACACCTCCACCCTATCCCCACCTAATTTTTTTTTGACACTTGAAGGGCAATTTATCATGGCCAATTCACCTAACCTGCACATCTTTGGATTGTGGGAGGAAACCGGAGCACCCGGAGGAAACCCACGCAGACATGGGTAGAACATGCAGACTCTGCACAGACAGTGATCCAAGACAGGAATCGAACCTGGAACCCTGGAGCTGTGAAGCAACTGTGCTATGCACTGTGTTACCATGGCTATGGTGATTAATAGAAGCACACAGTGAGGCATTGCACAAAATCATATGCTCCCAACTTTTCCGTTTCAGCGCTTGATAATGTTGAGGTGGTGGGGGTGGGGGGCAGTTGGGGGCAGGGACTAAACCAACTGATTTTTAAAATTACTAATTTGTAATATTGGATAGTGCAGGTACGAGAATATCGAGTAATGCAAGGTTGTTTTTTTGCAGTGATATTCCCTCCGCCCTCAATGTGGTCAAATCGAGTTGGGGGGGGAGGTGGGCGGGGGTACATAGATACATACATAGAACAGACAGTGCAGAAGGAGACCATTCGGCCCATCAAAGTCTGCACCGACCCGCTTAAACCCTCACTTCCACCTGATCACCATAGCCCAATAGCCCCTCCTAACCTTTTTGGACACTAAGGGCAATTTTACATGGCCAATCCACCTAACCTGCACATCTTTGGACTGTGGGAGGAAACCGGAGCACCCGGAGGAAACCGACGCAGACACGGGGAGAACGTGCAGACTCCTCACAGACAGTGACCCAGCGGGGAATCGAACCTGGGACCCTGGCGGTGTGAAGCCACAGTGCTCGCCACGTATGCTACCGTGCTGCCCTTGTGCTCCCGTGCTGCCCGGGTAGATCGGAAGAAGTAGTTTTTTTTCTAATTCTGTGACCTGCATGTGATGTCCCACTGTTTTAATGAGTGAAAGGTGAGCCCAGTAGCAGTCAATCCTAAACCTCATTGTCTGAGTGTTATATTTCTTTGTTGCCGCAAAGAGAAAAGGTATGGAGGCGTCGCACTCTGGATTCTTGTCAAACACGATGAAAGGTTGATTAAGAGATGTTGCTCATGCAATCCTCAAAACCCGTGCAAACATTCTGCCGAAGTCACTACGCATCATGTGACACAGAACCCTCAAGAATATATTCCCAGACACATAAACACTTGGCTCACACCTTACCAGAGCGATGTTGTCTCAGAAATTATCCTTTATTCTGAGCAAAATCTACTCTGTTTTTGAAAAAGCTTTATAAAGCGCTGGCTCTGTCTCAGCTGCCTAATTGTGGCTCTGGGCATCCCACGTTTGGAAGGATGTCGAGGTCTTAGAGAGGATGCAGAAGAAATTTACTCAAATAGTCTCTGGACGAAGGACTCCAGATATGTGGAGAGTCTGTAGAAGCTGCAAATGCTCTCCTTCCAGCAGTGAGGTCTTAAGAAAAGACTTGGGGTGTTTAAAATCATGAAGTATTTGAATAGAGTAAATAACAAGAACTTATTTGCAATCACTGGAAAACACAAATTTAATATCGCCTCCAAGACAATCAGAATCATGAAATTCTGCGCTAGATTGATAAAAGCAGATTCGATAATAATTTTTAAATGGGGAACGGGGAGAGCTTCAAAACGAGAGAAAAAGCACAGTAAGGTTATGAGAAAATGTCTGAGGAATGGGACCAATTGGATAGATCTTTCAAAGAGCCAGCAGAGGGATATAGGCTGAATGGACTCCTTCTGTGCTGTTATATGATCTACCGACATGCACGGCCTGTCTTCTGAAGCTCTTTGATTTCAGTTTAAGGAATACACTTATTTAACTCTACCTTTCCTTAACTTTTTTGTCCTATTGCTGTTTCTTTCCAGAATGCAGTTGGTGTTTGGAAGAGGGATGGGTTGAGGGCGGGGGGGGGGGGGAGGCGAGAACCGATTAAACTTCTGGCACATTTCTGTTGCGTACTCCAGCATAAAATATAGAAGTGTTCGCCCTTTGGTTGTGACTGCAATTTGTTTGCATAGGTTTAAGCTGATGCAAGTTTTGTCTTCCATTACTCTCAACAACGGATGGATGATTTGTGGCCACAAATGCTGGTCCTGGTTTTCTCTCACTTACCAGTAGGGGGAGGTATTGTAACACTTTCTGTCAACAAGCATTTTCTGGCCGAAATTGTCCTTGTCTCTGCTTTGTTTGACTGACTTAGAATTGCCGATCCTTTTGACACAAGCCACATAACAGACAGTTGAATTTAAAGGCAGACAACGTTGCTACTAAAATCATTGTATAGTTTTGAAACATTATTCTCCAAAAATTGACTTGCTCCATCTCCAAAAAAAGGTTGACTGACAATAGGTTTCCAATGTGCTTCAAGGTCCTTTTTATTTGTTCCCTCAAAATTAATGTATCCTTACTGGTCACTTAAGCCTTGTTTGTACCAAATCTCTGTATGAGTGCGAGTTGTTAGATGGCATTGATAGAGGTTAAATTGACTGACCCCTGAAAGGACGAGGGAATCACAGGCGCAAGTTAATTGTGTAACATCTTCCACCGGTGCATTACAGGTTTCATGTGAAACCTGTGCTACCTGTTATTTTGGGTCATTCTGCATTGAGTCACTGGTCTCCGTGCTCTTCCCTGGCTGAAACGAGTTAGCAAATGCCCGTTACTGCCATGAGGCAGTGCTGCTGCTTTATAAAAAGGTTTCATTTGTTCACAAGATGTAGGGATTGCTGGCTAGGCCAGCTTTTGTCGTCCATCCCTAATTCTCCTTGGGAAGCGAGCCAAGTTCTTGAGCCGCTGCAGTCCATGTCGTGTAGGTACACCCACAGCACTGTCAGGAAAGGAGTTCCAGAATTGTGACCTTGTAACAGTGAAATCAGAATGGTGCCTGACTAGGAGGGGAACTTCCAGGTGGTGGTGTTCCCCTGTATCTGCTGCTCTTGAACTTCTAGGTGATAGAGGTTACAGGTTTGGGAGGAGCTGTTTAAGGAGTCTTGGAGAGTTGCTGCAGTGCACCTTGTAAATGGTACACATTGCTGCCACTGTGCATCAGTGGTGGACGGAGTGAATGTTGAAGGTGATGATCGGCGTGCCAGTCAAGTGGGCTGCTTTTCCTGCATGGTGTCAAATTTCTTGAATGTTGTTGGAGCCACATTGATCCAGGCGAGTGGAGAGTATTCCATCACACTCTCCATAAGGCCATAAGACATAGGAGCTGAATTAGGCGACTCGGCCCATCGAGTCTGCTCCGCCATTCAATCATGGCTGATATTTTCTCATCCCCATTCTCCTGACTTCTCCCGATAACCCCTGATCCCCTTATTAATCAAGAACCTATCTATCTCTGTCTTAAAGACACTCAGTGATTTGGCCTCCACAGCCTTCTGCGGCAAAGAGTTCCACAGATTCACCAACCTCTGGCTCTTCTCATCTTTGTTTTAAAGGATTGCGTCTTTAGTCTGAGATTGTTTCCTCTGGTTCTAGTTTTTCCTACAAGTGGAAACATCTTCTCCACGTCCACTCTATCCAGGCCTCGAAGTATCCTGCAAGTCTCAATAAGATCCCCCCTCATCCTTCTAAACTCCAATGAGTACAGACCCAGAGTCCTCAACCGTTCCTCATATGACAAGCTCTTCATTCCAGGGATCATTCTTGTGAACCTCCTCTGGACCCTTCCCAAGGTCAGCACATCCTTCCTTAGATACGGGGCCAAAACTGCTCACAATACTCCAAATGAGGTCTGACCAGAGCCTTATATAACCTCAGAAGTACATCCCTGGTCTTGTGTTCTAGCCCTCTCGGCATGAATGCCTACATTGCATTTGCCTTCTTAACTGCCGACTGAACTTGCATGTTAACCTTGAGAGAATCGTGAACAAGGACTCCCAAGTCCCTTTGTAATTCTGATTTCCTAAGCATTCCCCATTTAGAAAATAGTCTATGCCTCCATTTCTCCTTCCAAAGTGCATAACCTCACACTTTTCCACATTGTATTCCATCTGCCACTTCTTTGCCCACTCTCCTAGCCTGTCCAAGTCCTTCTGCAGTCCGCCTGCTTCCTCAATTCTACCTGCCCCTCCTCAGATCTTTGTATCATCTGCAAACTTAGCAACAATGCCTTCAGTTCCTTCTTCCAGATCATTAATGTATATTGTGAAAAGTTGTGGTCCCAGCACCCACCCCTGAGGTACACCACTAGTCACCGGCTGCCATCCTTAAAAAGACCCCTTTAACCTCACTCTTTGTCTTCTGCCAGTTAGCCAATCCTCTAACAATGCCAGGATCTTACCCTTAACACCATGGGCTCTTAACTTATTTAACAGTCTCCTATGCGGCACCTTGTCAATGGCCTTCTGGAAATCTAAATAAATCACGTCCACTGGTTCTCCTTTGTCTAACTTCCTTGTTACTTCCTCAAAGAACTCTAACAGATTTGTCAGACATGACCTCTCTTTGAAGAAGCCGTGCTGACTCAGTTCTATTTTACCATGCACTTTCAAGTGCTCTGCAATTTCATCTTTAATAATGGACCCTAAAATCTTCCCAATGACTGAAGTCAGGCTAACTGGCCTATAATTTCCCGTCTTCTGCCTCCCTCCCTTCTTAAACAGGGGTGTTACATTAGCCACTTTCAAGTGCTCTGGTACCATTCCAGCCTCCAGTGATTCCTGAAAGATCATCACCAATGCCTCCACAATCTCCTGAGCTATCTCCTGATGGAACCCTGAGGTGTAATCCATCCGGTCCAGGTGATTTATCCACCTTCAGACCTTTCAGTTTCCCCAGAACCTTCTCCTTAGTAATGGTCGCGGCACTCACCTCTGCCCCCTGATTCTCCTGGAGCTCCGGCATCCCACTGGTGTCTTCTATCATGAAGACTGATGTAAAGTAACTATTCAGTTCCTCTGTCATTTCTTTGTTTCCTATTATTACTTGTCCAGCCACATTTTCCAGTGGTCCATTGTCTATTTATGCCTTTTATATATTGAAAAAACTCTTCCTAGCTTCCTTTATAGTACTAGCTAGCTTGCACTCATATTTCACCTTCTCTCCCTTATTGCTTTTTTTAGTAGCCCTCTGCTCGCTTTTAAAGACCTCCCAATCCTCCGGCTTCCCACTAATTCTCGCCATTTTGTATGCTTTTTCTTTTTCTTTTATGTTGTCCTTGACTTCCCTTAGCATGTTTCCTCCTCCTTGGGATGAATTTCTGTTGTGCCTCCCGAATAACCTCCCAAAACTCCTGCCATTGCTGTTCCACTGTCTTCCCTGCTAGGCTCCTTTTCCAATCGACTCTGGCCAGCTCCTCCCTCATGTCTTTGTAGTTACACTTATTTAATTGTAATACCGTTACATCTGATTGCAGCTTCTCCCTCTCAAACTGCAGGGTACATTTTATCATATTGTGGTCACTGATTATTAAGGGTTCCTTCACCTTAAGTTCCCTAATCAAGTCTGCCTCATTACACATCACCAAATACAGAATTGCCTGTTCCCGAGTTGGCCCCAAAAAGCTGCTCCAAAAAACCATCTCTTCGACATTCCACAAATTCCTTTTTTTGGGATCCACTACCAACCTGATATTCCCAGTCCAACTGTATATTGAAGTCCCCATAATTATTGTGATATTGCCTTTTTTACATGCCTTTTCTATCTCCTGGTTTATTTTCTGCCCCACATCCTGACTACTGCTAGGGGGCCTGTACATAACTCCCATCAGGGTCTTTTTACGTTGACGATTCCTCAACTCTACCAACAGAGATTCTATGCCTTCTGATCCTATATCGCTCCTTGCTATCGATTTAACTTCATCCCTTACTAACAATGCAACCCCACTCCCTTTGCCTGTCCTTTCGATAGGACACATATCTTTGGATATTTAGATCCCAGCCCTGATCCCCTTGCAGCCTTGTCTCTGTGATGCCCACAACATCGTACCGGCCAATTTCAATGTGCGCAACAAGCTCATTTACCTTGTTCCGTATACTGCACGCATTTAGGTCCAACACCCTCAATCCTGCATTGACCACCTCCCTTCTCACACTTGTCACCTTTTTTGCTCTGCCTGAGGGTGATGTTCTCTGATTTTAGTTGTCTATTTCCCCTTCAGTTATTACACTTTCTAAGCTAACATTCTGGTACCCACCCTCTCTGCCCTTGTAGATATTGGACAGGCTTTTGGGAGTCAGGAGGTGAGCTACTTGCCACTGGATCCCTCGCCTTTTACCTGCTCTGGTAGCCACAGTATTGATATGGGTAGTCCAGTTTCATTTCTGGTCAGTGCTAAACCCCAGGATGTTGATAGTGGGGGATTCAGTGATGGTAACTCCATTGAATGACAAGAGGTGATGGCAGGATTCCCTCTTGTTGGAGATGGTCATTGCCTGGCATTTGTGTGGCATAAATGTTATTTGCCATTCGTCAGCCCAAACCTGAATATTGTCCAGGAGTTTCTGCATTTGGCATGGGCTGCTTCCGTATCTGAGGAGTCACAAGTGGTGCTGATCATTGTGCAATCATCAGCAAACAACCCTGTGGTGGTCTTTATGTTGCTTATTTCAGGATGGTTGGCATAATGTTCAAAAAGATCACAGAATAGCTTTTAACTTAAACAAAGCTATGATTTTATTTGCAGTGCTAAACTGGGATTCGACATTTAGCCCTTAAGAATACACAACTGATCAATAACATCTAACTACACTGCTAATCTCACTACGGGTATAAACTATAATTTAACCTTACTCATACTACCTGCTGTTGTGACCTTCACTAGCTATCTCCTGCATACACGCTTCCCCTAAGTATCTATCTACTGCCTTATCTAGTTGTATAGGGGCTGGTATAGCACAGCTAAAACTGCTGGCTTGTAATGCCGAACAAGGCCAGCAGCGCGGGTTCAATTCCCGTACCGGCCTCCCTGAACAGGCGCCGAAATGTGACGACTAGGGGCTTTTCACAGTAACTTCATTGAAGCCTACTTGTGACAATAGGCTGTTATTATCTGCAGCTCCCTCTAATGGCTACTCTCAACACTACATTAACCCTTGCAATGCTGATAATTATGATAATACCACAATCCCCACTTCTGACCTTATGATGGAAGGAAGGTCATTGGTGAATCAGCTGAAGATGACTGAGCCTAGGACACTACCCTGAGGAACTCCTTTAGTGATGTCCTGGGTCTAAAATGAAGGGAAGGTGCATTGGGCTCAAGAAATGGCGAATATTTGGAAAGGTGCATCTGGCCTATAATACTTGGACATGTGATTGTACAGCAAGAGAGTGAGCACTGAGATTTTCTCAGTACACAAAATGAAAAAAAAAGAAAGATGTCCTTGATCTGCATAAGGGTTGAAAACCCTCCAGATAGACACTTAGAAAGTAGTCTGAAGAAGTGGTGGCAGCGGTCAATGGTAGAAGTGTTGTTTAAAATATACAGACATGGTGCGAGAAGAAGTTTAACAATCTCACACCAGTTATCAAGATGAGTGAGTTAATTTCCAAATGATGCATCCTATCACCTGCATCATTAGCCTCATCACCACACCTCGTCACTTAATTACCAATACTCACCATCAATTATTCCTCACTTCATATGCTTTAACTCACCCTCACCCACTTCACCCTGAGTTAGGTCTCATACCCATAGCACACAACTCACTGGCACAAGAAGCTATCCACCATCACTGCCACATTTCCCAAGCACATGAGTAAAATACTGTGGATTCCGGAAATCTAAAATAAACACAGAAAATTCACGAAATACTCTCGAGATCTGCCAGTATCTCTGGAAAGGGAAACCAGGTAAACATTTCAGGTCTGTGACCTTTCTTTAAAATTGGAAAAAATGTAATTGGATTCGAGCCAGTTAAAAGTGGGTGGGGAGGGAGTGAAGGAGAACAAAATAGAAGGTATGTGATAGATTGGAGGACAGGAGAGCTTAAATGGTGGTGCAAGGCCAAAAAGAGGGGTAAAGGAACCTTTAAAGAAACAAAGGGTGTGTCTCGAAAAGCTGTAGATGGCAGGGACGTGAATCCAAAAGCAAAAGAAAGGAAATAAGACAGAAATGAAAAAAAAATACAAAGAAAAATGAAAGAGAATGGAGGCAGAGATTATTATCTATAATTATTGAACAGTGTTGCGGCTGGAAGGCTGTCAAGTGTCTAGTTGAAAGGTGGGGTATCATTCCTCAAGCTTGCATTGAGTTTTTGTAAAACTGAAACTGCTCATGACATTGGTCTCCCAATGTTGGGAAAACCAAACTCAGACAGCATGACCACTTTGTGAACTACCTCAGTCCATCCTGAAATGTTACCCTGAGCTTCCAGCCACCTGTCATTTTAACCATTCATCTTTCTGTTCTTGGCCAAATGCTGTGTTCCAATGAACATTCTGATGAAAGATGATAGAACTGGGGCGCGATTCTCCGTAGCCCGACGCTGAAATCGAGATCGGCGATCGGACAGAGAATGGATGCTGATGCCAGAAATGAGGCCGGCGCCAGTCTGACACCGATCCGCCATGCTCCGCCACCTCCAAACCGGCATCATCGCACCCGCTGTTTCAACGGCGTTGGAAAGAAATATGATAGTCAGTGATAGATAAAAGTTAAACTGCTGATTGGGAGGTGTGGCTGAGGTTGTTGGTATCACTTAAGAAATGGTTACAAATGCAGAACTGGGGCAGAAAGGGACCGTCTACCTTGTAAGCGTCCCTTGATCATCGTGTTCCTCCATTTCTGGTTGCATTTCCATCTTCTCCTCTTCCTCATGCCCTTCCATCGTATCCATAGATAAAATCCCCACAGTGCAGAAGGAGGTCATTTGGCCCATTGAGTCTGCACCGACCCTCTGAAACAGCACCCTTCCCATGTCCACTATCCCACCCTATCCCCATAACTCTGTAACCCCACCTAATCTTTGGACACTAAGGGGCAATTTAGTGTGGCCAATCCACCTAACCTGCACATCTTTGCACACTAAGGGGCAATTTAACATGGCCAATCCACCTAACCTCCGGTTGTTCCTTAGGTTGTCAGAGAGAGCTGGTCACAAAGACTGCTCCCTCATAACCAAAATTCTGAATGGCCACTTAAATGAGACATTGAGGACTCCTCCAGGGTGGTCCAGGCAGTGGAAACATAGCTTACAGACATGAATGGTGTGCTCTATACTGGTCCACACCTTAGGAAGGATATATTGGCTTCATAGAGAGTGCAGCATTGATTTACCTGAACGATACCTGGACTCAAATATTTAAGAGGAGAGATTGCACAAACTACAGTTGTAGTCCCAAGAATTTAAAAGATTAAAGGTTATTTGATTGAAGTTTTCGAGATTAAGATCAACGAGTGAGGTGGAGAAAGAGAAACAAATTACTGTAATTGTGGCATCTAGGGTGAGGGGCCATGTCTAAACAATTAGAAGCAGATCTTACATGAATGAAATTAGGAAACTGAAGGGATGATGGATAGTTTCTGAAAATGGTAAGTAATGCAAGGTTAGTTGTTAATTTTAAATCTGAAATTGGAAGATTTTTATTAAGGGACAGGTGGCAAAGGTGTGTATATGGAGTCCATCTGCGGATCAGTGATGATCTCTTTGAACAGTGGAACATGTTCAGGAAACTAAAGGCCTTCCTCCTGTCCAATGTTGATATGTTTCCTATTGGGACAAAATCCCTAGACGTGCTAAAAATTGACAGAATGCCAATATTTGACATTCTGTTTTCAACTTCCAGTGATGCTCAGAAGCTGCATGTGTCTCGAGTTCTATTATGATTAATATCTGTATTAAAATTACCTTTAAAAACTTGCTTCAATATGTCTAATGCAAAATGAGCCTATTATTAACTTCAGATTTTGTGGTGATTGTCCCTTTAACGGCAACACAGCAGGATAAGGGTCACCTCGTCTGGGTGGCCAATCGGGTCCCATCGTGTGGAATCACCGCATGGTGAGAGAGGCTCCTGGAAAGAAGCATTTTGGGAGCTGGTTACAGCATGAGGTTGCTTTACAATTGTTATCAATAAATACTTTCTGAGTTCACTGATGAAGACTGTGAAAGTGCATCTTTACAGCATTTAGTAATATTTGAAAATTGAGCGAAACATTAAATCCAATAAAATATCCAATATCAGTTCATGTAGCAGGATCTCTTGTGATTCACTGCAATGGTAGCAATACACTTGCCTCTTTATTAATGAATTACCTGAAATGCTACATTATTTATAGGTGTTGTAATGGGCCAGGAATGTTGTAAAGTGAATAGTCCAAGAATACTACCTTGCTTTTCTGCTTGTTTTGAGCCTCTGTATTCATTTTCTTCACTTTTAACTCCTCATGTCACATGATTACACGGTGACTGTAATGATATGTATAATTTAAGGAGTATAAAGTGTTAACAAGATGATGTTCATGTATCTCAACACTAGATGGTATCACTGAGTAGTCTTATAAAAGGCTGTGTCTCTAAGCATTCTGAGAAAATGTTCAGGAGAAGGATAGTGAGCGGTTGAGATAGAGTGTTAGCTGCATTAGAAAGACATTATAGATTATTGTAGCATAAATGTAATACTGTTATTTATTAGCTATTACTGAGTACAGTGTGCGAACCATTTAATGTAGTGTAAATAAACTAGCTTTGTTTTAAATTACTTAGCTTGATGTTCCTTGTCAACACTGTGACTTTTAGCTATCTTGTAGAACTGTACAAGGACATCACATGGTACCAGGAAATTACTGAAGTAATTTAGCTAAAATTAGATAGAATCTAAGAAAACAGAAAAACAACACATGCTCATACATCGACAGCAAGACTGCTTCCAGACCTGTTACATCAACTCACCCAGAGAAGTTGCGACCTCATGGAAAATCGCAGACTCGGAAACAGTTCCGGACTACTGGGATTATAGATGTTAATTGTAACATTTTCAAGCAACAATTTCAACTTTACCTATGTGCCTCAGATTTAGACTCAGCTAGTGATTTCCTCAAAGTTGCTTTATTTTTAACAATGGATGAACCACAGGCAATTGAGCTATATAATTCCTTCCATTTCTCCATCGAAGATGACAAAAAGAAATTTAGTGTAGTGATTGAAAAAACTGACCTTCACTGCAAAGCTCAGATTAATGAAACCTATGAGAGATTTGTCATTAAAACAAGGGTGCAGAAAGATGGAGAATCCGTAGATTGCTTCATTACTGATCTGAAATTAAAGTCACAAACCTGCAACTTTTCAATCTTTTTAGACTCAGTGGTTAGGGATCAAATTGTTTTTGGCATCAAAGATTAAAAGTCAAGAGAACGTTTATTAAGGCAAAAAGATTTAAAATTGGAGGATGCAATTGAAATGTGTAGAGCAAATGAAATATCAAGTCATCGGTATTCCGATATGCTGATTAAAGAAAAGGGCACAAAAACGCACTTCGGGGCTGATTGCATTGGATCTGTGGTGCAGTTAATAAATAGGCGCATTTCGGATGGCAACCGTATTGCGCATGCGCATAACCGTTCTGTGCATGCGCACTTGAAAAAAATTATGCGATTTGGAAGAAGACCGCTCTGCGCATGCGCGCAGCCAATGTGCGCATGACGAAAGCAACGTCATGACGTGTGGACGTTGCGGACACGCCCACCCACCAAAAAATGCCCAGCACATGGAAAAGTTTGCTCCAAATGTGGCAAAATGAATCACTTTGCTGTGCAGTGCAGATCTGCATTAAAAGGGACACACGTTAAAACATCAAATTCAATGAAGAAAAATATGAATGTTCAGAATGTTCATTCAAGTGCAGATACCTCAAAGATGGATAACCCTAATGTTAACATTGATGTTTATTGTCTGGAAGATTCTTTCTTTGTGGGTCTTGTTGAGAAGTACCAGACAACTGTAAAAGACACTTCCTATCCAATACAATCGATTAGCTCGGAAGCTGAATGGAAACACTCCATTACAAGTTAATGGTTCCGAGATTGTGCTCAAAGTGGACACGGGAGCAGCTGTTAATTTAATCAATACTTTTGATTTATCCCAACTATATCATCATCCTAAAATTCAAAAATCTGACTGCCAGGCACGTGACTACAATGGTAACACGATTGTAGGGTCATGCCATCTCTTAGGGTCATGCCATCTCTTAGTGACAAACAAAGGCACTGAGATATCTTTGCGATTCAAAATTGTTGAAGCTAGACATTCATCACTATTAAGGTGTACAATCCTGTCAAGACTTAAACCTTGAGAGGCGAATCTACAGCACCGACAAAATTCTTCCACCTGTTCAGGAAAATGTTGAGAGAATACTAGCACAGTTTGCTCATGCATTTGAAAAAATGGGCACTCTTCCTTTCCAGTACAAATTTCAACTCAAACCAGATGCTAAACCAGTGACACACACTCCAAGAAGAGTTCCTGCTCCGTCACGTGACCGTCTCAAGCAAGAACTGGAACGAATGAATAATGGGATTATTTCCAAGATCACAGAACCTACAGATTGGGTAAACTCGATGGTGTCCGTGAAAATTCCCAATGGTGACCTCAGGATTTGTATTGATCCGAAGGATCTGAATATGAACATCAGACGTGAACACTATTCAATACCGAAATGTGAGGAAATAACGAATGAAATGGCTAATGCCAAGTTATTCTCCAAACTTCATGCTTCGAGAGGTTTTTGACAAATGCAACTGGATGACACAAGCAAAAAATTGCATACATTCAACACGGCGTATGGTTGTTACTGCTTTAACAGAATGCCATTTGGCATAATCTCAGCATCTGAGATATTCTTTTCTGCCATGGAACAGATGACAGAAGGCATAGATGGAGTTCAAATATATGTAGATGACATCAGAATATGGTCATCTACTTGTCAAGAGCACAATGCAAGACTCCTGCAGGTGTTGCAGAGAATTCTCAAATACAGATTAATGCCTAATCGGGCCAAGTGCAATGTTGGTATCTCAAAGTTAAAATTTCTGGGTGACCAAGTATCGGAACATGGTGTGCAACCAGATGATGACACGATTGCCACTATCCAGAAGATGTCCATCCCAGAAGATAAGAAAACAGTACTGAGATTCCTTGGTGTAGTGAATTTCTGAGGAAAAGTTCATCCCCAACCTTGCTTCACGAACAACTGCCTTGCGTCACCTCATAAGGAAGAACACTATCTTCTCATGGACTGCAGAGCACACAAAAGAATGGTCTGATCGAAAGTCAGCACTGACCACCTGTCCTTTCCTTTTTTGACCCTGGCGAGAAACAAAAATTTCCACAGATGCGAGTCAAAATGGGATTCGGGCAGTTTTCCTTCAAACGAATGATAATGCTTTTTGGAGACCCATTGCATATGCATTCAGACCTATGACCACCACAGAGCAACGTTATGCTCAAATCGAAAAAGAGTGCTTGCGCATGCTCACGGGAATACAGAAATTCCATGACTACGTGTATGGACTTCCAATGTTCACGGTTGAAACAGATGACCGACCACTTAGAACATAGAACATAGAACATTACAGCGCAGTACAGACCCTTCGGCCCTCGATGTTGCGCCGACCTGTGAAAGCACTCTAAAGCCCATCTACACTATTCCCTTATCGTCCATATGTCTATCCAATGACCATTTGAATGCCCTTAGTGTTGGCGAGTCCACTACTGTTGCAGGAAGGGCATGCCAAGCCCTTACTACTCTCTGAGGAAAGAACCTACCCCTGACATCTGTCCGATATCTATCTCCCCTCAATTTAAAGCTACGTCCCCTCGTGCTAGACATCACTATCCGAGGAAAAAGGCTCTCACTGTCCACTCTATCCAATCCTCTGATCATCTTGTATGTCTCAATTAAGTCACCTCTTAACCTTCTTCTCTCTAACGAAAACAGCCTCAAGTCCCTCAGCCTTTCCTCATAAGATCTTCCCTCCATACCAGGCAACATTCTGGTAAATCTCCTCTGCACCCTTTCCAATGCTTCCACATCCTTCCTATAATGCGGCGACTAGAATTGCACGTAATACTCCAAATGCGGCCGCACCAGAGTTTTGTACAGCTGCAACATGACCTCATGGCTCCGAAACTCAATCCCTCTACCAATAAAAGCTAACACACCATATGCCTTCTTAACAACCCTCTCAACCTGGGTGGCAACTTTCAGGGCTCTATGTACATGGACACCGAGATCTCTCTGCTCATCCCCACTGCCAAGAATCTTACCATTAGCCCAGTACTCTGTCTTCCTGTTATTCCTTCCAAAATGAATCACCTCACACTTTTCTGCATTAAACTCCATTTTCCACCTCTCAGCCCAGCGATGCAGCTTATCTATGTCCCTCTGTAACTTGTAACATCCTTCCGCACTGTCCACAACTCCACCGACTTTAGTGTCATCTGAAAATTTACCCACCCATCCTTCTACGCCCTCCTCCAGGTCATTTATAAAAATGACAAACAGCAGTTGCCCCAAAACAGATCCTTGTGGTACACCACTAGTAACTGGACTCCAGTCTGAACATTTCCCATCAACCACCCTTTGTCTTGTTCCAGCTAGCCAATTTCTGATCCAAACTGCTAAATCACCCTGAATCCCATGCCTTCGTATTTTCTGCAGTAGCCTACCATGGGGAACCTTATCAAACGCTTTACTGAATTCCATATACACCATATCAACTGCTTTACCCTCATCCACCTGTTTGGTCACCTTCTCAAAGAACTCAATAAGCTTTGTGAGGCACGACCTACCCTTCACAAAATCTTGTTGACTATCTCTAATCAAATTATTCCTTTCCAGATGATTATACATCCAATCTCTTATAAACCTTTCCAAGATTTTGCCCACAACAGAAGTAAGGCTCACTGGTCTTTCGTTACCGGGGTTGTCTCTCCTCCCCTTCTTGAACAAGGGGACAGCATTTGCTATCCTCCAGTCTTCTGGCACTATTCCTGTAGACAAAGATGACTTAAAGATCAAAGCCAAAGGCTCGGTAATCTCCTCCCTAGCTTCCCAGAGAATCCTAGGATAAATCCCATCCAGCCCAAGGGACTTATCTATTTTCACACTTTTCAGATTTGCTAACACCTCCTCCTTATGAACCTCAAGCCTTCTAGTCTAGTAGCCTGAATCTCAGTATTCTCCTCGACAACATTGTCTTTTTCCTGTGTGAATACTGACGAAAAATATTCATTTAGCACCTCTCCAATCTCCTCGGACTCCAAGCACAACTTCCCACTACTGTCATTGACTGGCCCTACTCTTACCCTAGTCATTAGTTTATTCCTGACACATCTATAGAAAGCTTTAGGGTTATCCTTGATCCTACCTGCCAAAGACTTCTCATGTCCCCTCCTGGCTCTTCTTAGCTCTCTCTTTAGGTCCTTCCTAGCTAACTTGTAAATCTCGAGCACCCTAACTGAACCTTCATGTCTCATCTTTACATAAGCCTCCTTCTTCCTCTTGACAAGTGTTTTGACTGCTTTAGTAAACCACGGTTGCCTTGCTAGACCACTTCCTCCCTGCCTGGCACGTACATACTTATGCTTGAACAAGCTCCCCATTTCCATTGTGCCCATCCCCTGCAGTTTTCCTCTCCATCTGATGCATCCTCAGACTTGCCTCATCGCATCATAATTGCCTGTCCCCCAGATATAGCTCTTGCCCTGCGATATATACCTATCCCTTTCCATCACTGAAGTAAACTTACTCGAATTGTGGTCACTATCACCAAAGTGCTCACCTACCTCCAAATCTAACACCTGTCCTGGTTCATTACCCAGTACCAAATCCAATATGGCCTCGCCTCTCGTTGGCCTATCTAGATACTGTGTCAGGAAACCCTCCTTCACACATTGGACAAAAACAGACCCATCTAAAGTACTCGAACTATAGCGGTTCCAGTCAATATTTGGAAAGTTAAAGTCCCCCATAACAACTACCCTGTTGCTTTCGCTCCTATCCAGAATCATCTTTGCAATCCTTTCCTCTACATCTCTGGAACTATTCGGAGGCCTATAGAAAACCCCTAACAGGGTGACCTCTCCTTTCTTGTTTCTAACCTCAGCCCATACTACCTCAGTAGACGAGTCCTCATCAAACATCCTTTCTGCCACATAATACTGTCCTTGACTAACAATGCCACCCCTCCCCCTCTTTTACCACCTTCCCTGAGCTTACTGAAATATCTAAACACCGGCACCTACAACAACCATTCCTGTCCCTGCTCTATCCATGTCTCCGAAATGGCCACAACATCGAAGTCCCAGGTACCAACCCAGGCTGCAAGTTCATCCACCTTATTCCGGATGCTCCTGGCATTGAAGAAGACACACTTTAAACCACCTTCCTGCCTGCCGGTACACTCCTGCAACTTTGAAACCTTACTCATGACCTCACTACTCTCAACCTCCTGTATACTGGAGCTACAATTCAGGTTCCCAAGCCCCTGCTGAACTAGTTTAAACCCTCACGAAGAGCATTAGCAAATTTCCCCCCCCCCCAGGATATTGGTACCCCTCTGGTCCAGGTGTAGACCATCCCATTTGTAGAGGTCCCACCGACCCCAGAATGAGCCCCAATTATCCAGAAATCTGAAACCCTCCCTCCTGCACCATCCCTGTAGCCACGTGTTCAGCTCATCTCTCGCCTTATTCCTCGTCTCGCTATCACATGGCACGGGTAACAACCCAGAGATAATAACTCTGTTTGTCCTAGATCTAAGTTTCCACCCTAGCTCCCTGAATTCCTGCCTTACATCCCTATCCATTTTCCTACCTATGTCGTTGTTACCTATGTGGACCACGACTTGGGACTGCTCCCCTTCCCCCTTAAGGATCCCGAAAACACGATCCGAGACATCACGCACCCTGGCACCTGGGAGGCAACACACCAACCGCGAGTCTCTCTCGTTCCCACAGAATCTCCTATCTATCCCCCTCACTATGGAGTCTCCAATGACTAATGCTCTACTCCTCTCCCCCCTTTCCTTCTGAGCAACAGGGACAGACTCTGTGCCAGAGACCTGTACCCCATGGCTTACCCTTGGTAGGTCCCCCCCCCCAACAGTATCCAAAGCGGTATATTTGTTACTAAGGGGAACGACCACAGGGGATCCCTGTACTGACTGCTTCCTCCCAGCCCCTCTCACCGTCACCCATCTATCTTTATTCTTCAGAGCAACTACATCCCTGAAGCTTCTATCTATGACCACCTCTGCCTCCCGAATGATCCAAAGTTCATCCAGCTCGAGTTCCCTAACGCGGTTTCTGAGGAGCTGGAGATGTGTGCACTTCCCACAGATGAAATCAGCAGGGACACTGACGGCGTCCCTCACCTCAAACATTCTGCAGGAGGAACATTGCACTACCTTACCTGTCATCCCCTCTAGATAAAAAAGAAAGAAAGAAAGAGCTTACCTGTTATTCACTCCCCTTCTCAGCAAGCACTCACGCAGCAACCTCTGCGCCCCGCACGATAACACCTGAGGGAAAATAAAAGAAAAACAACTTACTCATCACCAGCCAGTCCCTTACCTGCAGGCTGTGACGTCACGGTTCAACTTCTTTCGACTTCTACCAGCCCTCGAGCCTTCCTCTCGGCTGGGATCCTTACAGGGGTTGTTTTTTGTTTTGGTTAGAGGAGGGGATAGGGAGGGAAACACTAAAGAAGCGTTTCGGGTTTAAGTGGCACTTGACAACAGCTCATCCACAAACTACCTTCAAGTTAGGGTGAGCACACGGACGTATGCAAATTTTCCCAGCAACAGCCAATCAGCAGCTCCGCTCTACTGCCCTCTGCTGGATGCTTGTCTTCACTTGAACAGCTAGGGTCTCTTGCTGAGGTACACCTTCAAGTTAGGGTGAGCACACGGACATATGCAAATTTTCCCGGCAACAGCCAATCAGCATCTCCGCTCTACTGCCCTCTGCTGTTCATATAATCAAGAAAGATTTGAATGATATGACTCCAAGACTGCAACGAATCATCATGGAACTAAGAAGGTATGAGTTTCAACTGGTCTACACTCCAGGGAAAGATCTTATAATTGCCGACGCATTATCTCATGCTACGGAATCAGATGAACAGCAGCCTGAGATAGTTCAATTTGTAGAAGCACAAGAGGAACTCTTAGCTGCAACTCTTCCTGTCTCTGATGAAAAACTCCAGCTCATCAGAGCAGAAACTGACAAATATGATGTGTTACAACAAGTAATCAGCCGTATGAAAAATGGTTGGCCGAAAGGAAGTTGTTCAAATTTCAGAAATATTAGATCTGATCTCACTGTCGTAGATGGATTTCTACTTCATCTCAATCGTCTTGTAATTCCTACAACGCTAGACACATGATCCTCCAAAAGGTTCATGAAGGTCATTTCGGTCTAGAAAAGTCTAAACGGCAAGCGAGACAAGCAGAATATTGGCCTGGAATAAATACTGACCTAACGTATTTTGTGCTAGAATGTGAGTCACGCCTGCGAAATCAGTGGATACAGAGAAAAGAGAAACTCACAACTCACGATCTTGAGGAGACTCCGTGGTTGAAAGTTAGTATTGATCTTTTTCATGATCGTGATTATGTCTTGATCATTGACTATTTCTCCAACTACCCGGAAGTAATGAAATTGCCTGATTCTACTTCAAAATCCGTGATCAAAGCGACTAAAGAAATATTTACTCATCATGGGATACCTTGCAGAGTTATGACAAACATTGGAACTTCCTTTGATATTAATGATTGGACAGAATTTGCTCAAAACTATAATTTTACTCATGTCACGTCTAGTCTTCTTTATCGGCAATCTAGTGGCAAGGTTGAAAAATGCATTCACATCGTGAAACAACTTCTTAAGAAAGCACTTGACTCTGGCTGAGATATGTTTTAAGCTTTATTGAATTATAGGGCTACTCCTCTCTCAACTGGTTTATCTCCTGCTCAGTTGTTAATGAATAGATCATTGTGTACAACTCTTCCATGTTTACAACTAGCTGATCCTGATCTTCAGCAAGTCATAGAGAAAATGCAGCATCAAAAACATCTTCAGGAGAAATACTACAATGAACATGCAAAATCGCTCGAACCACTTGATCCAGATGATCGAGTGAGAATTCATATTCCCACTGGGGGATGGTCTGACATAGCTAAGGTCATACGCCAAGCAGTAGCTCACTCGTATGTTAAAGCGACTGATGGTTCTGTTCTAAGAAGAAACCGACGTGCTCTGAAAGTCAAGTCTTCTCAAACTTTATTTCGATGTATTAAGTTTGATGGTAATTTATTACATACTACTACAGGAGCTGATGGTGAACAAGGTGACTTCGGACACATTGGACACATCTGCAACTCAGTCGACTGGCTTGAGGAGACCATCAAGAATCAGAAAGAAACCTGAAAGACTTATTTTGTCAAATATTTTTGCAAATTTGGACTCACTTGTTAACTTTTGATATACATATCAATGTATCATGTAATATCATTACTTATATTTTCCTGTTTGTCCTGTACAAACATCTAAAAACAAATGGGGATGTAATAATATGTATAATCTAAGGAGTGTAAAGGGTTAACAAGATGAAGTTCATGTATCTCAACACTAGATGGCATCACTGAGTAGTCTTATAAAAAGCATTCTAAGTATTCTGGGAGAAGGCTAAGGAGAAGGATAGTGAGAGGTTGAGATAGAGTGTTAGTTGTATTAGAAAGACATAGATTACTGCAGCATAGATTTAATACTGTTGTTTTATTAGCTATTACATAGTGGAGTGTGCAAACTATTTAAAGTAGTGTAAGCAAACTAGTTTTGTTTTCAATACATAGCTTGATGTTCTTTGTCGACACTAAGGCATTTAGATATCTTGGAGAACTATACAAGGAACATCAGTGACACCATCAGATGGGAGCTCGCCCTCCCATCCGTCTTTGACTGTGAGCAAGCAACACCTCTGCAATAAAGTTCTGACTTCTGGTTAAGTAACCCACAGTGTGGCAACCTGGTTATTCTTTGTCTATACTGTGAAGTAAACCCCATTAAAATATAACATACCTCAAACTTCATTTGACTTCTTTTGAGCCATAACTTGATACTTAGACTGAACAAAGTAAAATCAGTAATTCTAGCCCTGAAAATTCAATTGTCCCACAGCATCACAGACTTTTGAGGAAGAGAATGTCCTAGATTTTCATTACCCTTTGTGAGAAAAACAAATTTGTAGTTTTACTCTTAAATGGTATAGTTTAGTCCACTAACATTTCAGTCTATGTTGTCTGGTAACGTCCTGCTCCTATCTACGCAACAGACTAGGACACACAATTTGGTATCAGCTGCAAACTCAGATTTATAACTTCTATTCCTTCATTCCATTATTGCTCTGCCTTGTGACAAACTGCGGCCCAATTTCAGATCCCTTCTTACAGCCCACCAATTAGAATAAGTTTATCTTATCTCTACTATACCTTCTAACTCCTAACCAAGTTCATGCATCTGTCACAGGATTAAGAACATAAGCAAATTACGATATCAAAGACAATATGGACCCTCAAGCCTGCTCCGCCGTTCAATACGATTATGGCTCCGCTTCGACCTCAATTAACTCTTGCCCACATCACAATATTCCTTGATTCCCTGAGAGCCCACTAATAAAAGGAGGTAGGCAGAAAGCGGGTAATTATAGGCCAGTGAGCTTAACTTCGGTAGTAGGGAAGATGCTGGAATCCATCATCAAGGAAGAAATAGCGAGGCATCTGGATGGAAATTGTCCCATTGGGCAGACGCAGCATGGGTTCATAAAGGGCAGGTCGTGCCTAACTAATTTAGTAGAATTTTTTGAGGACATTAACAGTGCGGTAGATAACGGGGAGCCAATGGATGTGGTATATCTGGATTTCCAGAAAGCCTTTGACAAAGTGCCACACAAAAGGTTGCTGCATAAGATAAAGATGCATGGCATTAAGGGGAAAGTAGTAGCATGGATAGAGGATTGGATAATTAATAGAAAGCAAAGAGTGGGGATTAATGGGTGTTTCTCTGGTTGGCAATCAGTAGCTAGTGGTGTCCCTCAGGGATCAGTGTTGGGCCCACAACTGTTCACAATTTACATAGATGATTTGGAGTTGGGGACCAAGGGCAATGTGTCCAAGCTTGCAGACGACACTAAGATAAGTGGTAAAGCAAAAAGTGCAGAGGATACTGGAAGTCTGCAGAGGGATTTGGACAGGCTAAGTGAATGGGCTAGGGTCTGGCAGATGGAATACAATGTTGACAAATGTGAGGTTATCCATTTTGGTAGGAATAACAGCAAAAGGGATTATTATTTAAATGATAAAATATTAAAACATACTGCTGTGCAGAGAGACCTGGGTGTGCTAGTGCATGAGTCGCAAAAAGTTGGTTTACAGGTGCAACACGTGATTAAGAAGGCAAATGGAATTTTGTCCTTCATTGCTAGAGGGATGGAGTTTAAGACTAGGGAGGTAATGCTTCAATTCTATAAGATGTTAGTGAGGCCACACCTGGAGTATTGTGTTCAGTTTTGGTCTCCTTACTTGAGAAAGGACGTACTGGCACTGGAGGGTGTGCAGAGGAGATTCACGAGGTTAATCCCAGAACTGAAGGGGTTGGATTACGAGGAGAGGTTGAATAGACTGGGACTGTACTCGTTGGAATTTAGAAGGATGAGGGGGGATCTTATAGAAACATATAAGATTATGAAGGGAATAGATAGGATAGATGTGGGCAGGTTGTTTCCACTGGCGGGTGAAAGCAGAACTAGGGGGCAGAGTCTCAAAATAAGGGGAAGTAGATTTAGGACTGAGTTTAGGAGGAACTTCTTCACCCAACGGGTTGTGAATCTATGGAATTCCTTGCCCAGTGAAGCAGTAGAGGCTCCTTCATTAAATGTTTTTAAGATAAAGATAGATAGTTTTTTGAAGAATAAAGGGATTAAGGGTTATGGTGTTCAGGCCGGAAAGTGGAGCTGAGTCCACAAAAGATCAGCCATGATCTCATTGAATGGTGGAGCAGGCTCGAGGGGCCAGATGGCCTACTCCTGCTCCTAGTTCTTATATCTATCTCAGCCTTAAATACGTTCAACAATGGAGCAGCCATAACCCACTGGGTGGGGAATTCCTTTGAGTGAAGTAATTGCTCCTCATCTCAGCCTTAAATGATCGGACCCCCATCCTCAGGCCACATCCCTGTGTGCTAAATTCCTCAGCCCAGAGGAAACAACCTCTCAGTGTCTACCCTGAGAAGCCCCTTCAGAATATTTTGTGGTTCAATTGGACCACCTCTTGTTCTTCTAAAATCGAAAGAACATAGGCCAAATTTGCTCAGCCTCTCATTCCTGCCTGGCGATCGTTGCGCGCTGTACATTCATCTGTTGTCGCAGCGTCTGCATGGTCTCGCCAATGTGCCACGCCTCGGGACATCCTTTCCTGCAGCGTATGAGGTAGACAACGTTGGCTGAGTCGCACGAGTATGTACCGCGTACCTGGTGGGTGGTGTTCTCACGTGTAATGGTGGTACCCATGTCGATGATCTGGCATGTCTTGTAGAGATTGCCATGGCCGGGTTGTGTGGTGTCGTGGTCGCTGTTCTGAAGGCTGGGTAGTTCTAACGGACTCCACGCGTCAATCGCCAGGCCGGAATGTTCCCTTCCAATCGGGGAACACTTCAGCAGTCAAGGGCATTCAGCCTCTGGTCTTTGGGTAAGCATTCTCCAAGGCAGCCTTCAGGATGTGCGACAACGCAGAATCGCCGAGCAGAAACTTATAGCCAAGTTCCGCACACATGAGTACGGCCTCAACTGGGACCTTGAATTCATGTTGCATTACATTCATCCCCCACCATCTGGCCTGGGCTTGCAAAATCCTACCAACTGTCCTGGCTTGAGACAATTCACACCTCTTTAACCTGGGGTTACCCCTCTCTCTGGGTCTGCAAAGACTTAATTACCTGCAAATGCTCACATTCAAAGTATCGTATTGCATCTTTGACTCTGTCTATATATATGTTTCTGGAACCTACCTCTTCATTCACCTGAGGTTGGAGCTGTGCTCCGAAAGCTAGTGATTTGAAACAAACCTGTTGAACTTTAATCTGGTGTTGTCAGACTTCTTACTGTGCTCACCCCAGTCCAACACCGGCATCTCCACATCATGGCCAAATGTATAATGGAAGGATCTCATTGAGGAACAAGGATAACATTTCTCCTGTTCCTTCTTATCTTGCTTTCTGAGTTTTGCATCATTATTGATTGTGATCCCTTTGGATGATGACACATTTGCTGCCGAGGTAACTTAACTAGACCTTGCCTCCTTTGTTAATTCTGGGCAGATTTTGGCCCGTACCCCCTATTGTAAATGGAAACTTTTTGCTGTTTCTGTGGGACTGTTCTCGGTCCTTACCTTCGGATTGTCCCAGCCTTCTAACTCAGAGGTTAATTTCTAGGGGAGCATAGGAAGCTGGAGTACAAAGCTTTCTGTCCATCAAGAGTTTTGACGGTGCCAATCTGCAATGCAGTGGAGTAGATCAAATGTTTAAAATGGCTTTGGGAATTCCCTATTCTTCTTCAAGATGCTTTTAACAGTGCGGATGTCACTAACATCTTGCTGTTGGATTGAGGTCACCTTTGGGCAGTGATGAGGAATCCACAGTTCTCAGTGAAATTGGTGAAGTAGTTGTTAGCGAATTGTGGGCCGCCATTAGACACCACCTGGTCCGGAATGCCATGTGTTGCTAAGGCTTCCTTCAATGACCTAATGACTGATTCTGTGGTCATTTAATACGATCCCTTCACCTTGATCCACCTGGAGATATAGTCAACAACGATGAAGAAGGATTGCCATTGAATATGAATATATCCATTCCCAGCTGTTCCCACAGTCTGGTGGGTAAGTGAATGGGGATAAGGACTGGTTTATGCAGCGTGCGCACCTGGCACTGTGAAATAATTTCCGTACTCACTCTTGATAATCCTGGCCACCACACTGCAGACCGGGATCGTGCTCTGCATTCTGTGATGCCATGTGGCCTTAGCGGACTTGTTGAAGAATCTCTGGTCGGGGTGAGACGGAAATTACCAAACGCTAATTGTACACCAGCAGATCATGATTTTGGTGAAGTGTATCTGTTGTTGTCTTTCATTGTGATGCTGCTGAGGCCAAATTTGCAAATAATATTGAAGGACACAAATGCAGACCTTATCCGACATCTGTTCTTGATGTATCTGTTGTAGCTTTTTGGAGCTTGCTAGCAATTGCTGGGATTAGGACACAATCCTGTTGACCAGATTGATATCCTATGTTGTGGGATGGATGACTGTGGCCCTGGACAATGTGTCTGCGGTGGCTTTCAACTTGTCCTGGACATACACTGTCTCATCAGCAAAGTGCATTGCTCACGAAGGAATCCCTGGATTTTGGGCGGTATGGGGGGATGTATCTTGGCAAGTTTCTTTTCATCCAGTAATGAGACTAATGGTTTGTGGTCCATCTCGATCACTATTTTTAGCCCAAAAATAGAGTCAAAGATTTTCTCACAAGTCCACATGACTGCGAGAGCCTCCTTCTCTATAACTGCACGCGTCATTTCTGTAATAAAGGTAATAGGCCCACGGCACCCACTCAGCTGCTCTTACAACAAAGTCCTCGACAGAAACCGAGTCCTGTAGATGAGGCACCAGCTATGATTGTAGTCAGTCGAGGTGTGTTGTTGTGAGCCAGGATACCTAATGAGAGTAGCATGTTTTTAATTTGTCGGGAGTCTTGCTCCTGGTGTGCATGCCAACACTATGCTTGGGCCTTCTTCCATAGTCACCTCAAGGATTCTGCGATTTTACTAGATTTGGCAGGGATTTTCTCAGCTGATTTATCATACCCAAGAATCTTTGAAGATCTGGAATGGATGACAATGATGAATATTTACTGATGACCCGTGTTTTTGTGGATCCGTCCTTATTCCTTTGCTGCAACAAGACCTAAAAATTGAATGGAAGCTTTACAGAATTCACACATCTCATTAAATATCAGTCTTTCTTCCTGTAAGCAGTTCAAGACGGCTTTACGTCTCAGGTTGTCTTCTTCAGCAGTTGCTCCACGACAAGGGGAAGATTACACCTTCCAGCCCTTGCAAGATGGTAAACATTTGTTGAAAAATTTTGTATGTCCAGCTTATGGCAAATGATTAAAACAAAATTTGCTGACTGGAATAACAAAGGTTGTCAATTTAGATTTTTCATCCCATAGTACCTGCCAAAAGCTGCTGTTGGCATCGAGTTTTGAGAACATTGTACTCTTGGAGCTCTTGGTCATGCTGTTGTCCACTGAGAACAGTGCCACAGCCTTGCTGAGTTGAGTCAGGTTGACACGCGTGAAGGGACCTGCTTGGTTTCGGAACCAGAAGCATTCTGGAGCACCATTCTGGCAGCTCAGGGATGGGGAAAATGATTCCCAGCTTCGGCATCACGTCAGGTTCCAGATGGAGCTGTTTCATGAGTGAATGTATTATCTTCTTTGGTGTGAAAAGACACACCGGTTCAACATTTTTGTCTCAGCATTATGCTGTATTGAGTTTTCAGTCACCCCAGCTCAGTGAAATGCTTTTGAAAATCCGTTTCAAAGTCAGCCCCAGGTCCTTGCTAGTTGATCGCGATCGTTTGGATGAGGTTGAGGTCAACACAGGCGCTTCAACTCAGAAGAGATCATTCTTAGTTGTGAAGAGCATATAATGTTTCCTGTATTTGTTTGTTGCTATATCAGTGCATTGCTTGCATCATACCTTTTGGCTAGGAGCTTGATTCCTCCTGGGCCATAGATGGCTTAGGATGTTCTTTTACTAGCCAGGTTTCTTCATAAACATAAAAGGAGGCCATTCAGCCTGTCATGTCTGCACTGAAAGAGAACAGTATCTGGGCTCATTCCCCTGCCCTATTCCCGTAACCCCACCTAACATGCACAACATTGACAACTAAGGGGCAATTTTAGCATGGCTAATCCACTTAACCTGCTCATTTTTGGACTGTGGGAGGAAACTAAAGCATCCAGAGAAAACCCACGCAGACATGGGGAGAAAGTACAAACTCCACACGGCCGCCCAAGGCTGGAATTAAACCAGGATCCCTGGCGCTGTGAGACAGCAGTGCTAACCGCTCTGCCACCATGCAAGTGGCAGGACTGTTACATTTGCTCCTGTATTAAAGTTAAAATTATAGATTTCATAGAATTTACTTGCAGAAGGAGGCCATTCGGCCCATCAAGTCTGCACTGGCTCTTGGAAAGAGCACCCTACCCAAGGTCAACACCTCCACCCTATCCCCATAACCCAATAACCCCACCCAACACTAAGGGCAATTTTGGACACTAAGGGCAATTTATCATGGCCAATCCACCTAACCTGCACATCTTTGGACTGTGGGAGGAAACCAGAGCACCCGGAGGAAACCCACGCACACACGGGGAGGATGTGCAGACTCCGCACAGACAGTGACCCAAGCCGGAATCGAACCTGGGATCCTGGAGCTGTGAAGCAATTGTGCTATCCACAATGCTACCGTGCTGCCCCGAATTAGGTATGTGTCCATTGATATAAATGTCTGCATTTCAGAAAGTTTATCTTGGATGTTTGATCTTGCCTTGGAAGAATTGTTCCTCTTTTTGGAGAATCCTCTATTTTATTGATAGCTTTGTGTGTGAAAATTCTCTTGTGATCATTTCTGCATCTAGAAGTTTTAGTTCTGCACATCTTTCCAGCCTGGCCCAGACATTTATAGTGAAAGCATTCTGCAGTGCTTACAGGATGCTCTTCATGTCTGTGAGGATCTTTAGCTCCACAGCTCTGGCATGGTTTATCAACAACTTGAACTAATGCTCCCTCAAGTTTTTTTTGCCCTGTAGTGTTTTTATCATTCTTGTGTTTAGTAATCTGTGTCATCATTGGGGTTTCCTGAACCATCCTTTGTCGTCTCTTCTTAGTACGACTGTATTTTGCCTACAGGCCTCTGGTTGCCTGACTAACTGTCTTCTTTGAATTGTAATAGGTCAGAAAGTGTGTCATTGGTTACCCCAACTATGAGTTTGTATCCAGATTTAAGTTAATCATATTCACAACCTTCAATCTGCAGATTCAGCTCAGGGCTAAAACTATTAATAGGTGCATCAGGTTTCTGGTCCATCTTGTTAATTTGGCTCTTCCTAACATATTGTAACCCTGTAGGTTAAAATAATTATCAAAAGCTTTCAGGTCTTCCTCGAATTTGTCCAAAGTTTCAGTGATGCCTTGTCTTGCAGTCACATCATCAGCAATTGCTCCAATAGAACACAATGAAGTATTGATTTGTTTAGCCTCTGATTCCTTATTTAATCTGGATGCAATTCTGAATCTGAGACCCTCTTCCTCCACAGTACCCAATTCTGTGCTCGGTTTGGCCGTTCCATGTGCTCAAATTGGTCTGGCAAAGTGAATTTAAAATCCATGGCCATTTTAAGTTTCTAGGAGATGTGCCTGGATTTTTTAAACTTCTGCTGACATAAAGGAGTTTTCCCATACTGACCAGGAATTACTGAGATCCGCTGTGTTCACTGATCCACTTTTGCAACCGTTCCTAAACTTCACAGAATTTTGAAAGTAATTGCAAAAATTAATTATTGAGGCTAGTTCATTGTTTTCCCTGCTTTTGGGAATGGCCCAGACCTTGGACCCCTAGAACTCTTAATTCTATGATTCTCCCCAACACTTTACCATTAACTGAGTAGGCCCTGCCCCAATTCAACTACCAAAATGCACCACCTCACATTTATCTAAATTACTCCATCTGCCATTCATCGGCCCACTGGCTATTGTTCCAGGTTCAAAAAACCCTTGCACTTTCAGCTTATCAGGTCCTGGATCTCCTGGTCCTTCTCATCAAACTAGTCTTGGTGGTACATGGTCGAGTGACTAAGTGTCTCTTTGCAGGTGCTAATATGGAGGCCTCAAGGGCAGACCAGGCACTGTGGGCTCTCTGCATCTCTGAGTCACAGGGAGTCATCAGGTTGGCAGTGGGGCTCTGGCTGAACATCAGGGTCTCTGAGTGCCTCGGTGTTGATTTTCCAACAGCATTGTTTCTGTTGCCATCACTGTTTTGGGGTGACATTGATGTTGATCTCAGAGTGGATTAGACGATGGTCTGGTCAGCAGCGGATGGATCCTGTCATGGCACGGGTGATATGCACGTCCTTGAGGTCCCTTTCTTGGACAATTACGTGGTCGAGTATGTGCCAGTGCTTGGAGCGACCAGGGCCGCTTGGAGCGAGGGTTTTGCTATAAGGTCTTATATTTGTCTCTCTAATGGAACAGTGTGTTGGTTATGATAGGGCCATGTTCTAGGCATTTTGTCAGGAGCAGGGTACTATTGGTGTGGGTTTCCCTACCCCCTCTCTGCCAATTACACCTCCCCAGAGGTCTATATCTTTTCCACCTCAGACCTTGAAGCTGCCAAGGAGGATCAGCTTGTTACCAATTGGGAATCAAACCAAGGATTGTTCGAGACTGGTGTATTGATTCTGGGGGTGAGCTGAACTTTCATGAAATATTCGATTATATCGCAAGGGGATTGTGGTGAATGTACTCACCTAATGCAGGATACTGTAACCTTTGACCTGGAAGTGGTGATACGAGCTGCTTCCAGGTACTGTAGTGTAACCCCGGTGGGCTCCGCCTCTGGCTCCGCCCTCACCGGGGCTATATATAGATTGGCCACCTGTGGGTGGCACTCATCTGTACAACCGACTCTGGCTAGGCAAGTTCAGGATTAATAAAACCTAATGTTCACTCGCTCTCTCTGCCTACCAGTAAATTGAAGGTATATCAGGGATTCTCTAAGATGGTCAACTCATTTGATTTTAAGGCCAAAGCCAACACCGTGGATGCGGCAATCCTCTGGTTTACCTTGCCAGAAGACGGTGTAACTGCTAACTTTTCCCTTGCCCATCAGGTCTCGCTTAGGATGGTGATGGCAATGTTGAAATGCCTGAAGCAATGATAGCAGTACAACGGCCCAGTGTGTCACTGTTGGGGTTGTTCGTGATGGTCCTGATATTCCAGCTCCCATATTCATTTTAAGGGGTGGAAGATGCCTGTGCATGAGTTTTTCTAATGTGGGGTGGCCATTGCACACCGACTACCACATAGGCTTGATGGAGCAAGGACTTGGTCCAGTTTAAGACGACTGGAGGCCAGTCTCCACTGTATGGGCCTAGGACTTAAAAGCACAAATATTCCTAATGTCCTTCTTTCTCCTTCCCACACAATCCCATGTCTTGGCTTCATAAAGTGAGTGGCACTCGCCTCTTGGCGTAAATGGTCCCATTTCTACTCTCTCGTTATAATGACCCAACTTCTCCCCTCTCGCTGCCAATGGCCCCATTGCTCCTCTCTCGCCGTCAATGGCCCTGTTGCATCTATTTTAGGTGATGATTACTGCCTCTAGGTCCTCTTTTCACCTGCTTTTGGCTAAACAATTATTTGTGTGGAGATTTATCTTCCGGAAGACTCAGAATAGTCCAAACCTAATTTTATGATTATTCCCCTTTTCCCTGCACTCTCCTAGCAGGAGAGATAGTTATTTTCATTCTATCCATATCATCCTTAATCATTCAAACGCCTCAATAGGTTCACTCCTCAATCTTTATGTTCAGGACTCCCACAAGATGCTTGCTTCCTTTGCTTTTACTTACTTTATTGCCTATTTACTCTTCCAGAAATAGCTTCTTTCACTTTTAATGTTTTCCACAACTCTTTATTGTCATAGAGGTCATTAGAAAAGGCCTTTTGGCTCATCACATCTGTGCCAATCAAAAACAACTATATAAGCATTCTAATCCCATTTTCCAGCTTGGTCCATAGCCGAATGTGCCTTGGCATTGCAAGCACACGTCTAAATGCTTCTGAAATGTTATGAGGTTCTCTGCTGTAAGGATCCTTCTGTTAATTCCTACTTGTCACTTGTTATTTCCATTTTAATTTCTGTTATTCTGCTATTTAAATTTTTGTACATGGACAAAAATTCACCTATGTTTTTAAGATGGACTTCACCTCAACAACAAAAGGAATCCACAGCAGCATGTGCTGCTTGGTCTGACATCAGTGATGACTCATCTTGATGGACTGGGCTTTAAGCCAATGAGGTCTTTACTTTTTCCAGGTTCTCAGCTAATAACCGATGCTGATTGGTGCTGCTCATTCTGGAATGTTCCTGCCTCTGTGAGACTGTTTCCAAGTTTTTGGTTTTGCTTTGATCAAGACGTTGAAGGGTCAAAGCCCTGGGGGGGGATTCTCTACAATCGGCGCGATGTCCGCCGACCGGCGCCAAAAACGGCGCGAATCAGTCCGGCATCGCGCCGCCCCAAAGATGCGGAAGTCTCCGCATCTTGAGCAGCCGAGCCCTCACCTTGAGGGGCTTAGCCCGAGCCGGACTGATTTCCGCCCCGCCAGCTGGCGGGAAAGGCCTTTGGTGCCCCGCCAGCTGGTGCGAAACTGACTTTGCCGGGCGGCACATGCGCGGGATCATCAGCGGCTGCTCACGGCATCCCCGCGCATGCGCAGGGGAGGGGGTCTCTTCCGCCCCCGCCATGGTGGAGACCATGGCGAAGGCGGAAGGAAAAGAGTGCCCCCACCTCACAGGTCCGCCCATGGATCGGTGGGCCCCGATCGCGCGCCCCCCCCAGGAACCCAGAGCCCGCCTGCGTCACCGTGTCCCGCCGTCCCAAAGGTGGTTCAATCCACGCCGGCTGGCGTGGGTTGTCAGCGGCGGGAATTCGGCCCATCGCGGACCGGAGAATCGCTGGGGGATTCCCGCTGACCGACGCGGCGCGATTCCCGCCCCGCCAAATCTCTGGTGGCGGCGAATTGGCGACACGGTGGGGGCGGGATTCACGCGTGTCCCCGGCGATTCTCCGACCCGGTGGGGGCTCGGAGAATCGCGCCCCGGATCTCTGTCTCTTACCCTTTTTAAAAAAAATTTTGATTATCCAATTATTATTTCCAATTAAGGGGCAATTTAGTGTGGCCAATCCACCTACTCTGCACATTTTTGGGTTGTAGGGGCGAAACCTACGCAGTCACGGGGAGAATGTGCAAACTCCACATGGACAGTGACCCAGAGCCGGGATCGAACCTGGGACCTTAGCGCCCTGAGGTATCTGTGCTAACCACTAGGCCACCGTGCTGCCCTTTCTGTCTCTTACCTGATGGAATCTGACTAAAGGTTCCAAGTAAAGATCTTTCTCTCCTTACAATCAGATTGACCTGCAAGGAAGCTCAGTCCCACAGCAGTGCAATTGTTTAATGAACCCTATAAAATCTCGTGAGGGGATCTCTGTTTGTCCTCAGTAAAACTAGGGGACATTCTGGTGGAATTGGAAACAAATAAGAATTACACAGGTCTGAAGCAGATCTTCTGAGTGAAGCCCATGTTAATAAAAATGAAAGTGACTCCCCAGAGGGAATTCTGCAGCAGAGAGTACTGATTAAAATTCCTGCCAGGTGATCATCTTTAATCATACATTGGTAGCTTTGCTCCTTAATCGTAGAATTTACAGTGCAGAAGGAGGCCATTAAGCATCCTGAGATGACAGCATGCTACAACAACCTCAACATCCGAAGCATGGATACCCATATTTCATTTCATATTAATCCTCTTTATTTTTACCTCCCCCTCCTCAGTGTGTATCTGACTTGTGTGTGTTTGGATAGAGGGTGGGATCGTAAAAGGGGGGAGTAGTACATTAGCTGACTGTTAGTCTATTATAATTATATGCCTGTCTTATCACTATTTTTGTTATAAATAAACAATTGTTGTTTTTCACTTACAAATCTGGTGCTTGTAAGCCATTGAAGCAATCAAGAGCCAACCTTTATACAAATTATTGATTAATGTGTTGGGACTCCGGGGCTTGTGGGCTGGAATTGACCGTGCAATTGCCCAAGATGTCAAAGCACTGCCTTCACCACCCTTTCAGGCAGTGAGTTCCAGACTCCCACCACCCTCTGGGTGAAAATGTTTTTCCTCACATCCCCTCCAAACCCCCTTCCCCTTACCTTAAATCTATGCCCCCTCGTCATTGATCCTTCCACCAAGAAGAAAAGTTTCTTCCTGTCAAATCTATCTGTGCCCCTCATAATTTTATCCATCTCAATCATTTCCCCCCTTAGTCTGCTCTATGCCAAAGAAAACAACCCCAGTCTATCCAATCGCTCTTCGTAACTAAAACCCTCCAGCCCAGGTAACATCCTGATAAATCTCCTCAACACCCTTTCCATTGCAATCACATACCTCCTATAATGTGGATTCCAGAAATACATACTCTACTTTAGCTATGACCTAACCAACATTTTATAGAGTTCCAGCATAATCTCCCTACTCTTAAACTCTATGTCTCGACTATTAAGGGCAAAGACTGATCACTTGCAGGATCACATGGAACTCAGGTTTCCAGCCAGAAAAATACCCCTTATCCATCACCCTCTGATTCCTGCCACTTAGCCAATTCTAGATCTAATTTGCCAAATTTCCTTGGATCCCATGGGCTCTTACCTTTGCTATCAGTCTACAATGTGAGACCTTCTCAAAAGCCTTGCTGAAGTTCAAGTAGACTACGTCAAATGCATTGACTCATCTACACACCTGGTCACCTCTTCAAAAACTTTAATCAAGTTAGTCAGACATGACCTCCCATTAACAAAAGATGCTGACTGTTCTTGATTAATCCCTGCCTCTCCAAATATAGATTAATTCCGTCTCTCAGAATTGCTTCCAATAGTTTCCCTACCGTTGAGGTTAGACTGCCTGGCCTGTAGTTTCCTGGTTTATCCCTTCCTCTCTTCTTGAATCATGGCTATCCTCCAGTTTACCGGCACCTCTCCAGTGGCCAGAGAGTAATTGAACATTATTCCTCACTTGGCTCGTTCAACAGCCTGGGATACATTTAATCTGGCCCTGGAGATTTGTCTACTTTTAATCCTGCCAGACCGCTCAGAACCTCCTCTCTGTCCATGTTACTTTCTTTAATTTTATCACAGTTCTTCCCTGATTTCTAGATCCACATTGTCCCTCTCATCTGGTGAACACCAACACATTTAGAACCCTACCTATGTCCCCCAGCTCCACGCACAAATTACCTCTGTGGTCCATAATGAGTCCAACTCTTTCCCTAGTTATCCTTTTACCTTTAATGTACTTGTAGAACAACTTAGGAATTTTCTTTATTTTACCTGCTCGTATCCTTTAATGTCCCCTTTTTGCTCTCTTAATTTCCTTTTTAAGTTCCCTATTGCACAATCTATATGCCTCTCAGGCTTCCGACCTCGATATCTGCCATATGACTCCCTTTTTCCCCTTGTCCAATGCTGTTTATCCCTCAATATCCAGAGTTCACTAGAATTTGTTGGTTCCATCCTTTTCCTTTATTGGATCATGTTGGCCCTGTACTCTCCCCATTTCCTTCTTGAATGCATCTCAACTGTTCTGTCACAGATTTACCAAAGTGTCTGCTCCTAGTCCACTCTGGCTAAATCATAGCTGATCCTATTAAAATTGGCCTTCCCCCAGTTTAGAACTTTGATTTCAGGATCATCCGTATCCTTTTCCATAACAATCTTAAATCGAACGGAGTTATGATCACTATCTGCAAAATGCTCCCCCATTGATATTTCAACCACTTGTCCAGCTTTGTTACCTAAAATTCTGTCCAAGATCACCCCCTCTCTTGTCAGACCATGTACTGGCTTGAAAATTTCTCATGAATGCATCTTAAGAATTCCGCTCCCTCTAAACCTTTCATACAATGACAATCCCAGTTAATGTTGGGGAAGTTGTAATCCCCCAGTATCACTACACCATTACTTTTACACTTCTCTGAAATTTTGCCTACATATCTGCTCATCTATTTCTCTTGGACTGTTCAGGGGTCTTTCTAACATTCCAAGCAATGTGATTGTTCTTTTTTGGTTTTTAAGTTCTATCCATTTGGCTTCATTTGAAGAGCCTTCTAAGAAAAAGTCCCTCCTTGCTCTGTAATCGATTCCCTGATTAAAATTGTGACACCCCTCCTCTTTTACCTCCTTCCTTGTCTCGCCAAAAGATCCTACATTTTGGAATATTGAGCTGCTAACCCTCTCCCCTCTCAACCATGTCTCAGTGACAGCAATGACATCATAACCCTATGTTTTAAATTGTCCTCTCAACTTATCTGCCTTGCTCTTCAGACTCCTTGCATTAAAATAAATACCATCCAATCTTGCCAAATGCCCTTGCTGTCTCTTCTGGCTGTGCATCTCCCCCTGCTGAACTTTCTCTCAGGATCCAAACCCCCTGCCAAGTTAGTTTAAACCCTCCTCTACAGCACTAGCAAATCTGCTTGCAAGAACGTTCGTCCCATTTTGGTTCAGGTGTAACCCTTGTACAGATCCTATCATCCTCAAAAACAGCCCCATTGTCCCAGAAAGCTGAAGACCCCTGTACCATCTCTCCAACCACGCATTCATCTGTACTAACCTTTTATTTCTATAATCATTAGCACATGGCACCAGAAGTTATCCAAAGACCACTACCATCTGGATCCTATTTTGTAATCTACTTCCTAAACCCCTAAATGCTCCCAGGACCTCATCCCTTTTCTACCTCATATATCATTGTTACCAATATGCACACAATATCTGTCTGTTCGCCCCATTCAGGGACATCCCTAACCCTGTTATCAGAGAGGCATCCTGGAGTCTTTTTTTCAGCTGCAGAAATGCCTGCTTGTTCCCCTGAAAATTGAATCCCCTCCCACTATAGCTCTGCCATTCTTCCTCCTCCCCTCTTGTGCCATGAAGTTGGCTGCCACTGCTTTCCTCTGCACAATCATCTCCTCCAACAGTATCAAAAATGGTACATCTGTTAGAAATAGGGATGGCCACAGGGGACTCCTGCACTACCTGCCTTCCTCTACTCTGCCTGGTGGTCACCCATGGCCTTTTTGCCTGTTCAATCTTCACCTGCGGTGAGACCACCTCACTGAATGTGCTATTCACAACTTGTTCAGCATCACAGATGCTCCACAGTGAAACCATCCTCAGCTCCACCTCCAAAATGCGGTTAGCCAGTGGCTTCAGTTGAACACACTTCCTACACGTGGTCACCAGGGACAACTGAACCTTCCATGATTTGCCATATAGCACAGGAGGAGCACATCATGGCTGCAAGCTCTCCTGCCATGATTACCCTTAAGCCCCTTATTTTCTCTCTCTAACAAATATTTATACATATATAAGAATTCTTTTAACTTATCTATCTTTACTTCCCTTACCCTACTTTGCTTACTTATATTACTTTATTGTAATGACGCCGACTTTTAATTACTTGTATTGTTTCACAGATAATCCCTTCTTTTAAAAACAAAACACTTTTTAAAATCGGGACTGCTTCTCTGACTTTGAGGACACCATTCCCAGACCGCTTCTCTGAGACATTTGACTGCGAGGACATTGTTGGCAGACCACTTGGCTGCAATGCTGACTGCGAGGGCACCATTCTCAAACCGCTTCACTGTGATGCTGATTGTGATGACACGGTTTCCCAGACTGCTTCGCGAGGACACTGACTGTAAGTATACCATTCCTAGGCCGCTTCACTGTGACATTGACAGCAAAGACACCATTCCCAGGCATTGCTGCCACTTGGGTTTCTTGGGTTTTACATTTATTCTGAACCTCTCCAGTGATGCTCTTGGCTTATTTAACCATCCCAAAATCGCAGTCGTCGGATCAGGTGTCTCACTGGAGT
The DNA here is from genome assembly GCF_047496885.1 of Scyliorhinus torazame. NCBI lineage: Eukaryota > Metazoa > Chordata > Chondrichthyes > Carcharhiniformes > Scyliorhinidae > Scyliorhinus > Scyliorhinus torazame. The sequence goes on along the minus strand of NC_092707.1, from coordinate 189,594,073 downwards.
TTCCAAAAAGAAAAGAGACAGTTAAATAGTGATGGAGAGGAGAACGAACACAAAAGTTGCAACTGGAAGTGATTGGGTAATAAATACAAAATATGAACCAATAAACTGATAGACAAAAGGGGGGAAATAAAACAAAGCAAAAATTACAGAAAAGCAAAGAGTGAAGAAATAGAGGCAAAATTTATTAGGATATAAAAGAAGAAAGAATAATTGGAACAATAAAAACAGAAAAAGGCATTTAGAAAATAATTAAATCTGTCAATGTGTATTCCATTAATAAACTATATTTCAGCATGGAAAACACAAAGAAAATAGAATAAGTTAGACTAACTGTAGCTGACGTGGGTCAAGCTTGTTTTCGCATTGCTTTAATAATTTTGACTAATCATTTAAATAGCAAAACCAGTGCAATCTTCAGACTGACGTCTGAAGTTGTGGAGTTGGAAGTGATTTAGTGATATGGTTCTGTTGTGAAATGTTGAGTTCATTTGTTTTAACGATGACAGAACGCAATTTATTTCTGTGCAATGTCTTTGGATCTGTTACATAACTCTGTTTTATTTAGCTGAGTTGAATAAGTAAATGCTTAAATGTCTACATTCGCAGTGAACTCTTGCTATTTATGAGTTGTTTTTACCAGCTGATAATGGCATACATGTTTTAGCACTTCAACCGATTATAATTGTAGCTCTTAGAGACACCAGAGAGGAATTTGTTAGAACGATTTTTTAAAAGAGCTTACTTCCTTATATGGGCCTGTTAGTCCCTTCGTTCAGACTTCGGTGGCTGTGGTACGATCCCTATGGACACTGATCACTTTACAAAAAAGACATTTGAATTTTCAGTTGATGGCTGAAAGGATGACACAAAATTTCATTTTTAAAGACTTTTACTGCAACAATCAAATTAAAAGTACTATGACTCAACACTATTTTTGGAGTCAACTTATTTTAAACAACAGAACAGAATTTTCCCATGTTACGTTTACCAAAACTGAAAAATCTACATAACAGTCATTTTATTTTCCCAGACCAAGTGCAAAGTAATTCTCCCAAGAGTTACTTCCTTTCTTTCCCTTTCCAAGTCTAGTAACTTGTAACCTCATAACTGTCTTTCACAGTGAGGGTTTTTCCTGGTGATTCTCCCTCTCGCACAAGCAAGGTGAATCTTCCAGCCTCATTTCAAATCCTCACAAATGTTGTCCTTTCAATTTGAGTGACAGCTCCTACTCACATTCTTCCATGCTGACCTATGGAGCATTTGGACTTCCAGCTGCTCCTTTTCGACTGGATCCTAGCAGACTGCCTGTGTCAGGGATACCTTAGAAACATTTTCCTTTTCAAAGCCCATTTTCATGGCAAATGAATCACACGAGCCTTCTATCGAGGTAGAAATGCTGATTAATTATCCTTAAGGCCCAACTCTCTATTTTCCTGGAAATATTATTCCTTAAAATAAAAATGCAGCTAGAAAACATAGCAATCTTATAAAATCTAATATTTGTAACAACTGCTTCATGTTGTAATCCAAAACTCCATCCAGTTTCTGGGAGATGTAAAACACCTAACGTAACACATTACTTCACTCCATGTAAGGGAATACTTGGTCCATGTTCAACATGATCTCCGTTAGGAAAATCCCCGACTTGGGAATCATGTGAGCCCACCTCTTCCTCTTCCATGGCGCTACAAGTGAAACAGGATCAACCAATTTATACTGTAATTCATTTTAGTTGGATTCTAAAAGCGCTTTGTTGTTAATATATTATGTTTGTGGTACAGTCACTAGATAGCTAATGGGCACACAGCAAGATTTTAGAAGTGGAAAATGAATGTAGAAGCAACGCATTTGCCTTTGTTTATGTTGATAATGGGAGTTATGTTGGCCAAGGCACTCGAATAACTCCCTGTCCTTATTCAAATGCCCCATATCCACCCCCAGCACCTGTTACATGCACCAAACAAGCCGATGGGAAATTCTCAGCTCCAATGTCCAACTACAACAAAGCTATACTCCATAAATATTGGAAACACACCATATAAATTATGTACTTCTCATGATGCTTGAACTCATAACTTTCTGACTCAGAAGCAAAAGTGTTCCCAGCAGAACCAAACTGAGAGCTAGGCAAGTGAACCTCTGATCATTTATCATGTTTGAGTCGAGCTAGTGAGGAATGAAAGGCTATTCAGGCACGGGAGGCTTTGCAGTATAGTCTGAGCCTTTTCTCAATTAATACCCATGTAATAATAATAATCGCTGATTGTCACAAGTAGGCTTCAATGAAGTTACTGTGAAAAGCCCCCAGTCGCCACATTTTCACATTCCACACTCCGGATGAAAAGTGCTTTGAGACATCCCGGAGTCATGGAAGATGCTCTATAAATATAAGCTTTTTAAAAATGTATTACCTATAATGGAAACTGCTTATGTAAACTTGTCACATTAGGATTTTCCCCCTCCTGCTGATGTTGCTATGCAGGAACCTTGGGCTGTACCCCCAGTTTCAAAGACTAAGTGCTGCTGCTGGGACTGAATCGGTGGTGTTCTATGACCACAGAAGTGGGACGTGCCCGGGGGTTGTGCTGGGAGCGTGGGAGACCAGGAGGGCCCGCCTCATCATCAGATGATCCTGCAAGACATTGAGCATGGTTGGATCACGGGTTTGGGGTGATGGTGTGGGGGGCGTGGGCTGGTGGAGTCATGTGGAACTGGTGGGGTGCTGGGGTTGGAATGGTGTGGGGGAGGGGTGCGTCTGGGGTTGGGGTGGTTTGGGGGAGGGGTGCGTCTGGGGTTGGGGTGCTGGGTGAGAATGGGTGCTGTGGTTGGGGTTGTGTGCAGGAGGTGGGTGATGTGGTTGGGGTGGAGTGGGGGAGGTGTGAGCTTGGGGTGGCGATGGGGCGGTGAAGTTGGGGTGGTGGAGTGGCCTTGGGGCAGCTTTTTAGGGGCTCACTCGGTCCCTCGATGGTGACATTCGGCCTTGGCGACTGCCCTCTCCCCTGGCCCACCGACCAGGTCCAGGTCCTGATGCTCCGTGAAGGTGAGGGGTCGCTCCAATCTTCTCTCTCTCCCTGCGGTTATGCACTGCTTTCACCTGGGGGTCAATAGGAAACAGAAAATGCACAGTGTTAGGCAGTTGGATGCGGGCAGCACAGGGGATGGTCAGCTGGTGACCTTTGTGAACAGGGCATCCAGCTATGGTGGGCGGTATGGGTGTTGGCATATGGTGCAGGGTGGGATGCGAGCAGACTGCCAGCGGGTGCGGTTCGGTCGCCCTCTGGGCTATGGGGGGTGGTTACGGGTGCGTGGGACAGGGGCTGGTGCAAGGGGCACAGTGCTGGCCACTCACCCTGGCTGCCCTGAAGAGATTTTACAGCTTTTTGCGACTCTGCTGGCCGGTCTGGCGGTGGGGCCCACAGCGCTCATAGCTTCTGTCACCTGTGCCCAGGCCTGGTGTATGGTGGAGGGTGGCAGCCTCCTTCCCACCCTGGGGAACAGGGTGTCACGCCTCTCCTCCACGGCGTCCAGCAGGACCTCGAGCTCTGCATCTGGGGTGCTGCTCTTCGGATTGCCATCTTGTTTTCTGGAGTTTCTAAATTTTATTTAGAGTATCCAATTAATTTTCTTTTCCAATTAAGGGGCAATTTAGTGTGGCCAATCCACCTATCCTCCACATCTTTGGGTTGTGGGGGCGAAACCCACGCAAACATGGGGATGTCATGATATGCAGACACACACATAATGACATACAGACAAGCAGCTAATGGACACAGAGAACAGGGCATGACCAATAAGCAGGCAGGACACTCAGGGGTGGGATCTGACTATAAAAGGCACGAGGCACTCACACTCCACCTCTTTCCAGTGATGAACATCTAAAGAGTCAGTCAAACGTGTTGTTACAATCTCACACCTCCACCACGTGGCTAAGAGCTAGTCTGGTTCAGTCAGACAGAGTAACCACACTTAAGTTAGCAGAGAGTCGAAGTCACAGAGAACTGTGCTAACTGTGCTATTAGTTCAATAAACCTGATTGAACTAACTTCAAGGTCTGGAGTATCTTTCTGATCTAAGCTGCATCCAGTTGCAGCCAGTGTTAGACCAGTGTACCTAACGCGACAGGGGAGAATGTGAAAACTCCATACAGATTGTTTTCTGGAGTGAGTGTGTGTGGGGAGTGGACTGCTAATATGCAGCTGCAGCTCATTAACCTTTCGAGTGAGAATCCCGACCCCAGAAAATCGGCCACCGTTTTTCATTGGAATTGGTCTAGTTCGACAGCTGCCAAAGGGCACCCAGGTCACAGGGCGGGAATCGCAGCAGGCCACCTCCACCCGCTGGTGGACCGCCCGGGGAGCCATCCAGGCCTAGCGTTACGGGGCTGAGACACAAACCTGTATATACATGTTCACCTGTTCACAATAAACACCTGTTGAAAGCATTCCAACCTGCCTCGGTGCTCTATCAGAAGGGTGTGAGGGATGAGCTGTGATGTGTTGGGTACTCTGCTACACAGGCGAACCAACACGATTGCGAATGGTACAACTCAGTTTTATTGCTAACATTTTTTCACAGTGGTAAACTGGTTACTGAGGTTCGATCATAACCCTAGAATCTGTGGACCTATTCCTAATACTATCTTGTAGTGGCACTCAGCACATGGTGGATGTCTGAGTGGCTTGCTATGAGCTCTGTGCCCTGAGCTGTCTCCTGCTGGAATGCTCAGGAAGTGTTGTGTTCCCTGTTTTGTACTGTGTATGCTCTTGCCTGTGATTGGCTGTGATGTTGTGTGTGTGTTGATTGGTCCGTTGATCTGTCCATCAGTATGTATGTGCTTTGATGTTTACCTGAATATCATGACAGGCTGGACTGGGCTGGCTGCAGAGGAGGTGCTGGGGGGTTGCAGGGTGGATGGGCAGCCATTGGAGGGGGGCATGGGCCAAGGTCCCCATGTCAGCTACCACCCGGTACACAGCCCCACCTCCTTCCCTCTCCACCCCAATCGCCGCACCAATCCCGCACCCCGCCCCCACCTGACCACCGCAATGGTTTGGTGGGGTCGTGGGATGGAATGGCCAACTCGAATGAAGGGATCACCAGGTGGACGATGGAAAATGCTACCGTGCACACGAGCCAGGCATTGTCAAATGATACGGAGCACAAGAGCCCATCGCAGAGCTGGTCACCATCATCCTCCATCCTATGGACCAGACCCGCTGTTACTGTCAACCCAGGGCCCCCACCCGCAGGTAGGGATCATGGAGGTGCTTGCAGGTGGGGGAGTGGGTGGGATGGGATGTTCATGCTGCCGTCTGCCAGGCACCCATATCGGCGAACCTGGACGCAATTAGAGTATCCCATGCCACCGTGTCCAGTGCCGACTCGGGTCCCGTGCCCTGCCCATCCGAGCCCTCCCCACATTCTCCTCGTCGGACGAGACCTGGTGTTCATCCCCCTCCTCCAGCATGTCACCCTGTTGAATCCCAAATTTCTTTCTCCGTCAGTCTGGCCTCAATAAAAGTCGAGATGGATTTGCAAGTAAAAATAAGTTATTTTATTCAGCTTGCAAGCTACCTAGTCCACAGTGATACAGCTAACATGTTGCTGTCTGCAGCCCCGGGAACTAAGTGAATGTCCCAGACAAAGAGATCAGTACTCATACATTCAAATGGCATCAGGTTTCACATACTCGACACCCATAGGTCATCCTATGTCCCTCCTGACTTGTTTGATCTATTCTGATTGGCTCACTTCCAATCCCTTTCTCCGGCCCCTATCAATGCAGCATCACTCTCATAGACACACCTCTTCCTGCTTTTTCCATGCGGTCTAAGATCCTTTGTCTCTACTTGCCAGAATCAAAGTGGCTTATTTCTACATTACATTAACTAATATCTCTAAAGTAACTATTTTATATCACATTCGTCATTCCCTCCTTTTATCATTCCATGATAACCGAACTATCCAATCCATAGCTACGGTTCCTCATCTAAAAAGATCCGTAGCTGCATTTCCAATTCCTGTCTTAGCCCCCCTTCATCTGCCTCACCCTCATGGATTTTAACAGTTAAATTTTTTTTGGCGGTGATTGGGGCGGTGATCTGATCCAGTGCACCCCGCATTCTACCCATCACACATTTAAGGATGGCCAGGCCTACAAAGATGCAGCCGATAGCTACCACTAGATACATGGCCATATTTATCAACCAGTCCTTCCAACCTCCAAATCCCCAGTTACCCCAAGAGCCAGGATCCTGCATTCTGTCCAGGTGATCCCATATGTGATCCATAAATTTAGTGATGTTATCCTGAACTCCCATGATACACTTGCCCTGCACTATGGCGCATACCCCACCCTCACGGGCCAGAAGATAGTCAAGAGCATACCGGTTCTGCATTGCAAACAACCGTAGCTGAGACAATTCCTTGGTTATTGCCACGAGGGCTCCCAAGGTTTACTACCCGGGTTTTCCTCAGTTTGCCCTTTAACTAACTTAAGTGTATCTCCCGGTAACCTACGTTCTAGCTGTACTTCCCTTCTCATACGCCCCATCCTCTCTCTAGTCCCTTTCACTTCCTCATAGCCTCTTCCTACGCTCTTCTGACAGCCTGATATTACCTTTATTGCACCACTCTTAACACATCCAAAATCGAATTTACATGTATTCCAAAAACAAGGCAATGTCCATATAATGTTCCCTTCCCATCGCCGGGACCAGTGCAACTGCTTCATGACTCCTGCATTCTCCTTAACTTTGATGACCTTCCATGAGTCGATACCATGTCCTCGTATATGGGGGCAGCGAAGAACATCACCTTTGCAGAGGTGATGTAACCTTGTAGATTGGTTGGGGCTACACAGATACATAATATTCCCCTTTTCTATGTCCATCGCCAATAACACGCCAAGCGAAGTGAGGCCAAATATCATACAGACGATGCGTAGCCACTCCATCATGCTCCACACCTGTAAAATAGCACTGGAGAAGGGAGGCAGGTTAGTATCCGACCTTTTACAGTAGTGGAGATGGACTCAATTTACAGTGATGTAGGTGGACCCAAGCACTTCGCCCCTCCACTTTAACTGCTGTGGGGGTGGTAAGGAGAACTTGGAAGGGCCCGTCCCATCGCGGCTCCGACCCCTTCCTAGTCCAAGTTTTGACCATGACATAACTACCGGGCTGGACTGAAAGTGAGCTAGGTACTGGGGGCGATGGTTGGTGAGCCGCGCGGACCTGGCCATGGAGTTCCTTGAGCATTTGCGTGAGGGCTAGAACATAGGTGGTCATCTCTTCAGTCATCTGATGAAACTGAACCAGTCTGGGAACCTGCAGGCTCCAGGGAGTACTAAGAGGCCTGCCATAAAGAATCTCGGCGGGAGAGAGCCGGGCCGGTCCCGCAGCTGGAAGAGGGCAACGGGGAGCAACTTAAGCCATGTCAGTCCCGTGTCTGCTCTTAATTTAGCCAATTTAGTTTTGAGGGTCTGATTGTGTCTCTCAACCAACCCGGCCGGCTGCGGTCTATAAGCACAGTGTAACTGCTGGCGTATGCCCAACTGGGAGCAAAACTCCTTGTCAATTTGTCCAATAAAATGAGGCCCATTATCAGAACTTAACTGAGCTGGTATATCGTACCGGGGAATGATTTCCCTCATCAAGACTTTAACCACAGTAGCAGCTTTATTATCGATAGTCGGATACGCCTCGACCCATCTGCTGAACACATCCACAATGACCAAAACATATTTATAACATTGACACCTTTCCAACTCAATGTAATCCATTTGGAGCGTCTCAAAGGGACCACTGGGCAACGGGGTTTGCCCCTTCCCACAAGGGATACCTTTTCCGGTGTTATATTGCTGACAAATCAAACACCGATTACTGATACTTTGGGCCAACCCCTGCATTTTAGGGTGCCACCAAGTGTCCAGCAACAAATCACTAGTCCCTCGAGCCCCACAATGAGTTGCAAAGTGTACACATTCAATGACCCATAAAGCCAGCACATCAGACATACAAGTCTGATGTGCAGGCGTGGTCCATAAAGAGGAAACAGAATCATATGTACAACCTAACCGTTTCCACATTTGTTTATCACTCTCAGGAGCGTCCTCCTGTAACCTTATGACGTCTTGGATGGTTGGCATTGACTTGTCAGAAGCAGACATATTTATAGTAGATCGTTTAGTCTGACTTAACATCTTAGGCACCATCACTTGCTGAATTTGCGCGGCTGTTCGCGCTGCACAATCTGCTCGTTCATTACCAACGTCAACTGGGGTTGTACCGTTCGTGTGGGCAGCGCATTTAATAATGGAAATCTGCGCGGGCATAAGGAGGGCCTGCAGTAGGTCATTAACTAAACCCCGGTGGGATATTTGACCACACATAATCATGTCAGGTTGTTCTGACGAAATGTCACTCAAATCGTCCCTTATTGTGGTAGTTTCCTGAATCAAGGCTAAACAGTCGTGGCCAGGTGCGTCTTCATGGACAGGGGGACCACTAAGAAAACAGGCTGGATTGATAGTGGTACAGTATTTAAATGTCAGACGTGGATTGTTCGAAAGGTATATCTCATACGTATTCTGACAAGCTGCGGTAAGATGCTGAGTCTGCAGTTGCCTCAGTAGTGCGATGACCGAGTGGGAGCTATACACCGTAATATCCTGTTGGAGGGTGAGAGCATGTAACGGCTATGCGATGGCATTGATTGAACGTAAATCCTGTACTAATCGGTACTGGTCTGGTTTGGCTGGTTTAGGCACAGCAAGTATGGGGGTGTTACATTCTGATTGGCAAGGGACCAAAATACCCTGTTTCAACAGCTCTTGAATTAATTTATCTATTGATGGAGCAGCTTGAGATTTCAGGGGGTATTGTCGAATGGAAGGTAGCTTTACATGATCCTTAATCATCACCTTAATAGGTGTAACATTTGTCTTTCCCACTTGTGATGGGTATTCCGCCCAGACCTGTGGATTGACATATTCCAACACATCATGTCCCCTGTGATGCTGCAGTCGAGTGTTAATCGTTTCAGGGACCTCAAAATATTTTATGGTAGTGCCGTCCGGCATGACTTGAAGTGCGTAGTCTGTTGGATCCGAATGATCCACTGCCCTCCTGACCATTCGCCCCATACCCCTGGCATGGTACTGGTCATGGACCTGACGTGTAATATGAGGGCTTACCGAAGCTGACTGTGGCCATAAATGTGGTGATATTGTAACAAAATCGGCTGTACCTTCTTTTCCCGTGACTGTGGCTGTAACCTTGACTGGCCATTCGGTCTCAAGTAATGGCCGGTATTTGTCCTCCAACTCCCTATTTCGTCCAGTTCTGTCATAGGCCAGGGTAACGTGATGCAGTGACTGTTCAACGTCTAACGTCCACCACTGGGGGGTGATAGAAATATAGCACTGTTGTCTCATCCTCCATGATGTAACCGTTACCCCCTCATCTCCGCATTCTAGCTGTAGCTGGAAGATACACAGTAAATCTCGGGCCAACAAGTTACAGTCCAATCCAGTAGTCACTACAAACTGATGATCTGCAGACTTATTCTCGTAAGTGACTGTCACAGGTTCAGAAATAGGATACTCACACACCTGTCCTTGGAACCCTGACAATTGCTGCGTGTGGTCGGATAATGGTAATTTAAGTGCTGATTGCACAGAAGACATGGCTGCCCCGTCCTCTTCTTCCAGTAGACCAATGGCCCCTCAGAGGGGGCTGCGGTTGTAGAGCTATTGATTCGTTCGGTGGGCCATAAAAAGGGGGTGAGGGTCCCTGTGGGTGGGTTTGGTATCCTCCTCTTCGCTGATCCACCCACCCAAAGTCACTATATTGGGGCTCCTGCTGGTAAACTACCATTTCTGCCGCTTGTTGGGATCGCCAATCATCCTTTTTCATTACATACTCAGTCTTAACCTTTGTAACTGAGCCTCCTTCTTGGCCTACACCCTCCTTCCAATAAAATCTGACTGCCCTTGCCATCTGGGAAGGGTCGTTCTCTGTCCAATTCATGTTATTACATTTCACAGCAGTAACCACAGAAGGTGGTAGGCAATGCATTAACATAGCACAATATTGAGGGGAATTCTGACCATTTTGATACAGCAAATCGCCTGACTGCCCCCGGTAGATTTCATTAAAATGTTCCAGAAATTCCTCTGGCTCTTCAGTCTTCTTAGGTTTTAGGTCTAAGATAACAGAAAGATTTATGGGCCTTTGAAATGTGCTATTCAACGCATTCAAGATCTGTGTCCTTATATCGTCGTCTAACGCATAGGCCTGCTGAAGTGCGGCATGACTAGCATAATTCAGGTGGTTAAGATAATTGCGGTACTCTGCTGGGGTTAAAATCTGCTGGACTAGGGCCCAGAGGTCCCTTAAATCAGCTTGATAAATTGAGATGGTAGTTCTCAAGGAATCCATGAAGGCAGCAGGAGATTTTTTCTATCTGGGATTGTAGACATAATAACCATCATCTCACTGGGTGTCCATGGGAAGTAAACATCTATCGTGGGGTTCGCTCCCACAGTCACTGCATCGGGGTTTCGCATCTTCCTAATCGGTAACTGTCTCCGAATGTCACCAGGGGGCACTCTAGCTATTTCCCCTGGTTGTTCCAAGACTTCAACGTCTCTCCCTGTCACTAGGGGGAGTTCTTTCTCTTCAAAAGAAGTTGTTTCAGCTTCCTTTGTTCCCGAATCTTGTGGTTTCTGCTTAGTTTGGAGAGACTTAGGTGATATGCTTACTTTTCCAAATTATTGAATTTTTCTTTTTCTGTCAATTCAAGGCCAGCCATTGAACTACGTAGCTCATCTCTTGTTTGACCCGCGCCTTTCCTCTACTTGCGCTTTTTTTTTAAACTTAAAAATGTTTGAAAATTCAAATTGAATTACTGCAACTTGCAAGCTTAGCTCTGATCTCAACTCAGAACTAAATTTACAATTTGCTTAACACAAACTTGTATAACATTTACAACTTAATTATTTCTTTATCTTAACAATTTTTCTTTGAACAAGTTTTTTTTCTTTTACATACACATAAGTATTAGCAAAATCAACTATCATCTCCAGATTGACACTTTTTAAAATGGTGTCCATGATCTTCTTTAAGTTTCTATTAATCTCCAGATAAAATGAGATAAACCTTATTTCAAGTAAGTAAAACTTAAGATTCTGGCAATTTCAATCAATTGCTTTCGAAAATAATAACTTTTATCAAAGAGGTGGAGAAACCCACTGGTTTCCTTTAATTAATTCAAAACATAACTTTGCTGGTGTTCACTGACTCAAAGGAAAGGTATCCGATTACACTAGCGACTGGTGCTGTTATCTCAAGGCCTGAGTGTCAAGCACTGTCTGTCTTTAACTTTGCCTGCTGCTGTTAACCCTTTGAGAGACTTCTGCTTCAACCAATATGCAGCATTCCCCACAATCTCAACTAGTCCTCGGAACTGCGTTTTTCGCCAATACAGTCCAAGGAGATTTAGCTTAATCAACTATATATTTAAAACACTCACACATAGAGTTGAACCATCTTCAGATTTAAAAACAGTTATACTGGACTGAACCTTCAGTACTGAAGTCCCATCAGCCCCTGAACCCATATAATAGACTGAACCTTCATTACTGAAGTCCCATCAGCCTCTGAACCCTTATACTTGGAATTGAATCATCATTTGAGATGTCACATCAACCCAAAACCCTAACCCAAGCCAAAACAACAATATGAAATCCCATCAATTAAATTGCTAATCCCCAGACTGACCTGTGATTTCGTCGAGGCGGTCTTTCTGTGCCAACCGCGAGTGACCAGACTAATCAGACAATAAGAAGAGGGGAACAATCAATGCGCGGTCATTTTCCAGTTCTACATTGAGGGCCCTCGTTCCCCATCCTCCTGTTCATAATCAGTCTAATTCTGATTTCGCAGTTGGACCAGGATCGCCCTGAGAAATCCCGGTTTTCGGCACCAAATGTTGAATCCCAAATTTCTTTCTCCGTCAGTCTGGCCTCAATAAAAGTCGAGATGGATTTGCAAGTAAAAATAAGTTATTTTATTCAGCTTGCAAGCTACCTAGTCCACAGTGATACAGCTAACATGTTGCTGTCTGCAGCCCCGGGAACTAAGTGAATGTCCCAGACAAAGAGATCAGTACTCATACATTCAAATGGCATCAAGTTTCACATACTCGACACCCATAGGTCATCCTATGTCCCTCCTGACTTGTTTGATCTATTCTGATTGGCTCACTTCCAATCCCTTTCTCCGGCCCCTATCAATGCAGCATCACTCTCATAGACACACCTCTCCCTGCTTTTTCCATGCGGTCTAAAATCCTTTGTCTCTACTTGCCAGAATCAAAGTGGCTTATTTCTACATTACATTAACTAATATGTAATGTAGAAATGTATAGAACCTTAGTTAGGCCACACTTGGAGTATAGTGTTCAATTCTGGTCGCCACACTACCAGAAGGATGTGGAGGCTTTAGAGAGGGTGCAGAAGAGATTTACCAGAATGTTGCCTGGTATGGAGGGCATAAGCTATGAGGAGCGATTGAATAAACTCGGTTTGTTCTCACTGGAACGAAGGAGGTTGAGGGGCGACCTGATAGAGGTATACAAAATTATGAGGGGCATAGACAGAGTGGATAGTCAGAGGCTTTTCCCCAGGGTAGAGGGGTCAATTACTAGGGGGCATAGGTTTAAGGTGAGAGGGGCAAAGTTTAGAGTAGATGTACGAGGCAAGTTTTTTACGCAGAGGGTAGTGGGTGCCTGGAACTCACTACCGGAGGAGGTAGTGGAGGCAGGGACGATAGGGACATTTAAGGGGCATCTTGACAAATATATGAATAGGATGGGAATAGAAGGATACGGACCCAGGAAGTGTAGAAGATTGTAGTTTAGTCGGGCAGTATGGTTGGCACGGGCTTGGAGGGCCGAAGGGCCTGTTCCTGTGCTGTACATTTCTTTGTTCTTTGTTCTTTGTAATATCTCTAAAGTAACTATTTTATATCACATTCGTCAACCCCTTTGCTGCACAATGTTGTGGAGGACGCAGCAGGCCACCGCACTGTGGGAAACTCTCCCAGGGCTTTACTGGAGGGCACCTCCAGAGCTGTCCAGGCACCTGAACCGCACCTTCAGGATGCTGAAGCATCGCTCCATCACGTCCCTGGTCACGGCATGGGCGTCGCTGTAGCAGGTCTCAGCTTCGTTCTGTGGCCTCCAGATAGGCATCACCAGCCACGACTGCAGCGGATAGCCCCTGTCACCCAAGAGCGAAATCTTCACCCGGGGAAGAGCCTCGAAGGTGTCGTGCACACTGCCTGGGTATCTCTGGTGATGAACCCTGCTGCCCAGCATCCTGATGGACTCGGCCCACATTGAAGCTGATATATTTTGTCGGGAGAGGCTACAGGGCCACCACAATGGTGAGGATGCACTTGTGCACCGAGGTCTGCGAAATCCCTGAAAGGTCCCTACTTGGCGCCTGGAAAGGTCCCGTGGCATAAACGTTCAGGGCGATTATCACCTTGACGACGACCGAGAGCGGGTGTCTTCCGCAAAACCCCTGCGATTCCAGGTGTGCCATGATCCTGCAGATATGTCGTATGGTCCCCATGCTCAGCCCAGTCTTCGACAGCATGCCCGTTTCGGTAAGTCCTCGAATGACAGGCACTGCTGGAACACATGAGGCCTAATGTGATACCTCCTTCCCACCTGCTCCTCGTCTTGTTGGGTGGCCAGTTCTCAGTCCTCACCGGTTGGCTCGTGGTCCTCTGGGGCAGGATACACTATTGCAAGGCTTTCCTTAAGCAGTTCCTTGTCGTACAGCCTCAGTGCATCCCCCAGGGCTGTGGCGGCTATGATGATGGCAACCATTCCTGATTGGATTCCACCCCACTGCCGAGGCACCGGAGCATGGCGTTCTATCAGATGCCTGACACCGTCCTCGATTTTCGGAAGGCGCACGATTCTTCGCCCAATTGCATTTTCCGATTCGGCTAATGGTGCATTCCACCCCTCATTCTTTATATCTTCCAACTATTAATGTTGCAATCTTGTCACAATTCAGTGGCTTGTTACTAATTGGGGAAAAGTTGTGGAGGTGAGGGGAAGAGGCTGGGTTGACTGGAGGAGGTGTGAATGAGGGAGAATTGCGAGGGGGTGAGGGGGGAATTGGAGGGGAGGTGTAGTGATATGCATCACTGTATATACACAAGGGGTTAATGTAAATACACTACAACTAAGTGATCACTAGAGGGAACACCAGAGATGTCATGACATGCAGACATACAACCAATGGATCATTAGAACAGGACACAACTGATGGGTAATCATGACACCCAGAGGTGGCAGTACCTCAAGGGGCACTGCACAACCCATATAAAAGGACAAAGCACACAGGCTCTGCCTCTTTCCACAGACAGACACCTAGAGAGTAAGACACGGTTGATCAGCAGCAGCATCACACCCTAGCACGTGGCTTAGAGCAAGCTGGTATAGTTAGGCTGAGTTACTAGAGAGGCAGGACTGAGTTACTAGAGAGGCAGATTAGCAGAGTGTCAAACTCATTTAAGAACTGTGTTGATCGTTCAATAAACACGTTGAACTAATTTCATAGTCTGGAGCATCTTTTCGTAGAGACTACATCAAGGAAGCAGCTTATGTTACACAAAGTAACATAACACAACAGGAGGGTGAGGGGGCATGGAGGAGTGGGTGTGGGGGTAGTGGGGGGATGGGCTGGGGAATTGGAGGGATTAGGGGCAGGGGACTAGGGCGAGGGGCAGGAGGAGGGAAAAGAAGTCTATGCCTGTGTTCTCTGTGTTTTGTGAATAAACCTATATTAAGGAAAGGCTGGCTCCAGATTCCTCCTTTGCTTGGTGAATGAGAAGTATGTTTTAAGACCATAAGACCATAAGACATAGGAGCGGACGTAAGGCCATTCGGCCCATCGAGTCCACTCCACCATTCAATCATGGCTGATTTCAACTCCATTTACCCGCTCTGTCTCCATAGCCCTTAATTCCTCGAGAAATCAAGAATTTATCAACTTCTGTCTTAAAGACACTGAACGTCCTGACCTCCACCGCCCTCTGTGGCAATGAATTCCACAGACCCACCACTCTCTCGCTGAAGAAATTTCTCCTCATCTCTGTTCCAAAGTGACTCCCTTTTATTCTAAGGCTATGCCCCCGGGTCCTAGTCTCCCCTGCTAATGGAAACAACTTCCCTACGTCCACCCTATCTAAGCCATTCATTATCTTGTAAGTTTCTATTAGATCTCCCCTCAACCTCCTAAACTCCAATGAATATAATCCCAGGATCCTCAGACGTTCATCGTATGTTAGGCCTACCATTCCTGGGATCATCCGTGTGAATCTCCGCTGGACCCGCTCCAGTGCCAGTATGTCCTTCCTGAGGTGTGGGGCCCAAAATTGCTCACAGTATTCTAAATGGGGCCTAACTAATGCTTTATAAAGCTTCAGAAGTACATCCTTGCTTTTATATTCCAAGCCTCTTGAGATAAATGACAACATTGCATTTGCTTTCTTAATTACGGACTCAACCTGCAAGTTTACCTTTAGAGAATCCTGGACTAGGACTCCCAAGTCCCTTTGCACTTCAGCATTATGAATTTTGTCACCGTTTAGAAAATAGTCCATGCCTCTATTCTTTTTTCCAAAGTGCAAGACCTCGCACTTGCCCACGTTGAATTTCATCAGCCATTTCTTGGACCACTCTCCTAAACTGTCTAAATCTTTCTGCAGCCTCCCCACCTCCTCCAGACGACCTGCCCCTCCACCTATCTTTGTATCATCGGCAAACTTAGCCAGAATGCCCCCAGTCCCATCATCTAGATCGTTAATATATAAAGAGAACAGCTGTGGCCCCAAAACTGAACCCTACGGGACACCACTCGTCACCGGTTGCCATTCCGAAAAAGAACCTTTTATCCCAACTCTCTGCCTTCTGCCTGTCAGCCAATCATCAATCCATGTTAGTACCTTGCCTCGAATACCATGGGCCCTTATTTTACTCAGCAGTCTCCCGTGAGGCACCTTATCAAAGGCCTTTTGGAAGTCAAGATAGATAACATCCATTGGCTCTCCTTGGTCTAACCTATTTGTTATCTCTTCAAAGAACTCTAACAGGTTTGTCAGGCACGACTTGCCCTTACTAAATCCATGCTGACTTGTCCTAATCCGACCCTGCACTTCCAAGAATTTAGAAATCTCATCCTTAACAATGGATTCTAGAATCTTGCCAACAACCGAGGTGAGGCTAATTGACCTATAATTTTCCATCTTTTTCCTTGTTCCCTTCTTGAACAGGAGGGTTACAACAGCGATTTTCCAATCCTCTGGGACTTTCCCTGACTCCAGTGACTTTTGAAAGATCATAACTAACGCCTCCACTATTTCTTCAGCTATCTCCTTTAGAACTCTAGGATGTAGCCCACCTGGGCCTGGAGATTTATCAATTTTTAGACCTCTTAGTTTCTCTAGCACTTTCTCCTTTGTGATGGCTACCATATTCAACTCTGCCCCCTGACTCTCCTGAATTGTTGGGATATTACTCATGTCTTCTACTGTGAAGACTGAGCAAAGTACTTATTTAGTTCCTCAGCTATTTCCTTGTCTCCCATCACTAGACTACCAGCATCATTTTGGAGAGGCCCAATGTCTACTTTTGCCTCCCGTTTGTTTTTAATGTATTTAAAGAAACTTTTACTATCATTCCTAATGTTACTGGCTAGCCTACCTTCATATTTGATCCTCTCTTTCCTTATTTCTCTCTTTGTTATCCTCTGTTTGTTTTTGTAGACTTCCCAATCTTCTGACTTCCCACTACTCTTTGCCACATTATAGGCTTTCTCTTTTGCTTTGATGCATTCCCTAACTTCCTTTGTCAGCCATGGCTGCCTAATACCCCCTCTGATAACCTTTCTTTTCTTTGGGATGAACCTCTGTACTGTGTCCTCAATTACTCCCAGAAACTCCTGCCATTGCTGTTCTACTGTCTTTCACACTAGGCTCTGCTCCCAGTCGATTTTCATCAGTTCCTCCCTCATGCCCCTGTAGTTACCTTTATTTAACTGTAACACCTTTACATCTGATTCTACCTTCTTTCTTTCAAATTGGAGATTGAATTCTACCATATTATGATCACTGCCTCCTAAGTGTTCCCTTACTTTAAGATCTTTAATCAAGTCTGGCTCATTACATAACACTAAGTCCAGAATGGCCTGTTCCCTCGTGGGCTCCATCACAAGCTGTTCCAAAAAGCCCTCCTGTAAACATTCAATGAATTCCCTTTCCTTGGGTCCACTGGCAGCATTATTTACCCAGTCCACCTGCATATTGAAGTCCCCCATGATCACTGTGACCTTGCCTTTCTGACATGCACTTTCTATTTCGTGGTGCATTTTGTGCCCCCGGTCCTGACCACTGTTTGGAGGCCTGTACATAACTCCCATTGTAGTTTTTTTGCCTTTGTGGTTCCGCAACTCTACCCACACAGACTCCACATCATCTGACCCTATGTCGTTTAGTGCTATTGATTTAATTTAATTCCTAATTAACAAGGCAACCTCGCCCCCTCTGCCCACCTTTCTGTCTTTTCGATAGGTTGTGAATCCCTGGATGTTTAAATGCCAGTCCTGAACCCCCTGCAACCACGTCTCTGTGATGCATACCACATCATACCTGCCAGTCACAATCTGGGCCACAAGCTCATCTACCTTGTTCCGTACACTGCGCGCATTTAAATATAGCACCTTTAATTCTCTATTGACCGTCCCTTTTTGTTTTCTTCGTGTGGTGGATCTTGGTTTACTGAGCCTTTCCATACACTGTGTCATATTTTGTGGGATTGGGACTATCGTAACCTCTCCTGAGTTTTGTCTTTTCGTGCTTTTTTGTATTCCTAAGCAGCTACGTTTCCCACTGATTACTTCACCTCTTGGTTCCCTGACTTTCCCTTCCCCCCCAATCTCTAGTTTAAAGTCCTATTGACCACCCTATTTACTCTTTTCGCCAGAACACTGGTCCCAGCTCGGTTCAGGTGGAGACCATACCACTCTTTCAGCCACGTGTTAACTTCCCTTATTCTTGCCTCCCTATGCCAATTTGCACGTGGTTCGGGCAGTAATCTGGAGATTATGACCCTTGAGGACCTGTTTTTTAATTTGAATCCTAGCTCTTTATAATCTCTAAACAGGTCCTCTTTTCTAGACTTGCCTATGTTGTTGGACCACAACAACTGGATCCTCCCCCTCCCTCTCCAGTATCCTTTCAAGCCGGTCAGAGATGTCCTGCACCCTAGCACCGGGCAGGCAACATACCATGCGGGACTCTTTATCCTGCTCACAAAGGATACTATCTATCCCCCTGATAATAGAATCCCCTACAACTACAACTTGCCTATTTACTCCCTCCCCTTGAATGGCCTGCTGAACCATGGTGCCTTGGTCAGCTGACTCATCCTTCCTGCAGCCCTGTTCGCCATCCACACAGGGAGCAAGTGCCTCAGACCTGTTGGACAGGGTCAAGGGCTGAGGCTCCTGAGTTCCTGCTGGTTCCCTTTACCTGCCTGACTTGCAGTCACACCCTGCTGTCCCTGGCCACTGGCAGGATTTAAACTACTTACTCTGACAGGTGTGACTGCCTCCTGAAACACAGTGTCCAGGTAAGTCTCCCCCTCCCGGATGTGCCTCAGTGTTTGAAGCTCAGACTCCAGCTCATCAACTCTGAGCCGGAGCTCTTCGAGCAGCCAACACTTACTGCAGATGTGGTCGCTGCAGCTCGGAATGGGATCTGCCAGCTCCCACATCAAGCAGCTCAAGCACACCACCTGACCAGCCATCACTAATTAATTAATTAGTTTAATTTAAGTTTACGAGTTTAGCTGTGTTTTTTTTAAATTTGGGGCAGATTTGCTATCAACCAATCAGATCACAGCTTCCCTCTGACGTCACTTTTGGGGAAAAAAACTGGAAAACAAAGTTACCGTTAGGTTTTTATACTCACAGAGACTGCTCCTCCTCCTCCGAACGGCTCCCGAAATTAGGCCCGGAGAAAGAGAGAGAACAAAACAGTCGGGAAAAAGCACCTTCTCCCACTCTTCACCGAATTACCTCACTGCACCAAATTACCAAATTCTCACTCTATCTGTGTCTCACTCACTCAGGCTGTGTCTCCTTGACCAGCGCAATGCTTACTAAGTGCTTTTTAAAAAAAATGTTTTATTGAAATTTTTTTCCCAAACAACAATTTTTCCCCTCTTACAAAGCAAACGCAACAATAACAATACAGACATTTTTAACAATACACGAGTAACAAAACCCCTTTATCTTTGACCTAAACTAAACTAACCCCCCCCCTCCCCCCTCCCCCCTCGCCCCCCCCCCCCCCCTTCCCCCTGGGTTGCTGCTGCTGGTCATCTGTCTTCCCTCTAACGTTCCCCTAGGTAGTCGAGAAATGGCTGCCACCGCCTGGTGAACCCTTGAGCCGATCCTCTCAGGGCAAACTTTATCTGCTCCAGTTTAATGAACCCCGCCATATCATTTACCCAGGCCTCCAGTCCGGGGGGTTTCGCCTCCTTCCACATGAGTAGGATCCTGCGCCGGGCTACGAGGGACGCAAAGGCCACAACGTCGGCCTCTTTCGCCTCCTCCACTCCCGGCTCTTCCGCAACTCCAAATAACTCCAGAGCTAACCCCCAGCCTGGTTTGACCCGGGCCTTCACCACCCGCGAAATCACTCCCGTCACTCCCTTCCAATACCCTTCCAGTGCCGGGCATGCCCAAAACATATGTGCGTGGTTTGCCGGGCTCCCGCCACACCTCCCACATTTGTCCTCCACTCCAAAGAACCTGCTCAATCTTGCTCCCGTTATGTGTGCTCTATGTAGCACCTTAAATTGAATCAGGCTAAGCCTGGCGCATGAGGAAGAGGAATTTACCCTGCTTAGGGCATCAGCCCACATACCCTCCTCTATCTCCTCCCCTAGTTCTTCTTCCCACTTTCCTTTTAGTTCACCCACCGACTCCTCCCCCTCTTCCCTCATCTCTCAGTAACTCTCTGACACCTTGCCCTCTCCGACCCACACCCCTGAAAGCACCCTGTCCTGTATCCCCTGTGTCGGGAGCAACGGAAATTCCCTCACCTGTTGTCTAGTAAACGCCCTCACCTGCATATATCTCAAGAAATTTCCCCGGGGCAACTTATACTTTTCCTCCAATGCTCCCAAGCTCGCAAAAGTCCCATCTATAAATAAATCTCCCACCCTCCTAATTCCCAACTGGTACCAGCTCTGAAATCCTCCATCCATTCTTCCTGGGGCGAACCTATGGTTGTTCCTGATTGGGGACCCCACCAGGGCTCCCCGCACCCCTCTCTGTCGCCTCCACTGTCCCCAGATATTCAATGCTGCCGCCACCACCGGGTTCGTGGTAAACTTTTTAGGTGAGATCGGTAGCGGCGCCGTCACCAGCGCCTCTAAACTCGTCCCTTTGCAGGACTTTCTCTCCAGTCTTTTCCACGCCGCTCCCTCACCCTCCATCGTCCATTTACGTATCATTGCCACATTGGCGGCCCAATAGTAATCGCCCAAGTTCGGTAGTGCCAATCCTCCTCTGTCCCTACTACGCTGAAGGAACCCCCTCCTTACTCTCGGAACTTTCCCTGCCCACACGAAGCTCGTGATGCTCCTGTCTATTTTATTAAAAAAGGTCTTGGTGATTAGGATAGGGAGACATTGAAATACAACTAAGAACCTCGGGAGGACCATCATCTTAATTGCTTGCACCCTGCCCGCCAGCGATAGAGGCTGCATGTCCCACCTCTTGAAGTCCTCCTCTATTTGTTCTACCAACCGTGTCAGATTAAGTCTGTGCAAGGTTCCCCAGCTCCTAGCGATCTGAATCCCCAGGTATCGGAAGTTTCTTTTCACTTTCCTTAGAGGCAAGCCTTCTATCTCTCTACTCTGGTCCCCTGGATGTATCACAAATAATTCACTCTTCCCCATGTTTAGCCTATACCCCAAGAAATCCCCGAACCCCCTCAAAATTCGCATAACCTCTATCATCCCCCCTGCTGGGTCCGACACGTATAACAATAGGTCATCCGCGTATAACGAGACTCGGTGTTCTTCTCCCCCTCTAATCACCCCTCTCCATTTCCTGGAGTCTCTCAACGCCATGGCCAGAGGTTCAATTGCCAACGCGAACAACAATGGAGACAGCGGGCATCCCTGTCTTGTTCCCCTATATAGTCGGAAATACTCCGATCTATGTCGACCTGTAACTACGCTTGCCGTTGGAGCCCCATAAAGAAGTCTAACCCAGCTAATAAACCCGTTCCCAAACCCAAACCTCCTTAACACTTCCCATAAATACTCCCACTCCACCCTATCAAATGCCTTCTCTGCGTCCATTGCCGCCACTATCTCTGCCTCCCCCTCCACTGGGGGCATCATTATCACCCCTAATAGTCGTCGCACGTTAACATTCAGTTGTCTCCCTTTTACGAACCCTGTCTGGTCTTCGTGCACCACCCCCGGGACACAGTCCTCTATCCTCGATGCCAGTACCTTTGCCAACAATTTGGCGTCCACGTTCAATAATGAAATGGGTCTATAGGACCCGCACTGCAACGGATCTTTATCCCTCTTCAAAATTAACGATATCGTCGCCTCCGACATCACTAAGTGCTTTTTAACATGCACCATCACCCAACAGTGGGGAAAAGAAAATCTGAGCTGTGAGACCCATTTGAAATGCAGCCACACCATCAGCAACAGCTGCAGTTTTAAAGGGCTCGAAGGATTGCAGTATGTGAGATTTTTAACATGTGCAAAGTGCCTCCATGGTTTTCTTTTCGTTCTTCCCCCAATAGCTCAAGGACCAGTAACAACATCTTCAAACAATTTGTATTAACCATAAAAAAAGTGTGGACTAGGCTTCACACAGATAGAATACGGTGATGAGAAGACATGTTTGAGCAATAAATTCAGCTGCAAGAAGCAACTCGACATCCATAAATCTGTCCAACTCAGACTAGCCTAAATATCACCTGTCCACCCAAGCAATGGAACTCATTGTAGACATTTCCATAACATAAATTATTCATGCACTCAATGGTAACATGTTATGTAACTCAAGCTTTCTTTACAACTCCGGTGTGCAGGTAATTCGCATTTAACACACCTGCATTCCTCACTCATAATTCAACTAATATGTTATTATGCATAATTCCCAATCACTGCTCTAAGGATTATGATATTCTAGATGCTCAATAATGACAACTATAAGCACCTAGTAAAGTTGCAAACCATGTTTTTGTGTACCTGAAAAGAACCTCAGTGCCACACAGTAACCAGGCAGTATAAAGCTCTACTGCGGGATTCTCCCTCAGCGGGATCCTCCGTTTTGCCGGCAGCGCACCCGTGCCCGTGGCTTTCCTGACGGCATTAGGTGGCCTCAACGGGGAAATTCCATTGGCCAGCTGCGGGAACGGGGACGGGCCACGCTGGAAAACTGGGTGACGGGGCAGAGAATTCAGAATCTCCAACATCCTTTACAATTTGCTTTTCATGCATTGGTTTAAATTCATGCAATAACACTTCTGTGTGATCCGGCATTGTTCCGTATTTTCACCTCGGCAGCCTTGTATGTTGTATGATGAAGCACCGTTCGCAGGACCCACCAACGTCTATGTGGTGTTCTTTGCGTTGCTTATTTAGGATGGTTGGCGTAGCGTTCCACAAAGACCTTTATAGCTTTTACTTAAACAAAGATATGATTTTATTTACACTACAAAACTGAGTTTTGACACTTAGTCCTTTTAGAATACAGAATTGGGCAGCACCGTGGCACAGTGGGTTAGCCCTGTTGCCTCACGGCGCCTAGGTCCCAGGTTTGATCCAGGCTCTGGGTCACTGTCCTTCTGGAGTTTGCACATTCTCCCCGTGTTTGCGTGGGTTTCGCCCCCACAACCCAAAGATGTGCAGGGTAGGTGGGTTGGCCATGCTAAATTGTCCCTTAATTGGAAAAAATTAATTGGATACTCAGAATTTATTTTTAAAATTTTTTAAAAATTGAATAGAATACAGAATTGATCAACAACATCTAACTACACTCACCACACTCACCTACTGCTAATCTCGCTAACTGGTAAAAAATATAATCTAATCTTCTCACACTAACTGCTCTTATGATCTTCACTAGCTGTCTCCTACATACACTCCTCCCCAAAGGTCTAGCATCATGGATAATGGTGCAGAGCAACTAGCAGTATGGGAACTTAGTGAATGGTGAGATGATGAAAGGCAAGAACTATAACCTTAAACCTCATCGCGGGGGGCAGCTGGCAGGCTAGGGCAGTGTTAAATCAGGTGGAATGGCAGGTGCCACTTGCCTCCCTTGCTGGAATTCTGTCAGCCTTGGGGTAGGTGTCAGGACCTGCCTGATCTTGGCACATTTGAGGCTCTCGCCTCATGTCTGCTGGCCGCGTGGCTGGATGCGGGGGCTGCCTCTTATTCAGGTACACCGAGCACAACGGAGGTACCCTCCCCCCGCCTTTATTCAACGGTGATCTTAACCTCCTCTTGATGCTCTATCTGGCCACCCAATTGTGCCAACCCCCCCACCCCCCAAGCCTCACTCATTAGGACCTGCGTGGCTGACCTGGACAACACCACCCTACGTCACTCAGTTCCAAGCCTCCAGTGACAATCCACATAAGAAACTGGCAGTAATCCCAGCAGTGGGCACTCCTCCTGGTGACACATCTGAGACTGGGGATCTGCCAGTCACCTGACTGGGCGCAGTACTTGGAGGAGAGTGTTCCTCGGAGATAGGGGCAGAAGCCAAGGCCGAAGCCAACTGAACAATCTAATTATGGTCAAATCAATTTGGGGCTTCAAATCCAGGTCGAGACGGACTCCCCCACCCCCCAACCTTTCAGCCTGAGCCTTTTCCACCGCCACAATGTAAAGCTCCGGCCAACGCTTTTGCAGATCATAAGAAAGTGAAGGACTGAGACGGTAGAGAAAGTTCTGCGAAGTAAATTTGGCGAATTTGAATTAAATCGGCTGCAGGGAGAGAAATAAAAATAGGGATAAAACGATTATATTCAGGGAAAGTGGAAAAAAGCCAAAGGAAGAGTATGAAATTTCGAAAAAAGTTACATTTTAACAATTTCGAGGAACAATTTTCTACCCCTGCCCACGGGTTTCCTGGTAGCATGGGGTGGCGTCAATGGAAATTCCCATTGACAAGTGACAGGAGTAGAGAATTCAGCTGCCTATGAACGGCATGCTGCTGAGAAACATACAGCTGGGAGACCGAGGAATCCAGACACACTTCTTTAATATTTCCCATTCTAACTTTCTGGTATGAGTTTAATTGACAATTAATCTGCAATCAGTTACAGGAGGTTAAGGGCAAGATGGCCTTTTAGCAAGGCTAATGCAAGCACAGCACAAATCCTCCCAACAACTTGTGAAATTTTGTAATTCATGTTGTATCCCTTCCTTCCAAAAGGCGCTTGATAAT
Source organism: Scyliorhinus torazame (assembly GCF_047496885.1). Classification (NCBI taxonomy): domain Eukaryota; kingdom Metazoa; phylum Chordata; class Chondrichthyes; order Carcharhiniformes; family Scyliorhinidae; genus Scyliorhinus; species Scyliorhinus torazame. The sequence goes on along the minus strand of NC_092707.1, from coordinate 189,569,490 downwards.
TTACACATTGAAATCATTATCTGCATGAGACATAACTTGCCTTGTGCACTTCTGATAAACATGGACAATGATGTGCCATCAATTGTCACAAAGACGAGTTGTGGAACAGAACTGTGGCTTTAATGAGCTAAACGAGAACCTGCTGGCAACTGATCCAGAACTGCGGCAGGGCCAGAGGTCGGCCAACTTTATACAGAGCCTGAGGGGAGGAACCACAGGCGGAGCCAGAGGAGACAACAAACAAAATATACAATACAGTAACAGTGGTTTACCACAATATATACAATACAGTAACAGTGGTTTATCACAATATATATAATATAGTAACAGTGGTTTACCACATTCACCCCCTGTTAAAAAAAAGAGGCCGGCGGGGGTGAAGTAGACTTAAAGATCGAGTCTGTCGGGGGCTTTGACCTTCCGCCGTGAATGCCTCAGTCCCGGCTGTGGTGTGGGCATTGGTGTCGAGACCTGCGTGTCCGGGATCGTGTCATCTTCTTCTTCGTCCAGTAGTTGAGTCGGTGGAGAGGGAGACGGTGTAGGGATGGGGGTGGTGGTGATGGTCGCTGGGGGGCCTGCGGGTGCCAAATTCCGAAGTAGCCGAGTAGCGGTGGAAGGAGATGGTGTAGGGTCGGGGATGGTGGTGATGGTCACTGGGGAACCTGCGGTGCCAAATCCCGATAAATACCAGACTATAGATGCATCATTTAATCCATATCCATATTTGTTCAACTTCCAGGGTACCCCTTCTGTGTTAACTGCTTCTTTAGCAGGTCGGAGAAAAATGTCTCTCTGGAGCTGATGCCCCTGCAAAAAGGCAGCTTTTATATCTATAGATTTGCATTCCCAAGCCTTTGTGGCTAATAGTGCCAAGAAGATCTTTAAAATAACCTTTCCTGCTGTAGGTGAAACTACGCTTAGATCCTGATCTTCTAAGTTTTCTTCAAATCCCCTTGCCACGAGCCTGGCCTTTGCCTTATACGTTCCATGCCTGTGATCTTCCCTGGGCCTTTCCATTCATTAGAATTGTCTCTCTTGTAGTATACCATGCCTCCTTGCTGAAAAACAGCATCTGATGGCCGTACGTTATGTCTTAAAGCTCTGCGAATTCTTTCAGAAACTTCTGCTTCCAAAAAGGCTTTTCTACTGCTATGTAATGCATTTAAATGTTCAGCAAAACCAGAGCTCATTGTAGTCCCCTCCCAAGCTGGAGGCTGGTCATCCAAAATGGACGGAATTTTAGGATTTCTACCAAACACTAATTGATAAGGACTATAGCCCCCAACCATCTGCAATGAATTCTTTGCATGTACTGCCCATGCTAAAGCTGAATTTCGCCTGCAATTTGGTCGATCTGCCAAAATTTTCCGAAGCATGTCATCGATGACAGCATGATTTCTTTCACAGACACCATTACTAAATGGGCTTTCTGCAGCCGTATTCATAACTCTGATAATCTTGTTTTCGCACATATCCCTAAACTCATCATTAGCAAATTCTCCCCCATTGTCCGTACGGAATTTTGCCAGTGGACCCATTCCTGTCTCTATCCATTTTTCCACGATTTGATCCAGAATTACTCTCTTTTCTTTACTTCGTACAATCATTGATTGACTAAATCTGGTTGCTAAATCTACAAAATGCAAAATAAATATATTATTTGCTTTATCCCAGATCTTAAGGTCCATGGCCACAATGTCGTTAAAATCCCTGGCCAAAGGTAGGGTTATTATCGGTCGTGCTGGTGTCCTTCTGTACTTCCTACAAACTTCACAGCGGTCACTAACCTGTTTTATCAGTTTAGTATAGTCGTCATCCCTTACCCCTGCATCCATTAATACATTTTTCAGCCCCCGAGGAGACGGATGTGCAAATTGCCTGTGCAGTTTTAATACCACACGCTTTTTATCAGCTAAAGTCCCATTTTCAACTGCCATTAACACATCCTTAACCACTCTACTTGAAAGATTATTTGTCAGTAATGGAATACAATAGTACCCTGACTGTGTAAATTGTAAGTCCACCGTCTTTCCAAAAACTGTTGCCTTATCCTGTTCCATATCCAGTTTCAAGTGTGCTTTCTTCATCGATGGTCTGCTCAGAAGCAAAGGTTCATGTGATACAACATCCGTGCTAATGAAATGATTCACTCCGGCAATATTGCAAGGGATCACCACTCTTTTCAGCGACCTCAGAGTATTATCATCCCCAAACCTGAAACTTGTGGGACTTTCAAATTCCTTAACCTTGTTACGATTTTCAGCATTCAAAGAGTCCAGGTAACATTTTAACCAGTCAATTCCACACACAGTAGATGTGCAGCCACTGTCCAATACAGCACAGTTGAAGGATTCTGAAACTAACACCCCCATTACCGGCGTAAAACTGCTTGTCAATAGGACAATGCCTTCTTTCTGGCCACTATCTTTTTCCTCTTCTGACTCTTCCGTGTCATATGTCGCTTCAAACACTCTATCATAACGAGTTGGACAGTTGAAAGCATCATGGTATTGAGAGTCACATCGAAAATATCGATTTATCATGCTCCGTGCATTTCTGGGGTTCATCTTCCTATTGTAGGTTTTAACTGGGCTTCTGTCTTCATAATTTCCTTGTCTCGGTCTCGTCTATAGTCTTGAGCCCTGTTCGTAGCCATACGATTTCGCCATCCTGTTACTAGTGTATCTTCCATATTCTGCCTTATTGCAGGCTGACCTATTTGGGTCATCAGAGCCATCGGAATCGAATGTTTCCCCAGAAACTTTTGTAAAGCTTTTGTCATCTGTTCGAATAAGGTATCCTTATCAGTAAACTGAACTCCTGTCAAAACCAGGAGCCTATCCATGTTGCTCACTCTAGCACAGTCAAGTAATTTAAAGGCCAACACAGACTGTGGAAATTCCAGATTGTGTTTCTGCAGCCTTTTATATAGTCTGCCAAATTCCATTATATAGTCTTCCATGGAGATATCCTCCATTTTCCGGAACTTATCAAAATCCGACCATGCTTCATACGCACTTAACAAGTCATCTTTCTTATAAATCTTATCCATATAATGTAATAAAGTCTCCAGACCGTCTTCTGAGTCTAACTCTTCCAATTCCAGCTCAGAAAGCACTTTGTTTCGGATTTTACTGCCATATGGTAGAGAAAGAGCCAATGCCATACCTCGTTTTCTCTTTCCCAAAGCAGTTACTTTAGTCCACATAACTACTGTACTTCTCCATTGGTCGTACGATTCCCTTTCAGAAAATAAGGGAGGATAGTCATATCCAGCCATCTTTATCCTGGGTTCAGCCATGTATCTTTTTTTTTTTCCTTCTCACTCACTCCTTGGTTTGATCAGGAAAAGTTGTATCTTTCAAACCTTCACATTTGCACAGCAACTATCCTCTGCTACCATTGTTAGACGTTTTAGTTGCTGTGAAAGTTCTTGTTCCTTTTCACCAAACACCATTTATTTCACTTCCATAGCCTCTGCACAAAACTCTTAACAACACACCACCTGACAGAGGCCACCTGAAGCCCTTTTACATATCAGTGTCAATTAATGGATACTTAACATAAATGAGACAACTAATTGCAATGTCCCTTAACCCATTAGTTAATACTCGTCACTCATGAAAGAGGAACCCCGATCTCTATGGATGTAGGTGGGAAAACCGAATAAGGTGAAGAGACAGTGCAGGGCCTTGATGACAGTGACAGAGGTCATGTCAGGGCATGGGATGGCGAAAGGGAAACGTGAGTACTCATCAATAATGTTGAGGAAGTATACGTTACGGTCAGTGGAGAGGAGGGGCCCTTCGAAGTCGATGCTGAGGTGCTCAAAGGGGCGGGAAGCCTTCACCAGGTGCGCTCTGCCTGGCTGATAGAAGTGTGGTTTGCACTCCACGCAGACCTGGCAGTCCCTGGTCATGGTCCTGACCTCCTCGATGGAGTAAGGCAGGTTGCAGGCCTTGACAAAATGAAAAAAATGGGTGACCCCCGGATGACAGATGTCATTGTAGAGGGCCCAAAGTCGGTCTACTTGTGCGCTGGCATATGTACCGTGGGATAGGGCATCTGGGGGCTCATTGAGCTTCCCAGGTTGATACAAGATATCATAATTGTAGGTGGAGTGTTCGATCCTCCACCTCAGGATCTTGTCATTCTTGATCTTGGCCCGCCGTGTGTTATTCAACATGAAGGCAACCGACCGTTGGTGAGTGAGGAGAGTGAATCGTCTGCCGGCCAGGTAATGCCTCCAATGTCGCACAGCTTCCACAATGGCTTGGGCTTCCTTTTCGACGGAGGAGTGTCGAATTTCGGAGTCCTGGAGGATACGGGAGAAGAAGGCCACGGGCCTGCCCGCCTGGTTGAGGGTAGCGGCCAGGGTAAAGTCAGATGCATCGCTCTCCACCTGGAACGTGATGGACTCGTCTACTGCGTGCATTGCGGCTTTGGCAATACCTTCCTTGATGCGGTTGAAGGCCAGGCGGGCCTCAGTAGTCAGGGGAAAAATGGTAGATTTAATGAGTGGCGGGCCTTGTCTGCATAATTGGGGACCCACTGGGCATAGTACGAGAAGAACCCCAGGCATCTCTTCAGTGCCTTGGGGCAGTGGGGTAGGGGAAGTTCCAGGAGGGGGCGCATGAGATCGGGGTCGAGCCCTAGGACCCCGTTTTCCACCATGTAGCCAAGGATGGCTAGGCGGGTTGTGCGGAAAACACATTTCTCCTTATTATATGTGAGGTTAAGGAGCTTAGCGGTGTGGAGGAAATGTCGGAGGATAGCATCATGGTCCTGCTGGTCATGGCCGCAGATGGTGACATTATCCAGATACGGGAACGTGGCCCGCAGCCCGTACTGGTCAACCATTCGGTCCATCTCCCGTTGGAAGACCGAGACCCCATTGGTGACGCCGAAGGGGACCCTGAGGATGTGGTAGAGGCAGCCATCTTGCTTGAAGCCAGTGTATTGGTGGTCCTCCGGGCGGATAGGGAGCTGGTGGTACGTGGACGTCAATTCAACAGTGGAAAAGACTTGATATTGAGCAATCTGATTGCCCATATCAGATATGCGGGGAAGGGGGTACGCATCGAGCTGCATGTACCGGTTGATCGTCTGACTGTAGTCGATGACCATCCGGTGCTTCTCCCCAGTCTTGACGACCACCACTTGGGCTCTCCATGGGCTGGTACTGGCCTTTATGAACCCTTCCCGCAGGAGTTGCTGGACCTCTGACCTGATAAAGCCTTGTCCCGGGCACTGTATCATCTGCTCCTTGTGGAGACGGGCTTACAGTCCGGGGTGAACATAAGAACATAAGAACCAGAAGCAGGAGTAGGCCATCTGGCCCCTCGAGCCTGCTCCGCCATTCAATGAGATCATGGCTGATCTTTTGTGGACTCAGCTCCACTTTCCGGCCCAAACACCATAACCCTTAATCTCTTTATTCTTCAAAAAACTATCTATCTTTATCTTAAAAACATTTAATGAAGGAGCCTCTACTGCTTCACTGGGCAAGGAATTCCATAGATTCACAACCCTTTGGGTGAAGATGTTCCTCCTAAACTCAGTCCTAAAGCTACTTCCCCTTATTTTGAGGCTATGCCTAGTTCTGCTTTCACCCGCCAGTGGAAACAACCTGCCCGCATCTATCCCATCTATTCCCTTCACAATTTTATATGTTTATATAAGATCCCCCCTCATCCTTCTAAATTCCAACGAGTACAGTCCCAGTCTACTCTACCTCTCCTCGTAATCCAACCCCTTCAGCCCTGGGATTAACCTAGTGAATCTCCTCTGCACACCCTCCAGTGCCAGTACGTCCTTTCTCAAGTAAGGAGACCAAAACTGAACACACTACTCCAGGTGTGGCCTCACTAACACCTTATACAATTGCAGCATAACCTCCCTAGTCTTAAACTCCATCCCTCTAGCAATGAAGGACAAAATTCTATTTGCCTTCTTAATCACCTGTTGCACCTGTAAACCAACTTTTTGCGACTCATGCACTAGCACACCCAGTTCTCTGCACAGCAGCATGTTTTAACATTTTATCATTTAAATAATAATCCCTTTTGCTGGTATTCCTACCAAAATGGGTAACCTCACATTTGTCAACATTGTGAGGTTAGCAAGGGTGAGGGTGGAGCGACCTTAAGGGTTGCGAGTCTGCAGACAGTGAGGGGGTACAGGGATCCACCGAACCTCGAGTTAAGGCTTCGGAGGTGGCACTGAAAATAAAGGCCCGGTAATAGGGCAGCGCAGAGATGAGGGAGGACGTAGAGCTTGAAATTAGCATACTCTACGCCCTGTACCGAAAGGGTTGCGACACAGTACCCCCGGAACTCCACAGAATGTGATCTGGAAGCCAGGGAGACTTTCTGGGTGGCGGGTAAAATTGGGAGGAGCAGCGCCTTACCGTATCTGGGTACATGAAGCTGTCAGTGCTCCCGGAGTCAAAGAGGCAGGTCGTCTCGTGCCCATTGATCCGGACGGCCATCATGGATTTAGTGAGGTGATGAAGTCAAGACTGGTCGAGGGTGATGGAGGTGAGCTTCGGAAGGTGGGTGGGCTGGTCGAGAGTAGTGGGGGCCAGCGTACGACTGGGTGAGCAGGGGTTCCGGGAGGCGGCAGTGTGATTTCAAGATGGCGGTCCCCACGGGTCGCACATGGCGGGTGGCATCGAAGATGGCGGTCCCCACGGGTCGCTCGTGGCGGGTGGCGTCGAAGGTGGCAGCCCTCACGGGTCGCACGTGGATGGTGGCGTCGAAGATGGCGGCCCCCACGGGTCGCACGTGGCAGGTGGCATCAAAGATGGCGACCCCCACGGGTCGCACGTGGCGGGTGGCGTCGAAGATGGCGGCCCCCACCGGTCGCACATGGCGGATGACGTGGTTGATGAGGGCAGTCCTGACAGGCAACACGCAGCGCTGCTGCTGCTGGGTTTGGAAACTCTAGGAACAGGTTGGGCCTGGCAGACTTTGGCGAAGTGGCCCTTCTTTCCGCACCCGTTGCAGATCGCGCTCTGTGCTGGGCAGCATTGTCTGGGGTGCTTACCCTGGCCACAGAAGTAGCATCTTGGGCCTCCAGAGTTGGCGGATTGATGCGTGGCACAGGCTTGCGACGCACCTGGGTCGGGTGATGGCGGTGCCTTCAACGTCCATGAGGGTGCCGCGTGGTCAGAGGTGAAGGCATCCGTGTTATGGAAGGCCACTTCCCGCGAATTCAAGAGTTGCACTGTCTCTTGGAGGCGGAGTGTACCCCCATCTAGCAGGCGCTGGCGGATGTAATTAGATTTTATGCCAGCGACATAGGTGTCCCTGATCAGCAGCTCCGTGTGCTGGACAGCCGATACCACCTGACAACTACTGTTCCGGCTGAGTACCCGCAAGGCACGCAGGAATTTGGCCTGCGATTCTCCGGGGTGTTGACGCCTCGTGGCAAGGAGATGCCTAGCATACACCTCATTTGCTGCCTTTACATGCTGCCCCTTCAGCAGCATTATCGCTTCTGCGTACGAGGCAGCGTCCCTGATAAGGAGGAAAACCTACGGGCTTAACCGGGCGTTGAGGACTGAAGCTTGTGAATGTCAGCGACAGCATCGGCGGCAGATTCGAGGTAAGCTTCGAAGCAGCTTAGCCAGTGCTCAAATGTCGCAGTGGTGTCGGCTGCTTGGGGGGTCCAGTTCCCGTCAATCAGGCTTGAGTGATGCATCCAACTTAAGCGTTTAGCTCATTAAATTAATGTGCCACCAATTATTACAAAGACGGTTTGCGGAACAAAACTGTGGCTTTAATGAGCTAAACGAGAACCTGCTGGCAACTGATCCCGAACTGGGGTAGGGCCAGAGGTCGGCCACCTTTATGCAGAGCCTGAAGGGAGGAGCCACAGATGGAGCCAGCAGAGACAACAAACAATATATACAATACAGTAACAGTGGTTTACCACAATATATATAACACAGTAATAGTGGTTTACCAATGACAACTCCTGTCAAGTGACCCTGAGTCAGCTGACAGCATTGTTTTGATGACCTTTAAGTTTCAATTGCCTCCTCCACCTTAAGATAATTCTCGATTTTATTTTATTGAGTATCCCCCTCAAAGTCCATGAGAATTGCTCGAAGGTTTTCAGACAGTGTCTGCTTGAATTGGGTGCACTTCTGTTATTGAATCTTTGTTGGAGTTGTGTTTCAGGCAGAATCCTGTCAAAATTCAGTTTCAGTAGCTGGAAGGTTTCAAACCTGTCAGTCATTTAGCTTTACGAATGGATGACACATTGATGTGGATGTTGGTGGAGTAAGCAATATTTTGAAACATGCATATGCCACGGTGCAGTTCTTGATTTCGTAGAGGGTAACATTGCTTGCAATACAATTGCTGGCAAGAATGAACCATTCTGATCATGATTTACAGCTCCGCCTTATAACAATCTTGCAGAAAAATACAGCTGGGGTTTAGAAATGAAAGGTCTGTGAAGGTAATTAGACTACCCATAAGCTTTACTCTGAATTACGTCAGACTGAATATATATGATTATCTGAGGCAGTCTGGAATAGAAAAATAAACTTATTTATTTATTCAGAGCTACTGCATTTAATGTGTAGAACAGAATGATGTGTCCTTATTTGCACAATTACTTTGGTTTGCTGTAACAACCTTAAATCTGTGTCAAAGATGGACATGATACACATTAGGAAATGGTGGGTTACAGGACAGAATTTACTGAGGGGCAAGAGGCTGCACAATTCACATAAAAATTAGAAGCCCAAAAATCATATCTGACATTGCATATATGATTTACTCTTCAGAGTTCATAATTTTGGGAACATTTGTCTGGATGTAATGTTGAAAAATTGGGTTTTTGTTCATTAAAACTATTTGTTGCCAATTTTAAAATTTTAATGTTTTCATTGTGTCCTATGGTGCGAGGTATTGAGTCAGACTGTTTGCTACTGGTATTTTCTGTCAGACATCGGTTGCATTGGAAGTGCAGCTTTTATTTTAGGTTCCTCTGGGAGCAATATTAAGACAAATGTATGTTTCAGAACCAAGAAACCAGCAAAGTCAAATGACCCAGGATCTATTCATTTTCTTCATGAGCTTGTACCAGTGCAGCCAAGAATTCCGTCCTTGGGTCATAGAAACAATTTGTCGAGTACTGTATGAGCACAGCAAATTCTTGTAATCGTTTAGGACACAGAATGACCCAATCTTCCATTCTTCTCAAAGGCTCAGCAAGAATCTTTTTCTAAAGGTCTTAGCAGTTCAAGCTCACATTGTCGCACTGTATGAGTATTAATAAAGAAACCCTGGAGTTCTGGTGAACTGAGTTGAACAGGAATGGACAAACCCTACACAGTCTTTCAGGAGGAAGAGTGAACCTTTTCCTCTTTCTCTGCATTCTGTCTTGGCATTCTTCAATTCGAGAAACTAAATAGTAAAATAAAAGGTTGATATTCATTGATTTATTTCAAAAGAAAACCATAAAGAAGACTCTTCTCAAACAGCACATCAGTGTTTTAATTCTATTGAATACTCAGGACAATGCTATGGGAAATCCCAGCAGCATGGTTAATCTAAACAAATTTTTTTTTGGAGGGGTGGTAAGCATTATCTGCTCACGAGGATATTTTGAAGCAGACCTCCTCAGGGAAAGATAAAGGCCGGAATTTTTCAGTATCACCACCCGCCCATGGTGAACATTCCTGCTGCAGAGGTGACTGCATTGGCCACTGATGGGAACTTCCAGACTCGCAAAGTCTAACGTAGTTTGTATGACGCGCCGGTTTGGCAGGACTGGAAGACCCCGCCGGCGGGAAGTGCTGGAATTTCATAGCTTCTGTGCCAGCTTTCAGCAAAGATACTTTGAGTGTCTTACTTCTCCTGCACAAAGGATTTATAGAATATCTTAGAATTTGCAGTGCTTCAGAAGGCCATTCGGCCCATCGTGTCTGCACCTGCCCTTGGAAAGAGCACCCCACTTAAGCTCCACCCTAGCCCCGTAACCCAGTAACCCCAACTATCCTTTTTGGACACTAAGGGCATTTATCATGGTCAATCCACCCAACCTGCACATCTTTGGACTGTGGGAGGAAACCGGAGCACCCAGAGGAAACCCACGCAGACACGGGGAGAACGTGCAGACTCCACACAGACGGTGGCCCACACCGGGAATCGTACCTGGGACCCTGGAGATGTGAAGCAACTGTGCTATCCACTCTGCTACCATGCTTCCCCTTCATCTAAACCACCATGATACTCATGAGAGTCATGCACAATATTTAAAGCACTCAGAAGTGTCATCCTTTACTCAATGATCCTCTAAGTCAGATGCTTGAGCATTTAAGCTCTGCTCAAGAGCCTCACTACATAACACAGGCCTATCCTTCAGTGCCACGCTGTTTTCAGAAGAGGCATTAAAATGAGATCCAGGTCGGAATTCTCTGGCTGTTCGCTCGTGGTGGGATCCCCTAGTCCCACCAGCAGCACACCCCTGCCCGCTGGTTTCCTGGAGGCACGGAGTGGCTTCAATAGGAATTCCCATTAACAGAGAGGGGAGCAGAGAATCCCGTCACCAGCGAACAGCGTTTCGCCTCCCGCTGCCAAGAAACATGTGGCTGGGAGGCTGGAGGATCCCACCCCTGATTTTCAAGCTCGTATCAACATAAAAGATCAGATGGCATTATGAAATAAAACCAGAAGAATTTTCTTGGTGCTCGGGTCAACATTTATACCTACAACATTCACAAAAATACTGGTCATTTATCTCATTGCTATTTGTGAGACCTTGCTAAGGCCAAAATGATTGCAATTGTTTCCTAAGTTACAACAGTAACTACACTTCAAAGTCACTGAATGTCGGAAAAGCGCTTTACGGTGTTCTAAGAATTTGGAAGGTGCTGGACTATGCATGTCGGCTTATTCTTCTTTCGATAGTTCTCTTGACAAATGTGTTTGATTTTTCGAGTTGCTTTATTTTTGCCTCACCCAGGAGATTTGCAGAGATGGTGGGGGTTGGAAAACATGAGGGGCCTGTTGCCTAGCGCAGTGCAACAGTCTCAATGGACCAAAGGACCTTTTATCTGTCTGTCTTTTTTGAATGTTCCTGAAGCATCTTTTGTAGATCAAAGGTTGATTTGGTTTTTAGAGCTGTGTAATCTTGAGCTGACTGGCTGATTTAGATGACAACTATCAAGAGCTTAGAGTTTGTAAGAGAAGCTGGTATGATTGCTAATGGCATGAAAGAGTCCCTGAGCTCACTCTGTTACTGCAGTGGGTGTTTTGCACATTCGTCTACAGCTTTAGAATTGACTTTGTGGCTTATGGGACTCCTCTGGTTTAGAAATACCAACAGATCCTGGTAGAGGCCTAGCTCATATTTCTCTGTCACAGTTAATATTGCAGCTATTTCAGTCCTTCCTGCGTCAGTCGAAGATAATCAAGTCAGGATATAAATCATGTTGGCTTTTTGTAAAAGAGAACCATCCCTGGATCTATGATTTCAGTCGAAGTGCAACCTTAAGTGATACACATTTGTATGTTGTTCAAACACTAGGTGCTTTTCACAGTAACTTCATTTGAAACCTACTTGTGACAATAAGCGATTTTCATTTCATTAGGGGCAACACGGTAGCATAGTGGTTAGCACTGTTGCTTCACAGGCAACGTTCTCCCTGTGTCTGCGTGGATTTCTTCCAGGAGCTCGGCTTTCCTCCCACAAGTCCTGAAAGTCGTGCTTGTTAGGTGAATTGGACATTCTGAATTCTCCCTCAGTGTACCCGAACAGGCACCGGAGTGTGACAACTAGGGGATTTTCATAGTAATTTAATTGCCGACTTGTGACACTAATAAAGATTTTTATTATTATCATTATTGAAGCTGAACATTATTGCTACTCAAAACAACCACCAGTGTGACCTTGGTCTAAGTTTGGAAGGTCAAGTTGAGCTTCATACAGTTATTACAGAATTAGTCCATATGTCTGTGCCAAACCAATCAATCCAAATTCAAATATTCTGCAGGATTTGTTCGATCTAATGTCTGATTAGTATCTTTGTTGAAGGTTTCAGCAGAGAATTATAAAAATTTGTTTGATACTAATTCTTTTTTTTTGGAGATATATTTTGGGCTGTCTTGTTCAGTTTAGAGGAGTTGGTCTGAAGTTTGCCAAGAGAAAGCATAATGCTAGATGTTTTCCGCAGACTGTGAGAAGAAAAAATCGTGACATAAAACCATCACATTATTCATTTACTTACTCTAATATCCTTTACGGAAGGAAAATCTGCCATCCTTACCCAGTCTGGCCTACATTTGGCTCCAGACCTACAACAATGTGGTTGACTCTTAATTGTCCTCTGAACTGACCTCGCAAACCACAGTTACAAGGACAATTAGGAATGGCCAACAAATGCTGGCTTTCCAGTGACACCCATATCTCATGAATGGCAAAATAAAATAAAAACTCAAGGTGATGGTTGGGTTTATTCATTATTGTAAAATTTCATGTTGTGTGACTGCTGCCATTCAGTTATTCTTTGACACATTTCTTTGATAGTTAAAGCCCATGTCAAAGTCCAGTAAAGTTTAATTCTGTGGCATTCAGAGATAACAAAGTTGGGGGAGGGGGGTGCGTTAGGTGCAGTACATGATAAAACCAACTGCAGGGAGCTCACTGGTGACTAACTGGGTACGGTACAAATTTGCCAAGATATTTGAACAACAGCTACAACAAAACTGTATTGATATAGCACCTGCAATATAAGTGTAGCTTAGGTGGATTGGTCATGCTAAATTGCTCCTTAGTGTCCAAAAGATTAGGTGGGGTTACTGGGTTACGGGGATAGGGTAGAGGTATTAGCTTAATGAGGGTGCTCTTTCCAAGGGCCGGTGTGGACTCGATGGGCTGAATGGCCTCCTTCTGCACTGTAAATTCGATGATTCTATGATTCTGTTAGCGGAAGAAATTGCTATATGTGTCAGGATTGATATAATAAAGATGTCTCAAAGTATTGTAATAGCACAGGTCAAGGACAAACCAGCAGGCAAGGGTTAAACATATACCAAGGGAAAACCAGCAAGTGAGGGGTTAAAGTCAACCACATTGGAAATGAATTAATCATCTCACAGAGCATTTGAATATGAAATGGAAAACATAGGAGGTCCCAGTAAGTCTAAGGGATCTATTGTCCAACACATTTGCACCTCTTTTAGAAGTTAAATATGTTAAGCACAAACCCATGAGATTATAAGGAAACATTGTATTCTTTAATCGTTTTCCCATTACGGGGACCAGAAAATATGCATACTGATCACTTTGTATTGTTCCGAATGATTCAGTGACGTCAATACCTGCTTGTGACTCCGAAGAACTTTAAATATATATGCATGTAATTCTGAGGACAGGCAGAGCTGACTTTTACGAGCTACAGGATAGTCGCTGAACCTATCTCTCCTGTGTGCATGCAGTTTTTCCGAATTAAATGAAGTTTTACCAACACCACGCGGTCGAGAACAGACTCTGAGCTTTTCTTCCCTCCAACAGTTGCCGTAGTCAGGGCAGGAGATCAACATAGGACGACTGGCGACTATGTGGCTCCAAATCGGGTGAGTGCCTTTTAATCTACCACCCATAGTTAAGGAGCGATTCCACGTTAGTTGTTGGCCGGCCGTAAGTTGCGAACTTAAAGAACAAAACAGAGGAAGAGTCTGAACGCGTGAGGTGAAGTAAAACTCGTTGGGGGAAGCCGGGGTGTGGGATCGGGTAGTTAAGTGAAGGAAAACGTGCTAAGGAACTTGCTTTGGAGATTGAAGTGCCTGGTCATAAGTAAAAACCCGCAGGACAAAATACCACGGGAGAAAGAGTTAGAAGGATCTCACCTAGTGTGAGAAAGGAGTAGCCACAGGAGTAACCGCGAGAGGGTAGCTCCGCGGAGGAGGAACCCCGTAGGAGTGGTGTGTGTGTGAGAGTGAACGGCAAAGGTGGCCAGGTCAGGTAAAACAGGCAGCAAGGTAGAGCAAGATAGATGGGGGCCCAAGGGATCGATCGTGCAGATGATTGTAACCCACAATAGTAAATTAATTACAAAGATTTTTTGAAAAAAAATATGTTTATTCAAAGTTTTTCCAACAAACATTTTCAGCCAATTAAACCCCCTCCCAGTAACAGAAAAGAGAAAGAGAAAAGGACAGAACAGAACATAAACATATCAATCAAACATACTACAGAACTTATACAATGGGTTTCTCCCGCACATAATAACCCTCCCATATGCTTTTTTACAAGTACCCCTAGGGAAAAACCCCTCCCCCGCCCGCCCAAATACCCCTCCCCCGAAAGAGACCACCCCTCCCCCCTTCCCCCCCCCCCCCCCCCCCTCCCTCCCTGGGTTGCTGCTGCTGCTGACCGACCTCATTCTAACGCTCCGCGAGATAGTCTAGGAACGGCTGCCACCGCCTGAAGAACCCCTGCGCAGACCCTCTCAAGGCAAACTTTATCCTCTCCAGCTTGATGAACCCTGCCATGTCATTTATCCAGGCTTCCACACTGGGGGGCTTCACGTCCTTCCACATGAGCAAGATCCTCCGCCGGGCTACCAGGGACGCAAAGGCCAGAATACCGGCCTCTTTCGCCTCCTGCACTCCCGGCTCGTCCGCCACCCCAAATAATGCCAGCCCCCAACTTGGCTTGACCTGGACTTTCACCACCTTGGACATAGTCTTCGCGAAACCCCTCCAGAACCCATCCAGTGCCGGGCATGACCAGAGCATGTGGGCATGATTCGCCGGGCTTCCCGAGCACCTCCCGCATCTGTCCTCCATCCCAAAGAACCTACTCAGCCTCGCCCCTGTCATATGTGCTCTGTGAATGACCTTAAACTGTATCAGGCTGAGCCTGGCACATGAGGAAGAGGCATTAACCCTACTCAGGGCATCAGCCCACATACCCTCTTAAATCTCCTCCCCCAACTCCTCCTCCCACTTGCCCTTCAGCTCCTCTACCGAAGCCTCCCCCTCTTCTTTCATCTCCTGATATATCGCCGAAACCTTGCCTTCTCCGACCCATACATCCGAAATCACCCTGTCCTGAATCCCCTGTGCCGGGAGCAGCGGGAATCCCCTCACCAGCCGCCTCACAAACGCTCTCACTTGCATATACCTGAACGCATTTCTCGGGGGTAACCCAAACTTCTCCTCCAGCACCCCTAGGCTCGCAAGCGTCCCGTCTATAAACAGGTCGCCCATCCTTCTGATCCCTGCCTGATGCCAGCTCCGAAACCCCCCATCCATCCTTCCCGGGACGAACCGATGGTTCTCCCGGATCGTGGACCACACCGAGGCTCCCATCTCACCCCTGTTTCGTCTCCACTGCCCCCAGATCTTTAGCGTTGCCGCCACCACCAGACACGTGGTGTACCTTGTCGGCGAGAGCGGCAGCGGTGCCGTCACCAGCGCCCTCAGGCTCGTTCCTTTGCAGGACGCCACCTCCAACCTCTTCCATGCTGCCTCCTCTCCCTCTATGACCCACTTACGGATCATCGCCACATTGGCTGCCCAATAATAACCACCCAGATTCGGCAACGCCAGCCCTCCCTGTCCCTACTACGCTCCAGAAACCCCCTCATTACCCTCGGGGTCTTGTTTGCCCACACAAAACACATGATGCTCCTACCTACCCACTTAAAAAAGGCCTTGGTAATCATAATAGGAAGGCACTGGAACACAAAAAGAAACCTCGGGAGGACCATCATTTTAATCGACTGTACCCTGCCTGCTAGCGAGAGTGGCAACGCGTCCCGTCTATAAACAGGTGGAGCAGAAGTCCTCCTCCATCTGCTCCACCAGCCGCGTCAAATTAAGTTTGTGCAGGGCCCCCCAGCTCCTAGCTACCTGGATCCCCAAGTACCGAAAGCTCCTTTCCACCCTCCTCAACGGTAGGTCGTCTATCCCTCTTCCCTGGTCCCCTGGATGCACCACAAAGAGCTCACTTGTCCCTACATTGAGCTTATAGCCCAAGAAGTCCCCAAACTCCCTTAGGATCCGCATGACCTCCACCATCCCCTCCACTGGATCTTCCACGTACAGCAACAGGTTGTCCGCATACAGCGACACCCGATGCTCCTCTCCCACTCGGACCACCCCCCCCTCCATTTCCTGGACTCCCTTAATGCCATGGCCAAAGGCTCAATTGCTAATGCAAACAACAGGGGGGACAGGGGGCACCCCTGCCTCGTCGCTCGATACAGCCGAAAATACTCCGACCTCCGCCAATTCGTAGCCACACTCGCCACCGGGGCTCTATATAGGAGCTTAACCCACCTGATAAACCCCTCACCAAACCCAAACCTCCGTAACATTTCCCAGAGATACTCCCACTCCACCCGGTCAAAGGCCTTCTCCGCGTCCATAGCTGCCACTATCTCCACCTCTCCCTCCACTGAATGCATCATAATCACATTGAGGAGCCGCCGCACATTGGTGTTTAGCTGCCTGCCCTTTACAAATCCCGTCTGGTCCTCATGAATCATCCCCGGGACACAGTCCTCAATTCTCGTAGCCAACACTTTTGCCAGCAACTTAGCATCCACATTGAGGAGCGAGATCGGTCTATATGACCCACATTGCAGTGGGTCCTTGTCCCGCTTCAGGATCAGAGTGATCAGCGCCACGGACATTGTCGGGGGCAGGGTCCCCCCCTCCCTTGCCTCATTGAAAGTCCTCACTAGCAACGGGACTAACAGGTCCGCACACTTCCTGTAAAACTCAACCGGGAACCCATCTGGCCCCGGGGCCTTCCCCGCCTGCATGCTCCCCAGTCCTTTAACCAGCTCCTCCAACCCAATTGGCGCCCGCAAACCAGCCACCTCCTGCTCCTCCACCCTCGGGAACCTCAGTTGATCTAGAAATCGTCGCATCCAATTAATTACAAAGATGAGGGAGAATGGATACAACCCAGACGCACCCGCGGCTGAGCAGCAGGCCTGGTGGGCAGGCCAAACCAAGAATAAGTATGAGAAGGGGGTAATAATTACAACTACAATTTTAAGGAACATAGGGAGCAAAGAATTGCAGGAGGCAAGAGTAGCAGCTGTAAGATACGCGCAGGAAGGCGACAGGAGAAAACCGCAGGGCAGATTTGTGGGGACTGTGACCCAGACCGCACCATGTGTCATGGAGGAGAGTGACTACGGGGATGACTGGGACAGTGCCGAGGAGGGTGTGCATGGGGATTATGCATATTCCCCCTCCTTATGAGGAAAAGGATGGACCACTGCCTGTGGCCCCATTGCGTGTAGTGAGGAAATCGGTGGCGGGGCAATCCACTGAGCAGCATATCCAAACACCCTTCACTGATGGGGAAAAACAAATGTTCCTGAATGTGCTGCCCTCTCTAAAATGACAGGATGATATTGACCCTTTTTGGGATAAACTGGATGAATTATGGGAGGCTCATGGGTTAACCAATGATGATATCCATTTATTGTTAAAGGCAAAGATTCCCGCACCAGTATGGGCAAGCATGCCACAACCATATAGGGATTGCACGTGGGTCACGCACAGGGGTGGGGGGAAACAAAGACACCCACATTGCAACCGTTAGAACGGCAGTGCGTACTGCCCTAGGGAGAGGTAGCCCAAATTGGACATTGATCACCTTACTTAAACAGGGACCAAAGGAAAGGGTTGAGGATTATGCAGAGAAGAAATTTGAGACGTTTAAGCATCATTCAGGGTAGCCCCCAGTAGAGATGACAAAATCTTTTTTAAAATGTTAACAGATGGAATGGGTCAGCACCTAACTAGGATGGTAGATATGGGTCTTCCGGTAGGGAACGACTTTAATCAGGTCTTAGCATGGGCTATGAAAGCAGAGGCTAACATAGGAAAGGGGTGCAAGGTTAGCGCCGTAGAAAAATTAGAAGGAGGAAAGCAGTGCTACACCTGCGGGAAAGAAGGGCATTTCGCAAGGGAGTGTAAAAGCAAGAAAGAACCCAAACAGGGACTCCTGAGGTGTCTGAATTGCAGGAGACCAGGACACAAGCAGGAAAATTGTTGGGCAAAGGGAGGGGGCAAGGAAGGTCAGAGTCCTAAAGCCCTAAACGGCAGTGGGGGATCGAGTGCCCCAGGATTGGTAATACAGGTTTCAGCTCAGGATTGAGCAAAGATGTTCAGTGCCCTAAAGCAATGACACGTTTCAGCCCTCACTGGTAAAGAAAGGGATTCCCAGATATTTGTTGATGCGCTGTTAGGGGGCCAACCGTGCACAATGTTAATAGTACAGTATTAGTAGTACATAATAATACAGACGTTGAAAGATGCCCTTGTACGAACGGGATATGGCACTCGACTCATCAATCGACAGTTCCAACGCGCCACAGCGAAAAACCGCACCAACCTCCTCAGAAGACAAACATGGGACACAACCGACAGAATACCCTTCGTCATCCAGTACTTCCCCGGAGTGGAGAAACTACGTCATCTTCTTCACAGCCTTCAACACGTCATTGATGACGATGAACATCCTGCCAAGGTCATTCCCACACCCCCACTACTTGCCTTCAAACAACCGCGCAACCTCAAACAAACCATTGTTTGCAGCAAACTACCCAGTCTTCAGAACAGTGACCACGACACCACACAACCCTGCCATGGCAATCTCTGCAAGACGTGCCAGATCATCGACATGGATACCACTATTACACGTGAGAACACCACCCACCAGGTACGCGGTACATACTCGTGCGACTCGGCTAACGTTGTCTACCTCATACGCTGCAGGAAAGGAAGTCCCGCAGCGTGGTACATTGGTGAGACCATGCAGACGCTGCGACAACGAATGAACGGACATTGCGCGACAATCACCAGGCAGGAATGTTCCCTTCCAGTCGGGGAACACTTCAGCAGTCAAGGGCATTCAGCCTCTGATCTCCGGGTAAGCGTTCTCCAAGGCGGCCTTCAGGACGCGCGACAACGCAGAATCGCCGAGCAGAAACTTATAGCCAAGTTCCGCACACATGAGTGCGGCCTCAACCGGGACCTGGGATTCATGTCGCATTACATTCATCCCCCACCATCTGGCCTGCGAAATCCTACCAACTGTCCTGGCTTGATACAATTCACACCTTTTTAACCTGGGGTTACTCCATCTCTGGATCTGTAAAGATTTAATCACCTGCTAATGGTCGCATTCCAAGCTTTGTTTGGCATCTTTGAATTTGTCTATATATATGTTTCTGGAACATACCTCTTCATTCACCTGAGGAAGGAGCAGCGCTCCGAAAGCTAGTGACATCGAAACAAACCTGTTGGACTTTAACCTGGTGTTGTAAGACTTCGTAATGTTAATAGACACCGGGGCTGCAATATTCATCACCGATATAGATTTACCCTTAACCGGTCAGACAACCCAGGTCAGGGGTGTGGGGGGTGGGGGGGGTGGGGGGGGGGGGGGGGGTGGGTGGGGTCCGTGTAGCCACATTAAGCGAACCCACCCTTTTAGGAATCAGGGATTACACGTTTAGAATCCAATTCTGGGTATGCAAGACTGCTGAGGGGACTATATTAGGAATAGACTGGCTAGAGCGATTTGGAACAGTAATAAACACTAAAACACAGGCCGTTGAGTGGAAAGGCACATACAATGCCGGTCGGTGGGGAAGAAAGGCCTGGCATCGCATCACACCATGGCATCAGTCACCACTGACTGGCGGCAGCAGGGGATATGGGGAATAATAGCACAAGCATATCCAGCAGTATGGGCCAGAAACAAGCAAGATTGTGGGAGCCTGGAGGTGACTCCAGTCACCATCACTGGAGACCCACACACACCACATGAGCAGTACCCCATAAAACGGGAAGCGACTGAGGCAGTAAGGGAGATAGTGCAAGAATTAGAAGCTCAGGGGATAGTGAAAGAGACCCACTCATCCACTAAGTCCCCAATTTTGCCGGTGAGGAAGCCAGACAGCTCGTACCGACTGACAGTAGATTACACCAGCGTAAACAAGCACAGGGTAAGGGAATACCCCATTGCGGCAAATCTGACTACTATTTGGAATAACCTTCGCCCAAAACAGAATGTGTTCTCAGTCTTAGATATAGCCAACTGGTTCTGGTCTATTCCAGTGGGGGAAATGCATCCGGGCAAATTAGCTTTTACCGTCGGGGAAAAACAGTATACGTGGACTAGATTACCCCAAGGCTTTCACAATGGTCCGGCAATTTTTCATAGGCACATGGCCGAGGTGGTCGCCCAAGTGAATCTTAGTGAAACACAGAGTACCACCTCCAGTATGTAGACGACATCCAAATAGCTTCAGTCGGGGAGCAAGCTCACATCATCGCCCTCACCCGGACCATAGCAACCATACAGCGAGTTGGCCTCATAATAATGAGATTCATAATGGTGGTCCCTCACGAAAGTCAAAGAAAGAGCACCTTTGAGGACAGTTACAGGTTTGAATCCCTGGGGACAGTACAGGAGGGCTGTGTCTATTGAACTGGATCCAGGGGATACATTGCACACAGCGAAGGTTTGGCATACATAAGCACTGCGGAGTGCTGTTCAGAATCAATACATTATATCGTGTGTGCATGTAAAACCCTCGAGCCCCTGTCTAATACCAGCAAAGTGATGGTCAACATACTGCCTTTACGGGAAGCCTTCAAATCTATACAGGTGGGGCCGACACAGTGGTTCTTCACAACGCTAGAGACGGAGATCATCTCAGGGGGTTTACTCTGCGGCAGCAGCCATAGCTTCTGTTTGCAAATCACAGACTCATTGACAGTGGGAGAATTTCACCTGCCAGGGAGCACATCAGGGTATTTTTCAGAGCCTGGTGGGACGATTCCCTGCACATTGACAAGACACCGGGCAGTATAATTCATGAGGCAATGAAATGCGCCACAGAATTAGCCCAGGATTATACCAGGCATTCTGCAGAACAAACTAGCAAGGGGAGAATTAAGGTGAACTTAGTGCTCCAGACCGCCATCAAGATAGGACTCTCAGGGGCACACCACTGGTGGGACATATTCGGAGGTGGTCGTTCATCAGGCGTATGGGAGACAGTGAGGTTAGAAATAACCCTGGGGACATGTGCTGTACTGATATGGTCAACAGTTTTGTGCTGCAAGCAAAGAAAGGCAGGAGACAGGCCAATTGCCCCTCAGTACATCCCAATGGCATTCGTCCGAAATGGGGGAAGGGAGGAGAAAGGAGTGGCTGGAATTTACAGCCATGTTGTTTAGGACACGTTCTGTGGAACTGGAGGGCTGGTCACCCGATGGGATCAGGCGCGGCCGGTGTCTTGAACAAATAAGTAAAATGGTAGGAAGTCACCCATGGGCGAGCGGGCATGATAAATCCACAAGAAAGATATAAAATATGTTTTCAACTAAAGGAAGCACACAGAGAGAAGGAAGTGTTTATATGGCTCTCTTGGGTAAGTATATTACCAAGAGCCATCAGGGGGGAGTGTTCATGGAAGAAATTGCTATATGTGTCAGGATTGGTATAATAAAGATGTCTCAAAGTATTGTAATAGCACAGGTCAAGGGCAAACTAGCAGGCAAGGGTTAAACATATACCAAGGGAAAACCAGCAAGCAAGGGAATACAGTCACCCACATTGAAAATGATCCAATCATCTCACAGAGCATTTGAATATGAAAAGGGAAACACAGGAGGTCCCAGTAAGCCTAAGGGATCTATTGTCCAACACATTTGCACCTCTTTTAGAAGTTAAATATGTTAAGCACAAACCCATGAGATTATAAGGAAACATTGTATTTTTTAATCGTTTTCCCATTACGGGGACCAGAAAATATGCATACTGATCACTTTGTATTGTTCCGAATGATTCAGTGACGTCAATACCTGCTTGTGACTCCGAAGAACTTTAAATATATATGCATGTAATTCTGAGGACAGGCAGAGCTGACTTTTACGAGCTACAGGATAGTCGCTGAATCTATCTCTCCTGTGTGCACACAGTCTTTCCGAATCAAACAAAGTTTTACCAACACCACGCGGTCGAGAACAGACTCTGAGCTTTTCTTCCCTCCTACAATTCAATGAAATGTCTTAAGGCACTTTGCAGGAGCATTATACAAGCAAAGCTTGACACCGAGCCACATGAAGTTATTTGGGCATAAGGAAGAAGCTTGATCAAAGAAGTAGATTTCAAGGAGTGTCTGAAAAGAGAGAAATAAAAGTAGAAAGGTGGAGAGGTTTACAGAGAAATTCCAGAGCTCAGTGCCTAAGCAGTTGAAGGAAAGGCCACCAATGGTGGAGCAATTAAAAGCAGGGGCAGGATTCTCCGAACCCCCTCCGGGTCGGAGAATCGCCGGGGGCTGGCCTGAATCCTGCCCCCGCTGGTTGCCGAATTCTCCGGCACCGGATATTCGGCGGGGGTGGGAATCGTGCCGCGCCGGTTGGCGGGCCCCCCCCGGCGATTCTCCGGCCTGCGATGGGCCGAAGTCCCGCTGCTGGAATGCCTGTCCCACCGGTGAGAATCAAACCACCTCTCTTACCGGCGGGACAAGGTGGCGCGGGCGGGCTCCGGGGTCCTGGGGGGGGCGCGGGGCGATCTGGCCCCGGGGGGTGCCCCCACGGTGGCCTGGCCCGCGATCGGGGCCCACAGATCCACGGGCGGGCCTGTGCCGTGGGGACACTCTTTTCCTCCCGCCTTCCCCATGGTCTCCACTATGGCGGAGGCGGAAGAGACCCCCTCCATTGCGCATGCGCGGGGATGCCGTGAGCGGCCGCTGACGCTCCCGCACATGCGCCGCACGGCAAAGTCATTTCCGTGCCAGCGGCACCAAAGGCCTTTCCCGCCAGCTGGCGGGGCGGAAATCAGTCCGGCGCAGGCCTAGCCCCTCAAGGTGAGGGCTCGGCCCCTCAAGATGCGGAGAATTCCGCACCTTTGGGGCGGCGCGATGCCGGAATGATTCACGCCGTTTTTGGCGCCGGTCGGCAGACATCGCGCCGATTGAGGAGAATCCCGCCCCTTGTGTGTGCAAGAACAGATGGTCAGAATTAGATGAGGACAGCTTTGTCAGGCTTGTGGGGCTGGAGGAGATGAGTGCGATTTACAGGCCATGGAGGGATTTGACAACAAGGATAAGAATTTTTAAAATTGAGGAATGGATTAACCTGGAGCCAATGAAGGCCAGGGAGCATAGGAGTGATGGGTGAACTGGACATGATGCGAGTTAGGGCAAAGGCAGCGGAGCTTTGGATTGTTATGGGCGAGGTATTTTCCGAACCACAAAATGTATCATGGAGTCCAACCAACCTCCCCCTTTAATGGATTGTTGCTTTTGAAGCACCCGGCTTGTTCCCCAGGTGTGGACATAATTATGGACACGTGGTTTTTAACACAAAACAATGTTTATTCCATGAGCTCAACTTAACCTGTTAAATAAACATTGGATCCCTTAACACCCCTTACTTCAAAGATAACTCCGAAAATAATACAACACTAAATAATCCCACGAAATCTTCCTTCAAACATCCAAAAGGCTTCAAACCTTCAAAACAGTAACACACCAGGTCACAGAATAAATATATTTTCTGTTTGATGGCAGAGATATATCAACTTGGTTGACTTCAGCTCAAGCATCTTGCTTTTCTTCCTGCAGCTCTCTGGAAACACACAGACACACACAAGCTGCTTTCTCAAACTGAAACCAAAAGCAGAAGTGAGCTCAGCTCCCCCCAACCTCTGACATCACTTCAGTAATATGATCATCTCCATTCCTTAAAGTTACATTGCTTAAACATCCATTTCTTAAAGGTACTCTCACATGACAGAATGAACACAAAATTATTAAGTTGAGGGGAATAATGATTGCCTGCAGGCTGAAGAGAGATTTCTGTCCTTCCAGATTGGTCAGTATTCCTTTGGTGAGCAGCAGTTGTGAACAGAGACATAGGGAAAGCATTGGATAGGTCAGGCGAGTGCATATTCGAGTGCGACTAGCTGTTCACTCTAATATGCAGATTTGCCAAATACTGATGTTACCCACAATGGGCGGGATTCAGATTACGAACTCTCGCAAGATCCCGTTAGATCTCGTAATGTGTCGCGAGCCGGGTAAATCCTGGAAGAGGCCACTCCTGGCATCTACCGGCCGCTTTACACCCCGGTTCGAGTGGGACGTTGCCGGTTGTTTGCGCCTCCAGTGTCAGCTCAGGCAGGAAAAGCGGCGTCTTGAGCCCTGGCACCACTGTTGGCTTTCCCCAAAATTTCGAAACACGTAAACCGCAATTTTGAGCCTGCACTCGCTGTCTGCAGGACTGGTGACTGTATAATTGTAAAATTCAGCCCTCATTTATTTTTGATGTCAGGTAATCTTGCTCATCTTTGCTTTCAGTACAACAAAAATCTATTGTCCCATGTGGAAGACATTGCCAGCTGCCTATTACCCTGTGTGTAACAGAGTGGAAGGTGTCAGCCTCTACATTAATGTCGCTCGGTGTTGCACAATTTTAGCTATCTATTATCCAGCATCGAATGCACCGTAAAACTGGTAAAATTGAATTTTCTTTTCATTATTGCGGCAATATTTTTCTTCAACTGTTGTCTGGCTCAGAGGTACAGACAAATAAATTAGGCTTTTCAGTGCTGAGTGGCAAAACAAATTCATGGGAACACATTCAGTGTATAGCTTCCTTATGGCCTACAGCAACCAAGCTCAAATTTCTTAGGGAGTTGAAAGATAGGAGCTGCATTACTTGGAAAATGGAAAACAAAGTTCTTAACTGAATAATTTAATCTACCAAATACTTTTGAGGATTTGTTATGATTCAGATGTAAGTTTGCGCTTTCAATTTATATCAAAACAATCTTTCTTTCTCAAGGTAATAAATATAGAAATGCTGGAAATACTTCTTTCAAAGATCCCCATAGACCAAAGCAAACAAATGCAAAAGGTGGACACATTCTGAAACGTTACAACAGTTGACTTAAGCAATTCAAAATCCACAGAGCCCTGGTAAAAAAGATTTTCTATTACTTTGGTAATAAAACCAACTCCCAGTGGTATTATGCTAATATTAGGTTTTTGCTGTCCCCTGGTGTTATAATCCGACCTCCATATACAAGTCAGCCTGGAGGTATTCAGTGAAGCCTCCCTATTTGCACTGCAGCTTTCAGGAGAGCAGCTCTGTTGCAGCAATTCTTTCCCAAAGAAAAAAGCACCATACCTTGCACAGTTCATGGTTGATTTAATTCTAAAAGAGTAGGGTGAATGCCTCAGGCAGGACAATGTCATTGCTTTGGATAGACAGTATGGGGCAACAACGAGGTGACAAGGTAAGAGTTCAGCCCTATGCCCCCTTTCAATTTGGGTTACCTCCAGAGACGATTGTTTACGAAAGTTCAATCTTGAGGAAAGCTTTACATTTGTACATGTGCACAGAAACTCAACTGAACGTGT
This sequence comes from Scyliorhinus torazame, assembly GCF_047496885.1. Taxonomy (NCBI): domain Eukaryota; kingdom Metazoa; phylum Chordata; class Chondrichthyes; order Carcharhiniformes; family Scyliorhinidae; genus Scyliorhinus; species Scyliorhinus torazame. The sequence continues at coordinate 189,544,055 of NC_092707.1, read as the reverse complement.
AATGTCACCCAAACAGTTCTTTAAAACAATGTCATCCTCTGCGTAACAGAAGAAAAGCAGTCTGAGATAATCATTTCAGTATTCACCAACACTCTCACAACCCACATGTAACTGATGACTTTTCACAGCTTCCAGCTGAGAAGTTATTCAGCAGTTCAGAACCAAACGCTCACACATTATCCATTTTGAATTACAAAATCACAGCCCCTTCCAGCAATGAACTAGTAACAATAATTCTGACAATGTAAAAATAGCCACTTGTAACTGCAGTCTATTGATTTCAGGACATGTTTGTGTGGTAGATGTTGCTGTGAAACTTATGAGCAAAGCAGCAGGTGTGTCGTAGGTGATATGTTGATGATTAGATAAAATACAACAACAGCATTAAGCTATCTCAGTGTGGACTGCAGTCAGAAAATTATTTTCACTGGGGCTGGAAGGACTTTCTTCTCTGGATTCAATTTCAAATATTTAAGTGCGAGGCAATGTTGCAGAGATTAACTATTGACATACCACGCCATTTGCTCCAAAGTAGGACAGCATGTCGTGACTGTGATACATTGAACTGTCAATCTCAGGCACACTGTTGTTAGGATGCAGTAGACTCCTGAAACTTCTCCATAGGGAAAGTTGGAATGAGAGTTACCTGAGGGTACTGTCACACTCGTTCATATTAGACAGCTTCGAGACACCACTTGGCTTACAGCAGAAGCTGCTTGTTCTGTCGGCCTGTCGGCTACAAGGACAGTTATGATAAACAAATGGTGGAAAACATAAATAAAATAATTCAGATTCACAGGGCAATATTTTCCAGACCCGCCAATGGCAGACATCATCATGGGCAGGACTGGAAAATTTGGAGAGCGGCCAGAAATCAATTTATTGTTGTCTGCTCTCCAAATTTTTCAGTCCTGCCCATGACAATGTTGAATTTTCAACAATGCACGACTAGAAACTTCCAGCCGTAGTCACAGCCACTCCGTACACTGTTTTCACAGTCACAGGTTCGATCCTGGCCCTGGGTCAGCGTCCGTGTGGAGTTTGCATATTCTCCCAGAGTTTGCGTGGGTTTCGCTCCCACAACCCAAAGATGTGCAGGTAGGTGGATTGGCCACCCTAAATTGCCCCTTAATTGGAAAAAGTTAATTGGGTACGCTAAATTTTTTTTTTAAATGAATAAATAAAGGGCAGGTTTAAAGTGGCAGGAATTCTACTATCTTTGGGCGCCTCACCTGGGAGTGAAAATCTGCACCTTGGTTTGTGTAAACTTGAAATCGCACAAATAGGGGTGTGTTGATGGGAATGGCGATCATTCATTCCCATTGTGTGACAATGGCTTATGCCATCAAACCATTGTGTAGACACTGGAAGCATTCACAATGAATTTCCAGCCCCACCGTGGCGGCTTTTCCTGTGCCAGATGTGGCGATCCATTTAATTCCCCATTGACTTCTTTGGGACTGGTGATTCCGCTAGTGGGAGGGGCCAAAAGATCCTGCCCATTGATCCTGCTGTCACATGACTGAAAATGATAGGAAGTGCCTTATTAATCCACAAGACCAGTCGAGTGAGCCCCCCTGCGATATGAAGATTAGAGGGAAGCCACCTCTCCCAGCAAAAGGAAGGACCCTATCCAGTAAAATCCACCAGAGGCAATGAAGTGGGGCCAATTTATTTGAGTTGCATGATAATGGCCGGATTCTATGCTATCCCGCCGGAGTTGAATGGCACCCTTGGGGTCATAAAGTGGGCTGCAATTCAATGTTCCATGCCATGCAAATTTAGGCATGACATGGAATATATGGGATTCCCAGAGAATCCCTCTATCGGGCTACCATCTTGATCGGGTTGCCCGATAGCAATGTCCCGCGGCTGGTAACCCCTCACCCTGCACTGCAAACCAGTCTTAACCCCCCCCCCCCCCCCTCCATCGCAAATTGGTCCTGACTGCCTCCCACCATACAGCAGCCCACAACCCACAGATGACCTGGGTGCCCCCCCAACCGCCAAGTACGGGGTGACCCGACCTATCCACCCCAGTGACCCGTGTAATGCGAGACCACCAGGGACCCTTTTATTAGGGGGGCCATCCCTGGGTCCCCTTAAAAGGGGAACCCACAAGGGACCCCGGTAATAGGGAGACACGATAGGGGGAGCCCTTCCCCCCACTGGGACCCCTGTTATAGGGGGATCACTTCAGGGACCCCCTGCCTCGGGGGCTCCCCCGAGAAAAGGGTCCCCTGTCTGGAAGCGGGACAGCAGTCAGACATGGGAAGTGGGAAGCATTACAGCTGTAACATGTGCCTTGCTGTTCCACTTGCACATTCCTGAAGGAGAACAGCTGTGCCTGCAACGAAAGTGAAAATGCTTGAAAATATCAGCAGATCTGGCAGCATCTGTAGGGAGAAAAAAGAGCTATCGAGGCAGCTGTGCCTGCGTTTGGTTTCCACACATCAACTCTCGGCAAGCCATTCATAGTTTTCAAATAGTGGTCTGTGATTGACAGCCTGTAAAAACCATCTGCAACTTTGATCCATTCATATCCTTGCATGCGTCAGTGGCTTAAGTACCGTAAAATCACGCCTTGAGTGATTGCAATGCACTTAGTACTTGGAATTCACTTACATCCCTTTGATGTGGTTAATGTTCACAAACATTGAGGTTTCCCCACTTAGGCTACCGAAGCACGGGGGGTCTGTTTGTGATGGGGGTTCTGTGGTGGGAGTTCCTTCAGGCAGGAGGTCCCTGGGGGTGTCCCCCTATTACAGCAGCCCCTGGGTGTGGGGGGGGGGGGAATCTCCCCATTACGGGGGTCCCTGGGGGGTCCAACTATTATAAGAGTCATGCGGGTTCCCCTAATATAGAGGCCCCTGTGGGAGAGGCTGTGGGGGAAAGTCTGCCCAAGGAGATGTGGGCAGGCATTGCTCGGGGTGGTGGCCCTTGGCTGGGCTTGGATAGTCTCTACCAGCGTGGCCCTGGTGTGGTGGACCTTGTTGTGGGTCAAGAGGCAATCCTTGCCCCTTTGGCCCACCGCGAGGTCCACCATGTAAGGTTTACAATTGCTGAGACCACAAGTGATCCACACCCAAGTGATTCCTGGCCGTGGGGACTGGAGAATCATGGGAGGCAGGAGCACAGCGAAACACATGCAAATGGATCATTTTGAACCATTTGCATTTATTTACATTCTGCCCCACCGGCGTGCATCATGCACATTGTTCACGCTGCCAGCGGGGGGTCAGAGCATCTTGTTCGGATCAGCACCCGGCATCGATCCCAGTTTTCCCCTGACGCCCGATTGTCCATCCCATTAGGGAATGCATTCCAGACATTACGGGAATCCAGCCCAATATCGTTCACTACAGTAGCTTGGCTAACTTTGACGAGAAAAGTTAGAAACTTGCTGTTGCTTGGAGTGAACAATTCTGAATTAATCCCCAAAAACCTCCTTGGCTTTCATTTTTGCCTCAAGGAGCCAAAAGGACAATTCTCAGGCCTGCAACGTTTCCAACGATAATCCTGAACGACTGAAGTAAAAGTGTTCTCTTTTGGTGGTAAGTGTGTGCGTGTTGTGTGAACAAGGAGTTGGATTGCATCCCATGGTAGTGTGTATATGAGGTACCCTCAATAATGACGCTAAGAGATTAAACTGTAAAGAAGGCTTTATTAGACTAATAACTATGCTAGAGCTAGAGACAAGAGCTGACGGTTACACAGACCATGGGGCAGCCCTTTATGTGTGGCTCCCAGATGGGCAGAGCCAGAGGCGGAATCCCCAGGGTTCCAAGCCCGGTATTAAAGGGGACATTATCTTACATGATGATAAGGCAGTAACCGTTCATCACAGTATATAAACCTGTAACCTTTCTTTTGATTTGAGCTTACGCGAAAACATGTTTTAAATCTGTTCTTAAAAGTTACAGCACTTAAGGGGTTAAACTTTCCTTCTCAAACATGCATCTTGTTGTGGTCAGTCGAGAGGTAGGGTAAAGGGGAAATGATCTCACATTTCTCCCTTGTCTGAAACAAAGGTGGAAAGATCAATATGGTTAATCTACAATTGTTCTGAGTGTGTGAAGGAGAGGTTTTGACCTAAACTACTGATGTAATTACTCATAGAATAGTCGGTTCCATCATGGGGCAGGTGATCGTTCATCTGTGCTGGAGAAAGATGTTGCTTTCTATTTAAAGCATTGTAATGATTTTCATTGTAGGTTAGCTCATCAGGAGGAAACTCCGAGGAAGCTTAAAGGGACATCCTCTTTGGGTTGTCTTCCTGTACTTTTGCTTTAAAGTGATGCAATCCAAATCTGCTAATTCATCTCTGAAGTGATTTTCAATCCAGTCAATGCCACAGCCATCCTTTTAAACTGCAGTGTCAGGAAGGAGGGACTGTGTGTGTCATTGTAGGAAGTATTGGATCATTTCCCTTTCCTTTACAGAATTGTAATTTTCTCTTTCATTTTGCTGGCAATGTGAGACTTGGTCATGGTAAGTTTATTATCACATTAAATAAATTTACCTGTGAGGTATGCATTTTCAGATCAAAGGAATCTGGTAACATTCTGATCCATCCGCATCACCAAAAATGCAGTCTTATTTTCTTTCTCTTCATTTACTTTTGCGGCAACAGATAAGATTTTGTCACACTTTAATTGCCAAATAAAATTCAATTTATTAGTGTCCGTTGCTCCTTCGTGAAGGGCATTCTGATAATAAATATTTTCAGAAGTAGATTTAAACCAAGCCAGCTTAACTAGATCCTTACGGAAAACAGATAATGGAGGAAACACTTAGCAGGTTAGGCTGTATCTGTGTGGAAAGTAGTCAAATCAACCAATATTTGCAAGGTGGGGAGTCGGAGATGTCATGAAAATCTCCATAGTAGACCCTCTCTAGAATATCGGGGGCTGCCTTGGCTGGAAAAATTGGCAGATTGACTGGCAGGCAGGTGGGAGGGGAAACAAATGACAGTGAGTCACATCAGGGGCCCGATGAAGATATTCCTGCAGACGAGGGCTGGGGTGAGAATTGCTGAAACGGGGGGGCAGTGTTGGGGGTACGCGGGGTGGGGAATGCTGAGGGTAAGGAGAGCAAGTGGGTTGGGGGTCAAAGCAAAAGCAGAACAGTTCTAGCAGTAATCGGAGTAGGGGGAAGCTGAAGGTTTCCTTTGAGGTCTGAAGGGAGCATTCCTGCTCAACCTGCTCCACATGGACTTCTAAAAGAGCAGAACTTTGGGAGTTGACTCAGATCAGCTGCCGGCCAGCCAATATCTCACTCCATCCCCTCACCTCTAGTTAAGGTTAAGTCATGGCGCCAGTTATACCATCCGGCCACGATACTGGAACGTTAATGAACGTTAGTGGTCTGATTTCTGTATGACAATATGCAAAGAGTTAGGATTGGGGTTGAGTTCCTCAATCCTGATATTTTACCAATGCTGACTCTCGATAATGGGTAATCGATATTTTAATTCAATGTGCAATGTTTCTGTTCATCCCAGCGCTGAAGACAGATCACAAACCTAAAACTACAAGGAATGAATCTTAGCTTCAAAAGTAGTGTGGGTTAGTGTTGAGCAAGAGCTTAAAATTCAGAGAATCTGTACCAGGAAACTAATTTGAACCAGGTTGAAACAAGGAATGAGATAAAGAGTAATCAACCAAATACCTCACAGGAGATGGATTAGTCATTTAAGTAATATGCTACCCCTGCCCCCAAAGACATCAGACGTCCCTCGACTATGGTGGACACCTTTCAGATTGGAATATTGTTCACAACTGGGATTGGAACACCCTAATGATTTCAAACATCTCTTGCACCCATTTGCCATCAGGATACCATGCATACCCAACCTCAATCATGACACTCCCATGATTTCTTTCATTCCCAACCCCACATCAATCCCCCCACTAGATGTACCATTTCCCCATGAGAACCACCTGCTCTCCTCAGCTGCTGACTGCCATATGCTTTCAAGTCCAAACTCCTTTCATTTAAGTGAGTGAAGATAAGGGCCATACCAAGGGGAAGAGGCAAGGTGAGAGTTTGAGTAATTGGGGACTAGGACATCAAAGGTGAAGATAAGGGTGCAGCTGAGTAAATTAGTTGCTGCAGAAATGCTGTGGCAAATTGAGGATGAAAGGCTAGAGAATTGGGATTTTGGAAGTGCAGTTGTAAGTGAATTGTGATATGGCTTTGTTTCCAGGGACATATACAGAAGGAGGAAGAGTTTGGGTTTTGGACAGGGGATGTGGGTGGTGAGCGATACGAAACATTTCAGCGAAACGGCTCTACAATCAACACTCCAACACCTTGACAACAAGGACACCTACATGAGACTGCTGTTCATAGACTACAGCTCCGCCTTCAACACCATTATCCTGACAAGATTTATAACCAAACTCTACAATCTTGGACTTGACCCCTCCTTGTGCAGTTGGATCCTTGACTTCCTCACCAACAGACTGCAATCTGTCAGGATAGGCAACAGCACCTCTTCCACAATAGTCCTCAACACCGGGGCCCCGCAAGGATGTGTGCTCACTCCCTATACACACACAACTGTGTGGCAAGATTTAACTCCAATCTATAGGTTTGCGGATGATACGACTGGTGTGTCGTATCTCAAACAACGCCGAATCAGACTACAGAGTGGGATAAATCATTTGGTTGCATTGTGTACCGAAAACAACCATGTGCCATAGAGAGCATCCTATCCGGCTGCATCTCAGCTTGGTATGGCAACTGCTCGGCCCAAGATCGCAAGAAACTGCAGAATGTGGTGAACTCAGCCCAACACATCACACAAGCGTGCCACCCTCCCATTGATTCTGTCTACACCTCCCGCTGCCTCAGGAAGACAGACAGCATAATCAGAGACCCCTCCCACCGAGGCTTTGCCTTCTTCCAGACCCTTCTGTAGTGATCTATCCATCTGTACAGACATCTGCGCATACACCAGGGACTGCAGACAGATGTCACAGCCACAGCATCACTAGAGGGCATCAGAGACGGGTATAAAGGGTCCAGCCCAAGGTAGGATCCGCCTCTTTCAGAAGCACAGGGCTAGTGAGCAGCAGCACACAGAGACAGCTCAGCATAGGCAGCTTACCTTAGCTTCTCTGGTCATACCTCTTGACTGTATTATATCTAGTTAAGCTCTGGAAACAGAACAAACCTACTGAATAAAGTATTTGTGGTTAACTGGAAGTCTACAATCTTTATTCAGACATAGAGAATAACTTATGATACTAGGAGTAATTTCAGAAAGCTAGCTAGACACCAGCAGGAGAAGAAAAACTTAAACCGGATATTCAACTGTGGAAGACATCACAGCAAATGGATCCTCGACGACTAACTGATTCGATGAAACTTGTTGGAACTCTATGGCAGCTGTAAACAGCTGGTAATTTAAGTTATAACTGAAAAATGTTTGAACAGCTGTTCCAAATATTTATTACAGTTAATGATTTAAGCACTGCCTCTGACGCAATGAAAATAGCCCTACTACTCTCAACAGGGGGGCATTAAGCTAGAGAAATGTATAATTGCTTTAATTACTTAGAAGGTGAAGACATCACCAAAGTAGATGGTATGCTCAAACAATTTGCTAAATGCTGTAACAGTCAGGCGATGCTGGAAAGATTTAACTCTTGTCAGAGAAACGGAGGGCCCATCTCTGATTTTATTACAAATCTCAAGTTAAAACCACAAGACTGCGATTATGCTGATTTCAGAGACACTGTGATAATGCATCAATTAATTTCTGGACTATCTGATAAAAATTTGAGGGAAGAACTATCACAAAATAAGCATCTAACTCTAGAAACTGCTATGCAAAAATGCCTTGCTTATGAACAAAACCAAAATTAATACTGTCAGTCTTTACAAACACAGAATCAGTGTCTAGAAAAGAAAATTGGAAAAAACGGCACCAAAATTTACCACGAGGCAGAGGCAGGATTGAAGGAAGTTCTGAGCGGCAGCTATCTTGAGAAAGGAGCCGCACATGCGCAGTTGCAAAAAGAGCGCACAGTACAGGAAACTCGGAGTGCACATGGGCAATCGAGTCCTACGCATGACGTCACGAGCGTCATGATGTCAGAGGACCAGGACCACGCCCACTTAAAAGGGAAATGCACGGAAATGAACAAAAATAAATTTAAAGCTGCAAAACCCAATTTTCTTGCCACAAAAGACAGAACAATGCCCGAACTTACACCAGCAGTTGAAAATAACTTTCACAACACCCTGGAACAAGCAGTTAGCACCGCCCTAGAAGATGATATGGTCCTTGTAGACTACGCTTCAGACTAAGATTTCATCTTGGGAGATGGCTACCCCAGTACCAAATCCAAACCGCAACTAGAGGTGTTGTACCGTGACGGTGAGTTTTTCGGATTGGGGAATCTTCAGCCCAGCATATATGACATCCTGACTCATGAATACAGAATTATGCTGTGGCCTGACGCCAAGAAACAGAGAGTGGTCCACGCACCACGAAGGGCCCCAGCCTCCATGCAAGATGATTGTTCATTGAACATGAAGAGAACGATCACAACTCCGAAACTAAAAGCGATGATTTGTCCAACGAACAATACACACAATACTGCTCAGACATGGCTGAGTTATTCGGGGATCCTGATCACAGCATCAGCAACACGGTTGAAAAACTCAATACGACTCTTCTCATAGTAGATTAATCCAATACCATGGTGCCATGGCAGATCGTCGGTACATTGGATGACAGCAATACCCAAGACAAAGACAATGCCACACAGAGAGCACAGAACGACTCCGTTGAGAGAGCACAGATCGACTCTACAGTGAGAACACTGCACGACTCCACAGAGAGAGCGATGACAGACTCCACAAAGAGAGCGATGACAGACTCCACAGAGAGAGTGATGACAAACTCCACAGAGAGAGTGATGACAAACTCCACAGAGAGAGCGATGAAGGACTCCACAGAGAGAGCGATGAAGGACCCCACAAAGAGAGCGGTGCAAGCCTCCACAAAGAGAGTGACGCAAGCCTCCACAGACAGCTCGGTGACAGACTCAAAAATGGAAGCAAGCAAATACTCCTTTTTAAAAAAAAATATATTTTATTCAAGATTTTTTGGCCAAACATAACAGTACATAGTTTTTCTTTTAAACAACAATAAAGCAATATAAATAACAGTGGCCAGTTTTAAACAAGTAAATAAATAATATATAAACAGAAACAAAAATAAAACTAAATGGCAACTGCCTTGTCAAAAATAGTTACTCTCCAAAGATACAATCCAACAGTCCACTATACATTACCTATAACAAATGTCTATACATATACAATGACATCCCTAAGAGCCCGCCCGGATCCTATCCCCCCCTGGGTTGCTGCTGTTGTTTTCCTTCCTTTTCATTCCCTCTATCGTTCTGTGAGGTAGTTGACGAACGGTTGCCACCGCCTGGTGAACCCTTGAGCCGAACCCCTTAATACGAACTTGATCCGTTCTAGCTTTATAAACCCTGCCATGTCGTTTATCCAGGTCTCCACACCCTTCCTTCCACATAAGCAATATCCTGCGCCGGGCTACTAGGGACGCAAAGGCCAAAACATCAGTCTCTCTCGCCTCCTGCACTCCCGGCTCTTCTGCAACCCCGAATATAGCCAACTCCCAGCCTGGCTCGACCCGGACCCCCACCACCTTCGAAAGCACCTTCGCCACCCCCACCCAGAACCCCTGTAATGCCGGACATGACCAGAACATGTGGGTGTGATTCGCATCTCCCACACCTATCCTCTACCCCGAAAAATTTACTGAGCCGTGCTCCAGTCATATGCGCCCTGTGTAGAACCTTGAATTGTATCAGGCTTAGCCTGGCACACGAGGACGACGGGTTTACCCTACATAGGGCATCAGCCCACAACCCCTCCTCAATCTCCCCCCCCCCCCCCAGCTCTTCTTCCCATTTCCCTTTCAGCTCATCTACCATGATCCCCCCCTCGTCCCTTATTTCCCTGTATATGTCCGACACCCTACCATCCCCCACCCATGTCTCCAAGATCACTCTATCCTGCACCTCCTGCGTCGGGAGCTGCGGGAATTCCCTCACCTGTTGCCTCGCAAAAGCCCTCAGTTGCATATACCGAAATACATTCCCTTGGGGCAACCCATATTTTTCCGTCAGCGCTCCCAGACTCGCAAACGTCCCATCAACGAACAGATCTCTCAATTGTACTATCCCAGCTCTTTGCCATGCTCCAAATCCCCCATCCATTCTCCCCCGGAACAAACCTATGGTTATTTCTTATCGGGGACTGCACCGAGGCTCCCGTCCTTCCCCATGCCGTCTCCACTGCCCCAAAATTTTAATGTTGCCACCACCACCGGGCTTGTAGTATATTTCTTCGGTGAGAACGGTAACGGTGCCGTCACCATTGCTTGTAAGCTGGTCCCCTTGCAGGACGCCCTCTCCAATCTCTTCCACGCCGCTCCCTCCCCTTCTCCCATCCACTTACACACCATTGAAATATTGGCGGCCCAGTAATAATCATTTAGGCTCGGTAGTGCCAACCCCCCCCTATCCCTACTACGCTGCAAGAACCCCCTCCTCACTCTCGGGGTCTTCCCGGCCCACACAAAATGCTTTTCTCGATTCTCTTAAAAAAAGCCTTCGTGACCATCACCGGGAGGCACTGAAACACAAAGAGGAATCTCGGGAGAACCACCATTTTAACCGCCTGCACCCTACCCGCCAGTGACAGGGACACCATGTCCCATCTCTTGAAGCCCTCCTCCATCTGTTCCACCAATCGTGTTAAATTAAGCCGGTGCAAGGTTCCCCAATTCTTGGCTATCTGAATCCCCAAGTATCGGAAGTCTCTTGTTACCTTCCTCAGCGGTAAATCCTCTATTTCCCTGCTCTGCTCCCCCGGATGCACCACAAACAACTCACTTTTCCCCATGTTCAATTTATACCCCGAAAAATCCCCAAACTCCCCAAGTATCCGCATTATCTCTGGCATCACCTCCACCGGGTCCGCCACATACAACAACAAATCATCCGCATACAGAGATACCCGGTTTTCTTCTCCTCCCCTAAACACTTCCTGGAACCCCTCAGTGCCATGGCCAGGGGCTCAATCGCCAGTGCAAACAATAACGGAGACAGGGGACACCCCTGCCTCGTCCCTCTGTAAAGCCAGAAATAATCAGACCCCCGTCCATTCGTAACCACACTCGCCATCGGTGCCCTATACAGCAACTGTACCCATCCGATATACCCATCTCCAAAGCCAAATCTCCTCAGCACCTCCCACAGATAATCCCACTCCACTCTATCAAATGCTTTCTCGGCATCCATCGCCACCACTATCTCCGCTTCCCCCTCTGGCGGGGGCATCATCATTACCCCTAGCAACCTCCGTATGTTCGTGTTCAGCTGTCTCCCCTTCACAAACCCAGTTTGGTCCTCATGAACCACCCCCGGGACACAGTCCTCTATCCTCGTCACCATTACCTTGGCCAGAATCTTAGCATCCACATTGAAAAGAGAAATGGGCCTATAGGACCCGCATTGCTGCGGGTCTTTTTCCTTCTTTAGGAGGAGCGATATCTTTGCCTCTGACATAGTCGGGGGCAACTGCGCCCTTTCCCTCGCCTCATTAAAGGTTCTCGTCAGAAGCGGGGCCAGCAAGTCCATATACTTCCTATAAAATTCCACTGGGAATCCGTCTGGTCCCGGTGCCTTCCCCGCCTGCATGCTCCCAATCCCTTTCACTACCTCCTCCATCTCAATCTGTGCTCCCAATCCCGCCCTCTCCTGCTCCTCCACCTTAGGGAATTCCAGCTGATCCAGAAAGCACAACATTCTCTCCTTCCCTTCCGGGGGCTGAGCTTTATATAATCTTTCGTAGAATACCTTGAACACCCCATTCACTCTCTCCGCTCCCTGCTCCATATCTCCCTCCTCGTCTCTCACCCCCCCTATCTCCCTCGCTGCTCCCCTCTTCCTCAGTTGGTGGGCCAGCAACCGGCCCGCCTTCTCCCCATATTCATACTGTACACCTTGTGCCTTCCTCCATTGTGCCTCTGCATTACCCGTAGTCAACAAGTCAAATTCTACATGTAGCCTTTGCCTTTCCCTGTACAGTCCCTCCTCCGGTACCTCCGCATATTGTCTGTCCACCCTCAGAAGTTCTTTCAACAGCCGCTCCCTTTCCCTACCCTCCTGCTTTCCTTTATGTGCCCTAATAGATATCAGCTCCCCTCTAACCACTGCCTTCAGCATCTCCCAGACCACTCCCACCTGTACCTCCCCATTATCATTGAATTCCAAGTACCTTTCAATACACCCCCTCACCCTTAAACATACCCCCTCATCTGCCAATAGTCCCATGTCCATTCTCCAGGGCGGGTGCTGTTCTTTTTCCTCCCCCATCTCCAGGTCCACCCAATGTGGAGCATGGTCCGAGATAGCTATAGCCGTGTACTCCGTCCCTGTCACCTTCGGGATCAGCGCCCTTCCCAAAACAAAAAAGTCTATCCGTGAATATACTTTATGGACATAGGAGAAAAACGAGAACTTCTTACTCCTAGGCCTGCTAAATCTCCAGGCGTCTACTCCTCCCATCTGCTCCATAAAGTCCTTGAGCACCCTAGCTGCAGCCGGCCTCCTCCCGTTCCTGGACCTCGATCTGTCCAGCCCTGGGTCCAGCACCGTATTGAAGTCTCCCCCCATTACCAACTTTCCCGCCTCTAGGTCCGGGATACGTCCCAACATACGCCTCATAAAATTGGCATCATCCCAGTTCGGGGCATATACGTTCACTAGAACCACCGCCTCCTCTTGCAATCTGCCACTCACCATCACATATCTACCCCCACTATCCGCCACTATGGTCTTTGCCTCAAACAGTACCCGTTTCCCCACTAATATAGCCCCCCCCCCTGTTCTTTGCGTCTAAGCCCAAATGAAACACCTGCCCCACCCATCCTTTGCGTAGCCTGACCTGGTCTATCAGTTTCAAATGCGTCTCCTGCAACATAACCACATCTGCCTTTAATTTCTTTAGGTGTGCGAGTACCCGTGCCCTTTTAATCGGCTCGTTCAGCACTCTCACGTTCCACGTGATCAGCCGGGTTGGGGGGCTCTTTACCCACCCCCCCCCTTGTCGACTAGCCATCCCCTTTTTTAATCCAGCTCCTCACCCGGTTCCCACCCCACCCCGTACCAGCTCCCCCTTCTCCCCAGCAGCAGCAACCCAGTTACCCCCCCCCCCCGCTAGATCCTTTTCTAGCGTAATTGCACCCCCCATGTTGCTCCCAGAAGTCAGCAAACTCTGGCTGACCTCGGCTTCCCCCCGTGACCTCGGCCCCCACTGTGCGAGGCCCCCTCCTTCCTGCTTCCCTGTTCCCGCCATGATTACCATAGCGCGGGAACAAAGCCCGTGTTTCCCACTTAGCCCCACCCCTAATGTCCGGCGCCCACAATTCCTCCTCCTCCCCCCCCCTCCCCCACGACATGGGGAAGAGAGAAAAGTTACAGGGTCGCAAGATTAACAACTTGAGAGATCATCCCTTCCCCCTTCCCCCCCCACCCCCCTTCACCCCACGTAATCACCCCACCACTTTGTCCCAAACGTTCTTTTTCTGGCCCGCCTATTCCAGCTGCTCCTCCACAATAAATGTCAACGCCTCTTCTGCCGTCTCAAAGTAGTGGTGCTTCCCTTGGTGTGTGACCCACAGTCTTGCCGGTTGCAACATTCCAAATTTGACCTTCCTTTTGTGAAGCACCGCCTTGGCCCGATTAAAATTCGCCCTCCTTCTCGCCACCTCCGCACTCCAATCTTGATATACGCGGATCACCGCGTTCTCCCACCTACTGTTCCGGGTTTTCTTCGCCCATCTGAGGACCATCTCTCTGTCATTATATCGGAGAAATCTCACCACTATGGCTCGAGGTATTTCTCCAGCCCTCGGTCTTCGCGTCATAACTCGATAAGCTCCCTCCACCTCCAACGGGCCCGTCGGGGCCTCCGATCCCATTAACGAGTGAAGCATCGTGCTCACATATGCCCCGACGTCCGCCCCCTCCGCACCTTCGGGAAGACCAAGAATCCTTAAATTCTTCCTCCTCGCATTATTCTCCAACACCTCCAGCTTTTCCACACACCTTTTGTGTTGTGCCTCGTGCATCTCTGTCTTCACCACCAGGCCCTGTATTTCGTCCTCATTTTCAGCAGCCTTTGCCTTCACGACCCGAAGCTCCTGCTCCTGGAACTGGGAGCAGGAGTAGGCCATCTGGCCCCTCGAGCCTGCTCCACCATTCAATGAGATCATGGCTGATCTTTTGTGGACTCAGCTCCACTTTCCGGCCCGAACACCATAACCCTTAATTCCTTTATTCTTCAAAAAACGATCTATCTTTATCTTAAAAACATTTAATGAAGGAGCCTCTACTGCTTCACTGGGCAAGGAATTCCATAGATTCACAACTCTTTGGGTGAAGAAGTTCCTCATAAACTCAGTCCTAAATCTACTTCCCCTTATTTTGAGGCTATGTCCCCTAGTTCTGCTTTCACCCGCCAGTGGAAACAACCTGCCCGCATCTATCCTATCTATTCCCTTCATAATCTTATATGTTTCTATAAGATCCCCCCTCATCCTTCTAAATTCCAACGAGTACAGTCCCAGTCTACTCAACCTCTCCTCGTAATCCAACCCCTTCAGCTCTGGGATTAACCTAGTGAATCTCCTCTGCACACCCTCCAGTGCCAGTACGTCCTTTCTCAAGTAAGGAGACCAAAACTGAACACAATACTCCAGGTGTGGCCTCACTAACACCTTATACAATTGCAGCAGAACCTCCCTAGTCTTAAACTCCATCCCTCTAGCAATGAAGGACAAAATTCCATTTGCCTTCTTAATCACCTGTTGCACCTGAAAACCAACTTTCTGCCACTATGCACTAGCACACCCAGGTCTCTCTGCACAGCAGCATGTTTTAATATTTTATCATTTAAATAATAATCCCTTTTGCTGTTATCCCTACCAAAATTGATAACCTCACATTTGTCAACATTGTATTCCATCTGCCAGACCCTAGCCCACTCACTTAGCCTATCCAAATCCCTCTGCTGACTTCCCGTATCCTCTGCAATTTTTGCTTTACCACTTATCTTAGTGTCGTCTGCAAACTTGGACACATTGCCCTTGGTCCCCAACTCCAAATCATCTATGTAAATTGTGAACAGTTGTGGGCCCAACACTGATCCCTGAGGGACACCACTAGCTACTGATTGCCAACCAGAGAAACACCCATTAATCCCCACTCTTTGCTTTCTATTAATTAACCAATCCTCTATCCATGCTACTACCTTCCCCTTAATGCCATGCATCTTTATCTTATGCAACAACCTTTTATGTGGCACCTTGTCAAAGGCTTTCTGGAAATCCAGATATACCACATCCATTGGTTCCCCATTATCTACCGCACTGTTAATGTCCTCAAAAAATTCCACTAAATTAGTTAGGCACGACCTGCCCTTTATGAACCCATGCCGCGTCTGTCCAATGGGACAATTTCCATCCAGATGCCTCGCTATTTCTTCCTTGATGATAGATTCCAGCATCTTCCCTACTACCGAAGTTAAGCTCACTGGCCTATAATTACCCGCTTTCTGCCTACCTCCTTTTTTAAACAGTGGTGTCACGTTTGCTAATTTCCAATCCGCCGGGACCACCCCAGAGTCTAGTGAATTTTGGTAAATTATCACTAGTGCATTTTCAATTTCTCTAGCCATCTCTTTTAGCAGTCTGGGATGCATTCCATCAGGGCCAGGAGACTTGTCTACCTTTAGCCCCATTAGCTTGCCCATCACTACCTCCTTGGTGATATCAATCCTCTCAAGGTCCTCACCTGTCATTGCCTCATTTCCATCAGTCACTGGCATGTTATTTGTGTCTTCCACTGTGAAGACCGACCCAAAAAACCTGTTCAGTTCCTCAGCCATTTCCTCATCTCCCATTATTAAATCTCCCTTCTCATCCTCTAAAGGACCAATACTTACCTTAGCCACTCTTTTTTGTTTTATGTATTTTACTATCTGTTTTTATATTCTGAGCAAGTTTACTCTCATAATCTATCTTACTCTTCTTTATAGCTTTTTTAGTAGCTTTCTGTTGCCCCCTAAAGATTTCCCAGTCCTCTAGTCTCCCAGTGATCTTTGCTACTTTGTATGTTTTTTCCTTCAATTTGATACTCTCCCTTATTTCCTTAGATATCCACGGTCGATTTTCCCTCTTTTTATCGTCCTTCCTTTTTGTTGGTACAAACCTTGGCTGCGCACTGTGAAAAATCACTTGGAAGGTTCTCCACTGTTCCTCAACTGTTTCACCATAAAGTCTTTGCTCCCAGTCTACCTTAGCTAGTTCTTCTCTCATCCCATTGTAATCTTCTTTGTTTAAGCACAACACACTAGTGCTTGATTTTACCTTCTCACCCTCCATCTGTATTTTAAATTCCACCATATTGTGATCGCTCCTTCCGAGAGGATCCCTAACTATGAGATCCTGAATCAATCCTGTCTCATTACACAGGACCAGATCTAGGACCGCTTGTTCCCTCGTAGGTTCCATTACATACTGTTCGAGGAAACTATCACGGATACATTCTATAAACTCCTCCTCAAGGCTGCCTTGACCGACCTGGTTAAACCAATCAACATGTAGATTAAAATCCCCCATGATAACTGCTGTACCATTTCTACATGCATATGTTATTTCTTTGTTTATTGCCTGCCCCACCATAATGTTACTAATTGGTGGCCTATAGATTACTCCTATCAGTGACTTTTTCGCCTTACTATTCCTGATTTCCACCCAAATGGATTCAACCTTATCCTCCATAGCACCGATGTCATCCCTTACTGTTGCCCGGATGTCATCCTTAAATAACAGAGCTACACCACCTCCCTTACCATCCACTCTGTCCTTCCGAAAAGTTTGATACCCTCGTATATTTAACTCCCAGTCGTGACCATCCTTTAACCATGTTTCAGTAATGGCCACTAAATCATAGTCATTCACGATGATTTGCGCCATCAACTCATTTACCTTATTCCGAATACTACGAGCATTCAGGTAAAGTACACTTATGTTGGCTTTTTTACCTCTGTTCTTAATCTTAACACCTCGATCAGTAACCTCTCCGAAGTTATATTTCCTCTTAACCTTTCTCCTAATTTTCCTTGTCGTCGAACCCATATCTTCCTGTAACAACCTGCCGTGTCGCTTACCATTAATGTTTTCACTTCCCGTTTTATTTCTTTTAGTATTCCTGGTCCTATTCACTGAGCTCCCCTCAGTCACTGTACCTTGTACTGTCGCCCTTTTTGATTTTTGACTATGGCTTCTCTGCCTTACACTTTCCCCCTTACTGCCTTTTATTTCTGTCCCTGTTTTACTACCTTCCAACTTCCTGCATTGGTTCCCATCCCCCTGCCACATTAGTTTAAACTCTCCCCAACAGCTCTAGCAAACATCCCCCCTAGGACATCGGTTCCAGCCCTGCCCAGGTGCAGACAGTCCGGTTTGTATTCATCCCACCTCCCCCAGAACCGGTTCCAATGACCCAGGAATTTGAATCCCACCCTCTTGCACCATCTCTCGAGCCACGTTTTCATCCTCTCTATCCTGACATTCCTACTCTGACTAGCTCGTGGCACTGGTAGCAATCCTGAGATTACTTCCTTTGAGGTCCTACTTTTTAGTTTAACTCCTAGCTCCCTAAATTCAGCTTGTAGGACCTCGTCCCGTTTTTTACCTATATCGTTGGTGCCTATGTGCACCACGACAGCTGGCTGTTCACCCTTCCCCCCCCCCCAGAATGTCCTGCAGCTGCTCCGAGACATCCTTGACCCTTGCACCAGGGAGGCAACATACCATCCTGGAGTCTCGATTGCGTCCGCAGAACCGCCTGTCTATTCCCCTTACAATTGAGTCCCCTATCACTATAGCCCTGCCATTCTTCTTCGAGCCCAGCTGCGCAGCAGAGCCAGCCACGGTGCCATGAACCTGGCTGCTGCTGCCTTCCCCTGGTGATCCATCTCCCTCAACAGTATCCAAAGTGGTATATCTGTTTTGCAGGGAGATGACCGTAGAGGACACCTGCACTGCCTTCCTACTCTTGCTCTGTCTTTTGGTCACCCATTTTCTATCTCCCTCAGTACCTTTCACCTGCGGTGTGACCAACTCGCTAAACGTGCTATCCACGACATCCTCAGCATCGCGGATGCTCCAAAGTGAGTCCATCCGCAGCTCCAGAGCCGTCAAGCGATCTAACAGGAGCTGCAACTGGACACACTTCATGCACGTGAAGGAGCCAGGGACAGTGGACGTGTCCCTGAGCTCCCACATCGCACACGAGGAGCATGACACGGGTCTGAGATCTCCTGCCATGTCTTAAACCTTCGCTTAACTTCAACAATTTCAATTCCCCCCCCCCAAAATTTAAATAAATAAATAAATAATGAAGAAAAGAATAAATGAATATACCAATGAAAAGAAATAGAAAAACAGAAACACTACTTACCAGTCACTTACCAGGGATAAGAAGCACTTCATCCCCACCCAGCTTCGAATTCCCACCTCGATTCAAATTCCCAAACTCACTCTTTGCTCTCTCACTCCTGGCTGTCTTCTCTGTCTCACTGGGAGAACTCACTGGGAGTGAGTTTACAAGTGGCTCTTTTTAAACTGTCCTGAATTAACTCCCCTCCCCCACCTGCTTTTAGATCAAAGTAGATTAAAGTGACTGACACTGAATGTCTACCCACTGTATGTGAGACAAGTGACAAAAAAAATCACAATTCCCATACAGGATGTGCAGGATCACAGCGAGACTGACATATCTCAGCTCGTCTGCACAGAAGCACTCAACAATCAGAGGACGGCTACTCATGAGTCCAGAGAGGCCACGTCAATAGAACTCTTGAAAATTTTGACTCCAGAAAAGGAGCACAAAGAGATCACAAATGATTCAAATGAACCTGAAATGACTCCAAAAGAGGAGCCCCAAGAAATCAATGATAATTCAAGTGAACCTGAACTGACTCCAAAAGAGGAGCACCGAGAAATCACAGATGATTCAAGTGAATCAGAAATGACTCTAGAAGAGGAGTACCAAGTAAGCAAAGAAGAGGAATCGAATCCATCACAAATGACTGATGTCACTAACATCAATGCAACATCAGATCATTCTCACAATTCTCAAGAAGATACGCTCAATGTAGCAGATACCACAAAGGACACTGACACCAATAACTGTGACAATGACCCAAATCATCCACATGGCACACTCATTGAGCGCAACAAGAACAACAAAATATGCACGAAGCACAGCAGAAACAACAGCAACAACAAAAACAACTGCAGCGCAACAAGAACGACAAAAGCAACAAGAAGCATCCCAGAAACAACAAGCACGACAAGAAAAAGAACAAGAATAAAAGCGAAAACAACGAAAACAGAATCAACAAGCGCGACAAAAAGAACAAGAACGCCAACGAAAACAACAAAGACCGAAACGACAGAAACAACAACAATGAAACAACGACCTATAGAACATGGTACAACTCTGCACCTGAAGGACAATGACACAGCACACTGCGAAACAATGGCAAGAGTACAAACATGCCATGGCATGATAAAGAATCTCACAAATTCACATCTGCTCCAGAACAAACAAGCAAAACAGCTTTCACGAATGATGACATACAGAATCAATACCACAAACACAAGAAAACGTTGAGGTCAGACAATGGTGCGACACAGAATCGCTACCCACAATCAAATGGAACAGGGGAAAAAGGTGTCCACATCATTAAACCACTCATCAGCAAAGCAGCCGAGACACGTTCCGACATCAACCTAGCTCTGTTATCGTACCGAGCAACTCCATTGAGCTCAGGACTGTCGCCAGCGCAAATGCTCTTCGACAGAGACATCCGGACAACCCTACCGGCAAAGCAATTCCGAGACCCTGGCAACGCATCGGTTCTCGACGACATGCGGGCACTATGCGCCAAACAAAAACTATACTACGATCAACATGCGATCCCACTCAAGCCACTGACAATAGGTGACACCATCAGAATCAGGGACCCAGAAGGCGGATGGTCTGAGTCAGCTATGGTGATCAGGCAGGAGGCACCGTGGTCCTACATTGTCAAATCGTCTGCGGGAGCACTTTTTCGCCGTAACTGCCGGGATCTATTAGAAATTCGACCTACAACGCCAGTATTTCCCACACTGGACTTGACCGAGTCCATTTGTCCACACCACCCAACGCCAGACAGTACTCTTGATGACATCAAACCATCATCCCTACTACCAGCAGAAGCCGTAAGGCACCCGACCGGCTAGATTTGTGCCGAAGCTTCAACACACGCACAAGGTGAATATGGACATTTCTCACGATGGACTCACAACACAGTTAATTGTTTCTGTATTACTTTATCATTTTCACAGTGTGCAGGTTTGCTTATTCTCATCACTTGTTATGTACAGTTTTGTTGAGGCCAGTCTAGAAAACGTGTCCAATAAAAGGGGGGGGGATGTAGTGATCTGTCCATCTGTACATACATCTGCACTTACACCAGGGACTGCAGACAGATGACTGCAGAGCGGAGAATCAGCGCCATCGGCGCCGGCGTGGTCGGTGCTGCACTGGTTGGGGTATGCGCTGACTCTCCGGCACGGGTCGGCACGCCGATTCTCCAGCCCGGATGGGCCGAGCGGCCATCAAAAAAAAAATCCAGGTCCCACCGGTGCCGTTCTAACATCCCCTGAGCCGGCAGGCCTCGCCGTTGAAGGGTCCAGGTGTGGCCTGCGGGGGTGGGGGGGGGGTGGAGGAGGGGGGTTCCAATCCCCGGGGGGGGCCCTCCGTAATGGCCTAGCCCGCGATCGGGCCCCATCGATCGGCGGGCCGGCCTCTCTGGCTGGGGGCCTCCTTTCATCCGCGCTGTCTCCTGTAGCCCTACGCCATTTGGCGTCGGGGCTGGCGCGGGGAAGAAGGCCACTGCGCATGCGCTAGTTGGTGCCGGCCAAACTGCACATGCACGGACCCCGCGGCGCCGGGTTCACGCCGTGATCGGCAGCTGGAGCGGTGTGGGCCGCTCCAGCGCCGTGCTAGCCCCCTGTGGGCCAGAGAATGACACCTCCACAAGGGGGCTACCCATAGAAAAGGACAGGGTACACATGCTCTTCCTCTTTCCATAGGCGACACTCAGAGACACAGGGGCAGATCAGAGCATCACACCCACTGCATGGATTAGAGCAGACTGGTTAGTTAGATTGAGTTACTATCGTTAGATTAGCAGTAGAGTCAAACTCAAATAGGAGAATTGTTAACTTTTCAATAAATGTGTTAAACCTATCTCCAAGTCTGAACCTTCCTTTGTCAGAGTGTACATCAAGGAAGCAGCTTATGCTACCTGAAGAAGCATAACACAACAACAAGAACGCAAAGTGATGCAATGGCCTCCTTCTGTGTTGCAACACTAATTTGTGACAATTATCAAAACAAAAAAAAGATTATCCTGTTCTTTCTCCCTTTTGGCAACATTTTGAATAAAGGTGACTTCAGATGTTGAGTCATGTACGTTTTCAGATAGATTACCTACGTTTAAGAAATTAACAGCGGTCTCGGAACGGGCACCAATGCCGGAGTAAAACACTCCCGTTTTTACGCCGGCGTCGACACTTAGCTGCCCAATGTAAGAATCCCGCCCATTATTCACGACATTCTATGCTGCTCTTGCTCATGTATTTGCTTTGTTTGGCCCCTTGTTCCGCACTGAAACCAATCACTGTTTCTTAATGTATCATTTGTCAATGTACTCTTATTCTTTGTCCATTATGTACCTACTGTGTACGTTGCCTTGGCCACAGAAAAATACTTTTTACTGTACTTCGATACATGTGACAATAAATCAAATCAAATCAGATAGCCTCATCTGTGATTGATTCTAAGGGCGTAGCAAGACCATGTGAGATGCCAAGTTCTGGGATGGTTGTGACTATGGGTTGGAAAATCTACACATAGGATTTGATTAAGGGAGGATGAGGGCAGTGAGGAGAGAGAGGACATGATGAGCCTGATCTCTGAGAGCTTCCGGCATTTTTTGTTTGTACTCCTGATATCCAGCATCCACAATGTTTTGCTTTAGTTCCAGAATTCAACAGGCCTGGGGAAAGTTCTGATTGTGCTTCTTAATCATGTTTTCTCAGCAACCATCAGGGGCTGCTTTTTTTTGATGAAACACCTGCTTATTTTGTCAGTTGCTTCCAGCTGCACTCTGTCATTATGCCACTTAACATTTGGAAAGTAAAGCGATCTTCTGAATATATGTTTGGAAAGGACTTGCCAGTTATTTCTCTACCGCTGTTAATTTCTTAAACGTAGGTAATCTATCTGAAAACATACATGACTCAACATCTGAAGTCACCTTTATTCAAAGTTTTGCCAAAAGGGAGAAAGAACAGGATAATCTTTTTTTTGTTTTGATAATTGTCACAAATTAGTGTCGCAACACAGAAGGAGGTCACTGCATCTCTTTGCGTTCTTGTTGTTGTGTTATGCTTCTTCAGGTAGCATAAGCTGCTTCCTTGATGTATCTGACAAAGGAAGGTTCAGACTTGGCGATAGGTTTAACACATTTATTGAACAGTTAACAATTCTCCTATTTGAGTTTGACTCTACTGCTAATCTAACGATAGTAACTCAATCTAACTAACCAGTCTGCTCTAATCCATGCAGTGGGTGTGATGCTCTGATCTGCTCCTGTGTCTCTGAGTGTCGCCTATGGAAAGAGGAAGAGCATGTGTGCCCTGTCCTTTTCTATGGGTAGCCCCCTTGTGGTAGTGTCACCTCTGGGTGTGCCTTGACTGCCCATTGGTTGTGTCCTGTCTTACTGACATATTGGTTGAATGTCTGTGTGTCATGATGTCTCTGGCACTCCCTCCAGTGTTTATTTAGTCTAAGTGTATTTACATTAACCCCTTGTATATTTACAGTGATGCATATCACCACATCCCCCCTTTTTTTGTGTTACATATTTTCTGTACAGTATGAAAGAAAATTGAACAAAATAGGTAGATAAGGGATGACATGTACAAATCATGATGACAGTGATGATTATACAATACTAAATAAAATGTATGAGTCCAAAGTTCATGAATTAATATGGTCGAGTGGCTTTCTTGTTTTGTTGGTGAAGTGGTGATGTTGATGGTGGCATGTCCTTGTGAACGCCATCAGTGTCCCTGTGCTTAAAGAACCAAGAAGTGGTCAAATCACTTTCTTGTCTGATTTGGACTCTTTTTTTTTCGATGCTTGTGGTAGTGATGTATGTAATCTGTGTCGCCCTGCCATGGTATGTCATTGTACTGAGCTGAGCAGTAACAGTATCCCGCATTTGCAGAGTTGTACCATGTCGTACCAGTCGTAGTTCCATTGTTGTTGTTTTTATTGTGCTTGTTGTCGATGTTGTTGTCTCTGGTATGCTTCTTGATGTTTTCTTCGTTGTTGAATTTGTAGGTTTTGTTGTGTTTGTTGCGCTCAATGACCACCCTCTGTGGATAATACGAGTCCTTCACACAGTTACTCATGTTAGCGTCCTTTGTGGCATCTGCTGTTTCCTTGAGCATGCCGTCACTGAGACCGTGGCGCTCCCCGTCTGGAGTCATGTCCGGTTTACTTGAATCAGCTTTGGTTTGTCGATGCTCTCCGTCTGGAGCCCTTTCTAGTTCACCTGTGTCAGCTGAGGTTTCTTGATGCTCCCCGTCCGGAGTCATTTCAGGTTCACTTGAATCGTCTGAGGTTTCGTGATGCTCCCCATCCAGAGTCAAAATGTTCAGGAATGCATTTGCTTGCGGAGAGGCTCGAGCAGATGAGGTTTGAAGTAACGTGGAGTCACCGGAGTCACCAGTAGTCTCACTGTGATTGTCCAGTGCCTCTGTATATTCTAGCTGAGATCTGTCACGTTGCACATCTGGTATGGGAAGTGGGATGCCGTCGTCACTTGCCGCACATACAGTGGGTAGAGCCTCAGTGTCTTCTTGTCGGTCAGATGAGCTGGGTAGACTGTCAGAGTCTTCTTCTGGTGGTTCAAATAATCTGGGTGGACTGTCATATCGCTTTGTTGTTCACTTGAGCGTGGTAGACTGTTATAGTCATCTTGCTGTGCACTTGAGGTTGCGAGACCTTCATAGTCTTGTTCATGCAAGGACTGCGCTGTGGAGTCTTGTATTGCTTCCATCGTGGAGTCTGTCCACAAGCTCGCTGTGGAGGCTTGTGTCACTCTCTCTGTGGAGTCTTGCAGCGTTCCCTGTGTGGAATCGTGCATTGGTCTCGCTGTGGAGACTGTCATCGCTTTCTATGTGGAGGCTGGGACCCTTTGTGGTGCGTGGACCACTCTCTGTGCGGCAGCAGGCCGCTCTCTGTGGGCTTGTACCGCTCTCTGTCTCTTGGCATCAGGTCGCAGCATAATCCGGCATTCACGAGTCGGGATGCCGTATATGCTGGGCTGAAGATCCTCAAATCCAAAGAACTTATCCATATCTGTGTCGGATTCGTCACTGTACAACACATCGCATTGCGGTTCGGATTTGGTACTGGGGTCGCCATCTCCAAAGATGAAATCTTCGTCTGTGTTGTAGTCTTCAAGGACCATATCATCATTTTCTGTGTCGGAGCTCTCATTGTGCTCACGATGTCCAAAGAAGTAATCAACGTCTGAGTCGTAGTCGTCAAGGACTAAATCATTACTTTGGCCGGTGCTAATTGCTTGTTGCAGGGTTCTGCGGAGGTTACTTTCAGCTACTGGTCGAAGCTCAGGCATTGTGCTGTCGTTCCAGGTGAAAGAAAAGTGTTTTCCGGCTTTAAATTTTTAAAAAACTGTTTTGGGATATTTCCCCTTTAAGTGGGTGTGGTCCAGGGCCTCTGACGTCATGACGCTGGTGACGTAGAGCACAGGAGTGGATTGCGTATGTGTAAATCGCTTCGCTTTTACTGTGCGCCATTTGCACAACTGCGCATGCGCGGCTTCTCGCACATGTGGAAAATACTGGGCGTCATTCTCCGCCGGCGGGAGTCTCCGTTTTGCCGGCGCCCGGGGGTATCCCGACGGCGTGGGGCTGCCCCACAATGGGAAACCCCATTGACCGGCTGGTGTTACGGAGACTCCCGCCAGCCGGTCGAAGCAGAAATGTGGCGGGGCGGGTAGGAGAATTTTGCCCACTGTTTTGCCGGTAAGCTTCTTTTGTGGAACTGCGCATGTGCGGCTCCTTTCTCAAGATGGCTGCCAATCAAAACTGCCATTTTCTGCATTTGCAGGCCTACCTTCGCCTCATGGTGAGTATTGGCACCTCTTTTACCATTCTCTCTTGTGTGTTCCTCGCAGAATTTTTGAATCTTGTCCAGGACTGTCTGGAAGTCTCTCTTTTCTTGCCCTTTGGAGTACTGGAAGGTCTTGAAGATTTCTTCTCCACTTGCACCCCCAATTGTGAGCAGAAGCTTTATTTTCTCTTCATCCGCCACGCCATCTAGGTCGGACACTTACAGGTAGATCTCGAATCTCTGCCTGAATGCACGCCAGTTGGCACTGAGATTGCCGTGGCACCTGAGCTGCTGTGGAACCGGAATCTCGAACATCATGCCTGGGTGCTGTTGCTGGTAGTCATGGATTTTGAGTTGAACTATGTAGATTTAACAAGCACTAACTGGTACCATGTTGGGTTATGCTTCTTCACGTAGCATAAGCTGCTTCCTTGATGTATACTCTGACAAAGGAAGGTTTAGACTTGGAGATAGATTTAACATATTTATTGAACAGTTAACAATTCTCCTGCTTGAGGTTCGACTCTAATGCTAATCTAACTGTAGTAACTCAATCTAACTAACCAGTCTGCTCTAATCCATGCGGTGGGTGTGATGCTCTGATCTGCCCCTGTGTCTCTGAGTGTCGCCTATGGAAAGAGGAAGAGCATGTGTGCACTGTCCTTTTATGTGGTAGTGTCACCTCTGGGTGTGTCTTGACTGCCCATTGGTCGTGTCCTATCTTCCTGACCTATTGGTTGAATGTCTGTGTGTCATGATGTCTCTGGTGCTCCCTCTAGTGTTTATTTAGTCTAAGTGTATTTACATCAACCCCTTGTGTATTGACAGTAATGCATATCACCACACTTGCCAACTCTGGGAAAGAGCACTTAAAAAGTATTTCATTGTCTCTAAGTCACTTTGGGACTTCCCAAGGTCTTGAAAGGTGTTGCATAAATGCAGGTCCTTTCTTACAATACCACAGCAGTGTACTTGCTCACTGAGTCAGGATAGAGCTTGGAAAATTCAATGTCATGTTACAGACAGGAGAGAGAGAGAGAGAGAGAGAGAAACTGAACTTCTTTACCCTCTCTCCACCTCTTGGTAAGCAGAGGTGTTTTTGAATTAATTTTGAAATAGATTGTGGCATGTTCCCCTAATCCCTCAGTTTGTGTGATCCAATCTAGTAGTAACCTACAGCAAACTCAAGTCATGATTAATCAGTAGGCTAGTTTATTCACACTCAAACCTGGGGTTAGTGGTGGGAAAGAGTTGCTGAGTGGGGGGTGGCAGTTGTTCAGTGTTAGGGATGAGTATTTGCAGCCTCACATGCAGACACCCACAAACGTATACAAACATGTAAGCATACGTACAGTAAGGGGGAATGGAAAGAGGAAGATTTACAGCAATGGGCAAAAACAACAAAAGAACCACAGAAATGATTATTATTCCATGTGATTTACAGAATTCGAGAAGTCAAAGATCAGAGGGTGTTTTCTTTCCTGGTAGAGTTCAGTCCAGATAGGTTTCTGATTGGAGACAACAACAGGAAAATCCTTGAAATGAATGATTCTGCAAATTGATGGAATTTCTGTGCTTAGACCGCTTAGCAGGATTTCACCCGGAGCGAAGTGGGAGCTAAGATTCCTTCAGGTATATTGAGGTTCAGTGACACTTGTCCTTGTTATCAAGCCAACTGGTGAAGTCAGTTTGTGTGTTAGTCACCTAGTTTTGTGATTACAATGGAGTGGGAGATTCCACAAGGATGGGAGAGGAACTATTTTAGTTCTTACAATCTATTTTCGAATCTTTGAGAACAGATGGTCAATATTGTTAGCCATTTGATTTGTAGCAGCCATTTGGTGGTTCAGGAGAAGTCCATTTTATAACAGCAAAAAATAACAAAATTCTGATACATACACTTCTGGATTGTTTTTCATGTCTTACTGACATAACAGTAAAAAATAAATGTTGCTTGTGTCATAACCTGCGTGGAGCACATGGGCTGAATTGATTGTTTTCCCCGTGTGGCTTGAGGAGTATGAGCTTCCCGCTAACTACGGGGCTATTACCGTGTATATATGGGGCGGAATTCACTGACAAGGGGGCTATGTCCCCACTTTCCTGGAGAAAGTCCAGAGTGATCCTCCACTTTGCAGGGGGCTAGCAGAGCCCCGTAGTGCTCCTCGCAGCTCCGGCTGCCGATACGGGGCCCTGCACTTCCGGCAGAGTAGCTCTTTCCACGTCCACCTGGTGAGCCCTGCATGCAACCCTTGGGATGACAGAGGTGGTGACCGGGTGCGGAAGTGTTTGTATGTGTGTGTGTGTGTGTGGGTGGGGGGGTTTGGTGAGAGGGAGGGGGGTGATGTGTTGGGTGTTCTGGATCACAAACAGGTCACCAACACTGGAAGTGATGCAACCCTATTTTATTATAAGGTTAACTATATTAACATACTTGAACCGTGGGTAAATGCAATACCAGCTTTAACTGTTGACCCTTGCCTAGTCCTAACCAGGTGGTGCACTCAGCACATGGTGAATGTCTGTGTTGCAGGCTGTGAGCTCTGTGCTCCGAGCTGGCTGCTACAAGAATGAGCGGGAACTCTCCTGTCCCCTGTCTTTATAGTGCATGTGCTCTCACTGGTGATTGGCTGCGGTGTTGTGTATGCCGATTGGTCCCACTGCATGTCCATCAGTGTGTGTGTGTGTTTGTGTGTGTCTGCACCATAATATACTGGTGTATATTATGACATCCCCCCTTTTATATAAAGAATATGTGCCTGCGTGACAATAAATATTGTGTAGAGAATGTACCTGACTATTCGTGTGCGTGTTATTTACATGACTATGTACATGAGGTTAATCTATTTACACGGGAAGGTGCCTGGTGCAGAGAAATAGGGTGTCACACCAACAACGAAATGAACATTATTTACAAACTACTGGAACAATGAAACAGGATAACAGAACAGATCAAAGAGTCCAACATTGTAAAACTCATAAGTCAAGTCTCTGAGGTGGGTGACGAATTCTGGCTGACCGTCAGGGTGGCACACCACTCGTCATCTGGATCAATGTTGTGCACCGACAACGGCTGGTGGTTTTGTTCGGGGACAGCCTGTTCTTTGTTACAACAGCGACTCGAAAAGACTCAGGACATTGCCGCTTTAAATGGGTGGAGTCACAGTTGCCGCACATCGTGACGTCAGTACGCTCGTTGCGCCACCACGCATGTGCGATGCGGTCCTGCGTGGTGCGCGCCTGCGCATCACGTTCCTCCACACCACCGTCCCCTCGTTTGGCGCGTACAAGCACGGGAGGCTGCGAAAAGCACGCTAAATTGCCGCCCTCATCCAGGCTGCAGCCTTGGAGGTGTTCAATTGTTTGGACCCGTTCCGCCTCGTGGGGACCTTGCCGTGCCGTTTCAGCCGCCTGTATGTGGGAGTACCGGCTGGTGGCATTTTCATGCAGGACACAGGTCTCGATGGCAGTCGCTAGGGTGAGTTGGTTAACTTTGAGGAGCTGCTGACGCAGGGGGTCCGACAGAACACCAAATATGATCTGGTCACATATCATGGAGTTGGAGATGGGCCCGTAGCCGCAGGACTGCTCAAGGATGTGGAGGTGTGTTAAAAAGGATTGGAAAGGCTTGTCCTTACCCTGCAAGCGCTGCTGGAACAGGTATCTTTCGAAGCTTTCATTGACCTCTATGCTGAAGTGGGTATCGAATTTGAGGAGAACCGTCTTGTACTTTGTCTTGTCCTCGTCGTCTGTGAATGTGAGGGAGTTGAAGATGTGGATGGCGTGTTGCCCGGCCGTGGAGAGGAGCAGGGCACGCTTCCTGGTGTCCGAGGCGTTCTCCCTGTCCGTGGCTTCGAGGAAGAGCTGGAAGCGCTGTTTAAAAATCTTCCAATTGACCCCGAGATTGCCGGCGATGCGGAGCGGCAGCGGGTTGATGTTCTCCATACTTCAGGATGCCAGAATGCTGATTAGTTGCAGGTGGGTCTCATAAGTGCTAGTATGCAACCACTCCTTGTACCATGATGTGTTGGGTGTTCTGGATCACAAACAGGTCACCAAGACTGGAAGTGGTGCAACTCTATTTTATTATAAGGTTAACTATATTAACATACTTGAACTGTGGGTAAATGCAATACCAGCTTTAACTGTTGACCCTTGCCTAGTCCTAACCAGGTGATGCACTCAGCACATGGTGAATGTCTGTGTTGCAGGCTGTGAGCTCTGTGCTCCGAGCTGGCTGCTACTAGAATGAGCGGGGTAGTGTGAAGTGCTGCGGTGATCTTGCACCTCCCCTGCGGGTGTCTCTGTCACAGACCCCATCAACTCCTCCTCCATCAGTGTGCCTGATGGCCCCAAGGTTATTCGATTGGCTGAGAATGCAACCTGAGCGAACTCGTGGTCCTCCCCCGCCACCTGACACTGCCAGTCTTGGAGTCCCACTCTCACCTCGACCAGAGACACCATGCCCACGGCCATGGAGCATATGGACTGGACCACCTCCTTCTGGGACTGTGCCACATCACTCAGTGACTGTGCTACCTCCTTCTGCAACTGGCTCAGGTCAGCCAGTGCCCGGGCAATGCTGACGAAGCCCTCAGCCATAACCCGTTGTGACTGAGCCAAATTCTGGAGCGCCGCAGTGATGTCTAGGTGACGCTGTACATAGCTGTCTGTGACAATGCAGCACTGTCCTGTGCCTCGGCCACCGCCCGCACAGAGTGCCCATGCCTTGTACATCTTAACTCATGGCCCTTACCTTCGCCCCCACAAGGCTTCCACTACAGACGCACCTGTTCAGTGTTGGCCTGGGTAGCACACATTGTCAGACTCCTCCAATTGCAGCTGCAAGCACTGGGTGGTTGCTGTTAGCCCCTCATGTAGTCCCTGGCTCTGTGTCTGCATCTGCATTATCGACGGGAATGACTTTTCCAGAATCCTGTGATGGAAAGTCCATGTCATTCCAAGACTAGTGCACTGGGGTGTTTCGGTCTGGTGTTTGGAGTCTGATGCCTCCTTGTCACTCCATTCTTCTTGGGGCGGGAGACTCCAGTTAAGCCGTTTCATCGCCAGGCGATCCTGCAACACACAAGGCAATATGCATGATTAGACCGCTGGTTGGGGTCGTGCGAGAGTGGTGAGGGGGTGGTGAGGGGAAGGTGGGGTGAGGGTAAGGGGGGGGGGGGTTGGGTGGGGGGTCATGCCACTCAGGTCATGGGAAACCACAGTGCTGTGGGATCTCACTTGGTTGCCCGATGTTGACCTCTGCCTTGGCGACTGCAATCTCTCTGAGCCCACAGACCCCGTCCAGTGCCCGCCTCTCTGCAGTGGTATGGGGCAGCTGGTCCGGTGGTCCCCCTCTGGACTTCACTTCTCTCTCCGATTATGTGCCACCTTCTGCTGGGTCGGCTAGACAGAAAGCGCATGGTGTTAGACTGTCGGAAGCGGGCAGCATGGAGTGGGCAGTTGGTTGTATTTGTGGCCAAGGCTCACAGCTATGGCCGGTGCTGCAGGGTGGGGAGCGCGCACACTGCCGGTGGTGATGCATTATCAATTACGACGAGACGAGAGTAGAGTGTAATCGAGGTGTTATTAAGCAGAGATGTGTAGCCTTCTGCAGCTGCTGCCGAAATGGCTGCAGCTCGGTGAGCACACACATTTATACTCCGCCTACTGGGCGGAGCCAGCAGGCAGGGGTATACCCCCGTACCTGTAGTACAGGAGCCTTACCTTATTACATCTTGTATGTGATATATACAACAGTGGTGACTATCACAGGTGGGTGGTGTTTGTTCGCCCTCCAGGTGGAGGGAGGGGGTGGGTGGTGCGATCCTGGTGTTTGGAACAGGGCTTGGTGACAGGGATACAGTGCTGCCTCCTCCCCCTGGCCACCCTGAGGAGGTCATGTGGCTTTTGTCGGCACTGCTGTCTGGTCCTGGTGGTGGGATCCATGGCCTCTGCCACCTGCACTCAGGCCCAGTGCATGGTGGGTGCCAGCCTCCTTCCCACCCCAGGGAACAGTGTGACCCACCTCTCCTCCATGTTGCCTCGCAAGGCCTCCAGCTCTGCATCTGCAAATCCGGGAGCCACTCTCCATCTTGCCATCTTGTTAGCTGGGATGAGTATGTGTGGGGAGTGGAGTGCTAATATGCGGCTGCAGCTTGTCTGCATCTCGAGTATCAATCCTGACCCCGGCGAATCGGGCACCATTTTTCATTGGAATCGATCAAGTTCCACGTGGTGCCGGTGCTAGCCCATTAACGGGTCATGAAGTGCTCTGGGACCAGCGCCAATTTTCTTGTAGATGTCCACCAATTCAGCCTCGGCGTCAAAACTGAGTCTCTGAAACAGAGAATCCTACCCTATACATGTTGAATACAGTGAAGGGCTTTGAGTTCTTGGGCTAGACGGGCAGCAGAAGCTCCTACTTTTTATCCAAAGTTGGAAGACTAGGGTTGTACACACAACAATGCCTCACGGGCTTGAGTCAAGGTATTCTAGAATGCCGATGTGGTTATACATGGGAGCAGAGAACAACTGGTTACTGATCTGCAGCAGAAAGATAAATTGTTCATAAGAGCTGGAGTCATTAATTTGATTGGTGCCTGATGGCGGCCATAGAATACAACGCAAGATTATCAAATGAAAAATCCAACATATCAATTGAAGCTTTATCAAAGGGTCATCTGGACTCAAAACGTTAGCTCTTTTCTCTCCCTACAGATGCTGCCAGGCCTGCTGAGATTTTCCAGCATTTTCTCTTTTGGTTTCAGATTCCAGCATCCGCAGTAATTTGCTTTTATACCATTTGAAGTTCCTTTTTCTGCACACCTGACCTCAAGCTTTCTTCACCTGATGGCCATGTACATCTGTGTACCAGTAAGGTTTTTGGATGGTGATCGGCAGATGAATTCTGTTTGTTTTTTTCTCTCCCTCCCTAATATAGAGGCACTGAAGCCATTTGTAGAATCTTCAGTTACGGCTTGGTTGAGGCACACAATGATCAAACTTGGGATCTTCTTATCTGCATGTTTCAATCCCCATGGTTTATTTGCGGCCTAAATCAATTGAATGTCACTGAAATCATACAGAACATGGAACTGTACAACACAGTACAGGCCCTTCGGCCCACGATGCTGTGTCAAACTAGTCTGAAACTAAGATCAAATCAACCTACTCCCAATCATTCTATTATCCTGAATATTATTTACTTAAATTGGTAGTATTTTACAATCATTTCCTCCAAGAAAATTCCATTAATATGATAAAAAGCTTTTCTGCAAGCACATAGTGGTCCAGGATAATTGGACCTAAGTTGGAGTCTATCTTTGAAAAGCCATATTTAAAGTTCCAAACATGTAGGGCAGTCAGGTACCATGGCAACACTGACAAACCAGTCCGTACTTGTCAGTCAAATACCACATACAAGTTAAATATCAGCTTTTCAAAGTCATGCAACAGGTCATTGACATGTCACAGGAATGTTTTTTTTTAAACTGGAATTGGAAGAAGTCGATCTGACCAATTAAATCAGTCAAGAGATACAACAGGAAGCTGCCAGAACCAATCTGGTCTTTTGGAGAGAAGGTCCAAAGGCTATTAGACATCATTTATAGCAAGTCCGGCCAGGCATGACGCAGACAAGGGGATTCCTCTGGGGTTACAGAGCTAAGTACCCCCCCCCCCCCCCCCCCCCCCCGGGAGAGGTGGGCGGGGGGGGGGAGAGGAGGAGGAGGGGGCGGTGGTAAAGGAACATACCCGGAGCTGCCAGGTTGACACTGCAATGTGCCAACCTGGCAGTGCTAACTTCTGCCAGAGGTTAGCCCATAAGCGGGTGTGTATCTGTATGGTGGGTGGGGGAGACAGTGAACATTGAAGGGGGGGAGAGAATCTGCTGGAAATGACTGTTGGGGGGAATGTAGGAGTGATCTGTCGGTGATGACAGTCGGGGGGGGGGGCCTGGGATTTGGGGGGGAGAGCCGCGAGACATCCGAGATGTGGTCTGGGTGCCGTTCGGCTCCAGCGCTGGGGCACTCTTTAAAGATGGCACCCTTACCTGTTTAAAGCCAGTTCCCGGCTCTAAGAGACTCCACCTCACCAGGGTGATGGCATTAACTAAACCCACTCACTTCTTTTTCTAAGAGGCTCCAAAATCCATGAGAAACTCCATTGATTTCATCAGCGGGATTCACACTGTTTTTCTCACCAGGACTGACAATTTGCCATTTTTTGGTACGTTGTATTTACATATCTGCTTATTTTGTGTGTTTCCCAAGGTTGTGTATGAAGTGGAATGGTATGGCCACCAAGACCCAGACATTTCCAAAAAGCTTTCCATTAAATATATGAGGGTTTGTGTGGTAATATTACCATCCGCCAGAATATCTATCAGTTGGATCTTCCAGATTCAATGTAATCGAGGAGGCCCACCTTCCAGCCTTAGAGTGTTCCTGGAGATCCGCCTTCTTACTTCCGGAGCTCCATCTTCTTTCTTCGTTGGTGGGCTAGTGATGTTGGACGCCTATTAAACATAACACCCAGATTTGATGGCAGAACGCCTGCCATCAAACACACTCTGCCACAGAATACGGTACTAAATCCCTGCATGCATAATTAATACAGACTGTTTTCTGCCGGTCTCTGCCCCTGCCACAGGACATAGTCCCAGATGGGAGAATTCTGCCCTTTGGATCTGACTTCAAGAGTTTTTGTTGGACCATTTGCTTCCAGTTACAACTGCTGTGGTTCTGATCCCCTTTACCTGCAGTATGACAGGGGGATTGAGCGAAGGCAATGCAGAGAAGGAAGAAGGGTAGGATAGTTTGCAGAAGGTCATAGTCAGCAGGGAATATCAGGGACCTTTTCTCAGACTTCAACCTGAAGGAGTAATGCGGGCAACCTTTCCAATTTACAAAGGTGGTACCCACTGAAATCTAATGGACAAATCTGTAGCCTCAGAGCTGTTGCTATTTTTATTTGGCTCTGAGTATGGCGGTCAATATGGTCGCCTTCCTTAATCCTAATTACATTTTGCTCCAGAGTCACCAGGTATCTTTCGATACCACCACAAGTTTCAAAACCGAATACTGATCAAAGACTCGATACACCAGTTAGTTAGTTCAAAGTCAATGCTTATTTATTTACACACACAGTTAAATATACTCATGCACGAAACTCTACAGACTAAACTATCACTACTGCTAAAGCCTATACTTAGCATTGGGCGCCCACTCAGTCAGAGGAACAATGGCCGTTGTTCGGCTCTGAGGCTGCTGGGGTCGAAGTGGTGAAGGGGAACAGCTAAGGTCGTCTGTCTGGTAGCGTGCGTTGACCTTGGACTTACTTGCTTCTGGTGCAGCTGGTGGGCAGGTCTCTCCTCGGTGAGAGCCGGGTCCAAGAGAACGATTCTCTCTTGGGGGCTCCTTCTTCTACCCAAAGGGGCTTCGCGCTCTTTTGGGCGGGCCTTGACTTGGCCCCAATCAATTGGGCCGTTTCTTGATCATTCATATTGATCTCATCCAATAAAGGGGTGGATGCCCTGATGGCTAGGCGTGTCCTAGGTGGCCGTTGGCCTTCTTTTTCTCGGTCTCCTCTGGCGCCGGGGTGTCTGCTTCAGTATCGGTTACTCAAATGTTACTCTTTTGTTCCCAGAGATGTGACATTAGTATGCTAATAGGCCTACAGTTTGGGGCTTGTCTGGGAGCCACGGCTCCAATATGCAGACAAACCCTGAACCTGCTAGTTTTCTCAGCATTGTCCATTTTCCCTGCAATCTTTGCAAAGTGTCCATTTTGTAATCGGGAATTGGCCATCCCAGATGGCTTCAGAGCCCAGA
This sequence comes from Scyliorhinus torazame, assembly GCF_047496885.1. Classification (NCBI taxonomy): domain Eukaryota; kingdom Metazoa; phylum Chordata; class Chondrichthyes; order Carcharhiniformes; family Scyliorhinidae; genus Scyliorhinus; species Scyliorhinus torazame. Next base: position 189,508,832 of record NC_092707.1, on the reverse strand, counting down.
GATGGTGGCACTGCCAGTGGCTGTGAAGGTGAATGCGGCCATGAATTTATTTGTGCGGAATCCTTCCAGGCTGGAGCAGCTGTCATCTCCAACATCTCCCAGTTTGCTGTCCAATGTTTTATAAGAGAGACAACTGATGGTCTGTATTGTAGGAGACGGTAGTATATTGCATTTTCTCAAACCCAAACATGCAGATGGAGCATACAAGTGCTTTTGCAATGTAGTTGGCTACCACATCGTGCAGGGTGCTATCGACTGCCCATGAGTGGCTTTATGGGTGCTACGTCTCAATGCTCAGACATACCTCAACTGCAAAGGGTTTCACTCCCTGAGTGTACAGTTATTGTGCGATCATGCTCTGTAAATCATGCAAGTGAATGCCCAGCATCCTGGCAGCAGTCATGATCGCTTTGTCCTATTGCTTGCTGTAACAGAAGTATTTGAGCCACCACATCGAACCAGAGGGGAGCCACTAAGGTTGATCTGCTGACCCATCAGACTCATGATTGTCATGTGCAACCTAATCACATTTGGGCAACATGCATATGATGAGAGTCCTGTTGCCACATGAAAGAATATGGGGCAGGGTATTTAGACTGTGCCATTTAGATGCTGCTGCCTCCAGTCACGTACCATCTTGTCCTAAGAAAGTTCAGTGAGTGCGGTGCAATGTTTTTGAGTGACATGCCTATCATAACTAAATAGCTGGTAGCATGTGCAAGCTTTAGATGTGGGCTGAGTGTGAGGGTGAAACGAGGCTATGGATGTGTGGTATGAGTTGTGACTGATAGATTGTGGTTAGGTGAGCAATGCAGGGCTGGCGAATTGAGCAGTGAGGCTCGTGGTTCATGTTTGGGGAGATGGTAATTGAAGATACATTTATCAATGCTGGCCACTTGTGTGAGGTCATAGAACTGCTTGGTGCAGAACTGCATCAAGTACTTGGGGCTTGAATCCTGGCATTGACCACAATGGTTATCTGCTACTTCACAGCTCCAGGGTCCCAGGTTTGATTCCTGGCTTGGGCCACTGTCTGTGTGGAGTCTGCACGTTCTCCCTGCGTCTGCGTGGGTTTCCTTCGCGTGCTCCGGTTTCCACCCACAAGTCCTGAAAGATGTACTGTTAGGTAATTTGGACATTCTCAATTCTCCCTGTGTATTCGAACAGGTGCCGGATTGTGGTGACTAGGGGCTTTTCACAGTAACTTCATTGCAGTGTTAATGTAAGCCTACTTGTGACAATAAAAAATATTATTATTGACTCAGTGTTTGCCTGGAGGGCCTTCTTGCCCCCCCCCCCTCCCACTTAGATACTGTTCCCCAGTGTCTTCCAGCACTTGTAGCAGGCAGGATACAACTCCCCCTTTTCAAGACACAAGCTGGCTAGAAGCAAGATAGGCTCTATGTGGTGCTATCCTTTTGTGAACTTGGACTCTCTGTTCAGGTGTGCAACCACTTAGCACCAGGTTCAGCAATAGGCCCCATGCTACTATCATTTAATTGAGCAGACATCACAATGTTTAGGTGCTTTGGCACCCTGTCCAGTTTTTCGCCCCCACAAAGGTTTCAGTGACGGAAAATTAACCGAAGCCTAGTAAAAATCCCCAATAAGGATTTGGGACATGGTGACATTCTCCACTTACGTTTCCTTTAAAAATAAATCTACTTTCTGGAATCGGGTAGTATGTTCGAGAGAACAGAACTTGGTGCATTCCGTGACTGAAAACAGGAAACAGATGGGAGCTGATTAAGAAATTCAGGTAATGAGGAACAGGGCTGTTTTAGTGCTACTGTTATTCTGATAGCAGCTGCCTCTCTTTTCCGTTCATTTACTCAGGTTGCATGTTTTCCTTGAGCCCACACATACTTTAACATCTTGCCGATTGAACTCTCTTGGTGCGGCTGTCCAGAATAGAATAAGGAAGCTTCCTGTTGATCTCATTCTAGTGCAGGTGGTATCCCACCTCAGCTTCTTCTGTATCCACACATATATTAATTGGCAGCCTCAGCTGAAGTCAATCAAAGCTGGAACTAGAAGGCATTTCTTTTATCTTCATTCCTGTAGCAAATGAACATGAAACACCTGGGGAAAATAGCAGTGATCCCATGTTTTGTAAGGGCCCCGAAGAATCCAGAACGAGTTTTAAGGATACAAAATAATAACGCTTATTTACTATAGCAATATATACATAACAGTAGCAGTAACTTCCCTTGCTACCTTCTCCTTCCTCCTGGTTCCTGGACTGGCCAGCTTATTTATAGTAGGAGTTTCTCCGCCCCCCTCATTGGGGAAGTTCATACTCCCATAGGATTGTGGGATAGTCATTAGTCCCTAGCCAATCGTCAGGAGGCAGGTTATAACATCCCTCCCCCCCCAAAGTCCAAGGAAACCACCGTAGGCCCTGGCGAAGGAAGGCGTCGAACTCGTTTGGCCGCAGGCCGGACGCCATTTGCACGCGGCGCTGGATCAGGCGGCATATAACGAGACGGAGACCGGCGCTTCCGTGATGATCGGCGCGGTTGTACATCCACGGCCTGTGGACCCGAGGATTCCCCCTCTGATTCATCCTGTGTCTCCATCTCGGAGTCAGAGTCTGCTGCCTCCGTCATGTCAGCGTCTCTATCCCCATTCGGTCCCGTCACGACCTGCGCAGGCTTCGAGTGAGGCACCACTGGAAGATTTGGAGGACTACCTTCCCTTGTTTCTGGTCTTTGCCGCTGTTGAACTGAGCTCCGGGGGCGGGGAATCTTTTGCGGGGATGATCTTCTGGACCGGACGTGGTCTACATGTTTTCGCTGGAGACGACCCTGGGCTTGCACTTGGTACGATATAGGGCCCGTTTGGCGAAAGATTACACCAGGAACCCATTGGGCACCACCAGCAAAATTCCGCACGAATACTGGGTCACCGGGCGCAAACTGCCGAATCGGACGATGCCGAGACAATCCCTGTCCCTGCCGTTCTTGTGTGCGGCGTACTTTTGCGCCAATGTCCGGGAAGACCATACTAAGGCGGGTGCGAAGTCTCCGGCCCATTAGGAGTTCTGCGGGAGCTACCCCAGTCACTGTATGGGGGGTGGTCCTGTACGTAAACAAAAACCGAGCCAGTCTCGTGTCCATTGATCCGGAAGACTGCTTCTTTAGGCCTCTTTTGAATGTTTGCACTGCACGCTCTGCCAACCCATTTGAAGCCGGGTGGGAAGGGGCAGTGCGGATATGGCGGATGCCGTTCGTCTTTGTAAACCTAGCAAACTCCTCACTCGTGAATGGAGTGCCATTATCCGTGACCAGCACCTCGGGGAGGCCATGCGTGCTAAATGATAAATGCATTTTTTCAATTGTTGCGCAGGACGTTGTCCCCTGCATCTTATGCACCTCCATCCATTTGGACTGGGTGTCAATTAGTGGAAGGAACATGGATCCCTGAAAAGGGCCTGCGAAATCTGCATGTAAGCGTGCCCAAGGCCGCCCTGGCCATTCCCAGTGATGTAGGGGCGCGGCCGGCGGAAGCTTCTGATGCTCCTGGCAAATGGAGCAGTTTTGGGCCACCTTCTCAATGTCGGTGTCGAGGCCTGGCCACCAGACATAACTCCGGGCCAACATTTTCATCTTGGTCACGCCCGGATGCCCATTGTGCAAGTCTGATAATATCAGCTCCTGGCCTTTTTCCGGGACAATCACACGCGTCCCCCACAAGAGGATGCCGTCTTCCACGCTGAACTCTGACAGCTTGGAGGAAAATGCCCGCAACTCGCCTGGGAGCTGTCTATGCTGCCCACCATACAGGACTATGTGCCGAACTTTTGACAGGACTGGCTCCGTCTGGGTCCACTCACGGATCTGTGATACCGTGACAGGCAAGGTGTCCATAAAAGTTAGGGTTGCGACCACCTCACCGGTCGTGGGGGTCGACATGGGGCCGGTTGATAAAGGCAATCGGCTCAGTGCGTCGGCATTTGCTATCTGCGTACCTGGTTTGTGCTCCAGAGAATACTCATATGCAGCAAGCAACAAAGCCCAGCGCTGGATCCGTGCAGAAGCAATGGGCGGTATTGGCTTATCCTCTCTGAAGAGTCCCAGCAGGGGCTTATGATCAGTCACGATAGTGAAATGGCGGCCGTACACATACTGGTGGAAGCGTTTCACCGCGAAAACCACTGCCAGGCCCTCCTTCTCGATCTGCGCGTACTTTATCTCCGCTGCAGTCAATGTGCGGGAGGCGAAAGCTATCAGTCGCTCGGCCCCGTTCTCCATCTTGTGGGACAGGACAGCCCCAATACCATACGGGGATGCATCACATGTGACGAGCAAAGGCTTTCCCGGATCATAGTGGGTTAGTAACCCAGACGACGACAATTGTTGCTTTACCCGCCGGAAAGCGGTTTCTTGCGGCTGACCCCAAACCCAGGTGTGATTTTTCTTTAGCAGCAGGTGTAAGGGGGCCAGCGTAGTTGCCAGATTGGCGAGGAACTTCCCGTAATAGTTTACGAGACCGAGAAAAGAACGAAGATGCAAAGTGTCAGTCGGGGTGGGGGCATGTTGAATTGCACGCACCTTCTCTGCGACGGGGTGCAGACCCTCGCGGTCCACCCGATAACCTAGGTAGACTACTTCTTTTGCCTGAAATACGCACTTTGTGTGACGTAAACGGACTCCAGCCTCCGAAAGGCGTTTAAGGACAGCCTCCAGATTTTCCAAATGCTCTTGCTCTGACATCCCTGTAATCAACACGTCATCTAGGTAGACAGCCACACGTGGTAAACCTCTCAAAATGCCCTCCATAACACGTTGAAAAATTGCGCAGGCAGAGGATACTCCAAAGGGCAACCATATATATTCGTACAGGCCCCGGTGTGTGTTAATTGTTACATATGGTCGGGAGGCAGGGTCCAGCTCCAACTGCAGGTAGGCGTGACTCATATCTAATTTTGTGAATGAGAGTCCGCCTGCAAGTACAGATCCTCTATGCGAGGCATTGGGTATCGGTCGAGTCGGGAAACTGTATTCACTGTAAGTTTATAGTCGCCACACAAGCGAACTGTGGCATCTGGCTTCATTACTGGTACAATTGGTGCTGCCCAGTCAGCAAAACGGACGGGCCTGATAATACCCAAACTCTCCAAACGAGTGAGCTCCCCTTCTACCTTCTCGAGCAAAGCGTAAGGCACTGGGCGCGCCCGGAAATAGCGCGGCGTGGCTCATGGTTCAACTTGGATACGGGCTACGGCCCCTTTTATTTTCCCCAAACCAGGCTGGAATACCTCTGGGTATCATCCTAGCACCTCAGTCAACCCTCCAGAAACTGTTTGGAGGATGTGCTGCCATTGCAACCGCAAATGGCGCAACCAGTCCCGACCCAACAGGCTGGGCCCATGGCCACGCACTACGATAAGTGGGAAACGCCCCTCCTGGCGTCCATAGACAACAGGGGTCATTGTAGTTCCTGCAATGTCCAGTGGTTCCCCCGTGTAGGTGGCCAACCTGGCCTGTGAGTCAGTTAATGTAAGGGTCTGTATACCCTGCTTGATGCGGTCGAATGTCCTCTGGGCGATCACGGAGACCGCTGCGCCAGTATCCAACTCCATCTCCAGCGGGTGGCCATTGACCCGTACTGTCACCTTAATGGGGGACACACAGGGAGCTGCCACACAATGCAGCTGCAAGCAGTCGTCCTCCGTCTCCACGTCCTCAGGAGTGGTCGCTGCAGGTTCATCTACATGGAAGGTACGGCCTCTGGGCTGGTCCCAGTTACGGCCCCTGGGCTGGTCCCAGTTTCGGTCGGAACGACGGCGCCTCTGGCGTCCCCAGGACCGCCGTCCGCGACGGGGTCGGCGCCTACAAGTCTGACACGGACACGGCTCCTCATCCATTGGCTCTGGAGAAGGCTCCCTTCGGGGAGGAATGTCCGATGGCCACTGGCGTCGGTCTGGTCGTTGCCTCGCCCAAGGTACCGCAGGAGTGCGGGGGGACGTTTTTGGGTGGAAAGGGTTGCGCCCCAAGGCATGCACTTCCATTCCCTGTAGCTCCTGTACTCCTTGCTCTGCGCTCTCTCAGGACAAGACTATTTGTATTGCCTGTTGAAAAGTCAATGTTGGCTCCGCTAATAACTTTCTCTGGGTGGCCGCATTGTTAATACCGCAAACCAAACGGTCGCGTAACATTTCTGACAAGGTCTCACCATAGTCACAGTATTCCGCAATCCCGCGTAGCCTGGATAAAAAATTGGCAAGGGATTCTCCAGGGGTCCTCTCAGCGGTATTAAACCAGTAACGCTGGACTATCGTGGACGGGGTTGGGTTAAAGTGTTGCCCCACTATATTCACAAGTTCGTCAAACTTTTTGGTGTCCGGCGCAGCTGGGTACGTAAGGCTCCTAATCACCCCAAACGTATGCAGCCCGCAGGCGGTGAGCAATATGACCACCTGGCGCTCATTTTCAGTGATATTGTTTGCCCGGAAATAGTAACACATCCGTTGTGTGTACTGGTTCCAGCTTTCCAGCGCAGCATCAAAAACATCCAAACGTCCGTACAGAGGCATGGTATAATAGAAAACAGCTTCCAACCTGTATCCAACAAAAATCCAGGGAGGTGGCTTCAGCAGTGTAGACAGCTATTCACTTTAACCCTCATCGCCAGTTTTGTAAGGGCCCCGAAGAATCCAGCACGAGTTTTAAGGATACAAAATAATAACGTTTATTTACTATAACAATATATACATAACAGTAGCAGTAACTTCCCTTGCTACCTTCTCCTTCTTCCTGGTTCCTGGACTGGCCAGCTTATTTATAGTAGGAGTTTCTCCGCCCCCCTCATTCGGGAAGTTCATACTCCCAGAGGATTGTGGGATAGTCATTAGTCCCTAGCCAATCGTCAGTAGGCAGGTTATAACACCATGCTACCGTGAGTCCGTGGCAAGCTGAGGCCCATCACATTCTTCGATTAGCTGCTGGTTTAGCACAGTGGGCTAAACAGCTGGCTTGTAATGCAGCACAGGACCAATTCCTGTACCGGCCTCCCCGAACAGGTGCAGGAATGTGGCGACTTGGGGCTTTTCCGAGTAACTTTATGAAGCCTACTTGTGAGAATAAGCTATTATTATACTCTATTATTATAATTCATTTTCAAATCTCAGCAAGCAAAATGTATCAAACACAAAAAAAGTATCAGTTGTACTTTCAAGCGTTATGATCATGACAGCTATTAAATTCAATTTTACCAACAACTCTTTTATTTTTCAACACCTGAACAGACACCAAATTATGAAATCGGATTTAATTTCTGTGTTCTTTATGGCTCAAGGTAGTTAGATGTAAATAGTTGGAGCACTTACCTAATCAATGGCACAGAGGAAATAAAGCTGCCTCAGCAAGGGGTGAGACCTAATCAAGGTCTTCAAAATTCTGAAAGCGTGGATACAGAGAGAATGTTTCCTTGTGTGGGGAAGAGCAGTTGAAACTATCAATAAAATGTCACCATGACATCCAGTCGGAAATTCAGAAGAAATTTCTTCACACAAGTGATGGTGTGAATGGGGAGCGTGGCACTGCAGGGAGCGACAAAAGCAAATAGAATAGATAAATAAAAGCAATTACTGCAGATGCTGGAATCTGAAACAAAACCAGAAAATACTGGACAATATCAATATGTCTGACCACATCTGTAGAGTGAGAGTGGAGTTAACATTTCGAGCCTTACTGGCTCCTTGTCAAAACAGGAGGGAACTGAAAATAGGGTCAGATTTATACAGTTCTGGGGGTGGAGGGGGCATAGAGCAGTGGGGCTGGATAAAGGACCAGTGATAGAAGGAGATTGACAAAGATGCTGTGGACAAAAAGACAAAGGGAACGTAAATGATGGTAATCAAGGCTAAGAAGGGTACTGATAGTGGTACATTAAGAGATCAAAATGTGTCAATGGCAGAACAAAGGTAGGCAGTGTGTCAAAGGACAGCTAGGAACAGGGAACAGATGGCCGCAGTGGAATGGGGTGGGGTGAGGGGAGGGGTAGGGTAAAATGGATCAATGGAAGAAATGAAAATAAATTAATAGAAATAAAAATGGTGTGAAGGTGGAGGACCGAGTTCACAGACTGACGTTGCTGACCTCAGTGTTAAATCCAAAAGACTGTAACGTGCCTAATCGGAAGATGAGGTGCTGTTCCTCCAGTTTGCGCTGGGTGTGGTAAACCACTGTTGCACCTATATTAGGTGATGTAAGGTAGGACCTGTACTACAGGTTCGCCGGTAGTCCCTGCCTGCTGGCTCCGCCCAGTAGGAGGAGTATAAATATGTGTGTCCTCTATTCAGCAGCCATTTCGCCAGCTGCCGTGGGAGGCCACACATCTTACTGCAATAAAGCCTCGGTTGTATCCAACTCTGGTCTTTGTTCAATTGATCGCGTATCACTGGGCTTCAGTGGAACGTTGCAGCAGGCCAAGGACGGACATGTGGACATGAGAGCAGGACAATGAGTTAAAATGGCAAGTGACAGAAAGTTCTGCGTCCTGCTTGCAGATGGATCAAAGATGTTCTGCAGAGCATTCACCCAATCTGTGGTTAATCTCTCAAATGTAGAGTAGACCCCACTGGGAGCTGCAAATGCTGACCAGATTAAAGGCACTGCGGTGAGGCTGCTGCCTCGCTTAAAAAGAGTGTTTCGGCCCTTGGATGCTGAGCAGGGAGGAGGTAAAGGGGCAGGTGTTACACCTTCTGCATTTGTATGGGAAGGGGGGAGAGTTGTTGATGGAGGAGTGGACCAGGATATCCTGTGAATGCTGACAGAGGGAATGAGGGGAAGATGTATACGATGGTGGCATCGTGCTGGAGTTGACGGTCCTGGCAGTGGATGATTCTTTCAATCTGGGACGGGAGGAAAAGTGGTGAGAGCAGAGGTACGGGAGATTGGTCAGATATGGCTGAGAACCCTCTCAACTACATTTTTCCACATCAAGGCATGATTATGAAATGGCACTGATACAGTCATCGATGTAAGAGAAAAAGAGTGGTGTGAGAGAGTTGTGGGAGAGAAGTGGAACAAGAAATGCGCCAACAAATGTTTCCTGGTCCTGTCAGTAGAGTGGCACTGAAACAGTCGTCAATGCATCGATAAAAATGTTGTGGGATGAAGCTGGAGTAGGACTGGAAGATGGAATGTTCCACATACCGCAAAGCTGGGGTCATGCGGCTAGCCATAACCACGCCTTTGGTTTGGATGAAGTGCAACAAGTTAAAGGAGAATTTTTTCAGTGAGAGGTCAAGTTCAACGAGATGGGGGAGAGTGGTGGTGGATGGGGATTGTTCAGCCTCTGTTCCAGCAAGAAACAGAGAGCCCTCAGACCATCCTGGTGCTACTGGAGGGATAGAGGGATTGGACAATCATGGTAAAGAGGAGGCGGTTAGGGCTGGACAATTGGAAACTGTTGATATCATGCAGGGTAACGGAGGAATTGCAGATGTTGGTAGGAAGGGACTGGACAAGAGGAGAGAGTATGTAGTCAAGATAGGAAGAAACGAGTTCAGTGGGGCCCACACGATTCAGCTGCTGTTTTGCAGATTAAATTCAAGGAGTGACTGGAACATGGGCAGAATAACGCACAGGGGGTTGCATTGTTCAGTCTTGCTTGTAGACCTGAATATTTTCCTACCATATTTACAGCATTACCAAAGCTCTTTCCACCAAAATGTTTGATGTCTAAACCTAAATTGGTTAGCACTGTTGCTTCACAGCTCCAGGGTCCCAGATTCGATTCCCGGCTTTGGTCACTGTCTGTGCGGAGTCTGCATGTTCTCCACGTGTCTACTTGGGTTTCCTCCGGGAGCTCCGGTTTCCTTCCACAAGTCCCGAAAGATGTGCTGTTAGGTAATTTGGACATTCTGAATTCTCCCTCTGTGTACCCGGACAGGCGCCGGAATGTGGCGTCTAGTGGCTTTTCACAGTAATTTTATTGCAGTGTTAATGTAAGCCTACTTGTGACAATAATAAAGATCATTAATAGGATTAAATTTGAAAGGATTTCCAAAACCACTGTCTGCAGGCACTCAGTAGTGTGGGATTGTCGCTGGTCAAAACAGAGAAATCACTGTACAATTTACTAGCGCTGGTCACGCATCTTAAAATTAATGTTAATTGGTCCACATGACTCATATCTGGTGTTGAATCAACTGTTATGGAATAGTATTTGGCAGCTTTTACTTCATTAGTGAATTGGTTTCTGAGACGCGCTGCCATTATAGTGATGAAGTCATCGTAGGTTGTGTGTGTTAAGATGTTGATCTTCCCTGGGCCACAATATTGATGACCTTTCAAATGCTCTTTGAGAAGCTCGTCAAATTTACTGAGACATTCGAGGCAGGCTAAAAAATTACCTCTTCGATTTGACACTCATGACTCATCATATCCTCTTAAAGGATGTCCCAAGGAAGACAGCAGTCTGACTGTGGCAACGACACATTTCAACACTTTCCTGCAGTAAGAACATTCCTTTTCAAACTGAGCCAATAACACAGAATCAATTCTTTCAGATAATTTACATCTTTGAACGAACGCACACATAACTTTAATATGAGCTTTGGAAGTTTCATGATCAGCAATATCTCTTCCAACATTTCTCCAGTTAGAGTAACCGTCAACAAATGATTGTTTCCCTTTACTACGGCCAGAGAATAATTTCCAAACATACAGCAGAATGCCTGAGAAGTTTCCAAAATAAATCCTCTTTTCCGTCGTGCCATTTCTCTTCACGCTCAAAAAATGGGATCCATGAAGACGTCTAAACTGCTTTCAGCCTCGAACCTCAAACTTTTTTCTCAAATTTTTAATGCTACCGATGTTCTCTGGTCAACTTATGGCAAAATATTATAATAATAATCTTTATCATCACAAGTAGGCTTACATTAACACTGCAATGAAGTTACTGTGAAAATCCCCTAGTCGCCACACTCCAGCGCCTGTTTGGGAACACGGAGGGAGAATTCAGAATGTCCAATTCACCTAACAGCACGTCTTTTGAGACTAGTGGGAGGAAACCGGAGCACCTGGAGGAAACCCACGCACACACAGGGAGAAAGTGCAGACTCCGCACAGACAATGACCCAAGCCGGGAATCGAACCTGGGAACCTGGCGCTGTGAAGCAACAGTGCTACTCACTGTGCTACCGTGCTACCTACCCAGTTGTTCAGATTTTGGCCTTGGGGCAATGTCTTTAGGCTAGGGTTCTTCCCTCATTTCAGCTGCAGAATAATGAGCTTGAGCAATATCTTGTAGTTCCATCCCCATTCCAGAGTCTACTTCTTCTTATTCATGTGTTTCAGGTGATGTGTTGTCTCTGGAAATCGGCGGATCAAAGTCACCGGACAAGTCACCAAAACCTTTGGTGGGTGTTGTTGCTGAGGATGAATGTGCAGTTTGGACACTGCCCAATACTTTAAACCTTTTAAAGTAAAGTGGAACACTGTCTTTTTGACTATCTTTGTCCTCTCGCCTCACCTTCAACATTCATCGTTTTTGACCGCCAGCTTCATATGTCTCCTCATATTGACTGGAGATGATCTGTCTTGATTTCAATGATTCACGAATATGCATCTTCAAAAACTTCTGTCGAATGAAGAAAAAGCAGCCGATTAAACAGAGCTTATGAATTGGTAGGGGCGTAGTCTTCAGAAATTGTGAAAAGAATTGGTGTGAGGATGAGCAAGAGTTCACTGCCGAACTCATACCAGAGTATCTGGCTGCTGGCAACCATTTTTGGGAAAGCTGCGATGTCGATGGTCAAAGGTATCATAAAAGACACCGGCATCGGCCAAAAAAGGGAATAAATTCAACATGCAAAAACAAGAAGAATGAAAATTTTGATTGCTGCCCAGCCTTCTCACTCTCAGCCCTGGCTGACCTCTGGCTCTGGTGCAGTTGTCCCGTTCCCATTGGCCGCTGCTCCCCAATTCCGCGAAGGTGACAATGGCGGTGATTGCTTGGCCTTTTTCGCATCTCCCGACCGCTGCTCTGCTCACCTCCCATCTCGGGTGGCCGTGCCTCGATCCTCGATGACTGCATGTGCTCCTGTCTGGCTGCTGCTGCTGGCCATGTGGCCTGGCCTCTGCTCTCTCAACTTCGCCAACCAGTGGTTATTTCCCAGTCCAGCCCTCTCACTCAAAACCCTTTCTGGCCTCTGGCACTGATCAGGTTGTCCCACTCCAGTTGGCCACTACTCCCCAATTCCCGAAAACCATGACGCCAGCGCTTGGCTGGCTTTCCGACAGCTGTTCTGCTCACCTCTCGCTCGGATGGCTGGGCAATGAGCCTCAATCTTTGACAACCGCATGTGCTCTTGGCTGGCCGCATGGCTGCTGGCTATGTGGCCTGGCCTCTGCTCTCCCGCCCTTTCCGCCTGGTCCAATTGCTGCCCAGCTCCAGCCTCTCACTTTCAGCCCTGGCTGGCCTCTGGCTCAGGTTGAGTCATCCTGCCTTCGCAGCAAGGGGGCTTGGGTCACTGTCTATGCAGAGTCTGCACGTTCTCCCCGTGTTTGCCTGTGTTTCCTCCGGAGGCTCTGGTTTCCTCCCACAGTCCAAAGATGTGCAAGTCACGTGGATTGGCCATGCTAAATTGTCCCTAGTATCAAAAAAAAGGTTAGGTGGGATTCCTGGGTTACGGTGATGGGGTGGAGGTGTGGGCCTAGGTAGGGTGTTCTTTCCAAGGGCTGGTGCAGGCTCGATGGGCCGAATGGCCTCCTTCTGCACTGTATGATTCTACGACAGCTGCTCCCCAATTCTCTGCAAACCAGGATGCCGGTTCTTGTCTGGCCTTCTATGCAACGCCACTCAACTCTCTGCTCTCGCTCGGGTGGCCAGTCCTTGAGCCTCCACAACCACTTGTGCTCCTGGCTGGCTGCCTAGCTGCTGTTGCTGACAATATGGCCTGGCCTCTGTTCTTTGTTTGGTTGCCCACTTGCCCTCCTCAACCCTGACCTGGAGGACAAGAGTCACCCCACTGCCCCTCTCCACGGCCATCAGCCAGCGCCGCTCCATCGCCTCGCTGAGAACGTCACCGGCTCTAGCACCCCGATATTTGGTTGGCGGCCTCACTTTTGCATCAGGGCAGCCCGCCACGTCGAATGCAAGAAACCTGGCTGCTGCTTTACACCTTTGCTCAAAGAAAGTTAAGAAACTTCACAACAGCTCAGGAGATCCATCCCTGAACTGGTCTCATTCTCCACCAACTCTCAACGTCTGGAAATTGTTTGGTCCACTCTAAAGGGGAGCCCACCAATAAGAGCCTAATGTTGTTCCGTATTGCCTGCTGATAGGCTGAAAAAATTTGAATAAGCCTATCAGTGAAATCCGAGCTATCAGGCTCTGACTGGTGCTCCCACACAGCAGTCATCTCCCACTCGGGGGGGCCTCCCATTGGCTGGGACCCCGCACTGCAGCGCTCTCTGTTCCATTGAAATTCCACCTCTGAGAATAGATGCATTTCAAAGGAAGCTAGGCAAGCACATGTGAGATAATAGAACATTTTGATGCTGAATTTAAATGAGGAAAGATGGGAAAGACTAAAGTGGTGCATAAATACCAGCATGCCCGGGTATCGGAGGCAGATGTGCATAATGCGCATTTGATGGTCAACACCGGCTTCATGTTCATCAAATGGAACCCCTTTCGGTTTGTGTAGATCGGCCTGTCATCTGCAGGTGCTCGGAGGGGGGACATGCATCCCATCGATCACCCGCTGGACCCAGGGCATCTTGGCGTTGGCAGCGAGTCCCACTGCCGGGCAACCTGCTGGGCTCGGTCCACATTGAAATGGATGTGTTGTGCCGACTGGGCATATAGGGCACAGAGCTCTGTGAGATTCCTGACAGGCCCCCACTGGGTGCCTCGAAGGACGTCATTGTGTAGAGGTTCAGAGTAACCACCACAAGGAGCTGGTGTCCTCTCCAACCTGGTCCACCGGGTTACACGGTGGCCCCAGTTTGCACTGCACATCCTGCACCTGCATGTCCCCCCCGCCCTCAATCACTACACCCATGGCTCCATTGGGGCCTCTGACCCTGGCGCCAGTCGGCTGGCGAGGCCCATGCCATGTGATGCCCCGCTGGGGGATGGCGTCCGGTTGAGGGGGAGGGGAGGTGGGGGGCTGCATTGTGGGGGTTGGTGGTGTGGAGAGTGGAGCTGGGGTGTGGGAGTGGGAGCACCCATACGGCTGGTGGCGCTCTGCAGAACCAAGGACCAAGGTGGGTTCTCAGTGGGGTGCACATCAAGGTGGCTACCTTGCAGGCCGCGGCAATAGGATCTGTACCTGGACACTGCCTCAGTCCTGTGGGGTATCATCCCGGCTCCACAGCCATCCCCCTGGTCACCCCCCCCCCCCCCCCCCATCGGCCTGGCAGATGCTCCCCCCGCCCCTCACCCCTGTCAGCCCGGCCTATTTAGAACCGGCAGTCCACGGTCGCACCTCTCCGTGTCCTACCTTCTCTCCCTCTTGCATCAGCCATGGCGCCAGATTCTCGATTTTTAAAAGCACAAGTGAACCTCGCCTTCGGGAATTCACCCCAGGTGGCGAGTTATGGAATCCCAGTAGACTAGCGGGTCAGGCCTGCGAATGATATGCCAACGGCGTTTACTGAATGTGCGGTGTGGAACACACTGACGGCGGTGTCGAGGGGACTGGAGAATTGTGATTTGCCGTGAAACCAGCACCCACCACGATTTTGGCGTCAAAACCGATTCTCCGCCCAATCACGTTTCCTGATTCCGGCACCAGCCGATGGAGAATCCAACCCTTTATGTGTGCAATCCAATGTAAAAGTAGTTGACCAGAACACCACTGACTTTTCTTTTGCCAAAACTGAGAACAGCTTTTGAACTATCCTTGTCAAAGTTGCAGCTGTTGTATTATACATAGTCCTCATTTTATCCTGCCTTGTGTTACAGTTAGCCACAGGAAAATTCAGCGAAAGAGATTTCTTGCTGTGATTTTATCTCCTTGTTACATTAACACTCTTGCTGCCTGCAGTGCTGAAACATGTTGAAGGAAAAATACATCGAATAATTGATTCAATTCCTCGTGCTGATGTCGCTGCCACTACTGGCCGTTACCAAGCATGCACGCTGCATTATTTGATATGCATCTGGTGTGTGGGTGGTGGTGGGAGCTGCAACAACAGTCAGACATAAGATAAAGACAGTGTAGCACAATCAATCACTCACGAGACGAGATGAGAAGGAGTCAATCGATGGCTTTATTACGCAGACTTGTTACCCAGCAGCACAGTTACAGAATGCGGCTGCTGGGAGAACCTGGGCTCTTATACTCCGCCTTACTGGGTGGAGCCAGTAGGCGGCTGATCCAATCGGGACCCGGCATCTATCCACCAATAGCCTCTCGGCATCACAGGGTACCGTAATACCCCGAATGCATACCACCACATTCACCCCTTGTTAAAAATGAACCCGGCGGGGGTAGAGGGCCGCATGGTGGTAGGGGTTTCCAGAGTCGGTACCTGGGATGCCACTAACACAGCGGCTATGCTCCGATATCAAACTACTAGCACTGTTTACAATACCGCTTTTATTGGGCAACTGAATTATTTACAGAGGCATTTCTTGATTTGTAATAATGATTCGATGAGTCAAATGGGTGCCCTAGTCGTCCTCCCCGATCGTCTCAGCCCCGGCTGTGATGCAGGCGCTGGCTCGGGCACCGTCATCTCTGAGAGCATAGCGATGTCTCTTCCTGCTTCACTACCCCTAGGCGGGGCCGGGGGAAGGACCGATCCACCCGAGAAAAGGGCGGCTGTGGGGCGCGCCGGTGGGAGGTAGGGGGTGATTGGTGTTGGGGGGGTGTGTGTAGATCTGGCGGGTGCCAGGTCCCGCAGAGAGACCGTGTCCTGTCGGCCGTCGGGGTACGCCACGTAGGCGTACTGAGGGTTTGCATGGAGGAGGTGAACCCTCTTGACCAACGGATCCGGTTTGTGTACCCGCATATGTTTTCGGAGCACAATGGGTCCCGGGGCTGCCAGTCAGGTCGGGAGTGACGTTCCGGAGGAGGAATTCCTAGGGAAGACAAGGAGGCATTCGTGAGGTGTTTGATTTGTTGTGGGACACAGCAGCGACCGGTTGGAGTGGAGGGCGTCCGGGAGGACTTCCTGCCAGCGGGGGACTGGGAGATTTCTGGACCGTAGGGCCAGCAGGACGGTCTTCCAGACTGTTCCGTTGTCCCTCTCTACTTATCCGTTACCTCGGGGGGTTGTAACAGGTCGTCCTGCTCGAGGCAATACCCTTGCTGAGCAGGAATTGACGCAGTTCGTCGCTCATGAAGGAGGACCCCCTATCGCTATGTATGTAAGCGGGGAAACCGAACAGTGTAAAGATGGTGCAGAGGGCTTTCATGACTGTGGCCGCGGTCATGTCGGGGCAGGGGATGGTGAATGGGAAACGGGAGTACCCGTCAACCACGTTCAGGAAGTACGTGTTGCGGTCGATGCAGGGGAGGGGGGCCATTGAAGTCCAGACTGAGGTGTTCAAAGGGACGGGAAGCCTTTATCAGGTGCGCTTTATCATGCCTGTAGAAGTGTGGCTTGCACTCTGCGCAGATTCGGCAGTTCCTGGTGGCTGTTCTGACCTCCTCGATGGAGTAGGGCAGGTTGCGGGTCTTCACGAAATGATAGAACCGAGTAACCCCTGGGTGGCAGAGATCCTCGTGGAGGGTTCGGAGGCGGTCCACTTGTGCGTTGGCACATACGCCGTGGGATAGGGCATCAGGAGGCTCATTTAGCTTCCCGGGACAATACAAGATCTCATAGTTATAGGGGGAGAGTTCGATCCTCCACCGCAAGATCTTGTCGTTCTTGATCTTGCCCCGCTGTGCATTATCGACCATGAAGGCAACCGACCGTTGGTCAGTGAGGAGAGTGAATCTCCTGCCGGCCAGGAAATGCCTCCAATGTCGCACAGCTTCCACTATGGCCTGGGCCTCCTTTTCCACTGAGGAGTGGCGGATTTCTGAGGCGTGGAGGGTGCGTGAGAAAAAGGCCACGGGTCTGCCCGCTTGGTTGAGGGTGGCCGCCAGAGCTACGTCGGACGCGTCGCTCTCGACTTGGAAGGGGAGGGACTCGTCGATGGTGTGCATCGTGGCGATATCTGCTTTGATGCGGCTGAAGGCCTGGCAGGCCTCTGTCGACAGGGGAAAGACAGTGGACTGAATTAGCGGGCGGGCCTTGTCCGCGTAGTTGGGGACCCACTGGGCGTAATAAGAGAAAAGGCCCAGGCAGCGTTTCAGGGCCTTGGAGCAGTGAGGGAGGGGGAACTCCATAAGGGGGCGCATGCGTTCCGGGTCTGGGCATATAACTCTGTTTTGCACTATGTAGCCGAGGATGGCTAAACGGTCGGTGCTAAACACGCATTTCTCCCTGTTGTATGTGAGAT
Organism: Scyliorhinus torazame; assembly: GCF_047496885.1. Lineage (NCBI taxonomy): Eukaryota > Metazoa > Chordata > Chondrichthyes > Carcharhiniformes > Scyliorhinidae > Scyliorhinus > Scyliorhinus torazame. The sequence continues at coordinate 189,491,414 of NC_092707.1, read as the reverse complement.
TCAGGGCGTTTGTAGTCTGGAGGGATTTTCGGAGGTTGGCGTCATGGTCGTTCTGGTCGTGGCTGCAGAGGGTGACGTTATCGAGATATGGAAACGTGGCCCGCAAACCATACCGGTCAACCATTCGGTCCATCTCCCGTTGGAAGACCGAGACCCCATTAGTGACTCCGAATGGAACCCTTAAAAAGTGATAGAGCCGCCCATCTGTTTCAAAAGCAGTGTATTTGCGGTCACTCGGGCAGATGGGGATCTGATGATAGGCGGACTTAAGGTCCACCGTAGAAAAGACCTTGTACTGTGCAATCCGATTGACCATGTCGGATATGCAGGGGAGAGGGTACGCATCCAGCTGCGTGTACCAATTGATGGTTTGACTATAGTCTTTGACCATCCTATGCTTCTCCCCGGTCTTTACAACTACCACCTGACCTCTCCAGGGGTTATTGCTGGCCTGGATTATGCCTTCCCTCAGCAGCCGTTGGACTTCTGACCGGATAAAGGTTTGGTCCTGGGCGCTATACCGTCTGCTCCTAGTGGCGATGGGTTTGAAATCCGGTGTGAGGTTCGCAAACTGGGAAGGCGGATCGACCTTGAGGGTCGCGAGGCCGCAGATAGTGAGTGGGGGTATAGGGCCGCCAAATTGAAACGTTAAACTCTGGAGGTTGCATTGGAAATCCAACCCAAGGAGTGTGGCAGCGCAGAGGTGGGGAAGGACGTAAAGCCGATAGTTCTTGAACTCCCTACCCTGCACTGTGAGGTTTGCGAGGCAGAACCCTTTGATCTTTACAGAATGGGATCCTGCTGCCAGGAAAATCTTTTGATTACTCGGGTGGATCGGAAGGGAACAGCGTCTTACCACATCGGCATGTAAAAACTCTCCGTGCTCCCAGAGTCGATCAGGCAGGGCGTCTCGTACCCGTTTATGAATACCGTAGTTGTTGCCGTTTGGGGCGTTCAGGACCGTGACTGGTCCAAGGTCACCGAAGCCAGCCGTGGTTGCTGCACCAGGGCGTTTTCCTCAGGCCCCGTGGGGCCGTCCATCCCGGGGTCCTTAGCCATCAGCTAAGATGGCGACGTCCACGGGTCGCACACGGTCGGGGGTGGACAAGATGGCGCCGCCCATTGATTGAACGTGGCCGGAGGAGCACAAAATGGCAGCGCCCATCCCTCCCGCATGGAGTCCGGGACCCAAGATGGCGGTGCCCGGTGGCCACACATGGATCGTTTGGGGGGTTGAGGTTGGGGTCCTGGTTCTCCCCCGGAGATTGCGGCGACCCCCCGGGCCTGGCACACTGCTACTAAGTGCCCCTTTTTACCACACCCTTTACAGAGGGCTGAGCAGGCCGGGCAGCGCAGTCGGGGGTGTTTCGCTTGCCCACAAAAGTAGCAGCGGGGCCCACCCGGGTGATCTGGCGCTCTGGCAGCACCGGCCTGCGGGGGAGCAGGGGGTGACGGGGGTTCGGTCGCAGCGGGGGTCCACGGTGCCCAAGGGGCTGCCGCGCGGTCGGGGGCGTAGGCACGGGCGTTCTGCGATGCCACATCGAACGAGGCAGCGAGGGCCCGTGCCTCCTTGAGGCCTAGTGAGTCTCTTTCCAGCAATCGCTGGCGATTTTGGGGCGAAAGCATACCCGCCACGAAAGCATCCTGAATCAGTAGCTCCGTATTTTCATTAGCGTGAACCGGTGGGCAGTTGCAATTTCTCCCCAGTATTAGCAGCGCACTGTCGAATTCGTCAGCGATTCCCCGGGGATTTGCCGTCTCGTTGCGAGCTGGTGGCTTGCGTAAACCTGGTTGACGGGCCGAACATAGAGTCCTCTCAGCATGGCGAGCGCCGCCTGGTAATCGTCCACGTCCTCTATGAGAGTGTAGATTTCCGGGCTCACCCTGGAATGCAGGACTAGCATTTTCTGGTCTTCTGTAGGTACGGAGGTGGCCGTTCGGAGGTATCCTTCAAAACACGCTAACCAGTGTTTAAAAGTGGCCGCTGAGTTTGCCGCGTGGGGGCTGATTCGCAGACACTCCGGAGTGATTCGGGGGCACTGTACCCAGGGATTAACACAAAGATTCACTGGGTAACACCTCCCCCCCCTCCCCCCCCCCCCCATCCCACTTCCCTTCTATCACCGCCGTACCCCACAACAGCCACACACACACCCGTTCCGCCCCCGCGCATCCCCATCTCCACAAAAAGTAAAGACAGCACAGTGGATTGCTCGGGACGTTCAAATTCCAGTTGCACAATTGCCCTGCAATGGGAACCATCTGATATTTTGTGTTCAATCACAAACTTCGGATGGTTCTGACTATTTTACAGTAAGAGTCAGAAAAACTAAAACCACTTCTAACTTCTGAGTAACTATAGCACTGACCACACACCTCTTCCTCCTCCCTCAACGGCTAATCCCCCACTCCCCGACTACCTCCCCGCCCCCCAACTGTATCCCTCCCCTCTGCACGCCCCTCCCGACTACCTCCCGGTACCCTGCAGGACCTTCGACTGGCATCCCCACTCCCAGCTAGCGCCCCCCACGACCCAACTGCATGCTCAACCACAACGGCCTGTGCTTGAGGCTGGTCTGTTTTCCCCACTAATCTGCCATTCATGCTCGTCTTCAATAAGGTGTCTTTGGCTTGTGGAGCTTTTTGCCACATTCCCCTTTTGCAAATTCTGTACTTACATCTAGCACCAATGCCATTGCTTACTCACAAGTTACCTTCATTGATTTGGTAAAGGAATGAAAGGGTATTTTGGGGAGAAAAGTCAAACCTTCAGCTCAATGTATAGCAGCAGTGAAGAAGGCAATAAAGGTTTCATCAACAGGGAGATGGAACAAAAACCAAAAGTGGTGATAGTTGTTGTAAATCTCTCTGGTTTGACCCCATCTGGAGTACTATGCTCAGTATAATATGGGCGACGCCGTGGCACAGTGGCTAGCACTGCTGGCGCACAGCGCCAGAGACCCGGCTTCAATTCCGGCCTTGGGTGACTGTATGTGGAGTCTGCACGTTCTCCCCGTGTTTGCATGGGTTTCCTCCGGGTGCTCCGGTTTCCTCCCACAGCCCAAAGATGTGCAGGTTAGGTGGATTGACCATGATAAATTGCCCTTCAGTGTCCAAAATTGTGCAGATTAGGTGGGCTTATGGGGTTGCAGGAGATAGGGTGGGGGCCTGGGTAAGGTGCTCTTTCAGAGAATCGGTGACTTAATGGGCCGAATGGCCTTCTTCTGCACTGTAGCGATTCTATTTTTATTACTGGTTGTGATATAGTTGACAAGAACATATTACCCCCGAGTGGATGCTGCATAGGGCAACTAAGTTGATATTGTGGGCGAAGAATCTGAATGACCAGGATTCGGGTAGAGTCCCCAAATGGTGTGCAGATTTTACTCCATTGTAAGCAATAGGATCCTCACATGGAATTCAGCCTGATTGACAGGCTTGGCTACCTGCCTGGTGGGGAATGTTGCAAAAGCAGTTTTAGCCAAGGAACCATGGGTTGAATTCTCCATTGGCAGGATCCTCCTCTTCGTTGACAGCGCACTCACACCCGTGGATTTCCCAACGGCATGGGGGTGCCACAATGGGAAACCCCATTGACCAGCTACCGGGACGGAGGATCCCGCAGCTGACAGGGGCATGCCAAACCAGTAAACAAAGTACAACAAGAATGAAGAAGGTCCGGAAGGGATTTGCAAGAATGAAAACATCATAGAAATTGGGGCAAAGGGATAAGAGGAGATCTGATAGGGGTGTATAAAATGACCAATGATTTTGTGAGGGAAGATCTAGTTCCATTGGCTGGCGTGACTTTAGTGAGGGGCCGCAGCATTAACCTCGGTGAGGAAGGAGGGAATTTTCAGCCAGCGATGTCAGCAGAAAATCCCACGAGACAGCAGGAACGTTAATCTTGGTGGGGTGATCCCCCAGATGAATTTAAACGGCTTCCCGCTATATGTTTCCCACAGATAGGGGATACACCCCCCTGCCCCCCGCCGACATGGTAGGTGGCATTGTCAGGGGTCTGTGCCGGGGCTGGCCTTTTGAGAGCTCCTTTGGGGGGGGGTTACTCTTTGCGGGGTCTGCACTGATGGTGGCATGAGGGGATGTTGCCCCGATGATTGTGGTGGGGCGGGTCCCCATGTCTGTGGGGTTTGTGGGGGGAGTTTCTTACTAACCAGATCGGGGGGTCCTTTAAAGGTGGCACCTCAGTCTCGGTGGAGCTGGTGTTGCTGACTTTATCAGGCTCCACCCTGCCAGAGTGATGGCGGAAAACATGCCCCCAGGCTTTCTGCGCAGAGAGTGCTTTGGAATCTAGTGAGAAAACTTGGCTGTGCAGCTGAAGGGCTACATGTCGGTTTTCTTGCTAAACCAACACTGGCAATTTATCGGAAGATTCCACCCATCATCACCAAAAGAACAAAAGATTGGGTTGAGGGAATCCTATGGATAGATACTTGAGAAAGCATAGAATTTACAATGTAATCCTGTGGCGCAGTGGTTAGCCCTGTGGGCTCATGGAGTACATGTTCCCATGGTAACAAGCAGAAGCCCGTCCAAGCGGGGACCTGTTACCAAGCCCATTAAATGCTATCCCAGTTTCAGGCCAAGTATTCTGTTTGTCCCGGGCTGGGACACCTGTGCTGTGCCTGAGAGTGCGGCTTTACTTTTGAATTTAAAATAAATATGTTTAAACTTTCCTCTTCATGTTTCCTCGAATACTACACTGGTGAAGAGGAACAAGAACCGGATCCTGGACGGATCTTGCTTAAAATAAAACAATGTGGTAATCCTCATGAGGACCACAGGGAATCACTCCTCGATCTCCTATAACTTGCTTCATTTCCTGAAAATGAAAGTGTGGACATGGGTACCAGTATGGGCCCCAGTTATGCCTGTCTTTTTGTGTGGTATTTGGGGCATTTCTTGTTCCAGTCCTCTCTCACAGCTCTCTCCCATCACTCTTTTTCCATTACGTCGATGACTGTATCAGTGCCATTTCACGTTCTTGTCTGGACCTGAAAAGATTTATTTTGCTTCCAATTTCCATCCCGTTCTCACCTTCACATGGTGCATCTCAGACACTTCACTTCCCACACCTGACCCCTCTGTCTTCATGTCTGGTGATGTACTGACCACTAATATGCCGGCCGACTCCCACAGCTACCTCGACTGCAGCTCCTCTACTCGCTGTAAGGATTCCACCCCATTCTCCCAGTCTCTCCGTCTCTGTCGCGTCTGTTCCGATGATGCTATCTTCCAAACAGCACTTCTGATTTGTGTTCCATTTTCCTGAACTGAGGCTGGTTATCACTGTGGATGACAGAGTACACAACTATTTCTGGCCCATCTCCTACATCTCTGCCTTCAAGCTACCCCTCCCTCACAGAAACATGACAGGGTTCGCCTATCCTCACTTTTTAACCCACCACCCTATGCATTCAAAGGATCACCCTCTATCATTTCTGCCAACCCCAGCATATTACCAGCACCAAACACATCTTCCCCTCACTACTCCTGTCGGTACTGCACATGGACCGCTCCCTCTGTGACACCTTCATCAGCTCCTACTCTTATTCCTCATCCTCCTTCCCACAGCACCTTCCCATGCTGTCACAGAAGCTGCAACACCTGCCTCTTTAACTCCTACCTCCTCACCATCCAAGGCCCCAAACATTCCTTTCAGATGAAGCAGCATTTCATTTGCAGCTACTTCAATTTTGTTCACTGTATTTTTGTCCACTGTTTTCGTTGCTCCCAGTGTGGAATCCTCAACATTGAGGAGATCAAACACAGACTGGATGACCACTTTGCGGAACACATTTGTTCATTCCTCAAGCATGACCTCAATTTTCCTATTGCTTGCCACTTGAACTGAGAATCATGCTCTCATGCTCACATGTCCATCCTTGGCCTGCTGCAATGCTCCAGTAAAGCCCAATGCAAACTAAAGGAGAAGCACGTCATCATCCGATTAGACACTTTACAGCCTTTTGGGCTTAACATTGAGTTCACCAAATTCAGACTTTGAACTCTCTCCTCCATCTTGAACGATTTTATGTTAATTTTCTTTTCCTCCCAATTCTACCACCCCCACCTCCGCCATCTACCTCCGCCCCTCCGCCCCCCCCCCCCCCCCCACTCACACCCACCCCCGCTCACCCAGCCACCCAACCACCATCATCCACAGGGCCTTCTGTCACTTGTTCTTCAGCTTTGCTTTCACGAAGTGCTGATTTTTACTCTGCTATTAACATGTTTTTCTATCTTACCTTTAAGTCAGTATCAGCACCTTCTTTATTCCTTAACATGGTCACTAACATTCCCTTTGGCTTGTGATCTTCGTCAATCTCTCCGAGTTCTCACCTATCTCTGAACTTCAACTCTGCTCCATCCCCTTCTAAGCAATATCAAGCCCATCACATTTCTCACTCTCTTTGGCCTTGAAGAAGGGTCATAAATATTCAAACCATTAACTCTGTTTCTTTCTCCACCGATGCTGCCAGGCTTGCTGAGATTTCCTGCTTTATTTTTGATTTCCAGCATCCACAACATTTTGCTTTTATTGCTTCCTCCTGATTGCCCAAGGGGTGATCAAACCCGGGGTGCTGAGGGACCAGAGGTGTGGGAAACACAAAGCAAGCTATTTAGGTATAGCCCTTCTCATTGTGAACGCATACTCTGATGCATGCCATTACCTTACCCATGATTATGCTGCTCTTTTGACAGAACCCCATTGTTGACTTCCCTCCCATGCCAGTGTTCCATTCTATTTTTTGTGAGAAATCCATGAGATGTGTCTTGGCCTAATTTGTGATTTATTGTGCAGAGGGGGAGGGGGGTGGTTTGACTACAGTTTGCCTGTTAATTCACACGTACCTCATATGAACCCTGAATATTAGCGTATAAGGTAGATCATTTAAATTGTTTTATCTTTCTGACCTGGGGTAGTGACATTTACTGTCATTCATTCAAAAACTTTGGAATCCTGTGGCTTTATTCACTTAGCAAGTGTCTTAAATCTCAGACTTTGTCTACTTTAAACAAAATGTTATTGATCCCTAACCAGATCATACCAAAGGCCTGGCAGGCTGTTCTATGAACATAACACTGTTCTGGTGGGTCCGGAGATAGGTGTGATCATAAATCTGCATCCTTGAGTGGCATTTTGGCTTTCCAAAGTGTCCTACCCTGTTCTCACCTTGGCATGATGCCTCACCTACACGTGTTGCCTCTTAGCAATTTTGGACTGGCCATCTGCCCGACTGTGGCGGGTAACCAGGCGAAGCCCCTTGAAACCATGACAGCTTTCCAGCAGCAGAGTGGAAGGCTCCCTTCTGAAAATCAGCCACAACCATGGCAGTGCCCACTTACGTGAGAAGCTTTCTTCCTGCCATTCAAAGGCTCAAACCCTCCAAATCCTGTTAATTAGAATATTTGTGCCCAGCAACTGGGAATAGAGGCATCCTTGTCCCTGCCTAACACCTCACTAGTTCCCACCTCTGATGATAGAGCGGTCAATCTGTTTGTGCTGGTCATCCTTCTGTTGGCTCTTCAGATTCAGAGTCCACCACTTTCCTTAATTGGATGGCGAATGCACCATCTAGCCAATAATTGGCCTTCAACTTGAAAGTTGCCTGGTCAGGTATCATGACTTGGGCATCTGAAAGGAGAGAGGCTTATGAGTAAACTTCTGGGAAGGTGGGGGGAGGGGCACAGCAAGAGGTGCGTGCCCACACTGTGTGCAGTGGCTGGAAATGGAACCAACTCCCTGCAGTGTGGATAAAGTGCAGGTACGAGCAATTATTTTGGGTTGGCTTATTTACAGCCCTCTCCCACGGAAATGTATCCACCAACCCTTGACAATATCCCCACCCTTCCCTACCACACCCCACTGAGGACCCCATCCCCCAATCCTCCCCCCACCGACCTCTTAACTAGCCCCCCTTCAACACTCCCAGCCCCCACATTCCACTCCTCTACGCAAACCTCATTCTTACCCTCTCTTCCCCCTTTTACTCATCCTCCTCTGACTCTGTCATTCCCACTAACCCTTCACCTCCTGCCTTCTCTACCCTCCTATTCCCCATCCCCACCTGCTTCATACCCAGGCTCCCCCTAAACCCCCCCCCCTCCCCTCTCCCCCCCCCCCCCCCCCCGCCTTCTTCACTCCCCCAACTCCTCCACTTCCCATTCCTGACCTCTCCACTTCTGCTTCTTCAGAGGTTCGGGACTGGTAGGAACTGGAAATAATATTGGGCCCGACTAGAAGTGACATCAGAGGCCTGCTCAACACATGCAGCCTGCGTGGGACATACAAGCAAGGTTAGATTTGGACTGTAAAGACTGGAGGGAGAGAAACAGACAGAGGGAGAGACAGGCAGACAGACAGGCCCAGAGAGAAATAGAGAGAGACAGAGGACAGAAAGAGACAGAGAGGGACTGGGAGAGCACTTGGGGTGGGGGTGGGAGAGCGGCTGAGGGAGGTTGGAGTGGGAAGGAGCTGAAATGTGTCTGTGTGTGGGGGGGGGGGGTGGGGGGGGGGGGGGGGGGAGAGCGACGGCCACGGCTTGAGGTTGGAGTGTGTAATCCAGAGCCTTGAGGGGGTGTGGGAGTTAGGCCCCAAGACTGGTGTGGGTGCTGGTAGATAGACCTATGTAAGTACATTTCCAGCAGGCCTGGGGGGGGAGGGGAATGGTTCAGGACATCAGAGCTTGATGCTGATTGTTGCTATGTATTGGCAGGGAAAGCAAGATCTGTGAAGAACTTAAGGGGGGTGTACTGTAAGATTTTGTTTTTTAGCCATGCATTAGACAGTATATTTTTTTCCTTAAAAACTTTTTTAAAATTCCCATTATGTTTTTACCTTTTTCTGATCTTTCCCCTTCAGATGTAAACGTTGCTGGGATATCTGGATATCTTGGGCAGTAGCATGGCCTGAATGTTGGGGAGGACGCCGCCCTGGGCTATGGTGACTTCCCCTGGAAGCTTGTTGAGCTCCTCGCCCTTGTTGATGGCGAGCTGTAGATGGTCGAGGATGATGCGGGTCTTCTTGCTGTCCCAGGCCCCATCTCCCGCCAACTGCTGGGTATTAGTGATCAGGTAATCTAGAACAGCAGCCAAGCAGAGGGGGCAGAGCAGGAGGTTTTGACCCAGCGACAGTAAAGGAATGGAGATATAGTTGCAACTCAGGATGGTGTGTGGCATGGAGAGGACCTTTCAGATGGCGGTGTTCTCATGCGTCTGCTGCCCTTGTTTCTAGGCGGTGGAGTTCGCAATCTGGTCGACAAGCTTTGATGAGTTTCTAGCCGTCTTATTTTATTGTATACTTTTAAATTTAATCCTACTGCACTGTTACTTCTCAATGGTGGCACTTCACTTTGTTATTTACATTGTTCACTATTTTCCTCACCCCCATCAAAGCTTTGCTGGTTTGAACTGAGAGTTGGCGACCCTGGTGGCAGAATGATTAGAAGGCAGGGGTAACATTTCAGCTGAAATGGAATGGGTGAGGGGAGTTCTTGGGAAAAACTTTGAAAATAAGCGATAAGATTAGTTTATTTCTTCCATCATAACATGCAGGAAATGGCACTGATGTCTTCCTGGGTCGCTTCGATGCCTAATGATTGCTGCTACTGCCAAAAATGCCTAATCATCACCTCTGAACAAAAATTATTGCTTCCACAAATTGAACAAATAAGTTATGAGTGCTTCAAAGATCTGCGATCAATACTCACCCCAATTATCTTTTGATTTCAAAATTGTAATGATTGCTCACGATCATTTATAGACACTGAATTGATTTGAGATCTTTTAGATAGGGAGCTGCCAGCATGTCCTGCAAGAGGGGGGAATTATGGCAGCTTGTGTGGTGAAATTTGTTTGGGTAATGTAGCTGTCACAGTTGAATAGCTGCCAATCCTTTGAAGCGTGTGATGTTTACAGTAGTGCTAAGTGTGTGAGGCTGTGCCAAAGCAGATGAATATTAGGTAAGAATCATGATTAAGAAAGAATGGTTGGTGTGTATGATGATGTGGTGCATTGAACAGCATTGGAACTTAACGGTGCAGTTGGTGGTACGTGCGATTGCATCCACTGAGCTTGGCCCCTCCTGTGAGGTCATTCAACTCCTTGCAGAACTGCATGCAGTTCTTCAGGGTGATATTCCTGGCGCTGAAGGCCACGGCTAACTGGTCCAACTGCCTTTGCAAAAATTGTCATTGGGTCTCCTGGTCCGAATGGACAGACGCCAGGCTGGATCTGCGACTAAGTGTTGACGCCAACGGAGAATCCGTGGACTTCTATGACAGGAAAGTCGGCGCTGCACCTGCACCGATTCCACTACCAGTGAGAGGCTAGCACCGGCACCGCGTGGAATGCTATCGTATCCCATGAAAAACGGTGCGGGATTTGCCGGGTCCATGATGGACACTTGCAGGGCTGATAAGCTGCAGCCACGTTTAAACAATACACGCCCCACACATACACTTATCTAGGACAAAAAGATAGGACAGGCTGTGCTGGAGTGCCCATACAGCTGATGGGTCATCTGGGGCCAGAGGGCACCAGGGGGGTGGCCCGGGCAGGTCACCTAGACCACCCAGAGCACCAGTTTAAAGCGGGCTGTCAGCGGCATACGCAGCTACATGGCTGCCTTGCTGTCTGCAGTAATGGTGTTGCGTAACCGACCACCCCACAGCCCACCCCTGGTCACCCCCCACTACTCCCCCCCGGCCCTTGCAGAAGCCCCCCGGTCAGTGGCATGACTGTCGGCAAAGTATGGCGATGCTAGACATTGTCCGTATGCCCTCTCTCTCTCTCAGCAGCCACCAAGTCAGGTTCCTGATGTTTGAGAACACACGTGGACCGCGCCGTCGGGAACTCTGCCCATCAGAGGCGGAGAATCGCAGGTGGGCCCACTAATGCAAATAGTGATTAAAGCACTTGTGGCAGGCATCGAATTGACGCTGTTTTCGAGACGACGGAGCATAGCGGTTCGGCGTCAAACCGGCGCCTGCCGCGATTTTGGGGTCGGGAGCTATTCTCCGCACGATCGCACGCCCCAATTTCGGCATCGCCTAACGGAGAATCCCGCCCCATATGTCCTCTCCACATCCTGCAGCAAAACCTCCAGTGTAGTGTTGGAGAATCTTGGAGCCTGCTTTTTGTCATAGAGTGCCATCTTTGTATCCTTCCCAAGTATTAATTGGTTGTAGAATGACTACCAACATCTGCCCCAACTACAATATACCTTTCCTTGCAGGCTTGGCTTTTTATAACCCATCCCGTACTAGCTTCTCACATCGCAATGTGTGCTCACACATGCAGTCACTCAACAGTGTGTTTAACAGTGGCTGCACAGTGCAGTTAGTTCAGTTAGCAGGCAGTATGAAGTTTGTGAATCAAAATTGGTGGCCACGGTGTAATTCTGTATGGAAAGACCTGTGTCCGTTTTTTGGCCCTGCCCACCTTAATAGCCTGGGTGTTGAGTGAATATTTTGTCTTCTGTGAAAGGAAGAAAGCTATCAGAAGTCCAGACATTGCTGCCATGAACATTCAATCCTCTATTTGTATCATTTGTGTTTTCCAAAATGAGAGTTTGTTTTTTTGGATAATGACTCTGATTTTCTTGGCCACTCTCTTTGAACAGATGTAGTCAAATGAGGCAATCTGGTGGAGCTAGCAGAGGGGTTTATCTGAATCTCTGATTTCTCCACAGGCCAAAATTATTATGTGTGTTGCTGTAAACTTTGTTATAAATACTCCATCCCATAATTTGAAGCTACGACAGTAAATCAACTCCCAGTACAACATGGTGAGAACACTTGAGATTCTATTTGATGAATAAGTCTCTGTGCCTGCATCATTGATGTACAGTTCAAGTATTGGATGTATATATACAACGTGTGTGAAGGCATTCATTTAAAAATAAATGTTATTCCTTTCTCGGAGTTACAAAGCCAATGTGCAGAGTGGACGGAGCAAGCCCTTAATCCATCTCGCTGCTTGCTCCAAAAAACAATTCAAGTTCAAGTTGAATCTAATTCATGGTTCCCACGAAAGAGACATACTAGATCCAAGCTGGCAAGGATAGGCATTACACCTGATCTCATGCTTGATCCAACGCTTAATTCATGAGGACTTGCCCCATAATATGGAGCCTGAAAGGTGTTGTTCAGATTCCAGCTCACCATCTTCATCTAACACGAGCTGGAATGTTTGGCCCAATTAAGCTCATCTTCTTTAATCTTCACGTCATCTGCCACCTAACAGTGTTAGCCCAGTGAACTATACCTGAGTACTGCTTTACTAGCCTGATTGCCATTCCTCTCTACCTGCTGGCCCAGGACATGGAAGAGACATCCACTGGAGGCTGGAGCAGGTATTCAAAATGAATGGAAAGTAATGAAGTTCCTATAAACTTACCAGGCAAAAAGATTGTGGACGGAATTCTCTGGCCATATGCTGGTGGCAGGTTGCTATGGTCCCATCAGCAGCGCACCCCTGCACACGGGTTTCCGGGCAGTGTGGGGTGGCTTCAATGAGAATTCCATTGACAGCAGTGGAAGTAGAGATTCGCGAAGCATTTCGCAATTCACCAAGCCCATTCCTGATGGCAAGATCAGGATCTCGCCTAAAAATGGTGAGAAGCTCATTCAGCCTAACTTGCATTAATTTCAATATCATTACTGAGATTGAAGTCAAATGCAGCAGCCTGCCGGGAGTCACACTACTCTCCATCGAGAGGTCATGTGGATGCTGTTTAATATTCCTTTACAAAAATGTGGACCTGGCACTATGGGGCTACCAAGGGGAAGTGAGGAAGTGAGTACCCTTCTTCATTTACCAGCATGCAGTTCAAGGACACCGGAGCTTCTGCCTCAGTGCTCTGGCTGGGGGGAGGGAGTGCGGGGAGAAGGTGAGGAGGCCTTTAGGAGGGTGTTTGCGTCAATGAGACCGTCAAACTATATTTAAGTATTATGGAGATCCATAGCAGCCTGACTGTCCGACCAAATATTCCCAGGACAGAGCCCTGCTGTGGCTTGTCTCATGAAAATCAATTTCACCCCTTTGATTGCGAGCAGCCTCTAGCTTTGCAGCCGATGGCTATCTCAAAGCAGGGATTAGCCTTGTTAGTTGTGAAAGCACTTTACGCTCCTTAATTCTTAAGTGCCTCCTCAAAGCAACAGGTGCTGTCTGGGAGAATGATTAGTGGACTGGATGTCCAGCAACCTTTGTTTCCTGAACAGTGTGCCTGTACTCGAGGTACATCAACACCATACAGGCAGCTGCCAACAATCAAACAGTAAAGAGGAAGGGTTCACCACTGAGGACTCTCACGTAGGCAAATGAGCAGAGGACAGTTGAGTACATCCTTTCTAATGTTGCTGGAAGAGGTCTGTGGTCCAGGGCTTCTTGAACTGGGTGGGAGTGAGTGTGCAGGTCAAAGTGTTCCAGCACAATTGGCTCATTGGATGGCACTCTGAGTGAAGCGGGACACTCATGGTTTGGGGGGGGGGGAGTCTTCGGGATTTGAGGGTCGCGGGATGGAAGCCCTAATAGATTGTTGGAATTTCTCCTTCTCCAAATCCTTCCAGAGATAAAACTTAATGTTGATGTCGATCCAACGGAGGGTATTCTTGTTCTGCTTCTCGTAGCCTAGGCAGGTAGATGCCTCAGAAGACAACAAGGCCAATGCAGACTGGAGGCCGCACCACATGTGTAGGAGGCCACCTGCACAGGCTGAGGAGGGGACCAAAAGGTGAGGCCAACAATGTGCCAGGGTGTACAGGAGATGATGGTCATATTCCATAGAAGTGTATCAACAGGGAGACAGTGTGCCACCTGTGCCACATCCTCGCGACCATGGCACCCCATGGAGGAGGATGACACCATTCACGGTGGCCACGAAGGTCACTGCAGACCTTAGTTTCTGCCCCATTGGATTGTTCCAGGGCTCGAGCGGGAACCTGTGTGACATTTTGCAGTCGTTAGTCCACAGGTGCATCTGGGAGGTGACAGATGTCCTGTAAGGCTGGGCATCCGACTATATCCCCTTCGACCTAGAGCAGGCCCACTAAGATGTCTGGTACTGCAGGATTCACTGCCATCTCCGGGATGCCCAGATCTAGAGGGCCATCGATGGCATGCATGTCTCCCTGCGTGCACTGGGTCATCAGGTAGTGTCCTATAATAACAGGAAGGGGTTCCACCCCCTGAATGTTCAGATCGTATGAGGCCACTGCCTCAGGATCATGCATGAGTGTGCATGCTATCCTGGGAGCGTGCCAGACAGCTACAGCCTGGGGCACTCGAGATTCCCGGTGTCTTCGAAGAACACAGCAGGATAATGGGTTGGCTCGTGGGGCACAAGGGATGCCCACTGAGGTCATGGCTGATGACGCCAGTGGAGAGGCCTGAGACCGAGGTGGACACCCAATACAATGAGGCCATGCTGCCACCCCCCGTGCTGTGCTTGAGCAGTGCTTTGGACTGCTGAAAATGCTGCCTGTGCCCTAATAGTGACATGAATGGACAACCTAGACGGGGCGAAAGGGGAGATACTATCAGTTATAAACGTCTTATAATTATAGTTAAATCTATTCAATCAGGAATCCTGTTGGGATTCCTGCTATGTTGGGTGGGTGGCGGGAACAATAGGAACAGGATGTCCCACCGGCATAACCTCATTTTGGGACTCTGGCAGGATTTCCCGCTTCTGCCATCAATCCCGTCCCCCAAAAGCAGAAGCACAAAATCCATGATTGCTCTTGTCTTCTTTGGCTCAATTTAGACACTGGATTCTTCCACAACATGCCCAAGCGACTTCACAGTCAGCTATGAGAATTTGCATTTGTTGCTGAGTGTAAATCCTGCTTCCTGTAGGTGTTCTAGCACAGCTCACACCCTAGTCCCATGTTCAGTCTGAGGTACTTCCCCTGTCAGGATATCATCCATATGACATCAAGCTCCAGATAGTCCTTCTAGTGTACTTGACATTGCCCTCTTGTAGTTTTCTGTTGCTGATGTAATAAGGATGATCTGTTGAAATTTTAAAAAACAAACAGTGTAATGAAAGTTGTGAGCAACTTAGATTCTTAATCGAGGGGTACTTGCTGAATGTCACCATTTGTATCCAGCTTCATGAAGATTGAACTCTTTCCAAATTTTGCTCTGTTCTTATTAACATATGGCATCGGATGATCTTTGTGTCAGCTGCATTGCCCAGCTGTGTAAGATTTATGTAATTTCTGATGGATTCATTGGGTTTTGGCACTGGGATCATACCCGCACACTAGCTTTTGGTTCTGTCACAGGTGAACTAACTCCTTGCTTCAACATTGAACATTTCCTTCTTTGCCTTTGCCAAGAGGATGTGAGGAGATTGTCAGGGTGTTAACAGACACACTGGCTTTGTTTCAGGATGTAGAGTGATGTGATAAGCTACCTTCAGCCATCCAAGTCCTGATCTTCTCAGCTGTCCAGTTCCTCTACTTTGCAAATGAGGTGCAAGTTGGTACAGGCTTTCCTGCTGGAGAATGAACAACTGTGGTTCAGGGTCACCTGTAATGTTTCAGTGGATTTTTCTCCCTCTATATTGAAGGATTGCTTTCAGTTGTCCTATGACCTTGAGTTCCATATTTCCTGTCTCGTGTAGTTTTATGCACGATGGCGGAAGATGACTTTTCTCCAACCACGGTTCCGCATCAGATTGAAACAAAACTGATGCACCTGTGTCTAACATGAAGCATGTCTTAGTTCCCTCTATTAGGATATCAACATCATAGATTATCATAGAATTTACAGTGCAGAAGGAGGCCATTCGGCCCATCGAGTCTGCACCGGCTCTTGGAAAGAGCACCCTACCCAAGGTCAACACTGCCACCCTATCCCCATAACCCAGTAACCCCACCCAACACTAAGGGCAATTTTGGACACTAAGGGCAATTTATCATGGCCAATCCACCTAACCTGCACATCTTTGGACTGTGGGAGGAAACCGGAGCACCCGGAGGAACCCCACGCACACACGGGGAGGATGTGCATACTCCGCACAGACAGTGACCCAAGCCGGAATCGAACCTGGGACCCTGGAGCTGTGAAGCAATTGTGCTATCCACAAGGCTACCGTGCTGTCCCACGTAGCTTCAGTAGCTTCCGCTTGGTTCCTGAATCTCTCCAGGGAAAGACATCTCAATATCATTGTTGCCTTCTACTTTGTGGACCTTGCCTCCTTTTAAAGCCTTTTCTTTTTGCTTATGCTGTAGAAGCAAGCTTCTTGCTCAGGCGCATAGCCTGAAAGTGACTCCACATTCTTCAGAGATGCCATTCGAACTTCAAAGAACTTCACAGAAACTCTACAGTGCAGAAGAGGCCATTCAGCCTAATGATTCTGCATGATCCTCCGAAAGAGCACCCTTTCTACATCCACTCCCCCACTTTATCCCAGTAACCCCACCTAACCCATAGGTCCCTGGACAATAAGGAGCAATTTAACATGGTCAATCCATCAACATCTTTGGACTGTGGGAAGAAACCGGAGTACCCAGAGGAAACCCACACAGACTCTTGGAGAACATGCAAACTCCATGCAGACAGTCATCCAAGGCCGGAATTGAACCCGGGTCCCTGGCGCTGTGAGGCAGCAGTGCTAACCACTGTGCTGCCCCTATCCACTTTGGCAGGATAGTTTTGCGTCTGTGTTTTTTTCCTGCAACGTGAATTACAGTTAGCTGGGCCAGTTAATGGATGCTCTTTTGCCTCCCCTGCTTTTCTAAGACCACCTCTCTGTTCTTAAATGTAGCATATTCTACCAAGTTAGTCGATTTTGGGATATGTGGGGTGGGATTCTCCGATTGCCGTAGCCGAAATCGCATTCGGCGATCGGCCAGAGAATCTGTTTTTACGCTGAAATCGGCAGCGCCACCGTTTTTCGGATGCTCCGTCCCTCAAAAACAGCATACTCGAGGAGTAAGCTGCACACAGACGGGACAGCCTCAGGAAGTCACCTGAGGCCCTCCCCCGCTGCTCCGCCCCCGATGGGCCGACTTCCCAACGGTGTGGAATACGTGTCCTCTCAATTTTCGTGAACCTCGCATGGCGGCTGCGGACTGTGTCTGGTGCCGCCACAGTCGGCGGGAGGGGGGGGGGGCAACAAGGTAGTACAAGTGGCTAGCACTGTGGCTTCACAGTGCAAGGATTCCAGGGTTCGATTCCCCGCTGGGTCTCTGTCTGTGCGGGTTCTGCACGTTCTCCCTGTGTCTGCGTGGGTTTCCTCCGGGTGCTCCGGTTTCCTCCCACGGTTCAAAGATGTGCGGGTTAGGAGAATTGTCCATGCTAAATTGCCCTTAGTGTCCAAAAAGGTTAGGAGGGGTTATTGGGTTATGGGGATAGGGTGGAAATGAGGGCTTAAGTGGGTCGATGCAGACTCGATGGGACGAATGGCCTCCTTCTGCACTGTATGTTCTATGTTCTATTCCACTGGCAGGGGAGACTTCATCGGGGACTGGCTGGAACTGGTGTGGGGCAGTCCAGGGGTGGTTACAGGGGGCCATTATCTGGCAGGCCTGGTCCGCGCGCGGCCGGTGCCATGTTGTACGGCGCGGACGCTGCAGGCTGCCGTCGTGCTCATGCGCGGCCATGGACCCAGCCATTCTGTGTCCATATCTGCAGGTAAAGCCGGGGCTAAACGTGGCGTGGCTGCTAGCCCCCCCACCGGGCGGAGCATCAGTGAGGGGGCGGCGGCGACGCTTTGGTCGTAAGACCAGACGCTTCCTCTGGACATAGCCGCAAAATCGGAGAATCCCCCCCATGGTTCTCCTGTTTCTCTGAATCACTGATCGATTTTTCTTCCTGACCTCAGCTTGTCTGCTCCATTGAATTGTTTTTGTTCAAGGGAAATTATCCAACAATTGCAAAAGCTTCATCCTGATCTACCACAAAGATTCTGTCCCTCATTAATTCATTTTTATTCTGCCATATTCACAGTTTTCTGCAAGTCTGCACTGATTGTTGATAAATGTATCAATGGGCGGGATTCTCTGGCATCGTCTGCCGGGCGACCAGAGAATCCTACCTGAGGTCAATGCGATCTATTGTCCGCCTCTTGCCCGTGGCAGGTGGGGCGGAAGAATCCAGCCCAATATTTCCTCTTTTCATTGGGAATGCCCGTCACATTTAGTCTGTTAGACAATGGTATTTGTACACACATCCTTGGTTCCTGAATGTCTCCAAGGAAAGACATCTCAATATCATTGTTGCCTTCTACTTCATGGTTCTTGCCACCTTTTAAAGGCTTTTCTTTTTGCTTGTGCTGTAGAAGCTTCTTGCTCAGGCGCTTAGCCTGAAAGTGACTCCACATTCTTCAGAGATGCCATTCGAACTTCATAGAACTTCATAGAAACCCTACAGTGCAGAAGAGGCCATTCAGCCTAATGATTCTGCATGATCCTCCGAAAGAGGAGGCATCAAGCGAACAAAGAACAAAGAACAAAGAAAAGTACAGCACAGGAACAGGCCCTTCGGCCCTCCAAGCCCGTGCCGTCCATGCTGCCTGACTAAACTACAATCTTCTACACTTCCTGGGTCCGTATCCCTCTATTCCCATCCTAGTCATGTATTTGTCAAGATGCCCCTTAAATGTCACTATCGTCCCTGCTTCCACCACCTCCTCCGGCAGCGAGTTCCAGGCACCCACTACCCTCTGTATAAAAAAACTTGCCTCGTACATCTCCTCCAAACCTAGCCCCTCGCACCTTAAACCTATGCCCCCTAGTAATTGACCCCTCTACCCTGGGGAAAAGCCTCTGACTATCCACTCTGTCTATGGACCGAGTTTAGGAGGAACTTCTTCACCCAAAGGGTTGTGAATCTCTGGAATTCCTTGCCCAGTGAAGCAGTTGTGGCTCCTTCTTTAAACATTTTAAAGAAAAAGATAGATACCTTTCTAAAGAATAAAGGGATTCGGGAATATGGTGTACGGGTCGGAGAGTGGAGCTGAGTCCACAAAGATCAGCCATGATCTCATTGAATGGCGGAGCAGGCTCGAGGGGCCAGATGGCCTACTCCTGTTCCTCGTTCTTATGTTCTTATGCGCTTTTATTACTTCATTAGAAGTAGTTTTCTCTTCATCGGTCCCTTACATGACTAGGATACCTACTCAAAAAACACCCATTGTGTACAATTGCATTCTGAGCTGTTCACTGCTTGGCCTTACCATGAGGCGTGATCTGGTGAAATACCTGGGAAAATACGGCATCAATTCAACTCCACCTTTTGCCTGGTTGAGACTAACAACCTGCTCAGAGCTTTCTGGTAATGGCAAGGACATTTCCATCCTTGTTCTTTCTCTAGCTGTCACTGTATAATATTATTGATCCTGTTGTGCTAAAACAGAATACTTGCAGAGTCTGCTGAGGTAAGAAAAGCACAAACATTTCTTAGAATATTTCATACTGGGGCCTCCTTGCCATGAGGTCCACAAGAGAGGACCATATCATGGAACCTTGCTTCACTTCCTATGATTAGCGTATCACATAATTAGAATAAACATGCTACCTCTCCCCCAGATCTCTGAATTTCCCCATTACAGTGGTATCATCGTGCCATGTATATTTTAAAGCAAGATTATTTTATTCAGCATTAAATAACAAAATATCAGTTTTGCTTTGGCACCAAAACCTGAAATCTGAAATGCATACTTTCATGCAATAGAAAGGTTATACAATGACTTGAACATATTGATTAATTTGCAGTTACATAACTGAGAAACTTGATGTTAATTCAAAGCACATGTTACTTTTTAAACAAATGTATGCATTTGACTCATTTAAAATTTCACTCATAAAGGAAAGAATCTTAAATTGTATCGGGGGATTTCTAGATTATAATCAAGCAATAATGGATGACGAGACAGACATAAATATCTGGTTTTACAAAGGCTATGATTGCTTTGGCATGAATTGAAGACAAACCCTCGCTCACATTTCTCGCAGGGGAAAGGCAGTAACATACATAGAGTAGAAAGTCCTGATCACTGTTGCCATTCCCAAGCTTTGCAGGCTTGTAGCTCTGAGTTACCATCATATACATTGAAAATGGACTACAACCAGAATTTAAATTTATAACAACTGTCAGACCATCACCAGCCAAAATGCTGAAGGCCACAGAGGAAGCAATTAAAACTTTGACATCAATAGTTTACATGAATCTGCCAGGGTCGCTCTACACTCTAGTAATTATCATAGCAGCGATGCTAATGTTGCCAGTATATAATGATGCAGCCATATTGTATGTAACAACAACAAAACATGTGCAGTAAAACTCAATGGTTTGGAGTTTTGTGTTGTGTATATGACCTGGAAATGGGGAGATCTGTCCTTTTTCAGCCTTCATACTTCAGCTGCAGTATAACGGCAGCCTATGCAGCATTGACCAAAATCCACTGCCCCCACCCCCCCCAAACACACCCTCCCCTTTCCCACCACACAATCCACTGGATTGACTACACGGCAGGAAATAAAGAAAATACACAGTAGTTATACGTGTATGGGTGAGAGTGCCCATGAGGATGGATGCGCGTGAGTGCAATTGAGCACGGCGTGTGGACTCGAGTGCACCTACACTAATCGCCAAGAAAATTGATTGTCAAACCTTCTTTCCACCATCCCCTCCATGTTTCCCATCTCACCCAGTGTGCAAAGGGAGAAATATCGCTCCACACTCAGTCCATACCCTCCCAAAGTGCCAACAGCCACACTGCAGGAGTGCATCATAACTGAAGACTACTCTTTAAAAAACGAACTTACCTTTCATAGAAAGATGGAAAATAGGAACAGGTGTCAGTAATTTGGCCGTTTGGGCCTGCCCCACCATTCAATATGCTCGTGGCTGATCCTTTCTCTCAATACCATACTTCCATGCTCTCCCCACCTTTAGAGTCTAGAAATATATCTTTCCTTATTATATGCCTCAACAGCCTTCAGTGGCAGAAATTTCCAGAGGTCCAACCTGTAACCTGAGATGTGGCATCTTGTGCTAGACCTGACAGTGAGGGAAAATATTATCCCTGCATCCAGTCTGCCCAGCCCTGTCAGAATTTTATACATTTCATTGAGATCCCCTCTCATTCTTCTGTACTCCAGTGAATACTGGAGTCGACCCAATCTCTCCTCATCCGACAATCCTGCCATTTCAAGAATCAGTTCAGTGAACTTTTGTTGCACTCCCTCTATGGCAGGTATATCCTTTCTCAGATAAAGAGACCAAAACTGTGCACAATACTCCAGATGTGGCCTGACCAAGCCCCTGTACTGCTGCAGTAAGACATCCTAGCTCCGGTACTCAAGTCCTCTTGCAATGACGACGAACATACCATTTGTTTTCCTAACTGCTTGCTGCAGCTGCATGCTAGCTTTCAGTGACTGGTGTACAAGGACACTCTGGTCCTTTCGTACGTAAACATTTCCAAATGTTAACTTCACACTCATCCATTTAATACTGCATCTGTCATATATTTGCCCACTCAGTCAGCTGGTCTAAATCACCTTGATGCCTCTTAACATTGTCCTCACCATTTACAATCCCGCCTAGATTATTCTTACGCCATTTAACTTTTTGCAAAAGATAATTAGCCCTGGCAAAATTTTAATATCATTTGTGGGTGAAAACGATTGTGCTGAAAAAGGAAAGCATTGACCTTCAAAACCGAGTTTAAACTCTCCCAGGCCCATTAAATCGCTGCTGGAAGGGTGTTTCCTGTTATTCTTCAGAATAACTGAAACAATTCTGCACCTGTCTCATCCAGTACACGGTCAACTATTAATTATCCGATGGGATATCTAATTTATGTGTTTTCACAGGGAAGTAGATATTGTTACCACTTTATCGCAATTTGTCCAACAGTGATGGGTTTCCTGCAAAAGGCTGCAACGTATGGGTAACCCATCATTTATAATCCAGAGTTAAACTATCTTTTGAAATAGCTAGGGGGCGCAATTCTCCCATCGGGAGACTAAGTCCCGACACCAGAGTGAAAACCGGAGTGTTTCACTCCGGCGTCGGAGACCGCTCCCAGCCCTCTATTCTCCTGCCCCAGGGGGGCTAGGAGCGGTGCCGCGTCATTTACGCGAGCCGGGCCTTGGCGCCGCGTAAAAGCGGTGCCGCGTAAATGACGCAGCCGGCGTCATGTAAATGACGTTATCCGCGCATGCGCGGTTGCCGCCCTCCCCGTGGCCGCCCCGCAAGAAGATGTCGGATGAATCTTGCGGGGCGGCGGAGGAAAGGAGGTCCTCCTTCAGAGAGGCCGGTCCACCGATGGGTGGGCACCGATCGCGGGCCAGACCCCTTTTGAGTCCCCCCCCCCCCGGTGCAGGATCCCCCCCCCCCCCCCCCCACAGGCCGCCGCCCCCAGCATTCCCATGCTGTTCCCACCGGCAGCGACCAGGTGTGGACGGCGTCGGTGGGAACCTGCCGTGTTGGGCAGGCCGCTCGGCCCATCCGGGCCGGAGAATCGCCGCTCACCTGTTGCCAATGGTGATGTTATACGATTTAGTTACCGTTGTATGAAGAGTCAGGGGCGAAATTCTCCGGAAACGGCGCGATGTCCGCCGACTGGCGCTCAAAACGGCGCAAATCAGACCGGCATCGCACCGCCCCAAAGGTGCGAAATGCTCCGCATCTTTGGGGGCCGAGCCCCAACCTTGAGGGGCTAGGACGGCGCCGGACGAATTTCCGCCCCACCAGCTAGCGGAAAAGGCCTTTGGTGCCCCGCCAGCTGGCGCGGAAATGACATTTCCGGGCGGTGCATGCGCAGGAGCGTTAGCGGCCACTGACGGCATTCCCGCGCATGCGCAGTGGAGGGAGTCTCTTCCGCCTCTGCCATGGTGGAGACCGTGGCGGAGGCGGAAGGGAAAGAATGCCCCCACGGCACAGGCCCACCCGCGGATCGGTGGGCCTTGATCGCGGGCCAGGCCACCGTGGGGGCACCCCCCGGGGCCAGATCGCCCCGCGCCCCCCCCCCAGGACCCCGGAGCCCACCCACGCCGCCTTGTCCCGCCGGTAAGGTAGGTGGTTTAATTTACGCCGGCGGGACAGGCATTTTAGCAGCGGGACTTCGGCCCATCCGGGCCGGAGAATCGAGCGGGGGGGCCCGCCAACCGGCGCGGCGCGATTCCCGCCCCCGCCGAATATCCGGTGCCGGAGACTTCGGCATCTGGCGGGGGCGGGATTCACGCCAGCCCCCGGCGATTCTCCGACCCGGTGGGGGTTCGGAGAATTTCGCCCCAGAAGTCCTGTTCCTTTTCACCAAACACCATTTATTTCACTTCCACAGCCTCTGCACAAAACTCCAACAACACACCATCTAACACAAGGGACACCTGAAAACCCTTTACATATCAGTCTCAATCATTGGATACTTAACATAAATGAGACAAGTAATTGCAATAACTCTTAATGCATTACTTAACTCTTAACCCATTACTTAACAGTCTCCCCTTCCTTGGAGAAAAAAATAATTAGGTTAAAACAAAATTTAAAGAAACTCAAAAACACACACGCAATTTCCCCCTTCTTTTTTTTCAAATTTTTTTTTTTGAAAGAAAAAAAAAATCACAGAAACAGGCACCCTTCATTAACAATATCCAAAAGTTACATTTCTGTCAATATCTGAGATATATAAAAGGCCATATCCACTGCCTCTACAAAGCTTAATGTCTCAGCAGCCAAAGTGCTTTTTACCACTCTCTTTATTTTCTTTGTTTCCCACACAAGTGGGCAACATTTACCATTGTTCCACAAAGGAAAATTATAAAACCTCCTGATCTTGATTTGCATAGGACTCATCACTATAAACTATGAGTTTCAAGTGCCTACGGTCACCTAAAACCTGGAACCTCAAAACACACTCCTGCATTTTTTTTTAGTTTGGCCAAACGCTTTATTTGCTCTTATTATGTCTTCCATTTGGGATCATCCATTTTTGTACTCAACTCTAAGACATCAAGACTCACCTCCGGTCTAGTCTGTCTACCTTACCAATTCAGTTGCCCATTTAAACTTTGCAGTTGCTCTTTTTCCATCTTTGAAACCTTGCATTTTTTTTGTGAAAACCCGGCCACGACTAATTGCTATTGGGCTGATGCTTTCCAAATAAGATTGCTGACGTAAAGTTGTCCCTAACTTAGTCTGTCCGATTTCCAGTCCAATATATTTAAATGCACCGGAAGCCTGACTTCCGACCCTGAATTCTTTCCTCAAACCAGAGATTACAAAAGCTTCAAAATCACTAGTCCCACCCCACAAAAAATATTTGACATGCATCATAAAGATGCCAGAAAGGTTCCCTTTATAGTGCCAGTAAAACATTACCGGATCTACTTTCAACTGGTAACAGCCTAACTTTAACAAAACTGACCTTATCGAAAAATACCAGACTCTATATGCAACATTTAAACCACATACACATTTGTTAAACTTCCAGAATACCCCTTCTGTGTTAGTTGCTTCTTTAGGAGGACAGAGAAAAATGTCTCTCTGGAGCTGGTGCCCCTGCAAGAAGGCAGCTTTAGATGAGCATTCCCATGCCTTTGTGGCTGAAAGAAGATCTTTAAAATTAACCTTTCCTGCTGTAGGTGAATCTACCCTTAAATCCTGATCTTCTAAGCTTTCTTCAAATCCCCTTGCCACAAGCCTGGCCTTTGCCTTATAAGTTACATCCGGAAGAACCTTTTCCGTGCAAATCCACCTGTGAGATAGAGTTCTTTGTCCCCTATCCGGTACTTCCGTGTATACCCCAAATTCACTCCAACTATGCAGTTCTTGCTGTTTAGCATCTTTAATAACTTTTCATATAATTTATTGGAAGTCACCAAAATCTCACGTGCATGCGGGCTTCTACTCCTATTAGTATTCGTAGTTTCACTCATGTTCCGAGACCTTGATAAACTACGTCCCCTCTCCCGCCTGGTAACTTGTTCTATACTGCTACTGCTTGATCTTTCCTCCCTGCTGTGGGATGTCCTTTCAAAATTCTCGACCTTTTCCTGCGGACCTGTTCACTAACCGATGTACTATCTGAACTGGTACTGCGTTTCTGTGACTCCATTTTTGAACTTCGTGTTCCCAATCCATTGTCTTAACGCCCTCCCCTGAATGCTGTACATTCAACCAATGTTTATACTTTCCAGTGGCCTTCCCTGCTCTAATAACAGTTGCATCCTTCCATTGATTAGGCCCTTCAGGCAGGTATGTCACCATTGTACCAACTTTTGGTAGTTGTCCTTTTGGAAAATGGCCTTATCCCAGATCTTAAGGTCCACAGCCACAATGTCGTTAAAATCCCTGGCCAAAGGTAGGGTTACTATCGGTCGTGCTGGTGTCCTTCTGTACTTCCTGCAAACTTCACAGCAATCACTAACCTGTTCTATCAGTTTAGTATAGTCTTCATCCTTTACCCCTGCATCCTTTAATACATTTTTCAGCCTCCAAGGAGACGGATGTGCAAACTGCCTATGCAGTTTTAATACAAGCTTTTTATCAGCGAAAGTCCTATTTTCAACTGCCATTAACACATCCTTAACCACTCTGCTTGAAATATTATTTGTCAGTAATGGAATACAATAGTGTCCCGACTGTGTAAAGTGTAAGTCTACCATCTTTCCAAAAACTGTTGCCTTATCCTGTTCCATATCCAGTTTCATGTGTGCTTTCTTCATCGATGGTCTGCTCAGAAGCAAAGGTATCTCACTTGATATAACATCCGTGCTAATGAAATGATTCACTCCGGCAATATTGCACGGGATCACCACTCTTTTTAGCGATTTCAGAGTATTATCATCCCCAAACCTGAAAATTGTGGAACTTTCAAATTCCTTAACCTTGTTACGACTTTCAGCATTCAAGGAGTCCAGGTAACATTTTAACCAGTCAATTCCACACACAGTAGATGTGCAGCCACTGTCCAATACAGCACAATTGAAGGATTCTGCAACCAACACCCTCATTACCAGCATAAAACTGCTTGTTAATAGGACAATGTCTTCTCTCTGAACACTATCTTTTTCCTCTTCTGACTCTTTCGTGTCATGTGTCACTTCAAACACTCTATCATAACCTTTTGGACAGTTGAAGTCATAATGGTATTGAGAGTCACATCGAAAACATCGATTTATCATGCCCCGTGCATTTCTGGGGTTCATCTTCCTATTGTAAGTACTAACTGGGTTTCTGTCTTCATAATTTCCTTATCTCGATCTCCTTCCATAGTCTTGGGCCCTGTTCGTAGCCGTACAATTTCGCCATCCTTTTAGTAGTGTATCTTCCATATTCTGCTTTATAGCAGGCTGACCTATTTGAGTCATCAGAGCCATCGGAATCGAATGTTTCCCCAGAAACTTCTTTAAAGCTTTTGTCATCTGATCGAATAAGGTATCCTCATCCGTAAACTGAAATCCTGTCAAAACCAGGAGCCTATCCATGTTGCTCACTCAGTCAAGTAATTTAAAGGCCAACATAGACTGTGGAAATTCCAGGTTGTGTTTCTGCAGCCTTTTATATAGTCTGCCAAATTCCATGATATAGTCTTCCATGGAGAATTCCTCTATTTTCCGGAACTTATCAAATTCCGATCATGCTTCATAAGTACTTAACAAGTCATCTTTCTTGTAAATCCTATCCATATATTGTAATAGAGTCCCCAAACCTTCTTCTGAGTCTAACTCTTCCAATTCCAGCTCAGAAAGCACTTTGTTTCGGATTTTACTGTCATAAGGTAGAGAAAGAGCCAATGCCATTCCTTGTTTTCTCTTTCCCAAGGCAGTTACCTTAGTTCACATAACTACTGCACTTCTCCATTGGTCGTACGATTCCCTTTCAGAAAATAAGGGAGGATAGTCATATCCAGCCATCTTTATCCTGGGTTCAGCCATGTATCTTTTTTTTCCCCTTCTCACTCACTCCTTGGTTTGATCAGTAAAAGTTGTATCTTTCAAACCTTCATATTTGCACAGCAACCATCCTCTGCTACCATTGATATATGTTTTAGTTACCGTTGTATGAAAAGTCAGAAGTCCTGTTCCTTTTCACCAAACACCATTTATTTCACTTCCACAGCCTCTGCATAAAACTCCAACAACACATCACCTAACACAAGGGCCACCTGAAGCCCATTTACATATTAGTGTCAATCATTGGATATTTAACATAAATGAGACAACTAATTGCAATGTCTCTTAATGCATTACTTAACTCTTAACCCATTACTTAACAGGCGAGCGGCGATTCTCCAAGCGGCCAGCTGTGATTCTCGCCGTGCCGGTTTGGGGGGGGGGGGGTGGGAGAATCGTGTGCGGGTACCGGGGCGGCATGGCGGGACTCGCGCGGCGCCCTGGCGATTCTCCCACCTGGCGTGGGGGGGGGGGGGAGAATTCCGCCCAGGATTTTTCTTTCTCAAAATCTCAGCCTGGAGATACTTTCATGCTTTGAAGTTGTTAATGTTCTTTTTGTAACATGTATAAAATTTGTATTTCTGATCAAATGTTCATATCTAAAGCTACAGTTATGTTGCCACTCTTGTATCAATATGTATAGTTTGGGCTGTGCATTGATGCAAGAATGGAATCATAAGTTGGGGTTCCTGCCTATGTCTGCACTGAATGCACTGGAGTCAAGAAAGGTGAGGCTTCCTTAGGAAGGCTATCTCAGTGGTTGGGCTTGTGCCATCTGAACTATTATCCAACAAACAGTTTGGGCACTTCAAGCTTACTGCAGTCATTGCAATGATATGACGAAGTGGCCATTTCTCACCATCCTCTCAAATGCTTGAAAGTTTATCAGCTGCAGATCGCTTGCGGTTTGCTTCTTGCAACGTGACAGGAGCCTTTGCAGACTGGAGCTGTTCTGTCTGCTGGTGTCATATAATCGAGACCAAATAACCTGGTTATAAAAAGCAAGTCCTCATTAGGATCAATTTATGGTCCAACGGTTTATGTAACATTTTTTGAAATGTAACAAGTTGCATGTCTTTCAAATACAGAAGAACATAAATAAGGGCGGCACGGTAGCACAGTGGTTAGCACTGTTGCTTCTCAGCGCCAGGGTCCCAGGTTCGATTCCCGGCTTGGGTCACTGTCTGTGCAGAGTCTGCAAATTGTCTCCGTGGGTTTCCTCCGGGTGCCCCGGTTTCCTCCCACAAGTCCCGAAAGACGTGCTTGTTAGGTGAATTGGACATTCTGAATTCTCCCTCAGTGTACCCGAACAGGCGCCGGAGCGTGGTGACTGGGGGACTTTCACAGGAACATCATTGCAGTGTTAATGTAAGCCTACTTGTGACACTAATAAAGATTATTATTATTAACGTGGCAATGAATAATGTTGGAGGATATGAATACAAATTAAGAAAGCTCAAATAAGATTAGAAGAATGTTTTCCCTTACAATTAGCAGACTAATTAGCTCGGGAGAGACTTTCTGCCCCACTTCTCAGACCTGGGTGTGCAATAAATTACAAGCCACATGTTTAGGCTCTGGCCATATCCAGGATTTCTCATTGAAGATGACAGGCTGCACAACACATAATAACGTTCAAATTATGAAAATAAGCTTATCAATATATTTTTCTGTATTTGTGCCATTGAATTGCTCATCTCCAGGGTCATTTGTTCAGCTATCGCATCCTATGTTGTTATTGGTAGCAGGGGATGATGTATATTTTCTATGTCTCAAAGATCAATGCTATTAAATTATTTTTTATTGTGTGATGTGTGGCAGGAGTCCTGTGTAAAACATAAACATCAATGTAGACTAGTTGGGCCAAATGGCATGCTTCTGGGACGTAGATTTGTGTGATTCCATGTAAATAATTTGATGGCAGTTTTGAGGCGGTTTTGGTGAATATCGCCAGATATTCAAGGAAGCAAGATGGTGCCTGAGCGTGGAGACTCTCTGCGAACTCACTCACACAGATCCTCTTCTTACATCTCCTATAACCGTACTAATTTCTTAAAACTTAATTCTAACACTAACACTATCACTAATCTTTCTCTTTCAAGTTCTCTTTTAGGTTTGAAGATCCTCAGAGGCCCGTGGAATGGACCTGATGACCTGACCTGACCCGACCCGGCAGGACTCCTACAACGATCTGACACAGAACTTGAAGAGGCCCAAATCAGAAGTCTGACCCCGACCTTGATTTGGACCCGACCTGCACTGCGGAACACCCGGCCCGGCCGGGGAACCGATGCCAGCCCCCGGACCGCCCAATCCATCTGCCGGAGCACTCGACCCAGTCCCCGACCACTAGACCCTGCCCGAACTGATCCAGAGAGGCCCACCCAGCCACACAACCCAGAGAGGCCAGCCCAGCGACCCAACTTACCGAAGGATGGAAGGAGGAATCCATGTGGAGGCCCGACCAGACCTATTCCAAGGCCCCATTCCAGTAGCGCCCGACCAGACCTTCAATACTGGAGCACGGGACCCAGCACAACCTGACCCAGGAAGGCCTTGCCTGCGACTCAAACCCGGATTAAAACCCCCCGAAACAGCGGATGCCCAGCGCGAGGACCCAAACTTGCTGCAAGGTAGACCCATCCTCGCAGAACGTCGGGACCCGACCGGATACCAAACATGCCCCCACCCCCGGCAACCCCAAAATCGTAACCAACAACCGGGACCCTGTCAGACACGACCCCAAAAACGAAACCAGCGCCCTGGACCCTGCCAGACTCAACCACCTACCTTGCACAATGTCAGTCATCTCTCATCAGATCCTGGGACCATCCAGATGCACCACCGACTGAGGAAGTGAGAGAAACACGGCGGTCTGCAGGTGAGATTGAGGCAACGCGGATTCAAGACTCCTTTGCCCAGCACATTCTTGGCAAACGTCCAAGCGATCAAGGGCAATTTAGTTTGGCCAATCCACCTAACCTGAACATCTTTGGGTTGTGGGGGCGAAATCCACGCAGAGACGGGGAGAATGTGCAAACTCCACACGGACAGTGACCCAGGGCCGGGATTCTAACCCAGGTCCTCAGCGCCGAAGTCCCAGTGCGAACCCTGAATTGTACACAGTTATAAACAACATTGAAACAGAACACCTGGAGACCTTGTTCATCGTGGCTGGGGACTTCAACAAGGCCAACCTCAAGAGTGCACTGCCAAAATTCCACCAACACATCTTCTGTCCCACCAGGGGTGACAATACTCTTGACCACAGCTACATAAAAATCCAGGGTGTCTACCAATCCAACCCCCCGACCGCACTTCAGAAAATCGGGCTATAGGACCGTGCTCCTTCTCCCAGCATACAAACAGAAACTTAAGCGGGAGAAGGTAAAGAAGGTCATGCAGTGCTGGTCCGAGGCACCAGAAGAGCTCTTACTTGGCTGCTTGGAGTCAGTGGACTGGTTACATTTAAGAATTCAGCAACCAACCTAAATGAGTATGTCATCACCGTCACAGACTTTATCAGCAAATGTGCAGACGACTCCGTGCCAAAGTAGTACGCACGTTCCCCAATCAGAAACCATGGCTTAATCGGGAGATTGACTCCTTACTGAAGGCCAGGTCTGAAGTGTTCAGCTCGGTGACCCTGACCGATACAAGAAATTCAGGGATGACCTACGGAAAATTAGCAGAGATGCCAAGAGAGAATATCAGAAAAAGCTAGAGTCACAGACTAACGTTAGAGACTCTTGTCGGTTGTGGCAAGGCTTAAACAACATAATGGGCTACAAGTGCGAAGCTGAGCAGAATCTCCTCCAGCAGCAGCACCGATGAACTCAATGCATTCCATGCTCAGTTTGAGTAGGAAACCACCAAACACTGTTGAGTGCCCCCCAATGTCACAGCTTCCGAAGTCAGATCGGCTCTCCTGAAAGTGCAACATCGGAAGGCGACGGATCCAGGTGGAGTCTCTGGTTGTGCACTCAGATCCTGCGCAGGCCAGCTGGCAGATGTGTTCGTGGACATCTTCAATCTGTCCCTACTCTGTTCTGAGTCTCCCCTCCCCCCCCCACCCCCCCACCCCCCGCTGTAAGAAGACCACCATCATCCCGGTGCCAAAGAAGAACCGGGCAAAGTGTCTCAATGATTACTGTCTGCTGGCCCTGACATTGATCATAATGAAGTGCTTTGAGGGGTTGGTCATGAGGCACATCAACTTCATACTCCCAGAATGCCTAGATCCACTGCAATTCGCATACTGCCACAACCGGTCCGCAACAGACACCATCTCCCTGGCCTACACCCATCCCTGGAGCCTTCCGACAACAAGGACTCCTACATTAAACTCCTAATTATTGAATACAGCTCCGCCTTCAACACCATAATCCCAGCCAAGAACATATCAAAGCTCACAAACCTAGGTCTTGGCTCCTCATTCTGCAACTGGAACCTTGACTTTCTGACCCACAGACCACAATCAGTAAGAATAAAGAACAACACCTCCTCCACGATAGTCCTCAATAGCGGGGCCCCGCAAAGCTGTACTTGGACCCTTACTATATTCTCTATACATACACAACTGTGTGGCCAAATTTGGCTCCAACTCCAGCTGCAGGTTTGCTGACGACCCGACCGTAGTGGGTCAGATCTCGAACAACGATGAGTCAGAATGCAGAAGGAAGATAGAGAACCTAGTGGAGTGGTATAACGACAACAATCTCTCCTTCAATGTCAGCAAAACTAAAGAGCTGGTCATTGACTTCAGGAAACAAAGTATTATGCACACCCCTGACTGTATCAATGGTTCCGAGGTGGAGATGGTTGACAGCTTCAAATTCCTGGGTGTGCACATCACCAAAAACCTGTCCTGGTCCACCCACGTTGATGCTACCGCCAAGAAAGCACAACAGCACCTATAGTTCCTCAGGAAACGAAGGAAATTTGGCATGTCCACATTGACTCTTACCAACCTTTACAGGTGCACCACAGAAAGCATCTACCTAGCTGCATCACAGCCTGGTTCGGCAACTGCTCGACCCATGACCGCAAGAAACTTCAGAGAGTCGTGAACATCGCCCAGTCCATCATACAAACCCACCTACCATCCATTGACTCTGTCTACACCTCTCACTACCTTGGGAAAATGGGCAGCCGAATCAAAGACCCCTCCCACCCGGGTTATTCACTGTTCCAACTTCTTCCATTGGGCAGGGGATACAAAAGTCTGAGAACACGCACTAACAGATTCAAAAACAGCTTCTTCCTCGCTGTTACCAAACTCCTAAATGACCGTCTTATGGACTGATCTGATCTCATCACACACCTTCTCTACCGAGTAGTACTACACTCCTGTATGCTGTACCTGATGCCTGTGTCCATGTATTTACATTGTGTATTTTATGTTTTCCCTATTATGTAATTTCTTCCCATGTACTGAATGATCTGTCTATGCTGAACGCAGAACAATACTTTTCACTGTACCTCGGTGCACATGCCAATAAACAAATCCAATTAAATCCAGGAATAACATCAGAGGGATGACAAAAATTGGAGTTGAATTGTCTATTTTGGTATCTTGTTTGGTGTTAGAGTTTCATTGTTTGCATCAACAACAACTACTTTTTTTATTTGTTCATGGGATGTGAGTGTCATTGGCAAGGCCAGCATTTGTTACCCATCCCTCATTGCCCTTGAGTGCAATTTAGAGTCAGCCATTTTGGTTGGTTCTGGAGTTACATGTAGGCCGGTCTGGGTTAGAATAGCAGATTTTCTTCCACAAAGGATATTGGTGAACCAGATGGGTTTTAACAGCAATCAATGTTAGTTTTATGGTCACCATTGCTCAGAAAAGCTTTCAATTGCAGATTTTAAAAATTATTACATGAGGAACTAAGACCCATTATACTAAAATATATATAAATATATTCATGGCTATTTCCAAAAATGTTTTAAAAATGAACGAATATTCTTAAAATGGCTGAAACTGTGACTGTCTGAGACTCTGGAACAAAATGAGTCACTATGCAATTTCAGAAATCACACACCTCGTTATCTCTGAGGAGCCACTAATGACCTTCTGTGAACTGTCCAACCCAACTTCAAGAAGAACTACAGACAGGTCCTCTGTTTTTAATAACCCAAACTAGTCAGAAAGAGATGGCTTGTCTGCTGAGACAAAGGCACACAACCTTCCTTTCAATTCCGAATGGCAAAGGCCGTTTGGATTCTATGCGACAGATATGCATCCTTTGTCAAAGATGGTGGAGAAGCGTGACATTGCCCCAATTGGCTTGTGGATCTAGTAATATTGCCTTGCTGATCTGCATTGCTCAGTCTGCTGTTCAACATCTAACGAGAGGCCACACCAAAGAAGCTCCAGCCCAGGTTAAATACCTGGCCCCAAATACCCTGATTCTACTGGAGGTTTTGTAGCATCATGACTGCCTACAAGGCTGATTCATTTCTGCATGCCTATCTCATGGTGTGAAGTCAACACCACTGGAAAATTGAATGATCCAGCAGCCTCCGTGAAGGGACATCTAATTGGGCTTTGATTGTCAACTCTGGAACACATGCAACACAGCATTTATTTTCTTTGTGGCCTCTGGACTGTAAATCTTTCTTATTCCTACCCCTCTCTTTACTGTCTGAGTATGAGGAGGACATTGTGACCCTCCTTTCCCATTTTGAGTGTGTGCAAATAAACTAACCCTTTGACTTCAAGCCTCTTGTGAAGTTATTAATAGAAAATTGTATCACGCCAAAACCAAAGGGTTAGGAAATGCACCACCGCTTATAAAGAGGGAAACAATTCAAAACACTGTCCAGTATGTGTGCGGTTGATGAGAGTGCTGTGTAAATTAAACTCTCTCCTGTCTGTAACAATTTAATTTATTATTTAATTGAATTTAAATTCCACGAGCTGCCATGGTGGAATTTGAACCTTGGGCGGGATTCTCCGCAATCGGCGCGATGTCCGCCGACCGGCGCCAAAAACGGCGCAAATCAGTCCGGCATCGCGCCGACCCAAAGGTGTGGAATTCTCTGCATCTTGAGGGGTCGATTTCCGCCCTGCCAGCTGGCGCGGAAATGACTTCGCCGGGCGACGCATGCGCGGGGGCATCAGCGGCCGCTCACGGCATCCCCGCGCATGCGCAGTGGAGGGGGTCTCTTCCGCCTCTGCCATAGTGAAGACCATGGCGAAGGCGGAAGGGAAAGAGTGCCCCCACGGCACAGGCCCACCCGTGGATCGGTGGGCCCCGATCGCGGGCCAGGCCACCGTGGGGGCACCCCCCGGGGCCAGATCACCATGCACTCCCCCCAGGACCCTGGAGCCCGCCCGCGCCGCCTTGTCCCACCGTTCGAAAGGTGGTTCAATCCACGCCGGCTGGCGTGGTTGACAGTGGTGGGACTTCGGCCCATCGTGGACCGGAGAATCGCCGGGGGTGGGCCCGCCGTCCGGCGCGATTTCCGCCGACCGGCGCGGCGCGATTCCCGCCCCCGCCGAATCTCCGGTGGCAGAGAATTCGGGACACGGCGGGGGCGGGATTCACCCCCGGCAGTGGTTATGTCATTGCACTAATAATCCAGAGGCCCGGGCTAGTACTTCGGGAAGGGCGCGATTCTCCGACCTCCCCACCGGGTCGGAGAATCGCGCCCTTCCCAAAGTATTAGCCCGGGCCTCTGGATTATTAGTGCAATGACATGACCACTGCACTGCCATCTCCGCTAACTTGCATTTATGTAGCATTTGTAATGTAGTGAGCCATCCAAAGGCACTTAATTGAAGTGTTATGAAACAAAAGTTGACCCAAAGCTGCAGCTATTTCTTGCATTTTTCACCAATGTCCTTAAAATGTTTCCAAGCTGCCTTTCAAGATTTGAAGGATTAATAATTCATTCAAATTTAAATATGCTGCAAACTCATAGAGCTAACAACAAACCTGCAGCATCATGAGAATACTGCAATCATATTTTCCTGTTTATTAAAAGACTAGAAATAAGACGTGAAGCTGCAGTCAGTCAGGCAGAACCTGGAAGGGAAAAGAGAAGTGTATGTTCCAAGATGAAAGGTGAATAATTATTGACTAATTACAGTACAGATTTTGTTTAATAGTTAAATATTCAAGGCTATTTTTGTTTCTCGATTTGACAAATTTGTATCAGTGTCCTTGGCTGGGTATGTAACTTAGGTAATCTGGAAATAGGGTTGTATCATCTGTTTGTCCAGTCCCATGTGTAGGTTCCACAACGCAAATACATTTGCAGATTTGACTAATTGTAGTCCAGCTGAAATATCTGACAATGTCTGGCTCCAGAGGATTTCAGCGATGAAAAGGTTTATACCCCTGGGTAAGTAACAAGGACAATGACCAGTAATAAACACATAGTGCTGATTTATCAAGATTATGAAGGTTAGTGGCAGAGGAGAGTTTGTTTACAAAATGCAGTTTAATTGAATTATAATGAGCTCAGTGGGACTCGCAATATGATACACTGAGTCTAGTTCTGAGACTTGTTTCCTGGGTTATTCTCCAAAAATCAGAACGTTGACCGCTGAATGTTCTGGCAGTCCCGTATCTTGCACAGCTGGACAAATTCCTATCAGTTAAATTGTGGCAGCATAATAGAATCATGCAATAATACAGAAGGAAGCCATTCAGTCTGTGCTGGCTCTTTCAGAAGTCCTACTCCACTGCTCTTCACCCTGCAAAGATCTAACCCTGTTTTCTTATACCATTACAGGTGAAGTTGAAAATCTAGTGAGATAAACTGGTATGACATTTGCCCGACTGTGTCCTGAGTGCTAGTATACTTTTTATCTTCAGTAAAAACAACATTAATATTGACTGTATAAATTGTTCTTTTCAGTTCTTTATCATTGTGGACTTTGCTTTATGGGTTATGTTGTACATTAGGATTTAGTGTGCACCTGTTTACAGTGAGAAACTCCATGATTTTTTAAAAAAGGAACAAATTTCACTTTATTTACTGTGAGAATTACTCTCCTAATAATCAGTGGGCAGCACGGTAGCATAGTGGTTAGCACAATTGTTTCACGGCTCCAGGGCCCCAGGTTCGATTCCCGGCTTGGGTCACCGCCTGTGCGGAGTTTGCACGTTCTCCCCGTGTTTGCGTGGGTTTCCTCCGGGTGCTCCCGTTTCCTCCCACAGTCCAAAGATGTGCAGGTTAGGTGGATTGGCCATACTAAATTGCCCTTAGAGTCCAAAATTGCTCTTAGTGTTGGGTGGGGTTACTGGGTTATGGGGATAGGGTGGAGGTTTGGGCTTGGGTAGGGATGCTCTTTCCAAGAGCCGGTACAGACTTGATGGGCCGAATGGCCTCCTTCTGCACTGTAAATTCTATGAAATACAGCCTATTAATATTGAAAAGAAAACGATTTGTATGTTATACAGCGTGAGCACCTCAATCAATGACTCACATCATTGAAAACTGCCCCCTGACAAAATTCAGCAGAGGACTCAGAGAGCTCCATTTATCCCCTGCAGAAGCTATTCCTTTAAGACGGAAATCTCAAAGCGCTTTATATCCAATGAAGAAATTTTGAACTCTAGTCACTGTTGTGAGGTCGGAAGCATGGAAGGCCATTTGCACACAGAATGCTCCCACACACAGCAATATAATAATGATCTAGTTAATCTGTTTTTGTATGTCGATGGGAATCAGGGGGAAAACTCTCTGCTGGTTGGACTCATACCAGGCACAAAAGAAGAAGGTTGTGGTGGTTGGAGGTCAATCATCACAGCTCCAGGACATTATTGCAGGAGTTCCTCAAGGTAATGTCCAGGCCCAACCATCTTCAGCTACCTCATCAATGACCTTCCTTCCATTATACAGTCAGAAGTGGGGATGTTTGTGGATGATGTAGAATGTTCAGTATCATTCAAAATTCCTCATATACTGAAGCAGTCCATGATACAAAATGCAGCAATATCCAGACTTGGGTTGACAAGCAACAAGTAACATTCATACCACAGAAGTGCCAGGTAATGATCATCTCCAACAAGAGAGGATCTAACCATCATCCCTTGATATTCAATGGCATTGATTCCCCAACTATCAATGTCCCGGGTTACCATTGGCTCGAAACTGAACTGGACTTGCCATATAAATACTGTGTTACCAGATCAGGTCAAAGGCTCGGAATCCTGCGGCGAGTAACTCACCTCCTGATTCTCCAAAGCCTGTCCACCATCTGCAAGGCAGAAGTCAGGAGTGTAACGGAATACTCTTCACTTGCCTGGATGACTACAGCTCCAACAACACACAAGAAGCTCAATATCATCCAGAACAAAGCTACCAGCTTGATTGGAATCCTTTCCACAAACATTCACTCCCTCCAACACGGCAAACAGTGGCAGCTGTATGTACCATCTACAAGGTGCAGAGCAGGATCTCAAAAGGTTCCTTAGGCAGCACCTTCCAAACCCATGACCACTACCATCTAAAAGGACAAGAGCAGCAGATCCCTTGGGACACCATTGTTTTGTTATGTTCCCTTTGTAACATAAGCGGCTTCCTTGTGTTGCATTTGTCAAGGAAGGTCAAGACGTGTAAATAACTTCAACTCATTTATTTACACTATGTACACTTTTATAACTTGAGTTCGACACTACTGCTAATCCTACTGTAGCTACCTAAACTGACTAACCAGCTGCTGTCTTCCACGTGGTGGGTGAGATAATGAATCAACCCTGTGCCTCTCCTCACTGACTGTCTCCACTGGCCAAAAGGGCTGATCATGTGTGTGGTGTCCTTTATGTATGGGTTGGTGTAATGCCCCCCCTGTGGTTGTGTCACCTCCTTGTGTATTGTGAATGTCCATTGGTCGCCTCCTATCTAACATATCTATTGGTTGAGTGTGTGTGTGTGATGTTTCTGGTGCTCCCTCTAGTGTCTGTCTAGCTTACATGTATTTACAGTGATGCACATCACCACAACCACCACCTGGAGGTCCCTCTCCAAGTCACTCAGCATCCTAACTTAGAAATATATTGCCGTTGCTTCACTGTCCCTAGGTCAAAATACCGGAATGCCTTGCCGAACACCACCACCTTCTGAAGAGATGGGCAATAAATACTGACCTAGTCAGCGGTTCCTGAATACTCCAAATTAATTTTTTAAAATAATGTTGAAAACACAAAAGCCAATTTGCACACAGTTAGGTCTTGAGATACTGATCAGATGGCCCGTATTGGTAAGAGTGGTTAAGAGATAAATATTGACCATGATACTGGGGAGAACATCCTAGCTTTTCTTCAAATAGTGCTGGGGGTGATCATTATAATAATAATAATAGCTTATTGTCACAAGTAGGCTTCAATGAAGTTATTGTGAAAAGCCCAACAACCAAAAAACGAAGATGAAGCCTCAATTTAACATCGCATCTGAGAAACCGCACCTCAGACTACGCATCAATTTTCTGAAGCCAAATCATTTAATGATTCCATTTTCATTGAGAAAATCAA
Source organism: Scyliorhinus torazame (assembly GCF_047496885.1). NCBI lineage: Eukaryota > Metazoa > Chordata > Chondrichthyes > Carcharhiniformes > Scyliorhinidae > Scyliorhinus > Scyliorhinus torazame. The sequence continues at coordinate 189,452,983 of NC_092707.1, read as the reverse complement.
CAATTGCACTGAAATGTCAGCCTGAATTATGTGCCTGAGGTTATGAAGTGGGTCTTAAGCTTACAAACTTGCAACTCACAGCCGAGAGTGCTACAGGGAGCCAAGGCTGACAATTTACCTTACTATCTTTCTGGTCTGCTTTGACTTTTACAATTAATTTCTGAAGCACTGCGTTCCTCTTCTCCGAAAGCAATTTTGTTCCCTCAGGTTATGTTCCATCAATTCTTAACTGCAGTGTTTCTTTTGTCATTACATCAAGTTTCTAAGATGTGGATTTCTACTTCCAATCTGATTTCCTCTTCAGCTACCTATATAGATGCTTTTCCTCTGTAACATGTCAATCCAGCTCTGCCTCCTTTGTTGGCACCTAATTTAATGTCTGACTTGCACTTCACACAGAGTTCAATCAGCCAACCCTTAATATAGTGAAACTCTTGACATTGTGAGGTTTTGTCATGGCAAACACAATGTCATTGTGAAAAAGTCACCCTGCATTGGACTTATCGAGTTGAGTGATGAGAACGCTAGAGAACAGAACATCGTTCACTTCGTCACAAGTGCTGGTGCTAAGTGTATCCACAGCTGATATAGCATATGATGTGTAGCAATTTTGGCAACCCCTTTTTTTTTGCCTCAGCTCTGTTATTCAACCCCACTTTTAAAAGACATCCCCTTATTTTCAAGTTGCCAATTGCATGTCTCTCCAGTTTAAGACTGGAGTGCTTGAATTAAATGCAGACTTTCAAAGCCACCAGGGACTCTTAGAATAATGGAAAAATGATCTGAGTGCCAGGAATAATTCTCACTGGGGATCCTTAGCAGCAGTTAGACAGATCTTTTAAACCTGCGGTTCCAGTAGTAAAATTGCATGAATTTACAACAGTGCTTCCTCTTGTTTCATGCCACTGTTACACTATTGTTTGTTACCCATTCTGATCGCAGGGCTTTTTGGGGCATCAGTGGGGTTCCAATGAGAACGAAGGCCAATTTGAATGTTGAACAAGTTATTTTCTGTATTGTATGGGGGAACAGTGGAAATAAACAACTCAGTGATGAGGACTTTGTTATGTGTCAAGATGCCTGATGCAAAGTTGTGTCTATAGGCCTGAAAGGATCATCATTTTCATTCAATATGGTCTATCTTACTCTGGTCTCAATACATTGTATAAATGACATTAATTATTTTAGAATCATCTTTCTGAAATACAAGCAAAATCATTCAATAATTCTATTTTCATTAAGAAAATAAACTAAATGTTCAAAACTTTGAAGGTGCCAAAACTAGACACCCCGGCTCCCCAACCCCCACCACCCCACTCCAAACCCACCGACTATCCCGTTCCAAGCAATTGGGCAGTGGCATCATTTCAGTCCAAGTGGAGATATATAGAATTTTTGGAAAATATCTTTTTGCAGTTAGTAGTCAGAACTTCAATGTTATTGTCCTAATGTAACATAGTAAGTAGAGCAAGAAGCAGACTAATTAATTATAGCATCACTCATCCAAAATTAAGATGTGTGTATTATTTTGTTTTGGTGAAAATGCCTGTCATTGTAATCCTTGCTTTTCTTTTATCTTTTATTAGGTTTGTTAAGTTAAAACATATCCATTATGTAAGACATGATAAATCATGCATTGAAGTAAACAGTCTACTGCTGAAAAAGTACGCTTTAAATTTATTTTTGCATCTTTCACCACTATCACTTTCACCCAAACATTGATTTTGAATTGTGCCTTTGTCCATGTGACTATATTTAGGTTCATTAACTTCTCAATGAGTCTGCCAGCATTATGGCCTGCAATTTATTCAGAGCGGCATCTCCGGTGGATTGCCACACTCGTCGGATTTATCTTCACTGGGATTCCTAAATCCTTGTCTTGCCCCCAATCGTCCTCACTCAGGCTGGGTGCGACAGGAGCAGCGAAGTGTGCCACTGGCGTGGAGTAAATGAGACGCGGAGAGGTAAGGAACTCGCCCTTTTTATGGCACCAGTTGCCATGATGGAGGTGTTTAAAGGGACAATTACAAAGTAAGTGGTTCAGACAACGGGACGGAGGAGAGGTGGGTTCAGACCGGAGGGGTGGGGGATAGGGCCAGAGGAAAGGGGTGGATGGGGGAGGTGGGGGGAGGGTCAGACTGGAGAGAGGGGGAGGGTTAGACCAGAGAGAGAGGGTGGGTTAGACCAGAGAGAGCGAGGGTGGGTTATTTTGGGAGTGGAGTCAGACCGGAGGGGGTGGTCAGGCAGGAGGAAAAGGAGTTGGACCAGAGTGGGAGCTCAGACTTTGTCGGGGTTGGGTCAATCCAGGAGGGGGGTGGGTGTCTGTCCAGAGAGCAGCCCATAGAGATGTTTTGTTTTAAGAGTTAGAGCTAAATTAGCTAAAAAGCAAAAAGAGAAGCATTAACGGTTACTTCATCATGGAGATGGGTCGAGCTGAAGACCGTTTTCTGGTTTTACTTGATCTGTGTAATTGCTGGGAGATGGGGTTGGTTCCAGTTTAGATTTCATGTGGTTTGCAACACACAGAGAAACCCTGGGGGCTGTTAGCAATCCACAGGCAGTTAGGGCTCAGGAAGAATCCTGGAGAGCAGAGAAGATTGTAGAAGGTTGTTGCTTCCATGTTAGAGACAGTTAGAGCTCAGAGCAGAGCTGGGAGCCATTTATAACTTAGTACAGTTAGAAGTTTGAAGAAACCCAGGGCAGCACCACCTTGATGAAGAGAGTGGTTTGTGAAAGAGTTGGGATTGTGCAGGAAATTAGAGGTGGGCGTGCAGTTTTGTGAATGCTGTGGAACAGAGTCTCAGGAGTTGCATATGAGAGTTTGGGAAACGCACTGAAGTCAGAGCACTTTTTGAGGGAAATCAGAGTCGAGGGGCTCGATCTAACAGAAAAGTGTCTAAGTGTGGGAGCGAGGGTGAACTACCGTGAGTTTCCCAACGCGGTGAGGCCGTCAATGATATCAATTAATTGGTCCACTTAACAAGGCCCCACGGGCTTCACGCTGAAAATTATGGGACTGTCGTCTGATTCGCCTGGACCCTGCCTGCAAGCTCCTCGCTAACAAGGGGGTGCAACACTTAAATCAATCCCGCAGAGCAAGCCCCACACAGCTCAAAGCCATGCCACCGAGGAGATCAGCCCCATGATACGGGGATGCGAATCTGGCCAGAATGTTATAAGCGGTCAAGTCCAGATGGGATGTCTAGTTCCTTCAAGAGGCTCGGTGAGCCTGTGCCGCCTGTAAGGAAATGGCAATGGCCATTAGCGTGGGGAATCTGACCAGGATGACAGGCACCCAGTGCCATTAGAAGATCAACGACCTCCACCGGGCCGCACGGATGAGTTGGCACGGGCCTCCTGGAAGTGGCCCCCTGTCACCCTATCGCCCCCTGTTGCTAATTGTGTTCTCTTTATTTGGCTATGAATATGGCGGTCAATATGGTTGCCTTCCTTAATTCTAATTATGTTTTGCTCTAGAGTCACCAGGTATCTTTCGATACCGCCACAAGGTTCAAACCGAATACTGATCAAAGACTCGATACACCAGTTAGTTAGTTCAAAGTCAATGCTTATTTATTGACACACACAGTTAAATATACTCATGCACACATACTACAGTCTAAATTATCACTACTGCTAAAGCCTAGACTTAACTTTGGGCGCCCACTCAGTCAGAGGAACAATGGCCGTTGCTCGGTTCTGAGGCTGCTGGGGTGGAACTGGTACGGGATAATAGCTAAGGTCGGCTGTCTAGTAGCGTGCGTTGACCTTGGACTTACTTGTTCTGGAGCAGCTGTTGGGCAGGTCTCTCCTCGGTGAGAGCCGGGGCCAAGAGAGCGATTCTCTCTTGGGGATCCTTCTTATACCCAAAAGGGGCTTCGCACGCTTTTGGGCGGGCCTTGAACTTGGCCCCAATTAATTGGGCCGTTTCTCAATCGTTCCTACCGATTTCCTCCAATAAAGGGGTGGGTGCCCTGATGGCTGGGTGTGTCCTAGGTGGCCGTTGGCCTGCTTTGTTCTGGTCTCCTCTGGCACCGGGGTGTCTGCCTTAGTATCGTTTACTTAAATGTTACTCTTTTGTCCCCAGAGATGGCCCATTAGTATGCTAGTAGGTTTGTAGTTTTGGTCTTGTCTGGGAGCTGTGGCTCCAATATGCAGACAAACCCTGAACCTGCTAGTTTTCTCATATTGTCCATTTTCCCTGCAATCTTTGCAAAGTGTCCATTTTGTAGTCGGGAAGTGGCCATCCCAGTCTGACAGCACTCCTGCTCAGCACCACAACGTTCCCTGGCCCACCAATGTCCAGCAGGGCTGCTCCTGTGATGAATGAAGTGTGTGGCTCACAATGCTCTCTATTCATCCCTACAGGACAAGTTGGCACACAACAGATGGGGGAGGGCCCAGACGGGTGGTGGGGTACCGGACATGAAAGTCCCTTTACGATGAAGGGGCCTTGGAGGTTGCAGGGGTGGCCAAGGAAAGATTAGTCACCGACATAAAGATTGGCATGTGGGATAGAGGTAATGATCCAAATACCTCCACCCACACGTAAGTTAACGTCAGGCAAAATGATCCATTCCTCTGACTAAATGCATGTCCAATCTCCCGCAGGATCTCCATCCGACGGTGCTGGCCTATCCTTGGTGGTTCTCCCCCCCCCACCCCCCGCCCCCCACCCCACACCCGCACTTCCCAAGAGAACACCTCAGAGGGGAGCTCCGATGAGACCACAATAGACCCTCCACCAGAGCAGAGACACACACCTCGGTGGGCGAAAGTGGTGGATAGGCTTCTGGGGCACATTCTGTGAGTACCACACAGTTGCTGAAGCACATCACATGGCGGCAGGAACCCCCAGGCGAGACAGCAGTCAGATGTCTGCTGGATCCTAGGACCCAGCTGGGTTCCAGTCAGATGCTGAGCCTCTGGACCATGTTTACCCGGAGCTGCTGCAGTCGGTAGGGTGTGGCCATGAGATCCATAGGGTGATGCCAGCGATACTCCAGCAGGTCCATATCCAATTGGAGGTGACCCAAAGGCTTGGGCAAAGGAGATGGCACCAGCAATGCGTGGCACCAAGGCCAACACTCCTCGGGTGGCGACCACAGTGGAGAGCCTGGTGCACAACATCGGCAGCATGAGTGACGATATCCAATGCATGGCTCAGACAGTGACGGCCATGGCTGAGGGCTTAGACAACATGCTAAGTCGCTGGGGGATGTGTCCCAGTTTCAGGTGGATCTTTCGGAGGCACTGCGGAGCATGTCCCAGCCTCAGGTAGGCATTGCCGAGGCACTCCAGAACATGTCCAGGTTCCTGAGGGACGTGTGCTGGGAGGGGCTAGGGGCAGTTGGGGTTGCAAATATATAGCATTAAAACATGTTGCATCCAAGAAATATGAGGCCTCTGTCACGTTATTCCACAATGCTGACTGACCTCCAAGCCCTGCACCAGCGCCCCAGGCATGGTGGTCCTGAATTTTGTCCGCCACAGCAAGGCATAACATGTGCAGTTGATGGGTGTAAGCAGACACTCAGCAGACAGACAGCAGGCAAACTATGGCATAGATTGAGGAGTAGCTGCGCTCAGCACTCAGCGAGTTATCATCACTCCCCTGCCTTTGTCATTGACCGACTGACATGCTGACACATGCCCATAACCCTGGGCTGATGTTACACAGACCCTAGGAGGGTGGTTGGTGGGGGTAGCGGGGGGGAGGATGAGTTGGGGGAAAGAGGGTGAGGGGGTTAGCAGACAGAAAAAGCCACGGCCAATGAGAAGCAGGCGAGGATTAGGGCCTCGTTGGCCCTTAGGCAAGCTGGACTCTCGCCACTGCCACCTGGCCTCCATCCTACGACTTTTTCTCCTGCGGGTCATTCCCAGGCTCGTTCTCCAATCTCTCTTGGTCCGGCACCTCCTCGTCCTCCTCCTCAGAGGTGGTTGCATGTTCCTCCTCCTTCACCTCCAGCTAGTTGCCTCACTGCTGTGCCAGGTCGTGGAGGGCATGCAGACTACCACAAAGCCAGCAGGCCTCTGGGCGGGGGTATACTGCAGTGCACCACCAGAGCACTCGAGGCATTGGAACTTCATTTTGAGGAGTCTGATGCACACTCCCTGGGAAGAGTGCACACACGTGCATGATATTGATGTGGTAGTCCCACACAATTTGGACGTTCAAGGAGTGGAACCCCTTCCTGTCGATGATATGTATAATATTGACTATGATGTAAAGAGTTAACAAGTTAATGATAATGCTTACCACAAGAGGGCACCACAGAACAGTCATATAAATCATGTGACGAGGGAAGTCTGGTATTGATTAGAAGATGATTAGATGATTAGGAGTTAAGAGTTAGGAGAGAAGCTGGAATAGTGTCAGGCATAGAGAACAGTTGTATACTTACGAGTTCTGTACGTTAGAGATAGCATAGTTTTATACAATAACCTTCTCCTTTAGGAATGTGAACGAATCTTAGTTCGTAGTGGAATAAATGTATGGTCTGTGTTCTTTATTCAACACTACGCATCCGAGCCATCCAGATAAAGCAGAATAGAGAATACAACATGGTACAAGGAGTGGACAGCTTTAAATTTTTATGTACCACGTAACAACATGGTACCAGAAGTGTTCTTAGAGTAGATTAGTCAGGAATAGGGAGAAAGAAAGAATCTCCATGCGAAGAGAAAAAAAGTGCAAAGAAAAATATCAACCAGATTCCAGTAGCAACAATAAGACTCCAGCAACAACCAGAAACATCACAGAAAGAAATACCCAACCAAAGAGTCATTGAAAGTCTGCAGTTTCCAAAGGCATTCAGCATATCAGATAATGTAGCTGTAAACAGGAAAATATTCAAACAAGAGTTTGGACTGGACCTCTCATCCTCCAACCTAGAAACTGCCAGTGATAAGTGAAAAACTGCTTTATTAGTACTAATTGCTGGACAACAGGCTATAGAAGTGTGTAACTCATTCTATTTTCAGAGTGAAGTTGAAAAAAATAACTTTGAAGTGGTCAATAAAAAAGTTGATCATTATTGTGAATTTAAAAGAAATGAAAAGCTCAGTGAACAACTGATAAAGAATCAAAACATTATGCCTGAAGATTCAACCGTGCGACTAGAGAATCTAAAAATAGAAGCACAAAAACATTGAACCGGCAAAGTAAAAAAATATTTGCCTCCATGAAGCTATGGCACAGTTCAAAATTCATCACACTGAAAAAGACCAATCTGCACAAGCGCACCTGAAAAAAATGCGTGCTTTGGAAGTTGGACATTTCAGATATGCGCAGTTAAAGAAAAAAAACACGTGATTCAGAATCCAACTGTTCTGCGCATGTGCGGGACCAGATTGCACATGCGCACATTGAAAAACGACACAATTCAGAAGATTACTGTTCTGAGCATGCGCACTTGAAAAAAGAGTGCACTCCGGACCAGGATAGATTTGCGAATGCGCAATGCATGTTTGCGCATGGCGTCACGGATGTGATGATGTCAGAACATTGTGGACACGCCCACTTAAAGAAAAACTGCCCAGAAATCAAAAATACAAGTTTTAAAGGCACAGAACATCAGTTTTTTGCCTCACAAGGTAGAACATTGCCGTATTTGAACAAACAGCTGAAGAAGACTTTTGCAGCACCATGGAACAAAATGTTTGCAGCAACATGCAACAAGAAAAAAATGTTAACAAATCTAAAATTAAAGAAGATAATTCCTACATTGAAGAATATTACTCAGATATGGCAGAGATATTCGGGTTCGATGATTATTCTGTTAGTAACAAGGTTGAAAATCTAAATAGCACTCTACTAATGGTAGATGAATCCAATACATTGATCGAATTGCATACCGTTGCTACATTGGATAGCAGTAACCTGACAAATGAACGACCAGAAGAAAAAGTCTCCACCCAGAGAGCAATGAAATACTCCACAGAGAGAGCAGTGAAAGACTTCACAGAGAGAGCAATGAAAGACTCCAGAGAGAGAGCAATGTAAGACTTCAGAAACAGAGCAATGAAAGAAGAAGTCTATGAAAGTCTATCTAGTTTATTTGATCAACAAAAAGAAGACAATGAAGATCTATCCATTGTTTTTGCAAATAGTGACAAAGTGATCACAAGTAGTATACAAGCTGTGCAGGACAAAAGTGAGACCGACAGATCTCAGCTAGACTGTACAACATTTTATGGGACAGAGTTGAGAGAACCCCAAAGTGTATCATGGAGTTCACCTGACCCACAACTTTTAAAAGATTGTGGGATGGGGAACACACGGCCCACTCCACAGGTGTGGTACAGCAGAAATGGAAAAGTACTTTTTAAAGCAAAATAATGTTTAAGCTTTTTAAAACATACAGTGAACATCTTAGCAACCATTAATTCAAATACTACCCCCAAAGAATACAACACTACGTAATCCTTAAGCTGTCCTTTCAACATCCAGAAGACTTTAAAAAATACTTTGAACAGAGCACACCAGGTTAAAGTCACTACTGAGAGCAGTTATTAGTTTTAAATCACCAAAGAATCGATTTACAGTTTTTAGATTACAGAGAGAGAGACTTATACTCCTTCTGGATGTGACTGCAGCTATCCAGCTCTGAAAACGAAACTAAAACACACCCTGCAGCAAACAGCCAAAAATGAAAGTAAAAAGCTGACAGACAGCTCAGCTCCACCCACATTCTGACATCACTGATAAACACCCATTTCTTAAAGGTACATTTCTTAAACACATATTTCTTAATGGTACTCTCACATGACACCTCCCCCCCCAAGAAAAAAAAAACCCCATCAATTTCAAGATGGATTCATTTTTCACCTTTTTACTATCCTTTAAGAAATGCACACAGTAAATATACATTTTCGTTTTAAAAAAAAACACACGCAAACAGGTATAATAATATAGTCCATTTTTTTTTCGTTCTTCTTCCTCCAACTGAAATCCTTCTCGATTGACAGTCTCTTTGAACAAGAAGGTCCTTGCACGATCCGTCCATTTCTCTACGCCTCGGCATTTCTCTTTAAAGTCAGATACTTTAGTTCAATGTGATCACAGAGTCCCTTGTAATTCTCCAACACAGGAGCATTGGTTATCACAGCTTTCGGGCAGTCAAATGCCTGTTGTCCGCTGTCCATTGAAATTTTCAATGTTTCTTCAGCAAGTCCATCAGGGGAGCAATCGCGCTACAAAGCTTTTTCACAAATGTTCGATCAAATCCACTCATGCCAAGAAATCGCATTATTTCCCTTCATCTTGAGGGTATCGGAAACTCCTTAATAACTGTTGGTTTCACATCCCGTGTGACCATTCGACCCTGGTCGATTGTATGGCCAAGGAAAGTGACTTGAGCTTTTCCAAATCCACTTTTGGCTAGGTTTATCACCAAACCCGCCTGAAGTCAATCGAATAACTCCATCAGATGTTTTCAATGTTCTTTCCATGTCTGGCTGGAAATTACCAGATCGTCGATGTATACGGCACAATTGGGTAATCCTGAAACAACTTTGTTAGTTAACCGTTGAAATGTGGCTGGGGCGTTTTTCATGCCAAATGGCATAACTTTGAATTGTTATATACCATCTGGAGTCACAAAAGCTGAAACGTCCTTCGCCTTTTGGATAAAGGTATCTGTCAGTAACCTTTAAGGAAATCCAGTTTGGAAATAAAAGCTGATTGTCTCATTTTCTCAATGCAATCCTCCAAACCATAAGACCATAAGACATAGGAGCGGAAGTAAGGCCATTCGGCCCATCGAGTCCACTCCACCATTCAGCTGATTTCAACTCCATTTACCCGCTCTCTCTCCATAGCCCTTAATTCCTCGAGAAATCAAGAATTTATCAACTTCTGTCTTAAAGACACTCAACGTTCCAGCCTCCACCGCCCTCTGTGGCAATGAATTCCACAGACCCACCACTCTCTGGCTGAAGATATTTCTCCTCATCTCTGTTCTAATGTGACTCCCTTTTATTCTAAGGCTGTGCCCCCGGGTCCTAGTCTCCCCTGCTAACGGAAACAACTTCCCTACGTCCACCCTATCTAAGCCATTCATTATCTTGTAAGTTTCTATTAGATCTCCTCAAACGTGGGATAGGATAAGAGTCCATTCTTGTAACTGCATTAACCTTTCTATAGTCCATACACAACTGTTGGGTACCGTCCGGTTTTGGTACCATCATTATGGGTGAGCTCCATTGGCTGCAACCCACTTCAATTATGCCATTTTTAAGCATACTCTCAATCTCTTTGTTCACCTGTGCCAATTTTAAAGGGTTAAGTCTATATGGATGTTGTTTGATTGGAACAGCATTTCCCACATCTACATCATGTATAGCCATTTTAGTACTTCCCAATTTATCTCCACAAACCTGCCCATGTGAAATCAATAACACTTTCAGGTCAGTTCGATTTTCCTCTGGAAGGTAACTCAACAATTTATCCCAATTTTTAAGAACATCCTCGTTTTCCAATTTAATTTGAGGTATGTCAAATTCACAGTCATCTGGATTTGGTTCGTCACTTTGAGTTAGAATCATTAAAACCTCCTCCTTTTTCTCTCCTTCCCTCACAAAGTTCCTTTTAAGCATTTTCACATGACAACTTGGTGAGCCTTCTTTCTATCTGGTGTTTTTACCACATAATTCACCTCACTTAATTTCCTTTCAATATGATAAGGTCCACAAAACCTAGCTTTTAAAGGTTCACCTACCACTGGTAACAATACTAAAACATTATCTCCACTGGCAAAACTACAAACTTTGGATTTCTTGTCCGCTATCCGTTTCATCACATTTTGTGCAACTTTTAAATGTTGTCAAGCCAATTCCCCTGCTCTATTTAATCGTTCCCTAAAATTTGACATGTAATCCAATAATGTAATTTCCAATTTCTCACTCAACAATTTTTCCTTAATCAATTTAAGTGGTCCTCTTACCTCATGACCAAAAATTAGTTCAAAAGGAGTGAATTTGGTTGACTCATCATGTGCATCCCTAATTGCAAACAGTACGAATGGAATTTCTTTATCGCAATCCTCTGGATAATCGTGACAATAAGCCCTCAGCATTGTCTGATGCCACCTTTCTAACACTCCCTGTGATTCCGGATGGCACGCAGTTGATTTAAATTGTTTTATTCCTAAGCTATCCATAACTTCTTTGAATAACCTTGAGGTAAAATTTGATCCATGATCCGATTGTATTTCTGTGGGTAGTCCATATCTAGGAAAGAATTTAAGTAATTCCTCCACAAACTTTTTAGCTGTAATATTACAGACTGGAATGGCCTCTGGAAACATAGTAGACACATCCATTATCGTCAAAAGATATTGATTCCCACTTTTTGTTTTAGGAAGCGATCCCACGCAATTAATTAGGACCCTTGTAAAAGGTTCCTCAAATGCTGGAATAGGTATTAAGGGTGCTGATTTTATCGCTGCTTGAGGTTTCCCTATCACTTGACATGTGTGACATGATTGACAAAATTTAACTACATCTTTATGTAGTCCAGGCCAATAAAAAAGTTTTTGGATTTTAGCTTGAGTTTTCCTTATTACCAAATAACCTCCCACTGGTTCCTATTGTGCAACTCGCAACACCTCCTTTCTCTACCCTACCGGCAATACTACTTGATGAACTTCTGCCCACTTCTCATCCACCTGCATATGTAAAGGTCTCCATTTTCTCATCAAGACATCACTTTTACGGTAATGACACTCTGGTATACACTCAGATTCTTCTTCCGTGTATGCTTTCTGATACATCCATTTTATTTCTACATCTTTCTGTTGTAACTCCGCCAATTTTCCTGAACTAAAAATATCCACCTCATCCTCTATCTGTTCTTGTTCTTTTTCAACCATCTGATCGAAAATCGTTTCTGATAATTGCACTTCAACTTCATCTTCACTCTTTGATTTCTCCTCTTGTCTTAACCTGTAACTTTGCGACCTTGTTGCTACACAATCCGGAAAAATCCCAGGATATTCGTCCTTTAGCACTTCAGTTGTCTGATTTTCCACTGGCTTATCAACGACAGTAGGCATCACTCCCACCTGTGATCCAGCTATATCATTACCCAAGATAAACTGTATTCCTGGACAAGATAGTTTATCTATTTCTCCTACTTCCACTTCACCACTCTTCACTGGACTTTCCAATCTTACCTTATATAATGGAACATTACTCCTCTCACCGTGAATTCCACATATTACCACCTTTTCTGGCAACATTCGTCCTAAACTACATAACTCCTCATCTCTTATCATTAAAGATTGATTAGCTCCAGTATCTCTTAAAATTGTGACTTCTTTACCTGCTCCTCCTGATACTCATGAGTAAACTTTACCCACACAAGTAAATTCTTTAAAGAGATCTGGCACCTTTTTATCAATCACCTCTTGATCAGGCTGTACAATCTTTTGCACCTCCTTTGCTTCACTTGGGCTTTCCTTTACCACTTTAAAAAACCCAACTGTCTTATCCTGTTTTACCACATCAGCCGTCCCAGTGCTTTTCTTCAACCACCAACATTGTGACTTTACATGGCCTAGTTTATTGCAGTGAAAACATTTGAAACTTTTCATGTCTCTTCCACCCTCCTGGATTTCTTTTTTAATCTGATGTACACTCTCCTTATTATCTCTCATCAGATCACCTTTGCCTTTACCACTTGAGTATTTCTCATGTCCCCAGTTTCCATCCCTCACAGGCTGAAACTGATGTCGGTGACCAAACTTTGATTTATGAACTAATTCGTAATCATCTGCTATTTCTGCTGCTAACCTTGCAGTTTTAACCCTCTGCTCTTCCACATGAGTTCTCACTACATCAGGAATTGAACTTTTAAACTTCTCCAAAAGTATAATTTATCTGAGAGCCTCATACATTTAGTCTATTTTCAAAGCCCTTATCCACCTATCAAAATTACTCTGTTTGATCCTTTCAAACTCCATGTATGTTTGACCAGGTTCTTTACTTAAATTTCTAAACCTTTGTCTGTCGGCTTCAGGCACTAGTTCATATGCACCTAAGATGGGTTTCTTCACCTCCTCATACTTCCCAGTTACCTCCTCCGGTAGTGATGCAAACACTTCACTAGCCCTACCTACCAGCTTTGTTTGAATCAGTAATACCCACATGTCCTGTGGCCATTTCATTTCTTTAGCTACCTTCTCAAATTAAATGAAAAAGGCTTCTACCTCCTTCTCATTAAACCTTGGCAATGCTTGGACATATTTAAATAAATCCTCACCAAGCCTTCGACTATGATGTTCTTTCTCACTATCCTCATCGCTATCATCCAACTTTACGTTTCCCTTTTTCACCTGCCAATTTTAACTGACAGTCATGTTTTATGGCCATTTTCTGAAGTTCTAAATCTCTCTCTTTATCTTTTTCCCAGATTTGTATCTCCCTTTCTCTTTCCCTTTCCTTTTCCTCTCTATCTCTTTCATATTCAAGCTGCTTTATTTCTTTCTCATGTTCCATTTATTTAATTTGTAACTGAATTTTTGCCAACTGTAAATGCTTAGCCACCGCCATAATTACCTCAACTTTTTGTATTTTGTCAGGTAATGTTAACTGCAATGTTTTTGCCAAATCTAACCGTCTGCTTTTAGTCTCTGTCCGTAATGTACTGCGTGTGACTGTCTCCACCCCCAAAACCTTCAGAGCCTCTGAAAGAGCCATTGTCCACAAACACACTCCCCACTTATATTAGAATACCACACCTGAAAAGCAACCACAGTATGCTCACCCCTCACTGTCTTTAAGTTCACTAAGCCAATCTAATAGATAGACTGTTATCCCCCTCGAGCCCCCAATTTGTTATGGGTCAGGGTTTAGAGAACCACAAAGTGTATCATGGAGTTCACCTTACCCATAACTTATAATAGATTGTGGAATGGGGAGCACACGGCCCACTCTACAGGTGTGGTACAGCAGAAATGGAAAAGTGTTTTTTAAAGCAAAACAATGTTTATTCTATGAACTCACGTTAACCTTTTTAAAAGACACACTGAACATCTTAGCAACCATTAATTCAGATACAATCCCCAAAGAATACAACACCACGTAATCCTTAAGCTGTCCTTTTAACATCCAGAAGACTTTGAAAAAAACTTTATACAGAAGCACATCAGGTTAAAGTCATACTGAGAGCAGTTATTAGTTTTAAATCTCCAAAGGATCAATTTACAGCATTTAGATTGCAGAGAGAGAGACTCATACACCTTCTGGGTGTGACTGCAGCTATCCAGCTCTGAAAACGAAACTAAAACACACCCTGCAGCAAACAGCCTAAAACGAAAGTAAAAAGCTGACAGACAGCCCAATTCCACGCATACTCTGACATCACTGATAAACACCCATTTCTTAAAGGTACATTTCTTAAACACCCATTTCTTAAAGGTACTCTCACATGACAAACAAAACATGACAATCAGAGTTCCACAAGGAATGGTTCAATTGAGAACACATCAATCGTGAACAGCCTACAAGAAAATGACATCTTGGAGAAGTTAACTCCAGAAGAGGATCACCAAGAGATCAAAGATAGATCAGATCATCCAGAAGGGACTGATGTCACAAAACTCAATGATGCATCAGATCATCCACATGAACCATGAGATCATAAAATGCAGTGAAACATCAGATAATATAAAGAACACTGATACTAAGAAGTTTGAAGATGAATGAAACAATCCAGAAGGAACAGTTCTTGAGCACAAAAGAAAAACTACGGAACAACAGACTGTACTGTAGGTGAAAATAGTCACAAATAGACCTTTGAGTGAGTAAAGAAGCAATTTATTAATTTTCAGAGCTCTGTGAGAAAAGGCCTTTGACCCCCACGGTTTGTGCAGCACCTTTTCTCGCCTGAGCTGAGGCCGCCCGGGGTTAATATACAGAAGGAAAGCAGAATTAGTTTGCATTCGCATTTACATATACCCAATCAATTCTGTTTGCGTCACAATTCATAACATGCATCGTCAATGCCATAAATGGCTACAAGTTAGCTCTTATAGCCTCTAATTGGCAGTTTGCCTTACCCGATCAATTCATTACATAGATTATGGTTACATAATCATGGGGTCAATGGTCCAGCCACGTTGAACATGTCCTTCCTCATTCCTTGCTAGTTCCTTAATTTGGGGCCCCTTTGTCAGTTACAAGTAGCTAAGAATACAGACATTGGGCAAAGGTTGCCAACAGCTCATTGTCTCTCCAGATGCATCTGGTTGTGGATCACTTGTTTTGCATAACATTACTACTTCATCAGCAGACACTGATAATATCATACGGTCAAGAACATTGACGGAGTCCATTTTATATCAGGCGGCATCCATTTTGTATCTTCTGTAGTCCGTTCGGAATTCTATCTTTTCAGTACACAATTAAAAGACTCTGAAACCAAAGGACAACTGAACACCACAGTCCAATGCAATGGCAAGTAAGTTTTTGAAATCACAGTCACACTTGACAGGCCAAACCATATGGAAAGCAATTCACATGGCAATCGAGCAAGGTACTGCAGGGCTGTGTGTAGAACACAGCTACAGGGTGAGGTAGAACAAACAAATGCGTGTGTAGACAATACAGAATTCACTCATGATGGCACAAATGCCAGGAAGTTAAGGACATTGATTAGACAGAAAAGATGTTATTCCATCAGTCTGGATGAATCTGTATTTGCTCAAAGACCAAAAATCAAACCAGTTTTTAAGGAAAAGGACACACAAAATCGACTCCACATACACAGAAAAAAGACCAGGGGTGAGATTCTCCGACCCCCCGCCGGGTCGGAGAATCGCCGGGGGCTGGCGTGAATCCCGCCCCTGCCGGTTGCCAAATTCTCCGGCACCGGATTTTCGGCGGGGGCGGGAATCGCGCCGCGCCGTTTGGCAGGCACCCACCCACGATTCTCTGGCCCGGATGGGCCGAAGTCCCGCCGCTAAAATGCCTGTCCCGCCGGTGTAGATTAAACCACCCACTTTACCGGCGGGACAAGGCGGCGTGGGCGGGCTCCGGGGTCCTGGGGGTGGCGCGGGGCGATCTGGCCCCGGGGGGGTGCCCCCACGGTGGCCTGGCCCACGATCGGGGCCCACCGATCCGCGGGCGGGCCTGTGCCGTGGGGGCACTCTTTCCCTTCTGCCTTCGCCACGGTCTCCACCATGGCGGAGGCAGAAGAGACTCCCTCCACTGCGCATGCGCGGGAATGCCGTCAGTGGCCGCTAACGCTCCCGCGCATGCGCCACCCGGAGATGTCATTTCCGCGCCAGCTGGCGGGGCACCAAAGGCCTTTTCCACCAGCTGGCGGGGCGGAAATTCGTCCGGCGCGGGCCTAGCTCCTTAAGGTTGGGGCTCGGCCCCCAAAGATGCGGAGCATTCCGCACCTTTGGGGCGGCGCGTTGCCTGACTGATTTGAGCCGTTTTGGGCGCCAGTTGGCGGACATCGCGCCGATACTGGAGAATATCGCCCCAGGATAGTGGTTCAACAATTCGACCACCTGATCAATTTGAACTGATGACTTGTTGGTACTTCAACACACTATCCAAGTAAAGACTGAATACAGGCTCAATTTGTGGACTGTCAAAAGTTTTTTTAAATTGTTAGCTAAAGTACAACTTCAGTACTCAATTACATGTAAAGAACATACAATGCTTCTTACTCTTCATATATTTGTAGAAATCTCCGAACATCTTTGAAATAAGGGGGATGTAATGATATGTATATTGACTGGGATATAAAGAGTTAACAAGTTAATGATAATGCTTCTTTCCAGTAGAGGGAACCACCAAACAGTCATATAAATATCATGTGGCTAGTGGATTCTGGGATTAGATTAGAAAATGATTAGATGATTAGAAGTTAAGAGTTAGGAGAGAGCTGGAGGAGTGTCAGGCATAGAGAGCAGTTGTATACTTGAGAGTTCTGTAAGTTAGAGATAGCATAGTTTTACACAATAACCTTCTACTTTAGGCATGGGAACAAATCTTAGTTAGTAGTGTAATAAATTTATGGTTTTGTTCGTTAACAAATCTTTGTGTTCTTTATTCAATACTAAACATCCAAGCCATCCAGATAAAGCAGAACAGAAAATCTCACAGCTGGGTGAGGGCAAGGCAACTTGCGTGCCATTAATTATCCCTGGCGTACTAAGCTCTGGCAGAGAACCCTGCTGCCCGGGTATCTTGTTGGGCCTGGTTCATGTTAAAGTTTGTATAGTTTACTACCAGGGCAAACAAGGCATCCATGACTTCACGCATGCCCTTGTGGGCTGTGGCTGTAGATGCCACACAAGTCCCCGCTCGAGACCTGAAATGATCCTGAGATATACAAGTTCAGGTCTGTGGTGACCTTGAAGGCCCCCGGGAGTGGGTGCCTTTCTCCTTGACGTAGTGACAAGTCCGCCAGGTTATGCCACAGGTGACACACCATCTCCTTGTTGAGGCGGAGCCTCCTGTGGCACATGCTATCTGCCGCCAGCTGTTCGAATGACCAGCGACGGCTGTATTCTTTGGGCGGTCACTGGCCTCCCCCTCTGGGTCCCTCCCTGGCTTGATGGGTGGCCGGCTCCTTAGGATCTGGGGCCGGGCCCTGTACATGGGCTACCGCCTCGAGCCTCTGTCGACGCTGCTACCGTTGCCTTCTCCAGCATCTTGCCGCCTGGCTTGCCAGCAGCACCGCAATGCAGCTTCCCTGGAGTCCAAAGATATCATCCATCTCACGTAATATCTGTAAGTTATTGGAGAGGGTGGGAGAGTGACAACCAGCAGTGTCTTTCACCCCGGGACCCCCCAGCCCCCCATGGCTACCCCCAATCCCCCCGTTACATACCCTGTCATCCCGCAGAGTGCCGTCCAACCCATTCTGCCCACGCACTCCAAGCTGCAGCAAGGGCCCCTGGGCACCGGACCCAATGCCTTGTACCCCAGAAGCAGCTGATAGCCTTACCTGGAACGGGTGCTGGTTCCCACCCCAATGCACACTCTGGTTGCAGAAATGACCCCGATGCTGAGCCCCAGCCACTGGGTGTTTGGATGTTGGCTGCTGCATCCCTGGTGTCACGTTCTCCAGTGTTCAGGCACAGTGTCCAGACTTCATAGTCTGATTGGGATGCCAGGCAATAACTCTCACCTGCTACATGGCAAACCTACCCACGGGAATGCACTTGGGAGCTGTGAAGTGCTCACTTTACTATGATAAGACCATAAGACCATAAGACATAGGAGCGGAAGTAAGGCCATTTGGCCCATCGAGTCCACTCCACCATTCAATCATGGCTGATTTCAACTCCATTTACCCGCTCTCTCTCCATAGCCCTTAATTCCTCGAGAAATCAAGAATTTATCAACTTCTGTCTTAAAGACACTCAACGTCCTGGCCTCCACCGCCAATTCCCTCTTAGCAATAGCCATCAGCCAGGCGGCCAGAGGCCGCCATGGTCAGTGCAAGTTATGGGTAGTCGGTGGGGCAGACAGACAGGAGCTGGAGTTGCCCTCGTCATGGGTGCACACAATCCAGGAGGTGGCATGACTGATCCCTGGGAGCTGAGGCACCCAGCCTCCACACCTCCAGCTCAGCGGTAGCATCCCCCCCCCCCCCCATCAATGGTGGCCCACCCCGCGGGGGTACACCCACCACCACCACGAGCACTGGGACAACAAACTAGTGCAC
Organism: Scyliorhinus torazame; assembly: GCF_047496885.1. Lineage (NCBI taxonomy): Eukaryota > Metazoa > Chordata > Chondrichthyes > Carcharhiniformes > Scyliorhinidae > Scyliorhinus > Scyliorhinus torazame. The sequence goes on along the minus strand of NC_092707.1, from coordinate 189,434,292 downwards.
GTGGGCTCACTATCTGATTTCAAAGGTGACTACTCGCCTCCTCCGATCCCCAAAGAAATTATTCTGCCAGCTTGGCCTTTTTAAAAAGGTGTACTAATTGGCAGTTATATCACGGGAGGCCATTAGGTAGGGGGTCATTCCTATTAATGGTGTGGAGATTGGCTTCAATTGGCGATTATTGGTGATTATTGGTTTCTTGCCACACCGCAGTGGGATTGGGTTCTCGATTATGGGGATAGGCCGGTTAGATAGCGAACCGATTGGTGCCCGGCATGTTTCCCGATTTCGATTTTGGCCTCTTGTGCGATCTAATAGCCTTATGGCGCTCTCGCTCATGCACAACGTGGCTGTTAAATCGCACCCAAGACCTTTTAAAGTGAACAGTTGGAATCCTGAATGAGGGAGACAAAGATTTAATTAGGTTTTGTGATTCACAATGGTCACTGATATCTGGATGGGTTGTGAGAAATTCATGGGATCTATCTTGGTTGCATCTGTCATTTAATGTTCAGGGCAGCGTGTTTGATCACAGTTGTCCTGTTTAATTCACATTTATCCCATGTTAATTCTGAACCTTAGCATATATAAAAGATAGTGTCGGCGAAGTGCTCTGGCCTCCCATGGCATGAATCTCAGCGGTGGGAGACAGCCTGTCATTGGCTGTAGGGGAGGCCTTCTGCTCCCACCGCTATTAATGTGATTTCCCATTGAATCCACCCATGCTTTCAGGAAAGGGGGGGTCCACTGCCAACAGGACCAGAAGATCCCACTTGCATGAACAACCGAAAGATCTCACCCTGTAAATTGTTTTATTTTTCTGACTTTCCATAGTAAAGCTTATTTTGTTTGCTTACAACAATGGAATCTTGTGGCTTTATTCTCCCAGTGGGTCACTGAGATTTCAAACTTCATCTGCTTCAAACAAAAGAAGTTACTGGTGCCTAATTGGATTGTAACCCCTCTTATCTGGATGCAAAAGATCCTCTTGCTCCTTTTGAAGAGAAGGGGCATTTCCCAAGGGAAATAAATGTTTGCCATTAAAATAGATTATCTTGTCATTACGCTATTCCTGTTTCAAGGAGCTTTGCTGGTGGCTGCGATGTATCCCATATTACAGCAGTGACTATGATTAAAAAAGTATTTAATGAGCTGTAAATTCATATGGGACATCCTGAGGTTGTGAAAGGTGTTATATAAACAAAATTATTTCTTCCTCCTTTATAACCTACTCTGATTTGGCACTTATCACAATATCTTACACCACAGAAAATTTACAACAATAATAATATTCACTGCAATTAAGATAAAAAACGTTACGTGCAGAATATATAACTCATTCCCACATGCCATAGATTAGATTTCTAAATTCCTGAAAGTGCATGAGCTCCATGTTAAATAAAATAAAATCATAGCACTCATTTTAATGTGCAATAATGATTTCAGTCCAAAAAATGATTCTTGCTTAACACAATCTGTCTCTCGCTCAGCAATGCAATCTATTCATAATTACATAATCAATAAAAATGTGTACTGTTTTGATATGACATAAATTTTCAAAAAAATCCATGAGCTAGATGCAGCTGAATAAATATTTCGATTTTTTTTTTAAAAAACAGGGACAATTTACATACTGCTTGACGACAACAGGCAATTGGTGTTGTCAGAACCTATTGCTCCATGGGACGGTGAAAGGTTTAACTGTGCATATTTGAAGAATCCACTATCCCCTATAGATTTGAAGATATGTGGAAGATGAAAAGATACAGATGCCATCTGGCCCTTGCAGTACCTATTAAGCACAGAACAGCTGGTGGCTGGTTACTGTCTGCTTTTAAAAGCTTCACCACACGGAGAGTTTTGTTACATCTGGTTAATTGAGTGCTTTGCTATGCTGCCTTTCGCCCACTTTGTAGAAGACTTTGGAACTAGGACTGTAAGATACCTTCCTGGACAACATAGGTTATGGGATCAAAACCTTTCAGACTTTATATCGGGGGTGGCACAGTGGCGCAGTGGTTAGCACTGAGGCCTCATAGCGCTGAGGACCTGGGTTCGATCCCGGACCCGGATCACTGTCCATGATGAGTCTGCACATTCTCCCTGTGTCTGCATGGGTCTCACCCCCACAACCGAAAGATGTGCCGGGCAGGTGGATTGGCAATGCTAAGTTGCCCCTTCATTGGAATTTTTAAAAAAGTAAGTTGGTTCCACATCAGAGGGGAAAAAGACTAATATTCTAGACCCCCACTCCGTTGGTGAATTGTGGGGGGGATTGTCCCTTTTGATCTTTCCTCCACACTTTTATCTGCCTGACCCATCCGTAAATTAACGGGCGAATGGCCAGGCCTACGCCAGCCTGCCTGCCATTGCCTCCCTTTCCCCAAGTGAGGCCTTTAAATAGATAATTAATGGCTATTTGAGTGGCCTCCTGCCCGGTCTGAAATTTGAGGCTAGCGGGAGAAGTTCAGAAGCAGGGAAAAGCCCAGCAAGTCAGCTTGCTGGGACCTTGACAAGAAGCATTGTTGTCTCTTACAACAGCCTCCATTCTACATCGGACACCCCCAACACAGCCTACACTGGTGTATGCTCCGTCCCCAACTCCCTCAATCCCGTCAGTTCCCTCCATCAAGACCCTCACCCCCTTTCTCTTTATGTCTCCTGGACTCATCTTCCCACCCGCTGTGAGACCACCTGCTGGACTCCGGGACTATGACCCTGGGGTCTGCTTGTAGTCCTAGACTTGGTTGTCTCTGCAATTGGTGCAGCTGAGACAACAGAGTGCTGGCGAATCAGATTAGCTGTAAGCTTTCTGAGTTGGAACTTCCGAGTGAGGGGCGGGAGTCCCATCTCAGCCAATTAAATCTTCTTTAATTGACTGTGGGGAGGTCAGCATCAGTGAGGATGCTGTCCCTGCTGACTCTTCGGGGGGCATTATCAGAAATATCCTTCCCAGGGGATTGAAGGCTTAATGATAACTGAAGGGTATGATTAAGATTCCAACAGGAAAGTCATTCTGTGTCTTTGAGGCAGTGAGGCTGAGGTTTACACCTACAACGTGATCAGGTGATGCTCTGAGGCAGGAATATAGAAGCAGCATTTCTCACATTTCCTGAATTGCATAAAGTAATAAATGCAAGTGAATGGCTTCATTTTATCCTGTTTGCACTGTAATCTTACTTAGTATTTGTTTTAACATGACATTTATCAATGCAGGTATCACATCAAATCCTATCATTCCTGATTTATTTTTAAAGGGCTGAATTAATTGTCCCTTCACAGATGATGGGCATCTGTCAGACACTGGTACCAACAAATAAGTTAATTATGATTAGGAGCCCCTTACCCACAACAGTTAATGAGAAAAATAAATATGTCGATTCTTTTGTAGCCTACAGCATAAATACAGGGCAATGTTATTTACTGATGGAAGAAACAGTTCATTTGCCTAGGATCGCAAATAGGAATTTAGTTCTGTCAGTATTTGTCGACTGAATATTAATGTCACCTATTGCATGGTTTCTATAATAAGTCACAAATAACTGCATTGAGAGAACTGCTGTCTTATTGTATGACCCAATCGAGCATAAAAGATAAAGAGCAGGAGTAGGCCATATTGGGTTCTCAATCCTGTTCTGTCAAAGAAATTATAGAATCCCTACAGTGCAAAAGGAGGCCATTTGGTCCATCGAGTCTGCACCGGCCCTCTGAAAGAGCACCCTACCTAGGCCTACGCACAACACCCGCCCTATCCTCATAACCACACCTAACCTTTGGCCACGAAGGGGCATTTTATAATGGCCAATTCACCTAACTTGCACATCTTTGGGCTGTGGGAGGACACCGGAGCAGCCGGAGGAAACCCACGCAAATACGGGGAGAAAGTGCAAAGTCCACACAGTCACCCAAAGCTGGTATTCACCCCAGGTCCCTGGCACTGGGAGGCAGCAGTACTAACCATATGCCACTGTGCCACTGTGGTAAACTACTGTTAATGTATTATATGTATTGTGGTAAACTTTTACTGTGCTACATGTATTGTGGTAAACCACTGCCTGATGGCTCCGCCTCCCCTCAGGCTCGGTATAAAGGTGGCTGACTTCCGGCCCTGTCCCAGTTCGGGATCAGTGGCCAGGAGGCTTTCTGTTTAGCTTATTAAAGCCACAGTTTTGTTCACTACTCGTCTTGTGTTAATTGATGGCACATCAGCCACCCTTTTTAAAATTCCACCAGCTGCAGTCATGGGATTCAAACCAGTGTCCCCAGAGCATTAGCCTCAGCCTTTGGATTACTAGTCAGGTGACATTACCACTAAACCACCGCATCCCCTCCCATTCAATACGATCATGGCTAATCGTCTGCCTCAACTCCAATTTCTCCCCATATACCCTGATTCCTCAAGAGATCAACTGTTAAATGGTATTCAATTTCTGATAGAGCGAAGCAATGCCAGCATTCACATCTGCTAAAGAAAATAACAGTCCAACATGAGAGCACCTGGAATTTCAGATCATTTTCCCAATCACTTTAACTTTATTATCATAATTGCCACTGGCACTTGAGAATTGTCAGAGATGGATTATAAACAAAACAAGTTAGAAGAATGCAATAGAATCATAATGGTAGGAGGAGAATCACAAAAGGACAGAATTAATGCATCTTGAATGAATATGTCCTGAATTTCCACTCCTGAGATGAGAGAACAGAGTCAGGAAAATTCCCCACTCCACAAATCTGGCGTGGGAGGAAGTGTCCAGGACATTGGAATTTACGTTCCGGGGGTTGGCGGGTGTGAACAAGACTCAGGTCCACGACACCGGGAAGATTTCAGAGGTAGTCAAATGGACTGCTGGGTGCAAAGGAAGGCTGGGTGAAAGGCTCACCTCAGTTATCTGCGGCTTTGTCCCAGCTGTTAAAAAAGATAAAACAAAAAGCAGCGCTTCAACCCTCACATGTGCTCTCACCTCTCATGCCTCCCCCTCACCTACACACTCCACATGCCCCACTCCAGCCAATTCATGACACAGCATGAATCCTACACACTCCTCATGGCCCGCATACCTTCCATACCAACCTATGCCCATGTACACACCCCCATGGCACTATGTTTTCCAATGCAATTATAGTGCCAACTCATAACAACCCATGTCTTCCAACACCCTTCACATTTGCATCCTCCATACTAATTCATCCAGCACCCACCATGATTATACATCATAACTCATGCTCAGGTGAAGTTAAATAATGTTCTATTGCAGACTTTATTTTTTAAACAGTTTCATTCATTAAAAACCCATTTGCTCCATTTACATTCCTTCAACTACATATTCTTTTATAAATAAACATTTAATTGTTGCTTCACTCCTTTTTAAAATAAGCATTTGCACTAGACCTAAATCAAAGGCTTTCAAACTACTTGGAGCTATTAATCAAACTGTGAACAGGTAGGCACCCTACTGTGATAATAATAGGTCGTCAAATCTGACATGTAGCACAAATCCGATAATGATAACCCTCAGACTTAGGTCTATACACAGCATGAAACAGCAAATACAGAAACTTAATTTTTAATGAAACACCTGAAGGCCAAGAGATTTAACTGTCATGACAGCTTAACAGTTCCAATCATTTAACCACTTTTCACACACATTCTTGTTTGCTTTGAAAAATCCCAAAGAACATTTGACAATACCCAAAGGGCACCTGACATCTCTCAAAGGACATCTTGCTTCTCCCACAGGACAATGTGGACTTACCCAAAAGGTTATGCTACCTGTCATTTAAATCCAGCCAACTTTAGATCTTCTCCTCAAAAGTGTAAAACCCACAAGTCATATTTTAGACAAACAAATATTTAAAATTGGATCAAGGCAGCTGCATGTTTTACATGCACAGTTGCCTCCAGGAGCCACAGATGTGCAAACTGCAACTTGTCTTTGTTCCCCTTCCACACACCCCTTAGCAAAAATGGTGGATGCCAGGTTTGGGCGTAGGCTCTCCAGCACCCCTGAATTAAAAAATTCAGGCACACGAGGCCACATGTTTAACAAGAATGCATTCATTTTCATAATGAATCTTTTGCTGTTTTCTATTGAGCTCTTTTTCTGGAGCAAATACATGTAAGTAAGTGTTACTTTTTAAAATGTGCCAATTTTTAATGGTATTTGTATTAAACTATTTTTATAGCTTCTCGCCAATAACAAGTTTTGCAAAGTTTCCATTAAAATATGAATGTTCATAAATAGTTCTTATGGTTGAATATTTCCATTGAAAATATGTATTAAAACTGACTTTGAGAAAGGACTATAACTTTATTCTTGATTCTGAATTAATTATGGATTGAGTTGTTTCCCCCACACCATCACCCTATCCTGAAGACAATTACTTCTCTTTGAATATAGGTTCACGGGTACAGATTATCCTTAAAGTAGCCATTTCATAATGGAATTTACAGTGCAGAAAGAGGACATTCGGCCCATCGAGTCTGCACTGGCCCTTGGAAAGAGCATCCTACTTAAGCCCACACCTCCACCCTATCCCTGTAACCCCACCTAAGCGTTTTTTTAGACACAAAGGGCAATTTAGCATGGCCAATTGACCTAACCTGCACATCTTTGGATTGTGGGAGGAAACCGGACACCCGGAGGAAACCCACGGAGATACAGGGAGAACGTGCAGACTCCACACAGACAGTGACCCAAGCCAGGAATCGAACCTGGGACTGTGCTAACCACTATGCTACCTTGCCACATTTGTTGTGTACGTAACTGTAGGCAATGAGGATGAAACTCTATAGGCGGGATTCTTGGATGGTCGACGCCGAAATCGGGAAAGGCGAATGGGCGTCGCCAGGTTCACGTCAAATCACAATTGCCGGTGTCTTGACTGCGGAGTCAATATGTTCTACACCACACGTTCAGTACACGCCATTTGCACATCATTAGCGGACATGACCCGGTATTATCCAGGGCCTTCGCAATCCTCTGCCTCCGCGGGGGCGGAATTCCCAACGGCGAAGTTCACTTGTGATTTAAAAATCGGAAAATAGGTGCTGTGGCTTCTGAGGGAGAGAGAGGACGCAGGTCATGCGGAAGCATAACGTGGGTTGCTGGTCCTGACACTGCCTCAGCTGGCTGAGGGGGGCAATGTGGGGGGGTGACCAGCGGACGGGCCATGGGGCCAGGGTGGCCCCCCCCCACAGAACAAGGGTGTCCAGGCACGGACCTCCATTGCTCGGCCTGCAAAGCAGTCAGTTTGCTGGGTACCCCACTTACCACACACGTTGGCCCGTGTTTCTGCAGAGTGACACCGGCCGTATGGGTGCCCCACCCCACCACCTTCCACACCCATCCTCCACTAGCCTTCACCCCACCCTCCGGCACACCAGCACCCCCCAACCGGCCGCCGGCCGCCGATGGGGCATCACGCGCTCCACTAAAGGGCAACGGCCACAGCAACCCTGACAGAGGTGCGAAGGTGGATGACACAGACTGATGCGGAGACACACTACAACGACGCCCATGCAGTGACCAGGGGTGTAATCGAGCGATGCTTTGGTATCATTATCATAGAATTTACAGTGCAGAAGGAGGCCATTCGGCCCATCGAGTCTGAACCGGCTCTTTGGAAAGAGCACCCTACCCAAGCCCATACCTCCACCCTATCCCAGTAACCCCACCCGGCACTAAGGGCAATTTTGGACACTAAGGGCAATTTATCATGGCCAATCCACCTAACCTGCACATCTTTGGACTGTGGGAGGAAACCGGAGCACCCGGAGGAAACCCACGCACACACGAGGAGAACGTGCAGACTCCTCACAGACAGTGACCCAAGCCGGGAATCGAACCTGGGACCCTGGAGCTGTGAAGCAATTGTGCTAACCACTATGCTACCGTGCTGCCCCACTTGAAGATGTGATTCATGTGTCTGCACCACTCTGGAGGGGCCCTCCATTAAAGCGCTGGGAGGCTCTGCCACATTGTGGTGGCCTGCAACGGCCTACACAACATGGTGCCGCAGAGGGGCAATGGCTTGAGAACGAGGATGAATGCCAGCCCTCGTCCGGCGAGGAGGACGCGGGCGAGGGCATGACATGGGACCTGGGCATGCACGGGAGGCTGCACAATGTCTGGCCCTTGGGATGGAGGATGATGACAATCTGCTCTGGGGTGAGCTCTGGTGACTCTGCCCCCCCCCCCCCCCCCCACCGCCAGTCAGTGAGCCTGGAGGCAATCAGAACATCCTGTGAGCGTTGGCCCTGGCGCAAATGTCATGCGACCTTCCGTGCCTGCCTGGGCCCCACACCCTGACTATTCTCCTCCTCCCTTGCATCCTCCTCGTTGGATGAGGCCTGGTACTCATCCTCCTCCTGCTCCAACATGTTGCCCATCTGTTGCGGAGGATGAGGCACGCCACCACGATGCGGGCGACCCTCTCAGCATCTTACTGAACCTGAACCGCATGTTCAGGAGACCGAAGCACTGCTCGATCATGCTCCTGGGCATCATGGGCGTCGTAGTAGTGGGTCTCTGCATCCCCGCTCACCCCCGGCCCTGGCAGGGTCCTCCCACCTCAGCCAGCCTGGCTAGTGTCACAGTCACCCCTCTCTATGTCTTACCTCCTATTTCTCCCTAATCCCCATTCAAATCCCCCTCCACCATCATTTCATGGGCATGGCCCACCTTGGCCCCTGACCCTAGGAAGTACCAACCTGGTACTCGGGTACCCTTACACTGGCGCCCTGACACCCTGGAGTACTCCTGCTAGCTTGGCAGAGCCATCTGGGTACCTTGGCAGTGCCAAGGTGCCAGCTGTGCAGTACCAAGGTGCCCATGTTCCAGGGCGAGGGCTAGGGAGCCACCCTGGGATCTACAATGGCTCAGGTAACCTCCCTGGGTGCTATTCCGCCTGGTCCATGTGTTTGTGGACCAGTGCTAAACGGCGCCAGGCTGCAGCCTCACTGTTGACCCCACGATGCCGGTGGATACCGGGTGAATTCACCGAAGCTGGTTTAAAACTGGCTTTGGTTCTCATTGTTTGGTCCCGTCCCTTGTGGGTGGGAATCTGGCTCGGATGCCTGGCGGGACTTGGGTGAATCCCACGAGGTGCGAAGACTGCCTGGTAGCAGGCGAGAGGGCCCTCACAGCATTCACCAGCCGCTCCGCGCTCAAGCGAGTGCACAATGCGACGGGTGGATTACACTCTCTTTTTTGTGTTTTCCAATTCTTTCCAACCACTTAAAGATGTCAATCTAGGAAGGTGGCTGTTATGCACCAGAACCTTCTGATGCACTGTAACAGTGGCTACACTTTGTGTCATCAGGGTACTTGACTTTAAATAGCATCATGGCCAAGCTTCGTCTATCCTTACATGATATTTTGTGACAAGGGTCCTGGTGAGCAATCAGGAGCAGAAATCCCATATGTAGCCCAGGGCCACAGAAGGCCAATTATACTGAGGATAGAAATTATCCACATTCAGTCTGTTCACTGGAAAGTGTACCAAGCTACAAAACCACAGAGGAAGCATTGTTAACAGTTATTTACCATTTACTTAAGTAGTACAAGTATGATTCATTTCTTACTGACCAACTTGTTTGAAATTACAGCCTGACATTTATTTGGCAATAAAAATGGCTTTTTAAAGTTTTATCAGTCCAATGAATTTTGTGTTCCATCCTAACAACATGCCTCGTATACTGGCCAAAAACATTCAAACACTTGGCTTCTGAGAATAAAGCCTGACAGTTCCAGCTGTTTGGTTACAGCTGCCTGAAAGTCCCTTGACTCAAACCTCCCCCACATTCTTCCATGGTACGATAGGCACATCTATTTTTCCCTGAAGTGAGTCAAAGTTTAGAATAAAAATTGTCCTAGATAGGAACCTGATGTAAACCAGATTAGCATAATAGTATTAAAATGCACCATTCCATCCATTCCATCTGAAGAGACCACAACTGTATTCATGGCCACAATACGCAAAATTTGATTCTTGGAATGCCTTGGTTAAGGATTAAGTTCCAGAATTACTGTTCAGGCAGATATAACATAAGAACTAGGAACAGGAGTAGGCCATCTGGCCCCTCGAGCCTGCTCCGCCATTTAATGAGATCATGGCTGATCTTTGTGGACTCAGCTCCACTCTCCGGCCCGTACACCATATCCCCGAATCCCTTTATTCTTTAGAACGGTATCTATCTTTTTCTTAAAAACGTTTAAAGAAGGAGCCTCAACTGCTTCACTGGGCAAGGAATTCCAGAGATTCACAACCCTTTGGGTGAAGAAGTTCCTCCTACACTCCGTCCTAAATCTACTTCCCCTTATTTTGAGGCTATGCCCCCTAGTTCTGCTTTCCCCGACCAGTGGAAACAACCTGCCCGCATCTATCCTATCTATTCACTTCATCATTTTATATGTTTCAATAAGATCCTCCCGCATCCTTCTAAACTCCAATGAGTACAGTCCCAGTCTACTCAGCCTCTCGTCATAATCTAATCCCCTCAACTCTGGGATCAACCTAGTGAATCTCCTCTGCACTCCCTCCAGTGCCAATATGTCCTTTCTCAGGTAAGGAGACCAAAACTGAACACAATACTCCAGATGCGGCCTCACCAACACCCTATACAATTGCAGCATAACCTCGAACTCCATCCCTCTAGCAACGAAAGACAAAATTCGATTAGCCTTCTTAATCACCTGCTGCACCTGCACACCAACTTTTTGCGGCTCGTGCACCAGCACACTCAGGTCCCTCTGCACAGCAGCATGTTTTAACATCTTACTGTTTAAATAATAATCCATTCTGCTGTTATTCCTCCCAAAATGGATAACCTCACACTTGGCAACATTGAATTCCATCTGCCAGACCCTAGCCCATTCACCTAACCTATCCAAATCCTTCTGCAAACTTCCGGTATCCTCTGCACTTTTTGCTTCACCACTCATCTTAGTGTCGTCTGCAAACTTTGACACATTGCACTTGGTCCCCAACTCCAAATCGTCTATGTAAATTGTGAACAACTGCAGGCCCAACACTGATCCTTGAGGGACCCCACTAGTTACAGGTTGCCAACCAGAGAAACACCCATTTATCCCCACTCTCTGCTTTCTGTTATTTAACCAATCCTCTACCCATGCTACCACTTTACCCTCAATGCCATGCATCTTTAGTTTATGCAGCAACCTTTTGTGTGGCATCTTGTCAAAAGCTTTCTGGAAATCCAGATATACCACATCCATTGGCTCCCCGTTATCTACAGCACTGGTAACGTCCTCAAAAAATTCCACCAAATTAGTCAGACACGACCTACCCTTTGTGAACCCATGCTGCGTCTGCCCAATGGGACAATTTCCCTCCAGGTGCCCTGCTATTTCCTCCTTAATGATAGATTCCAGCATTTTCCCTACAACCGAAGTTAAGCTTACCGGCCTATAATTACCCGCTTTCTGCCGACCTCCTTTTTTAAACAGTGGTGTCACGTTTGCTACTTTCCAATCCTCTGGGACCACCCCAGAGTCTAGTGAATTTTGATAAATTATCACTAGTGCATTTACAATTTCCCTAGCCATCTCTTTTAACACTCTGGGATGCATCCCATCAGGGCCAGGAGACTTGTCTACCTTTAGCCCCATTAGCTTGCCCAATACTGCCTCCTTAGTGATTACAATCATCTCAAGGTCCTCACCTATCATATCTTTATTTCCATCAGTCACTGGCATGTTATTTGTGTCCTCCACTGTGAAGACTGACCCAAAAACCCTGTTCAGCTCCTCAGCCATTTCCCCGTCTCCTATTATTAAATCTCCATTCTCATCTTCCAAGGGACCAATATTTACCTTAGCCACTCTTTTTTGTCTTATATATTTGTAGAAGCTTTTACTGTCTGCTTTTATGTTCTGAGCCAGTTTACTTTCATAGTCTACCTTACTCTTCTTTATAGCTTCTTTAGTAGCTTTCTGTTGTCCCCTAAAGACTTCCCAGTCCTCTAGTCTCCCACTAATTTTTGCCACTTTGTATGTTTTTTCCTTCAATTTGATACTCTCCCTCACCTCCTTAGATATCCACGGTCGATTTTTCCCCTTTCTACCGTCTTTCTTTTTTGTCGGTATGAACCTTTTCTGAACACTGTGAAAGATCGCTCGGAAGGTTCTCCACTGTTCCTCAACTGCTTCACCATGAAGTCTTTGCTCCCAGTCTACCTTAGCTAGTTCTTCTCTCATCCCATTGTAATCGCCTTTGTTTAAGCACAAAACACTAGTGTTTGATTTTACCTTGTCATCCTCCAACTGTATTTTAAATTCCACATTATTGTGGTCGCTCCTTCCTAGAGGATCCCGAACGATGAGATCATTAATCAATCCTGCCTCATTACACAGGACCAGATCTAGGACCGCTTGTTCCCTTGTAGGTTCCATTACATACTGTTCCAGGAAATTATCCCGGGCACATTCTATAAATGCCTCCTCAAGGCTGCCTTTACCTACCTGGTTAAACCAATTGATATGCAGATTAAAATCCCCCATGATAACCGCTGTACCATTTCTTCCTGCATCCGTTATTTCTTTGCTTATTGCTTGCCCTACCATCCTGTTACTATTTGGTGGCCTATAGACTACTCCTATCAGTGACCTTTTCACCTTACTATTCCTGATTTCCACCCAAATTGATTCAACCTTGTCCTCCATAGCACCAATATCATCCCTTACTATTGCCCGGATGCCATCCTTAAACAACAAAGCTACACCACCGCCCTTACCGTCCATTCTATTCATTTGTATTGTCTGATACCCTTGGATATTTAACTCCCAGTCATGACCATCTTTTAACCATGTTTCAGTAATGGCCACTAAATCATAGTCATTCACGATGATTTGCGCCATCAACTCATTTACCTTATTTCGTATACTACGAGCATTCAGGTAAAGTACACTTATGCTGTTTTTTATGTCTTTGTTATGAATCCTAACACCTTGATCAGTAACTTTTTGCAAATTATTTTTCCTCTTACCCTTTCTCCTAATTTTCCTTGTCTTTGAACCCATATCTCTACATAATAACCTGTCACGTAACCTGCTGCCTTGATCTCCATTAACCATTATACTGTCCATAGCTTTTCCCTTCCCTTCCCCCCAACTTGCTAGTTTAAAGTCCTTGTGACCAACCTATTTATCCTATTCGCTAGAACACTGGTCCCAGAATGGTTCAGGTGAAGACCGTCCCAACGGTATAGGTCCCTCCTGTCCCAGTACTGATGCCAATGCCCCATGAAATTGAATCCCTCTTTCCCGCACCACTCCTTTAGCCACGTGTTAACTTCCCTAATTTTCTCAACTCTATGCCAATTGACACGTGGCTCGGGTAGTAATCCAGAGATTATAACCCTGGAGGACCTGTTCTTTAATTTAGTCTCTAGTGTTTGATAATCCCCAAACAGGTCCTCTTTCCTAGTCTTACCTATGTTATTAGTCCCAACGTGGACCACAACAACTGGATCCTCACCCTTCCTCTCCAAAATCCTTTCAAGCCGATCAGAGATGTCCCTCACCCTGGCACCGGGCAGGCAGCATACCATGCGGGACTCTCGATCTGGCTTACAAAGGATGCCATCAATCCCCCTAATTATAGAATCCCCTACAACTACCACTTGTCTCTTTGCTCCCCCCTTTTGAATGGCTTCCTGTACCATGGTGCAGTCGTCAGTCAACGCATCCTCCCTACAGCCCTCTTCCTCATCCACACAGGGAGAAAGTACCTCATACCTGTTGGACAAGGTCAAGGGCTGAGGCTCCTCAACTCCTAAACTCAGGATCCCTCTACCTGCCTCCCTTGCAGTCACACCACTCTGTCCCTGACCACTGTCCGAATTAACAGTACTTATTCTACCGGGTGTGACTGCCTCCTGAAACAAAGGGTCCAGGTAATTTTCCCCCTCCCTGATGTGCCGCAGTGTGTGCAGCTCGGTCTCCAGCTCATCAATTCTGAACCGAAGTTCCTCGAACAGCCAACCCTTGCTGCAGATGTGGTCACTTACCGTCTCAATCGGATCCACCAGTTCCATCATCATACAGCAACAGCACATCACCTGTCCAGCCATATTCAATTAGTTAATTACTTTAAATAATTTTTTAAAAAAAATATAACCTCAAGGATAAACCCGAACACAAACAAAAACACAGCCCACTCTCGCCACTCACCCGAACTCAGTCACTCACCTAAACTCAGATGCACTCTGTTCCAATCAGCACTCAGTCACTCACCTAAACTCAGATGCACTCTGTTCCAATCAGCACTCCGTGTCTAAAGGCACTCCTACCACACCTTTTGTGCACTCACCTCTCCCAGCACTGTCACTGCTCTCTCCTCCTGCGCTTTTTAAATCTCCCGGCTCTCTCCCCCCGCGCTGTTTTCGCTGTCCCGGCTCTCTCTCCTCTCGTGCTGTTTTCGCTATTGTTTTTTCAATTCTTGTTCAGCACTTTTGTTATGGTGTTATTATTTTTTCTCTATAGAATTGTCAACCGAATCTGGTGAAAATGTATTTGAAAGGTGACAATGGTTTACATTAGAAAATTTACAAAAAGAAGCTTGCCTGATACGATGCGATGAGTTGCAACACTTCCACCTTCCACTTATTAATAGCGGTGTCCGATTGATTGGTGTCAATGCATCTCTATCAAACTCCAGCTCTAAATCTAAAACAGATGTTTAACGTTACTGTCCCCAAGGCCTCAGTTACAGTGCAAAAGGAATTCCATTCCTCATGAAATTTGACCTTTGTTTATCATTATTGATGACCAGATAACAGATGGAACTTGGAGGCACACCTACCTAGATTCAAGTCGTGAACATATATAATCAGGTGTCAACACAATTTGTCAGCTGGACTCAGACCATAAGACCATAAGTTATAGGAATGAATTCGGCCATTCGATATGAGAGCCTCCAAGATCCCCTTCCTGAAGGTCTAATTCCTTCACACCCATCCCTCTCTCCCCATTCCAGAACCCAACTGGTAGCTATGGGAAACTGACACAGAATTAACTGATAACCTGGCTAAATTGAAAGTTAAAAGATTCTTGCATCACATGGAGAAACATATTAATACTTTATTCACCAGGAGAGGCTGGTTCTACAAAGCAATATAGATAAATGAACAACCAAAAGTGAACAATGAGGTCCACATTTCTACTGTCTGGCTGAACGGAAATCTAAACTTAATGAAAGTAAACTGAACAAACAATACACGGTAGCATAGTGGTTAGCACTGTTGTTTCACAGCACCAGGGACCCGGGTTCGATTCCCGACCTGGATCATTGTCTGTGCGGAGCCTGTACATTCTCTCCGTGTCTGCGTGGGTTTCCTCCTGGTGCTCTGGTTTCCTCCCACAAGTCCTGAAAGACGTGCGTTGTCAGGTGTGTCATGATATTCAAACACACACATCATGATAGACACACCAACAGACAAATCAGAACACACAACACCACAACCAATGACAGAAAGATATAAAAGCACAGACACGACCCCCGGTGGTCAGTATTAGCTGCAGAGGAGGACCAGGACAGACCTACTACACGACACACTCAGGGAGACAGCACGTGCAGAGTATCCAGAACGAACTGTATTATAAGAGTTAAAATAAAATAGAGTTGTACCACATACAACTGTGTTGGCTCATCTGTGCACCAGAGCACCCAACACCACATGGTACAGGAGTGGATCGCTACCTGCTGGCATACCTCAGTGTACAGAGACAACCAGCAGTGCCCAGGCAAAATGATAGAGCTCCCGGTTCCGCAGCCGCTCCAGTGCCACGGCGATCTCCGCGAAAACTGGCGACGATTCCGGCAAGTGTTCGAATTGTTCCTGGTGGCAGCTGAACTCCAAGACCTGGATGATAGCGAAAAAATTGAATTTCTCCTCACCATCGCCGGTGCAAGGGCAAGAGAAATATTCACAAGGTTCAGGTTTCTGGAGGCAGCAAAGGTACGATTACCAGGCAGTCCTGGACAAATTCTCCAAGTACTGTGAAGAAAACGCAATCCAATCGGCAAGTAAAGGTAAGAAAAGCTGCAGTACTCACCTCGTGGCTGGGATCCCAGAGCCCGAATTCCCAGAGGCCGAAATCCCGGGCCTGAGAGAGGGCTGGGTCGAGGTCGGCGGCCATCTTGCTAAAGGTATCACGCTAGCACAGTTGCGCGAGCAGTGCGCAGAACCGGAAGTTTCGTTTGCGCATGCGCGAGATGCTGCGCATGCGCAGTCAAGAAAACAGCCATCGGTAAAGGAACAGCGATCTGAGCATGCGCAGTCGCTTCCTACGTGCTACATACCGAGCGTCAGGATGTCAGAGGCCCCAGACTGCACCAATTTAAAGGGGAAACGTCCCAAATCCAATTTAAAAGGGAAACGTCCCAAATCAAAAAAACAAAAATCTGTTAAAGCTGTAAAACAACCTTCCCTCACCTGGAATGACAGCACATTGCTGCAAATTGACCCAGGAGATGAATTTGACCTCCGAAGAACCCTCCGACAAGCAGTTACCTACGCACAAGCCGATGATTCCGACCTCGAATACTTCGATGATGATCTTTACAGTGTTTCCGGACCTCGCGAGCCCAATGATAGCTCCGTGGTCCTATACGACTATGACTCGGACGAACCTTTCGTGTTGCACATTGGCGGCCCCCACATTGAATCCGACGCAGATGCGGATTCATTTTTCGGATTTGAGGATCTTCAATCCAGCAGATATGACGTCCCAACTTATCAGTACCGGATGATGCTGCAACCTGACATTAACAGACAGGGAGCGCTGCAAGCACACGGAGAGCGCCCTGCTGCCACACAGAGCGTGGTCCACGTCCCGCTCAACGTTCCCGACTCTATGAAAGAAGACATGCAAGACTCCAGAGCGCAGTCCTCGCATGAACCAGAAGTGACTCCAGTGTCACACGCCTCCACAGCAAGCTCGTGGACAGACTCCACAATTGCAGAAACGCAAGACTCCAGAGTGCAGTCCTTGCACGAACAAGAAGTGACTCCAGTGTCACAAGCCTCCACAGAGAGCTCGTGGACAGCCTCCACGATAGAAGCAATGCAAGACTCCAGAGCGCAGTCCTTGCATGAACAAGAAGTGACTCCAGAGTCACAAGCCTCCACAGGGAGCTCGTGGACAGCCTCCACGATAGAAGCAACGCAAGACTCCAGAGCGCAGTCCTTGCACGAACAAGAAGTGACTCCAGTGTCACAAGCCTCCACAGAGAGCTCGTGGACAGCCTCCACGATAGAAGCAACGCAAGACTCCAATGTGCAGTCCTTGCAGGAACAAGACCATGAGGGTCTAGCAACCTCTCCTGACCAACCAGCGGCAGATGATGCAAGTCTGCCATGCTCACGTGAACAGCAAGAAGGCTATAACAGCCTACCATGCTCCACTACACAGCAGCATGACCATGACGGTCTCTCATGCTACAATGAAGGGCACAGCGCTGAAGACTGTTCAAGCCCAACTGAAGACAAGCCAAAGGAATCGCCTCGTCCAAGCCCGAAGAAAAAAGGTTTATGCGCTGACCTTCAGGATCATTATAGCCGAACAGAGATTAATAATGCTGCACGGCCACAGAAGGATGCTGAGGATTTGCTAAAGAAATTAATTGAATGTTTAACTTGCAAGGAGCAGACTGAGAATTGCCAGTGTTTTAGTACGGATCGAGAAAATGGACAAGACATTGATCCTCAGGTAATGGAAATAACACAACCTGAATCATATCTACAGCAGGGACAAATGTCTCCCTTCAACACAACGCCGCAAAGTCCCAACTTCGGAGACCAGCAGTTAGTCAGTAATGACTCTTCAAACCTTGAGGGGAACATTAATTGCATTGAACCTATACACACTCCACTGATAAATGAGCAGAACATTGGAGCAAGAATCCTGAGGACACCGACATCGAGTAGCCAGATAATGAACTTAAAACCCACAGCAGTTTCACGTGAACCAAGTGTGCTTTCCACTAATGATGAAGATGCAGATAAGGTCGACCCGATTATCCATTGTACCACACTAACCCCAGTGATTAAGCAGTTATGTATGGGGAGTATAATGTGGGCAATTGAGAACAGTAAAAGAGAGACTGTGACCATGCCAGTCCCAGCAAAATCAGACCCAGAGACCATGAAGGCATGTACATCAGACAAAGATACATATGAGGTACCTGAGAAGAAAAGTGAAACGGAATGTTCTTTGGAAAATAGTACAATGTCGATAGAAACATTGGATCCTATATTCGAGACCATACATATGGGAGAATTTGGGGGTAATAAACAAGGTTCTGCAATGTCTGGGGGAAGATTTAAAATTCCAAAGAAGAAAAGCCCAAATGAAGGACAACGGCAAGACAATGACAGTCCACCGACATGGTGTGCACCACCAGATGAAAACTCTGACAATTTACCCAACCCTAGTGAACAGCAAGCTGCTAATGAGGATCTATCCACGGGATGTGAGACGAGTGACGACAGCATCCCACTTCCCATGCAAAAGGTGCAAGGTGACAGACCTCGCCTAGTGCGTACCGAGGCACTCGACGATCACGGTGGGACCACTGACGACTGCGGTGGCGGCGCACCGCTTCCACCCTCGATGGCTCGAGCCTCTCCACTGGTTGGTGCATTCCTGCATGTTCCGACTCCAGAAGTGCAGCTTCAGGGAATCTCGGCTGCCTCCAGTGAACCTGTTGGGACTCCGGACGGGGGGCATCGACGGAAGGCAGACCGGACTCCAGATGGGGAGCAGCCAAGCGCCGACTCTGATTCGCGCACGCCAGACCTTGCTCCGGACGGGCGGTGTCGCGGCCTCGGTGATGGCACGCTCAGGGTGACGGCGGATGCCACGGCGACAGGGAATGGATCGCGTGGCAGTCCCACTGGGTCGGCAGTGGCAACCAGCACCGGCGGTCCAAGATGGACACACCAATTCGCGCCATCGCCAGACGTTGATGCGAGCAACAATTCTCTCTCCAAGGCGACATGCTTCGACGTTTCTCTGCGGAGTCGCCCTTCCGGCACAGCAGGTGGCCGGAACCAGCGTGCACGGTCTCGGCCAACTTCCACATCTGGCACAGTCATCGCCTTGCATGATATTAGTGATGGTGCTACTTCGATGGCAACGACCCATCGGCTACAAGATGCCGTCCACCACAAACATAAAAAGAAAAAAGACTCCACCTTGTTCCTGGCATGCAGGGCGGATGGATTGGTGCGTAGGCGCAATCAGCGAGCTTTGCGCCGCCTTCCACGCTCGCAACTGAACCGTACGCACACGCCGGATCCTCCACTGGTTCCCAAGGATGACTTCGTGGAGATGCCACGGATCATGCCCCTTCCATCGCCACCAGAACCAAACCACAGCCAAGGCAACACTAACAAAGATGTTGAATGTTATATTTGCACGAATGAAAAAAACCAAGCACTGCACGAAGTACAACAAATGGTAAAGTAGAGACTTCGGCAACAGCATCACCTCCAACAGTCCAAGGTGAACCAGTGTGACCCCAAATCTCCACAGCTGAACCGGCTTGAGGACCAGCCCATTCTTGAGGCGGTCACCCATTAGACTGGACTTATAACGCTGTTCATACGTTCAAAAAGTCAAACACTTCTGTATTATAACCTGTTGTTGTTTATTGTTCCAGATATCGTCTGACCGGACCACTGTTCAAGTTTTTTTTTTCTCTCGCATCCATGTTTTGTTATGGTACAACCTTGTTAGTGTGACGCACCCGACATCGCCCCATGTAAATAGTTACGTCATATACACACGCTGTACACAACACACACACACACTCTTAGATGCACTCACGACACAATTATATTTATAACCACGTAGGCACATATCTTTGTAAAAAGGGGGGATGTCATGATATTCAAACACACACATCATGATAGACACACCAACAGACAAATCAGAACACACAACACCACAACCAATGACAGAAAGATATAAAAGCACAGACACGACCCCCGGTGGTCAGTATTAGCTGCAGAGGAGGACCAGGACAGACCTATTACACGACACACTCAGGGAGACAGCACGTGCAGAGTATCCAGAACGAACTGTATTATAAGAGTTAAAATAAAATAGAGTTGTACCACATACAACTGTGTTGGCTCATCTGTGCACCAGAGCACCCAACACCACATGGTACAGGAGTGGATCGCTACCTGCTGGCATACCTCAGTGTACAGAGACAACCAGCAGTGCCCAGGCAAAATGATAGAGCTCCCAGTTCCGCAGCCGCTCCAGTGCCACGGCGATCTCCGCGAAAACTGGCGACGATTCCGGCAAGTGTTCGAATTGTTCCTGGTGGCAGCTGAACTCCAAGACCTGGATGATAGCGAAAAAATTGAATTTCTCCTCACCATCGCCGGTGCAAGGGCAAGAGAAATATTCACAAGGTTCAGGTTCTTCAGGAGGCAGCAAAGGTACGATTACCAGGCAGTCCTGGACAAATTCTCCAAGTACTGTGAAGAAAACGCAATCCAATCGGCAAGTAAAGGTAAGAAAAGCTGCAGTACTCACCACTTGGCTGGGATCCCGGAGCCCGAATTCCCAGAGGCCGAAATCCCGGGCCTGAGAGAGGGCTGGATCGAGGTCGGCGGCCATCTTGCTAAAGGTATCACGCTAGCACAGTTGCGCGAGCAGTGCGCAGAACCGGAAGTTTAGTTTGCGCATGCGCGAGATGCTGCGCATGCGCAGTCAAGAAAACAGCCATCGGTAAAGGAACAGCGATCTGAGCATGCGCAGTCGCTTCCTACGTGCTACATACCGAGCGTCAGGATGTCAGAGGCCCCAGACTGCACCAATTTAAAGGGGAAACGTCCCAAATCCAATTTAAAAGGGAAACGTCCCAAATCAAAAAAACAAAAATCTGTTAAAGCTGTAAAACAACCTTCCCTCACCTGGAATGACAGCACATTGCCGCAAATTGACCCAGGAGATGAATTTGACCTCCGAAGAACCCTCCGACAAGCAGTTACCTACGCACAAGCCGATGATTCCGACCTCGAATACTTCGATGATGATCTTTACAGTGTTTCCGGACCTCGCGAGCCCAATGATAGCTCCGTGGTCCTATACGACTATAACTCGGACGAACCTTTCGTGTTGCACATTGGCGGCCCCCACATTGAATCCGACGCAGATGCGGATTCATTTTTCGGATTTGAGGATCTTCAATCCAGCAGATATGACGTCCCAACTTATCAGTACCGGATGATGCTGCAGCCTGACATTAACAGACAGGGAGCGCTGCAAGCACACGGAGAGCGCCCTGCTGCCACACAGAGCGTGGTCCACGTCCCGCTCAACGTTCCCGACTCTATGAAAGAAGACATGCAAGACTCCAGAGCGCAGTCCTCGCATGAACCAGAAGTGACTCCAGTGTCACAAGCCTCCACAGCAAGCTCGTGGACAGACTCCACAATTGCAGAAACGCAAGACTCCAGAGCGCAGTCCTTGCACGAACAAGAAGTGACTCCAGTGTCACAAGCCTCCACAGAGAGCTCGTGGACAGCCTCCACGATAGAAGCAATGCAAGACTCCAGAGCGCAGTCCTTGCATGAACAAGAAGTGACTCCAGAGTCACAAGCCTCCACAGGGAGCTCGTGGACAGCCTCCACGATAGAAGCAACGCAAGACTCCAGAGCGCAGTCCTTGCACGAACAAGAAGTGACTCCAGTGTCACAAGCCTCCACAGAGAGCTCGTGGACAGCCTCCACGATAGAAGCAACGCAAGACTCCAATGTGCAGTCCTTGCAGGAACAAGACCATGAGGGTCTAGCAACCTCTCCTGACCAACCAGCGGCAGATGATGCAAGTCTGCCATGCTCACGTGAACAGCAAGAAGGCTATAACAGCCTACCATGCTCCACTACACAGCAGCATGACCATGACGGTCTCTCATGCCACAATGAAGGGCACAGCGCTGAAGACTGTTCAAGCCCAACTGAAGACAAGCCAAAGGAATCGCCTCGTCCAAGCCCGAAGAAAAAAGGTTTATGCGCTGACCTTCAGGATCATTATAGCCGAACAGAGATTAATAATGCTGCACGGCCACAGAAGGATGCTGAGGATTTGCTAAAGAAATTAATTGAATGTTTAACTTGCAAGGAGCAGACTGAGAATTGCCAGTGTTTTAGTACGGATCGAGAAAATGGACAAGACATTGATCCTCAGGTAATGGAAATAACACAACCTGAATCATATCTACAGCAGGGACAAATGTCTCCCTTCAACACAACGCCGCAAAGTCCCAACTTCGGAGACCAGCAGTTAGTCAGTAATGACTCTTCAAACCTTGAGGGGAACATTAATTGCATTGAACCTATACACACTCCACTGATAAATGAGCAGAACATTGGAGCAAGAATCCTGAGGACACCGACATCGAGTAGCCAGATAACGAACTTAAAACCCACAGCAGTTTCACGTGAACCAAGTGTGCTTTCCACTAATGATGAAGATGCAGATAAGGTCGACCCGATTATCCATTGTACCACACTAACCCCAGTGATTAAGCAGTTATGTATGGGGAGTATAATGTGGGCAATTGAGAACAGTAAAAGAGAGACTGTGACCATGCCAGTCCCAGCAAAATCAGACCCAGAGACCATGAAGGCATGTACATTAGACAAAGATACATATGAGGTACCTGAGAAGAAAAGTGAAACGGAATGTTCTTTGGAAAATAGTACAATGTCGATAGAAACATTGGATCCTATATTCGAGACCATACATATGGGAGAATTTGGGGGTAATAAACAAGGTTCTGCAATGTCTGGGGGAAGATTTAAAATTCCAAAGAAGAAAAGCCCAAATGAAGGACAACGGCAAGACAATGACAGTCCACCGACATGGTGTGCACCACCAGATGAAAATTCTGACAATTTACCCAACCCTAGTGAACAGCAAGCTGCTAATGAGGATCTATCCACGGGATGTGAGACGAGTGACGACAGCATCCCACTTCCCATGCAAAAGGTGCAAGGTGACAGACCTCGCCTAGTGCGTACCGAGGCACTCGACGATCACGGTGGGACCACTGACGACTGCGGTGGCGGCGCACCGCTTCCACCCTCGATGGCTCGAGCCTCTCCACTGGTTGGTGCATTCCTGCATGTTCCGACTCCAGAAGTGCAGCTTCAGGGAATCTCGGCTGCCTCCAGTGAACCTGTTGGGACTCCGGACGGGGGGCATCGACGGAAGGCAGACCGGACTCCAGATGGGGAGCAGCCAAGCGCCGACTCTGATTCGCGCACGCCAGACCTTGCTCCGGACGGGCGGTGTCGCGGCCTCGGTGATGGCACGCTCAGGGTGACGGCGGATGCCACGGCGACAGGGAATGGATCGCGTGGCAGTCCCACTGGGTCGGCAGTGGCAACCAGCACCGGCGGTCCAAGATGGACACACCAATTCGCGCCATCGCCAGACGTTGATGCGAGCAACAATTCTCTCTCCAAGGCGACATGCTTCGACGTTTCTCTGCGGAGTCGCCCTTCCGGCACAGCAGGTGGCCGGAACCAGCGTGCACGGTCTCGGCCAACTTCCACATCTGGCACAGTCATCGCCTTGCATGATATTAGTGATGGTGCTACTTCGATGGCAACGACCCATCGGCTACAAGATGCCGTCCACCACAAACATAAAAAGAAAAAAGACTCCACCTTGTTCCTGGCATGCAGGGCGGATGGATTGGTGCGTAGGCGCAATCAGCGAGCTTTGCGCCGCCTTCCACGCTCGCAACTGCACCGTACGCACACGCCGGATCCTCCACTGGTTCCCAAGGATGACTTCGTGGAGATGCCACGGATCATGCCCCTTCCATCGCCACCAGAACCAAACCACAGCCAAGGCAACACTAACAAAGATGTTGAATGTTATATTTGCACGAATGAAAAAAACCAAGCACTGCACGAAGTACAACAAATGGTAAAGTAGAGACTTCGGCAACAGCATCACCTCCAACAGTCCAAGGTGAACCAGTGTGACCCCAAATCTCCACAGCTGAACCGGCTTGAGGACCAGCCCATTCTTGAGGCGGTCACCCATTAGACTGGACTTATAACGCTGTTCATACGTTCAAAAAGTCAAACACTTCTGTATTATAACCTGTTGTTGTTTATTGTTCCAGATATCGTCTGACCGGACCACTGTTCAAGTTTTTTTTTTCTCTCGCATCCATGTTTTGTTATGGTACAACCTTGTTAGTGTGACGCACCCGACATCGCCCCATGTAAATAGTTACGTCATATACACACGCTGTACACAACACACACACACACTCTTAGATGCACTCACGACACAATTATATTTATAACCACGTAGGCACATATCTTTGTAAAAAGGGGGGATGTCATGATATTCAAACACACACATCATGATAGACACACCAACAGACAAATCAGAACACACAACACCACAACCAATGACAGAAAGATATAAAAGCACAGACACGACCCCCGGTGGTCAGTATTAGCTGCAGAGGAGGACCAGGACAGACCTACTACACGACACACTCAGGGAGACAGCACGTGCAGAGTATCCAGAACGAACTGTATTATAAGAGTTAAAATAAAATAGAGTTGTACCACATACAACTGTGTTGGCTCATCTGTGCACCAGAGCACCCAACACCACAAGGTGAATTGGACATTCTGTATTCTCCCTCAGTGTACCCGAACAGGCGCTACACTCCAGCGCCTGTTCGGGTACACTGAGGGAGAATTCAGAATTTTCATAGTAACTTCATTGCAGTGTTAATGTAAGCCTACTTGTGACACTAATAAAGATTATTATGTACACATAACTAACTCAAAACAAAATACTGTGGATGCTGGAAATATAAAAATAGACAAAAAGTGCTGGAAGAACTGAACAGATCTGGCAGCATCGGCAGTGAGAGAAACAGTGTTTTGAAGCTGTATTTCTGTTCTTCAGAGCCAACGAGAGGAGATAGGGTAAATGTATATATACGTATAGTTCAACATATATAACCCAGTTTTTTTTTGTTGATCAAAATGACGTGGAGTACTTTTAATTTGGCTGGCAAACTATATGAATATTGCAGCATCCCATTCAAATGACGAGCCGAAATTTGATCATTAAGTTTCCTCCAAGGCATTAGATAAAACCATTTAAGAGTATTTAAATGGATTTGATCTGTATGAATCCATTTCAAAGCATTCATGAATGCAATGCTCCAAACTATCCCCCTTTGATAGTTAGTTGCGTTGTCTCTCAACCTTACTTTATCTTGTGTCTGGATACAAATTGTAATGAATGAAAATGCCATAATGTGAGACACAGAATTTACAGTGCAGAAGGAGGCCATTCGGCACATCAAGTCTGCGCCGACCCTTGGAAAGAGCAACCCACACCTCCACCCTATCCCCGTAACCCGGTAACCCCACCTAACCTTTTTGGACACTAAGGGAAGTTTAGCATGGCAAATTCACCTAAGCTGCACATCTTTGGACTGTGGGAGGAAACCCGAGCACCCGGAGGAAACCCACGCAGACAAGGGGAGAGCATGCAGAATCTGCACAGACATTGACCGAAGCCGGGAATCGAACCTGGGATTCTGGGGCTGTGAAGCAACTGTGCTAACCACTGTGCTACCGTGCCACCTAACGGGGGTGAACCTCTGAGCTGTAGATTCCCTGTAAGGGCCGAGTGGAAAGTTATGATATTACTTGTCCAAACCTCAACATGCTGAGTTTGGAAGTGAGTACCAAGTGCTTTGTTGAAATACAAATCCTTTCCCAGTGCATACTTCAAAAGGAAATAATGGGAGGCTTGTCCGGCGAGGACCTCAAGGAACAAAAATGAGCAGCAGCGACAGCTTAATCTGTCGGTCACATAGATGCAAAAGCCTGATTTTGCTTTCATTGTTATTTAAAACCTTCAGCTTTCCCAAAATGATGCAGCTTTTGTCCCAAGCAGCATGCGTCACAGTACTGAATATTTATGCGGAATAATAATTGTATTGGGTAGAATCATTGTTGTCATAATCTTACTCATGTCACATGTGTCTCACCAAATAATTATGGTGGGATTTTGAAAATATTGTACATTATTACAGTAAATCCTATAAAGCGAAGCAAACCCCTAAAGGATTAAAAAGATTTATCTACCAATTTATATTGCTTGAAGTGAAAATTATGATGATTGGGTTTCTTTTTGTGTGTTCATTCAACCAAAGCCTTTGGTGCTGGAACCAAGTGGGTCCTTTGGCTACGGATAAAATTGCTATGTTGGTGATGTTGAGTTTATCATCAGGTGGAAGTGAAATAGTGGCACCCAGCCTTTCCTTTTAAGAACACTGCGGTGCCAAGTTTATTTGCATCATTACAATGAGGTGCAATTCACACAAAACTATAGCGATTCAACAAGGTCACCTTCTCTAGGGCAATTAAGAATGGACGATAAATATTGGTTTAGATATCAATGCTAGCACGTCCCATAAATTAATTGTTTTTTTATTTATTCTTTCATAGGATGTAGGTGTCACTGGCAAGGCCAACATTTGTTGCCCATCCTTGAACTGGGAGTAGCAATTTCAGGGGCCAGTTAAGAGTTAACCACATAATAATAATAATGATCTTTATTATTGTCACAAGTAGGCTTACATTAACATACTTACATGATAAGTAGGCTGACAGTAACACACTGCAATAAAGTTACTGTGAAAATCCCCGAGTTGCCAAATTCCAGCACCTGAGGGAGAATTCAGAATGTCCAATTCACCTAACAGCATGTCTTTCGGGACTTGTGGGAGGAAACCGGAGTGGGGGCAGTAGGGTAGCACAAGTGGCTTCACAGCGCCAGAGTCCCAGGTTCAATTCCCTGCTGGGTCACAGTCTGTGCGGAGTCTGCACGTTCTCCCCGTGTCTGCGTGGGTTTCCTCCGGGTGCTCCGGTTTCCTCCCACGGTCCAAAGACGTGCAGGTTAGGTGGATTGGCCATGAGAAATTGCCCTTAGTGACCAAAAAGGTTAGGAGGGGTTATTGGGTAATGGGGATAGGGTGGAAGTGAGGGCTTAAGTGGGTCGGTGCAGACTTGATGAGCCGAATAGCCTCCTTCTGCACTGTATGTTCTATGTACGATGTTCTATGTAACTGGAGGAAACCCACGCAGACACGGCGAGAACTTGCAGATTCTGCACAGTGACCCAAGTGGGAATTGAACCCGGGACCCTGGCACTGTGAAGCCAAAGTGCTAACCACTGTGCTACCGTGCCGCCCCACATTGATGTGGGTCTGGAGTCACATGTAGGCCAGACCAGGTAAGGGTGGCAGATTTCCTTCCTGAAAGGCCGTTAGTGAAGCACATGGGATTTTACGTCAATCAATAATGCTTTATGGTCAGGATTAGACTTCTGACTTCGTATTTTTATTGAATTCAAATTGCACCACCTGCCGTGATGGGATTGGAACCTGGGTCCCCAGAGCATTACCTTGGGTCTCTAGATACTGGTCCAGTGACAATGCCGCTATGCCACTGCCTCCCCATACAAAGTAAAAGCAGCATCCCTCCCACCAACTCCCATCCCGCCACCAAACCCTCACCCACAAAGCATTTACACGCCTGTGTAGCTTCTTACGGGTGACCATGGGGAGGCGGTGGCTTTGTGGTATTGTGAAGGAATAAAATAAAACCATAACACTTCAGGATATACTTCCAATATCACCTCATCCAACAACATCTCATTTGGTACCATTATCCTTGTTGTTGGAGACTGTGGGGGCAGAATTCAATTGCCCCAAAAATGGATCACAATGAGGAGTTATCCCACAACTGTCCCTTCTGATGCAAGCAGCATGTAACCTTTCTGTTACTTGTTAACTTAAATGATAACAGTGTGCTTCCCAATGCTAAATCTGCTGTTGAGTGGCTGTGCACATGAGCCTTTTAGGGGCGGCGCAGCAACATATAGACAATGGCACCCCGCATCATAGGTATCATGCTATACTGGCAATGTGTACTGGAAAGAGAGTTGTAATCTATGCCTCTCTCTTTGCATACAATATTTTAGTAGTCTACTCTAAACCATGGATGACTAATTGTGAGAGTTGGAGTTGTTCCTTTCTTCAGCTTGAGAAGAACCCAAGCGGAGAGTTTCAGGATCTTTACAGCCCTGGGCAATGCATCCTCTGCTCTGAGGCTGCAGGTCTGCCTGCAACAATGGCACATTTTTGTGAGCTCCTCCAATAGTGAAACAAAGGGCGGCATTCTCCGTTCCTGAGACTAAGAGCGGGATTCGCTGCTTCCCGACCCCAAAATTGTATTTGCCGATTGGGAGGAGAATCCGTTTTGATCCGAAATCGGGGGGCGGTGTCTCTTTTCGGATGCTCCGACCCCTCCAAAATGGCATCATCGGTGAGTATGCCGTTGGGATGGCCTCAAGATGTCAACAGAGGACCCTCCCCCGATGCTCCCCCCCGATGGGCCGATAACTCGACGGCGTGGAACACGTGTGCTCTGAGTTTTCGTCAACCTCGCGTGGCGGCTGCGGACTGTGTCCAGCGCTGCCACAGTTGGGGCTGGGGGGGTGCGGGGGGGGGGGGGGGGGGGGGGGGGGTGGGGGGGGAGACGTTCCGCCCTGTGCGCGATGGCTGCGAGCGTGCGGATTCTGGCCTCCTGGACTGGCAGGGCCAGTTGGTGGAGGGAGCCTCAGGGGATAGCTCTGATCGCACCCCTACCCCATGGAGTATCCTGGGGGCCATTGGGCACTCCCAGGGAGGAGGAGGTGATGGGGCCCATGCCGGACTGCCCCTTCCTGCCCCTGGTGCATCTGATGGGCAGCAGGCAGAACGGGGCAGCACCACACTACCCGGGAGCCCAAGCAGCAGTAGGGCTTATCCAGCCCCGGTCGTCCCAGAAAACGCCAGACAATGGGGACCCAGGTTGCAGGTCAGGAATCACAACAGGCAACCTCCACTCCTTCTGTTCCATTTGGAGAACCACCTAGACGTAGCGTAAGGGCCCGTAAGACCAGAAAGTTAGACACAAGTTAAGATGGCATGGATGCAGGGCACAGAGTAGTTATAATAGTTAGGCACACACATGTAAATATTTGTTCACATTAACCGTCTGTTACCACTGTTACAACCTGACTCGGTGCTCTATTAGATAGGTGTGAGGGGTGGGCTGGTCTGGGCTAGCCAGGGAGATGGTGCGGGAGTGGAATGGGCAGAGGTTGTGGGTGTCCTGGGCCCACCCCCCTCCCCAACCATCCCCACCACCGTCATCTCAGGGATCGAATGGGACCATGTGATGGATTGGCTAGCTCACATGTCGGGGTCACCCATGTGGACGGTGGAAAGTGCTACTGTGGGCAGGAGCCAGACATTGGGATATCAAGCAGAGCACCAGAGCTCATTGCAGAGTGGGTTGTCATCATCCTCCATCCCATGGATCAGACTTTGTGCTACTGCCAACCCAGGGTCCACACCCTGTAGCGCAGCAGGTTGTGTCATGGAGGGAGTTGCAGGCAGGGGATGGCCGGAGAGGGGGGTTCGGGATGCAGTGTCCATGCCTCTGGTTAGTCCCATTACCTTTACAGGTTGAATTCCAATCTGCAGAGGGTGAAAGGCCAACATGTTAGCATGGTGTGTACCCCCATGCCCATCCAGGTCCAACGGACTACATGGTGACACTGGTTAGCACCACGGGCTGTGCCTCCGCCGGTCCCGCCGGTGTAAATTACAACAGGTACTTACCGGCGGGACCTGGCTCTGCGGGCGGCCTCCGGAGTACTCGGGGGGGGGGGGGGGGGGGGCACGGGGGGATCTGGCCCTGGGGGGATCTGGCCCCGGGGGGTGCACCCATGGCGGCCTGGCCCACGATTGGGGCCCACCGATCCGCGGGCGGGCTTGTGCCGTGGGTACACTCTTTCCCTCCGTACCGGCTGCTGTGGACCTCCGCCATGGCCGGTGCGGAGACGAACCCCCCTGCGCATGCACTGGGATGACACCAGCACACGCTGGTGCTCCCGCGCATGCTCCAACTCACGCCGGCCAGCAGATGCCCTTCGGCGCTGATTGGCACGGAGCACGCCCGCCGGTGCCGGCCTAGCCCCTGAAGGTACGGAGGATTCTGCTCCTTCCGGGTGGCCCAATGCCAGAGTGGTTCATGCCACTCCTTGGCGCCGGGACCACCCGGCCCGCCGGGTAGGGCGAATCCCACCCCATGGGTTCTACGTTGCGCGGCGACTTGCTCCTCATCATTCGGTGGGTCAGTGCTGGGGCCTCGTCGATTTTTTCATTGTAGAACTCGACACTTCCCCCAGACATAGCCTTATCCTCCTCTCTGTCCCCTCCCTTCAATTGCCCTGATGTGCTGCAGGCCAGCGGAATAGAAGCTGCAGTACACATGTCCGAGGGTGAGTAATCTGAGCAGAACTCTTGAAGTGAGAACCAAGGTTTTCCGCACTGTCTGTCGACCTGACAGACTTTAAATAGCAGTGCAACCTTCCAAACATTTCCCGTGGCTCAGCTTCAACCAGTAGAAATCAATCAGTGACCTGAAAGTAGTTGATAATCCCTTTGCAGACTGCTGGTGGGGAGTGCTATGAATACATGTTCAGCTGTGCATGGTTACCTGGAATGCTGAATTTGAGCGACACAGCAGAGTTACATGCTGACTGACGCACAATCTCCTGACTCTGCATTCTTCTAATGCATGCACCTGGCGCCCAGCCTAATGATCCACTCAAAATGGTGCCCAGAGTGGCCGACACCATAAGCGTGCGTGTGCGACACGGATGCCATTTTGGACCTGAAAATGCACCCATGGGGCTGAATTATGGACGCTATGCGTCTGTGTTTCTCGTCTTATCTATTTGATATGCAAGTTGGGTATCAAGAACAAACATTTCCTTGTGGCTGAAAGCCACACAATCAACTGGGATGGTGAATCTGATTAATTAAATGATCAGCTGCCGAGGGCAAAATAATGTCTTTGATCTTTTGTGTTGTAATCTAAATTCAAATCCTAAAAGAATGATATGATATATAATAGAAGTTCTCTGTGTCTTCAATTCTCTGCAGCCCAGTTTCCGAGCTGTAACAATCGCTGTTATTTCATGGAACGGTAGTGTGAATGTAACATTCAGCACTGCCTCAGTTAAAAGGGCCTGGGGAAAATAAGTCCTAACATTTGGACCTTTTATTATTTTATGACTGCGAGAAGTATTGTCAGTTAATTAATTACTGTGCTGCCGCTAACTGACTCCAGTAGCAAGGGAGTGTGGCATCACTGTCTGTTTTGGATGGGATATTAAACTAAATTCCGCTTGCAGTTCGCAAAGAGCACTACAGTGCTCCCAATATCCTGGCCAATATATCCCCTCCATCAGCGTCATAAAAATTGCTCATTTAATCCCTTGCTGCTGTGAGATTTTATATGTACATGAATTGGTGACCAGTTTGACTACTTTGCAACCATGATGGCACTTCCAAAGTATTTCATTGGCGATAAGTCACTTTGGGATATCCTGAGGTCAGGTAATATCATCATCACAACTTTTTTACGGATACTTGTTCAAGCATTGACGGTATTGTGCACTCTTATACAGGTTCTCTCCTCAGTTATGAAAAAAAATTCCAAACTGCTGTTATGAAGGGTATTTATATGGGGGCGGGGAGCATTGATTGAGTGCTGCGTCATGTTCAAAAACACTTGTGGGCTGGGAGGTTTTGGCTGGGGTGTAGGAGTGGGGTGTGGTAGCCATAGAATCAGGAAGGAAAGCTGGGGGCGAGGGGCAGCACGGTGCCGCAGTGGGTTAGCACTGCTGCCTCAAGACGCCTAGGTCCCAGGTTCGATCCCGGCTCTGGGTCACTGTACGTGTGGAGTTTGCACATTCTCCTCGTGTTTGCGTGGGTTTCGCCCCCACAACCCAAAGATGTGCAGAATAGGTGGATTGGCCATGCTAAATTGCCCCTTAATTGGAAAAAGAAATGAATTGGGTACTCTTAAAAAAAAAGGTCAACTGCTCGTTACCTTTCCCACTCCCTAGGTTAAGTCAAGGTTGGGAATGGTCAAGTAAGGGCTTCCTGAGGCCCTTAAGGGGCGCATTAATGGCTACTTTAGGTACCTCAACCTCTGTCACTGGTAGAATACCGGACACTGAAAGGATGTTTCCCATTGTGGGGCAGATATTAGGAATAAGGGACAGAGTTTAAAAATAAGGGGTCTCCCATTTAAGACAAAGATGGGGAATTTTCTTTCTCTCTCAGAGGGCCTCTCAGAGGGAATTCTCATCCTCAGAAGATGAAAGATGGGGCTAGATTCGCTGCTCCCCAACGCCGAAATCGCATTCGGCAACGGGGCGGAGAATCCGTTTTGGTGACAATATCGGGAGGGACGTCAGTTTTTGTATACTCCGCCCCCTTAAAAGCGGCGTACACCAGGAATATGCCGTGCCGAGTATCCACGGCCTCAGACCATTGCCTGAGGCCCGCCCCGCGAGGCTCTGTCCCCGACCTGCCTGGTTCCCAACGGCGTGGGACTCTCATGGTCTCACCCATTCGGTAACCTCACGTGGCGCTGCCGACCCAGTCCGGGGCCACCACAATTGGGGGAAGGCCGATCCGCAGGCAGGGGGGCTTCATTCGGGGCTGGGAGCACTGTGGACGGGCGGTCCGGGGCGCGCGAGCGGCCGAAGGGGGACATTATTCTTGCGGCCAGGTCCGCAGGCTGAGTCCGCCATGGAACACACACAGCCGCT
Source organism: Scyliorhinus torazame (assembly GCF_047496885.1). Classification (NCBI taxonomy): domain Eukaryota; kingdom Metazoa; phylum Chordata; class Chondrichthyes; order Carcharhiniformes; family Scyliorhinidae; genus Scyliorhinus; species Scyliorhinus torazame. Next base: position 189,401,512 of record NC_092707.1, on the reverse strand, counting down.
GCAGGCTGCCGCCGTGCGCATGCGCGGCCTTGGAACCGGAAGTGATCAAGGCTGTATCAGCAGCTGGAGCTGCGAGCTCTGCGCTGCCTCCCTGCTAGCCCCCAGCAAAACAGGGAATCGGTGGCCGTTTTACACAAGTTTTCCTGGTGTAAAAGACCACCGTTTTCACGCTGGCACGGGGACTTTGTCTCCAAAACGGAGAATCTTGCCCGGGATTCCTCCCGTCGGTGGAACCAGAAAATCCCAACCATTAACTCTGTTTCTCTTTCTCTGCGGATGCCGCCAGACCTGCTGACTATTTCCAGGACATTCTGTTTTTATTTCAGATTTCCAGCATCTGTAGTATGTTGTGTTCATAGTTTTTTTTTAAGTTGGAGTGTTGACCAGCTTTAGCCCCAGAATAACTGTCATAATATGCACCCATGCACATCATGGGGTCAAACAGGCAGTGACAGACAGCCAGGTTAGCCAATCAACATACAGGAAAGAACATAACCAATCACCAGACAGAACACCAGAGGGGGGCTTCCAACTATAAAACACACGTGGCATCAGCACTCCGCCTTTTTCCACTGGTGACAACTGTCGTGACAGTCAGGGTGTATATATCAGTCATCACCTTCTACATGTGGATCAAAGCTAGCCTGATCTAGTAAGTTAGAGTTAGTACACTTAGAGTAGTAGAGTGTCAACCCACAGCCAGCTGTGGGCATTGTTACAGAAGTTCAATAAATCGTATTGAACCAACGCCTACGTTTGGTGTATGCTTTACCGTTCATCTGCATCGTGTTGCAGTCCGTCTTACCCCAGGGTGAATAACACGACATGATACCAGGAGTCTACTTCATCTAAGTAATTTACCTTGAATAATTCAGTGACGACCAGCGAGTGCCTTCCAGTGGCATGGAGAAGATCCAGGCCCCTCCACAGCTCCGGATCTCCGGAAATCTCGGCGCCAACTGGCGGGTCTTCAAGCAGAAATTCAGTCTATACATTGAGGCCTCGGGCCTCGAGGATGCATCCAATGCCAGAAAAATTGCGCTGCTCCTATCGGCTGCGGGGGACCAATTCGCTCACTTTTGCCAACAGCGAGGTCAAAACTAAGTTCCAGACCGTGTTAGCCAAATTCGAGAGTCACTGTAAAGTCGAAACGAACGAGAGCTTTGAGTGCTATGTCTTCCAGCAACGCCTTAAGGGTAAGGATGAGTCTGTCCAATCCTTTCTAAATCACCTCTGCATATTAGCGCAATCCTGCGACTACGGTGACACTACTGATTCCCTCATCAGGGACCAGATCGTGTTTGGGGTCCACTCTGACGCCCTGCGGGAGCAGCTCCTAAAAATAAAAAACATGACCCTGCCAGTAGCCATTGAGACGTGTAAAGTGCATGAACAGGCGAAAAGTCGCTACTCCTGCCTTAAATCGGCAGAACAGGACCAACTTGCCTCCTACGAGCAGAGAGTGTGCAGGCCATCGCCCGACTGCGGGGCCTTAGCATCGATGAAGGCGGCTATTTTGTGCGCTTTTCCCGGGGTCCCACGCATGCGCACCACGGACGGGAGAACGAAGCGGCCGAAGACCACACTGCGCAAGTGCGAGCGGTGGCTGACCGCACTGCACATGTGCGACGATGCACGGCGCGTTGCGACGTCAACGTCGTGACGTGCCCGAACTGCGGCACCGCCCACTTAAAGCGGCAATGCCCTGCAAGAGACAGGCAATGTTTAAATTGTGGAAAGCTTGGCCATCATGCAGCCTTGTGCAGCTCTGCACCTCCGATTGTGGGCCAGCGATCCCAGTTCCAACGCAAACGCGTTCGAAGTGTGCAGCAAGGGCTGCTGGATTCGGAACCTGATACCGCCACGGATCCAGAGGACGACTGCCTGGAGTCCCCATATCGTGTGGGCATCATTACCACGTATGACAAGGCCTCCTCAAATTCAGCAACATGCCTACCCATCCTCAACGTGGATTCTGCGGACGAATGGCGTGCTGTCGTACAAGTCAACCAGTGCAGCATCCGGTTCAATCTGGACACCGGTGCTTCAGCCAATCTCATATCTTGAGCAGATCTTGCTCGCATCCAAAGGCAGCCAAAAATTCTTCGGCCGGCCTGCCAGCTGCTTGATTATAATGGCAATGCCATTACTGCGTTAGGGTCTTGTCACATGCATGTCTCCAACATGGCCATCAAAGCCACACTGCGATTCGAAATCGCCAAGCCTGACAAGGCTTCCCTGCTTTGTGCCCATGCATGCAAGCTGCCAGTGGGCAGCACGGTAGCATTGTGGATAGCACAATTGCTTCACAGCTCCAGGGTCCCAAGTTCGATTCCGGCTTGGGTCACTGCCACTGTCTGTGCGGAGTCTGCACATCCTCCCCGTGTGTGCGTGGGTTTCCTCCGGTTGCTCCGGTTTCCTCCCACAGTCCAAAGATGTGCAGGTTAGGTGGATTGGCCACGATAAATTGCCCTTAGTGTCCAAAATTGCCCTTTGTGTTGGGTGGGGTTACTGGGTTATGGGGATAGGGTGGAGGTGTTGACCTTGGGTAGGGTGCTCTTTCCAAGAGCCGTTGCAGACTCGATGGGCCGAATGGCCTCCTTCTGCACTGTAAATTCTATGATACTCAATCTCGTCCAGCGCGTACATGCCATGTCCTCTGCCAATATGAATCTTCAAGCTGGCATTGACTAAATCCTGTCGCAATACCCAGATGTGTTTAGTGGGATGGGCACGGTGCCCTACCGCTACAAAATCTTACTCAGGCCACGCCTGTGATCCACGCACCACGCCAGGTGCCAGCTCCTCTGAAGGACCACTAAAAGGCGCAGCTGCAGGAGCTCCAAGACCAGGGTATAATCTCTAAAGTGACGGAACCGACTGACTGGGTCAGCTCGATGGTCTGTGTGAAGAAGCCCTCTGGAGAACTGCGCATATGTGTAGATCCCAAGGATCTTAACCGGACCATAATGCGGGAACACTACCCGATCCCGAAGCGGGAGGAGCTAACCAGTGAGATGGCACATGCCAAATTCTTCATGAAGCTAGATGCATCGCGTGGCTTCTGGCAGATACAACTGGACGAGTCCAGCAGGAAGCTCTGCAGATTTAATACACTTTTCAGAAGGTACTGTTATAACTGGATGCCGTTCGGCATTGTTTCAGCCTCTGAAATCTTTCACAGGATCATGGAACAGATGCTGGAGGGCATTGAGGGCGTGCGGGTTTACGTTGATGACATCATTATATGGTCCACGACCCCAGAGGAATACATATCTCGTCTCCAACAAGTCTTTAGACACATACATGACAACGGCCTCAAGTTGAACAAGGCCAAATGCTCCTTTGGCATGTCATCAATCAAGTTTTGGGTGATCAAATATCCCAGCAGGGCGTGCAACTGGACTCGGACAAAGTCAAGGTTATCAACATCATGAAGACCCCGGAAGACAAAAAGGCGGTCTCCGCTTCCTGGGTATGGTGAACTTCTTGGGAAAGTTCATTCCCAACCTGGCATCACACACCACGGCTCTCAGGCATCTGGTGAAGAAGTTCACTGCATTCCAGTGGCTACCCACACATCAAGCAGAGTGGCTCGGGTTAAAGGCAAAGCTCACCACTGGTCCTGTACTAGCCTTTTTTGATCCAGAGCGGGAGACAAAAATCTCCACGGACGCCAGGTAGGACGGCATTGGTGCGGTGCTCCTCCAGAAGGATGACTCCTCGCCCTGGGCTCCAGTGGTCTATGTGTCCATGGCCATGACTCCCACTGAGCAGAGGTATGCTCAGATAGAGAAAGAGTGCCTGGGCCTCCTCACCGGTATTGTAAAGTTCCATGATTACGTCTACGGTCTACCAACCTTCACAGTAGAGACTGACCACAGACCCCTAGTCCATATCATTCACAAGGGCTTGAATGACATGACGCCCAGGCTTCAGCGGATTCTCCTTCAACTCCGCAGGTATGGTTTCGAATTGGTTTACACACCGGGCAAGGAGCTAATCATTGCAGATGCCCTGTCTCGCGCCATCACCTCGCCCTGTGAACAGGTCGACTCCATCCGCCAAATTGAGGCACAGGTGCAACTGTGTGCCAGCAACCTCCCGGCCTCAGACGAACAAGTCGTCAACATTCGAGAAGAGACTGCAGCGGGTCATACATCACCTTGCAAATGGTTGGCAGAAAGGGCAATGCCCCAGTTCTTTAATGTCAAGGATGACCTAACAGCTGTCGAGGGGATCCTCCTCAAGTTGGATCGTATTGTTATTCCTCGCAGCCTCCAGAGCTTAGTGCTCAAACAGATCCACGAGGGACACCTCGGTATCGAGAAATGCAGGCGCAGGGCCCGGCAGGCTGTCTATTGGCCCGGCATCAATGAGGTCATATCCAACATGGCCCTCAATTGTGCGACTTGCCAGCGTGTCCAGCCTGCTCAGCCCAAAGAAACATTCTAGCAACACAAGATCGTGACCTCTCCGTGGTCTAAGGTGGGAATCAACCTTTTTCACGCCAATGGGCGTGACTACGTGCTTATAATTACCCCGAAGTGGTGAAACTGTCCGACCTCACATCAAGGACTGTCATCAAGACCTGCAAAGAGACATTTGCCAGGCATGGTATTCCGCTCACGGTCATGAGCGACAACGGTCCCTGCTTCTACAGCCAAGAGTGGTCCAACTTCGCGAAGCTATGCCAGTTCAAGCACATTACCTCGAGCCCACATTACCCGCAATCTAACGGGAAGGTCGAAAAAGGGGTCCATATCATGAAGCAACTGCTCTGCAAGGCTCCGGACTCAGCTTCTGACTTTAACATTGAGCTCTTGGCATACAGGGCAACCCCTCTGTCCACCGGTATGTCTCCAGCACAACTCCTTATGAATCGTGACCTGCGGCCGACTGTTCCGGCCATTCATTTACCTGACCTGGATCACCTCCCAGTGCTGCTAAAGGTGCAGCAACTCAGAAACCGGCAAAAGCTGACATACGATGCTCATGCTACTGATTTGCCTGTGCTCTCTCCGGAAGTTGCCTGGTGGAGGCTGGTCAGCTTCAGCTGTTGTTGTTCAACAGGCTGCTCCCAGGTCGTTCGTGGTTCGCATGGCTGATGGATCCATTGCCAGGTGCAACAGAAGGGCACTACGCAAACTTGCCTGCCCACCACCGGATCTCATGTTCCCAGCTGTCGTTATGCCTTTTCCTGACACCTCGCACCACGAGGCAACCAATCTGGCTGCAATCCCGCCTGTCAAGACGCCGTCGTCCCCACCTCCACCTCTCAGGCGGTCGACAAGGGTCCAACGCCAGCCCCAGAGATTGGACTTATAAATATTTCCTATATACATGTTGTTCTGTATCTGCACGCTAGACACCTTACATGTACATATGCCTTCACTCGACATTTGGTGGAAATAGTTATATCTGTAAATATGTCGTATATGCTCTAAGCAACCGACAAGTTTTTTTTAAAAAGGGGGGATGTCATAATATGCACCCATGCACATCATGAGGTAAAAACAGGCAGTGACAGACACCCACGTTAGCCAATCAACATACAGGAACAAACACAACCAATCACCAGACAGAACACCAGAGGGGGGCTTCCAACTATAAAACACATAAGGCATCAGCACTCTGCCTCTTTCCACTGGTGACAACTGTAGTGACAGTCGGGGTGTATATATCAGTCAGCACCTTCTGCATGTGGATCAGAGCTAGCCTGGTCTATTGATCGTTTGAGTCTGTTGAACGATTACGATGGTGTTCTTGCCAACACAATTCAACGTCCTAATGTCGGAGTTGACGAAATGGTCAAGTAATTTCACTACAGCAAGGGATGAATTTTGAGAGGTAATTTGCCATGCCCAGGAGATGCTGTAAAGCATGCTTATCGACCGGAATGTCCATGTGGCGTATGGTCACAGTCTTCTCTGGATCAGATTTTACTCTACCATCTGTTAGTAGGTAGCCCACATACTGCATCCAATTAACTCTGAATTGGAAATTTGCAGGGTTGAACTTCAAATTGTCTTTATTTAAAATACAATGAAGACGTTGATCATGTTCAGCTACTGTACCATCCCAGATCAGGATTTCATCAATTATGATTTCTCATGGTTGATCTGCAGACAGCTGTTCCATACAGTGCTGAAAACCCTCATTGCTGGTAGAGATACTGTTTGGCATTCAGAGAAAATTGTATGTGCCCCCCAGGACATGAATGTGGTCAATCTTGAGGATGATGTGGAGATGCCGGTGTTGGACTGGGGTGAGCACAGTAAGAAGTTTTACAACACCAGTTTATAGTCCAACAGGTTTGTTTCGAATCACTAGCTTTCAGAGAGAGAACTGTTCCTTCCTCAGGTGAATGTTCCTCTCATGAACATACCCACACTGTCTGAGATTCCGACTAATCCTGCCTTACTGTACCTCTGTGACACTCCAAAAATGGGTCGCAAAAGTACTTCAGCTGAGAAAATATTGGCACTTGGGAAAGCAGTGGCTATGGGGTGGTATTTGTGCAATATTTTGGGTAAATCCTATCAAGAAGGAGAACCGAAAACAGTCTGCCCATTGAATGTTAGATAGATAATCACTCCTTGTGAAAGATCATTCACTTGGCAAGTGTGTCTGGAGGGCCTTCTGGTCACCCATTGCTATGGCCCATCTCTTCTTAATTCCACCTGCTCCACTAAGGTCTCCAAGTGCAATGTACGAAAAACTTGGAGCCTGCACTCCTCCATGCTGTGCCGTTTTTCCATATTTCCATATTTCCCAGGTCAGTGTCACCGAAGGACTGCTACAGCCACAACATACCAACCCTTTGAAAAGTGCAGGTTAGCTTTAAGGAGTTCATGCTGCCTTTAAGTTATTAACCTCCCTCTGATGTACCCAACAAAGCATCATCATGGTTAGTGCTGACTGGGAGTTGAAATTCTTGAAATAGGTCGACAGCTTGAAGTTGCCATTCTTCCTTCATTGCAATCAATGAGTATGAGTCAATTGCACATCTTTGGGGGTTGTAGTCCCTTAAGTCGAACAAGAAGAATTGTATTTTCTTGAATCAGCTTAATAATGCAGAAGATATAGAAGGTCCATTTGGGATTAGACAAATGGGAAGTTCAGAACGTCATTTGATTTTTTGAATTCTCTCTATGTGATGTGGACATCACTGGCTCAGTCTGTATTTTTATTGCCCATCCCTAATTGCCCTTCAGAAGATCGTAGTTAGTAGCCTTCTTGAACCATTGTGATCCATCTGGGGGTTTCAGAATTTGACCCAGTGACAGTGAAAGAACACCAATCCAGTTCAACATCAGGATGGTGCGTGGCTTGGAGGAGAATGTACAGTTACTGGTGTTCCCATGCATCTGCTGCCCTTGTCCTTTTATGATGTGGAGATGCCAGCGTTGGACTGTGGTGAACACAGTAAGAAGTCTTACAGCATCAGGTTAAAGTCCAACAGGTTTGTTTCGAATCACTAGCTTTTGGAGCACTGCTCCTTCTTCAGGTAAATGAAGAGGTGGATTCTAGAAACTTATATATAGACAAAGTCAATGATGCAAGACGATACTTTGAATCCGAGTCTTTGCAGGTAATTAAGTCTACAGGCCTAGACGGAGCAACTGGAGAGAGGGATAACCCCAGGTTAAAGAGTTGTGAATTGTCTCAAGACACGACAGTTGGTAGGATTTTGCAAGCCCAGGCCAGATGGTGGGTGGTGAATGTACTACGACATGAATCCAAGGTCCCAGTTACTTGTCCTTTTAGGTGGTGGAGGTTTGGAAGGTGTTGTTGAAGGAACCTTGATGAATTGCTGCTGTGCATCTTGTAGATGGTACGCATTGCTGCCATTATATTTCAATGGTGGAGAGAGTGGATATTGTAGGTGGTGGATGGTGTGCCAATCAAATGGGTTGCTTTATCCTGGATCGTGTCAAGCTTCTTGAGTGTTGTTGGAGTTGCAGTCATCCAGCCATGTGGAGAATATCGCAACACAAGTTCCTGACTTGTGACTTGTAGATCATGGACAGTCCTTGCGGAGTCAGGAGGTGAGTTACCTTTCACAGAATCTCCAGCCTCTGACCTTCTCTTAAAACCACATTTTTTATTTGGCTGGTGTATTTCAATGGTCAGTGGTAACCTCCCAGGATGTTGTTGGTGGAGGATTCAGTGATTATCTTTTGTTGGAGATGGTTATTGCCTGGCACTTGTGTGGCACACATGTTACCTTCCACTTATCATCCCAAGACTGAAAGTGGTCCAGGTCTTCCTGCATTTGCTTCAGTATCTGGGAAGTCACGAATGGTGCTGAACATGGTGCAATCATTAGTTAACGTTACCACTTCTGACCTTGTGAAGGAGGGAAGTTCACTGATGAAATAGCTTAAGGTGGTTGGGCCTATGGCACTCTCCTGGGGATCTCCTGCAGTGATGTCCTGGGACAGAGATGATCAACCTCCAACAACCGCAACCATCTTCCTTTGTGCTAGGTATGACTCCAACTAGTGGAGAGTTTCCCCCTTAGTTCCCATTGACTCCAGTATTGCCGATGTTTTGACTTGTGAGATATGATAAAACTGTAGCCTTAATTTGGCAGCCCTGACCAAATTAGGGCAAGGATCAATGTCAATTATTTTGTGCAGGAATCCTATGGTTAGCCAGAGGCAGTGAGACAGCAGCTCCTAAAGGCAGCTGTTTGCTATTAAAGGGGATGTTATTTTAGAACACCCTAAAATGTCCTTTGTGCTACAATAGGTAGTGACTGCAATGCAAAAAACTCTTGAATATATTTAACTATGAAGTACTATCTGAAATCAAGATTTGGGCAGAGATTTAAATCTAAGCTATTAATTTGCTCAGGTGCTTGTATGGCTATGTTTTGATAAATTACTCCAGGGACAACTTGATTGTAATGAGTTTTTGAGATAAACTTAAGGAAAGCAATTCTAAAAACATAATATTTGAGCTTACGTACAATCATCTGCCACCTGGGAACAAAATAATAGGCCACCAATCTTTTAAATACAAAAGAATAACTAAGTCCTCGACATTAATTTCAGAATGATTAATGACCAAATTAACTGAATTTTACAGCCAGCTCTTCCCCTTATCTGAAAAATACTCAGATACTAGATGTGAAAATCGATGTGTTATTGAGTGATCTGCTGTGACATTGTGCATTTTTTAAAAATGCAGTGCGGAGAATCAAAAAAAAAGAGCAAAATGATTATTATTTTTAATTTTCTATCCTCCCGAGAGCTAAAGCCACCAGTATTCTGAGCAGCAAGATATTAATTACTATTTCCCAGAAGCCATATGTTGATAGCAACGGTATTGTCAATGCAATCACCTAAGCTTCCATCAGTGCAAGGTGTCACTGAGAGAGTTCACACCAGGGATAGCTCCTGGTGCATTCTTGTGACCCTTGTGGGGAACTGTGGACCAAAATTTACCAAATTGCCCCCATGGGAGAAACTGCCAACAAGATTTAACTTTAGTAACTTTTACTTTAACAAAACTCAGAACCAAAGCAAATTAAGCATGAATTAACCGACAAATTATACTTCAAATAAAAAGATGAATTTCACTTTAAATAGTTGACACAACTAAGATACGTCTTACACAACTGCAAGCACTCACATCACTTCCACTCTGAAATAGCACTACGCAGCCTCATAGTTCTTTATTCGCAGGGTAGGTCAGGAGTTGTATCTGGCAACAGCATTCACCTTTCAGTTTCACTGGTACAATTATCATCAGCAAGCCAAACCTCTACGGACCCTCTTCCCCTTGAGTCATAACATTACTGATGGTGTCGCTCTCCAGAGTTGCTTTTCAACCAGTCATACCAGAGTTCAGTTTGGCCACTCCAGGGACAACACCTAGCAGCATCTCCAAGCTATTCAGACAGCTTTCCAGATTTCAGACATTTTTAGCCAGCTCATGTATTGCCTCCAAGGGCTCCTGTCTATTTTTCTACTGAACAGAAAAACTGACCTCTTCCCGAGAATGATTTGCTTCTTCTGCTCACAATAATTCTGTATTCTTCTTTCTGTCACTGTCTGCTGTTGCTATCTGTCCATAATGGTGTCCTGATCGCTTCCACCCCCAGCTCCTCTGCATGTAGCTCTTCTTTATGTCTGCAGCTCTCCTTTGTGTCTGCCAGTAACACGGTTTATTTGTTACCTTCCTTCTTGTTGGTGATGCATCCAAGTCATGGGTGGTCAGGTCACATGTGCCTGTATTTTTGATTATTCACAAAATTTCTAATTGATCCCTTTACAATTGTAAACTTTTCAAAGTCCTTTTCAAACATCGGCAAACTATTGTTAGATTCCCAAGTCATTTTAAAGAAATTACAGCTATTCCTTTGTGCTGCTCTGAGTCATACAGCATACAAAAACATTGGGCGGGATTCTCCGACCCCCCCCCCCACCCCCGCTCCGACGCCGGCTGCCGTATTCTCTGGCGCCGGTTTTCTGGCCGAGGCGGGGTTTATGCCACGCCGGTCAGGAGCCGCTGGCAGCGGCACCCCCCAGCAATTCTCCGGGCCCCAATGGGCCGAGCGGCCGTCAGTTCCTGGCCAGTCCCGCCGGCGTGAAATGAACATGGTCCCACATGGTGGCACCTGGCTGGTAGGTCATCTAGTGGAGTCCTCGGGGGGGAGGTGCGGGGGGGTCCGGCCCCGGGGGCGGGGGGGGGGGGGCACGGTGGCCTGGCCTGCGATCGGGGCCCACCGATCTGCGGGCAGGCCTGTACCTTGGGGGCACTCCTTCCTTCCGCGCCGGCCTCTGCAGGGCTCCGCCATGGTAAGCGCGGAGAAGAGCCCCCTGCGCATGCGCAGGAACATGCTGGCTGGTCTGCGCATGCGCGGAACCATGCCAGTGGTTCTGTGCATACGCCAACTCATGCCAGCCCTTCGGCACCGGTTGGCGTGGTGCCAACCCCTACGGCGCCAGATTCCGCACCTTCCAGTTGGCCTGACGCCGGAGTGGTTCGCGCTGTTCTTGGCACCGCCGTCGGGCCATCCCGCCAATTGCGGGACAATCCGGCCTTAAGTTCTCAATCTCCTCTCCAGTCCCTCCAACCTATGCACGCTTGAATGTTTGCCATACCGGTGAAGATGAGCATCTGGAATGTGTAGCAAGATTGTAAATGCCTTCATTGTAACAATCATTGAACAGATGGAAACCATCCCCAATTACATCATTTATTTGCTGCACTCAAACTTCAAAATTACAAAAATGACAAGTCTGAAACTACTCCAAGTCTGGAAGAACAAGAGCAACAGAGACATAGGAACATCACTACCTGCAAGTTCTACTCCAAGCCACATGCCACCCTGACTTGTAACAATACTGCCATTCCCTCACTGTCATTGGATCAAGATTCTGCATGTTCTTGCCCGGCAGCACTGTGCGTGGATCTCCATCAGATGGATGGTAGCGGTTCAAGAAGGCAGCCCACCATCACCTTCTCAAGGGCAAGTAGAGTTAGACATCGAATGTTGACCTTGCGAGTGATGTTCACATCCCATGAAGGAACAGAGTAAAGCCATAGGGGTGGATGGAATTGACCAAGCATACAGTTAAAAGAAATTAGCCGGCTTTTCCTGTTTCTGTCTCTTTGAGTACCACCATCTGAGCAAGAAAAAAAGTAAGAGGTGTTGCATTTAAATTACCAGTAGACGAACTTACATTGTGGAATAATCTGGTGGTCTGGAAGTGTCACATTCAGATGCTATGTGTGGTTGGATGACTGCAAAAGACAGGCGCCGGGATTCTCCGAACTCCCGGCCAAGTGTTGACTCCGGCGTCAAAACTGGCGCGAGCGACGCCGGCGTCAACGGGCCTCCAGGCCCAGGCATTCTCCTCGTCTTCAGAGACTAGAATGGTGCCGGAGTGCTGTACGCTGCTCCGGCGCCGAACGCCGTCCCTACATGGCCGGCGCAGGACCATGCATGTGCGCCACGGCCGGCGGGGGTCCGCGCATGCAAACCATGGCCGTCTCCGCGCTAGCCCCCGGGCAACGTGGCAGAGCCCTACAGGGGCCCGGCACGGAGGAACGTAGGCCCCTCTCGGAATGAGCGCGCTCGCCGATCGGTAGCACCCGATCGCAGGCCTGGCCACCGTGGAGGCCCCCCCTGGAGTCAGCTCCCTCCCACCCCCCCACCAGGATGGCCCCCGCAGCCAGAACGCCGAGGTTCCGCTGGGTGGAACCATATGTAAACCACACCGGCGGGACTCGGCGGAACTCAGCGGGCACTCGGCCCGTCGAGCGCGGAGAATCGCTGCGGCGGCTGCTTTCATCGGCCCCCGACTGGCGCCACGGCGACTGCATCGGCACGATTGCCGGCCCGACGTCGGAGCGGCATGGCAGGATTCTCGCGCCCTCCCCGGCGATTCTCCGACCCGGTGCGGGCTCGGAGAATCCCGTCCAGAATGTTTAAGCGATATTTTTGACAACAATATACTGTAAAATTATGTTTTTTGACGTAGTTGGATTTGAAGGAAGTCATCATATGTTAATCTTAAAAAGGAAACATTTAACAAGATAGCTAAGTGGAGGAGCATCCTGACTGCCACAGACTGATACAAGTGCCCGGGGAAGAGTATCTGATCTACAAGAAGAGTAAATGTGGTGCAAGAAAGTATCCTCCAAGGTTCCCTGACACAGGATTGGAAAATTTGGTGCATGAGGTGGACAGGACGTGGAAACTCCTTTAACCATGAGGGATCAGGAGCCCATCCAAGCAAACTTTGTGAAGACAGTAGAACCAGATAGCCATTTCAATCAATGAAAGCAGTGCATGCCTCGGGACTTAGTGAATATACCACATCTCCTTCCCTCATCTCCAAATAACTTTTCTCAACCATGAGAAATTCTTCATATTATAGCTTCATGTTATTCTCACACGTTTACCACTGCTGCAAGGCATAGACTGCAAAGCTCACACATCTCACATTTGACAAGTGATATCCATGACAGCCACATCTCCCAAACACATTGCACCACACACACTTCCCTCTCTCTGGTAGGACAAAGTGGTACATAACCACAGACAGCAGGAGAGAAACCATTCGGGAGGCGTTGGTATGGATGGTATTGGGTGGGTGTGAGAGGGTGGGCAGGCAATGCTCCTTATCTTGGCCACAAGAAGGTAGTGCCCACCATCATTGGCATGGCCATGAATGAGGCCAGGGCCCACAGTTGGGCAAAAATCATTGAAAATGAGGGTAAGCTGATGCCCAATCCTCAGACTGACATCCCATTGCTCCCCCACTTCGCAAACTCTTCAGGTTTACAAGCTGCAGATAGTTTATTGTACCCTTTGCATTTCCTCCCCTCCCCGAAGAACAGGCCGGCCCTTTTACCCATCTCCTTTTGGATACCCAAGAACTGCAAACTGGCCAGGCAGTGGTGTGGGAGTATCTTGTGGTAGAGGAAGATGATAATGATGAAGAAAAACTCGCTTTGCTGCTTGCAACCATCAGATCAGATATTGGCAATGGGCATCCTTCAGAGGCTAGCAGACAGGCAGGTGTGCATCCGGTGATACACTGGCATTATGCCCGGCAGCCAGGGTAGAGGAAAAGGATGCCAGCACATCTGAAGGTGAGGACACAAACAAATTCTGCTGCAAAGGACTCCACTGGGCTAGTGCGCAGTAACTTCCAGCCCCATCTGACCTGGAGTCACAACGCAAGTGAAGTGAGATGTTATTTGAATAACCAAGGGACGGGATTCTCCGACCCTCCGTGCCGAAATCTCACTCGGTGCGGGGGCGGAGAATGGGGCGTCAGACCCACATTCGGGTCCAATGCCGGGACGTGAACCTCCGGCGACTGGAGAATCACCGGCAGTCATGCACACGCAGTCGATGCGGTGCCGGTCGGGGGCCATTGAAAAATCCCTGCGGCGATTCTCCGCGGTCGTCCGGCCGAGTTCCCGCCGCCGTTATTCACGTATGGTTCCACCCAGCAGGAGCTCGGCGTTGCGGCTGCGGTGGCCGTCCTGGTGGGGGGGGGGGAGCGGGTCAATCAGTCTCCGGGGGGGGGGCCTCCACGACGACCAGGCCCGCGATCGGGGACCATCGATCAGCAGGCTTGTGCGATCTGGGGGGGTGGGGGGGGGGCCTTCCTTCTTCCGCGCCGGCCAGCTGTGTGGATCCGGCATGTCGTTGGGAACTCGGCCCATCGGAGGCAGAGATCGCGGAGGCCCCGGAGAAGGCCGGGTCAGGCCCGCTAATGATCTACAAATAGTGTTTTCTGTATGTGCATTCTGAACCTGTCGAAGTTGACCGAGAATTGCAATTTGGCAGCAGGTCGGCGCCTGTCGCGATTTTAACGGCGGAATCTGTTCACCGCCCAATTGCGTTATATGATTTCAGCCTCCGCCAATGGAGAATCCTGCTGATTGCCTTATGGCCAAAATCTGTACCACTGGGTATGATCGAACATTTTGCAATAAGCCAACCAGAGAACATTGGTAACATGAAAAATTTGACAAAAGAGTTTGAAGTTCGAGGCCGAAAGCAGTTTAGACGTCTTCATGAGTCCCATTTTCTGGGCGTGAAGAGAAATGGCATGACGGAAAGGAGGAAGTGTTGATTTCTTTCGGAAACCTCTCAGGCATTCTGCTGTATGTTTGGAAATTATTCTCTGGCCGTAGTAAAGGGAAACAATCATTTGCTGACAGTTACTCTAACTGGAGAAATGTTGGAAGAGATATTGCTGATCATGAAACTTCCAAAGCTCATATTAATGTTATGTGTGCGTTCGTTCAAAGATGTAAATTATCTGAAAGAATTGATTCTGTGTTATTGGCTCAGTTTGAAAAGGAATGTTCTTACTGCAGGAAAGTGTTGAAATGTGTCGTTGCCACAGTCAGACTGCTGTCTTCCTTGGGACATCCTTTAAGAGGATATGATGAGTCATGAGCGTCAAATCGAAGAGGTAATTTTTTAGCCTGCCTCGAATGTCTCAGTAAATTTGACGAGCTTCTCAAAGAGCATTTGAAAGGTCATCAATATTGTGGCCCAGGGAAAATCAACATCTTAACACACACAACCTACGATGACTTCATCACTATAATGGCAGCGCGTCTCAGAAACCAATTCACTGATGAAATGAAAGCTGCCAAATACTATTCCATAACAGTTGATTCAACACCAGATATGAGTCATGTGGGAACAATTAATATTACTTTTAAGATGTGTGACCAGCGCCGGTGAAGTTGGAGAGCGATATATTTGTTTTGTTCAGCGACAATCCCACACTTCTAAGTGTCTGCAGACAGTGGTTTTGGAAATCCTTTCCAATTTAGGATTGGACATCAAAATTGTTGTGGGCAGAGCTTTGACAATGCTGTAAATATGGCAGGAAAATATTCAGGTCTACGAGCAAGACTGAACAATGCAAGCCCCTTTGCATTAGTCATCCCATGTTCCAGTCACTCCTTGAATTTAATCTGCAACACAGCACTTGAATCGTGTGAGGCAGCCGTACATTGTTTTGACTTTTCAAAACTTCCATGCCTTTTTTTTGGTTTCCAAGCATTACTAGAATATGCTGCAGTCGTGCTTTGATCAAGGACATGGAAAACGTTTGATGGTTAAAAGAATTTGCCACCCAGGTAGCCCGCTCGAGCAGATGTTGTTTTGGCTTTGAGACTGAATGTTGTTGATATAAAGGTATGCTTTGGTACTGGGGTAGCCTCCCAAGGTGAAAGGTTCATATTAGTCACAGTCTTCTAGGACCATATCATCACTGTTTGCGTCGGAGCTGTCATTGGGCTCGCGAGGTCCAGAGAAAATGTAAAGGTCGGTATCGAAGTATTCAAGGTCGGAATCATCGGTTTGGGCGTAGGTAACTGCTTGTTGCAGGGTTCTTCAGAGGTTAATTTAATTTCCTGGTTCAATTTGAGGCATTGCGCTGTCATTCAAGGTGAAGGAAAGTTGCTTTACGACTTTAAAAGATTTTTTCTTTGATTTGGGACATTTCCCCTTTAAATGGGAGTGGTCCGGGGCCTCTGACGTCATGACGCATGTGACGTAGCACGTTGGAAGCGATTGCGCATGCGCAGATCGCTGTTCCTTTACCGATGGCCGTTTTCGTGATTGCACATGCACGGCGTCGTGCGCATGCGCAAACGGACCTTCCCGTTCCGCACGCTTCTCGCGTAACTGCGCAAGTGCAGTCCCTTTAGAAAGATGGCCGCCGACCAAAATCGTTCTCTGCTCCGGGGTCTCATCATCATGGTGAGTACTGGCGCTTCTCTTACCTTTTCTTGCTGGTTGGAGTGCATTTTCCTCAGTATTTGCCTAATTTCTCCAGGACTGCCTGGAAGTCGCTCCTGTTTTGCCCCTTGGAGAACTTGAATTTTTAAAAGATTTCTTCTGCTCTGGCACCGGCGATGGTGAGGAGAAGCTCTGTTTTTTCAGGATCGGCAACTTCTTCTAGTTCGGCTGCCACCAGGAAGATTTCAAACTTTTGCCGGAAAGCCCGCCAGTTTTCACGGAGATCGCCGTGACACCGGAGCTACTGCGGAACCCGGATCGCGAACATCTTGCCTGGGTATCATTGCTGGTTGTCACTGTACGCTGAGGTATGGCTATCTGGTTTGAAACAGTTCAGTCCTGGTACCATGATTTGTTATGTTGTAGGTGTAACATAAACGGCTTCCTTGTGGTGCACTTGACAAAGGAAGGTTCAGACGTGGAGATAACTTCAACACGCTTATTAAACTATTTACACTTCTATTACTCGGGTTCGACACTACTGCTAATCCTACTATAGCTACCCAGACTCACTAACCAGTTGCTGCAATCCACGTGGTGGGTATAATATTGAATCAACCCTGTCTCTGTACTCACTGACTGTCTCCACTGGAAAGAGGCAGATCATGTGTATGCTGTCCTTTATATATGGGTTGGTGTTATGCTGTGGTCGTGTCAGCTCCTTGTGTATTGTGAATGTCTATTGGTCGTATCCTATCTACTTGATCTATTGGTTGAGTGTGTGTGTGTGATGTCACTGGTGCTCCCTCTAGTGTCTAGCGAGCCTCCATGTATTTACATTGATGCACATCACCACAGGCACCACCACTGTTCCAGGACCCGTGCCCCCCGGGCACCCCATCGTTCGCCACCAGCGACGACCAGCCACGACTCGCCTCAGTCACGATCGACCAGTCTCGCCCGCAGAACCTAGCCACCGCCTCGACAAGCGTGAAGATCGATGGGAATGAGACCTCTTGCCTGCTGGACTCCGGGAGCAATGATAACTTCAGCTATCCAGATACGGTAAGGCGCTGCTCCCTTGCGGTACACCCCACCAATCAAAGCTCCCTGGCCTCCGGATCCCACTCCGTGACAATCTGGGGGTACTGTATAGTCACACTCACGGTCCAGGGCATCAAATTCAGCGGCTTCCACCTCTACGTCCTCCCCAACCTCTGTGCTGCCCTGCTACTCGGCCTGGACTTCCAGTGTAACCTCCAGAGCCTAACCTCGAAATTCGGCAGGCCCCAACCACCCCTTACTGTGTGCGGCCTCGCGACCCTGAAGGTCAACCCACCTTCCCTATTCGAAAACCTAACCCCGGATTGCAAACCCGTCGCCACCAGGAGCAGACGGTACAGCACCCAGGACAGGACATTCATCAGGTCCAGCGGCTGTTTCAGGAAGGCATCATCGAGGCCAGCAACAGCCCCTGGAGAGCCCAAGTGGTAGTGGTAAAAACTGGGGAGAAACCTAGAATGGTCGTGGACTACAGCCGGACCATCAATCAGTACACGCAGCTCGACGCGAACCCACTCCCACGCATATCTGATATGGTCAATCAGATTGCGCAGTACCGGGTCTTCTCAACTGCAGACCTCAAATCCGCCTACCACCAGCTCCCCATCCATAAGGCGGACCACCCATACACTGCCTTCGAGCCAGATGGCCGCCTCTACCATTTTCTCAGGGTTCCCTTCGGCGTCACCAACAGGGTCTCGGTCTTCCAAAGGGAGATGGACTGAATGGTCGACCGCTACGGGTTGCGGGCCACCTTCCCGTACCTAGACAATGTCACCATCTGCGGCCATGATCAGCAGGATGCCAACCTTGCCAAATTTCGCCGCACCGCCACTCTCCTAAACCTCACCTACAACAAGGAGAAGTGCGTGTTCAGCACGAACCGCTTAGCCATCCTCGGCTATGTGGTCCAGAACGGAGTTCTGGGGTCTGATCTCGACCGCATGTGCCCCCTCATGGAGCTCCCCCTTCCCCACTGCCCAAAGCCCTCAAACGTTGCCTGTGGTTCTTTTCATACTACGCCCAGTGGGTCCCAAACTATGCGGACAAGGCCCACCCACTCACACAGTCCACCCATTTTCCCCTGACGGCCGAGGCTCAACATGCCTTCAACTGTATTGGAGCTGATATCGCCAAGGCCGCGACGCACGTAGTCGACGAGATGCTGCCCTTTCAAGTGGAGAGCAACGCATCAGATGTCGCCCTAGCTGCCACCCTCAACCAGGCAGGCAAGCCCGTGGCATTCTTTTCCCACATCCTTCATGCCTCCGCGATTTGGCACTCCTCCGTCGAAAAAGGGGCCCAAACCACCGTTGAAGCTGTGCGGCATTGGAGGCATTACCTGGCCGGCAGGAGATTCACTCTCCTCACTGACCAATGGTCGGTAGCCTTCATATTCAATAACACACAGCGGTGTAAGATCAAAAATGATAAAATCTTGAGGTGGAGGATCGAGCTCTCCACCTACAACTACGAGATTTTGTATCGCCCCAGCAAGCTCAACGAGCCCCCAGATGCCCTATCCCGAGGTACATGTGCCAGCGCACAGGTGGCCCGACTCCGGACCCTGCACGATTACCTTTGTCACCCGGGAGTCACACGGTTGTAGCATTTCATATAGGCCCGCAATCTGCCCTACTCCGTCGAGGAAGTCAGGTCTATCACCAGGGACTGCCAGGTCTGTGCGGAGTGCAAACTGCACTTCTACCAGCCGGACCGCGCACGCCTGGTGAAGGCCTCCCGCTCCTTTGAACGCCTCAGGTGGATTTCAAAGGGCCCCTCCCCTCCACCGACCGGAACACATACTTCCTCAGTGTGGTCGATGAATACTCCAGATTCCCCTTCGCCACCCCATGCCCCGATATGACGTCTGCCACCGTCATCAAAGCCCTCAACACATTCTTTGCGCTGTTCGGCTTCCCCGCCTACATCCACAGTGACAGAGGATCCTCATTCATGAGTGATAAGCTGCGTCAGTTCCTGCTCAGCAGGGTTATCGCCTCCAGCAGGACGACCAGCTATAACCCTCGGGGAAACGGGCAGGTGGAGAGGGAGAACGGGACGGTCCAACTGGCCCTACAGTCCAGAAATCTCCCGGCCTCCCGCTGGCAGGAGGTCCTCCCCGATGCACTGCACTCCATTCGGTCACTACTGTGCACCGCCACTAACGACACACCCCATGAACGTCTCTTTGCCTTCCCCAGGACATCCATATCCGGGGTGTCGCTTCCCGACTTGGCTCGCAACTCCAGTACCTGTACTCCTCCGTAGGCATGTCCGACTCCACAAGGCGGACCCGTTGGTTGAAAGGGTGCAGTTACTCCACGCTAACCCCCAGTATGCCTACGTAGTGTACCCCGACGGCCGCCAGGATACTGTCTCCCTCAGGGACCTGGCACCAGCAGGTTCCACACACACACACCCCTCCGGCCCAGCTCCATCCCCCCTCCCCCTGCGCACCCAGCAGCAACCCCACCAGGACCATCCGTCCTCCCCCTGCCCACGCCCGAAGATAAACAGGATTTCAGCACGCTCCAGGAGTCACCGAGGACCAGACCAACACCGGAATCGCCGCCACCACTGCGTCGCTCCCAACGCCACATCAAGGCCCCGGACCAGCTAAATCTATAATTGGCTTGGGGACTATCAAACCACCGTGTACTGGTCTTCAGAAATAAAATTTTTTTTTTGCTTCTGTACATTAAACTTGCTCTGTTTATAGTTGTCCACCAGCCCCGCTGGACTAAATTTTAACAGGGGGTGAATGTGGTAAACCACTGTTGTATATATTAGGAAATGTGTGGTAAGGCCCTGTACTACAGGTACAGGGGTAGTCCCAGTCTGCTGGCTCCGCCGAGTAGGTGGAGTATAAACATGTGTGCTCCCTATACAGCAGCCATTTCACCAGCTGCTGTAGGAGGCCACAAATCTTTGAGTAATAAAGCCTCAGTTGTATTCAAGTCTCGTCTCTGTGCAATTGATCGTCCATCAGTCAGGGGCTGGTGGGTTGAGCATTGTCAGGAACTGGGGGATGAGCTTTGTCAGGGCTGGGGGGTGAGCTTTGTCAGGGCTGGGGGGTGAGCTTTGTCGGGGACTGGGGGGTGGGTGAGCATTGTCAGGGACCGGGGGGATGAGCATTGTCAATGACTGAGGGGGTTGAGCAGTGTCAGGGACTGGGGGGGGTGAGCATTGTCAGGGACTGAGGGGGTTGAGTAGTGTCAGGGACTGAGGGGGTTGAGCAGTGTCAGGGACTGGGGGGTGAGCATTGTCGGGGACTGGGGGGTGGGTGAGCATTGTCAGGGACTGGGGGGGTGAGCATTGTCAGGGACTGGGGGGTGGTTGAGCATTGTCAGGGACTGGGGGGGTGTGAGCATTGTCAGGGACTGAGGGGGTTGAGCATTGTCAGGGACTGAGGGGGTTGAGCAGTGTCAGGGACTGGGGGTTGAGCATTGTCAGGGACTGAGGGGGTTGAGCAGTGTCAGGGACTGGGGGGGTGAGCATTGTCGGGGACTGGGGGGTGGGTGAGCATTGTCAGGGACTGGGGGGGTGAGCATTGTCAGGGACTGGTGGTTGAGCATTGTCAGGGACTGGGGGGGTGAGCATTGTCAGGGACTGGTGGTTGAGCATTGTCAGGGACTGGGGGGGTGAGCATTGTCAGGGACTGGGGGGGGTGAGCATTGTCAGGGACTGGGGGGGTGAGCATTGTCAGGGACTGGGGGGGTGAGCATTGTCAGGGACTGGTGGTTGAGCATTGTCAGGGACTGGGGGGGTGAGCATTGTCAGGGACTGAGGGGGTTGAGTAGTGTCAGGGACTGAGGGGGTTGAGGAGTGTCAGGGACTGGGGGGGGTGAGCATTGTCAGGGACCGGGGGGGGTGGGTGAGCATTGTCAGGGACTGGGGGGGTGAGCATTGTCAGGGACCGGGGGTGTGTGTGAGCATTGTCAGGGACTGGGGGGGGTGAGCATTGTCAGGGACTGGGGGTTGAGCATTGTCAGGGACTGGATGGGTGAGCATTGTCAGGGGAGGTGTGCGCATTGTCAGGGACTGGGGGGTGAGCATTGTCAGGGGAGGTGTGAGCATTGTCAGGGACTGGGGGAGGAGCATTGTCATGGACTGGGGTGTGTGAGCATTGTCAGGGACTGGGGTGTGTGAGCAATGTCAGGGACTGGGGGGAGTGAGCAATGTCAGGGACTGGGGGGTGTGAGCAATGTCAGGGACTGGGGGGGTGTGAGCATTGTCAGTGACTGGGGGGTGAGCATTGTCATGGACTGGGGTGTGTGAGCATTGTCAGTGACTGGGGGTTGAGCATTGTCATGGACTGGGGTGTGTGAGCAATGTCAGGGACTGGGGGGGGGTGAGCAATGTCAGCGACTGGGGGGTGTGAGCAATGTCAGGGACTGGGGGGTGTGAGCATTGTCAGTGACTGGGGGGTGAGCATTGTCATGGACTGGGGTGTGTGAGCATTGTCAGTGACTGGGGGTTGAGCATTGTCATGGACTGGGGTGTGTGAGCAATGTCAGGGACTGGGGGGGGGTGAGCATTGTCAGGGACTGGGGTGTGTGAGCAATGTCAGGGACTGGGGGGTATGAGCAATGTCAGGGACTGGGGGGTGTGAGCATTGTCAGGGACTGGGGGGTGTGAGCATTGTCAGGGACTTGGGTGTGTGAGCAATGTCAGGGACTGGGGCGTGTGAGCATTGTCAGGGACTGGGGTGTGTGAGCAATGTCAGGGACTGGGGGGGTGTGAGCATTGTCAGGGACTGGGGGTGGGTGAGCATTGTCAGGGACTGGGGGGTGTGAGCATTGTCAGGGACTGGGGGGTGTGAGCATTGTCAGGGACTGGGGTGTGTGAGCAACGTCAGGGACTGGGGAGGTGAGCATTGTCAGGGACTGGGGGGTGGGTGAGCATTGTCAGGGACAGGGGGGGGAGTGAGCATTGTCATGGACTGGGGTGGGTGAGCATTGTCAGGCACTGGGGGGTGAGCATTGTCATGGACTGGGGGGATGAGCATTGTCAGGGACTGGGGGGTGAGCATTGTCATGGACTGGGGGGATGAGCATTGTCAGGGACTGGGGGGTGGGTGAGCATTGTCAGGGACTGAGGGGTGTGAGCATTGTCAGGGACTGGGGGTGGATGAGCATTGTCAGGGGAGGGGGGAGCATTGTCAGGGGAGGGGGAGCATTGTCAGGGACTGGGGGTGAGCATTGTGAGCTACTGGGGGGGGGTGAGCATTGTCAGCGACTGGGGGGCGGTGTGAGCATTGTCAGGGACTGCGGGGGGGGGAGGTGTGAGCCTTGTCAGGGACTGGGGGGTGGGTGAGCATTGTCATGGACTGGGGGGATGAGCATTGTCAGAGACTGGGGGGTGGGTGAGCATTGTCAGGGACTGAGGGGTGTGAGCATTGTCAGGGACTGGGAGTGGATGAGCATTGTCAGGGGAGGGGGGAGCATTGTCAGGGGAGGGGGGAGCATTGTCAGGGACTGGGGGTGAGCATTGTGAGCTACTGGGTTGGGGGTGTGCATTGTCAGCGACTGAGGGGCGGTGTGAGCATTGTCAGGGACTGGGGGGGGGAGGTGTGAGCCTTGTCAGGGATTGGGGGGTGGGTGAGCATTGTCAGGGACTGGTGGGTGGGTGAGCAGTGTCAGGGACTGGGGGTTGGGTGAGCATTGTCAGGGGAGGGGGGAGCATTGTCAAGGGAGGGGGGGGGAGTGAGCATTGTCAGGGACTGGGTGGGGGGGTGAGCATTGTCAGGGACTGGGGGTGTGAGCATTGTCAGGAACAGGTGGTGTGAGCATTGTCAGGGACTGGGGGGGGGTGAGCATTGTCAGGGACTGGGGGGTGTGAGCATTGTCAGGGACTGGGGGTGGGTGAGCATTGTCAGGGACTGGGGGGGGTGAGCATTGTCAGGGACTGGGGGAGTGAGCATTGTCATGTACTGAGGTGGGTGAGCATTGTCAGGCACTGGGGGGTGAGCATTGTCATGGACTGGGGGGGATGAGCATTGTCAGAGACTGGGGGGTGGGTGAGCATTGTCAGGGACTGGGGGGTGTGAGCATTGTCAGGGACTGGGGGTGGATGAGCATTGTCAGGGGAGGGGAGCATTGTCAGGGGAGGGGGAGCATTGTCAGGGACTGGGGGTGAGCATTGTGAGCTACTGGGGCGGGGGGTGGTGAGCATTGTCAGCGACTGAGGGGCGGTGTGAGCATTGTCAGGGACTGGCGGGGGGAGGTGTGAGCCTTGTCAGGGACTGGGGGGTGGGTGAGCATTGTCAGGGACTGGGGGGTGGGTGAGCATTGTCAGGGACTGGGGGGTGGGTGAGCAGTGTCAGGGACTGGGGGGTGGGTGAGCAGTGTCAGGGACGGGGGTTGGGTGAGCATTGTCAGGGGAGGAGGGAACATTGTCAATGGAGGGGTAGCATTGCCAGGGGAGGGGGAGCATCGCCAGGGACTGGGGGGGTGAGCATTATCAGGGACTGGGGGTTGAGCATTGTCATGGACTGCAGGGTAGGTGAGCTTTGTCAGGACTGGGGGGGTGACCATTGTCAGGAACTGGGGGGGGGGAGGGGGGGGTGACCATTGTCAGGGACTGGGGGCGGGGAGTGAGCATTGTCAGGGACTGGGTGGGGGTGTGAGCATTGTCAGGGACTGGGGGGTGGATGAGCTTTGTCAGGACTGGGGGGGTGAGCATTGTCAGGGACTGGGGGGGGGGGTGGGTGAGCATTGTCAGGGACTGGGGGGTTGGTGAGCTTTGTCAGGGACTGGGGGTGTGAGCATTGTCAGGGACATGTGGTGTGAGCATTGTCAGGGACTGGGGGGGGGGGGTGAGCATTGTCAGGGACTGGGGGGGGTGAGCATTATCATAGAATTATCATAGAATTTACAGTGCAGAAGGAGGCCATTCGGCCCATCGAGTCTGCACCGGCTCTTGGAAAGAGCACCCTACCCAAGGTCAACACCTCCACCCTATCCCCATAACCCAGTAACCCCACCCAACACTAAGGGCAATTTTGGACACACTAAGGGCAATTTAGCATGGCCAATTCACCTAACCTGCACATCTTTGGACTGCGGGAGGAAACCGGAGCACCCGGAGGAAACCCACGCACACACGGGGAGAACGTGCAGACTCCGCACAGACAGCGACCCAAGCCGGAATCGAACATGGGACCCTGGAGCTGTGAAGCAATTGTGCTAACCACAATGCTACCGCGCTGCCCATTGTCAGGGACTGGGATGGTGTGAGCATTGTCAGGGACAGGTGGTGTGAGCATTGTCAGGGACTGGGGGGGGGGGGGCGGTGAGCATTGTCAGGGACTGGGGGGGTGAGCATTGTCAGGGACTGGGATGGTGTGAGCATTGTCAGGGACTGGGGGTGTGTGAGCATTGTCAGGGACTGGGGGTGTATGAGCATTGTCAGGGACTGGGGGTGTGTGAGCATTGTCAGGGACTGGTGGGTGAGCATTGTCAGGGACTGGGGGGGGGTGAACATTGTCAGGGACTGGGGGGGGTGAGCATCGTCAGGGACTGGGATGGTGTGAGCATTGTCAGGGGCTGGGGCGGTGTGAGCATTGTCAGGGACTGGGGGTGGGTGAGCATTGTCAGGGACTGGGGGTGTGTGAGCATTGTCAGGGACTGGGATGGTGTGAGTATTGTCAGGGACTGGGGTGTGTGAGCATTGTCATGGACTGGGGTGTGTGAGCATTGTCAGGGACTGGGGGGAGTGAGCATTGTCAGGGACTGGTAGTGTGAGCATTGTCAGGGACTGGGGGGTGTGAGCATTGTCAGGGACTGGGGGGTGTGAGCATTGTCAGGGACTGGGGGGAGTGAGCATTGTCAGGGACTGGTAGTGTGAGCATTGTCAGGGACTGGGGGGTGTGAGCATTGTCAGGGACTGGGGGGTGTGAGCATTGTCAGGGACTGGGGGGTGTGAGCATTGTCAGGGACTGGGGGGTGTGAGCATTGTCAGGGACTGGGGGTGGGTGAGCAATGTCAGGGACTGGGGGGTGGTGAGCATTGTCAGGGCTGGGGGGTATGTGAGCATTGTCAGGGACCTGGGAGTGGGTGAGCATTGTCAGGGACTGGGGGGTGGTGAGCATTGTCAGGGACTGGGGGGTGTGAGCATTGTCAGGGACTGGGGGGTGTGAGCATTGTCAGGGACTGGGGGGTGGTGAGCATTGTCAGGGCTGGGGGGTATGTGAGCTTTGTCAGGGACCTGGGAGTGGGTGAGCAGTGTCGATGCAGTACCCCCGGATCGCCACGGAGTGGAATCTGGAGGCCAGGGAGATTCTCTGGTTAGCGAAGTGCACCGCGAGGGAGCAGCTCCTCACCGTATCGGGGGGGGGGGGCGGGATAAAGCTCTCAGTTACCCAGAGTTCAGAAGGCAGGAGATCTCGTGCCCGTTGACCTTCACCTTTGTCGAAGCGGTCGTGAGGTTGTGTGGTCGAGACTTGTCAATCGTGACCGAGGCGAGACACGGGCTGGTTGTCGACGGTTGGAGGCGATGAATGGCCTGATGAGGTGCCCGACGGGCAGGGGTCCTGAGGCGGGAAAGATGGCGGCACCCACTGGCCGCACATGGAGTGTGCCAGGACAATAGCGGCGATTGAGTGGGCCTGGCACACTGCAGCGAAATGTCCCTTCTTGCCACAGGCCTTGCAGAGGGCGCTCCACGCCAGGCAGCGCTGCCGGGGGTGTTTGGACTGTCCACAGAAGTAGCAATCGATTCCCCTGGGGTTGGTTGGCTGCCGTGCGGCGCATGCGTGGGGTTTGCTGGGGGCTGTCGCTGATGGGGTCCATGATGGGGTGGCCGTCGGCGGGGTGCACGATGCACAGGGGGTTGGGCCGCGCGGTCGGGGGTAATAGGCCTGAACGTGGCATGATGCGACCGTAAGCGAGAGCGCTAGTTTTTGGTTGCCACGAGGTCAACCGTGGCCCCTTCTAAGAGGCGCTGGCGAATGTAGTCAGACCCTATGCCCGTAACGGTAACAAACGCGTCTCACATCAGTAGGTTCGGAGTCACCGAAGCCCAAGCCGAAGCCTGAGTCGCCACCAGCACTGCGGCGCTCTTGACGACGACAGATTAAGGCACCGGACCGCCTAAATTTGTAATATTCTCTGTGATTTTTAAAAGCAACTTGTTTGTATATAGTTCTGCACCACCCCTGCCAGACTCATTTTTAACAGGGGGTGAATTTGGTAGTCACCACTGATGTATTATACTGTATATATATGGGTTTTACGGTAAGGCCCCTGATGCGCAACCAATTACACTCAAGACAAAGTGATTCCATAACTGAAGGCTTTAATCTGCTAGAACCTTTTCCCCAGCAGCTTTGATACAGAAAGTGAAGGCTGCTGGGACGGCACCATCTCTTATACCCCGCCTTCAGGGTGGAGCTACGTAATACAGCCAATGGTAGACTACTGGGTCTAACCAATGGTCATCAGCCTCTCAGGTACCGCAATACCTGGTACTACCACATTCACCCCCTGTTAAAAAGAGCCCGGCGGGGGTGGTGGCCAGCGTTAATAGTCGCCTTTAGCATGGTATGACCAGGTATGGAGGTACCGTGATGTCGAGGCTATGTACAAAATGTTCATAGTGCAGCAATCAGTCAATCGGGCGGCCTGGTCATCCTTCTGCAGCGTCTGGGCTTCGGCGGTGATTCTGATGAGGGTCCCGGCGGTTGCGACTCCGGGAGCGTGGTGTCGTCCTCCCTGGCAGCTTTGTCACCCCTAGGCAGCACTGTAGGGGCAAAAGATTGACAGGGAGAGGATGCCTGTCAGTGGGTGGTCGGGCCTAGGCAGGAGCGGCGGGAGTACTGACCCTCCAGTGAGGTGCTGTGGCGGAGGTGGGGGCAATGGTTCGGGTGCGCGTGGGCATCCGGCGGGTGCCAGGTCCCAAAAGGAGACTTTGTCTTGCTGGCCGTCAGGCAACGGCACGTAGGGGTTAGCTGGGGGTTAGCGTGCAGCAGGGGGACTCTCTCTACCAACGGGTCCGAGTTGTGCGCCCGCACGTGCTTCCAAGGCAGGATGGGTCCGGGTGTCGCCAACCAGGTTGGGAACGACGTCCCGGAGGTGGACATCCTGGGGAAAACAAGGAGATGTTCATGAGGCGTCTCATTTGCGGTTGTACAGAGCAACGACCGTATGGCGTGGAGGGCCATTGGGAGGACCTCTTGGCAGCGGGAGACCGGGAGATTCCTGGACCGTAGGGCCAGTAGAACGGTCTTCCAGACCGTTCCGTTCTCCTTATCTACCTGCCCGTTTCCCCGGGGGGTTGTAACTGGTCATCCTGCTCGAGGCAATGCCCTTGCTGAGCAGGAATTGACACAGTTCGTCGCTCATAAAGGAGGACCCCCTATCACTGTGAATACATGCGCGGAAAGATACCCTGGAGGGCCTTGATGACGGTGGTTGTGGTCATGTCTGGGCAGGGGATGGCGAATGGGAACCGGGAGTACTCGACAATCACGTTCAGGAAGTACGTGGTCTGATAAGGGGAGGGGGCCTTTGAGGTCCATGCTGAGACGTTCAAAGCGACGGGGAACCTTTATCAGGTGCGCCCTCTCTGGCCGGTAGAAGTGCGGTTTGCACTCCGAGCAGATTTGGCAGTCCCTGGTGTCTGTCCTGACCTCCTCGATTGAGTAGGGCAGGTTGCGGGTCTTGACGAAATGGAAAAAACGAGTGACCCCCAGGTGGCAGAGGTCCTCGTGGAGGGCTCGGAGGCGGTCCACTTGTGCAGTGGCAAAAGTGCCACGGGACAGGGCATCAGGAGGCTTGTTCAGCTTCCCCGGACGGTACAAGATCTCGTAGTTGAAGGTGGAGAGATCTATCCTCCACCGCAAGATCTTGTCATTCTTAATCTTGCCCCGCTGTGCATTATCGAACATGAAGGCAACCGACCGTTGGTCCGTGAGGAGAATGAATCTCCTGCCGGCCAGGTAATGCCTCCAATGTCTCACAGCTTCAACTATGGCTTGTGATTCTTTTTCGACCGAGGAGTGGCGAATTTCGGAAGCATGGAGGGTACGGGAGAAGAAGGCCACGGGCCTGCCCGCTTGGTTGAGGGTGGTGGCCAGAGCTACGTCGGACCCATCGCTCTCGATATGGAAGGGAGGTACTCATCGATGGTGCGCCTCGTGGCCTTTGCAATATCTGCTTTGATGTGGCTGAAGGCCTGGCGGGCCTCCGTTGACAGGGGGAAGGTTGAGGACTGGATCAGGGGTCGGGCTTTGTCTGCGTAATTGGGGAACCACTTTGCATAATAGCTGAAGAACCCGAGGCAGCGCTTCAAGGCCTTGGGGCAGTGAGGGAGGGGGAACTCCATAAGGGGGCGCATGCGCTCAGGGTCGGGGCCTATGACTCCACTTCGCACTATGTAGCCGAGAATGGCTAGACGGTCGGTGCTAAACATGTATTTATCCTTATTGTATGTCAGATGAAGGATTTTCGCGGTCTGGAGGAATTTGCGGAGGTTGGTGTCGTGGTCCTGCTGGTCATGGCCGCAGATGGTGACGTTATCCAGATACGGGAATGTTGCGCGTAAGCCGTATCGGTCAACCATTCAGTCCATCTCTCGCTGTAAGACCGAGACCCCGTTAGTGACACCAAAGGGAACCCTTAAAAAGTGATAGAGCCGCCCATCTGCTTCGAAGGCAGTGTTCTTGGGTCACTAGTGCGGAGGGGTAGCTGGTGGTAGGCGGACTTGAGATCCACCGTGGAGAAGACCTTGTATTGTGCGATCCTGTTTACCAGGATCCTATACGGGGGAGAGTGTACGCGTCTAGCTGCCTAAACCTGTTGATGGTCTGGCTGTAGTCTATGACCATCCTATGCTTCTCCCCGGTCTTTACCACCACTACTTGATCTCTCCAGGGACTGTTGCTCGCTTCGATGACCCCTTCCCCCAGCAGCCTCTGGACCTCTGACCTGATGAAGGTCCGTTCCTGGGCACTGTACCGTCTGCTCCTGGTGGTGACGGGTTTGCAATCCTGGGTGAGGTTCGCAAACAGGGAAGACAGGTCGACCTTAAGGGTTGCAAGGCCGCAGACAGTAAGGGGAGGTATAGGGCTGCCGAATTTAAAAGTCAGGCTTTGCAAATGGCATTGGAGGTCCAGCCCCAAGAGGGTAGCCGCGCAGAGGTGCGGCAGGATGTACAGGCGGACATTGTTGAATTTCCTGCCTTGAACAGTGAGGTTCGCTAGGCCCCTGTATCTCCACCGAGTGTGACCCGGAGGCCAGGGAGATCCTTTGATTTACAGGGTGGGTTACAAGTGAACAGCGCCTTACCGTGTCGGGGTGAACAAAGCTTTCCGTGCTCCCAGAGTCAATCAGACATGACGTCTCGTGGCCGTTGATGAGGACTGTCGTTGTAGCCGTTGCGAGTGTCTGGCGTCGCCTTTGGACAAGTGTCACCGAGGCCAGATGAAGCAATTGCGAGTTCTGGTCGGGCAGCGTGTAGCCGGCTGTGCTGGGGGCCTGGGGCCCCATCCAAGATGGCGTCACCCATGGGTCGCACATGGAGTCCGGGGATGAAGAAGATGGCAGCGGCAATGGACAAAATGGCGGCGCCCACCCGTCCAGCGTGGGGTCCGGGGAACAAGATGGCTGCGCCCGTGGGTCGCACGTGGCGCTAGGATAGGGGGGGTGGCGGTGAGCGCTGGCCAGTCGGGGCCTGAAGGGGGGGTTGCCGCGGCGGTCCATAGTCGCTGGAGACCGCGGCCACGGCGCGGGCCTGGCAGACCCCCACAAAGTGGCCCTTCTTGCTGCACCCTTTGCATGCGGCGGTGCGGACCGGGCAGCGCAGGCGGTGATGGTTCGCCTGCCCGCAGAAGAAACAGCGGGGCCCAGCGGCGTTAGCGGGCCATCTCGCCGCGCAAGCCTGCGGGGTCAGGGGGAAGGTCTGAGGGGCTGCCGCTGCGGGGTGCCACACAGCCCAAGGGGCCGCCGCGCGATCGGGTGCAAAAGGCAGCGCATTTTTGTAGGCAACATCCATGGACCCTGTTAGGGCCCGTGCCTCTGTAAGTCCCAGAGTGTCCCTTTCTAGGAGTCTTTGGCGGATATCGGGGGAGTTCATACCTGCAACGAAAGCATCCTTGATTAAAAGTTCCGTGTGCTCGCTCCCCGAAACTTGCGGGCAGCCACAGTTTCGGCCCAGAGCCAGTAGCGTTCGGTAGAAATCTTCCAACGTTTCTTCAGGGCTTTGCAAGCAGGTGACGAGCGTAGACCTGGTTTACCGGGCGGATGTAATGTCCTTCTAGCAGTTCGATAGCGGCAGCATAGTTCTCCGCCTCTCGATAAGGGGGTAGATCCCAGGGCTGACCCGGGAGCGCAGGAGATGCATCTTCTGTCCTTCCGTGGGGGTGCCTATGGCCGTGTCGAGGTAGCCCTTGAAGCACGCCGGCCAGTGTTTAAAAATAGCAGCAGAGTTATCCGCGTGGGGGCTGAGCTGGAGGCACTCCCGTTTGATTTGGAGATCCATCCTTCCAATTTAAGTTGTAGCAGATTAAATTGATGCGCAATCAATTACACTCAAGACGAAGTGATTCCATCGCAGAAGTCTTTAATCTGCTAGAACCTTTTCCCCAGCAGCTTTGATACAGAAAGTGAAGGCTGCTGGGACGGCACCATCTCTCATACCCCGCCTTCAGGGCGGAGCTACGTAATACAGCCAATGGTAGACTCCTGGGTCTAACCAATGGTCATCAGCCTCTCAGGTACTGCAATACCTGGTACTACCACAGCTCCTGTACTACAGCTATGGGGGTAGATTCCTGCCTGCTGGCTCCACCCAGTAGCTGGAGTATAAATATGTGTGCTCTCCTTACAGCTCCATACAGGGATTCCCTGTGGTCGATCCCCTTAGTAACAAGTATACCGCTTTGGATACTGTTGGGGGGGATGACTTACCAGGGGTAAGCCATGGGTTGCAGGTCTCTGGCACAGAGTCTGTCCCTGTTGCTCAGAAGGGAAGGGGGGAGAGGAGTAGAGCATTCGTCATTGGAGACTCCATAGTTAGGGGAATAGATAGGAGATTCTGTGGGAACGAGAGAGACCCGCGGTTGGTGTGTTGCCACCCAGGTGCCAGGGTGTGTGATGTCTCGGATTGTGTTTTCGGGATCCTTAAGGGGGAGGGGGAGCAGCCCCAAGTCGTGGTCCACATAGGTACCAATGACATAGGTAGGAAAAGGGATAGGGATGTAAGGCAGGAATTCAGGGAGCTAGGGTGGAAACTTAGATCTAGGGCAAACAGAGTTATTATCTCTGGGTTGTTACCCGTGTCACGTGACAGCGAGATGAGGAATAGGGAAAGAGGAGTTGAACGCGTGGCTACAGGGGTGGTGCAGGAGGTAGGGTTTCAGCTTTCTGGATAATTGGGGCTCATTCTGGGGTCGGTGGGACCTCTACAAACGTGATGGTCTACACCTGGACCAGAGGGATACCAATATCCTGGGGGGTAAATTTGCGAATGCTCTTTGGGAGGGTTTAAACTAGTTCAGTAGGGGCTTGGGAACCTGAATTGTAGCTCCAGTATACAGGAGGTTGAGAGTAGTGAGGTCATGAGTAATGTTTTAAAGTTGCAGGAGTGTACTGGCAGGCAGGAAGGTGGTTTAAAGTGTGTCTTCTTCAATGCCAGGAGCATCCGGAATAAGGTGGGTGAACTTGCAGCATGGGTTGATACCTGGGACTTCGATGTTGTGGCCATTTCGGAGACATGGATAGAGCAGGGACAGGAATGGTTGTTGCAGGTGCCGGGTTTTAGATATTTCAGTAAGCTCAGGGAAGGTGGTAAAAGAGGGGGAGGGGTGGCATTGTTAGTCAAGGACAGTATTACGGTGGCAGAAAGGACGCTTGATGAGGACTCGACAATTGAGGTAGTATGGGCTGAGGTTAGAAACAGGAAAGGAGAGGTCACCCTGTTAGGGGTTTCCGATAGGCCTCCGAAAAGTTCCAGAGATGTAGAGGAAAGGATTGCAAAGATGATTCTGGATAGGAGCGAAAGCAACGGGGTAGTTGTTAATGGGGGACTTTAACTTTCCAAATATTGACTGGAAACACTATAGTTCGAGTACTTTAGATGGGTCCGTTTTTGTCCAATATGTGCAGGAGGGTTTCCTTACACAGTATGTAGATAGGCCAAACAGAGGCGAGGCCATATTGGATTTGGTACTTGGTAATGAACCAGGACAGGTGTTAAATTTGGAGGTAGATGAGCACAGTTGATAGTGACCACAGTTCGATTACGTTTACTTTAGTGATGGAAAGGGATAGGTATATACCGCAGGGCAAGAGTTATATCTGGGGGAAAGGCAATTATGATGCGATAAGGCAAGACTTAGGATGCATCGGATGGAGAGGAAAACTGCAGGGGATGGGCACAATGAAAATGTGGAGCTTGTTCAAGGAACAGCTACTGTGTGTCCTTGATATGTGCCTGTCAGGCAGGGAGGAAGTGGTCGAGCAAGGGAACCGTGGTTTACTAAGGCAGTCAAAACACTTGTCAAGAGGAAGAAGGAGGCTAATGTAAAGATGAGACATGAAGGTTCAGTAAGGGCGCTTGAGAGTTACAAGTTAGCTAGGAAGGACCTAAAGAGAGAGCTAAGAAGAGCCAGGAGGGGACATGAGAAGTCGTTGGCAGGTAGGATCAAGGATAACCCTAAAGCTTTCTATAGATATGTCAGGAATAAAAGAATGACTACGGTAAGAGTAGGGCCAGTCAAGGACAGTAGTGGGAAGTTGTGCTTGAAGTCCAAGAAGATAGGAGAGGTGCTAAATGAATATTTTTCATCAGTATTCACACAGGAAAAAGACAATGTTGTCGAGGAGAATACTGAGATTCAGGCTACTAGACTAGAAGGGCTTGAGGTTCATAAGGAGAAGGTGTTAACAATTCTGGAAAGTGTGAAAATAGATAAGTCCCCTGGGTCGGATGGGATTTATCCTAGGATTCTTTGGGAACCTAGGGAAGAAATTGCTGAGCCTATGGCTTTGATCTTTAAGTCATCGTTGTCATCAGGAATAGTGCCAGAAGACTGGAGGATAGCAAATGTTGTCCCCTTGTTCAAGAAGGGGAGTAGAGACAACTTCAGTAACTATAGACCAGTGAGCTTTACTTCTGTTGTGGGCAAGGTCTTGGAAACGTTTATAAGAGATAGGATGTATAATCATCTGGAAAGGAATAATTTGATTAGACATAGTCAACACGGTTTTGTGAAGGGTAGGTCGTGCCTCACAAACCTTATTGAGTTCTTTGAGAAGGTGGCCAAACAGGTGGATGAGGGTAAAGCAGTTGATGTGGTGTATATGGATTTCAGTAAAGCGTTTGATAAGGTTCCCTACGGTAGGCTACTGCAGAAAATACGGAAGCATGGGATTCAGGGAGATTTAGCAGTTTGGATCAGAAATTGGCTAGCTGGAAGAAGACAAAGGGTGGTGGTTGATGGGAAGTGTTCAGACTGGAGTCCAGTTACTAGTGGTGTACCACAAGGATCTGTTTTGGGGCCACTGCTGTTTGTCATTTTTATAAATGACCTGGAGGAGGGCGTAGAAGGATGGGTGAGTAAATTTGCAGATGACACTAAAGTCGGTGGAGTTGTGGACAGTGCGGAAGGATGTTACAAGTTACAGAGGGACATAGATAAGCTGCAGCACTGGGCTGATAGGTGGCAAATGGAGTTCAATGCAGAAAAGTGTGAGGTGATTCATTTTGGAAGGAATAACAGGAAGACAGAGTATTGGGCTAATGGTAAGATTCTTGGTAGTGTGGATGAGCAAAGAAATCTCTGTGTCCATGTACATAGATCCCTGAAAGTTGCCACTCAGGTTGAGAGGGTTGTTAAGAAGGCGTACGGTGTGTTAGCTTTTATTGGTAGAGGTATTGAGTTTCGGAGCCATGAGGTCATGTTGCAGCTGTACAAAACTCTGGTGCGGCCGCATTTGGAGTATTGCGTGCAATTCTGGTCATCGCATTATAGGAAGGATGTGGAAGCATTGGAAAGGGTGCAGAGGAGATTTACAAGAATGTTGCCTGGTATGGAGGGAAGATCTTATGAGATAAGGCTGAGGGACTTGAGGTTGTTTTCGTTCGAGAGAAGAAGGTTAAGAGGTGACTTAATTGAGGCATACAAGATGATCAGAGGATTGGATAGGGTGGACAGTGAGAGCCTTTTTCCTCGGATGGTGATGTCTAGCACAAGGGGACATAGCTTTAAATTGAGGGGAGACAGATATAAGACAGACGTCTGAGGTAGGTTCTTTACTCAGAGAGTAGTAAGGGTGTGGAATGCCCTGCCTGCAACAGTAGTGGACTCGCCAACACTAAGGGTATTCAAATGGTCATTGGATAGACATATGGACGATAAGGGAATAGTGTAAATGGGCTTTAGAGTGGTTTCACAGGTCGGCGCAACATCGAGGGCCGAAGGGCCTGTACTGCGCTGTAATGTTCTATGTTCTATGTACAGCAGCCATTTTGTCATCTCTGTGTAATAAAGCCTCGATTATATTCTACTCTTGTCTCGTCGTAATTGATAGTGCATCAATGAGCATTGTCAGGGCGGCTGGTGGGTGAGCATTGTTCGGTACTGGGGATGAGCATTGTCGAGCTGAGTGGGGTAGCATTATTGTGGGGCTGGGGTTAAGCATTTTCAGAAACTTGGGGGGATGAACATTGTTGGGGGCTGGTGGGTGAGAATTGTCAGGGTGAGTCGATAGGTGAGGGGAGATGAACATTATCGGGGGTTGGGAAGGGTAAGCATTGTTGAGGCGAGGGAGTTGAACATTGTCGGGGGGGGGGGTGGTGAGAGGGCAGCTTTGTCAGGGTTGAAGAGGTTGAGCATTGTAGGAGGCCTGAGGGGAGGTGACCATTGTCGAGATTTGGGTCGTGAGCATTGTCGAGGGTGAGGAGGGGGTGAGTGCTGTTGAGGTGTGGGAGTGAGTATTGTCGGGGGTGGGATTGAGCATGTCGGTGTGAGCATTGCCGAGGCGAAGGGTGTGAGCATTGTTGAGAGGAAGAGGAGTGACGGTGAGGCGGGTGAGCATTGTCGAGGAGGTGGGATGAGCATTGACAGAGGTTGGGGGTTATCATTAATGATGTTGTTCTTAAAGATGAGAAAATTAAGGGCAGCACGGTGGCACAGTGGGTTAGCCCTGCTGCCTCACGGCGCCGAGGTCCCAGGTTCAATCCCGTCTCTGGGTCACTGCCCGTGTGGAGTTTGCACATTCTCCCCGTGTTTGCGTGGGTTTCGTCCCCACAACCCAAAGATGTGCAGGCATGGTGGTTGGTCATGCTAAATTGCCCTTAATTGGCAAAAATGAATTGGGTATTCTAAATTTATAACAAAAAAGATGAGAAAATTAAAACAAGATTTGATGAAAAAAGTTCAAAATGATGAAGGACAGACTAGAGAAGGAGAAACTGTTGTTGGAAGGGTGGAGAACCAGAGGACACCAATTTAAAGTAAATGGCAAAAGAACTAAACTTCCTACGCAGTGTGTGGTTAGGCTGTGGAATGCATTGCCTGATAGTTTGGTGGAGGCAAATTTAATTGTGGCTTTCAATAGGGAGCTGGATAATTGCCTGAAGAGAAAATGCTTACAGGGCTGAAGAGAAAGAGTGGGGGGATGGGACTATGTGAGTTGCTCTTGCAGAAAGACAGCGTAAACAGGAAGGAATGAATGACCTCCTTCTGTGCTGTGATCATTCCATGATCCTATGTTGAATGTGAATGCTTCAACCATGGGCAGCATGGTAGCACAAGCGGATAACTGTGGCTTCACAGCGCCAGGGTCCCAGGTTCAATTCCCCGCTGGGTCACTGTCTGTGCGGAGTCTGCACGTTCTCCCCGTGTCTGCGTGGGTTTCCTCCAGGTGCTCCGGTTTCCTCCCACAGTCCAAAGACCTGCAGGTTAGGTGGATTGGCCATGAGAAATTGCCCTTAGTGACCAAAAAACAAGGTTAGAAAGGGTTATTTGATTACGGGGATAGGGGGAAGTGAGGGCTTAAGTGGGTCGGTGCAGACTCGATGGGCCGAATGGCCTCCTTCTGCATTGTCTGTTCTATGTTAACCACACGCCGATTGAGTGGAACTGTTTGCGGTTGCGATACATGCCTGATTTTAGATGAATGGCTTCTGCAAATTAGTGTGTGTGCGAAGTCTACTATCTGGGCAAAGTCATGCGTGCACTCTGCCTGCTTCTCTCTGGAAAAAGAGCAGGCAATCTATTCATCTCCACCTCCTTTATACAACAGTGGACGTTGAACCGTAAACTCTCTTAAGATATCCTCTGTTGCATCCAGGAAGGAACCTGCTGTGAAGATGTCCATGACCCTAGCTATCTTCATAGCTGCTGGCAGTGCTGTGAGGCTGCAAGACTGGCTGTAGTAGGCGTCAGATTTCAGTGAGCATCTCTATCACGAAACAGAAGCACCCGAGTAGTGTTGTTCCCTGAGTTTGAGATCGGAGAATGGCTCACTGAAGATCCTGAATGAGTCATGCTTCTTTCTGAGAGCGCTGCACACATTTCCCCTTTCTCTTCGAGCAGTCTGATCTTCTCTGTGTCATCCCTGTTCATTCTGTTCATCATGCTGTAGGCTAAGGGCAATGGAAACTACAGCACCCAGGACTGTGACAAAGTGGCCTGAACAGAACACTGGAAGTCATGACTAAGACCTTCACATGCCACACTTGTAGACGTCACCAACTTTATGTGACGGTATAAACCAGCAAACATTTTCAATTATTTTTACGAACTCAGCAGTAACCTGTAGAAATCCATCAGCAGCTAACCTAATTTAAAGATTCTTTTAAAAAACACTGGTGGGGGTAGGAACAAACTTCCTTCCCTCATGGTGCAAAGTTAGGGTAGGGTGTTGGATGAAGTGTTGAGGCGAAAAGTATCATCGCGAGTGTCAAAAAGCATTAGATGTCACCTGATAACACAATGCCTAGCCAGTATACATGTTCTTAGCACCACACAAGACAGCAACATTTGAAATTTTACATGATCCAGACTGGAATAGAATAAATAATAACACGCGACTTTCGGTGGCGGCATGTAGATGGAAGTCGGACGTTGGGTGGCTCCTGCTGGAGACTCGATGTTTTGGAATTTACTGCCCGATCCCAGGGGCAGTTTTTGGATGAACTCGTGCAGGTCAACACAGGAAAGGAGGGGGGTGTCGAAGAACCAGGAAACGGCAGTCATAAGAAGGGCACAAGCGAAAGTTCGTCGTCGAGCGAACGGGTCAGCCCAGCAGCAGGAGAGATGGCTGTGTCTGGGCCGTAAGGTGAGGCCGCACCCTTCACAGTGGGGAACAAGACCGACGGCTGCGGAGTTTGAAAATCAGTTTGCCAAACATATGGAGGTGATGCCCCGATGAAGGTATTGGTGGAGGAGGCGATAGCCCCGGTAAAGGCGGCAGTGTCGAAAACATCAGCCGAGGTGTGGGAGCAGGGAGAGAAGTTGAAGGGGGTGAAGGAGGCTCTGTCATAGCAGAGCAACCAGTTCACCTCGATGGGTGAGCAACTGCAGGGGGTGGTGGAGGCCAAGAAAGGACTGAGAGCTGAGATGATGGACCTGTAGAACAGGTCGAGGCGGTAAAATTTAAAAATTGTGGGCTTGCCCGAGGGAGTGGAGGGCCCAAGGCCAACTGAGTACTTCACAAAGATGTTGGCCGAGTTCCTGGGGAGGGGGAAGAGCCCTCTTGGTATGAGCTGGATAGGGCTCATCGGTCGATCAGGCCCAAGCTGAAGACGAATGAGCCGCCAAGGGTGGTAAAAATCTGCTTTTACAAGTACCATGTTAAGGAGAAGGTCCTGAGTTGGGTGAAACAGAAGTGTAAGGTGCTGTGGGTAGGAGTTGGTATATGTATATACCGTGACTTAACGGTGGAGTTGGCGAGAAGTCGGACGGCCTTTAGGTGGGTGAAGGTGGCACTCTACAGTAATGGTGTGAAATTCGGTGTGGTTTACCCGGCAAAGTTGAGGGTGACCTATAACTCGAAGGACTTCTACTTTGAGATGGTGGAGGCGGCGGAGGCATTGGTGAAGACTGAAGGACTGGGGTTAAAATGAGAATTGGGACTGGGGTTTGGTTCTGGGCTGAGGGAAGGGTGGGGGGCAAAATGTTTTGCCCCCCACCCTTCCCTCAGCCCAGAACCAAACCCCAGTCCCAATTCTCATTTTAACCCCAGTCCTTCAGTCTTCACCAATGCCTCCGCCGCCTCCACCATCTCAAATTTCTTGTTAGCGCTTTAAGGATGTTAAGTTGCTTGAATGAGGGATGGGAATGGTTGGGAGTAGGGGTTTCATTTTTGTGGGATGGTCACTGAGGAAGGGTAATGTACCCTGCAGTATGGGGGCACATGGGGCAAGTGACTAGCAAAAATTTGCGGTGATCGGGGTTTTCTGGAGAGTGGTGTTTTGCACCAGGTTTGTTTATTTGATGGTTGTGTTTTTAGGGACTGGGTATAGGGGAGGGATTTGGGAGTTGGGGGGTCTGGGCAAGGACCTCCACAATAGCAAGCAAAGGTTGGCTTGTGAATGATGGCTCGTGAACGGGAGTATGGTGGGGGGAATGGCCGCGGTCATTGAAGCCTGGTTGAACAAGTTACGATAAGCCTGGGAGGTGTGAAAGCTGAGGGGGTGGGATCAATAATGGGAGAGGGGTTTTCAAGAGGAAATGGATGGGATTCTGGGAGTGGGTGGAGGGGTTGGATGGCAACAAAGAGACGTGGCGGGTCAGGCCCAGTGAGCAGGACCCAGAGTTATGACGATGGCGGATAGGAGGGGTGGGGAGGGGGGATGTAAGACCCCCCAGTCAGAATAATAATGTGGAACATGAGGGCCGGGTTTCTTTGATCCCCCGCCGGGTCGGAGAATCCCCGGGGGTCGGCGCGAATCCCGTCCTGCCGCCCCGACGCCGGCTGCAGTATTCTCTGGCGCCGGTTCATGGGCGGGTGCGGGGTTCACGGCCGGTTGGGGGCCATTGGCAGCAGCCCCCCCAGAAATTCTCATGGCCCCGATGTGCCGAGCGGCCGTCCGTTTCTGGCCAGTCCCGCCAGCGTGGGTTCGGCATGGTCCCACATGGCAGGACCTGGCAGGTAAGTCGGCTGGGGCAGTCCTCGGGGGGGGGGGGGGGGGCGCAAGGGGATCCGACCCCAGGGGGGCCCCCACGGTAGCCTGGGCCACGATTGGGGCCCACCGATCTGCACGCGGGCCTGTGCCGTGGGGGCACTCCTTCCTTCCGCGCCAGCCCCTGTCGGGCTCAGCCGTGGCCGGCGCAGAGAAGACAACCCCCTGCGCATGCGCCAGAAAACGCCGGCCGGTTGCGCAGAACCATGCCGGCCCTTCGGCACATGGGCGAACTCACGAAGTCCCTTCGGTGCTGGTTGGAGCTGCGCCAACCCCTCCGGCGTCAACTTAGTGCGGAAGTGCGGAGACGTCTGCAGAGGTTTGGGGGGACCGGACAAGAGGTTGAGGGTGTTTGCGCACTTAAATAGCCTGAAGTCCCATGTGGCGATGCTGCAGGAGACCCACCTGAGGATGAAGGACCAGGTGAGTCTCAGGAAGGATTTGGTGAGTCTGGTTTTCTACTCTGGGTTTGATAGCAGAGCACGGGGCGGGGGGAGGGGGGGGCGGAGTTGGGGGGTTAGTAGTGTTATTGGGCAATGGGATGAGGTTTCAGATGAAGAAGGTGGTAGCGACTGGGGGGTAGGTTTCTGATTGTGATGGAGGCATTAGAGGGGAGGTTGGTGGCACTGGTGAGTGTATACAGCCCAACTGGGACGATGCAGGGTTTGTAACGAGGGTGCTGGGTGCCATTCTGGACTTGGACATGCATGAGCAAATGGTAGGGGGGATTGGAATTTGGAATATGGTGCAAGAGCCTAGGATGGACAGGTCGCAGCCACGCTCACTTGCCCAGCAGTTGCGGGGTGGGGGGGGGGGTGGGGGGGGGGGGGGCACAACGTCGCTGACCGGGCTCATGAGAAAGATGGGAGGGGTGGACCTGTGGAGGTTTCTGCATCCAAGGGAGTGGGTGTATTTTTCCCACTGGTGTTCAAAGTGTATTGCAGGATAGACTATTTTGTAGTGGGGAAGGCGTTATTAGTTGGTTGGAGTCAAGGGATCGGAGTACTCTGTGATAGCGATCTCGGATCATGTGCCGTATTGGGTGAATGAGGTCCTGGAGAGGTTGTGGCCTCGAGGCCGAGATTGAGAATGGATGTGGGGATGTTGGGGGACCAAAGTTTCTGCGATAAGATTGGGAAGGGGATTGAGAAACATGTGGAATTTAATTGTATAGTGGAAGTGTCGCAGATGGTGGTGTGGGAGGCCTTGAAGGCAGTAGTAAGGGGAGAAATGATCTTTTAGGCTAAGTCGGACAAGGAGGAGAGGGAGGAGTGCCAAAAGTTGATAGAGGAGATGTTGGAGGTGGATGTAAGGTATGCGGTAGATGCAAATCCAACCCTTCTGGAGAAGAGGAAGGTGCTTCAGGCAAAGTTTGACCGATTGTCTACGGGTAAGGCGGTGCGCCAACTGAGGCAGGCGAGGGGAGCAGTTTATGAATATGGGGAGAAGGTGGGGGCATATGTTGGCTGGCCAGCTCTGGAGGGAGGCGGCGGAGAGGGAGATAGTCCATGTGCGCGGTAGGACAGGGACTGGTGGTGGCGGCTCTGGAGCAAGTTAGTAAAGTTTTTGAGGAGTTTTATGAGAAGCTCTATAGGTTGGAGCTACCGGGAGTGGAGCGAGAGATGAGGGGATTTCTGGATGGGTTGGAGCATCCGAGGTTTGGGAGGAAGACAGGGCTGGGCTGGAGGGAGCAGTGGGGGAAC
Organism: Scyliorhinus torazame; assembly: GCF_047496885.1. Classification (NCBI taxonomy): domain Eukaryota; kingdom Metazoa; phylum Chordata; class Chondrichthyes; order Carcharhiniformes; family Scyliorhinidae; genus Scyliorhinus; species Scyliorhinus torazame. The sequence continues at coordinate 189,360,373 of NC_092707.1, read as the reverse complement.
AGGAGGTAAAGGGGGCAATTAGGACGATGCAATCGTCCGGCAGAGCCGGATAGGTTCCCAGTGGAGTGTTACAAGAAGTTTAAGGACAATTGGTGCCGCTGATGGTGGGGATGTATGAAGAGGTGGTAGGTAGGGGGGTATTACCACAAACATTGGGACAGGCTTTGATTTCCCTGCTGTTAAAAAGGACAAGGGCCCGACGGCGTGTGGGTCATATAGGCCCATATCCTGATTAAATGTAGATACCAAGGTATTGGTGAAGGTGCTGGCACAAGATTGGATGGGTGCCGCCTGCAGATGATAGGAAAAGATCAGACAGGGTTTGCGATGGGCAAGCAGCTGTTCCCGAATGTTAGAAGGTTGTTAAATGTGATCATTTGAAAAAAAAAAAAATTTAGAGTATCCAATTCATTTTTTCCAATTAAGGGGCAATTTAGCGTGGCCAATCCACCTAGCCTGCGCATCTTTGGGTTGTGAGGGCGAAACCCACGCAAACACGGGGAGAATGTGTAAACTCCACACGGACAGTGTCCCAGAGCCGGGATCGAACCTGGGACCTTGGCACCGTGAGGCAGCAGTGCTACCCACTGTGCCACCGTGCTGCCGTTAAATGTGATCATGACGCCAACAAAGGGAAAGGAGATGGAGGTGGTAGTGGGGCTAGACGCAGAAAGGGTCTTCAACCGGGTAGAGTGAGGGTATTTGCTGGTAGTCCTAGAAAGATTTGGGATAGGGCCGAGGTTTACCGCGTGGGTACGGCTGCTCTACAGGGAACCGATGGTGAGTGATCGCACGAACAATGGGGTACTTTGCTCTACACCGGGGTACTAGGCAGGGATGTCCTATGTTCCCCCACTGTTTGCATTAACGATAGAGCCGTTGGCCATCGCCCTAAGGAGTTTGGTGTTGTGGAAGGGGATCGTGAGAAGGGGATGGTACATAGGGAATCCTTGTGTGCAGATGATTTACTGCTGTATATGTCAGAGCTGAGTATGTCGGTGGGGAATATGATGGGGCTGCTCCAAAGATTCGGGTTGTTTTCGGATTACAAATTAAACCTAGAGAAGAGTAAGTATTTTATGGTGTCTCAGCCAGGAGTGGAGGTGGGTGTGGGAGCTACCATTTTGTGGGGCGGCAAACACTTCAGGTATTTGGGGGTGCAGGTGGCACGTGACTGGGGACGTCTCCTTAGGTATGATTTTACATGTCCGGTGGGGAAGGTGAAGGCCGACCTGGCAAGGTGGGACAACCGCCCTCTGTCAGTGGTGGCCGGGTGCAGGCGGTTAAAATGAATGTGCTGCCATGATTTTTGTTTGTGTTTCAGTGTCTGCCGGTTTTTCTACTCAAATCCTTTCTTTCAGGATGTGGACAAAATGGTCAGCTTGTTTATTTGGGGAGTGAAGGTGGCCAGGGTTAGAAAGGTGGTCCTGCAGAGAGGGTGACAGGCGATGGCGGGGGGCGGGGGTGCTGGGTCTCCCAAGTTTATTAAATTATTACTGGGTTTCGAATGCAGAGAAAGTGTGGGGTTGGGTCGCGGGGGGTGGATTTGTGAGTCGATGTTTCAGGCGGTATATTGGTGGGGTCGTTTTAGCTTTTGTTTCTTTGGGCAGGATTCTCCCCTCACCGGCGGGGCGGGCAGTCCCGGCGCCAAGGGGAGGCGTGAACCACTCCGGCGTCCGCCGGCCCCGGAGTGATTTGCGCCTCACCGGACGGCAGGGAAGGGGCTTGGCACCATGCCAACCGGTGCTGAAGGCATCCGCCGACGGGTGCGAGTTGGCGCATGTGCGGGAGCGCCAGCATGTGCTGGTGTTATCCCAGCGCATACGCGGGAGGGTTCTTCTCTGCATTGGTCATGGCGGAGGACCACAGTGGCCGATACAGAGGAATAGAGTGCCCCCACGGCACAGGCCTGCCCGCGGATCGGTGGGCCCCGATCACGGGCCAGTCCACCGTGGGGGTACCCCCCGGGGCCAGTTGCCCCCGAGGACCCCGGAGGCCTCCCGCACCGCCAGGTCCCGCCAGTAAGGACCTACTCTAATTTACGCCGGCGGGACTGGCAAAAAACGGGCGGCCACCCAGCTCATCGCGGGCCTGAGACTCGCCGGGGGGTATCCCGCCCCCGCCGGCTGCCGTATTCTCCGGCGCCGGGGGTTTGTGCCGTGGGGGCACTCTATTCCTCCACATCGGCCGCTGTGGTCCTCCGCCATGGCCGCTGCGGAGACGAACCCTCCCGTGCATGCGCTGGGGTGAGGCCAGCACATGCTGGTGCTCCCGTGCATGCGCCAACTCGCGCCGGTGGAGGCCCTTCGGCGGCGGTTGGCATGACGCCAAGCCCGTTCCCCACCGGCTCGCGCGGCGCAAACCACTCCAAGGCCGGCCTAGCCCCTGAAGGTGCGGAGGATTCCGCACCTTCGGGGCGGCCCGACGCCAGAGTGGTTCACGCCACTCCCCGGCACCGTGACTGCCCGCCCCGCCGGTAATGGGTGAATCCCGCCCCTGGTTTTTCTTTTGTTTATGTGATCAAAATGCTGAAAATGTGGTGAATAAAAAGATTTTTTTTTTAAATAACACGGGAAAAATTGTAGGATTATAAAATTCCTCAATCAATTTTATTCATAGAATCATAATATTTACAGTGAAGAAGGAGGCCACTCGAGTCTGCAGCGGCCTTTAAAAAGAGCATCCCATCCAAGTCCACACCCTATCCTGGCAACCCAGCAGCCCCATCTAACCTTTTAGGATACTAAGGGCAATTTAACATGGCCAATCCACTTAACCTGCACATCTTTGGATTGTGGGAGGAAACCTGATCAACCGGAGGAAACCCATGCAGACAAGGGGAGAACGTGCAAACTCCGCACAGACAGCAACCCAAGCCAGGAATCGAACCTGGGACCCTGGAGCTGTGAAGCAACTGTGCTGACCACTGTGCTACAGTGCTGCCCATACATATTGAAGTATGTTTTGAGTTCACATGAAATTAATAGCACGTTGAAGGCTGATGAACAGGCGGATAGAATCACTAGAGGCTATCAATGAAAAACAAAACTTAGAAACTGATTTCTTTCAATTTATTTGTGTCCTCATTTTATAAATACCCCACGGAATCCTTCCAATTTAACTTGCGTTAGGCCTTTTAAATGGTAGGACAACTGGTCATTTTCATTCAGTCTTATTTTAAACTTTGGGAACAAAAGTTCACACAGTCAGTTATCTGGATGATATCCACAAAGCTGATTCTTCCACACAATCCCGAGCGTTGCCCTTCAATCTCTTTACTTCAACCCACGGAAACAACTTGCACTTCTCCTCCAGCTCTCTGCTTTAACTCAACCAATAGGCCAAAGGGTTCCACATTCCCTGAGTGATACTAACTATACCCTGCCCAACTGCTCCTTCCTAGTCTCCTGTTCACATCCGGGGTGCTGAGCAGACACTCAGAGGAAAATATGTAACTTCTGTTGTGCTGACCAATGTCTAACTGTACAGCAAGGGGAATGGGGTTGGTGGTGAGGGGGGTGCTGCGGTTTAGTTCAGTTGGCTGGATCGTGATGCAGAGTGAAGCCAACATGTGGGGTTCAATTCCCGTCTGGCTGAGGGTATTCACGAAGCCCCGCCTCTTCAACCTTGCCCCTCGCTTCGGGTGTGATGACCCTCAGGTTAAATCACCACAAGTCGGCTCTTACCCTCAATAGGGAAGGTGAGGACTATGGTTAACTGGTACTGTGGGAACTTTACTTACAGAAAGGAACAAAGGAGGCTACACCTTTCTTATATCCCTCAGTACATAGGAACATAAAATTCCTACAATGAAGAAGGATGCCATTCAGCCCATCAGGTCAGCACCGATCCTCTGAATGAGCACCCCACCCAGACCCACTCCCCCGCCCTATCCCCGTGACCCCGTGGCCCCACTTAATCTGCAAATCTTTGGACACTCGGCCAATTTAGCATGGTCAATCCACCTAACCCACACATCTTTGGACTGTGAGAAGGAACCGGAGCACCCGGAGGAAACCCACGCAGACATGGGGAGAAAGTGCAAACTCCACACAGGTAGTCACCCAAGGATGGAATTGAACCCAGGTCTCTGACGGTATGAGGCAGCAGTGTTTACTACTGTGCCACCATCCATTTTTTCAAACCTGTGGCAATCAAAGATTGGTTATTTCCTGCACGGTCAGCTCAGTAAATAGTCAAAGGGGAGTATTACCCCATGTACAGTATTCGATGAACTGTTTCAAAATGCCCTTTTTGACTGTTACAAGGCCCTAGAGGTTCCACAGGTTTGATAAATACCACTTAGGTGTACATATCATCACACTGTTTCAACAGGCCCCTGCTCCACTGACTACAATGATAACCTATGAAACAGAAGAAGTTTCAAGATTTTCTTAATGAGATTCCTCCTGTCAGTGTCTTAATAATCATTCTAGTGGTACCATTGGAATATTTCCTGACCTCTTATAATTATAGACAATTGGTCATTTTATTGCCCATTTCCTACCTTAGGAATACAGGACACAAAGATATTTCATACTCGTTTCTGTTTATGTGCTTCCTTGCACAGGTGTATTGACCATTACTATTTTTCACCCACTTAACCCTTGTCTTGTCACAAATATCAAGCTAGCAAACTTAATGGTGGCCAATTCAACGTGATATGTCATGCCTTATGTACAATCTCATAGTATAACGGACACAACTAAAGTTATAACATGCAGCCAAAAAGTGATTAGTTACGTCATCATTCCTGGCATTTAAATGCATTCGTGATCTACTCAAAATGGTGTAGTTGAAGTGTCCCACACCAAAAGGGTGCTTGCATTGCACTGACATAATTTTGGATGGGAAATAATAGAAATATGATGGCCTCTGTAGATCAAAATTTTGCAGCCTATGCGTTTTCCTCCTCAACTTTCTTCCAAAATTAGCTTTAACATGCATTGCTCTCCAACAGAGAAGCAAAGCAAATGACCTTCCCTAGGCTTTTATTTGTATAACTCTTCAACATTCCATTGGAGAGTCAAGAATGTTCAGTTCTGAATACAATGGTGAACCGAAACATTGTTTTCTTTGATGGATAATATCAAGTAAAGCTAGTCCTTTTCTTTTGCTTATTTGTGGATGGCTTTAAATCTCTTCAACATCTGCCATATATTTTTGTACTCCACCTCATGGGAGAGAGTGGAACGGGTTTAAAGGTAGAACTGACTGTGATCTATGTCAATGTTGGCTGTTGACCAGGGTAACTTTATTTCTGATATTTTTCCTATCTTCACATCCAGTTGTTACCTGTTGACAGCATTGCTGAAGAGGTTGCTAGTTTAGTGATGATTGAACCTGCAGCTCAGATGTTTCCATATGGCCGATAGCTTCCTTCCCAGGTTGCTCTTACAAGTGTTGAATGAGCCACTTCCTGCTATTCAGCTGAACAGTTGTTCCTCCTTCACTGAGCCATTTTTTCTTTTTAACCCTAATTCCTACTTATAAATGGACCATTTCTCATGGGGGTTTGCTGAGACACTGTGCTATGCTCAGAATTGTGCATTGCTTCAAAATCACCTACTCATCCACTAATGTACTGAAGACTGCAGAGATAACAAGCCAAAGCAACATGTGTCTTCAATATCTTCAGCAATGTAAGTAGATCTGCATTGAATTTAAAATTGTTTCTCAGTGCGTTAGACTTCCACATACTTGGCAATTTACGGCAAGTTTGTACATTTAAAATCAGTTAACCAGTTTAGCTGTATGTGTTCTCATTGATTTGGAAGCAGAGCCATCAGTCACTATATTGCAGCAGTAAAAACTGAATATGTGCTATCTGGAGGCGGATGAGGATAAAACCGTTTCAAAAATTGAAATACTTATGTAATGGACCTGGGGATGTGAGTTGGAACTTCAGTTTCAGTGGAATAAAATTATGTTATTTGCTGTTTCCCTGTCTTACATGTCATAAAGTACATGAGTAAAGCTATGAGAATTGAGACTCAGTGTTTCTTTATAAATCCTGGTGTGTTGGTAACATGAAGGACTGAATGATATGTACTTTGTTGGTTTAGTAGTCAAGTAAGAGTCCAGAAAGGACCGTCGAAAATGCGGGGCAGCACGGTAGTGTCATAATATCCACTCATGTATATAATGAGATGCAGACAGGCAGTGATTGACACACAGGATAACCAATGAACACACACAACACATAATAACCAATCACCAGACAGGACACCACCACTATAAAGCACACAGGGCATCAAGGCTCTCGCTCTCTCACAGGACACAGCTACTGAGATAGTAAGAGTGCACAAGCCAGTGAGCACCATCTCCATGTGGTAGAGAGCTAGTCTGGTCAAGCCAGTAGGAGGTTATCAGTTAGATTGATAGAGCGTCAACTCGCAGCAGACTATGTACAGCAATCAGGAAGTTCAATAAAACAGTGTTGGACCATCTCCTGTGTCGGAAGCCTGTTTCTAGTTTCACTGCATCCAGTTGCAGTCAATATTGAACCAACTTACTTAACATATCAGATAGCACAGTGGTTAGAACTGTGGCTTCACAGCACCAGGTTCCCAGGTTCAAATCCCAGCTGGGTCACTGTTTGTGCGGAGTCTGCACATTCACCCTGTGTCTGCTTGGGTTTCCTCCGGGTGCTCTGGTTTCCTCCCACGTGTTCCAAAAGACGTGCTGTTAGGTAATTCGGACATTCTGAATTTGCCCACTGTCGACCTGAACAGGTGCCGGAATGTGGCGACTAGGGGATTTTCACAGTAACTTCATTGCAATGTAAGCCTACTTGTGACAATAAAGATTATATTTTTAAAAAATATATAAAATGGTTTCTTTCCAAAAGGAGAGTATTTGCATGCAACTGTCCAAGTCCCAGCTGGGACTACTCCGCATTTCGGCTCCTGCCTGGGCTGACTTTTATGACTATGAATTAAAGAGCCCACTTGAAGGGCCTCCGCCCCCTCAGCGGGGGAGCTCGTACACCACGAGGTTCACGGGGAGATTAATCAGGTCTTTCCCGTGAATCTTGTGGGGGTTATAACGTCCCTCCCCCCTGAAGTCGATAAGCTTCTCTGAAGAAGGTAGTGTCGGAGAACATCTAATCCTCTTTGCCTGCAGCTGCACCTCCTGCGGCTGCACGGCTGGGTTGGGGGGGGGGGGGGTGGTGTCAGGGAACGTCGTTTCCACGATGACTGTCTGGGGGGTACCACTGGCGACTGATCCCTGGTAAGGTCGCTGTCTGAAGCCTGGGTCTCCATCTTGGAGTCTGTATCCACCACCTCTTGCATCTCTGTGGCAGGGTCCCCAGGGATCGAAACCCCAGGCCCCCATGAGTCAAGGTGATGTGACTGGAAGACGGTTCCTCTGGTGGGGCGCCTCCTAACACTGGTTCCCTCTTCCTGAGGTGATCAAGGTGCTTCCGCATTGTCCATTCACGAGTCCTTAGTTGGTACTGATGTGTTGGGTGCTCTGGATCCGTGGAACACATAAAGGCCACCAACACTTAAAATAGTGCAACACTATTTTATTAAGTTAGAAACTGTTCAACATACTTTCACTGTGGGTTAACACGATGTTAGATTAAACTAAAGACCTATGCCTGTCCGAACCAGTCTATGCGCTCAGCACATGGTGAGGATCTGTGCTGTAAGCTGTAAGCTCTGTCCTTGTAGGAGGCTGCATCCCGAATGAGCGGGAACTCTGATGCCCCCTGTCTTTATAGTGAGTGTGCTCTAACTGGTGATTGGCTGCGGTGTTGTGTGTGTTTATTGGTCTTGCTATGTGTCCATCAGTGTTGTGTATCTGCACCATGATATACTGGTGTATATTATGACTCCCCCCTTTTATAAAAGAATGTATGTGTGTGGCAATAATTAATGCATGGTGAAAATGTTCCTAGCTACGTGTGTGGTGCGGAGACATATTTACAGGACTACGTACATGAGAACTAAGCTATTTACATGGGAAGGTGCCTGGTGCAGAGAAGCAGTATGCAACAAGAATAACGGGATCAACACTATATACAAACCAGGGAAACGATCAAACAAAGCAACGAAACAATTCAGAGAGTCTATAAGTCCACAAAGTTCATAAATTAAGTCTCTGAGGTGGGCGACAAATTCTGGTTGACCGTAAGGGTGGCACACCACTCATCGTCTGGATCGATGCTGTTTACTGATAGAGGCTGGATTCTTTGCTCCGGGAACACCCTGCTTTTTGTAACGATACCGACTCGAAAAGGCGCCTTCGTGTCCTCGGTGTCAATATCGGGTAGTAGGTCCGCATTGGACTCGGTGACCGTGGGTTGAATGGCCCGGACATTCCTGCGAGGCTGGCCGGAGCAATACGAATTGGCAGGCTGAGCTGATCTGCATAAAGCAGCATAGTGGCGGCCAAGTTTGCCACATCTCAGGCATTGTCGGGATTTGGCAGGGCAATGCCGCTTCAAGTGGGCGGAGCCACAGTTGCCACACGTTGTAGCATCAGTACGTTCGCTACGCCACCGCGCATGCGTGGTGCGGCCGTACGTGGTGCGCGCCTGCGTAGTACGTTCGTCGACGTCGCTGTCCCCTTGTTCGGTGCGCACAAGCGCGGGAGTCCGTGAAAAGCGTGCAAAATTGCCGCCCTCATCTAGGCTGAGGCCCTGGAGTTGCTCAATTGCTTGGACCCGTTCTGCCTCGTGGGGACCTTGCCGTGCCGTTTCAGCCGCTTGGATGTGAGAATACCAACTAGTGGCGTGTTCGTGTAGCACGCAGGTCTCGATGGCGGTCGCTAGGGTGAGCTGCTTTACCTTGAGGAGCTGCTGGCGTAGAAGGTCCGACTGAACACCAAAAGCGATCTGGTCGCGTATCATGGAGTCGGAGGTGGGCCCGTAATTACAGGACTGCGCAAGGATGTGGAGGTGGGTGAGAAAGGACTGGAAAGGTTCATCCTCACCCTGCAAACGCTGTTGGAATACATAGCGCTCAAAACTTTCATTCAGCGATATGTTGCAGTGAGTGTCAAACTTGAGGAGGACCGTCTTGAGTTTTGATTTATCTTCATCATCAGCAAAGGTGAGAGAATTGAAAATGTGGATGGCATGTTCCTCGGCCGTGGATAGGAAGTGACCGATCTTCTTGGTGTCCGAGGCATCTTACCGGTCTGTGGTTTCCAGGTAGAGCTGGAAGCGTTGTTTGAATCTCTTCCAGTTGGCCCCCAGGTTACCGGTGATGTGGAGCGGCGGCTGCAGGCGGACGCTGTCCATTTTGCAGGATGACTGTATGCTGGCGGAAGGCAGATCACTTGCAAGTAGGTCTAAGAAGTTCTAATATCCCTCAACGCCTGGTATCATGATGTGTTGGGTGCTCTGGATCTGTGGAACACATATAGGCCACCAAAACTTAAAATAGTGCAACACTATTTTATTAAGTTAGAAACTGTTGAAAATACTTTCACTGTGGATTAAACTAAAGACCTATGCCTGTCCGAACCAGTCTATGCACTCAGCACATAGTGATCTGTGCTGTAAGCTGTAAACTCTGTCCTTGTAGGAGGCTGCATACCGAATGAGGGGGAACCCTGATGCCCCCTGTCTTTATAGTGTGTGTACTCTAACTGGTGATTGGCTGCGGTGTTGTGTGTGTTGATTGGTCTTGCTGTGTGTCCATCAGTGTGTGTGTATCTGCACCATGATATACTGGTGTATATTATGACAGGTACGAGACTGGTCTGGGCTTGTATCACTGTCCCTGGAATCCAACGGGCACCATCCCCGAAGTTTCGGATGTACACCGCGTTCCCTGATTGGAAACTTCAGGTTGGTGTCCACCTGTATTGGCCTCACCTCGGCAGGCCTGACCACGAGGCTGATGTGGGATCGGAGCCTTTGGTCCATCAACAGTTCCGTTTGTGTTATGCTTGTCGTGGCATTCGACATTGTCCGGTAATTAAATAATGTCTCATTTCCATGGATCCTGTGGTCCGTGTCTTCAATTCTCACTTGAGGGTAGGCAACACTTACTTGGCCAACCCATTCGAGGAAAGGTAATACAGGGCCGTATGGATGTGCCTCACCCCATTTGCTTCACAAAGTGTTGAAACTCGTCAATGGTGAACAGGGTACCATTGTCCGTGACCAGCACCTCCAGGATGCTGTGGGTGCTGAAGGTGAGCTGGAGCTTCTCAACAGGAACCTTAAAATGTGGTGGAAATATTTAATGGACTTTCAGCCACTTGGAATGATTTTTATCACGAATAAAAACATGGATCATTGGAAAGGCCCGCCAAAAGCGGCATGCAGGCGCACACAAGCATGGCCTGGCCATTTCCACAGATGCAGCAGGGCAGCTGGCATGGGCCAAAGAGTGGCAATTGCAAAACAGTTCAAAGCTTCTTCCTTCATGAAGAGAGGTGGCTGTGCTCCAAATGGCTAGCAGCGCCTGTCATAATATATACACAAGTATATGATGGTGCACAGACAGACAGTGAGTGACACAAAGGATGACCAATGAACATACAGGACACAGCAGCCAATCACCAGACAGGACACGGCCACTATATAACCAGGGGGCACTAGTTTTCCCGCTCTCTTGGGATGCAGCCTCTGAGACAGTCAGAGCCTGTGAGCAACAACTAGAACATCCACCATGTGGTAGTAAGATAGTCTGGTCAGGTTAGCCTCAGGTCTCCAGTCAACTCAGCATAGTGTCAACCCACAGTTCAAGCATGTTTAATAGTTAAGAGTTTAATAAAATAGAGTTGCATTTCTTCAAGTATTGGAAGCCTGCCTCTCTCTCTGCTACAGTAAACGCAGTCCTCGCAGACCCAGCTTACCCGACACATCAGCGCCTACTATAGTTCCACTTTATCTTCGTCACCAATTTAGCAGTCAAGGAGGAGTCTGGAAAGAAGAGTCAAAAAATGGTTCATTTCCATAAAGGAAAGTACATACACACAACAGTCCAAGTCCCAGCCGGGGCTACTCTGCAGCTCGGTTCCTACCTGTGCCGGCTTTTATGGCAATGAATTAACGAGTCCCCATTCCTTATTCAACTGATATCAAAACTACTCGCCCCATACTCAAGCCTGGAATGTAGCAAAGGCCCTCTGTAATGAGTTCAACAACATGGTACATACATGCTACTAGTTTCCTTACTCCTTGACTTCTCTCTTTCCTTTACTGCCTTTTGCACCAAGTGAATTGGCAATGTAATCCTTTATGAATTGTGTTACCTGAACACTCAGTTGCATTCTATCAGAAGCATGACAATAATGAAAAGGGTTTTGGAGTTAATAAACTTTCAAATTTGCACGAGGAATATTTTATGCTCTGCAAATAGCTTGCAAAGCTTAACTTATATTCCTTGCTGTCATAATATCTGAAAACTAATTTTTGCTTGCTGGACAGGCAAATTCAGTAGCTTTTAAAGAACTATTGCAGATTTGACTCACTTGCAGATCTTTCTTCCTCATACATAAACAGCATTTCTGGCTGTTCCCAAAAAAAAAAGATTTTTTTGGCAACTTTTCAGGAAGTGCTGCTTGAAGTCATGTATGGAAATCTGTGCAATTTACTCTGATTTCTCGGTTCAAAACAAGCTCATTTCATTCTGCTCGTCCAGAGTGCTTCTCGCAAGTTTTTGTTGAAAGGACAGCTCTTTATTCTACAGTTAGACTATTATTCAATATACCTGAACATCTACAGAGCTATTTCAGCTGGGTGAAGCAGTAAAGCCACAAACAAAAGCAGTGCTTGCTACTCGCATGAAACTTGAGCAAAACATTCAAAACTCTTCCACGGTGAAGGAAGCTTTTGAGCAGCTGGATATTTAAACTCAATAAGGTAAGTGTGCTGCATTAGAAGTGTGCATTTGTCTGCATAATGTATTTCTCCCTGATTGAATTTGTGAGCAGAACGATGCAAACAAACAAGGGAAACATTTGGAAAACAATTAGAAGTGAGGATCATTGAGAAGAGTGAAAATCACATAAAGTGAGTGCTTGTGCACAGAAACTAATTTTGACTCTTTATGCTGCCATTGTTGAGTTACATAACCTGTTGATCACTGTCTGGGCAAGCACCTTTCAGCTATTTAGTTGTTTTCTGTTTGGCTTTGCTCAATTGAAAAATTAATGTTGCTGAAATCTGGAAGAGAAATTCAAGGGGCTAAAGACCCTTAGAACTATCTAAATGAATCAATGACATTGGTGACTTTGAGCAACAACTTTGAGAAATTATTGTTCCATTTTACATGATAACATATTTTTATATATTTATTTTTAACGCAGTGTAATTTGGTCAAAAGCATTCATTATAGTATGTTACGGAAGTGAATTTTGAAAGTGTATATATAAATAAAAATAGACTTGTTTTTTTAAATTTGAATTCTACAATTTTGCTTTTCAAATGAGTTGAATTAGAGTAGAATGGAATAGAATACCTACAGTGCAGAAGGAGGCCATTTGGCCCATTATGTTTGCACCAACCCTTGGAAAGAACATCCCACTTAGGCCCATGCCTCCACCCTATCCCTTCAACCCAGTAACCCTACCTAACCTTTTGGACACTAAGGGGTAATTTAGCATGGCCAATCCACCTAATCTTCATAGCTTTGGTGGGAGGAAACTGGAGCACCCGGAGGAAACTCACGCAGACACGGGGAGAAAGTGCAAACTCCACACAGACAGTCACTTGAGGCCAGAATTGAAACCGGGTGCCTGGTGCTGGGAGGAGGCAGCAGTGCTAACCACTGTGCCACCATGCTACCCATAGCAATGATTTCATGGTCATTATCAGACCTTTCATTCCAGATTTTTTTATTGAATTCTAACTTCACCATCTGTCATGGCAGGATATGAACCCTAGTCCCCAGATCTTGCCCTGGCTCTCTGGATTGCTAGTTTAAGGACAATATTATTGCGCCACTGAAACACCAAATTCAAAATGAAAACTCAGGTCTGCTCTCAAGCTGAAAGAGAAAGCAGAGTGCCTGCACTGTCACGTCAGCTTCCTTGCAGATCATTGCTGCATTTGTGTTGTTGAGAGCCTTCATATGGGCAACATTGCTATTGTTAGTGATCAATTCAAACACAAGCAGGGGAACAGAGCAACAGGCATACGTTTTGCCATCTTCATATTCATTGAACGTAGTCTCATTTATCCCTGAAAGGATACGATAAACTATAGTGCGACCCTTTATCAGTTATTCATATCAGCATAGCTTCCAAAATGTCATTTTTTATTCATCAGTCATACTTTGCATACGTTTCTGTCGTTGCTGTGGCACTGGTTAGATGATTGGAAAATATATTTGTGGCAGCTGTTTTATTTTCCTCCCAAACACTATTATTATACACAGATCTGAAACAATCTTTTTAATTCTCGAAGTATACAGGGGCAATTGATTTGGGACATGTGTTGTCAGAAGCTAGTGGCACACATAACAATTACATTTTGAACTACAATTCTTAACAAATATCTTTAATAAAGGAAAGGTTGCTGATGTGTTTTGAAAAGATCTGAGGGAATGATTTTGACTTAAGGCATCATATTAGGTTTCTTGTAACCTTAGTGCCTGTCTTCTTTAACTTCCAGTGGAATATAATTGAAGTCACTCATTTGTGTTTTCAAAGGCTGTAGTTGCTTTTCTTTCTGCAAGTAGTGTTGAATGAGACTTTTTTTGATTTGATATTGGCTCTTAGTTTCACCTCTTTTTAACATCTGTTGATGTATTGTTCGGTTGATACACCACAAACTATGGTTCAATGTAATATAGAACATAGAACATAAAACAAACAGTGCAGAAGGAGGCCATTCAGCCCATCGAATCTGCACCGACCCACTTAAGCCCTCACTTCCACCCTATCCCCATAACCTAAAAACCCCTCTTGACCTTTTTGGACACTATGGGCAATTTAGCATGGCCAATCCAACTAACCTGTATGTTGTTGGGCTGTGAGAGGAAACCGGAGCAGCCGGAGGCAACCCACGCAGACACGGGGAGAACATGCAGACTCCGCACAGACAGTGACCCAGCGGGGAATCGAACCTGGGACCCTGGTGCTATGAAGCCACAGTGCTATCCACTTGTGCTACTGTGCTGCCACAATCAAAAAGATGCAGAGGCTTTTCGCAATAACGTCATTGCAATGTAAGCATTCTTGTGACAATAAAGATTATTATTAATTTAGTATGACTATCTTTTAAAAATTTGGCTCCTGATTGCAATCCAATGACTCCTGTTAGTAAGGTTAAGTGTGCCAATATTGGATTCGAAATAGATTATGTTGAACAGCCTTCTAACGCTCACTTTGAATAATCATGAGGACCTTTTTCTGATGGGCAAAATGTGACGAGTGGGGTCTCACAGAGGTCTGTGCTGGGCCCTCAACCTTTTACAATTCATATCAATGACTTTGATGAGGGTCTAAATATACAGGTGACATGGCAGAAATGTATTTTGTGAAGAGGTCATAAGGAGGTTGCAAATGGATATGGATAGATTGACTGGTGGGAAAAAATTGGGAAGGTGGATTATAATGCGGAAAACTGTGAAGATGTTCACTTTGGCAGGAAGACTCAAAAAGCAGAATATTACTGAAATGGAGAATGGTTGCAGAATTCCGATGTTAGATGTTCTAACACATGAGCAACAAAAGATGAGTGTGCAGATACAGCAAGTAATTAAGAAGATTAGTGGAATGCTATCCTTCATTACAAAAGGAATTGAACATAAAAGTAAGAATATTATGCTTCAGTTATACAAAGCATTGGTGAGACAGCTTGAACTGTGGACTGCTTATTTAGTGAAGGATGTAAATGCATTGGAGGCGGTTCAGAGGAAGTTCAGTAGATTGATAGCCGGAATGAGTGGGCTGTCTTCTGAGGAAATGTTAGATAAACTAGGCTTTTTTCCACTAGAGGTTAAAAGAGTGAGGGCTGACTTGATTGATGTATGTAAGATTCTGAACCGTATTGACAAGGTGAATGTGGAAAAGATTTTCCTGTTGTAGGTGAGTCTAGAATTAGGGGAATTATTTTAAAATTAGGGGTTGTCCTTTTCATAGAATCATAGAATTTACAGTGCAGAAGGAGGCCATTCGGCCCATCGAGTCTGCACCAGCTCTTCAAAAGAGCACCCTACCCAAGTCCACATCTCCACCCCATCCCCATAACCCAGTAACCCCACCCAACACTAAGGGCAATTTTGGACACTAAAGGCAATTTAGCATGGCCAATCCACCTAGCTTGCATATCTTTGGACTGTGGGAGGAAACCGGAGCAGCCAGAGGAAACCCACGTACACACGGGGAGAACATGCAGACTCCGCACAGACAGTGACCCAAGCCGGGAATCGAGCCTGGGACACTGGAGCTGTGAAGTGCTAACCACTATGCTACCGTGCAGCTTTTAGGAGAGAGATGAGGAGATTTCTCTTCTCTAATAACAAAGAACAAAGAAATGTACAGCACAGGAACAAGCCCTTCGGCCCTCCAAGCCCGTGCCGACCACGCTGCCCGACTAAACTACAATCTTCTACACTTCCTGGGTCCGTATCCCTCTATTCCCATCCTATTCATGTATTTGTCAAGATGCCCCTTAAATGTCACTATCGTCCCTGCTTCCACCACCTCCTCCGGTAGCGCGTTCCAGGCACCCACTACCCTTTGTGTAAAAAATAGGGCTTTGTGACTTTGGAACTCTGGGCTGGATTCTCCGCAGCCCTGCGTGGGGGCAGAGAATCCAATTTCACGCCGAAATTGGGCCCGGCACCGGTCTGGCGATTCTCTGGGACCCGAGAATCGGCATGATCGCAGATGGGGGTCCATTGACAGAGTCCTGCCCAGCGATCCTCCACTCCCGACCGGCCAAGTTCCCGACTGCGTGGAACTAACCTGGTACTGCCAGTCGGGATGCTCGCGTGGCACCTGCGCACTCAGTCCGCGGCCGCCTAGTGGGCGGCGGGGGGATCGGACACTGGGGGAGGGGGCCTTATAGCTGGCCAGGGATTAGAGCCACGCGGTCAGATGCTCGGGTGCTCGGCCGATCGGGGGGGTCTAATTTTTCAGTCTGCCTCCGTGGTCCGAGTCCACCATGGAGCTCAGCGCAGTAGCTGGAGGCCGCCGCTGTGCACAAGGGCAGACAAAAAAACGGAAGTGCGGAGACCTGTATTCACAGCTAAAGCTGCATGAATTACTCCCGGTCCCTGCTAGCCCCCTGCAGGGCATTGAATTAGCTGTACTTTTTTCCAGGAATCTCTAGAGTAAAACTCCAGCGTATATACGCTGGCGTGGGGTCATAGTCCCATTTTGGGAGAATCCAGCCCTCTGTTCTTCAGTCTGCAGTGGGGGCGGATGTGGATAGATTCTTGATAGGCAAAGAAATCAAAGATTATCGGGGATGGATGGAAATATGGAATTTGAAGCAAAAGCAGGTCGACCAAGAACTTATTGAATAGCGGAGTAGGCCCGAGTGGCCAAATTGCCTAATTCTGCTATTTTTAAAAATAAATTGAGAGTACCCAATATATTTTTTCCAATTAAGGGGCAATTTAGTGTGGCCAATCCACTTACCATGCACATATTTAGGATTGTGGGGATGAAACCCACGCAAACACGGGGAGAGTGTGCAAATTCCACATGGACAGTGACCCGGGGCCGAGATCAAACCCGGGTCCTCGACGCCATGAGGCAGCAGTGCTAACCACTGCTCCACCGTGCCGCCCTGCTCCTATTTTTGTATGTTCATAAAAACCCGACATAGAAAAGCTGTTTCCACTTGTAAACAAGATAGTCACAATAAATTCAGTTGGGAATTTAGGAGAAACCACTTTACTCAAGAGAGTGGTAAAAATGTGGAATTTGTCGCGTGAGGGAGTAGTTGAAGTGAATAGCATAGATGCATTCTGTTGTAAGGCTGTTTTATATCCCACTAAGTGGTCTGGAGGCCTGTATGTTTGAACATTAAACAGTTTATTGGTAGTCCCAGAACTATATAGATCGCCAAGGTCCAGTCCTGCATGGGTTCTGTTCCTTGTTGGCTCCTTCCAGAACCTTCTACACACATATGACTCTCTGCATTATACTATGGGTGGTTTCTCCAGTCCTATATTCACCCTTGCTCTGCCTGAATACCTTAAAAATACACTTCCCCCCAAGTCCTTACCAACATATATTTACAATAAAATCCTTATGTCATCGCTCACCCTTTTTGCGCTGCTCAAATCTGTAGGTGGAGTTTTCCAGCTGAAGTCCTGCTGTTGGTGCCCCCCCCCCCTCCCCCCCCCACCCCTGTCATGGCTTCCCCAATGATTCAGGGTATGAACAATGGGAAACCCTGTTAACAGCGGCAGGACCAGAAGATCCCACTGCCGGCTGATGGTGCGTCACCTCCGTTGCAAAACATACCACGGAATGGGCATAAAATCCCACCCTCTGACTTTCGATTTGGGTTTAATGTCACACGTAGCGAGTGACAGTGAAATGTATTGTTCTGCATACAGTCCAGACAGATCGTTCCATTCATGAAAAACATAGGACATACGATAGACACACAATGAAACATTGGCTGAAGCATACGGAGTATAGTGCTACAACAGTAGAGAACCTGTGTGGAGAGATCAGTTCAGTCCATAAGAGGGTCATTCAGGAGTCTGGTAACTGTCATAATATACATGAGTACATTATGGTGCAATCACATACACACACTGATGGACATGCAGTAGGACCAACCAGCATACATAACACCGCAGCCAATCACCAGTGAGAGCACAAGCACTATAAAGACAGGAGACAGGAGAGTTCCCGCTCATTCTAGCAGCAGCCAGCTCAGAGCACAGAGCTCACAGCCTGCATCACAGACTTTCACCATGTGCTGAGTGCCTCACCATAGCTAGTGATAGGAAAGAGTCCACAGTTAAGCTGGTATTGGTTATACCCACGTTTACAGTATGTTAGCATAGTTGAACAGTTAATAAAATAGCGTTACACCACTTCCAGCATTGTTGGCTTGTTTGTGAACCAGAACACCCAACACGACATGGTACAAGAAGTGGCCGCAATCTAGCACTTGTGAGACCTACCTGCAACTTCTCAGCATTCCGGCATCCTACAGCACGGAGAACATCAACTCGCCGTCGCCGCTCCGCATCGCTGGCAATCTCGGGGTAAATTGGAAGATATTTAAACAGCGCTTCCAGCTCTTCCTCGAGGCCCCGGACAGGGAGAATGCATCGGACACCAGGAAGATAGCCCTCCTTCTCTCCACGGCTGGGCAACATGCCATCCACATCTTTAACTCCCTGACATTCACGAACGATGAGGACAAGACCAAGTACAAGACGGTGCTCCTCAAATTCGACACACACTTCAGTGTTGAAGTCAACGAAAGCTTCAAAAGGGACCTGTTCCAGCAGCGCTTGCAGGGTAAGGACGAGCCTTTCCAATCCTATTTAACACACCTCCACATCCTCACGCAATCCTGCGGCTACGGGCCCACCACCGACTCCATGATACGCGACCAGATTGTTTTTGGGGTCAAGTCGGACACCCGGAGTCAGCAGCTCCTTAAAGTTAAGCAAGTAACCATAACGACTGCCATCGAGACCTGTGTGCTGCATGAGAATGCCACCAGCCGGTACTTCTACATACGGGCAGCTGAAACGGCGCGGCAAGGGCCCCATAAGGCGGAACGGGTCCAAATGATTGAACACCTCCCGGGCCCCAGTCTGGAGGAGGGCGGCCATTTTGCGCGCTTTCTGAGGCCTCCCGCGCTTGTACGCGCCAAACGAGGGGACGGTGACGTGGAGGAACGCGATGCACAGGCCCGCACCATGCAAGACCGTACCGTGCATGCGCGGTGGCGCAACAAACGCACTGACGTCACGGCATGCGGCAACTGTGGCTCCACCCACTTAAAGTGGCAATGGCAATACCCTGCAAAATCGCGTCAGTGCCTACGCTGTGGCAGGCTTGGCCACTATACTGCCTGCTGTCGAGCAGCCCAGCCTGCCAACTCGCAACGATTTAACCAGCCTCGCAGGAATGTTCGGGCAATCCAACCCACCTTCACCGAGTCCGATCCTGACTTCATGCAGACCAGTGACACCGAGGACGGGGAGCCTATTAGTGTCACTGTCATAACCAAGAACAGGCTGTCCCCGAATCAAAAGCACCAGCCGCTGTTGGTGCACAGCATTGATCCAGACGATGAGTGGTGTGCCACCCTGACGGTCAACCCAAATTCGTCGCCCACCTCAGAGATTTGATTTATGAGCCGTACAATGTTGGACTCAATGCTTTGTTCTTTCATCCTGTTTCAGCATTTCACTAGTTTGTTTAAAGCATTCGTTATTAGTTTTGTTGTTGGTGTAACACCTTGTTTTTCTTCTCTCTGCACCAGGCACCTTCCCATGTATATAGACTAGCCTCATGTGCATAGTTATGTAAATACTGCACACACATGGTCAGATACACTCATTACACATTATTTATTCTCACATAGGCACATGTTCATTGTAAAAAAAGGGGATGTCATAATATGCATCAGTACATTATGGTGCAATCACATACACACACAAATGGACATGCAGTAGGACCAACCAGCATACATAACACCGCAGCCAATGACTAGTGAGAGCACAAGCACTATAAAGTCAGGGGACAGGAGAGTTTCCGCTCATTCTAGCAGCAGCCAGCTCAGAGCACAGAGCTCACAGCCTGCATCACAGACATTCACCATGTGCTGAGTGCCTCACCATAGCTAGTGATAGGAAAGGGTCCACAGTTAAGCTGGTATTGCTTATACCCATGTTTACAGTATGTTAGCATAGTTGAACAGTTAATAAAATAGCGTTACACCACTTCCAGCATTGTTGGCTTGTTTGTGAACCAGAACACCCAACACGACAGTAACAACGGAGAAGAAGCTGTTTTTAAACCTGTTAGTGTGTGTTCTCAGACTTTTGTATCTCCTGCCCAATGGAAGAGGTTGGAAGAGAGAATAATCCAGGTGGGAGGGGTCCTTCATTATGCTGCCCGCTTTCCCAAGGCAGCGGGACAGAGTCAATGGATGGGAGATGGATTTGTATGATGGACTGGGTCGTGTCCACGAGTCTCTGTAGTTTCTTGCGGTCTTGGGCCGAGCAGTTGCCATCCCAGGCTGTGATGCAGCCAGATAGGATGCTTTCTATGGTGCATCTGTAAAAATTGGTAAGAGTTTCTAAATGCAGACAGCCTGGAGACTTGACAAGAGATTGAGAACCTAATGGAGTGGTGCAGCGACAACAATCTATCCCTCAATGCCAGCAAAACTAAAGAGCTGGTCATTGACTTCAGAAAGCAAAGTACTGTACACACCCCTGTCAGCATCAACGGGGCTGAGGTGGAGATAGTTGGCAGTTTCAAATTTCTAGGGGTACACATCTCCAAAAATCTGTCCTGGTCCACCCACGTCCACACTGCCACCAAGAAAGCTCAACAGCGCCTATACTTCCTCAGGAAACTAAGGAAATTCGGCATGTCCACATTAACTCTTACCAACTTTTACAGATGCACCATAGAAAGCATCCTATCAGGCTGCATCACAGCCTGGTATGGCAACTGCTCGGCCCAGGACCGCAAGAAACTTCAGAGAGTCGTGAACACCGCCCAGTCCATCACACGAACCTGCCTCCCATCCATTGACTCCATCTACACCTCCCGCTGCCTGGGGAAAGCGGGCAGCATAATCAAAGACCCCTCCCACCCAGCTTACTCACTCTTCCAACTTCTTCCATCGGGCAGGAGATACAAAAGTCTGAGAACACACACGAACAGACTCAAAACGAGCTTCTTCCCTGCTGTTACCAGACTCCAAAATAACCTCTTATGGACTGACCTGCCTAACACTACACCCCTGTATTCTTCACCCCATGCCGGTGTAATGTAGTTACATTGTGTACCTTGTGTTGCCCTGTTATGTATTTTCTTTTATTTCCTTTTCTTTTCATATACTTAATGATCTGTGACCTGCTCGCAGAAAAATACTTTTCATTGTACCTTGGTACACGTGACAATAAACAAACAAATCCAAATACAAATCTTCCAGATCTCAGTCTGTCATCTTTGGAGGAATAGTAGTTTTAGTCATTTGGGGATGACTTTGTCAGTTTGGAGTTGAAATTGTAGCTCTTGGTTGTCGCCATTTGATTTGCTTTTTGCACTCCTTCGAGTTGAATTTCTATTTATTGACAACCATTTGCTTTGTTCGGACACGATGGGTTTGTCCCATTCCTTCTGAAGGGAACGTTCACTCTATTCATTCCATGAGTGGATTCAATTTTCTTTGTCTATGGGGTCCACCATGTTTTTGTTGGATATTGACGTTTCAAAAATGGAACCTTTATTTCCACTTCTTTCACAATTTCAGTTAAATATTTGTTTACTCTCTTTTTCCAAACCTTTTCAAGCCTATTTATCTTTTCACTCCGCTCAGCAACTGCTCTGGTGAGTTCAGTTGTCTTAGTTTCAGAGTTATCTGCTTTGAAAGTATAGATTTGCTCTTTCATACTGGTCTTCTCATCTTTCACGTTCTTTACATTGGATTGAAGTTCAAGAATTTCATCAGTTTTGGCTGTTAATTCTGCATTCCATCAATTCTTCTGATTCATCATCAATTCCTTTTCCTGTTCCAGGCATTTTTCACAATCTTTAATAGATACTCCTGATACTTCATCCAGTTCCAATTTATCATCCACAAACTCATTTTCCGCATGTGAGAATTGAATCTCCACACTGTACAGTTTTTCCTTTGCAGAGCCTTATTTCTGTTTGCTGTCCTTAAAGCTCAAATTTTAAAATTTTACTTCAGCTAGTTATTTCTGAGATACATAGGGCGGGATTCTCCAATAATTGGGCTGCGTCCCCACGCCCACGAAAAATCGCGCGCAAATCACTTCCCTGCAGGAAGTCCAGAGCGATTCTCCTACCTGGAGTGGACTAGCAGGGACCCAGAGTGCACCTTGCAGCGCTGGCTGCCGATACGGGGACCTGCACTTCTGGTCGGGGGTCCGCGCACGGCGACGGCCTGTTTTGGCCGCCCCGCGTGACATGGCCGACTCACACTGCGAACCGGCATCAAGAAGATAGGTCCCCCCCCCGATCGCGTGCGCTCATGGATCGGTGGCCCCCGATCGATAGCCTGGTTGTCCTGGAGGCCACCACCTCCCCCGATGAATGATCCCCCCACTCCACACCAGGGCGACCGCGGACTGAATCCGCAGCCGCCACGCCAAGTGCCCGTCGGGTGGAACCATGAGAGATCCACGCCGGTGGGAACTCGGCCAGCTGTACTTGGAGAATCACGCGGGGGCCATGTTCAATGGCCCCTGACCGGCACCGCGTCGACCACGTGCGCCCAATTGGCGCTGATTCTCCGGGGACCGGAGAATCGAGGGTGCGCCGTCGGACCGATCTCGGTTTGATGAGGACGATTTTGGTGCAGACGCTCGGAGAATCCCACCCATATAGTGTTTTGTGAAAACTTCTACTTTGTCTTACAAATGGCCAACTATTTCTTGATGTTCTCGGCTCATGATTTTCATTTCTATCATGATATTTTTCAACAACTCAGCGGTTCCCAGTGCATGTTTTTTCTTTTAGTTCCTTGAGCGTCAGCTTCGGATTTACATTTTCAAATCTTATTTGTATATTTTTTTTCTCGCCGTCAGGGGAGCTTTGTCCTTCATGTGGTTTGACTATTGGCCCGGTCGTTCTCCAATGCTACTTGGGGCTTTATTATCCGCTCACCGCTTGGAAGGCTCTATGCCTTTTCCTTTCAATGCCTTTTCTTTTCCACTCAGCTGGTTCTCCAATTTTAAGTTTGTTTCTTGTACCTCTTGCCTTCCTCCTGAAATACTGAAAATTTCAGAGTCTTCTCTACTAACTGGTTCTTCAGTTCGTTCAGAGTGGCATTAAATTCATTTTGTTTCTCTTCGAACATTTCTCAAGAAAAAACTTTAACCGGAGGGATCTTTGTAGCACGTGGAGGTCCTTCAGCATGTTTTCTTGTCCTTTGTGAAGCTCAATTATTCCATCCTTAATTTTCCTGTAATTCCACAGAGTCTCCTTGAGTCTTTTCTATTGTTCTTCCATTCTGCTGCTCATGATCATCTTCATTACCTGATACTGCTGAAGGGTTATGTGCTTCCTTTGTACTTCATCTTGAAGGACAATCAGCTGTTCGTTGAACTGTTTATTTTCTTGTTGATCTGTTGCCGACTAATGTTGATTTTAGTGCATTGCTTTGTCACTACTGATGGTTCCAACACAGCCTTTTCTGGAGTAGTGTTCAAAGTTGTTTTTAACTCCTTATGGTTATCCAGGGGAATGTATTGAGTCTTCAAAGAGTTTTTCAGAGCAGTGAATTCCTTGGGTACCTTTTCTGCCTGCTGTTTTGCTTGGCTCTACATCTGGTACATCATTAAGAAGCCATTTTGTGGATTTTTGAATCAGAGTAAATATACTAGAAGGTGATTTTTAAGTTGTGCCTTCAGTGTTAAAACTTACTTTTTCAGTTGAACTTACCCACCAAGTGTTTTGGTGCTGGCTGTGGACCCATTGTTGAAGCTTCCTTCCAGGTGCACTCTGTTGTGTTGGCACTAATCCTGATTGCTGCCCGTTTTAAAAGTTTTTTTTTCTTTTTACTCTGTTTTGCTCACCCTTTTTGTAATTTGGCTAGGTCCCTTGACTCCATTGTTCAATCGCATCTGGTTTTTCATCTGCACTATGGATTCTTCTGCTGCCTTTCAGCCTTCTTTCCTCTATTGAATTTTGCTTGCCGTTTTGTGATCTAGCTGGGTCCCTTGATTCTGTGTTCGATCAGGTCTGGCAATAGACCTGCACATGCTCTGGCGGAGTCCTTCAGCTACTACAATTACAATAGAATTTATTTTTAGGTGATCTCCAATTATGTCTTCAATTTAGATCCACTTGTCGCAAGGCAGATTAAAGTTTATTTACTTCTTCATGCTGTGAGACTATGGGTTCCTTCTCTATCTTCTCTGGAATTTCGGGGTTTGTCAATAACCACCATTATTTTGTAAGGTTGTTTGGTGCTCCATTGAGATCTCTGGGAGCCTGGGCGGGATTCTCCGACCCCCCGCCGGGTTGGAGAATCACCGGGAGCTGGTGGGAATCCCACCCCCGGCGGTTGCCGAATATTCCGGCACCGGATATTCGGCGGGGGTGGGAATCGCGCCACGCCAGTTGGCGGCCCCCCCCGGCGATTCTCCGGCCCGCGATGGGCCGAAGACCCGCTGCTGTCATGCCTGTCCCGCTGGTGTGAATCAAACCACCTACCTTCCCGGCGGGACTAGGTGGCGCGGGCAGGCTCCAGGGTCCGGGGGGGGCGCGGGGCGATCTGGCCCCGGGGGGTGCCCCCACGGTGGCCTGGCCCGCGATCGGGGCCCACCGATCCGCGGGCGGGCCTGTGCCCTGGGGGCACTCTTTTCCCTCTGCCTCGGCCACAGCCTCCGTGATGGCTGACGCGTAAGAGACAACCCCCCTGCGCATGCGCAGGAATGACATCAGCAGCCGCTGACGCTCCCGCGCATGCGTGGACTTCCGTCGCCCGGCGAAGTCCTTTCGGCCCCAGCTGGCGTGGCACCAAAGGCCTTTCCCGCCGTCCGGCGTCGCACCAATCACTCCGGTGCGGGCCTATCCCTTCACGATGAGTGCTTGGCCCCTAAAGGTGCACACCTTTTGGGCGGCCCGACGCCTGAGTAGTTCACGCCACTCCATCCCGCCGGGACCCTCCGCCCCGCCGTGTAGGGGAGACTCCCGGCCCATGTATGGTTGAACAAGACCATAACATAACCCATATGTATTTTAGTCTCCAAGATACTGCCGTGCATGGGTGCTGTGTCCATGCTGGCTCCCTGAAGACTTTTCCACACAAAGCCCACTATCATGTGACTCTCGACATCATACTATTGGAGGTACTGTTCTCCAGTCCCACATAAATCATTGCTCTGCCTGAATGGTAGCATTGTGGATAGCACAATTGCTTCACAGCTCCAGGGTCCCTGGTTCGATTCCGGCTTGGGTCACTGTCTGTGCGGAGTCTGCACATCCTCCCCGTGTGTGCGTGGGTTTCCTCCAGGTGCTCCGGTTTCCTCCCACAGTCCAAAGATGTGCAGGTTAGGTGGACGGGCCATGATAAATTGCCCTTAGTATCCAAAATTGCCCTTCGTGTTGGGTGGGGTTACTGGGTTATGGGGATAGGGTGGAGATGTTGACCTTGGGTCGGGTGCTCTTTCCAAGAGCCGGTGCAGACTCGATGGGCCGAATGGCCTCCTTCTGCGCTGTAAATTGTATGTATGAAAAAAAAAATTGCAATTTAAGGGAAAGTTAGAGGGAGAAAGGAATAGAAGCATATGTTGATATTGATAGACAGACAGGCGTGTGTGGACAGTAAAGTGAATCATTAACACCAACATAGACCAGTCGGGCCAAATGGCCTGTTTGTCTGTAGTAAATTATTTATAATACATTGCAATGCGTGTCAAAAGTAAGGACTGAAGCAGCAATTCAACAATACATCCAGACAAGTGACAGCACAGATACTGGTCACTCCACAAAGCCATTCACTTAGAGGACAGAAAATTAAAATGTGGTGGAGAACTCTCAACGCTATGCTCACATAATAACTTCAGATATCTTTACCAAAAATTGTGTTTTCCGACTCTCCCTGACTAGAACCTGAGCAAAATCTATTGTAAAAGCCCTCATTTGCACACACTTCTCGTAGTCATGTTTATTTTCTTCCTCGCTCTAGGAATTTCTTGCCCAATTCATGATTTTATGATAATCTTTATAATAATCTTTATTATTGTCACACATAGGCTTACATTAACACTGCAATGAAGTTACTGTGAAAATTCCACAGTTGCCACACTACGGCGCCTGTTCAGGCACACTGAGGGGGAATACAGAATGCCCAAATTACCTAACAGCACGTCTTTTAGGACTTGTGGGAGGAAACCGGAGTACCCGGAGGAAAGCCACGCAGACACGGGAGGACGTGCAGACTCTGCACAGACAGTGACCCAAGCCAAGAATTGAACCTGGGATCCTGGCGCTGTAAAGCAACAGTGCTAACCACTGTGCGACCGTGTTGCCCCATTATTAAATACAAAATAAATTATATACACACAGTGTCTTTAGATTCCTATTCTTCTTTGAACTAGAACTCATTTTAGATATTTTTAATGAGTTTTGATTGGAAATCAACTATTTTCCAGGTGGTATTAATGTCACTTCAATTAATTTTTTTTGAACAATTTGGACATTAGCCAAACTATCCAATTCCGCTATTGGACGACACCTCCCCTTGCCCACATCTCTCCCTTCTTCTTCGGCCAAATCCCTGTGGGTACTTCATGCAAGTGGGGTAAACTAAGTGAAGAACCTTTGCCAAGACAGTTGAGTTAGAATCTGACACAATTCATCTAATTTTTAAATGTCAAACCAAAATAACTTAACTTATAAAGGTTCATCTAAAATCCGAGTATGAACTTATTGTCAAAAGTTCATTAAGATAGTGCCACCGGAAGGGGAATATCTGTCTTCTAATTATGATGTACAGATGCAAACCAGGTCATATTAGAATAATCCATAAACAAAATTACCCTAAATATTATGATAAGCACACTTCAATGTGAGTTTTGTAACTATAATACAGAATTTGTTTTTGTTGGTTATAAAGGGCGATCTTTTGTCTAATTAACCAGCCGTTCATATGCAAACTCAATATAATTTACATGATTAATGATAGTCATTTCAAATAGCATAACAAGCAAACTGTCCAAGTTTCACACCAGTAGGACAGAGTATTTTGGAGCAAAAATAAAGATGTGTCCTGTGGTATAGCAAGATTAAGTTTCTCGTATGTTCAGTTTCCAAACTTAGTCGCGTCAGTGGGGAAGGTGGAGAGCAGGGGTCAGATTCTTCCACACAGGAGACAAGGAGGTTGAAGCAGCTGATCAAAGAAGGGGCAAATCGGAGGTCTCTTTCCTGCCTCACTCATGCTAAAATATGATGCGTAGGAAAAGGGCAACTTTAACGAGAAATAAATGGAAACGGGAAATGTCATTAGTCATAATGCAACTGACGTTGATCTACCTCTGTAAAGTACAACTGAAGAATAAAACGTATTTGCAGTCACCTTCAGCCAGAAATGCCAAGTGAGTGTTTCATCTTGTATTCTTCCCGGGATACTCTTAACAGCCACTCCTCAGCCAAATTGATCTGAAGAAACAATTGAGTGCACTGGGTGCAGCAAAGGCTATGGACCATGACAAACTCCCGGTGGCTGTGCTGAAGGTTTGTGCCGTAGCATCTCCAGCCAACATTTTCCAGTACACCTACGATATTAGCATCTGCCTGACAAAGTGGAATAATGCTCATTTATGTCCGGTTGACAAAAGAGCAGAACAAATTGAATCGGATAAACTAATGCCCCATCAATTTACTTTCATTCCTTGGCATGATGCCATCAGCATCACAGCAGAATTTGATTGAGGGTGGCATCAATGAGCCCAAGTAAATTTGAAGTACATTGGAATTGGGGGAGACGGGGGGGAACTCTCCACTGGTTGGTGTCATACTTTGCAAAAAGAAAGATCTTAAAGGCCAATCAGCCCCATGACATCATTGCAAGAGTTCCTCCGGGCAGTATCCTAACCTTAGCTGCCTTCAGCTGCTTCACGAATTATCTTTCCTTCATCTAAAGATCAGGGGCGAAATTCTCCATTATCGGCGCAAAGTCCGCCGATTGGCGCAAAAAGCGGCGCAAATCCGACTTGCGTCACGTCGGAAAAATGGGTCAAAAGTCTCCGGCCCGAAATGGGCTAGCAGCGACGTGACGGGATCCGCACTTGCGCACGTGGTTCACGCCGTGCAGCATCATACACGCCGCACGGCGTGACGGCTCATAAGGCCGCGCTGCTCCCCCCCACCCGACCGGAACACCCGACCGGAACACCCGACTGGATAGCTGGCCGCCGCTCAGCCCCGAGGTTCCAGTCACGGGATGTGGAGGCGCTCCTGGATGCAGTGGAGCAGAGGAGGGATGCCCTGTATCCCGGGCACTGCCGCAGAATTGCCCCACGCCACAGCCGGTGTCTGTGGAGGGAGGTGGCAGAGGCCGTCACCGCTGTGG
This sequence comes from Scyliorhinus torazame, assembly GCF_047496885.1. Lineage (NCBI taxonomy): Eukaryota > Metazoa > Chordata > Chondrichthyes > Carcharhiniformes > Scyliorhinidae > Scyliorhinus > Scyliorhinus torazame. The sequence goes on along the minus strand of NC_092707.1, from coordinate 189,332,187 downwards.
CCCTGACACCACGGACAGGCACCCAGTGCCACAAGAAGGTGAACGACCTTGTCAGAGAAGGCAGGGTGAGCCTCCCCCATATCCCCCCACCCCCATATCCCCCCTCCCCATATCCCCCCTCCCATATCCCCCCTCCCCCATATCCCCCTCGCCATCTCCCCCCTCCCCCATATTCCCCCTCCCCCATATCCCCCCTCCCCATATCCCCCTCCCCCATATCCCCCCTCCCCCATATCCCCTTCCCCATATCCCCCCTCCCCCATATCCCCCTCCCCCATATCCCCCTCCCCCATATCCCCCCTCCCCATATCCCCCCTCCCCCATATCCCCCCTCCCCAATTCCCCTCCCCATATCCCCCTCCCCATATCCCCCTTCCCCCATATCCCCCCTCCCCATATCCCCCTCCCCATATCCCCCTCCCCATATCCCCCTACCCCCATATCCCCCTCCCCCATATCCCCCTCCCCATATCCCCCCTCCCCCATATCCCCCTCCCCCATATCCCCCACCCCATATACCCCCTCCCCATATCTTCCCTCCCCCATATCCCCCCTCCCCCATATCCCCCCTCCCCATATCCCCCCTCCCCCATATCCCCCATATCCGCCCTCCCCCATATCCCCCCTCCCCCATATCCTCCTCCCCCATATCCCCCCTCCCCATATCCCCCTCCCCATATCCCCCCTCCCCATATCGGCCCTCCCCATATCCCCCCTCCCCCATATCCCCCCTCCCCCATATCCCCCATATCCCCCCTCCCCATATCCCCCCTCCCCATATCCCCCCTCCCCATATCCCCCCTCCCCCATATCCCCCTCCCCATACCCCCTTCCGCCATATCCCCCCTCCCCCATATCCCCCATATCCCCAAGTGAATCCAGCCCTAACCTTAACCTCTGCAATGCACGCGCAACCGATGGCGTGCATTTATATACCTGCCTAACACTGTTTCCTTTTACCCCTGCCACCACCCCCACCCACCTCCCCGCCACAGGAGAAGCGCGCACACAACAATAGGGAGCATGTGAGGACTGGAGGAGGCCCCGCTGATGAGAGGCCACTGACCGAACACGAGGAAAGGACCCTGGAACTGGCTGGCGGACCTGACGACCGGGAGGTTCCTGATGCAGAGGTCGGGGGCGTACTAGCAAGTGAGCCACCGACAGCCCGTCCCCACATCCCCCCTCCCCCATATCCCCCCTTCCCCCATATCACCTGATCACTGCCTGCGTGTCTAACCATGCATGCTTCATTGTGTATCGCAGGAGAAAACGTCGAGGCACCCATCCCCACAGGTGCAGACCGCCCGCAGGATGCCCCTCGGAGGCCACGGGAGACGGAGAGACCCGGACCCTCCGGCATGCGATGCCTGCAGGATGCCCCTCGGAGGCCACGGGAGACGGAGAGACCCGGACCCTCTGGCATGCGATGCCCGCAGGATGCCCCTCGCACTCCACGGGAGACGGAGAGACCCGGACCCTCCGGCATGCGACGCCCGCAGGATGCCCCTCGCACTCCACGGGAGACGGAGAGACCTGGAGCAACAGGGAGACGTCACCCCTGTCGCGTGTGGGAGCGACGAGGCAGGCGTGTGCCACCCAGCGATGAGGGGGGCAGCCACAGGCCCCCGTCACATCCGAGCCAGGACACCACTACCCAGGACACCACTACCCAGGACACCATTACCCAGGACACCCCTACCCAGGACACCACTACCCAGGACACCCCTACCCGGGACAGCACTGCCCAGGACACCCCTACCCGGGACAGCACTACCCAGGAAGACGAAATACCGGACAGTGACTCAGAGTGGATGGGTGGAGACGAACCCCCACCCCCAAAGTGCCATGGACTCAGAGTGGGACGAAGAGCACGACACAACGTCACTGCTGTCACCAACACCCTCCACCATCGCAGAAACACTCACCTCGGTTGAGCACTTTAGTGATGAGGCGTCTGGTAAACTCACTGGTGCGCACAACACAGCCGTCCCGGTACAGCAGGTGGAGGTAGGAGCAGCAGAGGGGCCGGGCGGTCGGAGGGCAGCCCCGCCCAAGCGAACATCTGCCGCCCAGATGGATCCCGGGTTCCTGGAGTTTCCACACCCACACATAGATCCAATGCAACCACCGACCCGGAGACGAGCGAAGAGGGTGACGGCCGGCTTGCGGCGGCTGCAGTCGCAGGTGGAGGAGTCCACCCGCGTCCAGGAGCTGGGAGTGGTGCCGGTCATGCGTGCCACCCAGGCTGACACCGCACGGGTGGCGTCCGCGGTGGAGGCAACGGGTGCGACGGTGTCAGACATGGGGAACGGTTTGCGAGGCCTGGGGCTTTCCGTGCAGGTGGCGTCTGTGGCCCAGGACATGGCTGCCCTCTCACAGGAGGCCATGAGCCAGTGCCAGCGCCAGATGGCAGAGGCGCTCAACGCCATGGCCCAGTCTCAGCAGTCCATAGCCCAGTCTCTGCAGGCCATGGCCCAGTCTCAGCAGGCCATGGCCCAGTCTCTGCAGGCCATCGCTGAGGGCATCGGCGCCAGTGGCCATGTGCGAGCCGGCGTCGCACTGTCACAGACAGGGTTTGCCAACCCCCTGGGCTCCATGGCTGCAAACCTGCAGACCCCTGTCGATACCAGCATGGGCCTCCAGGACTGGCAGCGCCAGATGTCGGGGGGGGCATCGGATGGCCAGTCCGTTCGCATCCCCCACCCATGTAGAGGCCTGGGGGCCATCGGGCACCCCGAGGGAGGAGGAGATGGTGTGGTCCGTCCCGACTCCCCCTGTAGGGGAGGTCCCGGAACACCGCGACACCTCGGACTCCCCCCTTCCGTCCCAGGTGCATCGGGTGGGCAACGGGCAGGACAGGCTGGCAGCTCGCCACTCCAGTCGCCCAGGCCACAGCCTGGCCCATCTAGGCCAGGACGCCCCAGGAAACGGCCGCCAAAGGGATCCAGTGTCAGAGGGCAGGAATCACAGGAGTCCACCTCCAGTTCTGCTGTACCGTCTGGGGAACAACGTAGACGTAGTCAAAGGGCCCGTAAGGCCAAACAATTAGACACTGAGTAAGTTGGCACGGGTGCAGGGCACAGATGAGTTTTAGGGGCTAGGGCACGTGCATGAACTCTTCTGGTTATTAAAGTCAATGTTACACCTACAGAAGCTGCCTTTGTGCTCTGTCCAAAGCGTGCGGGGGTGTCACGTACGTTGAACGCAAGTGTGTGTGTGAGGGGTGGTCTTACCTCAGCCCCAGGTGAGTTTGCCCCCTTCCCCCTGGGCCGCCATCAACATCCCCCCGGGCAGAGGACGGGACCGTGCGCTGCAGTGTCACAGCCGCATGCAGGGATGGTCCGGGTGGATGGTGGTACTGAGGCCATGGGTCAGACATAGTCCAACGATGTGGAGCCAGGAGCTCACCGCAGGGCGGGTTGTCATCATCCTCCATGGCCTGCAATAGACACGCGTCCACCCGCAACTGTGTGAGCCCGGCCGTTGTGCCGCAGGTGGATCGGCAATGGGGGGGGGGGGTGCATGCGTGTGGGGTGGGTGGGGTTGGGGAGGGGGGTGAGGGTGCTGGGTGGGTGGATGGGTGGGGGGTGTGGGTGGTCGGCTGTTGCCATGGTGTGCGGTCTGTGGCCATACTACCCGATTCCCACGCCCATCTAGTCAGAGAAGCGGGCGGCTATCATTCTGTCCCGTGCCCGCTGGGCCAGCCGGTAACGGTGGACAGCCACCCGCCTGTGTCTACCCCGTCTGCCCTGACCATTGCCCCCATCCCCCTCATCTGGGAGGACTGCGCCTCTTCCTGCTGCTCCTCCACTCCGCCCTCCTCTGCCTGCGGCACATCGCCCCTCTGTTTGGCTATGTTGTGCAGGACGCAGCACACCACAATGATGCGGCCGACCCTATCTGACCGATACTGGAGGGCGCCCCCAGAGAGGTCCAGGCACCTGAAACGCATCTTCAGCACGCCAAAGCACCTCTCTATCACTCCCCTTGTCGCTACATGGGCATCATTGTAGCGGTTCTCCGCCTCATTGCGTGGCCTCCGTACAGGCGTCATCAGTCATGATCGCAATGGGTAGCCCCTGTCGCCCAGCAACCAGCCCCTCAGCCGGGGATGGCGTCCCTCGTACATGCCGGGGATGGATGACTGCGACAACACGTATGAGTTGTGTACACTGCCTGGGTAACGGGCGCAGATGTGCAGGATCATCATGCAGTGGTCGCAGACCACCTGTATGTTCATTGAATAGGTCCCCTTCCAATTGGTGAACACGGCCCTGTGATCTGCAGGTGGCCGTACGGCGACGTGCATTCCATCGATCGCGCCCTGGACCATGGGGAACCCGGCCACGGCAGAGAAGCCCACGGCCCGGGCATCTTGGCTGGCCCGGTCCACGGGGAAGCGGATGTAGCGGTGCGCCATGGCATAAAGGGCATCTGTCACTGCCCGGATGCACCGATGCACCGATATCTGCGATATGCCGGACAGGTCCCCACTCGGTGCCTGGAATGACCCCGTTGCATTAAGGTTCAGGGCAACCGTAACCTTGACAGACACGGGGAGAGGGTGTCCCCCGCCAGTGCCACGCGGTGACAGGTGTGCCAGCAGGTGGCAGATGTGTGCCACGGTTTCCCGGCTCATCCGGAGTCTCCTCCTGCATTCACAGTCCGTGAGGTCCTGGTATGACTGCCGGGGCCGGTACACACGGGGCGCCCTCGGGTGCCTCCATTGCCGTGGGGTCGCAACGTCCTCCTCCCCCTCCTCGTCCTTTCGGTCATGTGTCCCTCCAGCCTGGGCGGCTGCCGCCTGCCCCTCTGTGGCAGCCTGCGCCGCCTCTCTGGCACGCTCCTCCTCCTCCTCCTCATCCAGGGCAACATGGTCATTAGCGGCTGCCACGGCGGCCAACATCGCTGGATGATCGGAAAACATGATGGCCTGGTTTGGGGGGGGGGGGGGGGGGGGGAAACGACGACATGTCATCATTGCCCATATCCCCTCCTTCCCCCCAGCTAGGTGGCGTGGACCGTATGGGTCCAACTGTTGGAGGCTGGCACCTGGCCAGGTGGACCAACTCACTTGCCCCCCCCCATCCCCCTCCCCGGCACGGGCCCCCCTCCCATCCCCCTCCCCGGCACGGACCCCCCATCCTCCTCCCCGGCACGGACCCCCCATCCCCCTCCCCGGCACGGACCCCCCATCCTCCTCCCCGGCACGGACCACAACCTCCTCCCCGGCACGGACCCCCCCAACCTCCTCCCCGGCACGGACCCCCCTAACCTCCTCCCCTGCACGGACCCCCCCGATCCTCCTCCCAGGCACGGACCGCCCCCATCCCCCTCCCCGGCACGGACCCCCCCCATTCCCCTCCCCGGCACGGACCCCCCATTCTCCTCCCCGGCACGGACCCGCCATCCCCCTCCCAGGCACGGACCTTTCCATCCTCCTCCCCGGCACGGACCCCAACCTCTTCCCCGGCACGGAACCCCATCCTCCTCCCCGGCACGGACCCCCCCCATCCCCCTCCCCGGCACGGACCCCCCCCAACCTCCTCCCCGGCACGGACCCCACATCCCCCTCCCCGGCACGGACCCCCCCCTACCCTCCTCCCCGGCATGGACCCCAACCTCCTCCCCGGCACGGACCCCCCATCCCCCTCCCCGGCACGGACCCCAACCTCCTCCCCGGCACGGACCCCAACCTCCTCCCCGGCACGGAACCCCATCCTCCTCCCCGGCACGGACCCCCCCCATCCCCCTCCCCGGCACGGAACCCCCCAACCTCCTCCCCGGCACGGACCCCCCATCCCCCTCCCCGGCACGGACCCCCCCCTACCCTCCTCCCCGGCATGGACCCCAACCTCCTCCCCGGCACGGACCCCCCATCCCCCTCCCCGGCACGGACCCCAACCTCCTCCCCGGCACGGACCCCCCCATCCTCCTCCCCGGCAGGGACCCCCCCTCCCCCCACTCCCCCGGAGCCCAGCCCACTCTAACCACCCCCACCCCCCCCCTGCCGCACACACACACACACAACCCTACACACACCTTTCCCCACACATTCAGACTGCGGCCACGCCATCGCCTGCCCAGCGGCCAACCCCCCAGGCCGTCACCCACCTCCACGCTGGTCGGCGTGAACCTGGAGCACAGGTTCACGCCGATGAAAAGGAGGTTTGATTTACGTCGACGTGAACGGTCATCACGTCGACAGGACTTCGGCCCATCCGGAAGGGAGAATATCGGCAGGCCGAAAATCGGCTGCCTTGCGCAGACCCATGCCATTCTCCGACGTCAGCGGCGCCATTAACGCCCCGCCGACTTTTCTCCCTTCGGAGACTTCGACAACTGGCGGGGGCGGGATTCACGGCGGCCAACGGCCATTCTCCGACCCTCTGGGGGGTCGGAGAATGACGCCCCAGAAGTGCGGATTTATGCTGATAATTGGACAATATTCAGTACTACTTGTGATTCCTCGGATAACGAAACAGTCAGTGCCCATGTGCAGCAGATCCGAGACAACCATTGAACTTGGGCCAACAACATCTTCAGGAAAAATTCTATTCACTTCCTCTTTCCATTCAATTTTATCAGCTGAATGCTCTACCATCTTGGGGTCATGACAGACCAAAAATCTAACTGGTCCAGTCACATAAATAGGTCAAAGACTGATTATTTAAAGCCCTTCCACCATCTACTAGACATAAGTCAGGAGTGTAATGGAATATTTGCCTGAATGAATGCAGCTCCAATGACACTCAAACAGTTCAACCCAACCAGGACAAAGTAGCCACTTATCAGAATCTCATCTACTACTCTAAGCATTCACTCCCTCCACTATCAATGCATTGTTCCTGCAGTGTGTACCTTTTACCTTATGCACTACAGTCTACTTGCCCAAGGATTCTTTGACAGCACCTCCCTGAACTCTACCGTCCAGAAAGACCAGAGCAATAGGCGCAAAGAAACACTTCCGTGTCCAAACACCTCTCTAAGTCACGCATTATTCCAAATTAGAAGTATATCACTGTTGCTTCATGATTACTGGATAAAAATCCTGGAATTCCCTCCCTAATATCACGGTGAGTATACCCTCATCAGAAAGACTGAAACAGTTCAAGTAAGAGGCTTGCCACCACCTTCTCAAGGGCAATTAGGATGTGCTTTCAATGCTGGCCTTGCAAGTGACAGCCACGCGCTGTGAATGCACAAAAACATTACTGCAGCAATGTGTGTTTATTTCCTTGGAAAATACCTTTCGTCCGAGAGAAGGCAATTGGAACTAGATCAATCATTAATTTTAAATTTGAGATGGGTCGACTTTTCTGAGCCAAAACTGTTAAGGGCAGCTCGGGGAGGCACATGGCATAGTGGTTAGCACTGCTGCCTCACAGCGCCAGGGATCCGGGAGCAATTCCAGCCCTGGTGACTGTCTGTGCGGAGCCTGCACGTTCTCCCTGTGTCTGCATGGATTTCCTCCGGGCGCTCCGGTTTCCTTCCACAGTAGTAAAATATGCAGGTTAAGTGGATTATCCATGCCAAGTTGCCCCTTAGTGTCTAAAAGGATAGGTGCGGTTGCTGGGTTATGGGAATGGATGGGTGGGGCGGGGGGGGGGTGCAGGTAGGGTTCTCTTTTGGAGGGTTGGTTGCAGACTTGATGGGTCAAATGACCTCCATTTGCACTGTAGGGATTCTATGATACGAGTCAAAGACGGGTATAATCGGAATGGCAGAACAGATTCAAGGGTCAAATGGCTTGCTCCAGTTCTAATGTCCCAGGCTCCTATATTCAAGGATACTGTGATCTCTGGGAATTTCCCAGTCATGGAAAGACTTCAGAGTAATGCTCATGACCATGGTTTTACACATCCTGTCAGATATGTACATTACACTCACTTCAGTACAATGCCCACCTCTGATTTTTGCATTGTACTATCAGCTATAATATAACCTGGTTATTTTTCGTCCCTGGCTGCAATATTTGAGTGATCATTATACATGAACCCATAAATCTCTTTGGACCTCCACTATTCTTAACTTTTCAATTTATATAAAATAGTCAGAATAACCACTTGGAAAAAGAGAGGAAATAATAAAAGACTCGGAATATGAGTTCTGAAAAAAAGACCATGGCCTGAATTTTCACAACAGTGGAGAGCCTCTCCGTCATTGCAAAAATGGAAGAAGAGGCTGAAATATGGTGGACCCACACCCAAAACAAGCACCTACCATTTTCATTGGGGCAGGATTTTCAGATCCACGTTTTGTGGATGCAGCTGCCCCATATAAAACAGAAGCTGCCTCCAATCATGTCTGATTTTCCTTAACCAGGATTTGGAAACATGGACCGGGATTCTCCAAAATCCTGGCTAGGTGTTGACGCCGGCGTAAACACCGGAGTGTTTCACGCTGGCGTCAACGGGCCTCTTGGCCCAGCGATTCAGTGGCCCGCAGGGGGCTTAGGTTGAAACGGAGGATGTGAGGCGTCGGTGGTGGAGCATAGGTTGGCATAGAATCCATCAGGGACCATGGAAGTGAGTAGAGGACAGGAGGTGTGTTGGCATGGGTGAGGTATTGAGAGGGTGGAGGTGTGAGAAGTGAGGTTTGGTGGGCTATTTTTTTGTTTTCATGCTTTTTAATAAATCTTTGACAAAAGCCTTTCGCCTAGCTTGCTTCCGCACCCAACTTTCATTATGAGCCATGCGTCCCAACTCCCAGAGAACCCCGCCACCCTCAAATAAAAGTCCCAACTCTCAGAGAAACCCGTCACCCTCGAACAAAAGCCCCATCTCCCAGAGAGCCCCATCACACTCGATTAAGGCCTCAACTCCCAGAGCATTTTCTGCTGGGTCGGGGTTTGCACTCCAGAACCAGGAGTGGAAATTCAGATCCATGTGGTGTAAACCTGCTTTTTTCAGACAAGAACTTGGTTGCTGAGTGAAAGCAGCCCAATCGACAGAGTATGCTTGGAATTAAAAATAAACTTCTGACTAGCAACCGTACAACAGGTTACTTTAGAATGCAGAGTCTTGTGGGACTAGGAGACAGAGTCTGAATTGAATGAATAATTAGTTGTACCCTTGTAGGCCAATGATTGTTAGTGATGGTAGCTGTTCTGGATGAAGACCAGTTACCAGTAGAATCCTGCAAAGATTAGTATTAAGACCCCTACTCTTCACTGTCTATAATGAAGTGGATTAAAGTTTGGAGGAACTGTATGCAAGTTTATAGATGATGCAAATGTTTGTGCTTGGTTTGTGATGTGAAGGAAATAACTGTGATCTAATTTTGCTATGATAAAGGAATGGGACTGCATCTGGCAGATGACATTTAGCATGGATAAATGTATTGTTTACCCTTGGGTAAGGTTAAACCCAAGCATGTGTATATCATTTAGGGATCAAAGCTAAAGCCTATTGAGTGGGAAAGAGATCTAGGGTCGATACACGATCAATTATTGCGAAAGCGAGATTAGAGAATAATCGAAGGCTTTATTAGGCAAGATGTGTTCCCCAGCAGCTCCTTACAGAAAATGGCTGCAGCCGGGGATGAACACCTCTTTATACCGTCTACTGGGCGGAGCCAGCAGACAGGGATTTACCCACGTATCTCTAATACAGTAGTAACTCCAACACAGGTACCATAATACATATAATACGGTCTACCACATTCACTCCCTGTTGAAAAAAGGAGTCCGGCGGGGGTAGTGGAAAAGCCTTTAACAGTAACAATAACAACCACTGTAACAATTACAAAGAAGAAATCAATCGATCGGGGCCTTGATGGTCCTCTGCAACCGTTGCAGTCTCGGTGGTGATGCAGGCGCCGACTCAGGTATTTTCAACTCCAGGAGCGTGCAGTCCTCTGCTTCGTTACCTCCGGGTGGAACCAGTGGGAGGACGGATTCTCCTGGGACGGGGGCTGCGGTGAGGTGCGCTGGTGGGAAGTGGGTGGAGCAGAGAAGAATGGTTCGGGTGGAGGGGTTGGTGAGGGGGCCATGGGTGGGGATCCAGCGGGTGCCAGATCCCGGAAGGAGACCGTGTCCTGGCGTCCATCGGGGCATGCCACATAGGCGTACTGCGGGTTAGCATGAAAAAGGTGGACCCTCTCGACCAACGGGTCAGACTTATGGGTCTGCGCATGTCTCCGGAGCAGGACGGGTCCAGGAGCTGCCAGCCATGTTGGGAGTGATGTCCCGGAGGTGGACGTCCTGGGAAAAACAAGAAGACGTTCATAGGGGGTTTCATTAGTTGTGGTACACAGGAGTGACCATATGGAATGGAGTCCATCGAGGAGGACCTCCTGCCAGCGGGAGACCGGGAGATTTCTAGACCGTAGGGCCAGCAGAATGGCCTTCCAGACCGTCCCGTTCTCCCTCTCCACCTGCCCGTTTCCCTGGGGGTTGCAGCTGATCGTCCTGCTTGAGGCAATGCCCTTGCTGAGCAGGAATTGACACAGCTCGTCATTCATAAAGGAGGACCCCCTATCGCTGTGTACGTAGGTGGGGAAACCGAACAGTGTGAATGTACTGTGGAGGGCTTTAATGACGGTTGCAGCAGTCATGTCGGTACAGGGGATTGCGAAGGGGAACCGGGAGAACTCATCGACCACGTTCAGAAAGTACGTGTTGCGGTCGGTGGAGGGGAGGGGCCCTTTGAAGTCCATACTGAGGCGCTCAAAGGGGCGGGAGGCCTTCACCAGATGTGCTTTATCTGGCAGTTTCTGGTGACGGTCCTGAACTCCTATATGGAGTAGGGCAGGTTGCGGGTTTTGATGAAGTGGAAGAACTGGGTGACCCCCGGGTGCAGAGGTCATCGTGTAGGGCCCTGAGTCGGTCCACTTGTGCGCTGGCACATGTACCGCGGGATAGGGCGTCAGGAGGCTTGTAGGCGGAGAGCTCGATCCTCCACCTCAGGATCTTATCGTTTCTTATGTTGCCCCATTGCGTATTACTAAACATGAATGCAACCGACTGTTGGTCAGTGAGGAGCGTGAATCTCCTGCCGGCCAGGTAATGCCTCCAATGCCGCACAGGTTCTGCAATGGCCTGGGCCTCCTTTTTGACAGAGGAGTGTCGGATTTCAGAGGCATGGAGGGTGCGGGAAAAGAAAGCCACCGGCCTGCCCTCCTGGTTGAGGGTGGCCGCCAGAGCTGCGTCCGATGCGCGCTCTTGACCTGGAAGGGGAGGGACTCATCGAAAGTGTGCAACGTAGCCGTTGCGATATCCGCCTTGATGCGTGTGGTAAACCACTGTGTTCTGATATTAGAGGTTGTACGGTAGAATCTGCACTACAGGTTCATCTGGGCCCTTGCATGCTAGCTCCGACCAGGAGCCGGGTTATAAATATGCGTGGCCTCCAGCTCGCAGCCATTTCATCAGCAATGGGCGCCACCATTTTCTCCCCCGCACAACACATGCGTTTCATGGGCGCCGACATTTTGCTCCACCCCCGCAACGTGCGTTCCATGAGCACTGCCATTTTAAAATCCCCAGGACTTCCGGCGTACGCCATCTTGTCCACCCCACAGCACATGGATACCAACGGCGTTTTAGGACCCCAACTCAATTGCCGCCTCATTACCCGACGATCAACCACGGCTCGCATCCATGGAAATCGACCAGTCCCGACCACATACTCTGTCCAACGCATCCACCAGCGTGAAAGTCAACGGTCATGTGACCTCTTGCCTACTGGACTCCGGGAGCACCGGGAGCTTTGTACACCCGAATACGGTAAGGCGCTGCTCCCTTAAGGTACACACTACCAATCAAAGTATCTCCTTGGCCTCCGGATCCCACCGCGTAGCGATCCGGGGGTACTGCACGGTAACGCTCACAGTCCAAGGCGTAGAGTTCCATGGCTTTCGCCTCTTCGTCCTCCCTAACCTCTGCGCTGCACTTATCCTCAGCCTGGACTTCCAGTTCAACCTCCAGAGCCTGACCTTTAAATTCGGCAGACCCTTACCACCCCTCACTGTGTGCGGCCTCACGACTCTCAAGGTCGACCCTCCTTCCCTCTTTGCCAATCTAACCCCAGATTGCAAACCCGTCGCCACCAGGTGCAGACGGTACAGCACCCAGGATTATGCCTTCATCACGTCCGAGGTCCAGCGGTTGCTTCGGGAGGGAGTCATCGAGGCCAACAACAGCCCCTGGAGAGCTCAAGTGGTAGTGGTTAAGTCTGGGGAGAAAAACCGAATGGTCGTGGACTACAGCGAGACCATCAACAGGTACACACAGCTCGACACATGCCCCCTCCCACGCATATCTGACTTGGTTAACCAGATTACACAGTACCGGGTCTTCTCAACGGTGGACCTGAAATCCGCTTACCACCAGCTCCCCATCCGTAAATCGGACCGGCCATATAGCGCCTTCGAGGCAGACGGCCGGCTATATCACTTCCTTAGGGTCCCCTTCGGCGTCATCAATGGGGTTTTGGTCTTCCAAAGGGAGATGGACCGAATGGTCGACCAGTACGGCTTGCGGGCCACATTTCCGTATCTAGACAATGTGACCATCTGCGGCCATGATCAGCAGGACCACGACGCCAACCTCGCTAAATTTCTCCGCACCGCCACTCTCCTCAACCTCACGTATAACAAGGAGAAGTGTGTGTTTCGTACAAACCGCTTAGCCATCCTCAGCTACATAGGCCAGAACGGAGTTCTGGGGCCCGATCCCGACTGCATGCACCCCCTCATGGAGCTCCCACTGCCCCAAGGCCCTCAAACGCTGCCTGGGGTTCTTCTCATATTACGCACAGTGGGTCCCAAAGTATGCGGACAAGGCCCGCCCACTCATACAGTCCACTCATTACCCACTGACGGCTGAGGCCCAACAGGGTTTCGCCTGGATTGGAGCTGATATTGCCAAAGCTGGAATGCACGCGATAGACAAAACACTTCCTTTCCAAGTAGAAAGCGACGCATCGGACGTTGCCCATGCTGCCACCCTCAACCAGGCAGTCAGGCCCGTGGCATTCTTTTCCCGCACCCTCCATGCCTCTGAAATTCGGCACTCATCTGTCGAAAAGGAGGCCCAGGCTATCGTTGAGGCTGTGCGACATTGGAGGCATTACCTGGCTGGCAGGAGATTCACTCTCCTCACTGACCAATGGTCGGTAGCCTTCATGTTCAACAACACACAGCGGGGCAAGATCAAAAATGATAAAATCTTGCGGTGGAGAATCGAGCTTTCCACCTATAATTAAGAGATTAAGTATTGCCCTGGCAAACTCAACGAGCCCCCAGACGCCCTATCCCGAGGTACATGTGCCAGGACTCCGGGTCCTGCACGACAGCCTTTGTCACCCAGGGGTCACTCGGTTGTACCACTTCATTAAGGCACAAAATCTGCCCTACTCCGTTGAGGAAGTAAGGACAATCACTAAGGACTGCCAGGTCTGTGCGGAATGTAAGCCGCACTTCTACCGGCCGGGCCGCGTGCACCTGGTGAAGGCCTCCCGCCCCTTTGAACGCCTCAGCGTGGATTTCAGCCCCCTCCCCTCCTCCGACCGACACACGTATTTCCTCAGTGTGATCGATGAATACTCCCGTTTTCCCTTCGCCATCCCATGCCCCGACATGACGTCTGCCACCATCATTAAAGCCCTTAATTCTATCTTCACTCTGTTCGGCTTCCCCGCCTACATCTACAGTGACAGGGGACCCTCATTCATGAGTGATGAGCTACGTCAGTTCCTGCTCATCAGGGGTATCGCCTCCAGCAGAACGGCGAGCTACAACCCCCGAGGAAACGGACAGGTAGAAAGGGAGAATGGGATGGTATGGAGGGCCGTCCAGCTGGCCCTACGGTCCAGAAATCCCCCAGCCTCCCGCTGGCAAGAGGTCCTCCCTGATGCACTACATTCCATTCGCTCATTACTCTGCACTGCTACTAACAGTACAGCGCATGAACGTCTTTTTACCTTCCCCAGGAAGTCCACATCTGGGGTATCGCTCCCAACTTGGCTCACTGCTCCGGGAACCGTGCTTCTCCGTAAACATGTGCGGCTCCACAAGGCAGATCCGTTGGTGGAAAGGGTGCAATTGCTCCACGCAAACCCACAGTATGCCCACAGTTCCCCGACGGCCGCCAGTATACAGTCTCCCTCAGGGACCTGGCACCAGCAGGTTGCACCCCCACACCACCCCCGTCGCCCCCGGCGCCATCCTCCCCTCCCCCGTCGCCCCCATCACCCCCCCTAGGACCGTCCATCCTCCCCCTGCCCACCCCCATTGATGAAGAGGATTTTGGCACGCTCCCGGAGTCAACTTCGACCACAACAGCACCAACATCGCCGTCTCCACTTCGTCGATCTCAAAGGACCATCAAGGCGCCGGACCGGCTGAATCTCTGACCGGCCCGGCGGATGACCAGGGACATTTTTTTTACTGCTCTGCAAATATTAAAAATTGCTAATTGTATATAGTTATCCACCACCCCCGCCGGACTCAATTTTAACAGGGGGTGAATGTGGTAAACCACTGTGTTCTGATATTAAAGGCTGTACGGTAGAACCTGCACTACAGGTTCACCTGCTAGCTCCGCCCAGGAGCCGGGTTATAAATATGCGTGGCCTCCCGCTCGCAGCCATTTATTTCGTCAGCTGCTGTGGGAGGCCACACATCTGATAGTAATAAAGGCTCAGTTTGGATTCAACTTTGTCTCCAGTCAAATTGATTATGCCTCAATGAGGTTGAAGGCCTGGCGGGCCTCAGCCGACAGGGGAAAAACTGTGGATTGGATTAGTGGGCGGGCCTTTTCCGCGTAATTGGGGACCCACTGGGGATAATAAGAGAAAACCCCCAGGCATCGTTTCAGGGCCTTGGGGCAGTGGGGAAGAGGGAACTCCATAAGGGGGCGCATGCAGTTGGGGTCGAGCCCTATTACACCATTCTGCACTACGTAGCCAAGGATGGCTAGGCGATCGGTGCTGAACACGCATTTCTCCTTGTTATAAGTGGGGTTAAGGAGTTTGGCGGTATGGAGGAATTTGCAGAGGTTGGCGTTGTGGTCCTGCTGACCGTGGCCGCAGATGTTATCTAGGTACGGGAAGGTGGCCCGCAATCCGTACCGGTCAACCATTCGGTCCATCTCCCGTTGGAAGACCGAGACCCCATTTGTGACACCGAAGGGGACCGACCCTAAGGAATGGAAAGAGCCGGCCATCTGCTTCGAAAGCAGTGTATTGGTGGTCGTCCGGGCGGATGGGGAGCTGGTGGTAGGCAGACTTTAGGTCCACTGTGGAGAAGACCCGGTACTGTGCAATCTGATTGACCATGTCAGATATGCGTGGGAGGGGTTACGCGTCGAGCTGCGTGTACCGGTTGATGGTCTGACTGTAGTCAATGACCATCCTGTGCTTCTCCCCAGTCTTTACAACTAGCACTTGGGCTCTCCAGGGGCTGTTGCTCGCCTCGATGATGCCTTCTTTCAGCAGCCGTTGGACTTCCGAACTAATGAAGCTCCTGTCCTGGATACTGTACCATCTGCTCTTGGTAGCGACGGGTTTGTGATCCGGGGTGAGATTTGCAAACAGGGAAGGCGGGTCGACCTTAAGGGTCGTGAGGCTGCAGGCGCCAAATTTAAAAGTCAGGCTCTGGAGGTGGCACTGGAAGTCCAGGCCCAGGAGTGCGGCAGCGCAGAGGTGGGGGAGGACGTAGAGCCGGAAGTTGTTAAACTCTACGCCCTGGATAGTGAGGTTCGCAATGCAGTACCCCCGGATTTCCACAGAATGAGATCCGGAGGCCAGGGAGACTTTCTGCTTAACGGGGTGTACCGTGAGGGAGCAGCGCCTTACCATGGTGGGGTGAACAAAGCTCTCCGTGCTCCCGGAGTCAAAAAGGCAGGACATCTTGTGCCCGTTGAGTTCCACCGTCGTCGTCGCGGTCGTGTGGTTCTGTGGCCGAGACTGGTCCAGGGTAATGGAGGCAAGATGCGGCAGATGCTGGGAGGCCCTGGGTTGAACAGCGGTGAAGGAGGTCTCAGCAGGCGATAAACGGCCAGTCGGGTCGGGGTCCTGCGGCGCCGTCCAAGTTGGCCGCCCCCATGGGTCGCACATGGCAGTCGGTGGACATGATGGCGGCACCCACGGGCCGCACGTGGCCTGCGGAGTCCAAGATGCCGGCGCCCACGGGTTGCACATGGCTTGCGAGGGGGAGAATGAGGGCGATACCGGGTCGCCCGCGGGGTGTGCGGAGACAGTGGCGGCCGACTGGGCCTGACATACCGCCACAAAGTGCCCCTTCTTACCGCAGCCTTTGCACGTCGCTGATCGGGCCGGGCAGCATTGCCGGGAGTGTTTGGTCTGCCCACAAAAGTAGCATCTGGGTCCCCCAGGGTTGACCGGCTGCCATGCGGCGCAGGCTTGTGGAGGATGAGGTCGGGTTGGAAGCAGGTGGAGTCCACGCTGTCCAAGGGGGTGTCGCGCTGCCGGGGGCGTATGCCTGGGCGTTACGGGAGGCCAACTCTAAATAGTTCACGAGTTTCCTAGCCTCCTTAAGATCTAGTGTATCTCCTTCTAACAGCCGCTGACGGATCTGTGTGGACAGCCTGCCTGTGACGAAGGCGTCCCAAATTAAGAATTCAGTGTGCTCGGTAGCCGAAACTTGCCGACAGTCGCAGTTCCAATTGAGGGCTACCAGGGCATGGTAGAAGTCGTCCAGGGATTTCCCCGGGATTTGGCGTCTGGTGGCCAGTGGATGTCTAGCATATACTTGGTTCACCAGGCGAATATAATGCCCTTTCAGCTGTGCCATCGCTTCAGTGTAGTTAGGCGCGTCCCTGATGAGTGGAAAGATTTCGGGACTAGCCTCGAGTAGAGGATCTATGACTTTTGGTCCTCCGTGGGTGGGTCTGTGGACATCCTGATGTAGCTCTGGAAGCAAGCCAGCCAGTGATCAAAGGTGGCCGAAGCGTTTGCCGCGTGGGCGCTCAGTTGCAGATGGTCCGGCTTGATGCGGAGCTCCATCTTTCAATATCTTGTCTAATAAATTGATGCATGATCAATTATTGCGAAAGCGAGATTAGAGAATAATCAATGGCTTTATTAGACAGGATATGTTCCCCAGCAGCTCGTAACAGAAAATGGCTGCAGCCAGGGATGAACACCTCTTCATACCGTCCACTGGGCGGAACCAGCAGACAGGGATTTACCCACGTATCTCTAATACAGTAATACCTCCAACACAGGTACCGTAATACATATAATACGGTCCACCACATGTGTTACAGCACATGATGTTTTACAGGTTCACAAACAACGAGATGAAGCTTCAGCAAAATCAAATAGACTATTAGGATGTATTGTTATAATAAAAGCAAAAGTCTATAGATGTTGGAATCTGAAACAAAAACAGAGAATGCTGGAGGAACTCAACAGATCCAGCAGCATCCGGAGGGAGAGAAAATAGATTCAACGGGAATAGAGAATCCCAATGGCCGAAGAATTCCGGCCAAAATGTATGGGATATTAAAAAAAGGGGTTAAGGTGGAGGAGAAAGGTCACAGTCTCGTTGTTGAACTCAGTGTTGAGTCTGGAGGGCTGCAACGTGCCTAATTGGAATGATGCATTGCTAGAATGATCCAAAACATCGGCCATCATAGGTTGTACTGCACACCAGTGTTAAGCCTCCTCAATTTGTTTCTCTAACAAATGACTTTCTCAATTTAGAATTTAGAATGAGCTGCCTCTACAATTGGCACTGTATTACCAGTTCCTGCTACTAACAACCTGGGACCAGTCCAGCTCACTTGGCTAGGCAGTTGCTTCTTGATGTAGAGCAAGGCCAGCAGCATGGGTTCATTTCCCACTGAGGTTATTCATGAAGGCCAGCCTGCTCAACCTTTCCCCTCAAAACTCCAAAACCTAAGACTTGGCTCCTCACTCTGCAACTGGATCCTCAACTTTCTAGCCCACAGACCACAATCAGTAAGAATAAACAACACTTTCTCCACAATAGTCCTCAATACCGGGGCCCCGCAAGGCTGCGTACTTAGCTTCTTACTATACTCCCTGTGCACACACGACTGCATGGCAAAATTTGGTTCCAACTCCATCTATAAGTTTGCCGACGACACAACATTAATGGGTCGGATTTCGAACAACAACGAGTCAGAATACAGGAGGGAGATCCGAGTGGAGTGGTGCAACAACAACAATCTATCCCTCAATGCCAGCAAAACTAAAGAGCTGGTCATTGACTTCAGAAAGCAAAGTACTGTACACACACCTGTCTGCATCAACAGGGCCTAGGTGGAAATGGTTAACAGCTTCAAATTCCTAGGGGTGCACATCACCAAAAATCTGTCCTGGTCCACCCACGTTGACGCTATCACCAAGAAAGCACAACAGCGCCTATACTTCCTCAGGAAACTAAGGAAATTTGGCATGTCCACACTGACTCTCACCAACCTTTACAGATGCACCATAGAAAGCATCCTGTCTGACTGCATCACAGCCTGGTATGGCAACTGCTCGGCCCAAGACCGCAAGAAACTTCAGAGAGTCGTGAACACAGCCCAGTCCATCACACAAACCTGCCTTCCATCCATTGACTCCATCTACACCTCCCGCTACCTGGGGAAAGCGGGCAGCATAATCAAAGACCCTTCCCCCCGGCTTACTCACTCTTCCAACTTCTTCCATCGGGCAGGAGATACAAAAGTCTGATACACGCACAAACAGACTCAAAAACATCTTCTTCCCCACTGTCACCAGACTCCTATGGACTGACCTGATTCATACTATACTCCTGTATGCTTCACCCAATGCCGGTGTCTATGTATTTACATTGTGTTGCCCTATTATGTATTTTATTTTTATTTTTTTGTATTTTCATGTACTAAATGATCTGTTTGAGCTGCTCGTAGAAAAATACTTTTCACCGTACCTCAGTACATGTGACAATAAACAGATCCAATCACCTGAGGTGTGGTGATCCATAGATCAAATCACCACCAGTCAGCTTTCCCCCTTAATGGGGCAAGCTGCCTATGGTCATCTGGGTCTATGGTGACTTTACCTTACCAACAATACAGAGCCTCTTTACAGTGGAGCTCCCTGTTTTAATAGACTGAAGTAGTTAACATATGGAAATGAAATGAAAATCGCTTATTGTCAAAAGTAGGCTTCAAATGAAGTTACTGTGAAAAGCCCCTACTGTGAAGTTACATGGAACAAAGTACAGCACAGTAACAAATGAAGTTACTGTGAAAAACATATTTCATTAGAACAAAGAAAGGAACAGCACAGGAACGGGCCCTTCGGCCCTCCAAGCCTCCGCTGACCATGCTGCCCGTCTAAACTAAAATCTTCTACACTTCCGGGGTCCGTATTCCTCTATTCCCATCCTAGTCATGTATTTTACTATGTATTAGATCATAGGGAATAGGAACAGGAGTAAGCTGTTCGACCCCTTGAGCCTGCTCTGCCACTCAATAGGATGATGGTGATCTGACATTCCTCATGTCTACTTTCCTGCCTGTTACAACCCCTGTGGAGGCCACGGGGTTTCCCGTGACCTCCACAGTGTACAAACTTCTGCGGTAATGGGACGGGGCTTCACCTTTAACAAGGGGAACCCACATAGTGTAAAAATCCAGACCTGAGTGTAGGTTCGGGAGAGGGGAAAGATAGTGAACGTTTCAATAAACATGTCTTTTGCATCCTATCCTTTGTTCCATGTGTGTTCACCCTGTGCGGATTCTACACTCCCTTTCCCCCTAATCCTTGATCCCCTTCCTGATCACAGATCAACCTGTTGCAACCTTAAGTATACTATTTGTGACAGCAACAACCATGGAATTTGTTTTAAAGCTGAAATTGAGCAATATTCGGAGGTTCAGAATTAAATGGCACTCTGCGAATCCCATGACCTGTGATTCAATTGTGTATCTCTCTCTCACTCTCTCTCTGCCATTCTCCCTCTTCATGACTTGGGTTCTTGTATTTGATCATGGAAGCCTTGTTGGAACTTACTTCATTCTCAGCTGGAATCCAATTAGCACGACAAAAGGCCCATTTCACAAGTGTATTAGTTAAATAGCATGCATACAATTAGCACTGTAAGCACATAAATTGGTAAATGTAAGGGATTAATGAGGTGCAAATTTATCCAGTAATCCATTGAACTGATTCAATTGACCGGTGTGATTAATATGCCATAAGGGATGCATTGGAAATTAACGCCTAAGGCACAGGGAAATGGTTCGCAGTATAGGTTGTTCCCCATGATCAACATGGATGACATAAGCAGTGGAGACTGCAAAACGAAAATGCACTGTAGTATTCTTGTCCAAGATCTTGGTTAAGCCTGATCGAGGAAAGGCAGCACGGTGGCGCAGTGGTCAACACTGCCGCCTCACGGCACCGTGGTCCCAGGTTTGATCCTGGCTCTGGTTCACTGTCCGTGTGGGGTTTGCACAGTCTTCGCGTGTTTGCGTGGGTTTCGCCCCCACAACCCAAAGATGTGCAGGGTAGGTGAATTCACCACACTAAATTGTCCCTTAATTGGAATAAATGAATTGGATACTCTAAATTTGTTTTAAAAGCCTGATCGAGGATACTGGGCTGGATTCTTCGTTTCCCCACCCCCATGTTGGACAGCGGTGCACGATTCCCTGCCGATGAGATTCTATACTCCCACCGCTTGTCCATGCGTTTTCCCATTGAAGTCATCCCATACCACTGGGAAACCCGCCGGGGTGGGAGTGTGCTGAAGTGAATCCCAATGGCTGGAGAATTCCAGCCACTGTGTCTAATTTTCACCTTCCCACTTGGTGTTGGAAAAACTTCAAAGGAGAATGATTAGATTGATACCTGATTGATGGAATTCCCATAGCCCACAATAGTATTAAAGAGATTTACTATCAAAAAGCATAAATACTGGAGAGTTCCTTTGAGGTCATAGAATCATACAGTACAGAAGAGGCCCTTCAGCCCATTGTGTCTGCACTGACAAGACTACACTAAATCTACATTAATGCCCGCAGCATTTCCAAGTGCTCATCCACATACCTTTTAAAGGTTGTGAGTTTTCCTGCCTCTACTATCCCCCCAGGAAGTGCATCCCAGACTCCCACCACCCTCTGGGTGAAAGATTTGTTCTGTAAATACCCTCTTAGCCTAGCTTTAACAAAGAGTCATCCAGACTTGAAACATTAGCTCCCAGATGCTGTCAGACCTGCTGAGATTGTCCAGTATTTTCTGTTATTGTTTCAGATTCCAGCATCTGCAGTATTTGCTTATACCCTCTAAACCTCCTGCCCCTCATCTTAAAATTTTGCCCCCTGGTTATGGCCCTTCAACTAAGGGGAACAGCTGTTTCTATCCACCCTGTCCATAACCCTCATAATCTTATACACCTCAATCAGTTTCCTCCTCAGCCTTCTCTGCTCTAAAGAAAGCAATCCAAACTCATGCAGCCTCTTTTCATAGCTCAAATGCTCCATCCCAGGTAACACCCTGGTGAATCTCCTTTGCACCCACCCCAGTGCAATCAAATCCTACCGATAGTGAGGCGACCAGAATTGCACACAGTACTCCAGCTTTGACCGAAACAGTTTTGTTCAGCTCCAACATAACCTCCCTAATCTTATAATCTATTTCACAACTGACAAAGGCAAGTGTCCCATATGCCTTCTTAACTACCCTATAACTTGTGCTGCCACATTCGGAGATCTATAGACCAGCACCCCATGCTCCCTCTGTTCTTCAGAGTTTCCAGTATCTTGCCATTCATTGAGTTCTCCTTTGCCTTGTTAATCCTCACACCTCACACTTTTCAGGGTTGAATTCCATCTGCCATTGATCTGCCCATCTGACCAACCCATCTACAGTTTTCTGCAACCAAAGAACTTCTTCCTCATTATTACCCCCTAGTAATCTTCATGTTATTTGTAACCTTACTTATCATTCCCCCCCCACATTCTCATCTATATCGTTTACATATATCACGAAGAATAAGGGACCTAGCCCTGATCTCTACGGTACTCCACTGGACACCAGCCTTCAGTCACAGAAACAGCCTTCTACTACCACACTCTGTCCCCTAAAACTAAACCAGTTTTGGATACAACTTGCCAAGTTATACTGGTTCCCTTGTGCTTTTACCTTCTTTATCAGTCTCACATGAGGAAACTTGCCAAAGGCTTTGATGAAATGCATATAAAGTAAATCAACTGCACGACCCTCACCTACACACCTGATCACCTCCTCAAAAAATACAAAAACATTTGTTAGGCATGACCTCCCTCCGGCAAATCCATGCTGACTGTCCATGATCAAACCTTACCTCTCCAAGTGGAGATTCATTTTCTCCTTCAGAGTTTTCTCCAGTAGTTTCCCTATCACTGATGTGAGAGTCACTGGTCTGTAATCTTCTGATTTATCTCGACCACCTTTCTTGAAAAGTAGAACCACATTAGCTGCCCTCTAATCCACTGGCACCTCCCCTGTGGCCAAAACGGAATTGAAAATTTGGTTCAGAGCCCCTGCAATTTCCTTCTTTGCTTCCCAGAGCAACCTGGACTACAACTCACCTGACTTAGCGATTGGTCCACTTTTAAGCTTGCCAAAACCTCCAATACCTCCTCACACCCTACGTCACACTGTACAAGAATCGCACAGTCCATTTCCCCGAATTCTGCATCTACATCTTCCTTCTCCCGAGTGAACACAGTTGTGAAGTACTTGTCTAACAACCTGCCAATGTCCTCCGACTTAGGCACAGATAGTCCCCTTGGTGCCTAATGGGCCTATTATTTCCCTGGTTGTCTACTTTCCCTTAATATACTTAAAGAATATCTTGGGATTCTCCATGATCCTATCCACCAATGCTTTTGCATGCCCTCTATTTGCTCTCCTAATTGCTTTCTTAAGTCCCCCTTTGCATTTTTTATATTCCACTGAGGCCTCCTTTGATTTTCTCCCTTTGTACCTGCTACAAGCCTCTTTTTTTTTCTTATCCAGTCCTGAATATTCCCAGACATCCAGGGTTCTTTGGGCTTGTTGCTCTTGCATTTCACCCAAAAGGGAACATGCTTGGCCTGTACTCTCCCCATATCCCACTCTGCCGCTCTGCGGTAGATTTTCCTCCAAGACGCGGTTCCCAGCCTACCTTAGTCTGATCCTGCCTTATTCTAATAAAACCTGCCTTCCTCCAATCCAAAACCGTTTTTTGCAGACCATCTTTTTCCTTTTCCATAACAAACTTAAATCGTACTGTGTTGTGGTCGCTATCGCTAAAATACTCTCCCACTGCCACCTCGAGCACCCGCCCGGCGTCATGCCCCAGAATTAGATCCAACACTGCACCGTCCCTTGTTGGATATTCTACACATTGCCATGAAAAGCTCTCCTGAATACATTTCAAGAAATCCACCCCCTCTAAACCATTTAAACAATGACTGTCCCAATTAATGTTGGGGAAGTTGAAATCCCTTAATATAATCACCCTATTATGATTTTTACACACCTCAGTGAATTTCTACATATCTGCTCCTCTATTGTCCACTGAAATTTTGGGGACCTATAATACACTCCCAGCAATGTGACTGCCCCTCTTTTTTATTTCTAAACTCTACCCACAATGTTGTCCCTCCTTGCTGGAGTAACTGACTTCTTAATTAATAATGCAAAACCACCTCCTCTTTTATGCCTTCCCCTGTCTCGCCTGAAGAATCTATACCCCGAAAGGTTGAGTTGCCAGTCCTGTCCTTTCCTCAACCATGGGCGGGATTCTCCAAACCCCGCCGGGTCAGAGAATCGCCGGTGGGCGTCGTGAATCCCGTCCCCACCGGCTGCCGTATTTTCCGGCGTTGGGGTTTTGGCGGGGGCGGGAATCGTGCCGGTCGATGGCCGCTAACAGCGCCCCACCCCCCCGCCAATTCTCCGGCCCGCGATAGGCCGAGTGGCCACCCGTTTTCGCCGGGTCCCGCCGGCGTATATCACAACAGGCCCTTACCGGCAGGACGTGGCTCCACAGGCGGCCTGCAGAGTCCTTGGAGGGGCGCGGGGGGTTTGGCCCCGGGGGGTGCCCCCACGGTGCCCTGGCCTGCAATCGGGGCCCACCGATCCGTGGGCGGGCCTGTGCCGTGGGGGCACTCTTTCCCTCCGCACCGGCTGCTGTCAACCTCCGCCATAGCCGGTGCGGAGAAGAACCCCTCTGCGCATGTGCTGGGATGATGCCAGCACACGCTGGCGCTCCCGCGCATGCGCCAACTCCCCTCTTCTGAACTAGTTTAAACTCCTCCCAAGAGCACTGGCAAACCCACCCACAATGATTCAGGACCCATTCTGGTTTAGGTGCACACCGTCCCTTCTGTACATATCAGACCTTCTCCAGAAACAGACCAAATGATCCAGAAATCTAAAACCTTCCCTCCTGCAACAACTCCTGAGCCACGCATTCATCTGCCCTATTCTCCTATTTCTGTACTTGCTAGTTCCTCAGAATAGTGAAAGGATAAAACATTGTTCATGTGGGCAGATTATTTGAAGGAGAATAAGTAAACATGTGTGTAACTTATGTGATGTACTTCAAACATTCAACAGAGAGCTGAACAGGTTTCTGACCATGGCTGAAATTATCGGGTACGAGAAGCTGGAGTGACGTGCTTCACAGCCATAGTCTTTTTAATCGTTTTGATCCCTGTGGTGGTATGTATTAAGGGTAATACGGTACACCATGAATGCCAAGGAGCCATTGGAGGACAGATGCTGGATCCTGATTGGATCCGCCGCCTACTGGGCTCCACCCAGATAGGCGGGGTATTAGAACCTGGGTTAATCCCCGCAGCTGCATTCTGTGACTGAGCTGCTGGGGAACGAGTCTGAACAAGTCTGCTCAATAAAGCCTCGATTGAAGTTCTTTACGTCGCGCCTCGTGTGTGATCGATGGTGCTACAATTTATTGAGCAGACTTAAAAAGGAATATGGAGCTCCGGATGGCCCCGGAGTGCCAGCAAATCGGCCCCCAAGCAGCTAACACAACATCGGCGTTTAAGCACTGGCTGGCGTGCTTTGAGGGATACCTCCGAACGGCTCCCGGCAGACCAACAGAAGACCAGAAGATGCAGGTCCTGCATTCCAGGGTGAGTCCCGAAATCTACTCACTCATCGAGGACGCGGAAGAATTCCCAGCGGCGCTCAACTTGCTGAAGGAGATCTACGCACGCTACCAGCTCGCGACGAGACGACAAATCCCCGGGGAATCGCGAGACGATTTCTTCAATGCTCTAACGATCCTGGGACGAAACTGCAACTGCCCAGCGGTTACGGCGAACGAACATACGGACCTCCTGATCAGAGACGCTTACGTAGCAGGTTTGGCATTGTCGCAAATTCGCCAGAGACTTTTAAAGAAAGACTCTCTTGGACTCACAGAGGTACGGACCCTTGCTGCCTCCCTCGACGTGGCCTCCCAAAACGCCCGCGCCTATGCCCCCGACCGCGCTGCAGCCCCTTGGGCTCCCTGGACCCCCGCCGCGACCGACCCCCCGGCAACCCCCACCCCTCCGCAAGCATGCGCAGCCAGAATCCCAGACCACCCGGGGGGGGCCCCGCTGCTATTTTTGCGGGCAGCCAAAACACCCCGCCAGCGCTGCCCGGCCCGCTCGGCCACCTGCAAAAGCTGCGGTAAAAAGGGGCACTACGCAGCGGTATGCCAGTCCCGTGGGGTCGCCGCTATCTCCGGGGAACAAGTGGGACCACGGGCTCAACCCCCCCAGTGACCCACGGGCGGCCAACGGGCGCCGCCATTTTGGACCCCGGACACCACGAGGGGGGGACGGGCGCCGCCATCTTCCTACCCATGGGCCACGTGCGATCGATGGGAGCGGCCATTTTGTCCACCCCCAGCCGCGTGCGACTCATGGGAGCGGCCATTTTGTCCACCTCCGACCGCGTGCGATCCATGGACGCCGCCATCTTGGCTGACAGGCAAGGACCCCAGCGTGGACGACTCCACACTGCCTGAAGACAACGATCTGACACACCAACCACGTTTGGCATCGGTGACCCTCGACCAGTCGCGGCCCCGGACGCTCCAGACGACAACGACAAAGGTGCTGGTGAACGGGCACGAGACGCCGTGTTTGATCGACTCGGGGAGCACGGAGAGTTTTATTCACCCGGACACGGTAAGACGCTGTTCCCTTGTAATTCGGCCAAGCACCCAAAAAATCTTCCTGCCGGCGGGGTCCCACTCCGTTGAAATCAAAGGGTTCTGCATCGCAAACCTAACAGTGCAGGGGAGAGAGTTCAAAAATTACCGGCTGTACGTCCTTCCCCACCACTGCGCTCCCACCCTCCTGGGGTTGGACTTCCAATGCAACCTCCAGAGCTTAACATTCAAATTTGGCGGCCCCATACCCCCACTGACTATCTGCGGCCTTGTGACACTCAAGGTCGAACCGCCCTCCCTGTTTACGAACCTCACCCCGGATTGCAAACCCGCCGCCACCAGGAGCAGACGGTACAGCACCCAGGACCGGACGTTTATCAGGTCCGAAGTCCAGCGGCTGCTGAAGGAAGGCATAATCCAGGCCAGCAATAGTCCCTGGAGAGCCCAGGTGGTAGTAGTGAAGACAGGGGAGAAGCAAAGGATGGTCGTAGACTACAGTCAGACCATCAACAGGTACACGCAGCT
Source organism: Scyliorhinus torazame (assembly GCF_047496885.1). Lineage (NCBI taxonomy): Eukaryota > Metazoa > Chordata > Chondrichthyes > Carcharhiniformes > Scyliorhinidae > Scyliorhinus > Scyliorhinus torazame. Next base: position 189,305,535 of record NC_092707.1, on the reverse strand, counting down.
AGATGCGTACCCTCTTCCCCGCATATCCGACATGGTCAATCGGATTGCACAGTACAAGGTCTTCTCAACCGTGGACCTTAAGTCCGCCTACGACCAGCTCCCCATTCGCCCCGGTGACCGCAAGTACACTTCCTTCGAAGCAGACGGGCGGCTATACCACTTCTTAAGGGTTCCATTCGGAGTCTCGATCTTCCAACGGGAGATGGACCGAATGGTCGACCAGCACGGTTTACAGGCCACGTTCCCGTACCTCGACAACGTCACCATCTGCGGCCACGACCAGCAGGACCACGACGCCAACCTCCGCAAATTCCTCCAGACCGCTAACACCCTCAACCTCACCTACAACGAGGAAAAATGCGTGTTTAGCACCGACCGTCTAGCCATCCTTGGCTACGTAGTGCGTAATGGAGTGATAGGCCCCGACCCCGAACGCATGCGCCCCCTCAAGGAGTTCCCTCTCCCCCACTGTACCAAAGCCCTGAAACGCTGCCTGGGCTTCTTTTCTTATTACGCCCAGTGGGTCCCCCAGTACGCAGACAAGGCCCACCCACTAATCCAGTCCACTACTTTTCCCCTGTCGACAGAGGCCCGCCAGGCCTTCAGCCGCATCAAAGCGGATATCACAAAGGCCACGATGCACGCCATCAATGAGTCCCTCCCCTTCCAAGTCGAGAGCGACGCGTCCGACGTAGCTCTGGTGGCCACGCTCAACCAAGCGGGCAGACCCGTGGCCTTTTTCTCCCGGACCCTACACGCTTCAGAAATTCGCCACTCTTCAGTAGAAAAGGAGGCCCAAGCCATAGTGGAAGCTGTGCGACATTGGAGGCATTACCTGGCCGGTAGGAGATTCACTCTCCTCACTGACCAACGGTCGGTAGCCTTCATGTTCGATAGTGCACAGTGGGGCAAGATAAAAAACGACACGGTCCTGCGGTGGAGGATCGAACTCTCCACCTGCAATTATGAGATCTTGTACCATCCCGGGAAGCTGAACGAGCCATCTGATGCCCTATCTCGTGGCACTTGTGCCAACGCACAAGCGGACCGTCTCCAAGCCCTCCACGAGGACCTCTGCCACCCGGGGGTCACTCGTTTCTACCACTTCATAAAGGCCCGCAACCTCCCGTACTCCGTCGAGGATGTCCGAACAGTCACCAGGAACTGCCAAATCTGCGCAGAATGCAAACCGCATTTTTTCAGGCTAGATAGAGCGCACCTGATAAAGGCTTCCCGTCCCTTTGAACGCCTCAGTTTGGACTTCAAAGGCCCCCTCCCCTCCACCGATCGCAACACGTACTTTCTTAACATCGTTGACGAATACTCCCGCTTCCACTTGGCCATCCCCTGCCCCGACATGACAGCGGCCACGGTCATTAAAGCCCTCGGCACCATCTTTACCCTGTTCGGTTTCCCCGCCTACATCCATAGTGACAGGGGGTCCTCCTTCATGAGTGACGAGCTGCGTCAATTCCAGCTCAGTAAGGGCATAGCCTCGAGCAGGACGACCAGCTAAATCCCCCGGGGGAACGGGCAGGTAGAGAGGGAGAACGGAACGGTTTGGAAGACCGTCCTACTGGCCCTACGGTCTAGGAGTCTCCCAATTTCCCGCTGGCAGGAAGTACTCCCGGATGCCCTTCATTCTATCCGGTCCCTGCTGTGTACCACCACTAACCAAACGCCTCACGAGCGCCTCCTTGTCTTCCCTAGGAGGTCCGCTTGTGGAACGTCACTTCCGACCTGGCTGGCAGCCCCGGGACCCATCCTGCTCCGGAAACATGTGCGGGCGCACAAATCAGACCCACTGGTGGAAAAGGTACATCGATTACTGATGTACGTGGCGTACCCAGACGGCCGACAGAACACGGTCTCTCTGCGGGACCTGGCGCCCGCCGGAGCTCCCACCCCCCCCCAACACAAATCACCTCCCCCTCACTCCCGCCAGCGCACCCCATAGCCACCCACTTCCCGGGGGGATCGGTCCTCCTCCCAGGCCCGTCCAGGAGTAAGGAAACAGAAGGGGACAGCGCGATGCTCCCAGAGTCAACCGGACCCGAGCCAGCACCACCACCACCACCCGGGCTGAGACGATCGGAAAGGGCGACCAGAGCACCATCTCGACTCATCTAATCGACTTAAGATAGATATAATTCAGTGGCCCAGTAAAGCGGCATTGTTGTAAATAGTTAACGCTGCAAATCGGGTAAAATGTGAATAATTCGGTGGCCCAGTAAATGCGGCATGATTGTATATAGTTCAATGGTTAAGGTACCGACTCTGTAAACCCCTACCACCATACCACCCACTACCCCGCCGGGTTCTTTTTTTACAAGGGGAGAATGTGGTGGTATGTATTAAGGGTAATACGGTACACCATGAATGCCGAGGAGCCATTGGAGGACAGATGCTGGATCCCGATTGGATCCGCCGCCTACTGGGCTCCACCCAGATAGGCGGGGTATAAGAACCTGGGTTAATCCCTGCAGCTGCATTCTGTGACTGAGCTGCTGGGGAACGAGTCTGAACAAGTCTGCTCAATAAAGCCTCGATTGAAGTTCTTTACGTCTCGCCTCGTGTGTGACCGATGGTGCTACAATCCCCTTGGAAGGTTGGAGATGAATTTGCCATAGCATTTTCTTCTCTGAATTTGCCTTGGACTTTCTCGTTATCTCTGCTTTTCCTCTGCTCCAAAAGGTTACATGATTGCGAGCGGATGGGGAACATTGGGGACCAGAATGCTGACACACAGCATGCTTTTATAAGCCTGATAGCATCTGTGGAGAGAGAATTGTTTGAATTATCCAGACTCAAAATGTTAGCCCCTTTCTTTTTCCACAGATGCTGTAAGACCTGCTGAGATTTCCCAATATTTTCTGTTTTTGTTTCAAATTCCAGCATCTGCAGTAATTTGCTTTTATCTGTATGCTTTTATAAGTCAGTGGACCAACAGGCCTTTTCCTGTCCATTGTTCTTGTTTATTCATATATTTCAGACAGAATTTGCAGCATTTTTAACAGGTCATTTATTATATCAGTTTCATTCCGCTACCACGCACCAAAATTGGAAACATGTGAAATTGAGCATTTTCAAATTCAATATCATTTTTTCCAGTACTATGCTAGCACGCAAGTTATTAATGCATTTCATTCCCCCAAAGCCTAAGTACTGTTCTGCCACAAAATAACATTCTTAAGTTTCTCCAGTGAACTTCACTGATAAATAGAATAGCAGAAATTCAGGTGATTTGGGGATCTTGGCAGTGAGGGTTGTTGTGGGTTGGTTTGCCATAGGAAATATGCCTGTGCCTCAATGGTGAGACCCATGACCCAAAAATATTGAACTTACTTTATTGGAGACTGTGTAGCATAGTACACAAATTGTAATAAACAAATCAGGCCTTGGATGCATGCCTGCCGGGGTCGGTTCAGGGATTGGAGTTGAGAAATACAAACTAGGAGATTGCAGGTCCAAGAATTTCCAAGGGATTGGGGGCCGGATTCTCCAATAATGGGGCTATGTCCTCACGCCGGCAGGAAAACCGGCGCCAACCACTCTGGCGTCAATGGCCTCTGAAAGTGAGGAATTCTCCCCTTTCCAGGCGGCTAGGTTGACGGCAGAGTGGTTCCCGCAGCTCCAGCCAGCGCCGAACGGCCGGCTCAAGTTCGCACATGCACAGAACGGCCGGCGTATTTCCACGCATGCGCAGAATGGCTGGCATATTTCCATGCATGCGTGGGGGATCCCTTCTCCGCGCCGGCCCCCGGGCAATATGGCGGAGCCCTACAGGGGCCCGGCGCTGAGTAAAATAGGCCCCACGGAAGCAGTCCACCCGCCGATTGGTAGGCCCTGACCACGGGCCAGGCCACCGTGGGGGCCCCCGCGGGATCGGATCCCCCCCCCCCCACAGATCGACCCCTGAACACTTACCTTCCAGGTCCCGCCGTGTGTGAGGTGAGTAATGCACGCCGGCGGGACTGGACCAAACTTGTCGGCTACTTGGCTCATCGGAGCCCGGAGAATCGCCGGGGGGGGGGGCTGTGGGGGTGGGGGGGGCGCTGTCAATGGCCCCCAACCGGCGTGGCGGGAATCCCGCCGGCGCCCAAAAAACGGCACCGGAGATTAGAGAAGCGGGGATTCTCCAACCCGGCGCCGTGTTGGTTTGGACCCCTCCCCCAACACACAAATGCCATGATTAAGCTGGAAGAGAGCCTTCGGGATGAAGATCGGGATGGATCTGAATTGGACGAGGAACCTCGGCAGCACGTTCATTTTGATCATCAGCACTCTCCCCGCCAGGGAGAGTGGGAATGCGCCCCACCTCTGTAGGTCCTTTTTAACTTCCTCCACCAGGCTGGTCAGGTTCCACTTGTGGGTCTGTGTCTAGTCTCTGGCTACTTGGATCCCCAGGTATCGGAATCTGTTTTGGGGCTATTTTGAACAGAAGTTCCTCCAGCTCTGTCCCTCCCCCGTTTGGGTTCACTGGGAATGCCTCACTTTTGCCCAAGTTGAGTTTGTAACTCGAGAAGGTTCCAAACTCTTTCAGGACCTGCATGATTGCCCTCAGTCCTTCCTGTGGCTTTGAGACATACAGGAGCAGGTCATCAGCAGAGAGTGAGACTCTGTGCTCTCTGTCTCCTCTCTGGATGCCCTTGCAGCTTTGCGCCTCCTGCGGGGCTATCGCCAAGGGATCAATTGTTAGTGTGAATGGGAGCGGGGACAAAGGGCATCCCTGCCTTGTGCCTCTTTGCAGCTGTAAGTATTCAGAGCTGGTGGTGTTGGTTCGAACACTTGCTTTGGGAGCGTTGTATCGGAGTCTCACCCAGGTGGTGAATCCCACACCTCGCCCAAACCATTCCAGTACCTCGAGGAGCTACTTCCATTCGGCTCTGTCGAAGGCCTTTTTTGCGTCCAGGCAGTAGATTATTGTTCTCTCAGGTACTCTCTTCCCGGGGTGGGTCATCATTACATTCAGCAGCCGCCTAATGTTCGCAGTGAGTTTCCTACCCTTGACAAAGCCTGTTTAGTCCTCTGCGACTACCTCTGGTACGCAGGTTTCCAGCCTTTTGGCCAGGACCTTTGCGAGTATTTGGAGTGAGCGGAGCGGTGAGGATTTAAACTAGCTGCTTCGCTGCTTAAACAGCGGCCACAGGGTCTTTGGGGATAAATCTGAAGAGTGACATCACAGCACAGCAAAGATTGGCTGGTAAGGAAAGTGCTCCATTTAGCAGTAGCTGGGAGAAATTTAACTCTTCGTGTGTTGGTAAGTATTGTGATTGGTAAGTAAAATCTTTATTCCTTTCACTTATTCATTATTTCATATTATACTTGTTGTCAGTTAAGGTAAAGTGTAAAAATGGCAGGAGATCCCAGACCCGTGTTATGCTCCTCGTGCTCAATGTGGGAGTTCAGGGACGCGGCCAATGCCCCTGACTCCTTCATGTGCGGGAAGTCTGTCGAGCTGCAGCTCCTGTTAGACCGCATGACGGTTCTGGAGCTGCGGATGGACTCACTTTGGAGCATCCACGATGCTGAGGAGGCCGTGGATAGCACGTTCAGTGAGTTGGTCACACCGCAGATTAGGATTGGTGAGGGAGACAGGGAATGGGTGACCAAAAGGCAGAGAAAGAGCAGGAAGGCTATGCAGGTGTCCCCTGTGGTTATCTCCCTCCAAAACAGGTATACCGTTTTGGATACTGTTGGGGGAGATGACTCACCAGGGGAAGGCAGCAGTAGCCAGGTTCATAGCACCGTGGCTGGCTCTGCTGCACAGAAGGGCGGGAAAAAGACTGGCAGGGCTATAGTCATCGGGGATTCAATCGTAAGGGGAGTAGACAGGAATTTCTGTGGTCGAAAACGAGACTCCCGAATGGTATGTTGCCTCCCGGGTGCACGGGTCAGGGATATCTCAGACCGGCTGCAGGACATACTGAAGGGGGAGGGTGAACCGCCAGTTGTCATGATGCATATAGGCACCAACGATATAGGTACAAAATGGGAGGAGGTCCTACAATCAGAATTTAGGGAGTTAGGAGATAAGTTAAAAAGTAGGACCTCAAAGGTAGTAATCTCAGGATTGCTACGAGTGCCACGAAACAGTCAGAGTAGAAATTCAAGAATAGTCAGAATGCATACGTGACTTGAGAGATGGTGCAGGAGGGAGGGGTTCAGATTTTTAGGACATTGGAACCGGTTCTGGGGGTGGTGCGACCATTACAAATCGGATGGTCTACACCTGGGCAGTACTAGAACCAATGTCCTGGGGGGTGCTTTTGCTAACACTGTTGGGGAGGTTTTAAACTAATGTGGCAGGGGGGTGGGGACCAGATTAGGAAGTTAGAGGTCAGTAAAGAGGCAGCAACTAAAGCCAGTAAGGTACTAGATAATGAACTCATTGTGACTAAGGAGAAGAGTAGACAGGGAAGAGATGATGAACGCAAAGGGACTGGAGGTCTGAGATGCATTTGTTTTAATGCGAGAAGTGTCGCAGGTAAGGCAGATGAACTTAGGGCTTGGATTAGTACCTGGGAATATGATGTTACTGGTATTACTGAGACTTGGTTGAGGGGTTGAGGAAAGGGCAAGATTGGCAACTAAATATCCCAGGGTACAGATGCTTCAGGAGGGATAGAGAGGGAGATAAAAGGGGTGGAGGAGTTGCACTACTGGTCAGAGATGATATCACAGCTGTGATTAAGGAGGGCACTATGGAGGATTCGAGCAATGAGGCAATATGGCAGAGCTAAGAGATAGGAAGGGTGCAGTAACATTGTTGGGACTTTACTACAGGCCTCCCAAAAGCGAGCGTGAAGTAGAGGTACAAATATGCAGACAGATTATAGAAAAATGTAGGAGCAACAAGGTGGTCGTGATGGGAGATTTTAACTTCCCCAACATCGAATGGGGCTCATGTAGTGTTGGAGGCGTAGTTGGAGCAGAATTTGTAAAGAGCATCCAGGAGAGTTTTTTAGAGCAGTATGTAAACAGTCCAACTCGGGAAGGGGCCATACTGGACCTGGTATTGGGGAATGATCCTGGCCAGGTGGTTGAAGTTTCAGTCGGTGATTACTTTAGGAATAGCTATCACAATTCCGTAAGTTTTAGAATACTCATGGACAAAGACGAGAGTGGTCCTAAAGGAAGAGTGCTAAATTGGGGAAAGGCCAAGTATAACAAAATTCGGCAAGAGCTAGGGAATGTGGATTGGGAGCAGCTGTTTAAGGGTAAAGCCACATTTGAAATGTGGGAGTCTTTTAAGAAAAGGTTAATTAGAGTGCAGGACAGACATGTCCCTGTGAAAATGAGGGATAGAAATGGCAAGACGGGTGGAATTGTGAGGCTAGCTAAGATGAAAAAGGAAGCATACATAAGATCTAGGCGACTTAAATCTGATGAAGCTTTGGAGGAATATCAGGAAAGTAGGACAAATCTCAAAACGTGCAATAAAGAGGGCTAAAAGGGTCATGAAATATCTTTGGCTAACAGGGTTAAGGAAAATCCCAAAGCCTTTTATTCGTATATAAGGAGCGCAAGAGTGTAACTAGAGAAAGGATTGGCCCACTCAAAGACAAAAGAGGGAATTTATCGTGGAGTCAGAGTAAATGGGTGAGATTCTTAATGAGTACTTTGCATCGGTATTCACCAAAGAGAGGGACACGGCGGAAGTTGAGGTTAGGGATGGATGTTTAAATACTCTAGGTCAAGTCAGCATAAGGAAGGGGGAAGTTTTGGATATTCTAAAAGGCATTAAGGTGGACAAGTCCCCAGGTCCAGATGGGATCTATCCCAGATTACTGAGGAAGCGTGGGACGAAATAGCTAGGGCCTTAACAGATATCTTTGCAGAATCCTTGAGCACGGGTGAGGTCCCGGAGGACTGGAGAATTGCTAATGTTGTCCCTTTGTTTAAGAAGGGTAGCAGGGATAATCCAGGGAATGATAGACCTGTGAGCTTGACATCAGTGGTAGGCAAACTGTTGGAGAAGATACTGAGGGATAGGAACTGTTCACATTTGGAAGAAAATAGACTTATCAGTGATAGGCAGCATGGTTTTGTGCAGGGAAGGTCATGTCTTACAAACCTAATAGAATTATTTGAGGAAGTGACAAAGTTAAGTGATGAGGGAAGGGCTGTAGATGTCATATACATGGACTTCAGTAAGGCATTTGATAAAGTTTCCCATGGCAGGTTGATGGAAAAAGTGAAGTTGTATGGGGTTCAGGGTGTACTAGCTCGATGAATAAAGAACTGGCTGGGCAACAGGAGACAGAGAGTAGTGGTGGAAGGGAGTGTCTCGAAATGACTTGTGGTGTTCCACAGGGATCCGTGCTCAGACCACTGTTGTTTGTGATATACATAAATGATCTGGACGAAGGTATAGGTGGTCTGATTAGCAAGTTTGCAGATGATACTAAGATTGGTGGAGTTGCAGATAGCGAGGAGGACTGTCAGAGAATACAGCAAAATATAGATAGATTGGAGAGTTGGGCAGAGAAATAGCAGATGGAGTTCAATCCAGGCAAATGCGAGGTGATTCATTTTGGAAGATCTAATTCAAGAGCGGACTATACGGTCAATGGAAGAGTCCTGGGGAAAATTGATGTACAGAGAGATCTGGGAGTTCAGGTCCATTGTACCCTGAGGTGGCAATGCAGGTCGATAGGGTGGTCAAGAAGGCATACAGCATGCCTGCCTTCATCAGACGGGGTATTGATTACAAGAGTCGGCAGGTCATGTTACAGTTGTATAGGACTTTGGTTCGGCCACATTTGGAATACTGCTTGCAGTTCTGGTCGCCACATTACCAGAAGGATGTGGATGCTTAAGAGAGGGTGCAGAGGAGGTTCACCTGGTATGGAGGGTGCTAGCTATGAAGAAAGGTTGAGTAGATTAGGATTGTTTTCATTGGAAAGACGGAGGTTGAGGGGGGACCTGATTGACGTCTACAAAATTATGAGAAGTATGGACATGGTGGATAGCAACAAGCTTTTTCCAAGAGTGGGGGTGTCGATTTCAAGGTGAGAGGGGGAAAGTTTAAGGGAGATGTGCATGGAAAGTTTTTTACGCAGAGGGTGGTGGGTGCCTGGAACGCTTTGTCAGCAGAGGTGGTAGAGACGGGCACGATAGCATCATTTAAGATGCATCTAGACAGATATATGAACGGGCGGGGAACAGAGGAAAGTAGATCCTTGGAAAATAGGTGACAGGTTTAGATAAAGGATCTGGATCGGCGCAGGCTGGGAGGGTCGAAGGGCCTGTTCCTGTGCTGTAATTTTCTTTGTTCTTTGTTCTTTATTTCCGTGTCTTCATTCAGCAGCGAAATGGATCAAAATGATCTGCATTCCGTCGGGTCTTTCTCTTTTTTGAGTATCAGTGAGATTATGGCCTGCGCCAACGTGGGAGGCAAAGTGCCCCTTGCCAGTGAGTCTGCGAACATATCCCTTAGGTATTGGGCCAGGGCTGGCGCAAATTTTTTATAGAAGTCTGCCGGGAACCCATCGGGTCCCGATGCCTTCCCCGCCTGCATGGAGTTGATGCTCTCCATGATTTCTCCCAGATCTATTGGTGCTTCCAGCTCCCCCTGTCTGTCTTCCCCCACAATTGGTAGTTCCAGTCCGTCGAGGAATTGTTTCACACCCATGTCCCAGCCGGGGGACTCGGAGGTGTACAGCCCTCGGTAGAAGGTCTCGAATTCTCAGTTGACTACTTTTGGTTCTGCTACCTGTCTGCCTCTACCATTATTTACCTGCTCTATTTCCCTCGTGGCTGCCTGCTTTCTTAGCTGGTGAGCCGGTAGGCAGCCAGCCTTGTCCCCATGTTCATAGAAGGTCCCCCTTGTCTGGCGGAATTGGTACACTGCTTTCCTGGTGGATAACAGGTTAAAGATCATTTGTAGCGTTTTCTTCTCCACCAGCAGCTCTACCGTCGGGGACTCGGAATATTTTCTGTCGACCTCCAAAATGGAGTCGACTAGCTGCTGCCTGGTCGCCCTCTCTTCCCTATCTCTGCACGTCTTGTAGGCTATGATTTCTCCTCTGATCATGGCCCTCAGTGCTTCCCAGAACGTGGAAGGTGAGACCTCCCCGCTTTGGTTGTTACTGATGTAATTGCCTATAGCCCGCGATGTTTTCTGGCAGAAGGCCTTGTCGGCCAGGAGGTCCGTGTCCAGCCTCCATATGGGGCGCTGAGCACGGCCCGCCTTCACAGTCACGTAGTGTGGAGCGTGGTTGTAGATGACGATCGCCGAATATTCCCCTCTTATAATTCCTGGAAGCACCGATTTCACCACTGCAAAGACGTCGATGTGGGTGTACACCCTGTGCACCTGCAAAATGAACAAGAACTCCTTTTCACCTGGCTGTAGGAACCACCACGGGTCCACCGCCCGCATCTGTTCCATGAATGTTCCCAATTCTCTATTCATGCCTGTCTTTCTCCCCGTTCTGGGATTTGATTGGGCGGTCAGTGGGTCCTGCACACAGTTAAAATCGCCACCCCATAATCAGTCAGTGTGTGTTGATGTCGGGGATTTCCGCCATGGCCATTTTAATAAATTCTGTGCCATTGATGTACCGTCAATGACCACGAGACGAGAATGGTGAAACAATCGAGGCTTTATTGCACAAGATGTTGTGCCTCCTGTAGCTGGAACCAGAATGGGAGCAGCGCAGGAGAGAACACACTTTTATACGCCGCCTGCTGGGAGGAGCCAGCAGGCTGGGATTTACCATGGTACCTGTAATACATGGGCAGTACCGTAATACATGCAATGTGTTACTAGTGGTGTTTACCACATTCACCCCCTGTTTAAAAAAAAGTCCGGCAGGGGTGAAGAAAACATTACAGACTGAGTCTGTCGGGGGCTCTGACCCTCCGCTGCGATCGCCTCAGTCCTGATGTGGGCGCCGACGTGGACTCCGGGAGCGTGTTGTCATCTACTTCGTCACCCCTTAGTGGATCCAGTGAGGGGACGGTTACTGCTGGGGTGAGGGCTGAGGTGAGGTTCGCTGGTGGGAGGGTGGGTGGCGCAAGGATGAATGAAGCAACTGCGGGGGGGAGTGGTATTACGTCAGGGGTTGAGGGTGGGGACCCAGTGGGTGCCAGGTCCCGGAAGGAGACTGTGTCCTGTCGCCCGTCGGGGTGCACCACGTAGGCGTACTGTGGGTTTGCGTGGAGGAGGTGGACTTTCTCAACCAAGGGATCCGATTTATGGCTCCGCACATGCTTCCGCAGGAGGACGGGCCCAGGAACTGTCAGGCATGTTGGGAGCGAGACCCCTGAGGTGGACTTCCTGGGGAAGGCAAACACACGTTCATGAGGGGTCTCATTAGTCGCGGTGCACAGGAGCTGCCGGATGGAGAGGAGCGTGTTGGGGAGGACCTCCTACCAATGGGAGACAGGGAGATTTCTAGACCGAAAGGCCAGCAGGATGGCCTTCCCCTTCTCCCTCTCCACCTCCCCATTTCCCCGGGCGTTGTAGCTGGTCGTCCTGCTCGAGGTGATGCCCTTGCTGAGCAGGAACTGATGCAGCTCATCAGTCTTGAAGGAGGATCCCCGATCGCTGTGGATGTAGGTGGGGAAACCGAACAGAGTGAAGATGCTGTGCAGGGCTTTGATGACCGTGGCAGAAGTCATGTCGGGGCATGGGATGGCGAAAGGGAACCGGGAGTGCTCATCAATTACATTGAGGAAGTACACGTTGCGGTCGGTGGAGGGGAGGGGCCCTATGAAGTCCATGCTGAGGAGCTCAAAAGGGCGGGAGGTCTTCACCAGGTGCGCTCTATGTGGCCAGTAGATGTGCGGCTTATACTCTGCGCAGACTTGGCAGTCTCTGGTTATGGTCCTGACCTCCTCAATGGAGTAGGGAGAGGTCATAGTGGAGAGCCTAGAGTCGGTCCACTTGTGTGCTAGCATATGTACCACGGGATAGGGCATCAGGGGGCTCATTGAGCTTCCCCGGGTGATACAAGATCTCATAGTTACAGGTGGAGAGCTCGATCCTCCACCTCAAGATCTTGTCATTTTTTATCTTGCCCCGCTGCGTATTGTTAAACATGAAGGGAACCGACCGTTGGTCAGTGAGGAGAGTGAATCTTCTGCCAGCCATGTAGTGCCTCCAATGTCGCACACCTTCCACAATGGCTTGGGCCTCCTTTTCGATAGAGGAGTGCCGAATTGCAGAGGCTTGGAGGGTGCGGGAAAAGAAAGCCACGGGTCTGCCCGCCTGGTTGAGGGTGGTGGCCAGAGCTACGTCTGATGCATCGCTCTCCACCTGAAAGGGGAGGGTCTCGTCGACCACGTGCATCGTGGCCTTGGTGATGTCCGCCTTCCCCAGTTGGGAGCGTCGACATTCACCAGCACAACCGGTGCCCCTTCCAGGACACCGCTGACCATGACGTACTGACCCCCTGGGTCCATAACTGTCCTAGTCTTGGTAAAACTCGTCCTTTTGCTGATCAGTATGATTACTCCCCTAGCCCTCGTCCTGTGTCATGAATGGTATGTCTATCCCACCCAACCCTTCCTTACCAGCAGTCGGTCCTTCTCCATCAGGTGTGTCTCCTGTAGATAGACTATGTCAGCCTTCAGGCTTCTTTGGTGGGCGAAGACTCTAGATCTTTTCACCGGGCCATTAAGTCCCCTTTCACTCCAGGTAACAATTCTGGTGGGGATTCCTGCAGGATCAACCATAGTCACCTGGTGGACGTGCCCCTGCACTCCGGGGTTTCCCTTTGTTAGGGGGCCTTCCAAAATGGCTGTGGTTGCCGCTCTCACCATGAGGTCGAGCTCCTTCGCTCCGGAGTTTCTCTTTGCCCAGGGGGCCCCCAATATGGCTCCTACCCCTGCACTCCGGGGTCTTCCTTTGCCCAGGGGTCCTCCCGAGTGGTTACTTGTGGCATCATCTTGGTTCCTTGCCCTGCTCCATGCCTGCCAGGGCCTGTGTCTTATTCGCTGCCTAGCCTTTTCTGTCTTTTTGTTACCGTTTTGTTCTGTGCGTCCCCCCCCATCTCAGTTCTTCCTCCTATCCTCCGCCTGTCCCCCTTCTCTCTGTTCCCCCCTTATGTTCTCCCCCCACATTCTGCCCTGTCCCCCCCTCTTTTGGCCAGGCGCCTCCTCTCCGCTGAGAAGTACAGCGCAACCTCCCTCATTGCTTGTCTTCCTATGTTAGCCCTCCTCGTTAATACGGTGGCTCCCCTCCCAGTGCTGGTCTAGCCGTGGCCCTGTTTTACCTGCCAATCTCCACCCCCTATCTCACCCCCTTGTATACTTCCCCTCTTCTCGCTCCCTTTTTCCTGTTTCCCATCTTTGACCTGAAAAAGGAGACAAAAACAAAAGCGAGACAGCACAGTCCCATGCAAAAACATAGTCCACATTACAGTCTTTGTTTTCAGTCCGTCCTCCTCTCTCATTCCCTTTCTTCCTCTGTCCCTGCCGCATCACCGCTGCCACGTCTGTTCTCCCTCCAGGTTGTTTGTTTTTATGAACTCGTCGGCCTCCGCCGGGGTGCCGAAGTAATGTTCCTTCCCGTGGTATGTTACCCAGAGTTTGGCTGGGAATAGCATGCCAAATCGCACCTCTTTTTCTAGAGTGCCGATTTTGCTCTGTTGAATTCGACCATTTTTTTTGCCAGGTCCGCCCCAATGTCTTGGTAGACCCTGATTCTGTGCTTTCCCACGAGCACGACTTTGTCTGTCGGGCCCCCCTCAAGATTATTTCCTGGTCCTGGAATCGGTGTAATTTTGCAATTATTGTCTCTTGGCTGCTCCCCAGTTTTGGGTTTAGGCCGGAGCGACCTGTGTGCCCTGTCCATCTCTGGGAAGTTTGGAAAGTCTTCCGTCCCAACTAGATTGCTCAGCATTTGGGCGATGTAACCCGTTGGGTCCCTTCCCTCAATTCCCTCTGGCAGGCCCACAATGCGGACGTTTTGCCGCCTGGACCTATTCTCCTGGTCCTCGACCTTCCCTTTTAGGTTCCCCTGAGCCACCACCAACTTCTTCACCTTGGCCTCCAGAGACACAATCCTGTCACTCTGGTCCATTGATGCCTTCTCCAGGTCCAGGCTCATCTTCTCCTAGGTCTCCATCTTCCGTCCCAGGCCGTCCATCATGCGTTGAAGGGTGGGTATCGCTTCCTTCATCGCCTCCTTCATCACCACCTGGAACTCCGCCTTGATCGCTTCCTTCATTGCGTTAAGTTCCTTTTTTGAAACGTTCCTCTGTCCCGCTGTGTGTGTGTGTGGGGGGGGGGGGGGGGTTGTTGTTGTCCGCTCCTGCTCCGCCGTTCGGGACACCGACCTTCTCCCTTCCTGGTTCGCCTGGGCCTCTGCCTCGCCTTCTGGGGCCGCTGGTCCATCAGTCCATTGCTCCTGCTCCTTTCCTCCGCTTCTGCCTCTGCCTGCTCGCTATCCCCTCAAGCTCCTTTTTGCTGGCATTTTCTTTCCTTCTCACGTTGTTGATGCCTTTTGTATTTGCGGGGGAGTTTTAGGTGGCGTTTAGTGCCAAAAACGCAAATAAATTCCCTGTTGGGTCCAACTGGGAGGAGAGCCACCTGATGTGCGTCCGCTCAGCACATCGCCGCCACCGGAAGTCCCATTCTTGTCCAATTTTTAACCAAGTCAACAAACTGCATGTCTTTAAAATAACAGGCGGGTTTCTCCGGTCCGCGTGATTTTTGGCCGCGTGCCGTTTGCTGGCGGTGGAATCCTATCCTCCCGCCATTGTCAATGGGATTTCCCATTGAAACCACCACATGCCACCACGAAACCCGCTGGGAAAAGTGAATTACAATGACTGGAGAATTCCAGCCAACATGTCTTCCAATTTTACCAATGTTTTGTTTGATGGTAAAATAAAGAAGATAGCATTTTTTTACAACTTTACAACATTCCAAAGTGCTTTACATTCAATAAAGAATTTTAAAATAATATTCACTCTTATAATGAAGGGAATGTGACAGCCAATTCGTGCAAAGCAAGGTCCCACTGACAGTGATGTGATAATGTCCTGATAATCTGTTTTCAGTGATGTTCGTTGAGGGACAAATATTGTCCGGGACACCAGGAAGAACTCTGCTACTCTTCTTCCATTGGTGCCACTGGGATCTTTTACATGAGAGGGAAGACAGAGTCCTTGGTTTACTTCAGAAAAATGGTACCACTAACAGTGCTACCTCTACTGCACTGGAGTGCCAACCTGGATTATAGTAAGAAGTCTTACAACACCAGGTTAACATCCAACAGGTTTGTTTCAAATCACTAGCTTTCGGAGCACTGCTCCTTCTTCAGGTGAATGAACATGAGGAAGGAGCAGTGTTCTGAAAGCTGGTGATTTGAAACAAACCTGTTAGACGTTAACCTGGTGTTATAAGACGTCTTACTTTGCTCACCCCAGTCCAACGCCGGCATTTCCACATCATGGCTAACCTGGATTTTGTTCTCTAGTCCTCTAATACATTTGTTAGTTTAATATTGAATCGTGCACACTCTTGGTGACCTTGAGTTTGACCTATGGTCAGCGTTGAATTGGCTCTCTCAGCTGCTGAATTGGCGAGCTAGGAAGGCAACATACCAACCAGGGATGCTGCTCTATATCACGGTCCAGTAACCAATGCAGGTAAGGGTGATACGGAAAGACAGATTGACTTCAGCGTGCATCCTTTCTAACCCCTGCCGACATTTTTCTGTGCTTCTCTCTGAAGAATATTAGTGGATGGGTGGCAGAGGTATTACAATACTTAAATATGACATGGGGCAGTTGGGGAGAAAACTAAAAGAAAAAAAAAGTTATTTTCAAATTGCAAATGGTCACTGACATCCCTTCAAGACATATCAGGTCAGGCCTTTTGCTCTTGCATGTACTTTTATTTGTGGCTGTTTGAAAGGAAGCCATAAATTTTGGGGGGGGAGTTTTTAAAAATAAATTCAGAGAACCCAATTATTTTTTTTCCAATTAAGGGGCAATTTAATGTGGCCGATCCACCTACTCTGCACATCTTTGGGTTGTGGAGGTGAAACCCACGCAGACACGGGGAGAATATGCAAACTCCACACAGACAGTTTCCCGGGCCCGAGATTGAACCCGGGTCCTCAGCGCCGTAGGCAGCAGTGCTAGCCACTGGGCCCCCATGCTGCCCTTTGGGGGGAGTTTTTAAAGTAAAAAGATCCTGTTCAGGCTGTTATGGTTAAATGATTATCTTGAAATTGTTTTTTTGGAGAAATTGCAAAAGATGCAGAATTTATGTAATACTTCTTATAGTGTGTACAAGACAGTGGTTTGCTGAAAATAAACTTTGCACTTTTTTTTTCTTCTAAAGGTGATGGAAGTTTGCCTAGAATTTCATTGACGAGTTGATTTACAGTCTCGTGGGCTGGACAATGGTTTAGAACAACCCTTGTTATCAGAATGGTGCACTAGGATGAACCTCCAGACCCTGTGACGGGAGCTACTGAAGGGAGTCGGAGCGTGTGCTCATCGCACATTCCTGTGGTCAAATCAGATGGCAAGATAGAGTCACTGACTCGTAGTCTTCGGACACCAAATATCTCCTTCCACACATGGGCTTCAGTCCAACCCGAAGTGGGGGAGAGAGAGACCCTACTATCAGGAGCAACTGAACATTTCCTGCATTTGTCAGTGCAACGTGGGCTGTGAGACATAGGAAGCAATACTGAGCCTTATCATTGAGTCACAGAAGGAAAACAAACTCTTGGCAACATTACATAAAGCCAGAGAACTGTCAGAACAACTCGTCAGGAGAAGCAGTAACTGGTTTTTTTCCGAATGACCAGTCAATTGAATCGTCAAAGAACCAGAGAAAGAAAAGAAGTTGGTTAACTTTTGGGAAGCTTTTCCTTTTTTTAACTTATCCTGAACATACTTTGTTTTGCAAAAAGCTCGGTTGCAGCTGGAAAACATCAGGATGCTATCGAGCTCCTTGTCACCTGTGAGTTATGTCTGTATTTTTCTGGCTATGTCAGGGTACAGCTCTTGCAATAAAGCCACAGACAACTTAGACAAGCGCCACCATCGCATTCAGCATGGACCGTGCAGCTACACGTTTCTCCTTCCAGAGATCGAGAACTGCCGACCCACCCCAGATTACCGCATGTCCAACTCCCTCCAGAGGGACGCTCCTTTACCAGTGGAACCCAACTGGTCCCAGAAGCGGCTGCAGCAACTCGAAGGCATCTTGGAAAACAACACGCAGTGGCTGTACAAGGTAAGAGCCATTGTCGCTAACACCCTTCTTGCATCAGGGAGCAGTTTCGTTCGACTTGCCCCAGCCAATGCTCTCTCAAAACCACGTGCCAAAGGAGCAGCATTGAAATTTAGGCACTCTGATGTTGTGAGTCATTTTCAGAATGTTTTAAGTATCTGTGTAGGTGGATTGATTATGTATGGATGCTGAGGAGCTATTAATAAGTGCAGTAAAACATTGCTGTAGAAATTGAAACAAAAGCTTTTGACATAAACATAAAACAGAAATAGTCCATTCAGAAAATAGCATTGTGTTGCTGAGGCTACTGCAGTACACTAAAGTGAAAGCTGAATTGCGTTAAAAATCTTGGTGGAAAATGTTGCATTTATATGTGAAAAGCATCTGGTACATTAAATGAAGCAAAGTTTGGAAGGTCAAACGTGTCTCCAATATGAGGATCTCAGCCTGTTCAGAATTGTATTAAGACTGGCAAGTTTAAAGCTTGTTGATATTTTAAGTTCAGGAAATTATAATGCAGGTATCAGCAGGTGACTGGGAGTCATCACCAAGCAGTAATTTAATCAAAAGGATTAGACAGAGTTGTAAATTATGTAGGTGATGCTGGAGGGATTATGTGGTTATGTGGAAACCTTATGATTACCTCATTGCTCCAAATAACTGGCATCTGTTTTTAGGTATATCCCTTTTTTTTATGTTAGTTTATTTTTCTCTGGTTTCGGATATGATTTGTGGTTATTTCTGCAATCATTGCTCATATTGCTTGTCAAGAGGACTCAAGGTCCTTGATGTGAGATAGTGTTAAAACAAGAGAATGACTGACGACAATATTGTAACAGAACATTTCTCAGCTGGTTACCCAGAAATGTCATGCATCCCATATATATTATCAATTCTCTTTGTTCCTTGGTTAATTATTCTCTATTCTTGTAAGTTAGAGGACAATAGTAAGTTAGAGGAAAATAGTTTGAGGGAAGGCGATGAATGGAAGGGTATTTAAAAGTGTTCAGGTCCGAGGTCAATTGAGTTTTGATATTTATATTTCGCTGATCAGCTTCCAAGGGTCGGGAGGAAGCTGTTTCTCACTCAAGTGTATGGCAGCCTACCAGACACAGGCCACTTTGATATGGAGTAAGTTTATTCCTGTTGGACACTTGGCACAGCAGGTGTCTGCAGGACTCCTTATATCTGACACCTGGCAAATAAATGATGTGTCGTCTCAAAGAGGAGAAAAGAATTGTGATTTGTTTCACCATGTGTATGGGGGTGAAGGGGAAAAGCACTTCAGGTCAATAGCCTTCCCCCATGGTACTGTCTCCTTTGACAAGTCACCCCAGAAAGTAGCATTCATCCTGTGGTTAGAAAGAGAGATCACTTCAGGGTCTTCCATCTAATGTATCGACTTATGGATCAAAAAGGAAGTTGTAGAATGTCCAACTTGGACTAAGATCAAGTTTTGCTGGAAACTCCCCCTTCAGCTGAATCTGTTATCTATGAAAGGAAGAAATCATGAATCTGCCAATTATTATTTAAGGTGTGGTGCTATGCAACATAGAATGGACAAGCACAATGTGTAGATTTATAATGAGCACTTTGTAATGTGCAGCCTGAATCCATTGTATCTGCGAATTATCATTTAATTTTGGGACATTTACTTTTAAAGAGCCTAAAAAATAGAAGGTGAATTCTGGGGATGTGAAATCAAAGCAAACAATGATAAAAGCTGATGCATGAAAAATGCCAGAAGCATATAAAGCACAATCCAAGCATCTGTAAAGGGAAAAGATAGGTTAATGTTTTGGGGGGAGACCTTCATCTGAACTCTTACAAATTCTGATGGAAGCTCCAGCCCAAAATGTTAACCTTTTTTCTCTCATTACAGATGCTGGCTAACCTGCCGAACGCTCCCAGCATGTTCTGCTTTTGTTTCTAATGAAAGAGGAATGGTAGCTGGGTACATGGAGGTTGTTACTTATTGACTGAGACTTTGAGGAGCAAAGCGGGAGTCATCAGGCACCGGGTGATTGACAGGCCAAAGTGTGAACAGTGGAATACCTCGTGATTGACAGTCCCATGTGTGAGCAAGAAAATAGCTGCAACCCACTTGCGTTTCAGCAGAACGGGATATTTGAAGCAATCTCGAAAGCAGAAGAAACTCGGATTGATGAACTTTTGGTCTAACTTGATTAAATGACATGTTTGACAGACAGCCTCAGATACTATGAAAATATTGTAAACATCATATCAAATAGACAGCAGAATATAGACAATATTTAGTCAGTAAGCTGGTGCCTATTGTATGTGAAGTTAACCATAACACTTTGAACCATCCACCCAAAATTAGACAATTAACTTTAGGCTAAAGTTTAGATATATATTGATATCCATGTGCAATATACATGTCCCAAATTTGGATTTTTGTCTGATGTTTTATGATCTCTCCCGCGTGTCAAATGTATAATCCTGCATTTATTGTGTTCGCAAATCTGCAAATAAAATCCTGTTGAACAAAAGGTTCAATATAAATACTAAAGTGTTTATTCAGTTATCATATACCATGTTAATAAAAGCAAATTATTGTGAATGCTGGAATCTGAAACAAAAGCAGAAAATACTTGACAATCTCAGCAGGTCTGACAGCATCTGTGGCGAGAGAAGGGAGGTAATGTCTCAAGTCTGGATGGCTCATTGTCAAAGCTTTGACCTGCTGAGATTGTCCAGTATTTACTGTTTTTGTTTCATATACCATCATGTGTCTGTCACAATCCAAGTAAGAACATTAGAAATTAGAGCAGGAATAGTCCACAGTGACTCTCAAGCCTTTTCTCATTAAGATTGTGACTGATGTACAATTTCTTTTTCTTGCTCTAACCACCAAATCCCTTGATTCCCTTAGAGTCCAAAATTTGTTTGATCTTAATCTTTAACAGACTCAATGACTGAACAACCACAGTCCTCTGGGAGAGAGATTCCAAAGATTCATAATCCTCTGATTTTCTTTCCCCCTTAGATTGATCCAAAATAGCCAGACCCTTATCCCAAGATTATTGGTGATTTTCATCTTGGAGTCAGGAATCAGGAAGAGATGGGCTGTTTTCTGACTTTCCAATCCCATGTCTTGCCTGGTAGTGCCCATATGCTCTATTTTCATGGCGGGAGTCAGGGATGGGTTACCTTGGACCTGCCATCTCCCAAAGTAGGCCTGAGAGGGAGACGGATGCCGAGACAGTGGCCCAGATCAGTGCAAGGCACCTCCTACCTCACACCCCTCACTCCTTACCCATCCATACAGCCTTAACCCTCTTATTCCTCCATACCCTTACACCCTTACTCCCTCTCACCACAGGGCATCTTACCCAAACTCACCTCTTAACCCCCTCAGCCCCAGTCCATACAACCAATATCCAATATAAACCAAACACATGTGTCCTATAATAACATTGAAAGGCGTTTGAGAAATTCATACATGTGTCAATACAAACAAATTATACTGAAATATCCCTTTAAGTCTATTTCTCTTAACAGTTCATCAGTTTATCTGTCAAAATAATCAAGTTCACATTTCCCTTGTTAGCTGTGTCAACAACCCCGAATGAGCAGAATCCTTTACTGGGTTTGAAATTCAGCCAAGCATGCAAAATGAGATTCATTGAATGACTGAACAAAGAACAAAGAAATGTACAGCACAGGAAGAGCCCCTTCGGCCCTCCAAGCCCGTGCCGACCATGCTGCCCGACTAAACTACAATCTTCTACACTTCCTGGGTCCGTATCCCTCTATTCCCATCCTATTCATGTATTTGTCAAGATGCCCCTTAAATGTCACTATCATCCCTGCTTCAACCACCTCCTCCGGTAGCGAGTTCCAGGCACCCACTACCCTCTGCGTAAAAAACTTGCCTCATACATCTACTCTAAACCTTGCCCCTCTAACCTTAAACCTATGCCCCCTAGTAATTGACCCCTCTATCCCGGGGAAAAGCCTCTGACTATCCACTCTGTCTATGCCCCTCATAATTTTGTAGACCTCTATCAGGTCGCCCCTCAACCTTCTTCATTCCAGTGAGAACTAACCAAGTTTATTCAACCGCTCCTCATAGCTAATGCCCTCCATACCAGGCAACATTCTGGTAAATCTCTTCTGCACCCTCTCTAAAGCCTCCACATCCTTCTGGTAGTGTGGCGACCAGAATTGAACACTGTACTCCAAGTATGGCCTAACTAAGGTTCTATACAGCTGCAACATGACTTGCCAATTCTTATACTCAATGCCCCGGCCAATGAAGGCAAGCATGTCGTATGCCTTCTTGACTACCTTCTCCACCTGTGTTGCCCCTTTCAGTGACCTGTCGACCTGTACTCCTAGATCTCTTTGACTTTCAATACTCTTGAGGGTTCTACCATTCACTGTATATTCCCTACCTGCATTAGACCTTCCAAAATGCATTACCTCACATTTGTCCGGATTAAACTCCATCTGCCATCTCTCCGCCCAAGTCTCCAAACAATCTAAATCCTGCTGTATCCTCTGACAGTCCTCATCGCTATCCGCAATTCCACTAACCTTTGTGTCGTCTGCAAACTTTCTAATCAGACCAGTTACATTTTCCTCCAAATCATTTATATATACTACAAAGAGCAAAGGTCCCAGCCCTGATCCCTGTGGAACACCACTGGTCACAGCCCTCCAATTAGAAAAGCATCCTTCCATTGCTACTCTCTGCCTTCTATGACCTAGCCAGTTCTGTATCCACCTTGCCAGCTCACCCCTGATCCCGTGTGACTTCACCTTTTGTACTAGTCTACCATGAGGGACCTTGTTAAAGGCCTTACCGAAGTCCACTGCCCTACCTGCATCAATCATCTTAGTGACCTCCTCAAAAGACTCTATCAAGTTAGTGAGACACAACCTCCCCTTCACAAAACCATGCTGCCTCTCACTAATACGTCCATTTGCTTCCAAATGGGAGTAGATCCTGTCTCGAAGAATTCTCTCCAGTAATTGCCCTACCACTGAAGTAAGGCTCACCGGCCTGTAGTTCCCTGGATTATCCTTGCTACCCTTTTTAAACAGAGGAACAACATTGGCTATTCTCCAGTCCTCCGGGACATCACCTGAAGACAGTGAGGATCCAAAGATTTCTGTCAAGGCCTCAGCAATTTCCTCTCCAGCCTCCTTCAGTATTCTGGGGTAGATCCCATCAGGCCCTGGGGACTTATCTACCTTAATTTTTTTTAAGACACCCAACACCTCGTCTTTTTGGATCTCAATGTGACCCAGGCTATCTACACACCCTTCTCCAGACTCAACATCTACCAATTTCTTCTCTTTGGTGAATACTGATGCAAAGTATTCATTTAGTACCTCGCCCGTTTCCTCTGGCTCCACACATAGATTCCCTTGCCTATCCTTCAGTGGGCCAACCCTTTCCCTGGCTACCCTCTTGCTTTTTATGTATGTGTAAAAAGCCTTGGGATTTTCCTTAACCCTATTTGTCAATGACTTTTCGTGACCCCTTCTAGCCCTCCTGACTCCTTGCTTAAGTTCCTTCCTACTTTCCTTATATTCCACACAGGCTTCGTCTGTTCCCAGCCTTTTAGCCCTGACAAATGCCTCCTTTTTCTTTTTGACGAGGCCTACAATATCTCTCGTTATCCAAGGTTCCCGAAAATTGCCGTATTGATCCTTCTTCCTCACAGGAACATGCCGGTCCTGAATTCCTTTCAACTGACACTTGAAAGCCTCCCACATGTCAGATGTTGATTTGCCCTCAAACATCCGCCCCCAATTTATGTTCTTCAGTTCCCACCCAATATTGTTATAATTAGCCTTCCCCCAATTTAGCACATTCATCCTAGGACCACTCTTATCCTTGTCCACTAGCACTTTAAAACTTATTGAATTGTGGTCACTGTTCCCGAAATGCTCCCCTACTGAAACATCTACCACTTGGCCGGGCTCATTCCCCAATACCAGGTCCAGTACCGCCCATTCCCTAGATGGACTGTCCACATATTGTTTTAAGAAGCCCTCCTGGATGTTCCTTACAAACTCCGCCCCGTCTAAGCCCCTGGCACTAAGTGAGTCCCAGTCAATATTGGGGAAGTTGAAGTCTCCCATCACCACAACCCTGTTGTTTTTACTCTTTTCCAAAATCTGTCTACCTATCTGCTCCTCTATCTCCCGCTGGCTGTTGGGAGGCCTGTAGTAAACCCCCAACATTGTGACTGCACCCTTCTTATTCCTGATCTCTACCCATATAGCCTCACTGCCCTCTGAGGTGTCCTCCCGCAGTACAGCTGTGATATTCTCCCTAACCAGTAGCGCAACTCCGCCACCCCTTTTACATCCCCCTCTATCCCGCCTGAAACATCTAAATCCTGGAACGTTTAGCTGCCAATCCTACCCTTCCCTCAACCAGGTCTCTGTAATGGCAACAACATCATAGTTCCAAGTACTAATCCAAGCACTAAGTTCATCTGCCTTACCCGTAATAATTCTTGCATTAAAACATATGCACTTCAGGCCACCAGACCCGCTGTGTTCAGCAACTTCTCCCTGTCTGCTCTGCCTCAGAGCCCCACTGTCCCTATTCCCTAGTTCTCCCTCATTGCTCTCACCTTCTGACCTATTGCTCCCGTGCCCACCCCCCTGCTATACTAGTTTAAACCCTCCCGTGTGACACTAGCAAACCTCGCGGCCAGGATATTTATGCCTCTCCAGTTTAGATGCAACCCGTCCTTCTTCTATAGGTCACACCTGCCCCGGAAGAGCTCCCAGTGGTCCAGATAACGGAAACCCTCCCTTCTACACCAGCTGTTTAGCCACGTGTTTAGCTGCTCTATCTTCTTATTTCTAGCCTCACTGGCACGTGGCACAGGGAGTAATCCCGAGATTACAACCCTAGAGGTCCTGTCTTTTAAATTTCTGCCTAGCTCCCTGAACTCCTGCTGCAGGACCTCATGCCCCTTCCTGCCTATGTCGTTAGTACAAATATGTACAACGACCTCTGCCTGCTTGCCCTCCCCCTTCAGGATGCCCTCTACCCGTTCGGAGACATCCTGGACCCTGGCACCAGGGAGGCAACATACCATCCTGGAGTCTCTTTCACGTCCACAGAAGCGCCTATCTGTGCCCCTGACTATAGAGTCCCCTATTATTATTGCTCTTCTGCGCTTTGACCCTCCCTTCTGAACATCAGAGGCAGCCGTGGTGCCACTGCTCTAGCTGCTACTGTTTTCCCCTGATAGGCTATCCCCCTCGACAGTATCCAAAGGGGTATACCTGTTCGAGAGGGGGACAACCACAGGGGATTCCTGCACTGACTGCCTGCCCTTTCTGGTGGTCACCCATTTCTCTGCCTGCACCTTGGGTGTGACCACATTTATATAACTGCAATCTATGATGCTTTGCACCACCTGCATGCTCCTAAGTGCATCCAATTGCTGCTCCAACCGAACCATGCGGTCTGTGAGGAGCTCCAGTTGGGTGCACTTTGTGCAGATGAAGCCATCCGGGACGCTGGAAGCCTCCCGGACCTGCCACATCTCACAGTCAGAGCACTGTCTCAACAATGTCTCTTCAACTGGATACATTAAACTCTTTGAAAGCAGCCAGAAGCTCAGCCATCTGACAAAGCCTTGAAACAACCAAATAGATGGCTAAGTTGAACTTGAAAGATAGTGAAAGCTCATTCAGATATGAAAACGTTTAAAAATCCAATAAAAATAGCTAAGTTGAATTTCAAAGAAAACAAGAAAGAGGGATATTTCACTCGGAATCTGAATTTTACTATTGTGCAATGCATAATTGCACTTTATCCATATGAGTAATGTATTCTAATGAATCTTAATACTCTTCCACGTTCACAAAGTTTTTCATTGCCTTGACAGCTTGCTAGATGTCAGGATTGACAATTTGGCAAATATATCATCTAATAGTCATTTACCTTTACAAAGAAAAGGCTTATCATCATTGACTGTATTTAAATAATCTAACTTTTGCTACAGAATTGAATTATGAATTCTGACATAAGAACAACTTTTTGAACTCACGTTCCATACAGTTTCCAGCTGTAACGCATGACTCCAACATCTCTGTGTTGATGTGAAATACATTGAAACTGGTCTGACCCCATGGAAATTACCGATGGTGCGAAACTTCCACTTCCTCAATGAAGTCAATAATGTTGGGACATCAGCATGCTGGCTCCCGACCCACCTCTTCATCACGTGCCAATGAAAATTGCTACTGTCAGAATTGGGTGCAAGATATGAGATTTGGGTCCCAACCATCATTTTAAAATCTGCATGTTGGAATGGGAAAATCCAGCTCTAAAACCCCTAATTCTAAACTCTTCAGCCCAGATTCTTAGCACCTAGACTATTAAATCTGTTGAGAATTTTACATGTTTAAAATGTTACACTTCAGAATAGCACTGCCATTACAAATGTAAATGAATGTTTTTAAAAGTTATTTTTTGACCTGGAGCCAAGAATTTTCAATTATTCACTGTAGCCACCTGGGTTGGCCACTTCCCACCTTAAAATGGAGAACTGCAAAGGCTGAAGGGAAATTCAGCCAACACAGGCAAAGACGAGCAAATACAGGAATCATGTATATTGGAACCTGCAAAACAACCAGACAGCACTGAAACCAGCAGCCATCTGCATAGTAATGAGCAATTCCAAGGCACAATTGCAACAGTTAAGGTGAACCAAGCCAGACTCCTCGGTGCCAGCAGGAGCCAAGACAAAGGAAGGTCAACGGACATTTAGGGACTGCCCAGCGATCAGGGAACAACTCCAGTATTGGAGAAATCGATCCAAGTGATCGGAACGCAGTCCAATCATTTGGAACCAGGTACGGGGTCCGCCCCGAAGGGTGGGAAGCCCCTGGGGATGATAAAGTAAAGCCCCCAAGTTCAAATCGTCCTTCTTGGGCAGGGTCACTCAGCAACGTGAAGCAACCCCTGAGAGTGAACTGTCCAGCGGCCACGCCAACCAAGTAAGTCTGAAGTCAACGCTCGCTACGAGATAGGCGTTCCTAGCTACCAGTCCATACCAGCTTTTGAATCCTGCAGACTCAGGACCTGAACGAAAGGCTATTTGTTCCCCTGACCTGGTGGGCCAGTCCAAAGCTAAGTATAGGCCTTTTAGTGATAGGAATAGTCTAGAAAGTAGAGTTTATGCATGAGTAGTGATTTACTGTGTATAATAAACCTGTTTTGATTTGAATCTTACTAATTGGTGTGTTGAGTTATTGATCATTACATGAACTTGAACCTCGTGGCGGTATCATAAAGATACCTGGCGACTCTAGAGCAAAGGTTAAACAAACAGAGCAAATTATGGATTAAGAGCCAACCAAAAGTTAGCAACATATTACTGGCGACATCCTGACGGGACCCGACTTAGAAGTGGCTGAACCATTCCGGGAGAACCCAAAAATTTGAATTAAAAATCCAATTGGGAACAGAAAAACAGTGTTCAAGCAGTTCTGATCAATCCTCATAATTCGGCAGTGTGTTAATGCATGCGTAACTAACAGGGTTATAAGGTAAAACTGATAGTTTTTGTTGCGAAAAACTGTCGGGAGTTTGTATTCTGGAAAATAGCGAAAGCCGTACCCGTAATTACAGCACTGCCTTAGTATCCCTCGTTCCAAATTTAAGAGAGTATTTAGAGAGGAAAGATGGCAATGCAGGCAATGCAACGCCTCATGAACCCTGAAGAATTCGTGGTCACAGCGACCAGCAGTAGAGTAGGTCAGTGTCCCGTTTGGGAAGAAGAAATCAGGAAATATCTCAACGGGAAAGGTGGCCCCTTTGGAGTGAGTTCTGTGACAATGAGGAAACAGGACCCGGGAGTTTAGGATATACTTGGTGGGAGAACCTGTCAGAGATTCATAAGAAAAGCTTGGGAAAAGCTCGCAAGCCGATGGCAATCGTGTCCTGTTTGGCACAATTGCGAGGCACAGAGGAGGTCGTTCGGACGCTCCATAAAGAGATAGAAGGAGTACATCGAATGAGCAAGGTTGATGTAAGTGAGGTTGAGAAAGAGAACATAGAGTTGAGAAGGAAGTTAGCAGCAAAGGACGGAGAGGTGGATGATGCCAAGTGGGCACACCAGTCTTGTCTGGCGCATTTAAGCAGCTTCCAGACACAGTACGAAAAGGTCTATCAGGACACGCAACGTGCAGTCCTGGTAAGAGAGGAAACAGAGAAACAGGTAGCGGCATTGCAAAGGCAGTGTAGCGACCTGAAAGCAGCATTACGAGCACTCCATGCTACCACCACGGAGCACAGACAGAGCTCACTAGATCATGCGAAGTGCAGGAAGCAGATTGCAGTCTTTGCTTTCAGTTCAGAATGGATTCCAGAGCACCTTTGGATCCCAGTTAGATACAGAAGACGGCCCGGATTGGGAAGAATTAAATGAGACCGAGCATAGATACGTTCAGGGAACATGTGCGCAAGGAAAGCCCCAGAAGAGAAAAGCGCCCCAACCCCCCACAGAGCAGATAGTTTAGGCACCAATGAATCCAGTAACCACCCACCGCACAGTCACATCGGACGGAGATACAGAATTTCTTTATACCACCCCCTTAACCGTGACCAAATTACGGGACGCGTGCGGGAAAATCACACCGTTCCACCCCACCTCAGACCCCCACCACTTCTTTGCCAGAGTAAAGCAGCAGGCGACCATGTACGGCCTGGACGAGCGTGAGCACGTGAAGCTCACAGTTTTGAGTTTAGACCCTTCGGTCGTAGCAGCCCTTCCCGACCCACAGAATGTAGGAGGAGGCACCCTTGCAGAGATGCACGCAGCGATCCTAGACGCGATTGGCTACAACAGAGGTGACCCCGTAGAAGGCCTGAATAAGTGCAGGCAGAAAAAGACAGAACACCCCACAGCATTTGCTGGACGCCTGTGGATTCATTTCACAGCAGTTTTCGGTAATCTAGACCGCGCCCATTTGTCCCAAGACGGTATGGCCAAATGGACCCGCACCCTTATCTCCCATGCCACAGAGGCAGGACAAAAAGCCTGTACGAATTATGACCCCTCAGAGGAAGCCCACAATGAGAAATGGATTTTTAAAAGATTATCCCGCGCCTGGGAGCAGTCTGTACAAAACAAACCCGCAGTTAGGAAACCCGAGGAACAGCAGGCAGAAGCAGACATCCAAGCGGTGAAAGCACACCAGAACCCCGAATGGGTGAACGAAGGCAGGAACAGCCCCCCACAGAAGCCACAGGAGTGTTACAACTGTGGACAATTAGGTCACTTTGCACGTGAGTGCAATGCCCCACGATAGCCACAGAGAGCCCAGCAGGCAGGCACTCTGAATAAGAATAGGACAAAGCTCATACATAGTGTAGGCACCCGTTCAGACCAGACGGACGTGAGCGGAACGGACTGACGGTGTTCGGGCTCCCCCAGTTGGGTCTGCGACACCCTTTGGGATAGGTCCGGCCGACCAGTAGTTGCAGCAAAGTTACGGGGACAGCCCATCGAATGTCTCTGGGACACAGGAGGGTCCCGCACCACAATCAATTCCTCCACCATATTCCAGAAAGACACGTGGCCCACTACAGCCACCATCACCCTCAGCGGCTTCACAGGCCACTCACAGCAGGGACACATCACAGCCCCTGTACCCATTCAGATTGGCAATATCACAACAAAGCACCCCATAGTCTTAGTCGACCTGCCCCACACAGCAGAACACATTTTGGGCATCGATTTTATGAATTCCCACAACCTGTCCTTTGATCCAGTCAACCAGTGTGTCTGGAAAATGGCAAAATCCGCAAGAGCCCCCACAACGCTCACAATAGGTGAATACGTAATCAAGATTAGCGCAGTCGGCGAATTCTGGTTTGACCCGACAACGATTAGCATGGACAAGCAGGTTAGGGCAGTTCTGCAAAAGCACAGGACAGCATTCGCGACCCACAAACACAACTGTGGCCGGATGACTGGTTCCGTTCAAATCACACGACCTGACCCTAGACCCCAAAAGCAATATGGATTTCCCCAAGAGGCAGAGGGAGAAATCGCAAAAGTGATCGACAGCTTATTAGAGCAGGGCGTACTCAGATCAGTAGCCTCTACTAATAATGCACCGATTTGGCCAATGAGAAAGCCCGATGGATCATGGCGACTGACCATCGATTACCGGGAACTCAACGAAGTCACCCCCGCAGCAGCCCCCACCGTAGCCACAAGTCCCGAGGCCATGCTCAAACAGGGATTCAACTCACAATACTTTACGGTTTTGGACATCAGTAATGGATTCTGGGCCATTCCATTGGCAAAAGAGTGCCAATACAAATTTGCCTTCACTTCTAAAAATCAGCAGTACACATGGACATGCCTTCCACAAGGATTGCACAACTCCCCCTCCATTTTCCACCGACAGTTGGCAAATGGTTTATCGAAATTTTCTCGCCCCGAATGTCTGGTCCAGTATGTGGACGACCTATTACTGCAGACAGACACCAAGACAGAGCACATCGAGCTTCTGTCCGAACTCCTGCAACTCCTACAGGAAATTGCTTGCAAAGTAAACCCCAAAACGCAGATTTTGGAAAACAAAGAGAGATATTTGGGTACGATTATCACGCACGGTAAACGTGAGATGGAGCACAAAAGAATTGACTCGATTGTCAAATTGCCCCTTCCCCAGTATGTTTCAGCCCTCCTGTCATTTTTAGGACTGGTTGGCGACTGCCGAAACCACATTGACGGTTTCGCCAGCAAGGCAGCACCCCTCTCGGAACTCCTAAAGAAAGGAGCCCCTTGGGAATGGCTTCCGCAGCATATGGATGCTGTGGATGCTTTGACAAGAAAGAGCCCTCATTGCAGCCCCCGCACTACAAGTTCCAGACCTGCTTTCCCCCTACGCTATAGAGATAGCTAGCACCGACCGCACCCTTTCGGCTGTGCTCCTCCAGGAACGGCATGAACAATTAAGACCCGTGGCTTACGCCTCCAGACTTTTGGATCCTGTGGAGCAGGGATTTTCGGCCTGTGAAAGGCACCTGCTCGCAGTTTTCTGGGCACTTCAGTATTTTTCCTACATAACCGGACTAAACCCCATCACAATCCTCACAGAACACCACCCCACCCAACTCCTACTTGACGGACGACTCAAGGACGGTATAGTTAATCAAATTAGAGCAGCTAGATGGACCCTTCTTTTGCAGGGACGGGACATCACTGTTTAAAGGACCAAGATCCATACTTTCCTAGCCGATAACCTTCAGTACCCAGGCACCCCCCACGAATGTGAAATCATCTCACCGCACCACAACACAGGCCCCTTTATTGCGAAAACACCCCCCCAGAAAGATAGGTAGTTCACCCCAGAGCCCCCAGCACACAGACACGTGCGCACCTTTAAGGATTTATGTGGATGGATCTTCCACAGTATTAGAAGGGAAGCGCATTACAGGATGCGGCATATATGTCGAGGACACGCAGGGACGCGCCCTAGAAGAGATCTCCTTAAAGCTACCAGGCCACTTAGGCACGCAGGCGGCAGAACTAGCCGCCGTTGCGTATATTATAGATCACCCAGATTCCTTCCCCAGCCCAGCAGACATG
Source organism: Scyliorhinus torazame (assembly GCF_047496885.1). Taxonomy (NCBI): domain Eukaryota; kingdom Metazoa; phylum Chordata; class Chondrichthyes; order Carcharhiniformes; family Scyliorhinidae; genus Scyliorhinus; species Scyliorhinus torazame. Next base: position 189,274,708 of record NC_092707.1, on the reverse strand, counting down.
TACTCAGACAGCCTCTATGTCTGCAATAGCCTTATGGAATTCCTACCCCTGTGGAAAGCAAGAGGATTTGTTTCTGCAGATGGAAAACCCCTTCCTTCAGCCCCATTGCTCCGCCACATTTTAGAAAAAGCACATAACAGGACATTCGGAATCGTTAAAGTTCGCAGTCACCACCGTTCCTCCCCCCTGGAAATGTAAAAGCCGATGCACTGGCCAAAGCAGGTTCCAGGCGTGGATATTTTTGGATACCCCCCGAAAGTGCATCAGTGACCGCAGTTCAGGTCTCGCAGACTAATATCGAGGATTTAGTGCAGACCCAGAAGCAGGATAGCAATCTCAGGGAGATTTTAAAAGGACAATTTACAGCACCCTATGTTAGATTTAAAAATGCACTGACCACACATGACGGTGTGGTTTTAAAAGACACCCTTTATGTGGTTCCTGAACAGGGCAGGAATCAACTTACTTGTTTATTTCAAGAAAGTCACGGACATCAGGGAATTGATCCCACTACAGCCCACCTCAGGCAGCTCTGTTGGTGGCCAAGTTTAAAAGAAGACGTAACGCATTACGTTGAGAATTGCCTTATCTGTGCCCAGAACAATCCGGACAGATACGCAAAGAAGGCTCAGCTTAGTCACACCCACCCCGTTAACGGCCCCTGGACTAACCTCCAGATCGATTTTATAGGACCGTTGCCCCCTAGCAGGAATGGTTACAAGTACGTATTAGTCGTCACAGATACTTTCACGAAATGGGTAGAGGCATTCCCATCCAGAACGAACACGGCAAAGACCACAGCCAAGATCTTGACCCACCACATCTTTACGAGATGGGGACTCCCCCGCAGCATTGAATCCGACCAAGGTTCCCATTTTACGGGACGTGTCATGAAGAACGTCCTTATGATATTTGGCATTACCACAAAGTTCCACATCGCATAGCACCCCCAGTCAAGTGGTATTGTGGAGTGCATGAATCAGACCCTAAAGCAACCCTCAGAAAAATGGTCCAACAGAACAACACCACTGGGGATTCAGTCCTCCCTTTTGCATTGATGTTTTTAAGAAATACTGTCTCAACATCCACAGATTACACCCCACACACTCTCATGACCGGACGCCCCATGAAAGGCACAGAGTTTTTATTAGGATTGGACTTGACCAGCCCCAAAGTGATGGCCCTCACAGACGAGAACGCAGTCAAACAGTTAGTTGAGAATGTGAAAACGACTCAGCTAGCAGCCGCAGTAAGATTAGGCACACGGAAGAAACAGAGCAAGGCCTGTTTCGACAAGACAGTGCATGCGACTGAGTTTGAGGTAGGACAGCAGGTCATGCTCTCAGTTTACAACCCCTGCACATTCCTGTCACCAAAGTATTCGGTCCTTACTCCATTGCAGACAAAGTAAGCCCCTCCATCCACAAAATTAAGTACCCCAACGGAAAGACTGCGTGGTTCCATATCAACCAGCTTAAGGCATATGGCCCACAGTACACCAATGCACATCACGTCATGCTCGATGCAGCAGACCACACCCCGCCCACAGCCAACGTATCCCTACCATCCCCCAACACGCCCACCACATCCACAGACTCGCCCTCGACTCCACCCCCGACCTCTAGACTCCGCCCGGGACCGCCCATAGACAGCAGCAGCAGCGACAGGGACTGTGACTCAGACAATAGCCACAGCACGCTTCCCTACTATCCCCAGGCACCAGGACCCACACCCAGCGAATCTGATCACGATTCGAGTGATCCCTTCCTCATCACATTCCTCAACAAACCCCACCAAAGACCACTGCCCTATGATGACGATTCCATCCCCACAGAACTAGACACCACCTTTTGACACCGCGATAACTGATACAGGCTCGTCCGGAACGACGAGATGGACCCAAATCGCACCATGCAGCCCTATCAGCCCTTATACATTCGAGAGTATGGCATCTGGGAGAAGATGACGACTTTGAGTCTGACTCCCAAAGCGAGAACCCCTTTGCGACCCTGTTCGCAACTGATAGCTGAGGTGTCCGGATGATGTTTTAAAAAGGAACCGCTTGGGAGAAACGGTGTCCTTTCTGATGGAACCTGCAGCATGTTGTTTAATGTTGTTTGTTACTGTTATTGTTATGCGTTGTACGTAAGATCGGAAATTTTGTTCCACGGCCACATGCCATATTTGTCAGCCGAAACCTATGAGAACTTGCCAGCACGCTCATCAGCAGAAACCGCTGAGAGCTTGCCAGCCCCCATTCATAACTGCTCTTCTGGTTCGAAGGTAGAACCAATACGGCAACCCCCCACGATGACTACATTTCTTGCCCGTTCTTGTCAGTTGCTCAGGCAGTGGAGAAACGGCATTGGTCTCCGCCCTGCCTGAGGACCCTCCCTCTGGTCAGCTACGCTCGGGTAGAGCACACATGGCACTGGTCGCCGTCCTACCCGGGCATTCCATTCAATTCTTACCCGTCGCGGCCCATACGCACCTCATTTCGGCACTTTTGGTTCAAAAAGTTTTGTTTTGTTTTCCGGCAACCCTTAGGTTGCCATCCCTGTGCTATTTACATCCTCAAACATTTGGATGGTAAATCGCACAGCCTGCGAGACAGCTCGCTCTGGTTCAGTATCTTTAAGTGTGTCTTGTCCTGAATAATCGCTTAAAAAAAAAAATGAGGTAGTCACACATGGTGACAGATTATAAAGAGAGAATTGGCACTAAAGGACAGACATACTAACACATGAGATATTAACCAAGATAGTAACAGACACTATGCTTGATCCATAGAACCCCAGAAGTTCCAGGAAAAGAGACGAAACAGAGAGGAAGAGACAAAAAGGAAAGAAGACAATAATGAAGACGTCATACGTGTATTTCGTCGTTATTGCAATGTGTATTAGGTTGCGCGTGAACGCGAACCCCCCCCGCCCCTAACCCCCCCCAGCCGTTAATGATTCACTTCCCCATAGCACCCAGAGCCCAGTAACAGGCAACACTACACCATCATGGTGTGATAAGCATGGTACTCCCTTTCCTACGTAGTCGAATCCCTATTAGCATCGTGCAGACTATCCGCATGAGGCAATGGAGAAGGAGAGCGTACCGCGCTCGCACCCCGGTATACAGAATAAGATCCCCTATGTTATCCCCAGGACCCCTTACCCCTCAATCTATAATAAAGGACATTCGTTTGCGTTCATTTTGTAAATAAATAAAAAAATGTGTTTAATTTACGACAGAAAGATTGTACAACCCTGTGCTTGACTGCCAAGCCAGGAAAAATGTAAATGCTGCTATTATTTTGTATTGTTTAGGAAGTTAATATGACTGAATGTTTAGTGAGTGTAGTTTAATGAGGACAGTTAGAGATACTGTTTTTTAAATTTTGTAATGCATGTCCCTGTTTTGACATAGCGCCACTTAGAATGTTTGTTAAAAATTTTCATTGCATAGTTATGGTCAGTGTAGAGGCTATGGAAGAGTGCTCGCCGCATCAGGGAATGAAGACAATGCAGTTATGTGATCCTTCACGCTTCGCGTTAGGGATCACAAGGAGGAAGTGTAGCCACTGGGTTTGGCCACTTCCCGACTTAAAATGGAGAACCGCAAAGGCTGAAGGGAAATTCATCCAACACAGGCAAAGACTAGCAAGCACAGAAATCATGTGTATTGAAACTTGTAAAAAAAACAGCCAGCACTGAAACCAGCAGCCATCTGAATAGTAATGAGCAATTCCAAGGCACAATTGCAACAGTTAAGGTGAACAAAGCCAGACTCCTCGGTGCCAGTAGGAGCCAAGACAAAGGAAGGTCAACGGACATTTAGGGACCGCCCAGCGATCAGGAAACAACTCCAGTATTGGAGAAATCGATCCAAGTGATCGGAACGCAGTCCAATCATTTGGAACCAGGTACAGGGTCCGCCCCGAAGGGTGGGAAGCCCCTGGGGACTATAAAGTAAAGCCCCCAATTTCAAATCGTCCTTCTTGGGCAGGGTCACTCAGCAACGCGAAGCAACCCCTGAGAGTGAACTGTCCAGCGGCCACGCCAACCAAGTAAGTCTCAAGTCAACACTCGCTACGAGATAGGTGCTCCTAGCTACCAGTCCATACCAGCTTTTGAATCCTGCAGACTCAGGACCTGAACGAAAGGCTATTTGTTCCCCTGACCTGGTGGACCAGTCCAAAGCTAAGTATAGGCCTTTTAGTGATAGGAATAGTCTAGAAAGTAAAGTTTATGCATGAGTAGTGATTGACTGTGTATAATAAATGTGTTTTGATTTGAATCTTACTAATTGGTGTGTTGAGTTATTGATCATTACTTGAACTTGAACCTCGTGGCGGGATCATAAAGATACCTGGCGACTCTAGAGCAAAGGTTAATCAAACAGAGCAAATTACGAATTAAGAGCCAACCAAAAGTTAGCAACATCACAATCCTTTAGTGTTCATAACCAGTCACAATGACCTAGCTTTGCCTATATAATAGATATATCTGTATAATATTTGTGAAAAGGTACTTGAACAGTGGTTTTAACAAAGCAGGCATTGTTAGGAAGACATATTCTGCATTCCTTGGGCTACCTGAAAATAAATGCCATGAGCGATCTACTGGAGTTTGTGTGTTTACAGGTAACGTCAGAAATATGTGTTTTTACACAGATTGGTGATTTTATGTCATTTAGATATAGTATATGAACATGAGTCTAATATTGTAATAAGCCACAAAAATTGCTCTTTGGTCCATGATAATTTATTAATCAAAATCAAATACTTCAGCAATTTTTTTTGATTACTTTTTGCTTTCTTTTTTTTCAATAAAAAATATTTCTCCCATATGTCTACCAATGCACAATGAAGCACAGCCCCTCTGCTATAGAATTCCACAAAGCAGCTGAGTTTCCCTGCCCACCAAGTCTAGCTGGCGCGTGCTGGAGTAACCAATTACCTTGCCTTCCCCCAACTGTTCCCATACTTTGCCACACCAATTGTAGCATAATGAGGTAGTGATCCAATTGAATGGGTGGAACAAGCTCGAGGGCTGATGGTCTATACCTGTTCCTATTTTTCATTGTAACTTGTAAGTGAATAAGCCATCAAGTGAGTGGTACAATGGGGCAGCATGGTGGTGCAGTGGTTAGCACTGCTGCCTCACGCGCCGAGGTCCCAGGTTCGATCCGGCTCTGGATCACTGTCCTTGTGGAGTTTGCACATTCTCCTCACGTCTAGGTGGGTCTCAAACCCACAACCCAAAGATGTGCGGGGTAGGTGGATTGGCCACGTTAAATTGCCCCTTAATTGGAAAACTGAATTGGGTACTCTAAATTTATTTTAAAGAATTTTTATAAAGTGAGTGGTACAGCCACTCACTACATTACACGCTTCATTTTTGCGCAAGTTACAAATTGTATACCATCGCTACAAATAACAATAAATTCTTTGCGACATATTACTTTAAACTGTGCTACTCCTACTCGCAGACTTCCATTCCGACCTCAAGAAAGTTGGCCGTTCAATAATTTTTATATTCGTCTTGTTATATTTTTTGCCACCTGGTGGTACCTTGAACAGTGGATCTTGCCTATTCACTTAGATCTCTCTCCAAAAATATAAATTATTTTGATTATTTTGATAGTTAGGGAAGTCTGTTCAGCAAAATCCTCTTCACAAGCGCTTCAGATATATTACAATTCAATACGCTTAAGACCAATTGATATTTGGGCCTCTTAATAACTGATGCCCCCCATATACATTGCCAGCTCTGGCTGGATACATTCTGGGAGATGTCACCTGACTGCCTATCTTCAACTACCCTCCTACAGACGCCTGGGACTGAAAGGAGCAGGAGGGAAACCTGTCCATGCAATTTCACCCTCCCCCTGGTGTGTTTTGAGGGGCAGGGGGATCCTGTCTGCTCCACCCTGGACACAATTTTACGGTGGGGTGGGTAGGGGCTCAGACTGGAAACCCGCCCTTGGCCCTACTGAGCTCATAAGCGGCCATTTATTGGCATTTTTCCACCTAGCCTCAAATCTTCAGGCTGGTGGGTACATGGTATCTTAGGGCGGGAATGAGGACAAGTTAATCTTCTCAATCGTGGGTGAAAAGACTGGATGCCTCCGGACTTCCTTATCCTCCAGTCTATTCCCCCTTAACCCATATGCACCCCTCATTACCTCCAGGACATCCCTGACACTCCCCTCCCCAGAATCAGGCAGCGTGCTGCAATACCTCTTCCGGCCAGCAGGGGGCTGGAGAGCTGCCAACTAATCTGCTTGGCCGACAGCTCTCCAAAGCGGGACTTCCTTACAAGTGCGGCCTGAAGTCCCAACTGCTGCCAATCAACACTCTGTTGACTGTAAAATGCAGTGGGCTTGTCGGATTCAGCCCCCTGACTCTCTGGAATGTGGGGATCAAGCCTGTGCCATCCAAAAAATCCAGGCCCTGGTCTCTCAGCCATGTTGTGAGCAGCAGAGCCCAAGGCTTCCCCACTGCTGAGGGCCAGGCACTCGCTACATTTCAGGGTGAGCCCTGCTTCTGCCTTGCATCCCAGCCTATCCCAGGTGGCCTTCTGGTGAGAACTAACTCTGCAGTGCAGAGCATTCCAATTGTACTTCCTTCCATCTCAGCAGCGCTGTGGCTGACAGCAAGAGTGGCTGCCTCAATTTGGCTCCAGGGGCTGCCATCTTTACCAGAAGTAGAACTGACGCTCTGCAAATGTCTGATGGCCATCAACTCCAGGATGGCCGAGACAAAAGTTTCAGCTCCCTGCCAACCCCATACTTTCATACATTCTATATCCATTAACATTTTGCGTGTCGTAAATCTTCTGAATTGCTTTCAATAGGCGATAGATGCTGATTCTGTTATACTTCTGGCCAATCCAGGAGGGGTGACAAGAACGTGTCGAGTGATTTAGAGGAACCTTGTATCCTGTGTGAACTTTGTTAAAAAGCGAAGAATGACCCCGATTTCCTTTGGTGTGCACTGTGCATATTGCTGCTAGAATCCACTACATTTTGTGTTCATTTAAACATTGCAACATTTAAGTTAATACATTCTGAATTTGTTTAGTTGGTGCCAACCGCTATTGAAGCAAGACGCATAGTTAATGTAAAACTAATAATCTGGAACAATGTATGAGAAGGCAGGGACCAGTTTATCTCAGGCACTTTATCATTTAGGGCTGGAGAGAGCACTGCTTTAATGTGCATCTCTCTAGTATGTTTAGATCTAAAATCTCTGTTTGATTTGGTATTTTATTGAATATAGCAGGCGCAATCTAACAGCCTCTCCGCACCCGACCCGCGACAAGACAAGGCCAGACAATCTCGTTAAGGCCTCTTGCGCAATTTACAATGCTCGTTACGCCTCACAAGATGTAATGAGATTTCACGAGACAACATGATTTGGATCTCACCCTCAATGACGAGATTCAGATTTGCATAAGCATATGTTCTGTGCTCTGCTTGTAACTGTGGAATAATTTAAAACTTCAGTTTACAACGGTGACCATAGAATGATGAGTTCTTTTACTTTTTGAGCAGCATTTTTGCAACCTTAATTTGCGCCAGTAGTTCTCGTGATCCATGTACCTTTCACAGTCCTGAAAGAGCATCAGAAATCACATTCTCCCTGAAGTTCAATGGATGTTCTGCCAGATCTCCAGCATATTCCTTGTAGTGAAATGGCAGAACCCCTGAGGAAAATGGTAGCGGCTGACACTCGAGAAGATTCGCCGCTGCTTTAAATGAGGATGAGGTGCAGCTTTTCTTCAGTAATCCCTACTGGGAAAATGTTGACCAGGGATAGAGCGAGGCGTTGGCCATCCTGTGATTTCTTGGTATCTGGACTTATTTGGGATCCAGCATACCTGTGATATGTTAACTAAATGGAGATGTACAGACTAGCACAAGGGCATATGAGGACTCGAAGGAAGCAGTCTGGAATGTGGAATCACCACTGTCACCATCCCACCCTCAACAAGCACACTGCCAAGCATCATGCCAAGGCAATTTCAAGACTTTCAAATTTTCAAAGCAGTGGACAGATTGGCTGTTTTGCTCTTTGGGGTAGATTAGAACATTGGGTGGAGATGGGGAAAGGTGGGCACTTGAGCAACTCCCCAGGACAGACAGGAACTATGTTAATGGTAGTCAGGCAGGCAGGTGCCAGAGATGCATCTGAACGAATGCTTGTGCTAGCCATTCTAGTACAGTATTCACTTGATAACCTCTCTATTGCATCAGGATCAAGCTTGAAAATGCCCATCAGGCATGGACGGTCCTAATGTGGCTCCCATGACTATGGCCTTAGGAATTGTGAGACCTTTATGTTTAGGGCCATGTCACTACCCCCTGACAGTTTACTCTATTTCCCCAATTGTAGGGAAGATCTTCACTTCTGCCATTACTTTCCTCTCCTGGATGGCTTAAGTGCATGATGTGGGCTTTTTCATTTGATCGCATTTGTTGGTGTGAAGCTCACCCTATGATTCCGTGGTCTAGGGCTCCTGCATCGATGTGTCAAGCCTTCCATCTTCGATAATTACTCAATAATGCAACTTTTTGGAGTAGTGCATTGCGAAAAGGTTGAGATTTACAGAGCTGGAAGATTATTGATGAGCACAGGAACCATGCCATGAATCATAGAAGCAATCGATGGTATGATTCATAGATGAAACATTCATCAAGGGACCTCTTTATCTGTAATTCAGATAATGCAGATAGGAAGAAATACAATGATCACTTACTCTGCAGAGATAATGATCACAAATGTAACCTCAAGAAGTTAAACCTTTAATTGGTTTCAAACTTTTAATTGATGCAACAACTTGGAACATTTCACCTCTGTCAACCCGGGAATTTACCTCAGGAGAATTTTGTTGCCTCAAGCTACAGCATTATAAATCTCTCTTAACCGTTATTTTTTGCTGCAACAACCTTGCCAGAGCAGTAGGAGTCTCAGAAGATGCAAGCCATGATATGAAGCATCACTTTACATGCATGTATAAGCTGGTACCAGAACATTTCTTGCCCCTGCATTCATAAAGTTTCTCAGTTAACAACATTATTGTGTGTTCAATCTGATAACTAAGCATTTCAACATAAAATGTTCCTAAGTGATTTAAATGAGGCTTAGAATATCTATGGTATTGAATCTCTTGTTCTAAAAATAGTTGCCTGAGGGGAACTTCACATAAAATCAGAGTCACAAAGTGTAGAAAAGCTTTCAGAACTGCATATTCAATCTTACATCATGAAGAATAGAAGTTTTTGATCCAGAGAATAACTAGAAAGGCAATTCATCTGGCTCACAAAAGCATGTTTCTATCTCCCCTGCCAGAAGTTCTACCTGCTTTCCTGCAGGGCTTTGGAAATGTTTTATTTCCCTACTCAAAAGGGTCAATTAGATGCTTGTATGATTGTTCTTTTCAGCCAAGATGTTCCTCAGATTCATCAACACACTCTTATCAAAATGACCTATCCTGCAAATTGTTCTTTTGTCATGATACAAAACCATTTTCTCTCATTAATTATCTTGGGGGACAAAATTTATTCACGCAATGCAACTTTGAGCAGAATTATGCAAACATATCTTAATTTACTGTGGGCAGGGAGTCCCGTGGGATCTACACGGCCCACAAGTGTGGGCTACACGAACCATGCGAGTAGCAGCCTGCAATATTGCCTGACTCCAGGGAATTGAGTTAAGTCAGCATTGCGGCATCACATGAACTAATTTCTGTCATTTCTCTTCAGCTTTTACTGCCTCTCCCTATGCTGTCCCCATGTGCCATGTGCAAAGGCAACAGAATAGAATGATGCAGCACGGGAGGAGGTTATTAAACCCTTTGGAGAGCAGACAGATAAGAAGAAAGGAAGGGGGTTACTATCTTAGTGGGGCTGCCGCAGACACGCAAAGGACACCCCCCCCCCCCAATAATAGTACCCCCCTCTTTCTGGCAATATTCAAAACAGTTGCCCTGCAGAATTGAGCTACTGATGAGTGGAAAGGCAATTGGGAATAAACTTCTTCCTACATTTGCCAAGTGCTCTTTTTTTCTCTTCGGTTTTAACAAACCGACGACAGCAAATTGAGAGTTCATTGCTTTGCAATGTAACACTTTCTGAGAAACACAGATAAAAATTGCCCCCCCCCCCCCCCCCACCCACAAAATTCCAGATTGCCCATTCCCTCCACTCTGTTGCCAGTGACGGAGTTGTCAATCGCCATTTCCTTGCACTTTGACCAGAGCCTTCACTGTGGTTTTCCCTCCTTCAAAATCCCCTCAGAACCTTGTCAATTGCAGTTCCGTATTCACCTCTTTTCACAGAATCATAGAATTGTTACAGTCCAGTGGAGGCCATTTGGCCCATTGTGTCTGCACCGGCTTTCAAAATGTGCATCATGGCTTAGTGCCATTCCCCTGCCTTTTCCCCAGGAAGCTTTATGTTGAATGTCCCCAAAGCCAGTCCCACATGTATCAATTCAGTTGCTGGTACAATATTCATTGTCCATTCATTATGTGCAAATTTTAGCAAAACGTTTGCTTAAGAAATAGTTTACATTTTATTAATCAGGCGATTAAATAATTTTTTTAAATTCATTTTTCATGGGATGTGGGCATTGCTGGTTAGGCCAGCATATATTGCCCATCTCTACTTGCCCTTCAGAAGGTGGCAGTGAGCTGCCTTATTGAACTTCTGCAGTCCCTGAGGTGTAGGTACACCCACAGTGCTGTTCGTGAGGGAGTTCCAGGATTTTGCCCAGTGACGGTGAAGGAACGCCAATCTATTTCCAAGTTGGGATGGTGAGTAACTTGGAGGGAAATCTCCATGTGGTGGGGCTCCTACATATCTGCTGCTCTTGTCCTTCTAGATGGTAGTGGTTGTGGGTTTGGAAGGTGGTGCCTCAGGAACCTTGATGAGTTGCTGCAATGCATCATGTAGATGGTACACATGGCTGCTACTGTTTGTTGATGGTGGAGGGATTGAATGTCTGTGGAAGGGGGTGCAATCAAGTTAACTGCTTGTCCTGAATGGTGTTGAGCTTCTTGAGTCTTGTTGGAGCTGCATTTATCCAGACAAGTGGAGAGTCTTGCATTACACTCCTGACTTGTGCCTTGCAGATGGTGGACCGGTTTTGGACGGTCAGGAGGTGAGTTACTCGCTGTAGGATTCCTAGCCTTTGACCTGCCCTGGTAGCCACAGTATTAATGTGACTAGTCCAGTAGAGTTTCTGATCAATCGTAACCCCCAGGATGTTGATTGTGGGGGATTAGTAATGGTAAGGCCATTGAATGTCATGGGGTGATGGTTAGATCCTCTCTTGTAGGAGATGGTCATTGCCTGGCACTTGTGTGGCGCGAATATAACTTGCCACTTGTCTGCCCAACCCTGGATATTGTCTAGGTTTGCTGCATTTGGACATGGACTGCCTCATTATCTGAGGAGTCATGAATGGTGCTGAACATTGTGTAGTCATCTGTGAACACCTCCACTTCTGACCTTATGCTGGAAGGGAGGTCATTGTTGAAGCAGCTGAAGAATGGGCCGATGACATTACTCTGAGGAGCTCCTGCAGTGATGTCCTGGCGCAGAGATGATTGACCTCCAACCACCACAACCATCTTTCTTTGTGCCAAGTATGACTCCAACCAGCAGAGAGAGGGGTAGAATGATCCTGGAGTATCCTCACACAGGCACCTGGATCCAGTACACATATGAAGGCACTGAATCTACCAAGTTCTCACATCAGTGAAACTGCCAGTTTCCCTGATGCTCGCGAAACCCAGATAACAGCAGATTAGTTTCACAAAGTGCACAACAATGTAGCTCACAGCATCATCAATACATTCAAAATTTCAACCTATCTCCTGGGATTGAATTGGTCGCATGCTTATCTTCCTAATTCAGTGACAGATAAAAATGGATGAGTTGGAAATGGGGTTGAGCTGGAGAACATTTTTCTGTAAGGTAAAATTCAGCCCTATATGTATGCAACATCTGTTTGCATAGTATTTGCACTTCAGTCTTTTGTAGAGCAGTAAATTAATGGTGTTTAATGGATTTTGTTTTAAAGTTGCCTGGTCATACATTTATCTAGGCTGTTCTTTACAGTTCATTTAGCGAGTCTGAGTTGCTTGATGACATGCAGTTTTTTATGCATGTTGCAGTCCAGAGCTTTGGGGATGGTAAAAGTTCCAACTTTTATCCATTGCATTGGTGATCAGCAATCTCCCCTGCTCTTATTGCTGGCCATTGATGTGTGTTGGAAAGATTGGCAGGTTGATGCACAACATGTTTGGTTGCGTTATCAATGCACTTTCCTTTGGCCATCAAGTCCTGAGGTTGGACTCAAAACTGGAATTTCTGTCTCAGAGGTAAGGATGCAACCCATTGCACCACATGGCATCCACTTATACACACACCTGCGCATGAACATATTTATATATACAATGTTCACCCACAGCTACTCTGTCTTTAATAGCGAGGAGAACAAAGGCCAAACACAAGTATAAATTCAATCAACTTTATTAAACAACAATATTATCCCTTAAATTAACCCAATAACATTTACTATAGATTCCCAAGATTTGTTATACTACCCGTAAAGATGACTTCGGTTGAGCTGTGGGTCCGATTGTCTGAATCTCTCAGGTCCGTCATTGTGAAGATGGGTCTCATACGCTGCTTCCTTCCACTACTGGTCAGAGGTCTCAATTGCCTCTGTATGGAGTCTTCACTGCTGATGTGCCTTGGGTGCATGTTTTTATCCCCCCCCTTTCTATCATGCCCTTTTGCCATTTCCTCTGGCTTTCTGCCAACGAGGCCTCGGAAGAGGGGTCTCAGCACCCAATGGTCTCGTTGGTGATCGTTTGACAAGGCACCTGAGACCGCCCCAGGTGTCCAATCTCTGGTGGTGTGATCGGCACATAACCTGTTCCCATATAAGGTAACAGCAGAAACTCTGGGTGCCCGAGAGTCTGGCTCGATCTGGGATATTGATCTGAGCATATCAATAGGGTGCAATAATCTCCTGATGGGTGATTGGCGGGTGTGTTTCAGACATGTTTCTGGCAGTTGTGTGTCAGTTGTCTATTGACTTTGGTCAAGTTTGAGTTCTCGACAGCCTGCCTGAAGTTTGATTTAAAGTACCCAATTCTTTAATTTAAAATATCCAATTTAATTAGGCTCAAAACTGGGCCATGTCAGGTTAGCACACCATCTAGAAGGACAATAGCAATAAGTGACATAAGTGAGCAATAAGTGAGTTGCAGCATCTCCAAGTTCCCATCCAAGTCACACACCATCCCGATTTGAACTGATCACTCGTTCTTCATTGTCACTGAGCCAAAGTCCTACCTAACAGCAATGTGGGAGCACCACATTGACTGAATATTCAAGAAAAAGACCCTGTGGTGTTCTTTGTGACTCTGTTATCAGGATGGATGTTGTAGTGTTCACAAAGACCACAGAAGATAAGTTCACTAATGAAGCTAACATTTACTTGCACTATTTATGAAAGCTCAACCATTTACTCCTATAGTAAACAATAATCCAGTAGTCTATAATCTACACTCTACGAACACTAGTCTCTACACTTTATCTATAACTGTACTCTACACTCTCTCACTGCTCCTCTCTAGCCTTCTCCCAGAAGCCTGAGAGTCAGTGCTTTATATCGTTCTGCATCTAGCTCCATCTAGGGGTTAATTATGATATGTCTTTAACCCTTTGTAGTCTGAACATTTCACATAATGTCACATTAATGGCCAATGATCACAATAGCAACTAGGGATAGACAAAAAATGCCACCCTGCAAGCAATGGCAGCGTAATGATAATTAATATATTAAAAAAGCGATACTCTTCGCAGACAGGCACTAAGATTTGGATGTTCATGTCATGAGATAAGCTTAAATATACACAAGTGCACACAGAAACAATAGGCTGGATTCTCTGATTTCCCCAAGCATGGGCGAGATTCTCTGTCCCGCTGCACCTGTTTTCTGGCGCGGCGCACCCCAGCCGACAGCAGGATCCTCTGTCCCGGCAGCCGGAAAATGGGGTTTCCCATTCTGGGTACTCCCACACTGTCGAGAAATCTGTGGGTGTGAGTGTGCTGCCGGTGAAGCGGAGCATCCTGCCGACGGAGAATCCAGCCCCATGTGTCTCTTGGCGGCATGCCGTTTGCTGAGGGCGGGATTCTCTACTCCCGTTGCTTGTCAATGGGATTTCCCATTGAAGCCACCCGAGGCTGCCGGGAATGCAATGCCGGCGGAACAGAGAATCCCAAAGGCAGGAGAATTCTGACCATGGTTTTTTTGAGACATTGATGACTTCGGTCATAAAAAAACACACAACTGACAATTAATGGAAGATATGATTAAACTGAATACAGAACAGGATATCCAGATGCTTCTAATGCACACAAGACAAGTACTGAGTGAAAAGTCTGAGGTCAAGCTGCAGCATCGAGACAGTAGTGCTACAGCTGTGGTGCTTCAGTAGATAATACACAGATGTCACTGAAACTATATGCAGGCCATGGTGAAACAATGAAGATTCAGCAACATTTAGACAGTGTCCCCCAAATATTTATTGCTTGCTTCCTCTTCCTTTGGTCACAGCCCTTTTGTCAAAGCATATCTGGAATAACTGTAAGATAAGAGATGAGTTATACACTTGTAAAATACAGCTGATTGTTTTTCATCTGTATTCCATTTCGTCCGCACTTGGAACTTGGGAGGGTTAAATAAAAGAATGCTCTCATTCAGGAGAAAATGCCAGTAGCCTGATACTGGCCAGCCAGGAAGGTCATTAATGTAATGTGATGCCATATATCATAGAATCCCTACAATGCAGAAGGAGGCCATTCGGCCCATCAAGTCTGCACCAACCCTATGAAAGAGCACTCTATCTAGACCCACTCCGTGCCCTATCCCCATAACCCCAATTGACCTGCACAATTTTGGGCCCAAAAGGGCAATTTAGCATGGCCCATCCAACTAATCTACACATCTTCGGACTGTGAAAGCAAATCGGAGCACCCGGAGGAAACCCATGCAGACAAAGGGAGAACATGCATACTTCACACAGTCACCCTAGGTTGAAATTGAACCTGGGTCCCTGGCACTGTGAGGCACCAGTGCTATCCATTGTGCCACCATCCGCCCTTTTATCAACTTGAATGTCACAATCACATGTCATAAATATTTCAGCTAAATTGACTGGCATGTGACCCTGCAATGTGTTAGCTGGTTAACAGTTTGGCAGAATAAAAATGAACCATCTTTTAAATTGATAGGATAAACATTAGCAACTAGCTGATGACATGTTGCATGATGTGATTCAATGCGAGACTTTTTGTTGCACCTGACTATGTGTTGCTCAAAGCTCAATGGCGGTGTTGGGTCGTGAGAAGGTGGAATAAAGGAGACGCCACTCGGGTTTGGTCTCTCCTACTCTGTTTCTCTCTCCATCTCTCACAGTTTTTCATAATATAATTTGATGATCAGCTCAGATATACAGCACTTTATCACATAGTATCAAATTGATGCTGTGCCATGACTTCTGATTTGACATATTGCTTATGACTTCTTAATTTCTAGTCCAAAACTAGGGATCATAAATAGAAGATGATCACTAATAAATCCAACACAAAAATCAGGATGAAGTTCTTTGCCCAGAGAGTGGTTAGAATATAGAATTTAGTATCTCATGGAGTCATTGGGGGTAATCGAGAAGCATTTAAGGGGAAACTATATAAGTACATGAGGATAAAAGCAATAAGTATGCTGATCGAGTTGGATGAAATATGAAGCTCCTGTGAATTCAGAGACCTGTTGGGACCAGTCTATTGCTGCTGTAAATTCTATGAAACATGCTCAGCACATGATGGCCAGACAGTACCTAATTGTGTGGCAGCGCTAATTTTTATATCAAAGGAGTTATGTCATATTGGATATGGGCTCTTAATAGCCTGTGTGAATAATCTGTCTTTTCAAATCTCCCCAAAACATCTCAAAATACTTCACATCATGAGTGAGTTTGAAGTGTAATAACTGTTGTTCAGCATTCACTCTGCACACTAGTAATAAATAAACAAGTAGCCTGTTTCTGTCAACATTGCTTGAGTGAGAAATTTTACCTCTGAGGGTATTCTGAATACATTCCCCTCGAGTTCCTTGAGATCCTTCATGCTCACCGGGACTATAAAAGCTTGGTCTTGGTTTTACATTTCACCTGAAGGTTGGCACCTCTGACAATGGTGCCTTTCCTCAGCCGTGCAATCAAGTAGCAGCCTAGGTAATATGCTGGAGTTCCAGAGCGAAGCTTGGACCAACAGCTTTCCGACATCGAGGCCAGAATGTTAACAACACATCAAAAAAAATGTTGAGAATCATGGACATATCAATTAGGTTATTTTTTATTCATTTATGGGATGTGCTCAGCATTTACTTCCCATCCCTAAATTGAGAAAATGGTGGTGAGTTGCCTTCTTGAACCGCTATGGTCCCTAAGGACTATGCTGTTGGGGAGCGAGCTCTAGGATTTTAATCCAGCAACAGTGAAGGATCAGGGATATCGTTCCAAGTCAGGATGGTGAGTGGGTTGGAAGGGAGGTTCCAGATAGTGGTGTTTCCATGTGTCTGCTCCTCTTGCCCTACTAGATGGTAAGGGCCATTAGTTTGAAAAGAGTCGCGAATGGTGCTGAGCATTTGGCAGCAGCACAAATCCTGTAATGGTCGCTAAATATCGCAAGAGGTTAAATACCAAATTTGCACCGTCGAGGTTTCCGAACATGATCATCCCAGCCCCCTCTGATGATGCAATCAGGTTCATGTAAAGTAAGGGCTGGGCACCACGGTGGCACAGTGGTTAGCACTGTTGCGTCATGGCACCGAGGTCCCAGGTTCGATTACGGCCCTGGGTCACTGTCCGTGTGGAGTTTGCACATTCTCTCCGTGTCTGCGTGGGTTTCACCCTCACAACCTAAAGATGTGCAGAGTAGGTGGATTGGCCACAATAAATTGCCCCTCAATTGGAAAAAATGATTTGGATTACAACCTCGCTTTAGTGGTCATTGATGCACGATCAATGACCACCAAAACGAGGTTGTAGTCCAACTGAAGGCTTTAATAAGCTAGATGTTTCCCCCAGCAGCTCAGGTCCAGAATGAAGGCTGCAGGGGCGGCACGGGCTCTTATACCCCGCCTAGCAGGGCGGAGCTACCATACATCCAAACCAATAGAAAGCATACAGTTTCCACCAATGGTGCTCCAGCCTATCTGGTACCCTAATACCTATAATACCACATTCACTACCCTGTTCGGGTGGTTCCCTCAGACTACAAACATGGCAACGTGGTAGAATTAGTTATGGAGGTACCGTAATACCTTGGCACAGTGTTTTGTAACTATTTACAATTCTGATAGCTATGTACGTTTGATGATTTACATTTACAGTTTACAGTTTACAATTTAAAATGGAGCAATCAGTCGATCGGGGGCCCTGGTCGTCCTCTGTGATCGGCAAAGCTTTGATGGTGACTCCGGTGGAGGCTCAGGCGTCTGTGACTCCGGGAGTGTGACTTTGATCTCCATGGCAGCTTCGGCATCCCTATACGACGCCGGTGGGGAAAACGGTTGACCTGGGTAGGGAGCGCCTGCGGGGAGCGTCGGTTGGCGGGGGGGCATAGACAGGGCCAGCGGAAGGACCGATCCTCCTGTAAGGTGCCCCAGTGGAGGGGAGGGTGGGACTGGTGGCTGGGGTGTGCCTGGGGCACCGGCGGGCGCCAGGTCTCATAGGGAGACCGTATCTTGTCGGCTGTCGGGGTATGCCACGTAGGCGTACTGGGGGTTAGCATGGAGCAGATGGACCCTCTCGACCAACGGGTCCGACTTGTGCGCCCACGCGTGTTTTCGGAGCAGGATGGGTCCGGCTGCTGCCAGCCAGGTCGGGAGCGAGGTCCCAGAGGAGGACTTCCTGGGGAAGACAAGGAGACGTTCGTGAGGTGTCTGATTGGTGGTCGTACAAAGCAGTGACCGGATGGAGTGGAAGGCATCTGGGAGGACTTCTTGCCAGCAGGAGACTGGGAGGTTTCTGGACCATAGGGCCAGTAGGACAGTCTTGCAGACTGTTCCGTTCTCCCTCTCTACCTGTCCGTTACCCCGGGGGTTGTAACTGGTCGTCCTGCTCGAGGCGATGCCCTTGCTGAGCAGGAATTGACGCAGTTCGTCGCTCATAAAAGAGGATCCCCTATCACTATGTATGTAAGCGGGAACCTGAACAGTGCAAAGATGCTATGGAGGGCATTGCTGACGGTGGTTGCGGTCCTGTCGGGGCAGGGGATAGCGAATGGGAACCGGGAGTACTCATCAATCACGTTCAGGAAGTACGTGTTGCGGTTGGTGGAGGGGAGGGGGCCTTTGAAGTCCATGCTGAAGCGTTCAAAGGGACGGGATGCCTTTATCTGGTGCACTTTCTCTGGTTGGTAGAAGTGCAGTTTGCACTCCGCGCAGATTTGGCAGTCCCTGGTGGCTGTCCTGACCTCCTTGATGGAGTAGGGCAGGTTGCGGGTCTTGACAAAATGGAAAAAGCGCGTGACCCCTGGGTGTCCGAGGTCCTCATGGAGGGCTCGGAGGCGGTCCACTTGTGCGGTGGCACATGTGCCGTGGGACAGGGCGTCAGGAGGCTCATTTAGCTTCCTGGGACGATACAAGATCTCGTAGTTGTAGGTGGAGAATTCGATCCTCCACCGCAAGATCTTGTCGTTTTTTATCTTGCCCCGCTGTGCATTATCAAACATGAAAGCAACCGACCATTGGTCAGTGAGGAGAGTGAATCTCCTGCCGGCCAGGTAATGCCTCCAATGTCGCACAGCTTCTACTCTGGCCTGGGCCTCCTTTTCGACTGAGGAGTGGAGGATTTCGGAAGCATGGAGGGTACGTGAGTAGAAGGCCACCGGTCTGCCCGCTTGGTTGAGGGTAGCCGCCAGAGCTACGTCAGACGCATCGCTCTCGACCTGGAAGGGGAGGGACTCGTCGATGGCGTGCATCGTGGCCTTTGCAATGTCTGCTTTGATGCGGCTGAAGGCCTGGCGGGCCTCTATCGACAGGGAAAAAACTGTGGATTGGATCGGGGACGTGCCTTGTCCGCATAGTTGGGGACCCACTGGGCGTAGTAGTTGAAAAACCCTAGGCAATGCTTCAGGGCCTTGGAGCAGTGAGGGAGGGGGAACTCCATAAGGGGGCGCATGCGTTCAGGGTCGAGGCCTATAACTCCATTTCGCACTACGTAGCTGAGGATGGCTAGGCGGTCGGTGCCAAGCACGCATTTATCCTTGTTGTATGTAAGGTTAATGATTTTTGTGGTCTGGAGGAATTTTCGGAGGTTGATGTCGTGGTCCTGCTGGGCGTGGCCGCAGATGGTGACATTATCGAGATACAGTAATGTTGCCCGTATACCGTGCAGGTCAACCATTCGGTTCATCTCGCGCTGGAAGACCGAGACCCCGTTGGTGACACCGAAGGGAACCCTTAAGAAGTGATAGAGCCGCCCATCTGCCTCGAAGGCAGTGTATTTGCGGTCACTAGTGCGGACAGGGAGCTGGTGGGAGGCGGATTTAAGATCCACCGTGGAGAAGACCTTATAATGTGCGATCCTGTTCACCAGGTCGGATATGCGGGGGAGAGGGCACGCGTCCAGCTGCGTAAACCTGTTGATGGTCTGACTGTAGTCGATGACCATCCTATGCTTATCCCCGGTCTTTACCACCACTACCTGAGCCCTCCAGGGGCTGTTACTGGCTTCAATGATCCCTTCCCTCAGTAGCCTTTGGACCTCTGACCTAATAAAGATCCGGTCCTGGGCACTGTACCGTCTGGTCCTGGTGGCGACGGGTTTGCAATCCGGGGTGAGGTTCGCAAACAGGGAAGGCGGGTCGACCTTAAGGGTCGCGAGGCCGCAGACAGTAAGGGGGGGCATAGGGCTGCTGAATTTGAAGGTTAGACTTTGGAGGTTACACTGGAAGTCTAAACCCAGGAGTGTAGCCGCGCAGAGGTGGGGAAGGACGTAGAGACGGAAATTTTTGAACTCCCTTCCCTGGACTGTGAGGTTTGCTACACAAAACACCTTCATCTCCACTGAGTGTGAACCGGAGGCCAGGGAGATTTTTTGATTAACGGGGTGGATGAGGAGAGAACAGGGCCTTACCGTGTCATGGTGTATGAAGCTCTCTGTGCTCCCAGAGTCGATTAGGCAGGACGTCTCGTGCCCGTTGATGAATACGGTCGTTGTAGCAGTTGAGAGTGTTCGAGGCTGGGACTGATCCAGGGTCACCGAGGCTAATCACAGAAGTTGAGAGTTCTCTTCGGGCAGTGCGTGGTCAGCCGAGCTGGGGTCCTGGGGGTTCATCCAAGATGGCGGCTCCCATTGGTCGCACGTGGCTGGGGGTGCACAAAATGGCGGTGCCCATCCCTCCAACGTGGCGTCCGTGGAACAAGATGGCGGCACCCGGGGTCCGCACGTGGCCCTGGAATAGGAAGATGGCGGCGACCGCTGGCCGCATGGGGACCGCATGGTTGCGGTCCGCATTCGCCGCCGGAGACCGCGGCAACCACAAGGGCCTGATATACCCCCACAAAATGGCCCTTTTTGCCGCATCACTTGCAGGTGGATGCGCGGGCTGGGCAGCGCTGGTGGGGCTGCTTGGCCTGCCTGCAAAAGTAGCAGCGGGGCCTCCCGGGGTTGCCAGGCTGCCTTGCAGCGCAGGCCTGTGGGGGTATGGGGAAAGTCTTGGGGTCAGCCGCGGAGGGGTTCCACGCTACCCAGAGAGCTGCCGCGCGGTCGGGAACGTAAGCGCGGGCGATCCTAGAGGCCACGTCCAGGGAGCCTGCAAGGGCCCGTGCCTCCCTGAGACCCAGAGTGTCTTTTTCTAACAGGCGCTGGCGGATTTGTGAGGATAGCATACCTGCCACGAAAGCGACCTGGACTAAGAGTTCAGTGTGTTCGCTCGCCGAAACTTGCGAGCAGCCGCAGCTTCTGCCCAACACCAGGAGTGCACGGTAGAATTCTTCCAGCGATTCCCCAGGGGTTTGTCGCCTTGTTGCAAGCAGGTGCCGGGCGTAGAACTGGTTTACCGGGCGAATATAGTGTCCTTTTCGCAGCTCTATCGCTGCATCAAAGTCTTCCGCTTCCTTGATGAGGGTGTAAATCTCCGGGCTCACCCTTGAGTGCAGGACTTGCAGTTTCTGCTCTCCCATGGGTGTGTTTTTGGCTGTCTCAAGATACCCTTTATAGCATGCCAGCCAGTGCTTGAAGATTGCCGCTGAGTTCGCCGCGTGAGGGCTGAGTTGCAGACACTCCGGCTTGATACGGAGCTCCATCCTTTCTTCTTAAAAAAAATAGCTTATTAATTTCATGCACGATTAATGACCACTAAAGCGAGGTTGTAGTCAAACTGAAGGCTTTAATAAGCTAGATGTTTCCCCCAGCAGCTCAGGTACAGAATGAAGGCTGCAGGGGCGGCACGGGCTCTTATATCCCGCTTAGCAGGGCAGCGCGACCATACATCCTAACCAATAGAAAGCATACAGTTTCCACCAATGGTGCTCCAGCCTATCAGGTACCGTAATACCTATAATACCACAGTACTCTCAATTTTTTTTTTAAAGAATGTACTGTAAGGGCACAGCCCTGATTAGCATATATTATAATAATCAGGCTTAACGCCACTACTTCCGACCTCAACGTATTGTCCACCCAGCTTGCGTGACGTTACGTCGGCGCAAATCACTATTGGTTTTCAAAAATGAAAACCAGTCATGGTGACCATGCCGGGGCCATACAGGAAAGTATAGCCCCTGGGAGGTGAGGTAACGCCCTGGCACCTACCCCTGTCAGTGCCAGGTTGACACAGCCAGAGGAGGCTGTTTGGGGAGCCCTATTGGGTGGTTCCCCTTGTGTGTGGTTCCCTACTGGCTGTGTGTGTAGTGGGGGAGTGCTTTTATGAGGGATGAGGGAAAGCTATGATGCTTGGGAGGTGGTGGTGGGGTGCGAGGGGAGGTTGTCCGATGCCTGTGGGCTGTGGGGGGGACGGGGACATCCTGATGCTTGTGGGGGGGTTATTTGTACCCGTAGGAGTGGTGGGGGCAGTTTATTGTCAGCACAGATCAAGGCATCCTTTAAAGATGGTGCCCCGAACTCTGCAGAGGCAGACTTGCTGGCTCCATCAGATGCTGTCCTACCAGAGTTACGGTGTAAAACTTGCCCCTAAATTCTCTGTGCACTGAGTGCCAGAACATCTGGAGTGAACACTCGGCTGTGCATCTGGAGAGATATGTGCCAGTTTTTAGTTTGAACCTGACCATCTGGCCAGAATTCTCTATCTGTTCACGCCAGTGGGATTCTCTGGTCTCAATGGAGTGAATGGAGTTTTGGCTGAGTGAAAAATTATTCATTTTCGCTGACAGAAGTAGCGGGGCAAATTCGGACCGAATTCCGGCCTCTGACAAATTTTGGGATGGTTCCACATAAATCGTCATGTTTGGCATACAGGTTCTGATTGATTGAATGCATGTGAGAGGTAAACTGGTTTATGTTATTAATTTTCCTTTTTACTGAACCTGAAAGTACGGATGCATATTTGTACTTGCAATATTAGGTCCTATTTCTTTTTTTTCTTGGCTGGATGATGACTTCTGACTACATATCACCACATCAATAACAAACGGTAACTATATGCTCTTGGATGTCGTTTCCGTTGAGTGTTAAGTAGAGCGATAATTGGCATAAACTTTTGAAATCACAGTAAATACAAAAGTTGTATGAATCCTAATGTGGCACACTAGCACAGTGGTTAGCACTATTGCTTCACAGCGCCAGTGTCCCAGGTTCGATTCCTGGCCTGGGTCACTGTCTGTGCCGGAATCTCCGTTCTCCCCATGTCTACGTGGGGTTTCACCAGGTGCTCTGGTTTCCTCTCACTAGTCCCGAAATACATGCTTGTTTGGTAATTTGGACATTCTGAATTCTCCCTCAATGTACCCGGACAGGTGCCGTAGTGTGGCGACTAAGGCATTTTCACAGTAACTTCATTGCACTGTTAATGTAAGCCCGTTTGTAACACTGATAAAGATTATTATTCATGCTGTCAAGGTGTGCTGCAGCAACTTGCCACAGCGCCTTTGTCAGCACCTTCGAAAGCTATGACATCTACCATCTACAAGGACAAGGGAAGCAGATGCATGGGAACCCTATTGAAAGCAATTTTCCCACCAAGTCACACACCACCCAGAATTATCACCATTCCTTCACTGTCACTGGGTCAAAAACCTGAAACTCCCTTACCAACAGCATTGTGGGTGTACCGACAGTACATGGTCTGCAGTGGTCAAAGAAGGCAACTCACCACCACCTTCTCGAGGGCAATTAGGAATGGGCAATTCACACTGATTTTGTCAGCCACACTGACATCTTGTGAGAGAATAATAACAAAGCAGAGGGGGCAAAAAGCACACCAAAAAAGGGAAAAAATGCTTGAACTGAACAAAGGTACAGAGGGAGAAAGGGATCAAAAGAGATTGAGAGACAGACAGATCAAGATGTAGATTGACAAATTAAGATTGAAAGGATCTAACGTTTCTTAATATATTCAGTTCAAAGTGGGCTCCTGATCTTATCAAGGATCTTTTGTCCTCTTGGCCATCCAGCTTCAGTGATATGCAGAACACAAAGGTTAATACAAAACCACGATAAATGAGTACTTTATTGAACACAGAGCACCGACCAGTATTTTCCTGCTCACAATTCAAATGCAATTTCTGGCACATTATCTGGGTAATAATTATCTCAGGACTCTTTTGATAAGGTTTATTTTGTTCATAGTGATTTAACATATTTCACATACAACTATCCATGCAAGCAATTGATACCCGGGTGAAGTTCATAATCGTAGCATTGCCCGGCTGTTATGGCTCAGTCTCAGGCTGTCTTGTGTTTTCTTCCCCGTACTGAAGACAGATGTAATTTCTAGTGAGGGAAAAGGAACCATTTCTAAAATCAGTCAAGGCAACTTAGCATAGGACAGCTTTTTTGCCGGGGGCACTTTGCTTTCATCGGATTTCCCAGTGTTGACTGCTGGCAGAGAACCTTCCGTCCTCTGCCTTTACACCATCTGCCAATGAGGCCATTAGTCACAAATAGCAGATCATGACACAAAGTACAGCGGTTCCACATGAGATTCCTGATCCTGGCAATTTCAATTTTAAAATACTTTGATATTCCAAAATTGCACAGTTGCACTCCTCTTACCACCTGCACACCCACCTAGTAACTTTCTGTAGTAAACCAGGAGACAGGAAGAGGAATGTGTAAACAGATTTATTCTGAATTCAAAAGTAAAGCCGCACCTGTGTTGCACAACAAAATGCCCCAGCCCCAGCATTAGGAGGGGTTATGGCGGTATGGGAATAGGGTTGAAGTGAGGGCTTAAGTGGGTCGGTGCAGACTCGATGGGCCGAATGGCCTCCTACTGCACTGCATGTTCTATGTTCCTATGTTCTATGAAACTAACAGAATACCCGGTCCAAGTCTGGGAAGGCATTTAAAGGGCTTGGTAATATGAATCTCTGCTGTGCGGACCTCCGCCTGTTACCATGGGAACTCGTACTCTATGAGCTCCATGTGGAGATCAGTGAGTGACTCCCTTTGGCCCTTGTGAGTCTTATCACATCCCCCCCAAACCCCCTCACGTAAGTCCAGATCCTACCCCTCATTCCTGCGGAAATGAGGTCTCTGGGAGTGTGAAGCGGATGGGGGGATCGTCACTTCCAAAGCGGGCGGCAAGAGCAACCGATGGGGGCTCTTTCTCCACATTGACATCTGGCTGCGGGTCAGTTATTCCAGCCTCCATTTCTGACATCGGGTCTTCACCCTCTTGGGAGTGACTCTTGGGTTTAGCAGCCTGAAGGTAGGTTCCATGGATGTTGAGGGCATTACACCAGCTGGAATAGTTTCTGCAATAGAGAGTTCTCTTTCCTGAGGTAGCCCATTTTATTTTATGGTTTTCTCCCTGGTCTTGACCTTGTATGATACAGGATCAGTCTTTTCCACTAGAACTCCTAGGGTCCAATGAGAATTGTCACTGAAATTACAAACATAGACAATGGCCGGGATTCTCCAAACCTCCGCGTCGCATTCGCGCCCGACGCACAGGGCCGGCACCGCAGGCAGCCGTCGCGCGCATGCGCAGACCCGCGGCCGAAAGTGCAGGGTCCCGTATCGGCAGCCGGAGCTGCGTGGAGCACTCTGCGGCCCTGCTAGCCCCCTTAAAAACGTAGAATCACTCCGGACTTTCTAGAAAAAGTCCGGAGTGATTCGCGCCCGTTTCCTCGCGGAAGTGGGGACATAGCCCCATTATTGGAGAATCCCGCCCAATATTTCTTGGCCTGGAATTTTATTGGGTCATCGGATTCCGTAATTTTTTTTTCTGGACTCTTGGTCTGAGTCGACTTTCTCACCATGGTTGGGAAACGATAGACTGAGACTGGTCTGGAGGCGTTGACCATCAGCAATTCCATTAGTGCGGTATGTGACATGGTCCAACAATTGAAGAGGAACTAAGTGAATTTGGTGTTGAGCAAGCTGGTGGTCTGTTTCTGCATGCCGCTTTTAAATATTTGGACCGCCCATTCGGCCAGGCCATTGGAAGATGAGTGGTATGGTGCCGTTCGGATGTGTTTCATCCCATGGGACTTCACAAATGCCTGGAATTCTGCGCTGGTGAAGGTGGCCCCATTGTCAGACATGAGGACCTCTGGGGCGGGATTTTCTAGTCACTGACACCAAAATCGTATTCTCCGATCGGCCGGAGAACCCACGTTGGCAACGAAATCAGCAGGTTTTTGAATGAAATCATCGCTTTTGCGATGCTCTGCCCCTCCAAAACGGTGTACTCTAGGATAACAGCGAACACAGTCGGGACGGCCTCAGGACGTTACCTGAGGCCCTCCTCCCGATGCTCCGCCCCCGATGGGCAGAGTTCCCGATGGTGTCGGTCACTCACAGTATTTATTTTCGGGTACTCGGCATGGCGGCTGTGGACTAAGTCCAGCACCGTCACAGTCGGGAGGGGAGCCGATCCACGGGCAGGGGGGGCTTTGGCGGGGGCTGGGGGAACTGGTAGGGGGTGGTCTAGGGGTGGCGAGCCTGGTCAAAGGGGGGTCACTGTTTGGCAAGTCAGGCCCATGCGCAGCCGACGGCATGTTGCAGAGCGCGGCCGGTGTAGTCCGCCGCCGCGGGCATGCGCAGCTTGGACCCGGCATTCTCCTGCCTTATCCTCAGCAAGAGCTGGGTGCTCTACACTGTCTGCTAGCCCCTCACCAGATGGTGGATCGGTGGCCATTTTGCGCTGTTTTTTCGGGTGTAAAACTCCACCGTTCCCACACCGGCGTCAGCACTTAGTCTCAGAATCGGAAAATGCATCTCCTGGTTTCCTATGATACAAAATGTGTGCCAGAGTTTCGCTATCGTGGTGCTGGAAGTCATGGAGGACATCTGATTGTATGTCCATTAATTTAGAATGGGTGCCAACCAAGATTAAAAACATTGACCCCCATAAACGGATCGCGAGGTCCACGTGTACCCACATCCATGGTATCCCTGGCCATTTTTCACGGGTGTAACAAGGCCGGCGGTGGGAAAATCTTCTACAGATTTTCCTGACACGACGGGCACTGTTATACTAAATTTTGAAAGTTGGGGTCAAGCCCAGGCCACCAGGTGCAACTCCTTGCGAGGATCTTCATTTTGGAGATTCCTGAATGACCACTGTGTAGCTGTTCAAGATTCAAGACTCAGAGCATAGGCATTGGCTATGTGCGTTCCTGGGTGGTGCTTGAAGGAGACTGGAAAGCTGCTTACAATAGTGGCCAGGGTTAGATGTGAGCCATGGCAATGGGAGGGATCACTTTGTCCTCCTTAAAAAGCCATGGTGTGGAGATGCTGGCGTTGGACTGGGGTGGGCACAGTAAGACCTGAGTCACCTGATGAAGGAATTACGCTCTGAAAGCTCGTGATTCCAAACAAACCTGTTGGACTTTAGCCTGGTGTTGTAAGACTTTTTCCTATGCCCACTCCTTAAAAAGGCCCAACAGTGAACCAGGCAAACACAGGCGCTTACCTCCACACAGCAAGGTGCCAAAAAGAACATTAGCCCAGAATTTGCTGAGAAGATTACAGAGGTTAATAGCCGTGCCATTATTTGGGTGTAATTCATGCAGCAGTTTGTGGAAAGGAACAGATATGCCATGAATTAAATTGCTGGATGATTTCTGCCACTTGGCCTCCCCAAAATGAGAACTCAATGTTAAATCTCCCTTTTCCAAGAAATTGCTACATTTGCACTATAAGTACAAATTAAACTTGTCTCAAACTGTTAGTGCTGCCATTTAATCATGAATCAACCCTTTTAACAACAAGATTTAAGTTCTGTGATGTCAAGTTCAACAGTGTCAATAAAGGCCAGCAATGTAATGATCACAATGGACTCCATGCCCAGCTTGCAAATAGCTAAGCAAGAAAATGGTGGTTCTTTCAATTTCACTCCCCAGACACTACTGACAAAGGTGGAGCTGTGGACAATAATCTCTTGAAGTAATTCCTTACTTCTGCGATACAGGTATGTGATTTTATAAAATATATTGAACTATTCTTTCCAAAAATCTTCTGCTCCAATGCAATAAAGCACAACCTCATTAATGCTATTGCGCTGACATTAAGTTGGGTGCTGCCATCAGGAAGTTGGTTTATTGAAAGGTCGCAGATGGGTTTGGGGATAGCAACAAGAATGCATCTGTGCAATATTAAAATATTAGTGTTTGAAGAGTTAAGTTGCCGGGATAAAGAACCTCGGCTGGATTCTCCGCTGTTGGGATTCTTGGTTGTCCCGGCACCCCAGGGACTTCCCGATAGCGTGGGGCTTCCCACAATGGGAAACCCCATTGGCCAGCTTGAGGGATGGAGAATCCCAGGGGTGCACTACACCAGAAATCTGATGCGGCGGGACGCAGAATCCCGCCCCTTGTGTCTGACATTGTGTCGTGGGCCCAGATTTTCGCTCACTGGGTAGTTGCAGGGATGAGCAAGTTCCTGGCTCCGAATAAAGATTAAAAAAAGAAACATCCCCCAGCCCTCAGCCCTCGCTCTTACACCTCCACACACTCCCCATGCCCCTTGCAAGCCACTTCAAGGCCCCATAACCCATCGTACCCTCTAAGTCAAGCAATTCCCCCCATCCACCCCAATAATCCGTCATACTTTACATGCTAATCTATACCCCATCCCATGGCCGTTTATCGCCCTTTTGCCAACCAATGAACATCTACCCCCCCCCCCATGTTCCTTTATAACCCCTATGACATTTTAGTGGCAAGTGATGCCAAACCATGACCCTCACCCACCTAGCGTTGCCCTTACACCTACCATGCACACTCACAAAGAATCCCCCATAAGCACACCTCAGGTTCCATGCAGAGATGAGGTAAGATAACGTTCTAAGTGTCCATTGCAGATTTTACTTTATTGGAAAAAAACCTCAGGTATAACAGCCTGGTTCTCCAGGGTCGGATTTGGGGAGTACTTCAAGGATGCACTGGGGAATCCCACTTGTAACTTCCCAAATAAGCATTTGGAAAGTAATTGCCCAGAAGCGCTAAATTCCCCTGGACAATTTGCTTCACTGACAACCATCCAAGAAAGTGATTTAAATCGTTAACTTTGGATGGTTCTGTCAGGGTTACATTAATCGTCACTCAGAAAAGGTTAGAAGAATTAAAACCTTTTCTAACTTCAGTGTAACTATTATAAAGACCATGATACAGGCCCCCATGGGATTCCTCCCACCCTCCGATCTTCCACCTGCACGGGACCCCCTCCACTAACCCGTGGACCTAGCCCTCATCCCTGACCCGACTCAAACCGCCTAAACTACCTGGACCCCTGACCCAGCCCAACACCTACTCCCCAATATCCAACTCCCCCAAACGCCCACGATATTCGAGACCCCCAACCTCCGAAACCCCTAACCTCCCAACCTTTGGCATCCACAAACTCCAACCCCTCCCACCCACTGGACCATTAAACGTACCTGCACTGCAGCAGCTAGTGCAGTAAAATATGGGATATGGCCTCCTTAAAGTTGACGCTGCTGGACTACGCTGGGGCTGTTGGGAACTCTGCTGATTCAGGCCCCAAACAACTGCTGCCGTTGGAGGTTTCAAAGTACTTTTTAAGAGCAGTTAAGTACGCTTTAAAGTATTGTTATTCCAGCCATTGTTTTGCAATGCTGATTAGAAGCAATGGCTCGCTCTCATTCATAATTCTTTTTTTACCGTATTTACATTCTTTCAACTAAATAAAGCCTCACATCACAAACACAAACATTTAATTCAAGTTTCCCCCTCCCCCCCACTCCGCTGCAGTTTTTCTGGCAGTGGAAGTGGCTTGCCATTGGCTGCCGGTCGAATCTTCCGGTCCCAATGAAGCCAATGACCATTTATGTTTCTTGGAGGCCATGCTGCAAGGGAACCCGACATTGGGCGAGGGGAGGGGCCTTTTGGCTGAACCGGAAGATCCCCCAGTAGGAAAGGTCAGGAAGTCCTGCCCCAGGAGTTTTAATTGTCTTGACAACCTGTCACGTGCTGCTGGCAATTTTCACAATTGATGTTGACAGGTCTGATGACGGTTCCAATGAGCTTGAACAATGAATTCAAACATTTTTTCTACATGCACCTGTGCCTCTTTAAAAATTCTGCATGGCACCTGGCCTACCCCAAAAGTCAACTGACATACCCCACATGTGTCCTGGAAACAGAGCCAAAGGTGTGCCTTACCTCAACAAAGTGGTACCCTCGCTATCCAAATGAATCCATACAAGCTCCTAACTGGTCTAATTTACACGCTGGCTTTCACATTCCTGGCCTGGTGGGACTGGAGTTTTTGGCATTTCCACTATTTCGACCACGAAGGAGGGCCTCTCCATTGTGGCCAGGATCTGGGCCATGATCTTAATTGTGAACAAGAATCATTCATTAACTGTCAGGTACTTTAGGTGCTTTTATAGACGTGAAAGAAACAGGCCGAATTTTCCGCCCCCCACCGCCCCACAGTGGGATCATCCAGTATTTCCAAAGTCAATGGACTTTAGAGGGGCTTGTCGCATTTTCCGGAACCGTCCATGCCGCAAAATGGCTGTAAAATTCTGATCACTGTATAAATGCAAACTCTTTGTTTCTTTTTTAAAAAAATACATGCTCTTGTATCTGGAGCAGGTTTCTTTCTTGTTCGGAGAGCAGTTACATGCATTTCTGAATAAAAATGTATCATTGGCTTGTCAGGAATGAAATGGCGACATTTAAATATAAAACAGACTGCCAATGAGAACATGGATTTCAAAAAAAAATTTGCAAAATGAAACATCTTCTGGACGACTACAGTATTCCTATTTTAAATCTGCCATAAATGTTCTGCTCATATTCTCATAACATAGCTACATAATTGGTTTTGCTAGGTTCTACAGAATGCCACTTTTTCCCATAACATTCTAATTTGCCCGTCACTCTGTGTTCCCATAGTATGGCTTTTCTTCCAGATGTGTGCAATCTGTAAAATAGCCATCAAATGCTTGTGTAGTTTGACTAAAAGACTCACTGTAACAGACAACAAGTATGTTGTGGAGCTAGTGAAATGATATTTATTTTGCCAAGTGAGGCAAACATGATAACTTAGGGCAAATGAAGCATGCCACAGACCTCTGTTTATAGTTGTTACATATGTAAAGGCTCCAAAATGACACAGCAACTCATTTTCAATTCCATTGCACGACAGTATCACTGTATTTAGGAACAATTCAGAAAAAATGTAGGAAGGGGTCTTTCATAATGAATATTATAGCAAGAGGGATGTCACAAAATGGGCTATAGTGAGTGGAAGTTGGAGCAGGTTACAGTGAGGGGTGATTACAAAGAGGATTATCATAGGAACAACTTTATAAACAGAATGTGCTTCATGATTTATCAGGCAATAAGGAAGAATTTCAAAACACGTTCCATGCCAGAGGTTAACTGAGAATGTTACAGCGAAGGTTAATTTGCAGGGCTGAATAAATGGGGTTCAGTGTAAGTAATTCTTGTGCGTTATAACACACTTCATTTGTTTGGTGATTAATTTTTGACATCTTTCTCACCAACAAGGTGCAGGAATGCAACGCTTTCCGTATCTCGCACTCGGTTTGATTCTCAAACAATGCCGTGTTAGTGATGCCATGGCTGTAAGCACAGTAAAGCTGCCTCTTGTTTCCTCAACACTGATTGACTGCAGAAAAATATCTTTTACCGGACACTAATTATCGTAATTCTCCATATTGCCATTTGGGTTGGCAGCAGTAGCTTCTCTGAGTGACATTGACAATTTAATGTGCAAATTTGCAAACAGGCTTTGTTCCTGTTTTCTTGGAGTTCGGGTGGGTTAATCGCCTATTTATTACATATCCAATTCTTAATGCTGGCAGGGCAGGGAAAACATCAACCCAATCGACTGACCTAGTTTGGATCATAGATGTGACCTACAGTACACCCCGCAACCTAATACTTTTTTATTTAAATTATACAGCAACAAATCCTTACAAAGGAATAACGTGCATTTTCCTCCCTGGACTGAACTTTGAATTCTGCTTGCAGGAACTCAATACCAACATGATGCCCTGTCACACAGTCAGTCTTAGCCAAGTGGCTCCTGATGCACTATCAATTATGACGAGACGAGAGTAGAGTGTAATCTAGGCGTTATTAAGCAGAGATGTGTAGCCTCCTGCAGCTGCTGCCGAAATCGCTGCAGCTCGGTGAGCACACACATTTATACTCCGCCTACTGGGCGGAGCCATCAGGCAGGGATCTCCCCCCTACCTGTAGTACAGGAGCCTTACCGTATTACATCTTGTATGTGATATATACAACAGTGGTTACTACCACATTCACCCCCTGTTAAAAAAGAGTCCAGCGGGGGTGGTGGAAAACTATTTACATGCATTTTAAGGTTAACATTTTGGGGAAAGTTCACAAATTCAGACGATCGGGTGCCTTGATCCTCCATTGTGAGCGCCGCAGTCCAGGTGGCGATGCCGGCGTCGGCTCGGTCGCCGGTGACTCCGGGAGCATGTAGACCTCACCTTCATCCCCGGGTAGGACCAAGGGGAGGACGGATCGACCTGGAGCGGGGGCTGTGGTGAGGTGCACTGGGGGGACGAGGGGTGGCGCCGGGGCAGAGGGGGGGGGGGGGGACCCAGCTGGTGCCAGGTCCCTGAGGGAGACTGTGTCTTGGCGGCCGTCGGGGTACGCCACGTAGGCGTACTGCGGGTTTGCATGGAATAGCTGTACCCTCTCGGCCAATGGGTCCGCCTTGTGGGGCTGCACGTGCTTGCGGAGGAGAACGGGTTCTGGAGCTGCCAGCCACGTTGGGAGCGAAACCCCAGAGATGGACTTCCTGGGGAAGGCAAGGAGACGTTCATGGGAGGTTGCATTAGTCGCCGTGCAAAGTAGCAATCGGATGGAGTGAAGGGTGTTGAGGAGGACCTCCTGCCAGCGGGAGACCGGGAGATTTTTGGACCGTAGGGCCAGCTGGATGGCCTTCCAGAGCGTCCCATTCTCCCGCTCCACCTATCTGTTTCCCCGGGGGTTGTAGCTTGTCGTCCTGCTCGAGGCGATGCCCTTGCTGAGCAGGTACTGACGCAGCTCATCACTCAAAAAGGAGGATCCCCGGTCGCTGTGGATGTCGGCGGGGAAACCGAACAGGGCGAAGATGGTGTTGAGTGCTTTGATAACGGTGGCAGACGTCATATCGGGGCATGGGACGACGAAGGGGAATCTGGAGTATTCGTCGACCACGTTAAGGAAGTACGTGTTTCGGTCGGTGGAGGGGAGGGGCCCTTTGAAATCCATGCTGAGGCATTCAAAGGGGCGGGAGGCATTCACTAGATGCGTGCGGTCTGGCCGGTAGAAGTGTGATATGCACTCCGCGCAGACCTGGCAGTCTCTGGTGATAGCCCTGACCTCCTCAATGGAGTAGGGCAGATTGCGGACCTTTATGAAGTGAAGGAACCGGGTGATCCCTGGGTGACAGAGAGCGTCGTGTAGGGTCCGGAGTTGGTCCACTTGTGTGCTGGCATATGTACCTCAGGATAGGGCATCGGGGGGCTCGTTGAGCTTACCGGGGCGATACAAAATCTTGTAATTGTAGGTGGAGAGCTCGATCCTCCACCTCAAGATTTTATCATTTTTGATCTTGCCCATGCTGTGTGTTATTGAACATGAAGGCAACCGACCGTTCGTCAGTGAGGAGAGTGAATCTCCTGCCGGCCAGGTAATGCCTCCAATGCCGCACAGCTTGTACGATGGCTTGGGCCTCCTTCTCGACGGAGGAGTGCCGAATTTCGGCAGCATGGAGAGTGCGTGAGAAGAATGCCACTGGGCTGCCAACCTGGTTGAGGGTGGCGGCCAGAGCGACGTCTGATGCATCGCTCTCGACTTGGAAGGGGTGCATCTCGTCGACCGCGTGCATCGCGGCCTTGGCGATGTCGGCCTTGATACGGTTGAAGGCCTGGTGAGCCTCGGCCATCAGGGGGAAACAGTGCAATGAATGAGTGGGTGGGCCTTGTCCGCATAGTTAGGGACCCACCAGGCGTAGTTTGAGAAGAACCCCAGGCATCGTTTGAGGGCCTTAGGGCAGTGGGGGAGGGGGAGTTCCATGAGGGGGTGCATGCGATCGGGGTCGGGCCCTAGAACTCCATTTTGGACCACATAGCCGAGGATGGCTAAGCGGTTGGTGCCGAACACGCACTTCTCCTTGTTGTACGTTAGGTTGAGGAGTTTGGCGGTGTGGAGGAATTTGGAAAGGTTAGCGACGTTGTCCTGCTGGTCGTGGCCACAGATGGTGACGTTATCCAGGTATGGGAAGGTGGCCCCGCAGTCCGTACCGGTCAACCATTCGGTCCATCTCCCGTTGGAAGACCGAGACCCCATTAGTGACGCCGAAGGGAACCCTAAGGAAGTGGCAAAGGCAGCCGTCCGCTTCAAACGTGGTGTACGGGCGGTCCGCCTTGTGAATGGGAAGCTGGTGGTAGGCAGATTTCTGGTCCACTGTCGAGAAGACCCGGCACTGTGCAATCTGATTGACATATTAGATATGCATGGGAGGGGGTTTGTGTCGAGCTGCGTGTACCGATTGATGGTCTGACTGTAGCCAATGACCATCCTGTTTATCTCCCCAGTTTTCACAACTACCACTCTGGCTCTCCAGGGGCTGTTGCTGGCCTCGATGATACCTTCCCGCAGCAGCCACTGGACCTCAGACCTAATGAAGTTCCTGTCCTGGGCACTGTACCGTCTGCTCCTGGTGGCGACGGGCTTGCAATCCGGGGTGAGGTTTGCAAGAAGGCGGGTCGACCTTAAGGGTCGTGAGACCGCATACAGTGAGTAATGGTAGGGGCCCGCCGAATTTCAGGTTTAGACTTTGGAGGTTGCACTGGAAGTCCAGGCCGAGTAGCAGGGCAGCGCAGAGGTTGGGGAGTATGTAGAGCCGGGAGTCGCTGAACTCTACGCCCTGGATGGTGAGGGTGGCGGTGCAGTACCCCCGGATCTCCACGGAGTGGGATCCGGAGGCCAGGGAGATTTTCTGGTTAATGGGGTGTACTGCGAGGGGCAGCGCCTTACCCTTTTGGGGTGGATGAAGCTCTCTGTGCTCCCGGAGTCAAGAAGGCATGATATCTTGTGCCCATCGACCTTTACCGTCGTTGACGCGGTTGCGAGGTTGTGCGGCCGAGACTGGTCGATCGTGATGGAGGCGAGCTTCAGCTGGTGTTGGAAGGCCCCTGACTGGTCGACAGGCGATGAGCGGCCCGATGAGGTGCCTGATGAGCAGGGGTCCTAAGGCGGGGAAGATGGCGGCACCCACGGGCCTCACGAGGCCTGGTGGGGGGAAGATGGCGGCGCTCATGGGCCACACGTGTCCTGAGGCAAGCAAGACAGCGGCGCCCACGGGTCGCATGTGGGGGGTGCAGGAACAATGGGCCTGGTTACAGCGGTGATCGAGCGGGCCTGGCACACAGCAGCAAAATGTCCTTTCTTCCCGCAGGCCTTGCAGAGTGCACTCCGCACCGGGCAGCGCTGCCGCGGGTGCTTTGTCTGTTCGCAGAAGTAGCACATGGGTCCCCCGGGGTTGGCTGGCTGCCGCGCAGCGCAGGCTTGGGGGCGGTCGCTGGTGGGGTTCACGATGTCCAGGAGGGGGGCGCCGTGCGGTCGGGGGCGTACGCTTATACATTACAGGAGGTGACCGTTAGTGAGTTTGTGAGTTTCTTGGTCGCCGCGAGGTCGAGGGTAGCCTCTTCTAAGAGGCGCTGGCGGATGTACGCAAACCCTATGCCCGTAACGAAAGCGTCCCTAATTAGGAGTTCGGAATGTTCAATGGCTGAAACGGCCTGGCAATCGCAGTCCGTCGCCAGGGCGTGCAGGGCACGCTAGAAATCTTCCACAGACTCACCGGGGAGTTGATGCCGCGTGGACAGGAGGTGCCTGGCGTAGAGCTTGTTGGTCTGCTGAGTGAGTTTTCTTTCAGTAGCGCCATGGCCTCAGCATAGGTAGGCGCGTCCTGGATGAGGGGAAAGATATCGGAGCTCAGCCGCGTATACAGGATCTGGAACTTCTGTGCCTCCGAGGGTGGTTCTGTCGCAGATCCGAGGTAGGCTTCAAAGCAAGCGAGCCAATGTGCGAAGGCCGACTTGGCGATGTCTGCTTGAGGGTGCAGCTGCAGACGATCTGGCTTGATGCGGTGTTCCGTCGTTGTAAAATCTCTGCTTAATAAATGGATGCCCTATCAATTACGACGAGACAAGAGTAGAGTGTAATCGAGGCTTTATTAAGCAGAGATGTGTAGCCTCCTGCAGCTGCTGCCGAAATCGCTGCAGCTCGGTGAGCACACACATTTATACTCCGCCTACTGGGCGGAGCCAGCAGGCAGGGATCTACCCCCGTACCTGTAGCATAGGAGCCTTACCGTATTACATCTTGTATGTGATATATACAACAGTGGTGACTACCACAGCTCCCACAAAAATATGTGCCCTCTTTGTTCCATTGTGTTTCAATTTGATTCCGATGGCCACATTCTAGGAAGGATGCGATTGCACTGGAGTGGTGCAGAGGCATTTCACCAGGAAGTTTCCTGGGATGAAACATTTTAGTTATGAAGAGAGGTTGGATGGGCTTGGGTTGTTTTCGCTGGAGCAGAGAAGACTGAGTGGTGACCTCATCGAGGTGTACATGATTATGAGGGGCATGGACAGAATGGATAGGGAGCAGCTGTTCCCCTTACTTGAAGGGTCGGTTACGAGATGACGCAAGTTCAAGGTGAGGGGTGGGAGGCTCAGGGGAGATTTGAGGAAAACCTTTTTACCCAGATGGTTGTGATGGTCTGGAATGCACTGCCTGGGAGGATAGACGAGGCGGGATGCCTCACATCCGTTTAAAAGTACCTGGATGACTACTTGTCACGTCTTAACATTCAAGTCTATGGGCCAAGTGCTGGCAAATGGGATTAGAATTGGCAGATCGTGTGCCTTTCATGCGGCGGTGCAGACCCGATGGGCCGAAGGGCCTTTACTGAGCTGGATGATACTGTCATTCAGTGATTCCAAGAGTAGATGGAAACTTTCTCTGTTGAAATTGTGAGCGACACCAGTCAATGCAGTCTTTTATATATATGTTGGCTGAAATATTTCAGCCATTGGGATTCTCTTTTCCCGCCAGCAGTACACCCACACCCGCGAATTTCCCGGCGGCATGCGGTGGCTTCAATGGGAAATCATATTGACCAGCGGCGGGAGTAGAGAATCCCGCTGCCAGCGAACGGCGCACTGCCAAAAAACATGCGGCTGAGGGAACTGAGAATCCCGCCCATTAACATGCTATGGAATTCCCTGCTCTCAAGCCATGGTGAGCATAAGTTGACAGCCATTGTTAACATTGGAACCAACTCAATGTCAATTGACATAATGACCACTCAACCGCAAAACATGCACTTTTCTTTTAATGCCACAATGTCCATTGTCCACACTTTATATATTTTCTTGAAAAGCAAGGGCTGAGGAGAGACCTGATGGGTTTGATAGCATTGAGATAGAGAATGTGTTTTGACTTACAGAGGAGATGAAAAGTAATGGTCATAAATATGAGAGACACTAATAAATTCAACAGGGAAATAACAGAGCACGGTGAGAGTGCAGTACTCGCCACCACAGGGAGCAATGGAGGTAAACTGCATTCATGGGCGGGATTCTCCGCAATCGGCGCGATGTCCGCCGACCGGCGCCAAAAACAGCGCAAATCAGTCCGGCATCGCGCCGCCCCAAAGGTGCGGAATTCTCCGCATCTTGGGGGGCCGAGCCCTCACCTTGAGGGGTTAGGCCCGCGCCGGACTGATTTCTACCCCTCCAGCTGGCGGGAAAGGCCTTTGGTGCCCTGCGGAAATGACTTTGCCATGCGGCGCATGCGCGGGAGCGTCAGCGGCCGCTCACGGCATCCCCGCGCATGCATAATGGAGGGGGTCTCTTCCGCCTCCGCCATAGTGGAGACCATGGCGAAGGCAGAAGGAAAAGAGTGCCCCCACGGCACAGGCCCGCCCACGGATCCGTGGGCCCCGATCGCGGGCCAGGCCACCGTGGGGGCACCCCCCCCCCGGGGCCAGATCGCCCCGCGCCCCCCCCCAGGACCCCAGAGCTCGCCCGCGCCGCCTTGTCCCATCGTTCGTAAGGTGGTTCAATCTGCGCCGGCTGGCGTGGGTTGACGGCGGCGGGACTTCGGCCCATCGCGGACCGGAGAATCGCGGGGGGATTTCCGCCGACCGGCGCGGCGCGATTCCCACCCCCGCCGAAACTCCGGTGGCGGAGAATTCGGGACACAGTGGGGGCGGGATTCACGCCAGCCCCTGGCGATTCTCCGACCCGGTGGGGGGTTGGAGAATCGCGCCCCAGGTCTTTAAGAAGGAAGCTATATAACCACATGAGGGAGAAAGGAGTATTGATAGGGTTAGACTGAGTAGGGTGGGATGTGACACATGTGCAGCAGGAACGCTAGCATGCCCCAGTCGGACAGAATTACTTGTTTCTGTGCTGTAAGTTTCATGTAATTCTATGATTTTATATTTGCTGATGTATTGGGGATGCATGGGCTTTGAGCTTCTCAAAGTTGCTATCAATGGCTTTTCTACCCCTCTATTGAATTCAACAAAGTTTACATTCTCCCGCGGTCTCTCTACAGTAAAAGGTATGTATTTGCGGTGGACTACGAAATGTTTGCTGGAGGCTGACAGCAGTTGTATTTTAATTATAACAGGATATTGATATTTTCTGCAAGTCCATCTCACACCAACGCCACTCCTCGTTCTCCTCCAGACATGCTCTCTTGCTGATGGAGGGAGAACATGCAAACTGGAATGTCAGCCAAGGGTGATGTTAGAACTCCTGTAACCTGCTGGGATGGGATGTCAATGCTGCTCTGCTTGAACAACTAAATCACAATTTGGTACATGCAACATTGAATCTGGAACTGAAGGCCAAACTTCCAAATTTGCCAAATGATCTATCCTTACAGAATCATTAAAATTACTCTCTGGTAGTAAATACAGACAAAGGCTTTCGGTTATTTATAGGTGTTACTAGTACTCTTGAAAAAGAAGGACTTAGAATCTAGGACAGAGTTACGGAAATGTTTTCAACTCGTTCTGTCATAAAATGAAATTGTGACATATTCAGTGAAGCACCATGTTCTAAATTGTTCTTAAAATCCACTTTTCTGTTGGTAAAATGGCTCAATTCATCTAACAACTGTGACTGAACTTCTCCCAGAAAAAACAGGGTAAGCCAACTGATATCCTGCTCAGAAGAAAAGCTGACAAGTCGCTATTTTATGATTAAAATGCACAGTAAGATGCTTTTTGGCATCATCCATTGGTCTGGGTGATGTGGAAGGGAGACTTGAGATGTACTGCCCTGGCAACTGGAGTACATTTCCAGACCACAAAATACATGAGCTGCCAGCTCAGCACATTTTCTGCTTTAGAAACGGAAGATCCTGCAGAATATCAACCAGATTTTGCATTTAGTTTTCATTTTAAAACTGGATTACACTTTACATTTCGCATCTTGTCATTTCCATGCAGACTCATTATATTGAAATGGATAGTCTCAGTATTAGAACAAAATACCGAGGGGAATTTTAACCTCCAACCATGGGCTGATTTGGGTCAGATAGGAAGGAAAAATGTAAAGTTCACTCACCTTAACCTAGCCCGATTCAAACCTGCCTGACCCTGATTTGATTAGAGGTGGATGTGGTGTTCTTTGTGTTGCTAAATTCAGGATGGTTAGCATAGTGTTCACAAGGATAACAAAATAGTTTGAACTTAAAGATTTATTAACACTACTAATTTGGATTTGACACGTTATCCTAAAGAATATTGATTATTAACATTTAAACTATACTCATCCACAGTTAATTATTATGCTGATATAAACTATGATCTGCTCTTACTCACACTATACTCTCTCTAGCTAACCCCTGCACACACTCTCCCACAAGGCTTAGCATCACTGTCTTATATACTTGTAACTGTAGCTCCCTCTAGTGGCTACTCTGGACACTTCATTAACCCTTGCAGTTCTTACAGTTATGAAAATGCCACAGAGGGTTGGAGGGCTGGTGATCAACTTGTACCAAAGAGATGGATCCCTTACTTAAATATTTTGATCAGGTAGTGGGCTCAGTGTTTTTTTTGTGTTCCTGCTTTAATCTCTGGCTGGCTGATTTCCCTGAGCCTCAGGGGACCAACAGCTAAAGGAAGATGAGGACTGCTGGTTCTATGATTTCCTATATTGTTACACTGATTATGTTTAATTGACTGAGACGTATGTTGAGATGTCCTGAGGTCATGAGGGTGCCATATAAACACAAGTTTTCTTCTTTCATTCATTATGTTGATTCTCAAAATTTATGATTCATCACTAATCAGGCCAGAATGTACTGTAATAATAACAGCGAGGCTAACTGTCCTCATCATCATCTATATATAAACTGAATATTAACATCATTCAGATGCATTGCTGTTCGAGATGCACTTTTCATTATCAGCTGAACAAAAGTAGCATGTTATCGTAAAGTTCCTTATTCAAATGTATTGAGAAGCATGATGTTATCGAACCGATTTTGTAGACATGGATTAAACGCATACCGATGTTAGGACGCGTCTATTTCAGTCTAAGGATCTTTTTTGCACAATGTTACTGTCAAAAATATCTCTCTGTCACTGAAACGTCACTAGTGTGAAGCTTTTAATTGTTACATATATTAAAAATTACCCTTTTAATTAATTGCATTAATTTCTGCCTCTTTTAACCGTCTCTTTTTAAAAAATTTCGAGCATCCAATTCTTTTTTTCCAATTAAGCGCAATTTAGCATGGTCAATCCACCTAGCCTGCACATCTTTTGGGTTGTGGGGGTGAAACCCAAGCAAACACGGGGAGAATGTGCAAACTCCACATGGACAGTGACCCAAAGCCGGGATCGAACTTGGGACCTTGGTGCCGTGAGGCAGCGGGGCTAACCCACTGCACCACCGTGCTGCCCCCCCCCCCCACTGTTTAGCGTTCTCTTAATCCAATCTTTATTTCCCTCCCTTTATTTTGCTTTCAGTACCAAATTTGAAATTGCATTAATTACTCTGTCTGACATTTCTTGATTTAGACTCTGGACTGTTCAGTAACAATACTTCAAGCTGATTGATGAAGGGTTGCACAGTTTCTTGCCTGTTCAGAAGCCCTATAGAAGTTTGGCATCATTTTGATATCTCACCAACATGATGTGCAAACTTTCAAGGAAGTTAAAAGTCAATGTAAAGCCTACTCAAAGGCATATTCCAATTAATTGCTTCTCAGGAGATCCCAATTGTGGACCTCTTTATGTTCTTTCTTTCTTCATACAACCTACAGGCTTTTAAAACCCATACATTTCATCAACTGATTACCGTGTTCCAATTTACATTGTGTTCTCCTATATCCGTTTGATCATGAAAACACTGGGGACCTGCTTCTTTCCGTTGACTCTTCAATGAAAAAAGGAAAATCCCATGTTCATACTTACAAGCTCTGAACTGATCATAGGATTTACATCAGGTGTACGAAAGTTGATTTCTAGTGGAAACCTACGGCAAAGAAAACTAGACAAAATTAATGTAAAGAAAAGCAACATTGTGGTTTCAATAGGCTTCATATTGTTTGAAGGATCTGTCCTTTCATTGTGTCATCCAGCAAATCAAACTACGATAGGTGCAATTTAAATTGCATTGTTCATGAAGTCACAAAGACATCTATTGCCTTGGGGATAAAATCCTCAATGTTGTGAAATAATATACACACACTTGGACAGATTATTGGCAACTAGTTACTCAAAGTTGTCAACATATACTGGATCAAATCTGTTGGACATGGTAAATATAATTTTTATCCCATCCGTTAACTTCACGTATGACTCAACAAAATTACTGGTGATTGCAAATCACTTTGCGTGGGAAGGAACAGGTTTCCAAT
Organism: Scyliorhinus torazame; assembly: GCF_047496885.1. Lineage (NCBI taxonomy): Eukaryota > Metazoa > Chordata > Chondrichthyes > Carcharhiniformes > Scyliorhinidae > Scyliorhinus > Scyliorhinus torazame. The sequence goes on along the minus strand of NC_092707.1, from coordinate 189,233,013 downwards.
GTGTTTGTTTTTTCACACATTGGGAAATGACAATGGGCTGGATACAGTGATACCCTAGCCTGAGCGCATTGATCTCCGACTGAGGCCAAGGAGGTAAACCCGGTGCCCATGTGCCCCTCTGCTGCTGCTAGGCTGCAGAGCAAGGGTCCCCCGAGGGTCCGAGGGTTTGGATGGGTTCAGGCTGGGATTGACCTCGGTCGGGGCTGTCCTCCAGAATGGGGTTGCATGGCTGGACTGCCCTTTCAAGGGGAGGTGGTAGTACAGAGGTGTTGTCACTGGATTAGTAATCCAGAGATACAGTGCAGTGCTCAAGGGGCTAGAGTTTAAATCCCATCACGGCAGATGATGACATTTAAATTCAATAAAAAACAGATCTAGAATTACAAGTCTAATGATGCCATGAAACCATTGTCGATTGTCATAGAAACCCATCTGGTTCACTAATATCCTTTTGGGGGAGGAAATCTGCCATCTTTACCTCGTCTTGCCTACATGGGGCTCCAGATCCATAACAATGTGGCTGATGCTAACTACCTCCTCATGGGAATTTAGGGATGGACAATAAATGCTGGCAGAGTCAGCAATGCCTCTATCCCTTGAATGAATAATCGTGGCACGGTGATTTCAGGCAACTCTCTGATCAAAATCATCATCCTTGGCTGTGTACTGTGAACACTTTGATGCAACATGCTCACTTTGAACTGCCCTTCTTGACAGCTGCAGAGCAGATCAAACAATTCATTGAGGATACAAGCTAGGAAGCCTCAAGGACTCGCCCTTTTCCCACATCTGCTCACCCAGCCTGGTTCTTTTAACACAGCAGATTTTTAAAGTCTGTGAGCCTTCCTAGAATGCTCACAACACTTGAAAAGTTTGAATACCCCTGAGAGCCATTGAAATGCTTCTTCATTCAATTTCACAGACCAGTGCCTTTGACTAGCCTTTGATTGACAGCTCAATGGTTTATACACAGCAGGCAGGAGATTCCTTTATTTATCTTTCCCTTCACAGTTCAATACATCTGAAACAGCCCCCCGCCATGGTTCCCAACATCAATGTTTATAAACACCTAAACATTACAGATGGAAAAGAGGAACTGAAAACACTTAGCATTTTTGAAGTTTCCTGCAGCTATCCATCAGTACAAGGATGTTAATAAACATTACTCTTAAGGAACAAAATGAAATAGAACGTCCTGAGTAGAAGGATGGTGAAATCATATGATTTCATATGGTATGTGCCTGGAGAGGACCATGTTACATGGTTGTTATGAGAAAGTAGCCCAAGTCAAAACTTATTAGATATGAAGTTATGGGTTCTGACACAAAGGTGGGCTGTTGATCATTCTGGACACAGACAATCAGACTCAGAGACTGAGGGAGACCGAATCAGTTGCTGTCCTGAAATGTTGAGGGAAAAGTTGTTTTATGTTAGCAACTGAGCGGGATTCTGAAGGGGAACTGATTTTCCCTTCAAAGAGACAGGATCTGTGGAGACTTAAGGTTCAAGGAGTTGCTAGATTGGGCCTTGTGGCTGAAAGTCAGTTCAAAGATATTGAGACTGAGTGAAGGGAATTTGAAGTGGCACCAGAAGACAAACCTGTTGCATCAGCAAGCAGGGAACCTACTGAAATCCAGGAGGAATGTGGGACTTAATCTACAAGGCTACATTTCTGTTGAGAGTGTGGTGTTATGTACAAATGAGTCATAAAAGTATTTCCGCTGGAGTTAATTAGTCCATGGGAAATATCCTTTCTGTACTTTGGCGTATTGATTGTCCGATTGCCTGTTATGTTTAGTCTGTTGAATTTTGACTTTTTGATCTAGTCATTGGGTAGGATTTTCCAGCTCTTCCCACTGGTGGGATGTTCCAGTCCCGCCAAAGTCAACCCCTGGCATGGGTTCCCTAGCGGCGGGATGGACAAGCCATGCAAATTTGGCAGCATCAGATAATCCCACTGGCACCAATGTCGAGGAGCCGCCTCTGCGGGGAGCATTGGAAAATTCCGGAATACTTAAAATATTATATTTTGTCACCTGATTCCATTAGTCACTGGGAAATTCATATCACTTTAAAGAAATTTTTGGTCTCTATAGATGTACAGGGAATGTCTCAGTGTCTCATTTGATTCATTCATCATCACTGTAACAACCCTCATTGAGCTATTCAGGAGCTGCTCTCAAAATCTTTAACTTTCATTTCAGTGATGTTTTATAACATTTTAATTAGAAAGATATAAGTCAGAAATCTAATCTAATCTAAGTTTGGTTGCTCTCTTTGTTCCTTTCAGCATTCACGCCTATGCTTAGATGTCTGGACAGGACCCAATTTCTACTTGTATCTATTGGCTGTGGTGTGACCTCAGCATCAGAATTGATATAGAGTTTGACATCTTTGAATCATTCAAGTCAGACTAAGATCTCAGTGCCTAATCTGATTCACTTATCATCACTGTAACAACCATTTACTCAGATGTCCATTCTGATACAGGTGATAAAGGCGACACAAGTTGCAATGCAAACAATGGGCAGAATTTTGAGGCCGTGTAAGCCCGTGGCAAGAACAGCGACATGGGCAGAAAATGGGCGAGATTCGCATTTTCCGATTTTACATGCCCCTCACTGGTGACGCAGTGTGAAAGGTTAGGAACCTCATTTGAATACATTAGAATATCATTAGCTAGCCTTCCCATCGTGACTCCACCTCCCCCTCACTGAATATTCATCACACTGGCGAAATTCACAACAGCTCTTTTTTTAAATTTTAAATTAAATTTAGAGTACCCAATTAATTTTTCCCCGTGACCCAGGGCCAGGACCAAACCTGAGACAGCAGTGTTAACCACTGTGCCACCGTGCTGCCCGACAGTAACTCTTTAAAAATGAGATGCAGGTGACGTCATCTCTGGAGGGGATATTGGAGGTGAGTGCTCAGGTTGCCATCACCCTCCAGGTTGACAGTTGCAGAAAAGGCACCGAAGAGGAGGCTGGTAACTCAGATAAGTTCAACTCAGGGCAGGGGAAAGGATCATTATTGGCATCTCGGTGAGTAGGGTCACTCGAAGGCCTTAACGTCCCTTCATGGTTGTGAGCCTTTAGCGCGTTTGCAGGCAGCACTTATCGTGTCCACATTAGATTTGAGAATCTCTACACTGCAGAAGGAGGCCATTTGGACCTTCAGTCTGCACCGCCCCGCCGAAAGAGCACCCTACCTAGGTCCAGTCCCCTATCCCCCGTAACCCAGCTCGAGTCACAGACTAACAACACGGACTCTCGTCGGTTGTGGCAAGGCTTAAACAACATAACGGTCTACAAAGCAAAGCTGAGTAGAATCTCGGGCTGCAGTGCATCCCTCCCCGATGATCTCAATGCATTCTATGCTCGGTTTGAGCAGGAAACCATCAAACAGTTGTCAACTGCCCCAGCAGTCTCGGACATACCCACACTTAACGTCACAGATTCTGATGTCAGATTGGCATTCTTGAAAGTGAACCCTCGGAAAGTCCCTGGTTGTGCACTCAGATCCTGCACGGACTAACTGGTGGCTGTGATCGTGGACATCTTTAACCTCTCCCTACTCCGTTCCGAGGTTCCTACCTGCTTCAAGAAGACCGCCATCATACCGTTGCCAAAGATGAACCAGGCATTGTGCCTTAACGACTACTGTCTGGTGGCCTTGACATCTATCATTATGAAGTGCTTTGAAAGATTGGTCATGAGACACATCAACTCCATATTCCCGGAATGCCTTGATCCACTGTAATTTGCATACCGCCACAACCGGTCCACAGCAGACACCATCTCCCTGGCCCTACACCCATCCCTGGTGCACCTTCACAACAAGGGCTCCAACATCAGACTCTTATTCATTGACTACAGCTCTGCCTTCAACACCATAATCCCAGCCAAGCTCATATCAAAACTCCAAAACTTGGACCTGGATCCTCGACTTCCTGACCCATAGACCACAATCAGTAAGGATAAACAACAACATCTCTTCGGCGATAGTCCTTAATACCAGGACCCTGCAGGGCTGTATACTTAACCCCCTACTATACTCCCTATACACACAAGACTGCATGGCAAAATTTGGCTCCAACTCCATCTACAAGTTTACTGACAACACGACCGTAGTGGGTCAAATCTCAAACAACGATGAGTCAGAGTACATGAGGGAGATGGAGAACCTAATGATGTAGTGTAGCAACAACAATCTCTCCCTCAACCTCAGCAAAACTAAGGAGCTGGTTACTGACTTCAGGAAGCAAAATATTGTACACACCCCTGTCTGTATCAACAGAGCCGAGATGTGGAGATGGTTGATAGCATACAGGTCAAATGCCACTTATGAATAAAGTTAACACACAGTGGTTTACATATTTAATCACAAAGTCCTTGGAGAGAAGCTTTCAGAAGTCAGCCTGTGAAACACACCTCCTTCCCTCAGAACCCACATCAGAACTAATATTAAACTAATGTGACAGGAGCATGGGTACCTATGAAAGGAGTCAGAGCAGGGGGTATCAGTAACAAGAGAAAAACACAGCCAGGGAAATAAGAAAAGTGATAGGCAGAGAAATCAATGGCCAGTACCAAATAAAGATACTGTACAAAATAGTAGGGACTGGTCAAGGAATGTTAAAAGGACTCGCCTTAGGGTTTTGTACCTGAACGCTCGGAGCATGCAAAATAAAATGGATGAATCAGTTGCGCAGATAGATGTAAAAGGTTATGATGTAGTTGGGATTATGGAGACATGGCTCCAAGGTGACTTAGGATGGGAACTAAACATTGAGGGCTATTCAGTTTTTAGGAGGTGCAGCCAAAAAGAAAAAGGTGCTGGAGTTGCATTGTTGATTAAAGAAAATATTGATGCAATATTGAGAAAAGATATTCGCACAGACAATGTGGCATCTGTATGGGTTGAGTTAAGAAGCACCACAGGGCAAAAAACAGAGCGACGGAAAACAGACCACCAAATTGAAGTGGTAATGTTGGGAATAGCATTAGACAAGAAATCAGAGATGCCTGTGTCAAAGGAACATCTGTGATTATGGGTGACATTAATCTGACATTATAGATTGGGTGAGTCAATTTAGTCATAGCACAATAGAGACAAAATTTCTGGAGTGTGTATGGGATGGTTTTCTGGACCAATATGTTGAAGAACCAACAAGGGAACAGGTATCTTGGACTGGGTGTTGTGCAATAAGAAAGGAGTAGTTGGCAACCTAGTTGGGAGAGAACAATCAGGGATTCGTGACCATAATATGATAAAATTATTTATCATGTTAGATAGTGGGGTAGTTGATTCTAAGATGAGGGTCCTGAATGTCAATAAAGGTAACTATGATGTTAGCATGAGTTGGCAATGATGTTTTGAAAGGAAGAACAGCGGACAGGCAAGGGCAAGCATTCACGGAATGAATAGGTGAACTCCAAAAGTTGTTTATTCCTATTTGGTGCAAGAGTAGAAAGGGAACCGTGGCAAAACCAATACTTACAACGGATGTTGGAGATAGTAATAGATTCAAAGAAGAGACATACAAGTTAGCAAGAAAAATCAATAGACCTGAGAATTGGGAACAGTTTAAAATTCAGCAAAGGTGAACCAAGGGATTGATTGATTAAGAAGGGGAAACTACAATATGAAAGTAAGCTAGCGCGGAACATAAAATCTGACTGTAAAAGTTTCTATAGGAATGTAAAGGATAAATCTCCATGGCCTGATAATCTTCATCCCAGAGTACTTAGGGTCCCAGATTCGATTCCCAGCTTGGGTCACTGTCTGTGCGGAGTCTGCACGATCTCTCCGTGTCTGCACGGGTTTCCGCCGGGTGCTCCAGTTTCCTCTCACAAGTTCCGAAAGACGTGGTGGGATTCGGTAATTTGGACATTCTGAATTCTCCCTCTGTGTACCTGAACAGGCAGCGGAATGTGGCGACTGGGGTTTTTTCACGGTAACTTCATTGCAGTGTTAATGAAAGCCTACTTGTGACAAGAAAGATTATTATTATTATTATTAAGGAAGTGGCCCTAGAAATAGTAGATCCAGTGGTGGTCATTTTCCAAAATTCTTTGGACTCTGGAATGGTTCCTAAAGGTTGGACTATTCAAAAAGGGAGGTTGAGAGAAAACAGGGAACGAGAGACCAGTGAGTTGTCGGTAGTCGGGAAGTTGCTAGAGTCCATTATCAAGGATTTCATAACACAGCATTTGGAAAGCAGTTGGGTAATCAGATAAAGTCCCATGGATTTATGAAAGGGAAACCATGCTTGACAAATCTACTGGAATTCTTTGAATATGTAACTAGTAGTGTTGACCAGGGGGTGGATGTAGTTTGTTTCGACTTTCAGAAGGCTTTCAACAAGGTCTCACATGGCAGATTACTATGTGAAGATAAAGTGCATGGGATTGCACATGGGTAGTATCTTGAGATGGATAGAAAGATGGTTAAGAGACAGGAAGCAAAACGTTGGAATGAAAAGGGTCTTTTTCCGATTGGCAGGCAGTGGCTACTGGGGTACCACAGGAATTTGTGCTATCTCCCCAACTGTTCATATTATATATTAATGATTTGGAGGAGTGAACTAAATGTAGCATTTTCAAATTTGCAAAGGATACAAAGTTGGGTGGGAGGGAAACTGTGAGGAGGATGCAGAGATCCTTTAGCGGGATTTGGACAGGCTGAGTGAGTGGACATATGTATGGCAGATGCAGTATAACATGGATAAATGTGAGGTTATCCACTTCAGTAGCAAAATTAGAAAGGCAGATTATTATTTGAATGGGGGTAAATTGAGAGAGTGGATACTCAGTGAGACCTTGGTGTCCTTGTGCATCACTAACCACAGAGGTATAGTAGGCAGTAAAGAAGGAAATGGCGTATTTGCCTTCATAGTGAGAGGACTTAAGTATAGAAATGTTTTTACGACAATTGTACAGAGCATTGTTGAGGCCAAACCTGGAGTGTGCTGATTTGGTGTCCTTATCTGAGGAAGGATGGGGCTGGTTAGCACAGGGGTAAATCGCTGGCTTTGAAAGCAAACCAAGGCAGGCTAGCAGCACGGTTCAATTCCCGTACCAGCCTCCCCGAACAGGCGCCGGAATGTGGCGACTAGGGTTTTTTCACAGTAACTTCATTTGGAGCCTACTTGTGACAATAAGCGATTTTCATTTCATTTTTCATGTTCTTGCTTTGGAGGGAGTGCAGAGAAAGTTTACCAGGCTGATTCATGAAATGACAGGACTGTCATATGAGGAGACTAAATCAGTCCCAATTATATTCATTGGAGTTTGGAAGAGTGAGAGGGGATAAAGTACAAAGAAAAGTACAGCTCAGGAACAGGCCCTTCAGCCCACCAGGCCTGCACCAACCATGCTGCCCATCTAACCTAAAGCCCTTTACACTTTCGGGGCCCATGACCCTTTAATATAATGCTATTCATGTACTTGTCAAGGCACCCCTTAAACATCATTATCGTACCTGCTTCAATCCCTCCTCCGGCAGTTAGTTCCAGGCACCCACCAGCCTCTGTGTAAAAACAACTTCCCTCACACATCTCCTCCAAACTTTGCCCCTCGCACCTTAAACCTTGTCCCCTAGCAATTGACTCTTCCATGCTTGGAAAAAGCTTCTGACTATCCACTCTGTCCATGCCCCTCACAATTTTGTACACTTCTATCAGGTCACCTCTCAACCTCTGTCGTCTCAGTGAGAACAAACCGAGTTTATCCAACCTCTCCTCATAGCTAATATCCTTCATACCAGGCAAGATCCTGGTTACCCTCTTCTGCACCCTCTCCAAAGCCTCCACATCCTCCTGGTAATATGGCGACTAGAATTGAACACTATATTCCAAGTGTGGCTGAACTAAGGTTATATACAGCTGCAGCATGACTTGCCAATTTTCATACTCAATGCCCCGTCCGATGAAGGCAAGCATGCCGTATGCCTTCTTGACGTCCTGCGTTGCCACTTTCAGTGACCTGTGGACCTGTACACCCAGATCTTTCTGTCTGTCAATACTCTGAAGGGTTTTGCCATTTACTGTCTTTTTCTCACCTGTATTAGACCTTCCGAAATGCATTACCTCACATTTGTCCAAATTAAACACCGCCTGCCATCTCTCTGCCCAAGGCTCTAACCGATCTATATCCTGCTGTATCCTCTGACAGTCCTCATCGCTACCAGCAATTCCACCAACCTTTGTATCGTCCGCAAACTTACTAATCAGACCAGTTACATTTTCCTCCAAATCATTTATATATTCGACAAACAGCAAAGGGCCGAGTACTGATCCATGTGGAACATCACTAGTCACAGTCCTCCATTCAGAAAAGCACCCTTCCGCTGCTACCCTCTGTCTTCTATGATCTCATAGAAACTTAGACAATTCTAACAGGATTAGGCAGGTTAGATTCAGAAAGAATATTCCTGGTAGTGGGGAAGTCCAGAACTAGGGATCATAGTTTGAGGATAAGAGGTAAACCTTTCAGGACTGAGATTAGGAGAAATTTCTTCTCCCAGAGAGTGGTGAATCATTGGCATTTGCTTCTACAGAAAGTAGTTGAGACGAAAACATTGTGTAATTTCAAGAAGGAATTAGATATAGCTCTTGGGGCTAAAGGGCTCAAGGGATATGGAGGGAAGGTGGGATCAGGGTATTGACTTAATGATGAGCCATGATCATAATGAATGGCGGAGCAGGCCTGAAGGGCCAAATGACCTCTTCCTGCTTCTTTTTCTATGTATGTTTCTATGAACTCTAAAACTGAAGCTAAAAATACTGACACAGGGTAGTACTGAAAAACAAAACAAAAACAGACCCAGCCCCTCCCATGAGTGACATTACAATTTGCCTAGCTGTTAACCCCTTAATTACAGCTTTAACAGACATAATCTGGATACCTTAACCTCAATTCTTTTAATAACATTTCAATACAATGTTTCTAAAAATTTCCTACATTCATCACAATGTTTATCAATAAATAAATTACGGTATAATGCATTACAACCTAAAAATAATCAGTCAGCTCTCACTGTTACATTAATATTATGAAAGTTGGATCACTCTTTCCATTTCACGATCACAACAGGGTACAGCATATCCTTGACATCTCTTTCCCTCCTTTAAGATGTCCCTTAAAACCTATCTCTTGAACCAAGCTTTCGGTCACCTGCCCCCACATGGGGCTCGCTGCCAAATTTTGTTTGATTACATTTCTGTGAAGTGCTTTGGGAAATATTGTTATGTTAAAGGCAGTGTGTATATTGAAGCTGTTGTTGTGATTCCATCATGAAGTACCTGCAGGAGGTGTGAAGAGACAGTGGACGCGCACTTTGCCAACATTGGAGGATCTTGTGCCTGCACCATCATTCACATTTTCACCACGTGCGGTGATTTAGCGATGAATGATTCACTCTGTGCTGGCTTAATTATACATGTTTGCTGCGGTTACTATTTACTGAGTTAGCGTGGCTCCTTTCTGTAAATAATACAGCCCAGGAGGTTTCCACATTGCACTAACACTGTGGGAGTTCTGGCAGGGTCACCTCATTGTACAGTGAAAAATTTCACTCTGTCTTCTTGATCTGCAAGAAAAAAAGCAGATCCAATTCCAGTGAGCTGAATGCCAGGCATCACTGACCCTCTGAACCGCTGACACGTCTGGAATCAGGATGTGTGGGGCATACAGCAGGGAGGAAGGAAATGGTACAAACAGCAAAATAACTTTTGAACCACAGGCTGAATCATCAAGAGGCCACAGTAACACTTGAAACATCAGATAGGCTGTCACTCTTGGTGTGAAATATCCTTGAGAATGGCCATTCTCTTTTCTTTGGCTGCAACACCCTCCGAGGGTCAGTTTGCACGAGAGTGCTCATACAAACAAGGAGGGAGGTCACAAGAGGGAAATGGGAGAACCATTCAGAGACAGTAAAATATTCCACAACTGTGTTGCCAAAACAATTCCCCCCATATTCAGCCTCCATTGGCTGATTTTTGCACTAAAATCCCAACTTCTCCAGCAAAGTTTATGTTCTAATTTAATTCAATTAAAATACTTTTAAGTGGGTGTTATTACCTCAGGGGGGATTCTTGGAGGGCTAAACTGATTCTATGGAATAAAATGTTGCATTGAACTTTTCACATGCTGATCTCAGTTGTTTGGCATGAAACGGTGACGTCGGGCTTGAGCTAAAATTTAGAACTGCGGGAGTGGCCAGATTCGAGAACCGTGCTGGGCGCCGATCAGTTTGTGATCGAACCGGTCTGCTCCCTTTGGCAAAATCAGGATCCTGCCGTACCATGGTGAGCAACCGATAATCATCACTTCAGGCTAATCTCCATACAATTGACGGGAATGACCCCCTAATGGCCTCCCTTGAGCTAACCGCCTCCCCAGCAAGTGGTCACGCAGATACCGATTAGTACTCCTTTTAAAAAATGTTCAGCTGGTGGAATGGTTGCTGTGGGGAACTGAGTACTGAGGCTGATGCCCGAGTGCTCGCTGGGGGGAGGAGCCCCTGTGCGGGGCGGCCTTTGTCAGGGGGGGGTGGAATGAGTTGCCACCGGTGAAGGGGGGGATGTCTTAATGCCCGTGGGTCTGCCATGCCATCCATTGGATTATGTGTACCCGTGCTGGGGGCAACCCCGGCACATGTCTGCCTGTCCCACCGAACACCCATAACTCCCACTGACCATGGAGGCCTCTGGCCGCATGGCTGAAGGCTATTACTAATAAGGATTTGGCAATCGTATTCAAGTGAGGACTTCACAGCTCTCATGTGGATCCCCATGGGTAGGCACGCCATGTATCATGTGGGAGTTATTGCCTAGCACCTCAATCAGACCATAATGCCTGGACACTGTGCCTGAACACTGCAGTCAACATCCAAACACCCAGGGGCTGGGCCCCAGCACCGGGGACACTTTCCTGACCAGAGAATAGGTGAATGCACCGGGGAGGAGTCTAGCACTCGATCCAGGCAGTGTTAAGTGTGGGTGTCTGGAGGTACAGGGTCTGGGGTCCGGTGAACAAAGGCACCCGCTGCAGCTGGGGGTGCCTGATCAGGGTGTGTCGGATAGCAGGGGAGGTAAGGGTGGCGGGGGGGGGGGGGGGGGGGGGGGCGGAAGCAGGAAGAGAGGGGGGGGGGCAATAGGGGAGTGGAAGGTCACTGGGTGGAAGACACCACTGGTTGTCAGTCTATCACACTCTCCACTTCCTGACGGATGTTACACGGAGTGGGTGATATCTTGGACCCAGCGATGGCTGCTCACGTAGTGCTGCTGGCAGGCCAGGTGACAACAGAGTTGACAGAGACTCAAGGTGGCGGCCCATATATAGGGCCCTGCCACACACCCAGAGGCTCCAGCCACCCATCGGTCTTGGGACCATGTGGAGGAGGAGGATACCCACTACTGGTGGCCATCAAGGTCACCGCAGCCCTGAACATCTTGGCTCATTCCAGGGCTCGAATGGGGACTTATGTGGCATTTTACAAGCTGCAGCCCACAAACATGAGGTCACGGATGCCCTGTTTTCCCGGTCAGCAAACTATATAAATTTTAACATGGACCAGGCACAACAAGACGCCCGGGCAGCAGGATTCTCCACCATCAGTGGGGTTTCCCCTGGTTCCAAAGGATAATCGATGGCACGTAAGTTGCCTTCCGCACACTGTGCCACCAGGGAATGCCCCATATCAACAGGAAGTGGTTCCACTCCCTGAACGTCCAATCCGTGTGCGACCACCACATGAGGATCATGTACATGTGTGCACGCTTTCCCAGGAGTGTGCACGACAGCTACATCCTGGGGCAGTCGGACATACCCAGCTTCATCGAGGGCCACCCCAGGATGGGTGGTTGGTTCTTGGGGGATAAGGGCTACCGCCTGAGGACCTGGCTAATGATGCCAGGATGGAGGGCAGCGACCGATGAGGAGACCGGTAAAATAAGGCCCGTGTGGTCACTCGGCCTTTAATTGAGCAGTGCATTGGACAGCTCAAAATGCAGTTCCGAGGCCTCGACTGCTCTGGTGGTGCCCTGAAGTACAACCCCCAGTGGGTCGCCCACTTCGTGGTTGTATGTTGTGCCCTCCACAACCTGGCAGAACAGTGGGGCAGCCTGCTGGAGGGGGAGGAATATGCGGCCACCTCTCAGAAGGACGAGGAGGCGCCAGACCAGGAGGGGCTGGAGGACGAGCCCATGGAGGACCCGCACGACCAGGTGGCAGGGGTGAGGGTCTGGCAAGCCCAGAGGGTCAGGAAGCCCTCATCCTTGCACGCTTCACATAGGATGTAGTTTTGTCCATCATCTCATCCCCTCCCTCCATCCCCTTGCCCCCCACTCCCCCCAACCGCCCTGATCCACCATCCCAGGGTGAAGGGTCTGTGTCGGCGCTGCCACCGGGTCACTGTCGCTGTCAGGGGGCGATGATAACCCGCCGAGAGCTTAGCTATACTATAGTCTAACTGTGTATGCATCGTTCCTGGCCGGGGGCGGGGGGGCTGGTGGAGAGGAGGGGGGTGTCAGTTGGGGAGGAGGGTGGGGGGCTGCATTGCAGAAGGAAGTGCACGAGGCATCATATTTCTCAGGTGCAACATTTTTTAACGCTGCACAAATGTGTCCTGAACTGCCCCTAGCCCCTGATGGTTCCACCAACCCTCTCCCATTCCCCCATGCCCCCCCCCCCCCCGACCCCCGCAGTGCCTTCTCAGTGATCCGCGACCTGCTTATCCCTCGATGCTCTACTGCTGCGTCTAGGTGTGTCCCCAGAATGTACATCAGAGGTGGAGGAGGCAGTCTGCTGCTTGCTGCATCCTGTGGCCTTCGATGCCGCTGGCGGGTGGCCTCGAGGGCCCCTGGGGCCAGAGGGCCTCGGGACATTTGCTGGCGGCTTATACCTTGCACTACCAGCTTGTTCCAGGGACTGACTCGGAGATGTGCCGTTGTCATGAACTCGGAGCTGGGGCATTGTCGCCGCTCCGTAGGGTTGCCCCAGGTTGGCATCTAGCGTCACCTCCCAGCTGGACTAGGGGTCACCACGGGATGGAGGGACAGCTGTATTGGGTTCTGGGGCAGAGAGGTAGCTGGTTTGAGCCCTCGCTGCTCCTATGTCATCTGGCTCCACCAGATCTGGTGGCTTCCCAATGTCTGCAGCATGGTGTCAAAGGCCCTGTCAACTGGGACATGCTCTGGAGCACCACGGCAATGTCCACCTGCGACCGGGACATGCTCTGGAGCACCACGGCAATGTCCACCTGCGACCGGGACATGCTCTGGAGCACCACGGCAATGTCCACCTGCGACCGGGACATGCTCTGGAGCACCACGGCAATGTCCACCTGCGACCGGGACATGCTCTGGAGCACCACGGCAATGTCCACCTGCGACCGGGACATGCTCTGGAGCACCACGGCAATGTCCACCTGCGACCGGGACATGCTCTGGAGCACCACGGCAATGTCCACCTGCGACCGGGACATGCTCTGGAGCACCACGGCAATGTCCACCTGCGACCGGGACATGCTCTGGAGCACCACGGCAATGTCCACCTGCGACCGGGACATGCTCTGGAGCACCACGGCAATGTCCATCTGCGACCGGGACATGCTCTGGAGCACCACGGCAATGTCCACCTGCGACCGGGACATGCTCTGGAGCACCACGGCAATGTCCACCTGCGACCGGGACACGCTCTGGAGCACCACGGCAATGTCCACCTGCGACCGGGACATGCTCTGGAGCACATCGGCAATGTCCACCTGCGACCGGGACAAGCTCTGGAGCATCACGGCAATGTCCACCTGCGACAGGGACATGCTCTGGAGCACCACGGCAATGTCCACCTGCGACCGGGACATGCTCTGGAGCACCACGGCAATGTCCACCTGCGACCGGGACATGCTCTGGAGCACCACGGCAATGTCCACCTGCGACCGGGACACGCTCTGGAGCACCACGGCAATGTCCACCTGCGACCGGGACATGCTCTGGAGCACCACGGCAATGTCCACCTGCGACCAGGACATGCTCTGGAGCACCACGGCAATGTCCACCTGCGACCGGGACAAGCTCTGGAACATCACGGCAATGTCCACCCGCGACCGGGACATGCTCTGGAGCACCACGGCAATGTCCACCTGCGACAGGGACATGCTCTGGAGCACCACGGCAATGTCCACCTGCGACCGGGACATGCTCTGGAGCACCACGGCAATGTCCACCTGCGACCGGGACATGCTCTGGAGCACCACGGCAATGTCCACCTGCGACCGAGACATGCTCTGGAGCACCACGGCAATGTCCACCTGCGACCGGGACATGCTCTGGAGCACCACGGCAATGTCCACCTGCGACAGGGACATGCTCTGGAGCACCACGGCAATGTCCACCTGCGACCGGAACATGCTCTGGAGTGCCTCATAAAGGTCCACCTGGGACTGGGACATGTCACCCAGCGAGATGGACATGCTGTTGAGGTGCTCAGCCATGGCCGTCACAGACTGAACCATGCCTTGGAAACCTCCACTCATGCTGCTGATGTCAGTGCTATATATTGCGCCCATACCCTCTGGGACTTCTCAAATTGGTTGGAATGTCGCTGCCCCTCTGAATATCACTCGATTGACTGCATCAGCTCCGGATAAACCTGTTCCAGAGGCTCAGCATCTGACTGGGACCCAGCTAGGTCCTGAGATCCAGCAGACCGCAGACTGATGTCTCCCCTGGACGTTCCTATGTCCACCTGATGTGCATCAGCAACTGTGTGGTGCTCACCAGATTGTGCCCCAGAATCCTGATCACTACTGTTACCTATCGAGGTGCGTGTCTCTATGATGGTGGAGGGTGGGGATGACAGCCATACGCCAACCACTGCGTACGTGACTGATCTGTCCTCGGGGACCCTCGAGATGTCCAAGGCCTGTTTCGTAGAGGGTGAGGACTCTGATGTCCAGCACCCTGCTGCCCGCCTGGGCCTTCTCCTGTCTGTTGTGGACCGACATCTCCTGCGGCGACACAGAGGGGCCATCGTGAGCCACACGCTTTGTTGATTTGAAGGGAGCGGCGGGTGGAGGGGGCGGGATGGGCAGGACGATGTGGGCGGCACTACTGGACATGGATGGGCCAAAGGTGGGCCAAGGTTCAGGGCATGGTATAGTGCTGGGCGGGGGCGGTGCCAGGGGGCGGTGCCAACCCACCCTTGTGGCCCGGTGGAGTTCATTGATGTTCTTACGGCACTAGGTGCCGGTCCCTTTCCATTAAATCGTGCCCTTCAAATTTTTTTAATCACTGGGGAGCTGAACTCGGAGATCAGGCCGTGATTTTGAAAGTGTGCCCTGATCTCTGGATGGCAGTGACAAGGTGCCAGTTGGGTTGTGCCAAGGTGCCCGTGTTTCAAGGGAGGGCCAGGGAGCCACCCTCCATTATCCCTGGTCAAGTCTCTTGGGACTTGGGTATATCTCTTGAGGCGTACAGGCTGCCGGGAAGCCAGCAGGAGGTCTCTCCCAGGATCTACCCTCCACATTGCGCTCACGCTCGAGTGGAAAGCGGCTGGTAGACCGCACCCACTGTCCAGGACCTTCAGTTATATGCTTAAAAAGTCCGTAACCTGCTCTTTACAACGGTTTCCTCCGTGTCCTTTTCCATGGCAATGTGAATCAAATGGATCCTTTATCCTGGTAGGAATCATAATTAGTTACCCTTGAGAGGTTAACTCATTTTAATGGACAGTTTAAAGCACAACTGTTTACAACTGACATTCTGGGATTGAGGAGACTCTCAGTCTCCACTGTTAACATATAGGCTGCTGCCATTGTCTTCAAGTGTAATCACCTTGTACCTTCTTCCCAGTAAAATAATCTAAGCCTTTTGATCACTTACTGTCAGTACGGGGTCACCTTCACTTTAACTTAAATTTAAAGACACATTCTCAAAATAAATGCCTCATTATTGTAACATGATGATGGCACGCTGAAAGAATGGGTGGGATTTGCTCTGACCTCCACCCCACGTGACAGTCTACCATTGGCCGGCAGAATGATCTTCCAGTCCTGCCCCTGTTAGTGGGGTTTCCTGTTGTTTTGCATCCTCCACTGCCGGGGAACACGCTTCGGGGAGTTCCTCGTCGGTGGTGGGGTCGGATGACCCCGCCGGTGGGAATGGCTGGAAAATCCCCCCAATGATTCAGCTGCCTGGAACACACTGAACAGATTGATTGCTGAGGTTCATGGAGATCTATTGCATGGTGCATCATGAAGCCCTTGACACCAGCTCGATGGGGAACACTGGCATCACTGTTACTTTCCACTGCAGCTATCAGCCATGGAGTGCTGCAATGAAAGCTGCAACATTGGTCACCAGGCGGTATAATCATGGTTTGGTCCACAAGTGTGCAAGAGGAGTTGGCCAACACTTACATGCTGGAAAGGATGCGCATCAAGTCCTCTGCCAAGTTGTTGCTGGGGACCTCCAAGCTTGACATTGAACCCAGGCTGTCTGGCAGGTTTTCCAATGCACAAAGCATTTTGTTGAACGGAACATCAGCATTGCCCTCGAGGCTGCCCTGTCAGAGTCCTCATCTGAGTTCTGTGCAGCAGACCCTGTGTGCTCTTCTTCAATACAGTGTCATGAAATCTTCTGCATCCACCTGAGATAGTGAGGGGTCTTGCTCTGTAATGTCAGTTTAGGTTTTGTGCTTAGGTCCCGAGAATCATAGAATCATAGAATTTACAGTGCAGAAGGAGGCCATTAGGCCCATTGAATCTGCACCGGCCCTTACAAAGAGCACCCGACTGAAGGTCATGCATCTACCCTATCCCCGTAACTCAGTAACCCCGACTCAACATTTTTGGACACTAAGGGCAATTTAGCATGGCTAATTCACCTAACTGTGGGAGGAAACCGGAGCACCCGGAGGAAACCCACGCAGACAACCGGAGAATGTGCAGACTCCGCACAGACAGTGACCCAGCCGGGAATCGAACCTGGGACCCTGGAGCTGTGAAACAACTGTGCTAACCACTATGCCACCGTCCCTTCCACTTGAATGATACTTAAATCCACAAAATCTGGACAGAGATGAGAATTCTATCAACCGAGCACAGCTGATACATATGGAATCTCCTACAAAGCCTGTGCATAAAACCACTTCACATCTTATGTCTCTTTGTAATGTTATCATTCTGTTTATTGAGCTCGATTCACAGCAGGGTTATAATCCTATCTTTCAATTTTTTACGATGATCTCTACTTCCCATGAACTCGCCTCTGCCTGCTGGGAATAGAAGGTAATCTGTCAGTGTGTGATGAACCAGCAGGAGGTGAGATGAGATTGATGCGCTAAAATGTTGTTTTTCCTCCTAGCCTGCGACACTGCTGTGCAGAGCTGAGTAATGGCAACAGAACGGGGAAAATGTCAGAAATAGCTGAGAGTAAAATGTAGAACTAATAACATCATGTCAATGCGCATTAAAAAAAATATTACAGGATCTCTGCAAACAGAAAGCCGCATTTCAGCTTTTAACTGGAAGATGCAGCTGAACAATATTTTTGTCCCTTGCGTATTTTGTGTGCTTTGGTGTGTCTATTCATGTTCAATAAGGATAACGAGAACACAGAAATACTGTGATTTACTTCGGAACAGTGTAAGTAAAAGTGCTTTGAGAGTGTTCTAACATAAGAGCATGCCAGTCATGGTTTGATCTGAAGTTTGCAAATGATAGAGGAAGAGGTGCTCGGAATTCAGATGTTCCTCACAAGCTGATAGGTTTTAGAGCCCAGCTCCTGCTGATCTGTAGGGCAATCACATTTGGCCACTGGTTAACCCAGGTGAATGTACGGTGGTTCAAAGAGGGATTGAACATGGTTCATTTCCCTCCCTTCCCATGATTTGCCACACACTGAATTCCAGAAGACACTGAAAAGACACAGAAGGGAGAGACAGAAATGCACTGGGTAGGACAATCTGCTGGAAGTTTTGTACCTTCCCCTACCCCAGCTCTACATGGAAAAGTGTCTCTCCTTCCCATCATCCTTGACGAAAATATCTCCCGAAAGAATAGGTATGCAAATGACACGTGATTCCGGGTTCAATTACGCTCTCGGGTGACCATGTGGAGCTTGCACTTTCTCCCCGTGTCTGCGATTGTTTCCTTCGGATGCTCCGGTTTCCTCCCACAGTCCAAAGATGTGCAGGTTAGGTGAATTGGCCATGTTCAACTGCTCCTTAGTGTCCAAAAGGTTAGGTAGTGTTACTGGGTTACAGGGATAGGGTGGACGCGTGCACTTAAGTAGGGTGTTCTTTCAGAGGGTCGGTACTGACCTGTTGGGCCGAATAGCCTCCTTCTGCACTGTAGGGATTCTATGTGATGGGCAACTGGGGTTGCTGCCAGCTGCACTTGTGATGTGTTTTAACTAAGGCTTTGAGAGGGACTATAGGGACCAAAGCAGTAACTTTGATCTTGCCAGTAAAGTGACAATACAGAATTTTAAATGAAAATCAAAAATGCTAAAAACACTCAGCAAGTCAGGCAGTATCTGTGGAAAGAAACAGTTAACATTTAAGTTTGATGACTCTTTAACTATTAACTCTGTTTTCCTGTCCCACAGATATTGCCTGACTTGCAGAATGTTTCTAGTAATTTCTGCTTTATTTCAGATTTCCAGCATCTGCAGCATTTTGCTTTTGTATTAACGTAGGATTTTCGACCAATTCAAATTTTAATTTGACTTCATTGTATGCCCCTATTTATCTCTCTATTTAGGACGTTTAAATATATTAAAAACCTTTCAATCACAGTGCCAGCCTTTTGCAGCTCATTTAAGTTAATTGAAATGTTGTGCGCGTTAAGCGGAGAACAAGCAGTCCAGAATGTCAAGCTGAACTGGGAAGAAGCAATATTCTTGCACTGTCGGCTCTGCTATCTGATTGGCGAGTGCTCGTGTGATAGCTGGTAATTGTGATTAATGTGAGATGTGGACTGTTCAGTCCTGTGGAAATTGCCTTGAGTTCAGTCTCCTTTCTGAAAATACCTTTGAGTGGAGAGTGTTGTACAACCATGAAGGTGAAGCCAAATACCTGGGCCCCCAATAGGGCGAAATTCCATGTACATATTTTTTAAAGTGGATCATAGAATATTATGAATCTGTCACGGAAGAAGAAATCATTGCTTGCGCTGGGCAGGAATGGGGTGAGACATGTGAGGAAATGTAAATGAGAATGATGAACTCACCAGCTCATTACAATAGAGGAGACAATGATGTTCGTATGATCACAATGCAATTTTCAGTACAAGCTGCCCTTTGGTACACGGGATTGAATGATCCAGCACACAGCCATTAAAGTAACTGCAAGGGTGGCACGGTGGTGTTGTGGTTAGCATTGCTGCCTCACGGCGCCGAGGACCTGGGTGGAGTTTGCACATTCTCGCCGTGTCTGCGTGGGTCTCACCCCCACAACCCAAAAAGATGTGAAGGATAGGTGAATTGACCATGCTAAATTGCCCCTAAATTGGAAAAAAATAACTGGGTACTCTAAATTTTTTTTTAAAAGGGACTTCAGCAGGCTATGCAACAAAACAATCGATCACTCCCATCATTTCAACCCCATCCTCAAACCAATATGATTGCGTCAGTTGATTTAATCCTGAGCTTCTAGTTTGGCTTTGGTGAGAATCCGCCTGATCTCTTTCTGGGCCCCTGTCTGACTCACCCCATTTCGTTTACTGTTTACAGCTCACAGCTTGTCAGGCAGATGCAAATGAGATCTGATGATCAAAGTGGTTAGTGTTTTTGCCGATGCTATTGCAGGATGAGGGGACAGAGTGTGGGTGGTTCCCCAATCCCTGATGACTCTGTTAATGAAAATGGGCTCCATTGTCCAAATCTCTTCTCCCCGCGCCGGAGGAGAAATCAAAAATCTCTGACAATAACTTAAGTCAGTCTGAAGTGAAAAATAAAACTAGTCGTTTGGTCCATGAAGGCCATGCTTTCCAAAAGACAGGTCCAATTTACTGTAACGTGAAATATCTTCTACTTATTTAATCTCCTGAGGGCTGTGAATAAATGCAATATAACTTTGAGGAAGACAGCAAATGTTATAAAAGTTTTCCCCTGACTCTTCCTCCCGTGTCCTCGCAAAAGGTAATTTAGTGGAAACTCTGTACCATCAATTTAGCATTGTGCATTACTCACTCTGACTGGTAGTATTGCACAGATATCATTCCCATGGTCCCAACAGGACTGGATCCGGAGAGAATTTAGCTATCTTATTCTATCCACCACCTCAAGGCAAAGCAGTATCCAGACAGCTCCTTTTTAAAAGCACTAATCAGCACAGCGGGCGGGATTCCACAATAATGGGGCTAAGTGTTGACGCCGGCATAAATACCGGAGCGTTTTACGACGGCGTCGAAGGGCCCCATAGTCCACCGATTCACAAGGGGCCAGCATGCGTGCCACGAGAAGCATGGGGGAGCGGCCTGAATCGACGCCGCAGCGCCTTAAAAAAACACATCCCCCACACACAGCCATCGGAGGGAAGATGGCCGCTCGCTGTGCAGCGCTCAGGTTCCGTGATGGCAATCTGGGCACGCTCCTGGACGCCGTGGAGCAGAGGAGGGGGGCTCTGTACCCCATGCCCGGCCGCAGGATACCAGGCGCAACTGTCCGTCGTTTGTTGAGGGTGGTGGGCGAGGCCGCCAGTGCCGTCGGGCCGGTAGCCAGGACAGACGAGCAGTGCCGTAAAAAGCTGCACGACTTACTCAGGGCAGCCAGGGTGAGTACCCAGCACTGTGTGCCTGGCACCAACCCCCCTACCCCCCACACATGTGACACCCCCCCACGCAGGGGGACGGTACAACCCCTGCCTTGACCCACATGGCTGCACCCACCCATGCCAGTCGCATTGGTCGGGTGCCCTGTGCATCTATGCCATCATAGAACCAACCGCTGGGCTGCATGCATCGGACTGCCTAACACTGTTAATGTTTGCGTGCCCCACCCCCCACCAGGAGAAGAATCCCCATAACCGCAGGGAGCGGGAGAAAACCGGAGGGGGTGCACCTGTATTGCACCCCCTCACCGTACACGAGCAGAGGGCACTGGACTTCGCTGGCGGACCCAAGGACGGAGTGGTTGCCGATGCCCAGATCAGAGGCGCGCCACCAAGTGAGACACCCACCTGACCCTACCCCCTCACCCCAGCCCCTCTCCCCAGCCCCTCAGACCACCCCCTCACACAACCTCCTCACCCCACCCCCTCACGCCATCGCTTCACCCCACCCCTTCATCCCACCCTCTCACCCCATCCCCTTGCCCCACCCCCTCACCCCACCCCCTCACCCCCAGCCCCTCACACCACCCCCTCACCCCACTCCCTCACCACACCCCTTCACCCCCAGCCCCTCACACCACCCCCTCACCCCACTCCCTCACCCCACCCCCTCACCCCCAGCCCCTCACACCACCCCCTCACCCCACTCCCTCACCCCAACCCCTCACCCCCAGCCCCTCACACTACTCCCTCACACCACCCCCTCACCCCAGTCTGCCTGTCTAACCGTACATGCTGTCTTGTTTCTTACTGGACCAGCTGGCGGTGGTCCTGGCCACCTGGTGCCCCCGCCCCCAGCCAGTGCCAGCCGGTGGCCCCCAGGTATGCAAGCACCAACGGGGACAGCAGACATCACAGCAGCAGTGCGCCCGACACGGAAACCCAGGAAACAGAGATGCAGGGGACGGACACACAGAGGACGGACACACAGAGGATGGACACACAGAGGATGGACACACAGATGATGGACACACAGAGGAAGGACACACAGAGGACGGACACACAGAGGAAGGACACACAGAGGACGGACACATAGAGGATGGACACACAGAGGATGGACACACAGAGGAAGGGCACACAGAGAACGGACACACAGAGGATGGACACACAGAGGATGGACACACAGAGGATGGACACACAGAGGAAGGACACACAGAGGACGGACACACAGAGGATGGACACACAGAGGATGGATACACCGGGGATGGACACACGGAGGACGGACACATAGAGGACGGACACACGGAGGACGGACACACAGAGGACGGACACACAGGGGACGGACGCACAGAGGACGGACACACAGGAGACGGACACACAGGGGACAGACACACAGGGGACAGACACACAGGGGATGGACACACAGGGGACGGACACACAGGGGATGGACACACAGGGGACGGACACACAGAGGACGGACACACAGGGGACGGACACACAGGGGACGGACACATAGGGGACGGACACACAGAAGACGGACACACAGGGGACGGACACACAGGGGGTAGATCGCCGGGCTGACCCGCGAGCGTAGGAGGTGCATTTTCTGCCATTCCGTGGGGGTGTCGGCAGCCGTCTCGAGGTAGCTCTGAAAGCACGCCAGCCAATGCTTCAAAATCGCGGCAGAGTTTTCTGCGTGAGGGCTGAGCTGAAGGCACGTCGGCTTGATGCGGAGATCCATCCTTCAAAGTACTTATCTGATTAAATTGATACACAATCAATACTCTTGAGTCCACGTGGAGTCATATTGATTCAGCTTTCATCAGATAGAACTGTACCCAGCAGCGAAGTTACAGAAGTGAAGGCTGCTGGGACGGCATTGGTTCTTATACCCCGCCTCTCAGGGCGGGGCTATGTACATTACCCAATGGTAGACCCCGCAGTCTAGCCAATGGTCATTCCTCTCTCTGGTACCGCAATACCTGGTATTACCACAGTCAGCCTGTCGGGCAGGCGGCCCTCAAGCCTAAGCTGCTGTCACCTGCATCTCTGCAGCCCACTCCTGAGTTGTAGCCTCCCACTCCTCTCTGTGACGCCCCTGCTCCAGCTCCCACAGAGCGTCATGCAGGGCACTGACCCCTGCCACGGTGGCCAACATCACTGGAAGATGCCCAAACATTATGATCTGCAGGGGGTGGCGGTAGACAAAGTTTCATCATGGCACATACCCCCCTTTACAGCCAGGTGCCATGGGCTGCACGGTCGCCCCGGCTGGCAGCTCGCGCCCCGGTCACGTGTGCCCCCCGCCCCCTCGGAGCCCCGACTCCTGTCACCTGTCCCTCCTGCCAGGGCCACCGTTTAATGGCACTGCCCTCACTGGGAGCTGCTGTGGATGCGGCCTTGGATCTACCCGCCGGTGGGTGCCGCCGGCTGGGTGGGGTGCCCCGTGAGGGGTCCGGCACATATCCAAACGGCCGGGAGGCCTGCGCACAGCTTGCACCCGGGGTG
This sequence comes from Scyliorhinus torazame, assembly GCF_047496885.1. Classification (NCBI taxonomy): domain Eukaryota; kingdom Metazoa; phylum Chordata; class Chondrichthyes; order Carcharhiniformes; family Scyliorhinidae; genus Scyliorhinus; species Scyliorhinus torazame. The sequence goes on along the minus strand of NC_092707.1, from coordinate 189,209,722 downwards.
GGTGCCCATCAGCATGGCCACCGTATTGGCGTCTGTGCCGTTGGCATCGATCTGTTATGGCGGGTGGTTCCCAGCTGTTCCCCCCATGCCGACTCCTACCTCCTCCGGACGCCTTGTCAGCCAACATGTCTGGCTGACGATTTTTTAATATGTGGTTAGAACCACGCCATCGTGACTTCTGACCACACTGTTGGGAATTCGGCCCATCCATGCCGCAGCATAGTTGGGGGCCCGGAGAATCGTTTGTCGGGCCACCTCCCGCAATTCTCCGGGCCTTGCGGCGCCCGCTGCGATCGCGCAATATTCGGAGGAATAGAGATTCGCAAAACGGTGTCGGAATGGCATCGTGGGCCGTTTCGGCGTAAACGCCTATTCTCCGGCCGTGCGCTGGCTCGGAGAATCCCGCCCAGCATTTAGTGCTTTCAAAGTAAGTTGGAGTAAGCTGGTCTTTCTTGAGACTTAGACACTTGTTCCTTCTTCTCTGGAATGCACAGTTAATGCTCCTCTTCTCCATGAGTTTTTTAATATTAAAGACCAAAACAATTATGTTGTCTACACTGTAAGTACGCTCGTGGCTCTCACAAAGTCCTAATCTTCTTATTCTTTAGATAATATATGATAGCTAGTTTATACCCAAGTGACTAGGACACACTGGGCTAAATCGCTGGCTTTTAAAGCAGACCAAGGCAGGCCAGCAGCACGGTTCAATTCCCGTACCAGCCTCCCCGAACAGGCGCCGGAATGTGGTGACTAGGGGCTTTTCACAGTAACTTCATTTGAAGCCTACTTGTGACACTAAGTCATTTTCATTTCATTTTTTCATTTTCATTTCATTTCATTTCATTTCATTTCAAACAAATGTTAATGCTCAGGAATAAACACGAGTTTAAAAACTGCCGATGTACTCAGAATATTCCGGAAAATCTCTGTGGAAATTTAGTTTCAATTGTTTCAGTCAATTTTCCAAAAAATGTTTATTCAAGAATACTGTGGCAGGTATTTGCTGGAGTTGCTATTTGTTGCTTCGATCTTGAATTCTACTACGGCCTACAGCTGCTCGTCATTCGTTGTTCGGAAATGGTATTTGTCTTGTCATACTTTAAGCAAATGGCACCGTTATCTGTGCTGTACAGCATATGTCGTGTTGCTGGACGAGGCATTGCTGTGGTCACTGCAAATGAAAACCATCAGGCAGCATTTTTTCGGGAGCATATCATAATTATCTGCTTTAACAGCAATTCCTTTCCTTTCTTGCTTCCCCTTCTCCTCCCGGAAATCTTTCATCCCGGTTACATCAAGTCAAAATATCTGTGAGCTGGAAATAGGTATTAGTCACACTTCTGGCAGTTATTGTTTCCTGTCCATCGAACAAAGATGCATCAAACTTTTCTGAAGTGGCCAACAGAATTTTAACAGTTAGTAAGTAAAAGGATGGTCGATTGAATCCTGTCACTTACTCACTGGGTGGGTTTGGTAACTTGCTCACTTCATATGATATTACCCTGCATTACTTTCTACAAGTATTGGTATGTGCATTCATTAAACTACGTATCAGAAGAGCTGGCTTTGAATGGCTCTGCAGGAGTACCTGCTAGATTTTGTGACAGTTTTTTGGAACCAGAACAAAACTGCACCGCAGGTGCAAATCTTATCTGTCATCGTGTATTTATTTATATTATTTCCCTTAGAGATTTTCACAAGACTTCTGCTGAGCCACCATCCCACTCTATACCCTGTTGATACAATTTGAATGTATTGGCAATTCTGTGATTTGACCTTTTTAAGTTCGTTGCCTAAAGGGGTATAATTATTTTACACTTTGTTTTTTCCCCCCTGTGCTTGTAAGTGGATTCTACACTTTGCTTCAATTCTTCTTCATAAGTAGTTCCCATAATTTTTCAGCTGTTTCCAGCCGAGACTTCTTTTTCATTGTTTGGTTGCCTGTACATGTGTGTGATTTTGCAAGCGGTCAGGCGACGATATAGGTGGGGTTTAGAGATATAACGTAAGCAATTGAGTTTGGAGGAAGTTTAGTTTGAGTGTGTTCTGGGGGTCATTCCCTCTGATTTCCCTACCTTTTTTAGCACCTCAGTAGCCATACATCGCTCTATCAAGCCCACTGATTGTAAATTGATGGCTTACGCTGGCTCACTGTCCATTTGACATTCCTGGGGAGAAATTTGCGAGCCAGGCAAATCAAGTCAAACATTTGGGAGCAAGGAACTTGGTCAAAATGGTAGGTCCAAGCATGCAAGTGTTGAGCCCTCACGGCTGTGGTGACCCTCAGCTGTGCTAGGATTTCTGCTTTAAGTCAGTCGTAACCTTCAGCGGTACCTCCTCCAAATCATATTTGGCCTTCTGTGCTTCCCTTGTCAGATAAGGAGCAATGATGTCAGCCCACTCTTTTTTTGGACCATGGTTTCCGGTTAGTGGTTATCTTAAAGATCCTCAAGTCTGCCTCCGCGTCAATCACGTCTGTCATTTTCTATAGCCTGACGTTCCCAGATATTTGAGACGGAGTTTATGGACAGTGGGTTAGGGAGCATGGTGCTGAGTCTCTGGAGTTCTGCCTGGAGCTGCTCTTGATCCCTTCTTTGCTCTTCCAACAGCAGCTGGTTGGTGGTGGCTTATGTCTGAGTTGTTTCTTGTTGTTGCCAGATCGCCTTCTGTTGAGTCAGTGTTGCCTAAGCGAGCTGCTGGATAAGAGCGCCCATGTCACTTTGGGCCCTGTTATCAATCCATAAACTATGCCTGCATTCTCCATCAACAGTAATGTCGCAAGGGGTCAGGCGACAATATAGGTGAGGTTTAGAAATTCAACACAAGCAACCAGAAGGCCAAGACAAATCAATAAACAATTTATTGATTAGCCCACATGAAGGCATGCACGCACGTTATCATAGAATTTACAGTGCAGAAGGAGGCCATTTGGCCCTTCGAGTCTGCACCGGCCCTTGGAAAGAGCACTCTACCCAAGGTCCACACCCCCACCCTATCCCCATAACCCAGTAACCCCACCCAACACTAAGGGCAATTTTGGACACTATGGGCAATTTAGCACGGCCAATCCACCTAACCTGCACATCTTTGGACTGTGGGAGGAAACCGGAGCACCCGGAGGAAACCCACGCACACACAGGGAGGATGTGCAGACTCCGCACAGACAGTGACCCAGCGGGGAATCGAACCTGGGACCCTGGAGCTGTGAAGCAATTGTGCTATCCACAATGCCACCGTGCTGCCCACAAATTTCACTATCTGCCATGGCGATGGTGGGATTCAAACCCAGGTCCCCAGAGCATGATTCAGGGCCTCTAGATTACTAGTCTACAGACAATACCGCTACACCACTGCCTCCCCTATTGGTTGTATAAACAGAAAAAAGGCTCAAGTTACTGAGACAGGTTCTCATACAGTCCATAGTCAGGTTTCAAAGTGGGTTTGTTGTCCGGCACTGGTTGTAACCCACAAAGCACACAGCAAGTAATACACAGTACAGGAATCTAACGTCCTCCTCACTTCCACTTTAAGACTTCTTCCCTTACAATTGTTGGTGATCTACTTATATCGTCTATCTAAGGGTTTTCAGCTGAACCTCGTCTCCTGTGGACTCACTTCTGGCTGGAAGGTCACCAGTTCCTCTGGAATTGCTGGCGGCCACCTTGTGTAAGGTTGGTTGTACTCGGTGGCCATGTTGAGTGAGGGCTGACCTTCGGGACTCACCTTATTCCAAATGCTTTGTCCATTAAGATACAAAGGCTTTAGGCAAGCCTTTTTGCCATTTTTCATCATCCAAACTTTTCTTCACACTGTGACCCTATCTGCCTCTCGCCCTTGATTATCCCATCTACCGTTTTTGCTCTTTACTGTTCTTTTTTTCATTACTGCCTTTGTTTTCTCTTCGCCTTATCACTCTGCTTAGGTTCTCAACCCTCTGCCATTCAAGTGGGATGGTGGAAATATTGAATTCTCTCCCACCAACAACTGTTAAAGCTGGAGGTTAACAGGAAATTTACAAACTGAAACTGATAGCTTTAATGATTGTAAAATGATAGTGACTAGATAGAGTTAAAATGCAGACTTATCATGATCTCATTAAATGGCAGAGCAGACATGAGGAAGAATAGTTTCTTTCTGTTGCTATATTCCATCATCCTAATCCTGGATTGAACAGGTTTTCAAATGCTCACCCAATCTGCACATGTTGCCTGATAAATATAAATTCCTCCACCCCCTCTTCAGAAATAAAAACCATGTGCGCAATTCTCCGACCCCGCGCCGGGTCGGAGAATCGCGGGGGGGGGGGGGGCTTGAATCCCGCCCCCGCCGGCCGCCGAATTCTCCGGCGCCAGAGTGGTCCACGCCACTCCTCGGCGCTGGGACAACCCGTCCCGCCGGGTAGGGGAGATTCTCTGAGCCCCGCGCCGGGCTGGAGAATCAGAGCAACCGCGCCACGAAGCCCCGACGCTGGCGCGTGATTCTCCGAGGTGCGGAGAATCGGCGCCATTTGCGCCGGCGCGTTTGACGCGGCGCCGGCCGTGGTCCGCTGGAATCGGCGGGGCCGTCGATTCTCCAGCCCGGATGGGCCGAGCGGCCGCTCCGACACGACAGAGTCCCGCCAGCGCCGTTCACCCCTGGTCGCTGCCGGCGGGAACTCTGCAGGAACGCTCGGGGGGGGGCGGCCTTTGGGGGGGGGCTCCTTCACCGGGGGAGGGCCTCCGATGGGGTCTGGCCTGCGATCGGGGCCCACCAATCGGCAGGCTGGCATTTCCCCCCCCCCCAGGACTACTTACCGGCGTGGCCAGCCCCTGAACACCGACCCCATGTTGGGTAAGGGCCGGCGCACGTAAGAAGATTCCCGCGCATGCGCAGGATGGCGTGGCCCCACTGCACATGCGCAGGATTGAGCTGGCCCAACTGCGCATGCGCGGGTCCCAAGGCGCCTCGTCTTTTATGTGGTGCCGGGTCTCCCAGAATAGGGGTCAGGGAACGGGCACCGATGCCGGAGTAAAACACTCCGATTTCTACTCCGGCATCGGCACTGAGGCTCCCGTTGGGAGAATCCCGCCCCATATCTGAAAGAAATGGAAACGAGATACCACTCGTTTGTTGAGACCATTATTCTTGCACTAATGGCAATCCCTGGTTGTGAACTAGAACTCCGCACACAACTCAGCTCCCAGTAAATGCTGAGAATATTTAAAATATCCTATCCAAGCTGCAATTCCCAGATAAATACCAGACAGTGCTTGAGGATAACCTCACTGCTCGTGTGTCTTCAGCACAGCGCCACAGGATCACTTACGACAGAATGCGAAGCTGGTCTTCTGACTGGATTCAAACCCAACACCTGGGCGAAATTCTCCGTTATCGGCGTAAAGTCCGCCGATCGGCGCAAAAAACGGCGCAAATCCGACTTGCGTCACGTTGGAAAAATGGGTCGAAAGTCTCCGGCCCGAAATGGGCTAGCAGCGACGTAACGGGATCCGCGCTTGGGCACGTGGTTCACGCCGTGCAGCGTCATCCGCGCCGCACGGCGTGACGGCTCATAAGGCCGCGCTGCTCCCCCCCACCCGACCGGAACACCCGACTGGATGGCTGGCCGCCGCTCAGCCCCGAGGTTCGAGTCACGGGATGTGGAGGCGCTCCTGGACGCGGTGGAGCAGAGGAGGGATGCCCTGTATCCCGGGCACGGCCGCAGAGTTGCCCCACGCCACAGCCGGCGTCTGTGGAGGGAAGTGGCAGAGGCCGTCACCGCTGCGGCCCAGACACCACGGACAGGCACCCAGTGCCACAAGAAGGTGAACGACCTCGTCAGAGCAGGCAGGGTGAGCCTCCCCATATCCCCCATATCCCCCTCCCCATATCCCCCCTCCCCCATATCCCCCTCCCCATATCCCCCCTCCCCCATATCCCCCCTCCCCCATATCCCCCCTCAACCCTATCCCCCCTCCCCATATCCCCCCTCCCCCATATCCCCCCCTCCCCATATCCCCCCTCCCCCATATCCCCCCTCCCCCATATCCCCCCTCCCCATATCCCCCATATCCCCCCTCCCCATATCCCCCATATCCCCCCTCCCCCATATCCCCCATATCCCCCCTCCCCATCTCCCCCCTCCCCCATATCCCCCCTCCCCCAAATCCCCCATATCCCCCATATACCCCCTCCCCCATATCCCCCTCCCCATATCCCCTCTCCCCATATCCCCCTCCCCCATATTCCCCCTCCACCATATCCCCCATATCCCCCCTCCCCATATCCCCCTCCCCATATCCCCCATATCACCCCCTCCCCCATATCCCCCCTCCCCCATATCCCCCCTCCCCCATATCCCCCATATCCCCCTCCCCATATCCCCCCTCCCCCATATCCCCCATATCCCCCCCTCCCCCATATCCCCCATATCACCAAGTGAATCCAGCCCTAACCTTAACCTCTGCAATGCACGCGCAACCGATGGCGTGCATTCATATACCTGCCTAACACTGTTGCCTTTTACCCCTGCCACCACCCCCACCCCCCCCACCCCCCCCCCCCCCCCCCCAGGATAAGCGCGCACACAACAATAGGGAGCATGTGAGGACTGGAGGAGGCCCCGCAGATGAGAGGCCACTGACCGAACACGAGGAAAGGGCCCTGGAACTGGCTGGCGGACCTGAGGACCGGGAGGTTGCTGATGCAGAGGTCGGGGGCGTACTAGCAAGTGAGCCACCGACAGCCCGTCCCCATATCCCCCCTCCCCCATATCACCTGATCACTGCCTGCGTGTCTAACCATGCATGCTTCATTGTGTATCGCAGGACCAAACGTCGAGGCACCCATCCCCGCAGATGCAGACCGCCCGCAGGATGCCCCTCGGAGGCCACGGGAGACAGAGAGACCCGGACCCTCCAGCATGCGACGCCCGCAGGATGCGTCTCGGAGGCCAAGGGAGACAGAGAGACCCGGACCCTCCAGCATGCGACGCCCGCAGGATGCCCCTTGGAGGCCACAGGAGACAGAGAGACCCGGACCCTCCAGCATGCGACGCCCGCAGGATGCCCCTCGGAGGCCACGGGAGACAGAGAGACCCGGACCCTCCATCATGCGACGCCCGCAGGATGCCCCTCGGAGGCCACGGGAGACAGAGAGACCCGGACCTTCCAGCATGCGACGCCCGCAGGATGCCCCTCGGAGGCCATGGGAGACAGAGAGACCCGGACCCTCCAGCATGCGACGCCCGCAGGATGCGTCTCGGAGGCCATGGGAGACAGAGAGACCCGGGCCCTCCAGCATGCGACGCCCGCAGGATGCCCCTTGGAGGCCACGGGAGACAGAGAGACCCGGACCCTCCAGCATGCGACGCCCGCAGGATGCCCCTCGGAGGCCACGGGAGACGGAGAGACCCGGACCCTCCAGCATGCGACGCCCGCAGGATGCCCCTCGGAGGCCATGGGAGACAGAGAGACCCGGACCCTCCAGCATGCGACGCCCGCAGGATGCCCCTCGCACGCCACGGGAGATGGAGAGACCTGGAGCAACAGGGAGACGACACACCCGTCACGTGCGGGAGCGACCACCCAAGGACGAGGGGGGCAGCCACAGGCCCCCGTCACATCCGAGCCAGGACACCACTACCCAGGACACCACTACCCAGGACACCACTACCCAGGACACCACTACCCAGGACACCACTACCCGGGACAGCACTGCCCAGGACACCCCTACCCGGGACAGCACTACCAAGGAAGACGAAATACCGGACAGTGCCTCAGAGTGGATGGGTGGAGACGAACCCCCACCCCAAAGTGCCATGGACTCAGAGTGGGACGAAGAGCACGACACAACGCCACTGCTGTCACCAACACCCTCCACCATCGCAGAAACACTCACCTCGGTTGGGCACATTAGTGATGAGGCGTCTGGTAAACTCACTGGTGCGCACAACACAGCCGTCCCGGTACAGCAGGTGGAGGTAGGAGCAGCAGAGGGGCCGGGCAGTCAGAGGGCAGCCCAGCCCAAGCGAACATCTGCCGCCCAGATGGATCCCGGGTTCCTGGAGTTACCACACCCACCCATAGATCCGATGCAATAACCGACCCGGAGACGAGCGAAGAGGGTGACGGCCGGCTTGCGGCGGCTGCAGTGGCAGGTGGAGGAGTTCACCCGCGTCCAGGAGCTGGAAGTGGTGCCGGTCATACGTGCCACCCAGGCCGACACCGCACGGGTGGCGTCCGCGGTGGAGGCAATGGGTGCGACGGTGTCAGACATGGGGAACGGTTTGCGAGGCCTGGGGCCTTCCGTGCAGGTGCGTCTGTGGCCCAGGACATGGCTGCCCTCTCACAGGAGGCCATGAGCCAGTGCCAGCGCCAGATGGCAGAGGCGCTCAACACAATAGCCCAGTCTCAGCAGGCCATAGCCCAGTCTCAGCAGGCCATGGCCCAGTCTCTGCAGGCCATGGCCCAGTCTCTGCAGGCCATCGCTGAGGGCATCGGCGCCAGTGGCCATGTGCGAGCCGGCGTCGCACTGTCACAGACAGGGTTTGCCAACCCCCTGGGCTCCATGGCTGCAAACCTGCAGACCCCTGTCGATACCAGCATGGGCCTCCAGGACTGGCAGCGCCAGATGCCGGGGGGGCGTCGGATGGCCAGTCTGTTCGCCTCCCCCACCCATGTAGAGGCCTGGGGGCCATCGGGCACCCCGAGGGAGGAGGAGCTGGTGTGGTCTGTCCCGGGTCCCCCTGTAGGGGAGGTCCGGGAACACCGCGACACCTCGGACTCCCCCCCTTCTGTCCCAGGTGCATCGGGTGGGCAACGGGCAGGACAGGCTGGCAGCTCGCCATCCCAGTCGCCCGGGCCGCAGCCTGGCCCATCTAGGCCAGGATGCCCCAGGAAACGGACGCCAAAGGGATCCAGTGTCAGAGGGCAGGAATCACAGGAGTCCACCTCCAGTTCTGCTGTACCGTCTGGGGAACCACGTAGACGTAGTCAAAGGGCCCGTAAGGCCAAACAATTAGACACTGAGTAAGTTGGCACGGGTGCAGGGCACAGATGAGTTTTAGGGGATGGGCATGTGCATGAACTCCTTTGGTTATTAAAGTCAATGTTACACCTACAGAAGCTGCCTTTGTGCTCTGTCCAAAGCGTGCGGGGGTGTCATGTACGTTGAGCGCAAGTGTGTGTGTGAGGGGTGGTCTTACCTCAGCCCCAGGTGAGTCTTCCCCGTTCCCCCTGGGCCGCCATCAACATCCCCCCGGGCAAAGGACGGGACCGTGCGCTGCAGTGTCACAGCCGCATGCAGGGATGGTCTGGGTGGATGGTGGTACTGTGGCCATGGGTCAGACATAGTCCAACGATGTGGAGCCAGGAGCTTACCGCAGGGCGGGTTGTCATCATCCTCCATGGCCTGCAATAGACACGCGTCCACCCGCAACTGTGTGAGCCCGGCCCGTTGTGCCGCAGGTGGATCGGCAATGGGGGGGTGGTGTGCATACGGGTGGGGTGGGTGGGGTTGGGGAGGGGGGTGAGGGTGCTGGGTGGGTGGATGGGTGGGGGGTGTGGGTGGTCGGCTGTTGGCATGGTGTGCGGTCTGTGGCCATACTACCCGATTCCCACGCCCATCTAGTCAGTGAAGCGGGCGGCTATCAGTCTGTCCCGTGCCCGCTGGGCCAGCCGGTAACGGTGGACAGCCACCCGCCTGTGTCTACCTCGTCTGCCCAGACCATTACCCCCATCCCCCTCATCTGGGGAGGACTGCGCCTCTTCCTGCTGCTCCTCAACTCGGCCGTCCTCTGCCTGCGGCACATCGCCCCTCTGCTGGGCTATGTTGTGCAGGACGCAGCACACCACAATGATGCGGCCGACCCTATCTGACCGATACTGGAGGGCGCCCCCAGAGAGGTCCAGGCACCTGAAACGCATCTTCAGCACGCCAAAGCACCTCTCTATCACTCCCCTTGTCGCTTCATGGGCATCATTGTAGCGGTTCTCCGCCTCATTGCGTGGCCTCCGTATCGGCGTCATCAGCCACGATCGCAATGGGTAGCCCCTGTCGCCCAGCAACCAGCCCCTCAACCGGGGATGGCGTCCCTCGTACATGCCGGGGATGGATGACCGTGACAACACATATGAGTCGTGTACACTGCCTGGGTAACGGGCGCAGACGTGCAGGATCATCATGCGGTGGTCGCAGACCACCTGTATGTTCATCGAATTGGTCCCCTTCCTATTGGTGAACACGGCCCTGTTATCTGCAGGTGGCCGCACGGCGACGTGCATCCCATCAATCGCGCCCTGGACCATGGGGAACCCGGCCACGGCAGAGAAGCCCACGGCCCGGCATCTTGGCTGGCCCGGTCCACAGGGAAGCGGATGTAGCGGTGCGCCATGGCATATAGGGCATCTGTCACTGCCCGGTTGCACCGATGCACCGATGTCTGCGATATGCCGGACAGGTCCCCACTCGGTGCCTGGAATGACCCCGTTGCATAAAAGTTCAGGGTCACCGTAACCTTGACAGACACGGGGAGAGGGTGTCCCCCGCCAGTGCCACGCGGTGACAGGTGTGCCAGCAGGTGACAGATGTGTGCCACGGTTTCCCGGCTCATCCGGAGTCTCCTCCTGCATGTTGGGAGTTTTCTATAGGCCTCCAAATAGTTCTAGGGATGTAGAGGAAAGGATGGCGAGGATGATCCTGGATAAGAGTGAAAGTAATAGGGTAGTTATTATGGGAGACTTTAACTTTCCAAATATTGACTGGAAAAGATATAGTTCGAGTACATTAGATGGGTCGTTTTTTGTACAGTGTGTGCAGGAGGGTTTCCTGACACAGTTTGTTGACAGGCCAACAAGAGGCGAGGCCACATTGGATTTGGTTTTGGGTAATGAACCAGGCCAGGTGTTGGATTTGGAGGTAGGTGAGCACTTTGGGGACAGTGACCACAATTCGGTGACGTTTACGTTAAGGATGGAAAGGGATAAGTATACACCGCAGGGCAAGAGTTATAGCTGGGGGAAGGGAAATTATGATGCCATTAGACGTGACTTGGGGGGGATAAGGTGGAGAAGTAGGCTGCAAGTGTTGGACACACTGGATAAGTGGAGCTTGTTCAAGGATCAGCTACTGCGTGTTCTTGATAAGTATGTACCGGTCAGGCAGGGAGGAAGGTGCCGAGCGAGGGAACCGTGGTTTACCAAAGAAGTGGAATCTCTTGTTAAGAGGAAGAAGGAGGCCTATGTGAAGATGAGGTGTGAAGTTTCAGTTGGGGCGATGGATAGTTACAAGGTAGCGAGGAAGGATCTAAAGAGAGAGCTCAGACGAGCAAGGAGGGGACATGAGAAGTATTTGGCAGGAAGGATCAAGGAAAACCCAAAAGCTTTCTATAGGTATGTCAGGAATAAGCGAATGACTAGGGACAGAGTAGGACCAGTCAAGGACAGGGATGGGAAGTTGTGTGTAGAGTCTGAAGAGATAGGCGAGATACTAAATGAATATTTTTCGTCAGTATTCACTCAGGAAAAAGATAATGTTGTGGAGGAGAATGCTGAGCTCCAGGTAAATAGATTAGATGGCATTGAGGTACGTAGGGAAGAGGTGTTGGCAATTCTGGACAGGCTGAAAATAGATAAGTCCCCGGGACCTGATGGGATTTATCCTAGGATTCTCTGGGAGGCCAGGGAAGAGATTGCTGGACCATTGGCTTTGATTTTTATGTCATCATTGGATACAGGAATAGTGCCAGAGGACTGGAGGATAGCAAATGTGGTCCCTTTGTTCAAAAAGGGGAGCAGAGACAACCCCGGCAACTATAGACCGGTGAGCCTCACGTCTGTAGTGGGTAAAGTCTTGGAGGGGATTATAAGAGACAAGATTTATAATCATCTAGATAGGAATAATATGATCAGGGATAGTCAGCATGGCTTTGTGAAGGGTAGGTCATGCCTCACAAACCTTATTGAGTTCTTTGAGAAGGTGACTGAACAGGTAGACGAGGGTAGAGCAGTGGATGTGGTGTATATGGATTTCAGCAAAGCGTTTGATAAGGTTCCCCACGGTAGGCTATTGCAGAAAATACGGAGGCTGGGGATTGAGGGTGATTTAGAGATGTGGATCAGAAATTGGCTAGCTGAAAGAAGACAGAGGGTGGTGGTTGATGGGAAATGTTCAGAATGGAGTTCAGTTACAAGTGGAGTACCACAAGGATCTGTTCTGGGGCCGTTGCTGTTTGTCATTTTTATCAATGACCTAGAGGAAGGCGCAGAAGGGTGGGTGAGTAAATTTGCAGACGATACTAAAGTCGGTGGTGTTGTCGATAGTGTGGAAGGAAGTAGCAGGTTACAGAGGGATATAGATAAGCTGCAGTGCTGGGCTGAGAGGTGGCAAATGGAGTTTAATGTAGAGAAGTGTGAGGTGATTCACTTTGGAAGGAAAAACAGGAATGTGGAATATTTGGCTAATGGAAAAGTTCTTGAAAGTGTGGATGAGCAGAGGGATCTAGGTGTCCATGTACATAGATCCCTGAAAGTTGCCACCCAGGTTGATAGGGTGGTGAAGAAGGCCTATGGAGTGTTGGCCTTTATTGGTAGAGGGATTGAGTTCCGGAGTCAGGAGGTCATGTTGCAGCTGTACAGAACTCTGGTACGGCCGCATTTGGAGTATTGCGTACAGTTCTGGTCACCGCATTATAGGAAGGACGTGAAGGCTTTGGAACGGGTGCAGAGGAGATTTACCAGGATGTTGCCTGGTATGGAGGGAAAATCTTATGAGGAAAGGCTGATGGACTTGAGGTTGTTTTTGTTAGAGAGAAGAAGGATAAGAGGAGACTTAATAGAGGCGTACAAAATGATCAGAGGGCTAGATAGGGTGGACAGTGAGAGCCTTCTCCCGCGGATGGAAATGGCTAGCACGAGGGGACATAGCCTTAAACTGAGGGGTAATAGATATAGGACAGAGGTCAGGGGTAGGTTCTTTACGCAAAGAGTAGTGAGGCCGTGGAATGCCCTACTTGCTACAGTGGTGAACTCGCCAACATTGAGGGCATTTAAAAGTTTATTGGATAAACATATGGATGATAATGGTATAGTGTAGGTTAGATGGCTTTTGTTTCGGTGCAACATCGTGGGCCGAAGGGCCTGTACTGCGCTGTATTGTTCTATGTTCTATGTTCTATTCCCGGTCCGTGAGGTCCTGGTATGACTGCCGGGGCCGGTACACACGGGGCACCCTCGGGTGCCTCCGTTGCCGTGGGGCCGCGACGTCCTCCACCCCCTCCTCGTCCTGTCGGTCAGGTGTCCCTCCAGCCTGGGCGTCTGCCGCCTGTCCCTCTGCGGCAGCCTGCGCCGCCTCTCTGGCACGCTCCTCCTCCTCCTCATCCAGGGCAACATAGACATTAGCGGCTGCCGCCACGGCGGCCAACATCGCTGGATGATCAGAAAACATGACGGCCTGGTGGGGGGGGGAGGGGAACGACGACATGTCATCATTGCCCATATCCCCTCCTCCCCCAGCCAGGTGGCATGGACTGCATGGGTCCAACTGTTGGAGGCTGGCACCTGGCCAGGTGGCCCAACTCACTTGCCCTCGCATCCCCCTCCCAGGCACGGACCCCCCATCCTCCTCCCCGGCACGGACCCACCATCCCCCTCCCCGGCACGGACCCCCCCAACCTCCTCCCCGGCACGGACCCCACATCCACCTCCCCGGCACGGACCCCCCCAACATCCTCCCCGGCACGGACCCCCCATCCCCTTCCCCGGCACGGACCCCCCCCAACCTGCTCCCCGGCACGGACCCCCCCCAACCTCCTCCCCGGCACGGACCCCCATCCCCCTCCCCGGCACAGACCCCCCCAACCTCCTCCCCGGCACGGATCCCCCCAACCTCCTCCCCGGCACGGACCCCCCATCCCCCTCCCCAGCACGGACCCCCCCAACCTCCTCCCCGGCACGGACCCCAACCTCCTCCCCGGCACGGACCCCCCCAACCTCCTCCCCGGCACGGAGCCCCCCCCCATCCCCCTCCCCGGCACGGACCCCCCAACCTCCTCCCCGGCACGGACCCCAACCTCCTCCCCGGCACGGACCACCCCAACCTCCTCCCCGGCACGGAGCCCCCCCCATCCCCCTCCCCGGCACGGACCACCCCAACCTCCTCCGCGGCACGGACCCCCCCCAACCTCCTCCCCGGCACGGACCCCCCATCCCCCTCCTGGCACGGACCCCCCATCCCCCTCCCCGGCACGGACCCCCCCAACCTCCTCCCCGACACGGACCCCAACCTCCTCCCCGGCACGGACCCCCCCCAACCTCCTCCCCGGCATGTAACCCCCCCATCCCCCTCCCCGGCACGGACCCCCCCAACCTCCTCCCCGGCACGGACCCCCCATCCCCCTCCCCGGCACGGACCCCCCCAACCTCCTCCCCGGCACTGACCCCAACCTCTTCCCCGGCACGGACCCCAACCTCTTCCCCGGCACGGACCCCAAGCTCCTCCCCGGCACGGACCCCCCCAACCTCCTCCCCGGCACGGACCCCCCCCCCCATCCCCCTCCCCGGCACGGACCCCCCCATCCCCCTCCCCGGCACGGACCCCCCCATCCCCCTCCCTTGCACGGACCCCAACCTCCTCCCCGGACCCCCCCAACCTCCTCCCCGGCACGGACCCCCCTCCCGGCACTCCCCCGGAGCCCAGCCCACTCTAACCACCGCCCCCCCCCGCCGCACACACACACACATCCCGAGACACACCTCTCCCCACACATTCAGACTGCGGCCACGCCATCTGCCGCCCAGAGCCAACCCCCCAGGCCGTCACTCACCTCCACGCTGGTCGGCGTGAACCTGGGGCACAGGGTCACGCCGATGAAAAGGAGGTTTGATTTACGTCGACGTGAACGGTCATCACGTCGACGGGACTTCGGCCCATCCGGAAGGGAGAATATCGGCAGGCCGAAAATCGGCTGCCTTGCGCAGACCCGTGCCATTCTCCGACGGCAGCTGCGCGATTAACGCCCCGCCGACTTTTCTCCCTTCGGAGACTTCGGCAACCGGCGGGGGCGGGATTCACAGCGGCCAACGGCCATTCTCCGACCCTCTGGGGGATCGGAGAATGTCGCCCCCTGTCACAATGACTTTTCCAACAAAGATGTTGGCTGCAGTTAGAATCCTGCTTGATCAGGAAGAAAGCTCAGGAGGTATTCACAAAAAAAAATCGTTCAACTAAAACTTTACATCAAATTTTCTCTTGAGGCCTGAGCAGGAGAGCTGGGAGATTCTATGATCGGAAACAAGAAGGACCCAGAAATCCGACGTTGAGGCATGACACTCAAATACCGCAACCTTTGACTTTGCGACCTTTCTGACACCCGCCCGTGACCCACACATTGAAAAGCCCTGCATTCGAGGGCCGAGCATTGTAAACAGGCCTTGTGAACTTATCGCGATCCCATGGTCAACATTAATAGAAAGGAATTGCATTCAATCTGCAGCTGACGTCTAGATTGAACCATTATGTATATCAGTGACCTACAGCTAGACAGTGTGGAGCTTCAATGATGTTGTAGTCGAGAGTAACTATCGTATTTGTAGGAGATAAACCCTGGCTGCTTTGCTTTTTAGCAATGAAGGTTACTCTCTGCAACCATTTCATCCAACAGGTTTTGTAATTTTCAAGCGGAATGAAAACACATACTGAGAAAGCATTTCACCACATACAACAAATGGCCTGTTGACATGTCGGCATGGAAACAGTGTTTTCAGAGCAGGCTGTTGCCTGGTGTTCCAGGATGTTGTGAACTTTTCTGAAATCTCCCTGATGAGGTGGTCATGTTTCTTTATTGTAATGGGACTCAAGACAGATATCTTTGACTCCACTCAAGAATACTTGTTGGCTGCATATGGAGTATAATTTTTATTTATATATAAGACCGATCAGATCGACTATGGGCTATAGCCTTAATATTCCCATTCGAACAAGCGTCCATCTTTATTCAAGGCTACAAACTATTTTAGAAAGTAAGAGTCAAAAATCTTCTCGTGACTCTCAAGAAGAATCAAAACCAGCTTTCAATTTTCTGAAGTCACCATCGTACAGCAAGTTTACAGAATCTTTTAACATTTGGAATTGCTGGTCATTTGCTTGGATGTGCCTTAGATTGAAGTCCTGTCACCTTTTTCATGAACATGTGGCAAATATGTGCAACCTGTTGCGAGTGTCAACGGTTGTGATGTGGGAGGGAGTGTCTGGCACAAGATTGTAGTGCCTAAAACGATCACGACAGAGGGAAAATAAATCAGTCTCCATTCTGAATGTTGCAATGAAAAGTAGTTGATTTAAAATAGCCACAGCAATCATGGAACATAAAACATTTAGTAATAAACATTGGAATTTAATTGTTCAGGACGTTTCTCTTTAAGCTGATCAAAACAAGCTGAGAAAAATATTCAAACCTCTTGACATCAGTGGTTGCTGTTCATAAACGGTGTAATTTATAGTTTTCCCTCTAAACTGACATCTGGAAGTAACTTAGCCACTTTCTGTAATCCGCCGCCTCACAATCCAGCTGAATGGAATAACATTTACCCAATTGAGCGATTCCTGCTTAAATGTCATAAAATATTTAACATTTTGCTATTTCTGATATATGACAATATGAGGAGATGATCATTAATTATGCACAGTTTTTTGTAGTGTCAAACTAAAGGAAACAAATACAAGATTAATAAACCCGAATGAAACTCAAATTGCAAAGAACTGTTTTCCCCCACACATGTGGAATTGGCCCTCTCTGACAAACAGTTAATGCTCGGGTGATTAATCCTTTCAAAATGTTGGAACAACATGTGGTTATGCAAGAAATTAAAGGCGATATCGATGGGCTTGGACTAAATGTTCCAAACTCTGGAACACTATAGCTCCAGCACTGTTCGGATTGGGTTATCTGTTATTTGAATAGATCATTTAGCGAGAATCCCCTTTATTGCCATGCAGTCATACGATAAAAGGCTGAATGTACTTGATAACTTCCAGTCACCTTATTTTATGTATGATTTTTTTTTCTGGGACAGTTATTCATAATTTTAATATATATAAAATAAAATCACAGATGGAGTTTCTTGATGTTGTGAGGCAAGAACACTGAGGGCTCGATGGGCCGAATGGCCTCTTTCTGCAATGTAAATTCTATGATTCCATGACTCGGGCTATTCCCTGATTTGGTGTCTGACCTCCAGACTAGCCGTGCCCGCCGATTTTATTTTCCCCTGAGGATTGGAGTCAGGACCAAGGCCCCTGAAGCAGGGCAGAAGCGGGAATGGAGGTAGGTGGATACCGAGGCAGTCAGGGTAGGAGGCCCACTTCCATTTTCTGAAGCATTGGCCCAGCTCTGTAGATGGGTGTAAGGCTTCCTAACTCTCACCGCCTAGGCCCATCACCCAACTTTCACTCCGCATGTCTCCATGGCTTACCTCACCATCAAATGCCCATTCACCCACCCCATACCCCAACACTCCCATGCCCACTGATCCAGAAACCACTATGTACAGAACCCTTGATCCCTCCAATAACATTGGGAAGTATTTGAAATGTTCATGGAACTATCAAAATAAACACTAATTTAAAAACTCCTCTTAAGTGATCATAAAACTTTCGAGATAAATAAACTTACAGTCTCCTTGACAGCTGTTTCAACATCCCCAAGTAGGACTTTGAGCTCGTCATGCATTCATATATGGTATATGAGGCACGATCAATTGCACAAAGACTTGAGTTGGGTACAACTGAGGCTTTATTGCTCTAAGATGTGTGGCCTCCCACAGCAGCTGGCGAAATGGCTGCTGAATGGAGGACACGCATATGTATACACCGCCTACTGGGCGGAGCCAGCAGCCAGGGACTATCGGCAAACCTGTAGTACAGGTCCTACCTTGCATCACCTAATATAGGTGCAACAGTGGTTGCTGGTCATGGCCGCAGATCGTGACGTTGTCTAGGCACGGGAAGGTGGCCCGCAAACCGTACCGGTCGACCATTCGGTCCATCTCCCTTTGGAAGACCGAGACCCCATTAGTGACGCCGAAGGGAACCCTGAGGAAGCGATAGAGACGACCGTCCGCCTCGAGTGCAGTGTATGGACGGTCTGATTTACGAATGGGGAGCTGGTGGTAGGCGGATTTGAGGTCTACCATTGAGAAGACCTGGCACTGTGCAATCTGATTGACCAAATCAGATATGCATGGGAGGGGGTACGTGTCGAGCTGCGTGCACCAATTGATGGTCTGGCTGTAGTCCACGACCATTCTGTGTTTCTCCCCAGTTTTACCGATTACCACTTGGGCTCTCCAGGGGCTGTTGCTGGCCTCGATGATGCCTTCCCGAAGCAGCCGCTGGACCTTGGACCTGATGAAGGTCCTGTCCTGGGTGCTGTACCATCTGCTCCTGGTGGCGACGGGTTTGCAATCCGGAGTTAGATTTGCGAAGAGAGAAGGCGGATCGACATTTAGGGTTGCGAGGCCGCACACAGTGAGGGGTGGTAGGGGCCCGCCGAATTTGAGGGTTAGGCTCTGGAGATTGCACTGGAAGTCCAGGCCTAGTAATAGAGCAGCGCAGAAGTTAGGGAGGACGTAGAGGTGGAAGCCGCTGAATTCTTCGCCCTGGACCGTGAGTATGGCCGTACAGTACCCCCGCATCGCGACGGAATGGAATCCGGAGGCTAGGGAGATTCTTTGTTTGGCGGGGTGTACCGCAAGGGAGCAGCGCCTTACCGTATCATACCGGGTGCATGAAGCTTTCGGTGCTCCCGGAGTCCAGCAGGCAAGAGGTCACATGGCCGTTTATTTTCACGCTGGTCGATGCGGTGGCCAGGTTGTGTGGACGAGACTGGTTGATCGTCACTGAGGCGAGTTGTGGTCGGTCATCGCTGCCGTCGGATGATGGGGAGCCTGGAGCGCCCAGGTCCTGGAATGCTGTCGGTGTCCATGTCCTGTGGGGGAGACAAGATGGCGGCCCCTGTAGATCCTGCGGGGGACAAAATGGCAGCGTCCATGGGCCGCACGTTTCGGGGGTTGGTCAAGATGGCGGCGCCCACTGGCCGCACGTGGTCCGAGGAGATGAAGATGGCGGCGCCCATTGCGTGTAGACTAGGGGGGTGGGGGCGATAGCGGTGACTGCGCGGGCCTGGCACACCGCGGCAAAGTGCCCGTTTTTGCCGCACGCCTTGCAAAGGGCCGTGCGGGCTGGGCAGCGTTGGCGAGGGTGTTTCTGCTGGCCGCAGAAGTAATATCGGGGACCCCCGGGGTGCGTAGGCTGGCGGGTGGCGCAGGCGTACTGACTGGGTAAGATCCCCGCTGGGGCGGCCGTCTGTGTGGTCCAGGATGTGTAGGAGGGGTGGCCCGCGCAGCTGGGGGGGTAGGCCTGACTGTTGTGCATGGCGACCGTCATAGAGAGCGCCAGCTTCTTTGTCTCAGCTAGATCGAGCGTGGCCGTAATGGCCTGACAGTCACAGTCCCAGACGAGTGGGATTAGGGCCCGCCAGAAGTCTTCTATGGACTCACCAGGGAGTTGAGAGCGAGTGGCAAGTATGTGCCTGGTGAAGAGCGTGTTTGTCTTCTGTGCATAGTTTTTTTTGAGGAGTGCCATGGCGTCGGCGTAGTTCGCGGCATCCTGGATCAACGGAAACACGTTGGAGCTCAACCTTGAGTACAGGATCTGTATCTTCTGAGCCTCCGGAACAGGGGTGGTCGCTCAGTTGATGTACGCCTCGAGACAAGCTAGCCAGTGATTAAAGTCCTTTTTGGCATTGCTTGATTGCGGATCCAGCCTCAGGCGATCTGGCTTGATACGGAGGCCCATCTTTTAGAAAATCTTAGAGCACTAAATTGAGGCACAATCAATGGCACGAAGACTTGAGTTGGGTACAACTGAGGCTTTATTGCTCTAAGATGTGTGGCCTCCCACAGCAGCTGGCAAAATGGCAGCTGAATGGCCGACACGCATATTTTTACTCCGCCTACTGTGCGGAGCCAGAAGGCAGGGACTACCGGCGAACCTGTAGTACAGGTCCTTCCTTACATCACCTAATATAGGTGCAACAGTGGTTTACCACAGTATAGCACAGCTATATAAAGAAAGGGTGCAATTTTCCCACCGTGATGTACCGTGATGTACCTGACCACGATCCTGGTATGCTGGTTGCACAGCGGGAGAGGCCAAACACTGGTTTCGCGCCAGGTGCCGAGCAGCACAAGATGCACCCAACGTCGAGGCACATGGCACAATTTGGATCATGCTCATGGCACCCAGCACAATCTGGATCATGCCCTCGCTGGGCATGATCCAGATAATCATATTTTGCTGCCATGGTGGGATTTGAACCCATGTCCTTACAGCATGAAACTGGGTCTCTGGATTACCTGTCCAGTGATATTACAACTGCACCACCATGCCCTTATGCGTATTATATGGCGTTATAATCTGGATAGGGAATTCTGCAACTTCTGATCCATTTGAAAAGGGGATCAAGTTTCTCCAGCCTCCCAGCCACGTGCTTCTAAGCAGTGGGATGCGGCGCACCTTTCACGAGCAGTGGAATTTTCTACTCCCACTGTGATCAATGGGAATTGCCATTGAAGCCAGCTCACTTCGCCAGGAAACCCATAGGCTGGCGGTACGTTGCCGGCGGGATCAGAGAATCCCGCCACCAGCGAACAGTCGGCAAATCCCGACCGGTATCCTTCAGCCAACAACATTGAGACCCACTGGACGAAAGGATAGCTGTATCAAGAGCGGGGACAAACTTTACTTCTGTGCATAATTCTGAAGCATTTACATACATTTCATTCAGCCTCAACAGATCAAAAGTATTGTTTTGCAGTACGCCAATAATTAGAGAAAAGGAGTTTCACTGGGGTTCTCTACCTCGGGCACCATAACTGGTGGAGGAGCTTTGGAAACCTTGGAAAAGTGTGTGTCATTTCTTTGGATTCTCCAGCCCTTCCACAGAGGTTCATCTGCGCAACGTGCAGAACCCTAACAGAGATTCAAACCCTCCCCAAACACACTCACTGCCACTGACTGGACATTCATTATTTGCCACCGAGACAGATTGACCCAGCCTGAAATGATGATATTCTGTGCGAAACCCCTGCAAGTCAATGTCATCTGGGAGAAAAGCAAACTCATAACGAAAAGGTGCTTTGAAATGATATTTGCTCTTTTTTTTGATTGGAGTGTCCATATTACTTGAGGAAAAATATATTTGCTTTTCCTGCTATTGACTTTCCATAAATCCAGATTTATTTTCCCTCCTATAGTATTTGAAGACTGAATGGGCCAAATCTTCTGGTCTCCCAATTGGTTGAGGCTGGAGGTATGACCGAAGATGCCCGTCAGAAGCTTATGGATGCCCTGGCACACCCAGCTACATATTTATCTCTTAACCACTTCCCCACTTCAGTCACCCTACCCATCTACCCATTTGCTCACCCTCTCACTCATTCATCCACTCACACATTCACTAACTTTCAACCTGGACCTTTAAACTTAGCCTTGTGGCATGTTCCCTTGTGTAAAAAGGGAGCACGTTTTGTCTCCAACTTAACCGACTGTGATGAAGGGGCAGCACGGTGGTGCAGTGGGTTAGCCCTGCTGCCTCACGGCGCCGAGGTCCCAGGTTTGATCCCGGCTCTAAGTCACTGTCCGTGTGGAGTTTGCACATTCTCCCCGTGTTTGCGTGGGTTTCGCCCCCACAACCCAAAGATGTGCCGGCTAGGTGGATTGGCGACGCTAAATTGCCCCTTAATTGGAAAAAATGAATTGGGTACTCTGAATTTTAAAAAGAAAACCCCCCCAGAAAAAAACTACTGTGATGTGACATAGTTCCCCGAGGGATGTTGCGCTGTGTTTTTCTGCGAAAACTCGACTCAGAAGACTCCAGAAGTAATGCGCAGCCTCATTGATTTGAGAGAATTTTCACACACTGCGGCAATCTGACTATCATTCCGGCTTCTCGAAAGATCTGGACCATTATTTGAGAGTAGAACTTGATACCACGTCGAGTAGTAAACCACATATCGGTGAAACTCCATAAACCGGAAAGGGAGAAAGGAATAGAGGGTTATGCTGATAGTGTTGAAGGAAGCAGAGAGGGAGGAGGCTGATGTGGAGCTGGATCAAAACAGGAGCAATGGCTACTGCTGGGACTGCAGCAGGAAAGAAACATGCTGTGATGGTGCAGCAGATTAAGATAGGAGAGGCAGTTGGCGGAGTGGGGGAGGGGCTGGGTGGATGGGTTTGTGAGGTAATGGTAGACTGGAAAGATGGGGATGGGAAAACCTTTTGGGTGTCAGGGTGGCAGGGCTCTGTTGAGAACAGGTGGGCCATAAAGGAAGCACCCGCCCTTGGCCAGTTGTCATGTGAGAGTACCTTTAAGGAATGGATGTTTAAGCAATGTACCTTTAAGAGAACAGTGATATCAGAGAGTGGGTGGAGCTGAGCTCAGTTCAGCCATTTTTGAAGTTTCAGTTTTGAGGAAAAGAGCTTGGGGTGTGTCTGTGTTTTGCAGTGAGCTGGATCTGCTGTGATCTCTGCCATGAAAGACTATCTCTGGATCATTTGGGTGATTTAAACTCATAATAGTAAAGCCTTCAACCCGATGTGTTACTGTTTAAAGTGTTAAGTCTCATGGATGTTGAAAGGAATAACTGAAGGATTATTTAATGTTGTAATATTTCCAGGGTTATCTTTGAAGTAAGGGGTGTTCAGAGATCCAATGTTTATTTAACAGGTTAAGTTGAGTTCATGGAATAAACATTGTTTTGTGTTTAAAAACCCACGTGTCCATAATTGTAATATCACACCCAGTGAACAAGCCGTGTGCTCGGAAAAGCAACAAATACATTAAAGGGGGAGGTTGGTTGTACTCCAAGATACATTTTGGGGTTCTGAAAACGCCTCTCCCATAACACAGTGAAAACTGTCAGACTGCACACTTGACATGGACCTCTCCCTGGTAACATTGCAACAAGGGCAGGGATGGGTGGGTAATCACAACGAATGGTGCGCATTGTAATGATGTGTACATAGTAAAGTTAGTGAAGGGTTAATAATTACATCTCTGTAAATCAATCACTAGAGGCCGTTACTACTTCTCTGTATTTAAGTCAGAGCTCAGGGAATTCTGGGAGTGTGGAAGGAGTAACATAAGGAGAAAGCATGGTGAAAGCATGAGAAGAAGATTAGAGTAGATAGAGTTAACACGAGGTTAGATCATAGAGTACTTAGTGACTATTTAGATTATTGAGTACTGTAAAACAGATTCAACGATACTTAATTATTATCTATAGCTCAGTAGAGTGTGTGAACTTCATTGAATTAATAGTATTATAATGAATTAGTTTTGTTTCAATCTTTTGATTGGTATATTCTTTGTCAACACCACATTGGATCATTCTGGAATTGGGAACAGATGTTCTCAGGGTAATGCACAACAGTGATGAGGGGGTTGTTTAAGTGCACTTGCCGCGAGTGCTGGATAGTTTTGTCACAAGGAAGGAATGGTACGTGAAGGAGCCATGGATTACAAGAGAAGTGGAGCTTCTAGTTAAGAGGAAGAAGGAAGCTTACGTAAGGTTGAGGAATCAAGGATCTGGCACAGCTCTAGAGGGTTCCAAGGTAGCCAGGAAGGAACTCAAAAATGGACTTAGGAGATCTAAAAGGGGGCATGAAAAAACCCTGATGGGAAGGATTAGGGAAAACCCAAGGCGTTCTACACTTATTTGAGAAATAAAAGGATGATCAGAATGAGAGTTGGGCTGACCAGGGATAGTGGATGGAACATGTGCCTAGAGTCTGAGTACGTAGGGGAGACCCTAAATGAATATTTTCCTGCATTATTCACTAGAGAGAGGGACCTTGTTGCTCGTGAGAACAGCGTGAGCCAGCTTAACAGGCTCAAACAGGTTGATTTTAAGAAGGAGGGTGTGCTGGAAATTTTGAAAAGCATCAGGATAGATAAGTCCCCTGGGCCAGACGGGATATACCCAAGGTTACTACGGGAAGTGAGGGAGGAGATTGCTGCGTCGTTGGCGATGATCTTTGCATCCTCACTCTCCACTGGAGGAGTACCGGATGATTGGAGGGAGGTGAATGTTGTTCCCCTGTTCATGAAAGGGAATAGGGAAATCCCTGGGAATTACAGATGAGTCAGTCTTCCGTCAGTGGTGAGCAAAATACTAGAAAGGATTCTGAGAGATTGGATTTATGATTATTTAGAAAAACATAATTTGATTAAAGATAGTCAGCAATACTTTGTGAGGGGCAGATCATGCCTCACAAGCCTCATTGAATTTTTTGAGGATGTGACGAGACACATTTATGAAGGTTGGGTAAGTGGATGTGGTGTATATGGATTTCAGTAAGGCATTTAATAAGGTTCCCCATGGTAGGCTCATTTAGAAAGTATGGGGGTATGGGATACAGGGAAATTTGGCTGTCTGGATACAGAATTGGCTGGCCAAAAGAAGACAGCCAGTAGTATTGGATGGAAAGTATTCCACCTAGAAGTCGGTGATCAGTAGTGTGCCACAGGGATCTGTTCTGGGACCTTTGCTCATTGTGGTTTTTATAAATGACTTGGATGAGGAAGTGGAAGGGTGAGTTAGCAAGTTTGCCGATGTCACTAAGGTTGGTGGAGTTGTAGATAGTGTTGAGGGCTATTGCAGGTTACAACAGGACATTGACAGGATGCTAAGCTGGGTTGAGAAGTGGCAGATGGAATTCAATGTAGATAAACGTGAAGTTTATTTGGGGAGGTCGAATTTGAATACAAGGTTAAAGGCAGGATTCTTGGAAGTGTGGAGGAACAGAGGGACTTTGGGGTCCACGTACATAGATTCCTCAAATTTGCCACCCAGGTTGCTAGGGTTAGTAAGAAGGCATATCGTGTGTTGGCTTTCATTAACAGGGGGAATTGAGTTTAAGATCCGTGAGATTTTGCTGCAGCTTTCTAAAACCCAGGTTAGACCACACTTGGAATATTGTGTCCAGTTCTGGTCGCCTCATTATAGGAAGGATGTGGATGCTTTGGAGAGAGTGCAGAGGAGATTTACCAGGATGCTGCCTGGACTGGAGGGAATGTCTTATGAAGAAAGGTTGAGGGAGCTAGGGCTTTTCTCACTGGAGTGAAGAAGGAAGAGAGGTGACTTGATAGAGGTGTACAAGGTGATGAGAGACATGGATAGAGTGGATAGCCAGAGACTTTTCCCCAGGGCTGAAATGGCTATCACGAGGGGACATTGTTTTAAGTTGATTGGAGGAAGGTATAGGGGAGATGTCAGGGGTACGTTCTTTACAGAGAGAGTGGTGGGTGCATGGAATGCACTGCCAGCAGAGGTGGTGGAGTCAGAGTCATTAGGGACATTTAAGGGACTCTTGGACAGGCACATGGAGAGCAGTAAATTGAAGGGGTGTAAGTTAGGTTAATCTTAGATTGGGATAAATGGTCGGCACAACATCGTGGCCAAAGAGCCTGGACTGTGCTGTACTGTTCTATGTTCTATGCTCTATTTTCTTTGTAATAAATTTAGGTTTTGCTTTAGCTTGGGGAATTCTGTCGAGGAAGTTATATTCTCTGACAATAAACATTTTCTAATTTTCAACTCTGTGATATGTAGATGAAAGTAATTTTTTAAAAAAATCTGTGTCCATTTTTATATTTATATCAGCGTTCTATGTAAGGAAAATTTCGAAAGGAAGTTCAGTTCTCTGAGAATTAAGGTACTATTTGATCAGAGAAGGTGGTATTGCGGAGAACAAACTTCCCTGCATAATTAATTTCCTCTAATGTAACCACAGCTTCTGTTCAGCCAAAAGATGCTTCAGTGTGATGCATTGCTTCCTGAAGGGATGTGGGAGGCATGAATGAAATCAGAGTACTGAATATGGAGACAATCTCAGAGATATTTTTCCTTTCATATTAAGGCGTATTTGTCATCTGGTAAAGGTGCTGACTAACCTGATAAATGTGTCTGCATTTTTGAGTTTATGTCGCAAGGTGAGTTCCAAGGGTTTGAAACAGTGCACATTATACACATGTGTATGAGCCTGATTGGAATTGAAAGACGTTTTGGGCAGGATTCTCCGTTGCCCGACGCTGATATCGTAATCGGAGATTGGGCGGAGAATTCGTGCCGACGCCCAAATCGGGGCGGTGGCAGTTTGACGCCAGTTTCCTAGTTTCCACCCCTTCCGAAATAGCGTCATCATGTTGCATGCCGCGCGCTGTTGGAATGGCGTTGGCGTGTCATTGGAAGGTCCTCCCCCGATGCTCCGCCCCTGATGGTCCTAGATCCCGACCGCACGGTTGATGTGTGGCCTGAGCGGTCGGGAATCTGGAGTGGTGGCCGCGGACTGTGTCCAGCGGCGTCACAGTCGGCCGGGAGCCATGCTGCTAGCCGGAGGGGCTTCCGCGAGGCCTGGGGGACTGGTTAGGGTTGGCAAGGGGTGACCAGGGGTTGTCCTGCGCAGCAGTGTTTGGTAGATCGGGTCTGAGCACGGCCAGTGCCATGTTGTACGGCGCGACTGCTGCAGGTCATCGCCGTGTGCATGCATAGCTACAGACCTGGCCATTCTCCGGCTGTTTTTGGTGCGGGAAACGGGAGATTTACCCAGCATGGCTGCTAGCCCCTCACCAGTCCCAGGATTGGTGAGGGTTTGGCGCTGATTTTGGCGTAGAAATACACCACCGTTCCCACGCTGGCGTCAGCACTTAGCCGCAAAAATTGGAAAATCCAGCCCTTTGTTTGCTACCCATTTCTTTTGGGGGAGTTGGTGGTGTAATGGTAATGTTGCTGGCCTCAGAATCCAATGGGCCAAGCTCTGGAGACATAGGTTTAAATTGCACCACAACAATGGGCTGAGTTTAGATTTAGTGAATAAATCTGGAATATAAAGCTGGTCTCAGTAATGGCAACCATGGAACTACCTGAATATCTATCTGCTTCACGAATGTCCTTGAGAGAAGGAAAACTGCCATTCATACCTGTCCTGGCCTACATGCAAATTTAGATCCACGGCAATGTGGTTGATTGTTAACTGCCCTCTGAAATGGTTGAGTAAGCCACTCAGTTCAAGGGGAATTAGGGATGGGCAACAAATGCTGGTCTAAACCAGCGACATCCACAGCCCACTAAAGAATAAAGAAAAACTTGGTCCCCAAACCTGTTGTTGGAAAAATTTTCAATAGCTACTGTTGATTGTTTCCTGTTAGCTTTGTGTCGCTGTGAGGAAGAATGAGGTAATTTTTTGGGGAGCTGATGAAATGTTCTGCTTGGAAAACAAAGATTGTTCTAAAGGAGTTATATTTGTATTGATAAACATTAGAAATAAGGTACAGTTTTATTGGGTTGATTTAAACGTTTCTGTGCCTGGAAAGGTAAAACCTATAGTTGGATTCATGTCAGACAAAGCTGTTTGTATGTGTGGAAGTTGGTTTCAATTCCAACTGTGCTTAAAGAAGGCTATGGTGTATAAAGCAAATAAACCGTGGTTCTTTCGCAATATGCCTTGGTTAGGTAGGGAAGCCTTTAAATTTTACTTCAGCTAACTTGATTGCAGTTGGAGATAGGTAGTGAGAGAGAAGGCAGCTCTCACAGCTCTGCTACAAGCAATTGGTTTTTGAAGGCCAAAGAGAGAACCCCAAAGAGAGAAGCTCTCTCTCAGCTTTGCTGGAAGAAAAACCTAGCTATGGAGTAATAGTTAAGAACGCAGATGCCACAAACCTAAAGTCCAGCTCATTAAGGAAACTAGAGAAATGAAGAGAAGTTTCCAAGACGTCAGGAGTTAACGGAACAGAGAAGACTAGCAACCAGAACAACTTACTGTTCAGTAAAGTCACAGAGAATTGAAACGAAATGAAAAAATGAAATGAAATGAAAAAAAGAATTGAAAAAGCATTGGATTGTGAGAGGCCAGAAAGATATCTATAGTATAATAATAGTAATCTTTATTAGTTTCACAAGTCAGCTTACATTAACACTGCAATGAAGTTTCTGTGAAAAATCCTCTAGTCGCCACTCCGGCGCCTATTCGAACCTGGGACCATGGCACTGTGAAGCAGCAGTGCTAACAACTGTGCTGCCGCGTCACCCATAGTGCTAAAGTTTAAGGGAAATTGTTACAGTTCGGGAGGCATTTTATGAAATAATTGTGGAAATCGCTAGCTGGACCTTGGAGTTTGTGTAAAAACCTTGAAGACAAAGGAAATTTGAAAGGATAGGTGTGAAACCATGATTGAAGCAACAGAGGGAAAGCATCATTTAAAAAAAATTTGAAAGTGGGACATTTGAAAGCGGAATTCGAAATCGCTCCGGTGGAAGCCTGAGTTTAGTGAGACAAGGTGGCTCATGGTATGACAATCATCTGGTGGGGAATTTGAAAAGAAATCCACAGACATTCGCTTGGGTTCAGAGAGGAGCGTGTCTTAGCACAGTCACCTTGTATGCTTTGAAGGGACTTTGTGGGCTAATGAGACCATTGTAGCTTAAAATGTACTTTGTAACCCATTTTAATTTTAAAACCTGTGTTTAATTATTAAACTAAGGGGGAGTAAAGGAACATAGCATTATAATCCAAATTTTTCATGTTTAATAAATGTTTATTTTCCATAGAATCCATTGACTCTAACCAGTGCAGAAGGAGGCCTTTCAGCCGAACGTATCTGCACCGACCCGTTCTTGTTGTTAAAACTAATTAGCGGCTCTGTAACTCTGTTCCTCCATGCTTTATAAAGAATGGGTAAAAGTTACAGGGAGGGATTGTCCCTCAGCTGACATCTGGGGCGAAATTCTCCCCAAACGATGCGATGTCCGCCGACTGGCACCCAAAACGGCGCCAATCAGACGGGTATCGCGCCGCCCCAAAGGTGCGGAATGCTCCGCATCTTTGGGGGCCGAACCCCAACATTGAGGGGCTAGGCCGACGCCGGAGGGATTTCCGCCCCGCCAGCTGGTGGAAACGGCCTTTGTTGCCCCGCCAGCTGGCGCGGAAATGACATCCCCGGGCAGCGCATGCGCGGGAGCGTCAGCGGCCGCTGACAGTTTCCCGCGCATGCGCAGTGGAGGGAGTCTCTTCCGCCTCCGCCATGGTGGAGACCGTGGCGGAGGCGGAAGGGAAGGAGTGCCCCCACGGCACAGGCACGCCGGCGGATCGGTGGGCCCCGATCGCGGGCCAGGCCACCGTGGGGGCACCCTGCGGGGCCAGATCGCCCCGCACCGCCCCCAGGACCCCGGAGCCCGCCCACGCCGCCTTGTCCCGCCGGTAAATAGATACTTTAATTTACGCCGGCGGGACAGGCAATTTATCGGCGAGACTTCGGCCCATCCGGGCCGGAGAATCGAGCGGGGGGGCCCGCCAACCGGCGCGGCCCGATTCCCGCCCCCGCCGAATATCCGGTACCGGAGACTTTGGCAACCGGCGGGGGCGGGATTCACGGCAGCCTCCGGGTCGGAGAATGACGCCCCAGAATTGGGAAACGCAATTGGGCGGAAAATCAGTTCCGCTGCTGAAATCATGGCTGCGCCGGTTTCACGCCAAATTATAATTCTCCGTCTCTTCGAGAGTGGCGTAAATGCGTTCCAGAATACACGTATAGTAAACGCCATTGGCATTTCATTGGCGGAACTGACTCAGTTTTCTCCGGGACCTCGGCGATCTTCCGCCTCCACTGGGGCGCCCGACAGCAAGGTTCACTTGTGCTTTTAAAAATCGTGAAATTGCTGACATGGCTGATGAGGGAGAGAGAGGAGGAAGAGCACAGAGCAGCGTGACCGTGGGCTGCTGGGCCGGACACTGGCCCGGCTGGCTGTGAGGGGCTCCTGCCATGGTTGGGGGGGCTGGATGAGGGGGGAATGGGCCATGTGGTCGGGGTGAACCCCACCGGACTAGGGAGGTGCCCAGGAACAGACCACCATTGCCGCGGCCTGCAAAGCAGCCATATTTCTATGCACCCCACTAACACTCACATTGGCCCTTGGTTCTACAGTGTGACACCAGCCGTATGGGTGCCTAACCCTAACCCCTGCAGACATGGATATTGAAATACAGCCATCAATGAGAGCCTTCCTCCTCGTGCCCCAACCCTGGGGGATGCCCTGCAGCTGTACGAGCTAGAGCTACTCGAAGAGGAGGAGAAAGCTGCAGCAGCAGAGCATGCAGCAGCAGAGCGTGCAGCAGCAGAGCGTGCAGCAGTGGAGCGTGCAGCAGCAGAGCGTGCAGCAGCAGAGCGTGCAGCAGCGGAGCGTGCAGCAGCAGAGCGTGCAGCAGCAGAGCGTGCAGCAGCAGAGCGTGCAGCAGCAGAGCGTGCAGCAGCGGAGCGTGCAGCAGCGGAGCGTGCAGCAGCGGAGCGTGCAGCAGCAGAGCGTGCAGCAGCAGAGCGTGCAGCAGTGGCACTGGAGGCAGCCGCTCAGAATGGAGAGCTGGCCACCCAACAGGCTGAGGAGGAGGTGAAAAGTAGGCACCACATGAGGCCTCGCATGTGCCGACAGCACGTGTCATTTGAGGACCTGCCGGACCGGGCATGCCGTAGAAGATTCCAACTGAGCAGGACAACAGTGCAACATATCTACCGGATCTTGACACAGCTGGAACCACAGAGGAATGGGGGAGGACACCCGCTCCCGGTGGCTGTCAAGGTGACGGTCGCCCTGAAACTTCCCACCATGGCATCCTTCCAGGCGCTGAGTGGAGACCTGCCCAGGATCTCACAAAGCTCGGTGCACAGGTGCATCCGCGCTATTATGGAGGCCCTGTACACCCAGTTGGCACAATACATCCATTTCAATGTGGACCAAACCCACCTGGATGCTCGGGCAGCGGGGTTTGCCACCATCGCTGGCATGCCCAGATCCAGGGGGTGATCAACGAGATGAATGTCACCCTATGAGCACCTCCAGATGTCAGGCCGGTGCACACAAACCGAAAGGGGTTCCACTCCATGAACATGCAGCTGATATGTGACCATGAGCTGTGCATATGCACGTCAGCAGCTGATACTCAGGCAGTGTGCATAACGCCTTTATCCTGGTACACTCGACGAATCCCAGCCTCTTCAGGACACCCCCCAGGCTGGAGGGTTAGCTCCTGGGTGGTGGCGGTTATCCACTGGGTGGTGGCTGATGACACTTATCTGGAGACCACAGACTGATGTGGAGACCCGCTACAAAGACACCCATGCAGCAACCAGGAGCGTGATCGAGCGGTGCTCCGGCCTCCTGAAGATGTGTTTCAGCTGCCTGGACCACTTGGAGGGGCACTCCAGTATGGCGCTGAGAGGGTTGCATGCATTGTGGCGGCCTGTTGCATCCTCCACAACATCGCGCAGGAGAGGAGCGACGTGATGGAGGAGGAGGATGAACACCAGTCGCCCTCTGATGAGGAAGATACAGGGGAGGGCAAAGATGGGCAGGACATGGAACCCAGACACACACAGGACGCTCTGATAGCCTCCAGGTTCACCGACTTAGGGGGTGGCTGGACAGGGGCATGAACACCACATCCCACCAGCCACTACACCCTGCCATCCCCCCTCCCCCCCTTCCCCCACCCTACCCTACCCCACCCCACCTCACCCCATGCTGGCCTGCGACCCCCTCAGTGATACATATCTGCTGCACTAAAGGGTGTTGGCAGGAACAGCGGGTATGGTTCATGGGAGGGAGGATGATGACAACCCGCTCTGCGTTGAGCTCTGGTGCTCCGCATCGTTTGACAACACCTGTCCCTTGCCCACGGTAGCACTTTCCACCGCCCACCTGAGTGATCCCTGCATGTGAGCTGGCCACTCCATCACACAGTCCCATCAAATCCCTGGAGTGGCGGAAGTGGGGACGGTCGGGGCGGAAGGTAGGGAGATCAGCCCACCAACAATGTCCGCCTATTCTCGCCCCCCACCCCCACCCCCACCCCCCTCTCCCCCCCAACCCCCAAACGTCCCCTCACAACCATCTGACAGAGCACCAAGGCAGGCTATAACAGTGTGAATAGGTATTTAATGTGAACAAATACAGGCACATCTGTGCCCTAGCCTCTATCACTATACTAGGGCAGCACGGTAGCATTGTGGATAGCACAATTGCTTCACAGCTCCAGGGTCCCAGGTTCGATTCCGGCTTGGGTCACTGTCTGTGCGGAGTCTGCACATCCTCCCCGTGTGTTCGTGGGTTTCCTCCGGGTGCTCCGGTTTCCTCCCACAGTCCAAAGATGTGCAGGTTAGGTGGATTGGCCATGATAAATTGCCCTTAGTGTCCAAAATTGCCCTTAGTGTTGGGTGGGGTTACTGGGTTATGAGGATAGGGTGGAGGCGTTGACCTTGGGTAGGGTGCTGTTTCCAAGAGCCGGTGCAGACTCGATGGGCCAAATGGCCTCCTTCTGCACTGTAAATTCTATGATACTGTGCCCTGCACCCATTTTGACATAAACGGTGTCTAACTTTCTGGCCTAACGGGCCCTAACGCGACATGTAGGTGGGCCCCCAGATGGTACATCAGGAGTGGAGGCGGACTGCGACCTGGGTCCCAGTTGGTGGCCTTCTTCTGGGGAGACCTGACCCGGGTGGGCCCAGCTGCTGCTTAGGTGTCCCAGGTGTTGTGGTGCCACCCTGTTTTGCCAGCTGCCCACCAGATACACCAGGGGTGGGGGGGAGTCCAAGCTGCTGCGGTGTTCCGGCAACTCCCCTGCAGAGTCATCAGCACGGGCCCTATCACCTCCTCCTTGGGGGTGCGAGTTGAGCTATCCCTTGAGGCACCACCCCCCCTCCCCCCCACCTGGCAGTCCTGGAGGTCTGCTCTCATCTCGGCCAGGGTCTGCATGCTTGCGGCCATGGAGCACAGGTAGTGGACCACCTCTGTCTGTGACTGCACCACCTCCCTCTGTGTCTGCGCCACGTCGACCATCGCCTGGACAATACCGCCGCCGCTCTCAGCCATGGCCCGCTATGGCTGGGCCACGCTCAGGAGCGCCGCTGCAATTTCCAGGTGGCTCTGGCACAAGGCTGCCTGGAGAGGGCAGCCCTGAGCCTCGGCCTGCGCCTACACAGAGTACCTCAAACCATGGACATGCTGATCCACTACCCTCGCTCCCAAGGCCTCCACTGCAGATGCCACCCGTGCATGTTGGCCTGGGTGACATGCATGATCGGCACCACCTCCTGTTCCTGCACTCGGTTGGACACCTCCACCTGCACCTGTGGCGACTAGGGGCTTTTCGCAGTAACCGAATACTTGTGACAATAAAAGGTTATTATTATTATTATTTTATAGACCTCTATAAGATCACCCCCAAGGCTCCTAGGTTTCAGGGAAAAATGTCCCAGTCTATCCAGCCTCTCCTTATAACTCAAACCATTAAGTCCCGGTGGCATCCTCGTAAATTTTTTCTGCACTCTTTCTAGTTTAATAATATCCTTTCTATAATAGGGTGACCAGAACTGCACACAGTATTCCAAGTGTGGCTTTACTAATGTCTTGTACAACTTCAGCAAGATGTCCCAACTCCTGTATTAAATGTTCTGACCAATGAAACCAAGCATGCTGAATGCCTTCTTCACCACCCTGTCCACCTGTGACTTCACTTTCAAGGAGCTATGAACCTGTATTCCTATATCTCTTTGTTCTATAACACTTACCTGGAAGCTCCACATGAAGGAGAACAGCTGTGAGCTGTGTATCAACCCCTCAGATCCATTAGCTTGAAGCCATTCATTCAATTCTAGTTGTGGGCTGTGATTGGCAGCTTCTACAATGCAGCTGCAGCCTTCATTCATTCGTCTCCCTTCATATATGAGTGACATTAAGTGCTGAAACCCCAATATTTACAAACATCAACCACATCAAAGAGTGGTAAGGACATTGCAATCACGCACTTGAGTGTTTGGAACGCATTTACCTATCTTTGATGTGGTTGATGTTTTTAAACATTGGGTTTCAGCATTGAGCCATAAATGTAGGATGACTTATTAAATATGAAGGCTCTGGGGTGGAAGGTGACCCCAAGACCATAAGTCATTGGCGCAAAAGTAGGCTACTTGACCCATCAAATCTGCTCTGTCATTCAATGAGATCATGACTGATCTGATTTAATAATCCTCAACTCCACTTTACCACGTTATCCCCACAACCTTAATTCTTTTACTAATTAAAAATCTGTGAGGATGAGGGGAACCCTGTTATGGTTCTAGGAGGGAGGGAACGGGGGGAGACCAGAGTGGGGAAAATGGGATGCATAAAGTTGAGAGTTCTCTCAAACACATTGAGGGGACTTCTCATTTGACCAAATAGAAAGTCGAATCGGAAATGCTGATGTGCCAGGCAACATCGTACAAGACATGCGACAGTAATGGAGAAACTGGAGGAATGGAATAGTGTCTTCCAGGAAGCAGAGTGTTGAAAGGAGGTGTAAAGAAGTAGCTGTGGAAGTCAGTGTGCTTATAACAGAAACGCAGAATAGTGCAGATGCTGGAAATCTGAAATAAAAATAGAAATTGCTGGAAATAGTGAACAAGCCAGGTGTCATCTATGGAGAGAGAAACATAATGCGAACATTTCAGGTTGACAGTCTTTCATGAACTAATGAAAGGCGATATTTGTTTCTCGCTCCATGCATGCTGCCCAACATGCCACTTCCAGTATTTTTGACTTACAATCAATACTGTTTGACATCTTTCCCTCAGAAATGGAGTTCATCAGATGGAGAAAGAGAAGAGGTAATTTAGAGATGGATCACATGGAACTGAGGGAGAGATAGAACTCAGAAACAAAACCAATCATATTTTCCAATCTATGCCAAAAGCAAAATGCAGCACAGATAGTCATCGATGTTCTGGAAATAGAGGTGAGGGAGTGGACCTGTGTAGGACTGGAATAAACAATGTTCCATGCTTCCCACAAAACGGCAGGCATGGGTGGTATCCATACTGGTTCCCATGGCAACACCTCGGGATTGTCTGTTTCGCTGGCTGGTCAATGGGTTTCCCATTGTGGGGCAGCCCCACGCCGTCGGAAAACCCCGGGATGCCAGAAAAATAGAGAATCCCGATGGTGGAAAATTCAGCTCCTCTTATTTGGAGGAAGTGAGTGGTCCCACTGAGCTGCTGTAAAGTTCAGAAACTGCACTAAAGTAGTCCATAAGACACAGGAGCAGAATTAGGCCACATGGCCCATCGAGTCTGCTCCACCATTCAATCATGGCTGATATTTTCTCATCCTCATTCTCCTGCCTTCTCCCCAGAACCCCTGATCCCCTTATTAATCAAGAACCTATCTTTCACTGTCTTAAAGGCACTCGGCGATTTGACCTCCACAGCCTTCTGCAGCAAAGAGTTCCACAGATTCACCACCCTTTGGCTGAAGAAATTCCTCCTCATCTCTGTTTTAAAGGATCGTCCCTTTAGCCTGAGATGATGTCCTCTGGTTCTAGTTTTTCCTACAAGTGGAAACATCCCTCCAAGTCCACTCTATCCAGGCCTCACGGTATCCTGTAAGTTTCAATAAGATCCCCCCTCATCCTTCTAAACTCCAACGAGTACAGACCCAGAGTCCTCAAACATTCCTCATACGACAAGTTCTTCATTCCAGGGGTCATTCTTGTGAACCTCCTCTGGACCCTTTCCAAGGCCAGCACATCCTTCCTTAGATACGGGGCCCAAAACTGCTCACAATACTCTAAATGGCGTCTGACCAGAGCCTTATACAGCCTCAGAAGTACATCCCTAGTCTTGTATTCTAGCCCTCTTGACATGAATGCTAACATTGCATTTGCCTTCTTAAATGCCGACTGAACCTGCACATTAACCTTAAGAGAATCGTGAACAAGGACTCCCAAGCCCCTTTGTGCTTCTGATTTCCGAAGCATTTCCCCATTTAGAAAATAGTCTATGCCTAGGTTCCTCCTTCCAAAGTGCATAACCTCACACTTTTCCACACTGTATTTCATTTGCCACTTCATTGCCCACTCTCCTAGTTTGCCCAAATCCTTCTGCAGCACTCTTGCTTCCTCAATACTACCTGTCCGTATTCAGCGACAGGGACCAGAGGTTTGAATGATGCTATACTGTAACACATAATATGCTGCCTGATTCACTTCGGACTCTTATAACAGTTGGTTTATTAGCTTGTTTGTGAAGCTTCTCTATGTTTACACTTCCTGACAATTCTTTAATCTTCTTTAAGCGGAGGATCAATTTTCTCTTAGACTTTGAGCCCAGTCCCCAGAGCCCATTAAGTATGTTGCAACATTAGACAGTTCAGACACAGGGAATGACTCCATTAGTACTAAGAAACATTCCTTCACAGAAATCAGAAAAGAATGGATTCTATTGCATCATTATTTTCCCCACGAGTGGTCCTCAGGGCTTCTTTGAGTGAGAGGGCCAATTAGCATTGAATCTTGGAATGATCTATGCACCATGAGCCACATCTGGAAGAATCTTTCAGCTACATTGGGCGTGCCTGAACTCAGAGAGACTTTCATCCCATTTTCAGCAATTTGATTCAGTTTCAGCTTCCGAAACTGAAAACCATGGTAAATGGCTTTGTGCCACTCAGGCACCGCCACAGTCCTACCATTTCAGTCGATTTTATGCAACTGGTACCTGCAAGATATAAAATAATCAATATGTGTATCAAACACGTGGGTTTTCTGCAGCAACAACATCAGGGGCATAAATAAGATACTCAATGTGGTAATGACATGGTGCTGCAGTTGTATAGATTATATGCTGTGAAAATGGTGTAAGAGCAAACTTTGCAAACTATGGGATGTGAAGAACACAACAGGGACTCTTCAATTCGCCAGTCTGACAAACAGACCCAATATTTTACACTGAGCCTTGCCAAGTCTACAGTCATATGTTAACCAGAGATCTCTTTAACTGGCTAATATATTGTCTGCCTTTTCTTGCATTATTTCTGATATTTATCAACTTTCGGATGCCCTTTACCCTGCACAATATGTTGAGGATGATACGAAAATTGATGGGGTAGTAAATAGTGAAGAGGATAGCCTTAGATTCCAGCAGGATATATACTGGCTGGTCAGATGGTCTGATCAGTGGCAAATGGAATTCAATCCCAATTAAGTGTGAGGCGATGCACCTGGTCGGGACAAACAAGACAAGGAAAGGACAGGACCCTGGGAAGCACCAAGGATCAGAGAGATCTTGGGCTTCATCTACACTGGTCCCTTATGGTAGCAGGGCAGGTACATACAGTGGTTAAAAGGCGTATGGTATACGTGCCTTTATTAGCCGAGGCATAGGGTTTAAGGGCAGGGAGGTTATGCTGGAACTGTATAAAATATTGGTTAGGCCACAGCTAGAGTACTGTGTGTAATTCTGGGATCCATATTATAGGAGGGATGTGATAGCATTGGAAAGGGTACAGAGGAGATTTATGTGGCTGATGTAGCACAGTGGACTAAACTGCTGGTTTGTAATGCAGAACAACGCCAGTAGCGCGGGTTCAATTCCCGTATCGGCCTCCCTGAACAGACGCCGGAATGTGGTGACAAGGGGCTTTTCACAGTAACTTTGTTGGAGCCTATTTGTGACAATAAGCGGTTATTATTATAAGATGCAGTTTGGGCTGGAGAGTTTTAGCTCTGAAGAGAGATTGGATAAACTGAGGTTATTTAATAATAATCTTTATTATTGTCACAAGTAGGCTTGCATTAACACTGCATTGAAGTTACTGTGAAAATCCCCGAGTCGCCACACTCCAGCGCCTGTTTGAGTGGGCTGGTTTAGCACAGTGGGCTATGACAGCTGGCTTGTAATGCAGAACAAGACCAGCAGCGCAGGTTCAATTCCTGTTCCAGCCTCCCCGAACAGGCACCAGAATGTGGTGACTAGGGGCTTTTCACAGTAACTTCATTGAAGCCTACTTGTGACAATAAGCGATTATTATTAAACTGAGGGAGAATTCAGAATGTCCAATTCGCCTAACAAGTGCATCTTTTGGAACTTGTGGGAGGAAACCGGAGCACCCGGAGGAAACCCACGCAGTCAAGGGGAGAACGTGCAGACTCAGCACAGACAGTGGCAATCGAACCTGGGGCCATGGCGCTGTGAAGCAACAATACTAACCACTGTGCTACCATGTCGCCCATGCTGTTTCCTTGGAGCATAGAAGACTGAGGGGGGACATGATAGAGATGTATAAAATTATGATGGGCATAGATAGAGTCGAGAGGAAGAAACTTTTCCCCTTGGTGGAGGGATCAATGACCAGGAGGCATAGATTTAAGGTAAAAGGCAAGAGGTTTGGGGGAAATGTGAGGGAAAACATTTTCACCCAGAGGGTGATGGGAGTCTGGAACTCACTGCCTGAAAGGGTGGTGGAGGTAGAGACCCTCATAACATTTAAGAAGTATTTAGATGTGCATTTGTGCTGCCAAGACATTCAAAGCTGGGCCAAGTGCTGGAAAATGGGATTAGGATAGTAAGGTGGGTATTTTTGATCGGTGCAGACATGATGGGCCAAAGAGCCTTTTCTGTGCTGTCGCCCTCTAAGACTCTGTGACTCCATGATAATATTTCACAACCTGAAGTACCAGTGAAGGTTGACATCTTCTCCCCAGAACAACTCCATTCCCCTCTTCCTTGTCAATCACTCTCCTCATTACCAACTAAATGCTAGCTGTGCAGATTGAAGGACAGCAGAAGCCTAGTTTTCCACACAAGAAATTTTCAATAATGGCTTGAACTCCTTCATATTTTCGCCAGTGTTATGAACAGAATTGAAATGAGTCTGTGAACTTTTATTACAAGCTATCGGTTTTGCTTAACAAAAATATTAAAGCAATTCGTACATGACATACTTCAAAAACGCCACCAAAATCTGACTGATTCTGAAGCAGGTTGAGGGGGTGAAACTGGTGTATGTCAAAAGCACAAAACAGACCTTGTGGAGAACTGGCAAGCTTGTTCTGCATTGGGTATGATTCTTATTTTCTTCTTTTAGTGATATGCAACTGAATGTTGTCTGAAACAAGCTATCAAGTGCTATGAATATGAACAGGTTTCTCAAGGGACCGATGCAGATTTATTTGCTGCCCCACTGATTTGTGCTCTCATTCTCATCAATGGTTTCCAGCAGCTTCGTTTCATTTGCTTCTCTTGCATTGACAATATTTGCAGTGCCACCATGGAGATGTTGTCACATTGGCGGGAAGACAAGCACAGCAAATTATCATTGTTATGATTTTTAAAAATGGAAAATGCTCAGTAAGATATTTGAATCAGACAATTGATTATTCAGCCTCAAATATAAAATAAGATGGGCACTCACTGTCTTCAATCAAAATGTTCAAATCAAAATCATAACCAATGGGCCAAGAAATATAAATAATCTACACACTACTGGGAAGGAATTTCCTATGGGAATTGCCCAGTCGCCTGCATTAAATTCAGTAGAAAACCTGAAGAAGAAATCCCAAAGAAGTGATTGTGGAGGGAGACTGTGAAAACATTTGAGAGTTAGGGGATGAATTTAGCACCAGTTCATCAATTGGCCCATTGTAACTTTGATGCCGAATCTGTAGAAATACTGAAAAATGTTAGAATACATAATTTACGCCTATTTCTGGTATTTCAACAGTTCTTCTGCAGAATGTACATTGAGTGATTGGTAGAATTCTGTCCCTGTGGAAATGTACTCCTCAAGTCTTTGTAAGAGACCTTGGTGCGGATATTCCTGTTTCAAAAGAGCTTGGATATCAATACCGCCTCTTTGAACGAGGCCAAAGGTGAAATTCCCTCCTCAAAAGGGTTCCTGGTGACAGGATTCTTACTCTGAAAGAAGAAAGCCCTCCCAGTCATACTACATTCCAAGGCATCCATCCTCCTCCACTTCAGGCCTTTTGAATATTCCTGATCTGAATTGTTCCATAAGCTCCAGCTGCAAAACCTTGAAACTCTGGAATTCCCTCCATAAATATCTGTATCCCCCTTCCTCTACTTACTTTAGCTTACTACATTATTATAGAATCTCTGTAGTGCATAAAGAAGCCATTCAGCCCATCACACAGCATCAACCCTCCAAAAGAGCTCCCCATCTAGGCCCACTGCCCCACCCTATCCCCATAACCCAGTAATCGCAACTAATCTTTTGGGCACTAAGAGGCAATTTAGCAAGGCCAGTCCACCTAACCTGCACATCTTTGGATTGTGGGTGAAAACTGGAGCAGCTGGAGGAAACCCACACAGAATAGGGGAGAAAGTGAAAACTTCATGATGCACTATCAATTACGACGAAACGAGAGTAGAATGTAATCGAGGCTTTGTTACACAGAGCTGTGTGGCCTCCTACAGCAGCTTACGAAATGGCTGCTGTTCGGAGAGCACGCACATTTATACTCCGTCTACTGGGCGGAGCCAGTAGGTAGGGATCTACCCCTGTACCTGTAGTACAGGGGCCTTACCGTAATACCCATATATACAATATAATACAACAGTGGTGACGACCACACTCCACACAGTCGCCCAAGGTCGGAATCAAACCTAAGTCCCTGGAGCTGTGAGGCAGCAGGGCGAACCACTGTGACACCCTGCCACCTATCACATTGAACAAACATTTGCCTTCTGTGTTTCAGTGACAAAATCTGACTGAGAATACCCCTCTGAAACACTTGGGAATATCCTACTGCCTTAAAGGTGCTATATAAAAGCAAATTGGTAGTGTTGTAGACTATCTCTTCAGCCCCAATCGATCCATTAAACTTTTCAAACGTGCCTCTTTTTCTGTCACATCACAACTTGAAAGCCAGGTGTATTTTTTTACTATCCTGAATCTTCACTGAGCTGAGATAAAGTAGTTTCTACCATTTCATTGCAGCTTGAAAACTATATTCAGGACAGCGTGAAGACTGAGATAGTGGAGATCCAGAGGAATGCGGCACAGAACCAGACAGCAGCCATGTTGGAAATAGGAACTAATCTCCTGACTCAAACTGCAGAACAAACTCGCAAGCTCACTGATGTGGAAACGCAGGTAATCCTTTCACTTAACCAAGTGGCAGTGAAAAAAGAACAGCCACTGTCTCTCCATAATCTGTAGTTCTAAATTAATTTAATGGCAAATTGCAAAATAGTTTTTAAGATTTATTTGAACTTGGAGAATAGGCATTGTTCCCTAATCTGGAATGGACCAGGTTGGATTTATTTATGATTGGTCCATTTTGGATATATCTTCTGCACTTAATCACAGCTGTTGACACTGAAGCCTCCCAACCAGAGCCTTAAGTGCAATTGCCCACGATCCAGATCCAATTCAAAAAGCTGTATTGGAGCTCATGTTATAGCATATTCCTGACAGCCATTGCACATTCTGACTGCTGTTAATTTTCTGAACAGAAGACTATTTATTCTCTGTTTCTTCAAGCGAAGGCCACAATTTCTTCTCTGTGAAACACAGTTAAGGTAAACATTTACCTGGAACTAATTATTAGATGAACTAATAGTTTAAATGTGTTGATTGACGTGATATTGGAAAACAAGAAAAATATTTCAGACTGTTGTGCAGACAGAATGCAAACCTTAGTTGAAAATGAGCTCGATCATCCGAGAAAGACTGGAAGAGAAAGGGGAACCGGGTGGGGATGATTAATAGGTTGGGGAGGAGGGGTGAGGGAGTCAAATGCAACAGCTGCAGGGGAGTGTGCTAGTGTCGGGAGCAAGGGGAAAAGGCCAAGGAGCCTACGGAAGAGGAGAGAACAAGAGAAGGGCCAAGATCCGTGGTGGATTTGAGGTGTTTTGGAGTGGTCGAAAGAGAAGCGGGACATCAGAAAAGCCCAAAGATAAACAGAGAAGATAAACAGAGTGAAGGCCGGGAGAGATGGAATAGTCTTGTTGCGTATCAGGGTAGGGTCAGTCATGGTAAGAGGAGTGAGAG
Organism: Scyliorhinus torazame; assembly: GCF_047496885.1. Classification (NCBI taxonomy): domain Eukaryota; kingdom Metazoa; phylum Chordata; class Chondrichthyes; order Carcharhiniformes; family Scyliorhinidae; genus Scyliorhinus; species Scyliorhinus torazame. Next base: position 189,167,810 of record NC_092707.1, on the reverse strand, counting down.
AAGGCTCAGGAGCTAAAGGAGACTGAAATTAATTAAAATCGAAAGCGCAGCCCAGTATTAGAAGATTTATCTCTAAATCAGAAGTGTATGGGTTCAAGCAACACCACCGGGACTTGAGCAGCTAATCTAGGGCTGAAGCTTCTATGCTGAAGCAGTGCTGCATTGTTGAACGTACTGTCTTTTGATTGAGAAATTAAACCGACACTTGGACTGGTCTCCCAGATGAACAATAAAAACCTGATAGTGTTATTTGAAGAGGTTAAGAAGAGTAATTTTTGTGTTCCAGCTGAATTTATCCCTCAATAAGCACCAGCAAAACAAATTACTATGGTATTGGTCTTGTTGCTTCTTATAGGACCTAACTGTGCACAATTTAATTGTTGCATATTTGACTACAAAATGTCATCAACTGCATGGAAGGTTATCCATTGGCTCGACTGTTTTCAGGGTATTAAATGTGCAATATAAATGCAAGTCTTCAAATTACAAATAAGACTTTCTAACACAAAAGTAGGTAGTAAAAATGGCAGTCAAGCCACAACAGTTGTGAAGATGGAAAACTGACATTGCAAAGTTCTCCATCACAAATAATGGAAGCAGCTACTGACCCCGACATTGTCAGAGGTGGATCTTCTCGGAGGGGAAATACAAAGGGCGGATTTCAATGGACAAATTTTGAAGTTCATTTGTGGTGGAGTTTCCAGGGACTTCCCCATCGCCTCTGCCGGCGAGTTCTCCACCGCTATCCAATGACACTTAGGGCTGGATTTTTCAGCCGCACGCGCTGCAAGATCGGCAGGGACGGGATGGGGCCTATGTAAAGGTCCATTGACCTCTAGTGGGAATATCCGGTTGAAGAATCCCGCCCTTAGTCACTTTTATCGACCCTAGGGAGTTTCCCACCGGTTTAGCCCATTCTTAGGGCATGATTCTCTGGAAACACTTCTAAGGGAACAATCTTCCGAAAAGGGAACATAGTCCCCGAGTGAGCATGTTTAGCTGCATGTTTCCCAATACTCGCAGTGCCGACAAACATGTGGCTATTTGACGCGACTCACTATGAATAAGGGGCCTGAACGGGGAATGTACAGTTGAGACTGCATATAGCCCTGTTTTTTACAATGGGGAGCTCATTGGCACCTTGACAGTGCCAGGCTGGTGCCCAGGTGGCACTGCCATGGTACCCAGGTGGCATCAGCAGTGCCAGGGCATCACACTGCCAGAAGGGCATGCAACTGGGGGGCCTCCAACCACTTTGGAGTCACTGACGAGTGCAGTTCCGTCTGTTCGCCATTTGTGGGGACCAGTACCAAACAGCGCTCTTCCGAGGACCCTGAGGCAAACGGATTGAATCCTAAAGCCTCAGGTACCTCAGGAATCTGCACATTAGAGTAAGGCTTACTGCCTCACTCTAATATACAGATCTGCTAAAAAGAGATTCCCCCCCATTGTGGACAAGATTCCCCTTTCAATGTCTCACGAGATTGTGTCGAATCGCACGAGACACGGCGAGTCAGGTAGATTCGGGGAGTGGGGTCTCCCGGCTTCCACCCGCCACGCTGCGCCATGGCAGGCTGTTTTTCCAGGGCAGTGTGGCCGGAGGAACGCGCCTTAAGAGTGTGAATCTCCCCAAAAATGTCTAAGTTCATTTATGGCAGGTGTTTCAGGGAGTTTCCCATTGGCTCTGCCGGCAAGTTCCCTCGCTATTAAACGCCACTTAGTCACTTTTTTGGATTCTGGGCGTTCTTGCGATGTGGGCGTCACTGACCAGCATTTGGTACCCATCCCTAATTGCCCTTGGACTGAGTGGCTTGAAAGGCCAGTTTAATGGGGAAGCAGTTAAGAGTCAACCGCATCGCTGTGTGGGTCTGGAGTCACATGTAGGCCAGACCGGGTAAGAATGGCAGATTTCCTTCCCTGAAGGACATTAGTGAACCAGATTTGTTGTTATGACAATCAGCAGTGGTTTCATGGTCATCATTCGACTTTTATTTCCAGATTTTTATTCAATTCCAATTTCATTATCTGTCATGGTGGGGTTCAAAATTGGGACCCCAGAACATTACTCTGGATCTCTGGACTACTAGTCCAGTGACAATACCACTACGCCACTGCCTCCCCAGTAACTAAATCAGTTTCTCACCAATTTAGCCCACATTTGGAATTTATTTTAGTACTGGGGAGCTGAACTCCGAGACAGTGCTGCCATTTTAAAAGTGAGCTTGTGGGTCCCCACACGTGGGCAATGTCACCCCCCACACACATGGGCACTACCCCACATCCCCCAAATGAACACTCTGCTATGCGGTCTCTGGGGGGGGGGGCTCCTCAGGCCCCCTCCACCACCACTTAAAGCACCCCTTCCCTTCTAGGGTTCCTACCTGACAGCCCCCCAACCACCCTGAGACCTCAATTTAACTGCCCTGCACACCCTCCCTCTTCAGGCATCCCCTCCACCCTCCTTTCATGGCCCCCTTGGGTCCTGACCCTTGGCAGTGCTACCCGGGCACCTTGGGTGGCAGTGCTAAGGTGCTATTTGTGCATTGCTGAGGTGACTCCGTTCCATGGGGAGGGCAGGAGGCCACCCTGCACTGATCCTGACCACTCAGTGGTCTCCAAAAGCCTGGGAGACCCCCCCCACCGTGGCCATTCCGCCTGGTCCAATATTTGTGCGGCATCCAGCTGCAGCCTCGCTGAGGAAGCCGGAGAATCGAGGGAGGCTGGTAGATCCAAAGTGAGTAGGTCTTAAGTAGGTTAAAGACATACTTCCGGGAGCGTCATTTGATCCTGCCTCTTTTGGGTGGAGCTTTGACGCCGAGGTCTTGCGGGACTTGGGCGAATCACCCAAGGCATGGGCTGCCGGGAGGCCAGGCAGAGGGCTCCTCCGAGATTCTCTGGCCTTGTTGTGCTCTCGTTTGAGCGCAACATGGCCTGAGAATCGCGCCCTAAGTTTGGAAGCATTAATTGGTCCACTTAACTAGGCCCCACAGGTTTCACGCCTCAAATTAAGGCTCGCCTGCTGATTCGCCGGGACAGTGCTACCCAGCCCCTCCGCTAACAAGGTCGAGCAGTGTTTAAACAGCACTTGTACTGCCACCCCAACTCAGCTCGCAGCCATGGCGCCGACCCTGACCGCCTGCCCAAACATTGCCCGGCCACATATCAGGCACTCCCTGCCCTCCAATTGACCCGCCCCCAACCAGGGCGGCCCTGGACTGAGTCTGCAGCCACCATGCTAGTATCCCAACCATCAGGACCACATTAGATCCACGCCATCGGGACTTCGGCTGGTCGGGGACGGAGAATAGTGGGGCGGGCCTCCAGCAATGGCCCCAGATAGGTGCTCGGTGGCACATACTCCGATATACGCCGCTTTTCAGGGCCCGCAGAATCGGGTAACCAGCGCCGGTCCCGAAAACGTGCGGAAAACGGATTCTCCGCCCCGGCGCCGGCCATGATTTCGCCGTCGGGATGCGGAGAATCCAGCCGACTATCGTTTTCCACAAAGCAGTTCTTGCCTCTCGTCAGCTGTCAGGCTAAAGGATAGATCAGTGAAGATAGGTCCAGAAGATGCACTAAGGGCCCAGAAGGATCATTGCCCTCAGTTTTCCAGGTGAAATAAATTCTAGTGGCTGTTTCGACACTCAAGTAAATAAATCCAGCCAGCCAGGTTTAAATCTGTAGTGGTGGTCTGTTACATTTCACTGAGGGAGTCCGAGTTGCTATGGCAACATGCATTTCTACATGCATGTTGCAGCCTGGAGCTATGGATGGTGATGGCAGAGACGCCAATGTTCTTTCCATCATGTGGCTGACCAGGAGTGGCTCCCTCACTTACTGCCTGCCATTGGCATGTTTTAGAAGGTTTTACAGATTGATACTCAACCCACTTGGCTGTGTTATGAATGCACTTTCTGTAGCCATCCGGTTCTGGAGTGGGAGTCAAACCCAAAGCTTTTGGCTCAGAGGCAGACATTTTACGCACTGCACCACAAAACTTCCTTGGCTAAATCTTTAACAGGTATTAAATGATGCACCCTGCCACATTATAATAGTATTTAAATAGTCAAACTGCCTCATGGGATTCGGTTGGATGCCTTCTCTATTTCGTCTCCATTTAAGACAGAACTGAAAAAGTTCTAATTGGATTAGGGATTTAAAAATTTTTTTTTCTACATCTGACCTGATCCCAACCTAACCATTTTTTTTTGCGGGGGGGGGGACTAAATGTGACCCCATTTTACAGTCGCCACAAGTCTCACAAAGTGTGACAGAATTCTGACACAGGATGCAAATCCCTGACAATTGGAAATAATGACCGGAATCATCCCATGTCCAAGCATCAAAGTCTGAACTTAAATTGCTGTTGCACATTGGGACCCTGAGGAATTTCTGGTGCATGAACATGCATTGAAATTGTCTGGAATGTATAAACTTTCAATGGACTGATTTCTGCTGCCGGGACCCTCCATGTTAGAGACTTGGGCCAGATACATGGGACTTACCTGGATGCTTACTGTGGAAATGTTACACCGGTTAATACCTGGCCCAACGTAGTGATTAACCAGTGTAATTGAACAGTCAGGACTTCTTCCCTAGTTAACCACCCTGACCTGACTGTACTACCCCTCAACCAGCCTGACTCAACCTTACTATCCTCCAGACCTAACCCCTGACCCGACCCAACTACCCCACCAATCAGCCCCCCCCCCAACCCGCCCAACGCAACTCTCCCCAGCCTGACTTGATTGCCCATCTGACCTGTGGTAGTATGTATTGGGGGTCATGTGGAAGCCCTAATGTCATTGGCTGACAGATCCCGGGTCCTGGTTGGCCGTTGACCTCAAGCTCCGCCCTGAAGGCGGAGTATAAGAAGCCGGAGTCTTCCCCCGCAGGCCAGTTTACTATCGAGCTGCGGGGGAACAGACACGCTTAATAAAGCCTCATCGACTTCACTCTATTCGTCTCATGGAGTCCTTGTGCGCTACAATTTATTAAGCGTGCCTAAAAAATAAAAAAAAGGACTATGGAGCTCAGGATCATTCCGGAATGCGGTGGGTACGTACCCGTCGCGGCAAACCTACCTCCCCCACAGGCTTGCGCGGTCCAAACGCCGAGTCACACCGGGGGCGCCCGCTGTTACTTCTGCGGCCAGGCGAAACACCCCCGGCAGCGCTGCCCGGCCCGCGCAGCAATCTGCAAAAGCTGCGGGAAAAAGGGCCATTATGCGGTTGTGTGCCGGTCCCGCGAGGTCGCCGCTGTCCCGGGAGCACAGGGAGCCCTGCAAGCAGTTTACGCGCCTCAACCCCCCCCCCAGCACGCCATGTGCGACCCGCAGGCGCAGCCGCTCTGGGTCCCGACCACCGCGGTCCCGGGAGAACTGGGAGCCCCGCACGCCGCCTACACCCCCCAACCCCCCTCCCCGCAGCCCATGTATGACCCGCCGCCGGCGCTACCGCTTTGCGTCCCGGCCAACACTCTCCACGGAGAGGAGGGAGTTTTCCGTGTCCCTAACGCCACCCTAACCCCCACCGCACGCCCCACGCCTGACCCGCCGGCGCCACCTACTTGGGCCCCGACCACCGCTGTCCCCGGTGAGGGAGCTCCGCGCGGTCCTAGCGCTCGCGGTCCTAGCGCTCGCGGTGAGGGAGCTCCGCGCGGTCCTAGCGCTCGCGGTCCTAGCGCTCACGGTCCTAGCGCTCCCCAGCACACCATGTGCGACCCGCAGATGCCGCCATTTTGGGTCCCGGCCACCACGAGGGGAGGAGGGGCGCCGATGGGCGACCCGCAGACGCCGCCATTTTGGGTCCCGGCCACCACGAGAGGAGGAGGGGCGCCGCCATCTTGGACCGCCCCAGACCTGTACGACGCGTGGGGGCGGCCATTTTGTCCACCCCCGCCGCCATCTTGTGACCCCCCAGCCATGTGCGATGTATGGGGGCGGTCATTTTGTTCATCCCCGACTCCATCTTGGACGGCAACAACGGACCCCACTCCACTACTACAACCACGGCTCGTTTCGATTACACTCGATCAAGCTCGGCCCCGGACACTCCAGACGACGACGACAACGGTACTAATAAACGGCCACGAGACGCCATGCCTAGTCGACTCCGGGAGCACGGAAAGCTTTATACACCCCGACACGGTAAGACGCTGTTCCTTAACCACCTATCCCAGCGCACAAAAGATTTGCCTAGCTGCAGGATCCCACTCCGTACAGATCCAGGGATTCTGCATAGTTACCCTAACGGTGCAGGGGAGGGAGTTCAAAAACTACAAACTAAACGTCCTTCCCCAACTCTGTGCCCCCACCTTGCTGGGATTAGATTTCCAATGCAATCTACAGAGCCTTACGTTCAAATTCGGCGGCCCCATACCCCCACTCACTATCTGCGGCCTCGCTATCCTCAAGGTGCAACCCCCGTCCTTGTTTGCGAACCTCACCCCGGATTGCAAACCCGTCGCCACTAGGAGCAGACGGTACAGCGCCCAGGACCGGACCTTCAGTCGGTCCGAAGTCCAGCGGCTACTAAAGGAGGGCATAATCCAGGCCAGCAATAGTCCCTGGAGAGCGCAGGTGGTAGTAGTGAAGACAGGGGAGAAACAAAGGATGGTCATTGACTATAGCCAGACCATCAACAGGTACACACAACTAGACGCGTACCCTCTCCCCCGCATATCTGACATGGTCAATCGGATTGCCCAGTATAAAGTCTTCTCCACCGTGGACCTCAAGTCCGCCTACCATCAGCTACCCATCCGCCCAAGTGACCGCAAGTACACAGCCTTCGAGGCAGACGGGCGATTATACCATTTCCTACGGGTCCCTTTTGGCGTCACAAACGGGGTCTCGGTCTTCCAACGGGAGATGGACCGAATGGTTGATCAACATGGGTTGCGGGCCACGTTCCCGTATCTCGACAATGTAACCATCTGCGGCCACGATCAGCAGGACCACGACGCCAACCTCCAAAAATTCCTCCAGACCGCCAAAGCCTTGAACCTCACGTACAACGAGGACAAGTGCGTTTTTAGCACCGACCGGCTAGCCATTCTGGGCTACGTAGTGCGCAATGGGATAATAGGCCCCGACCCCGAACGTATGCGCGCACTCATGGAATTTCCCCTCCCGCACTGCCCAAAAGCCCTGAAACGCTGCTTGGGGTTCTTTTCATACTACGCCCAGTGGGTCCCCCAGTACGCAGACAAGGCCCGCCCCCTAATACAGACCACGACCTTCCCTCTGTCGACAGAGGCTTGCCAGGCCTTCAGCCGCATCAAAGTGGATATCGCAAAGGCCACGATGCGCGCCATCGATGAGTCCCTCCCCTTCCAGGTCGAGAGCGACACCTCCGACGTAGCTCTAGCGGCCACCCTTAACCAAGCGGGCAGACCCGTGTCCTTTTTCTCCCGGACCCTCCACGCCTCAGAAATCCGCCACTCTTCAGTAGAAAAGGAAGCCCAAGCCATAGTGGAAGCTGTGTGACATTGGAGGCATTACCTGGCCAGCAGGAGATTCACTCTCCTCACGGACCAACGGTCGGTAGCCTTCATGTTCGATAATGCACAGCGGAGCAAAATCAAAAACGACAAGATCTTAAGGTGGAGGATCGAGCTCTCCACCTTCAACTATGAGATTTTGTATCGTCCCGGAAAGCTGAACGAGCCGTCCGATGCCATATCCCGTGGCACATGTGCCAACGCACAAATTAACCGCCTCCAAACCCTCCACGAGGACCTCTGCCACCCGGGGGTCACTCGGTTTTACCACTTCATCAAGTCCCGCAATCTCCCATACTCTTTAGAGGAGGTCCGTACAGTCACAAGGGACTGCCACATCTGCGCGGAATGCAAGCCGCATTTTTTCAGGCCAGATGGAGCGCACCTGATTAAGGCTTCCCGCCCCTTTGAACGCCTCAGTCTCGATTTCAAAGGGCCCCTCCCCTCCACCGACCGCAACGCATATTTTCTTAATGTAGTGGACGAATACTCCCGCTTCCCTTTTGCCATTCCCTGTTCTGACATGACCGTGGCCACAGTCATTAGAGCCCTGAACAGCATCTTCACACTGTTCGGTTACCCCGCATACGTCCACAGCGACAGGGGGTCCTCTTTCATGAGTGACGAGCTGCGCCAGTTCCTGCTCAGCAAGGGCATAGCCTCAAGCAGGACGACCAGCTACAACCCCCGGGGGAACGGGCAAGTAGAAAGGGAGAACGGCACAGTCTGGAAGGCCGTCCTACTGGCCCTACGGTCCAGGGACCTCCCAGTTTCACGGTGGCAGGAGGTCCTCCCTGACGCTCTCCATTCCATCCGGTCGTTATTATGTACGAGCACTAATCAAACGCCACATGAGCGTCTCCTTGTCTTCCCTAGGAGGTCTTCCTCTGGAACGTCGCTGCCGACCTGGCTGGCGGCCCCAGGACCCATCCTGCTCCGAAAGCATGTGCGGGCACATAAGGCGGACCCGTTGGTCGAAAGGGTTCACCTCCTCCACGCGAACCCCCAGTACGCCTACGTGGAGTACCCCGACGGCCGAGAGGGCACGGTCTCCCTGCAGGATCTGGCGCCCGCCGGCAACACACACACCCCCCCCGACACCATCAACCCAACCCCCCCCTTCCTGCCACCGCCGCACCCCGCGACCGCCCCCTTCCCAGGAGGATCGGTCCCCCTCCCCTCAGCTCCGACCAAGAATCAAGCCCAAGCTGAAACCATACGGCTCCTGGAGGCGACAACACTGGTACAAGCACCACCACCAACGCCGGGGCCGAGGCGATCGACACGGACGACCAGACCGCCCGACCAACTCGTGGCGTCAATGTAAAACAAATATGGACTGTTCACAAGAACATTTTGCTTTTCTTCCTATACCCTCTGTAAATAGTTGCAACAGGACAAAATTGTCCAATACTGTATTGCCATGTGAATGGTTTGTCCTCCCAGGACCAGCCCTGTAAACCCTTACCACCATCCGAAGCATCACCCCGCCGGGTTCATTTTTGACAAGGGGTGAATGTGGTAGTATGTATTGGGGGTCATGTGGGACTGGAAGCCCTAATGTCATTGGCTGACAGATCCCGGGTCCTGGTTGGCCGTTGACCTCAAGCTCCACCCTGAAGGCGGAGTATAAGAAGCCGGAGTCTTCCCCCGCAGGCCAGTTTACTATCGAGCTGCGGGGGAACAGACATGCTTAATAAAGCCTCATCGACTTCACTCTATTCGTCTCATGGAGTCTTTGTGCGCTACATGACCCGACTGCCCAAGTGATCACCAGTCACCCTCTCACTCACCCACTGGGTTTTGCGGGCTTATTCCCAGCAGTGCCGTAAACTGGAAAGATCTGGGGCAATATCTTTGGTGTTTCTACTTGAGCAGTTATTAGCCCACAATTTCCTACCCACTTACAAAATCATGGGATAACAAGCGTAGAATCAGACAACTCATAAGTCAACAAATCTCTGGTAAAAATATCAAAAATGTTTAAAATTTGCTTTGAATGTCTCTTTCTCCTTCTGAATCTTGGTCTCCTTCGATTTGTAGCTCTCTCGACTCCTCCGTATTCAATCACTTCCAAATAAGTCTGGCACTAGCCTTCTGAAATGACAACAAAGACACGTTTGCTTGAGTTGCTCATGAGGAGTTTGCTGTCCATTTTCAAGTGGTAGAAGCTCAGCAATTTTAAAAAAAGAGCATAGATTAGCAAAGCCACCTGTCTGGATTCAGCATTCGCTTCACTTTTCTTTTTGTTTAGAATACAGAAGCTCCCCCAATGCTTTGCAGGTGCTGAGTCCAGGCTGAAATGAGAGCCGTTCTTTTATATTCTCAATGATTACTTGTGTATTTTTAAGGTTCTGAATCAGACATCACGGCTTGAGATCCAGCTGCTGGAGAATTCACTTTCAACAAACAAACTGGAGAAAGAAATCATGGTTCAGACACAGGAAATTACCAAACTCCATGAAAAAAACAGGTGGGTATAAATGCTGCCGGCATTGTCACTTAAGCAGTGAAAGACTCAAACTGCGAGGCAAGGTGAACAATTTCCAGTTGAAATATACAGAAATAAAGAGCCCCTGAGATTTATTCTCTTGAGCTCAGTGCAACCTATAATTCCAAAAGCCACGGGATTAAAATGAAAGAGTATTTGTGTCTCGACTCTGTCACATGGAGAAAATTTGAAATCTCCTCTCCCAAAAGGCTGGGCCAGGTGAAACATTCTCAACGGAGGTCGACCATTCTTTCCTTGGTAAGGGGATTGAGGAATACGGATTAAAGGCAGATAAACGAAGCTGATGAAATAGGCTTGAGGGAGTGAAGCTTCCCATGTTCCTAGCTAAATCGTGGTTTATATATGGTTCCAACAGAACTTGCATAATTCTGGCAGAATCTGCTGCATGGCTGACTGATCACCTAAGAACCATTTTCCCGTCCAGTCGACAGCAGACCATTCAGAGCAGTCCATGTTGTCAAGTACAGCAGCTTTTGGCCATTTTAATTCAAGAATATAAATGGTGGAATCATCTCCAAGACCCATTCACAATCATAATGTTTTTGCCATGGGTCCCATTTACAGCTTCAAATGTGGGAGTAAGGTGATTACTGACATGTTTAAAGTGTATGCTTTTTACTTTCTGAAATAAGTACATTATAAATTGGTTAATTCAGTGTTGCTTCAGCCTGGCTTCCTTGATCGTACTGTATACTTGAAATGAAATACTTTTGTGTGCTGAAGAACTGATCTTCTCAGACTGTCTTTGTTTAAATTATGTTTTCATGTGCATTTGACAAAGAGTTACACCAGTTGGGATGTCTTTCACTGCATTTGGACAACATGATAAAGTGCTTACCTTTCTTTTCCAAGGCTTGCCATTATCTAAATGCACCAACATTTACCACCTTACAATACACTTGTAACTCTCCATAAAACAAATACAAAGTGTGCTGTGCCCCTTATCATCCAGTCTAATCAAAGTTCACCTCACTTGAAATTGACATTGTCTCCTCTCAGGGACTCAATAGGATGCATGGGGTGGGTTTTCTAATGCCTTTGGGGTAGGCTAGGGGGTGTGGATGGAGGCATTCATTGAAAACCACCTACATGGAAGGTGTCACTGGATCCCAATGCCTCTAGTACATAAGGTGATTTTAAAAGGGGGGTGCCAGAGATGGAGGGGGAGGTGGGGAGGATGGTGGTTCCTAGAAAATTGCAGCCCTCCAATTAACTGCCTGTTGAGCACATTTACAGGCCTCAGAGGAACAATTTGGAATGTTCAATCGGTAGACATGTCTGCAGTGTCTGGGACTTGTCGGAGTAAACCTGTCACGAACACAAAGGGGAGCCATGAATGCTGAACGGAGCACTGGCCGATATACTTAAAAAGCAGAGAATTCTGTTCAGTTGCTCAATCGGTGGTCCATAGTTGCCATATTGCTGGTGCTGAGAAGCTGTTGTTTTGTCGGCGGTGGGACCCCTGGAAGAAGTCATAATGCTGCAGGCATCACTCGGACAGCACAGGGTGATAGAGGAAGCCCTGCTGAATGATTGAGTTGGTAGGTGAGGGAGTTGAAGTGGGAACTGTTTACTCTTATTTTGAACAGGGTAGCGAGGTGGAGCTGCAGCAGATGTGTCCTCCGGGTCAGGGGGCAGTCAGGACCATGCAGGAAGGAAATACAAGGGGATGAAGGTGCTACCCAAAATATCAGGTTTACCACCCATAAATAAGCGACCTGCAAATGACAGAATGCCGCAGAACACTGCACCTGTCCAGGCAGATGGTCTTGGACATTTGCACTTGGGTCCACAATAACCTGATGTCTCATGGCCTTCCTGATAGTCCCATACATGCTACCTCAACCTCAGTGTTGTCCTGTATTTTTATGTATATGGGGTTATTCCAAGAATTGGTTGTATGCCTGGGTTACATCTTGTCATCAGCAGCTCATCAGAGAGGCTTTGGAAGCCCTATTTTGGAGATGGAGATTAAGATAGATGAGGCACAGCGGCCATTGGGCTTTGCCACCAGAGGAGTATTCCTTCTGGTTCATTAACTGTACCGCCATGGCCATCTAGGCTCCGATAAATCAGCCAGCCAAATTCCTGAACAGAAAAGGTGCCAACTCATTGAATGTGCAGCTGATCTGTGACCACAAGAAGTACATCTTGCAGGTCTGTGCGCACTTGCTGGGCAGTCATCATGATTCCTTCATCCTGCCACACCACTTCGGACCAACATCCAGACTCCTCTGAGGAGATGACTCCTGGTACACAGACATGGAGGTGGGGAGGTGTTACGACCAAAGCCATCTCTGAACACAAATCTGCTTTGAAGATGTGCTTCCGTCGCCTTGACTGGTCCACTAGTGACCGCTAGTAAAATACAGCCAGGGTGCCTTGTACTGTGGTAATTTACTATGCAGTGCACAATATGTCTATACAAGGTCTTGGAGCTGGATGACGAAGAGGACCATGAAGCACTACTCTTCCTTGGTGTTGGAGAGTGAAGAGGGCTCTTAAGATGAAGCCCAAGCTTTCGAGGAACACTGCCCATGCCATCCAGGCCTCACCACAATCAGCAGGCTGGTGGCTGCAAAGGCCATGCTAATTCAACAGTTTTTCACTTGGAAACCCCACATCCATTAAGATCGATGACTCGGTAACTCACCTTCCATCAGAGAGAAGAACCATGCGGCAAGACAAGCACAGAAATCTGGAAAATACCATTGACACCCAAAAACAGTTGGGCTCTCTACCGTTACCATTCACCCACAACACCGACCATAGTACCACAGCAAACATAGGCCTCTCCGCACCCCCCCCCCCCTTCATTCCGTGGCCTGAAGCTGTTCTTCATCGGAGGATTTGAAGGCGGGGAGCACATAAAATCCAGCAGATGGCATACCCCTGCCTACCTGTACACAGACCCTTGCCCCTACTGCAGGGGCTGGTTTAGCACACTGGGCTAAATCGCTGGCTTTTAAAGCAGGCCAGCAGCACGGTTCAATTCCCGTACCAGCCTCCCCGAACAGGTGCCGGAATGTGGCGACTAGGGGCTTTTCACAGTAACTTCATTGAAGCCTACTTGTGACAATAAGCGATTTTTATTTCATTCATTCATTTCATTTTCATTTCATTTTCATTTTAACAGCAGCGGGGTGACATAAGCAGGTGTTATCCCAACCCCAGGTTGCCAACCTTCCCCATGGCCTCTCAAACCCTACCTCCATCCCTCTTGCTAGGGTGTGCCAGAAGGTGGTGGGCCCACAACCACTGGCAAAGTCATAATCGAGCACAGCTCACCTCCTCAAACCCTGAGTGCAATACCATCAATGGCCATCGTTCCTGGCAGCGCTGCCATTATTCGCATGCTGCCAGCTTATGATGGTTCATTAAATGGCTGTAAGGCTGCTGACTTACTGTTAGGCAGGCCCCTCTTGACTTTCAGCTGGGGGAATAATGGGAAGGGGTCACTGAGCCCTGTAGAATCAATCCTATGCCCCTTTTGACATCAAGCAGTAATAAGAAACAAGTCTGATTGAAGGCATTATTATTATAATAAAGCTCATGAACAAACCAACTCCAACCGAGAAAGCATCAGCTAGTTGTCATGTAAAGTACGACTAACGTCCTGGTACCTTGTGTTCCCGTCCACTCCGAGGGGATGTTTTCCCTGAGAAGGACATGGAAACAACCTGGTCTCTTCTTTTGCCTTCCATCCTCTTCACAGAGGTGCGTATGGGGGCTCATCCTCATGGAGCTGCTCTTACATCATTGTGGAGGCAGCCTCTCTCACAGAACCTTCTGGCATGGATGGTTTCTGAATTGGAGGGACCACAAAGTCCAAAGGTGTGGAGGTTAGGACTGGCCATTCTAAATTGCCTTCGTGTCCAAAAACATTAGGTGGGAATATTGGATTAGGGGGATAGGGTGGAGGTGTGGGCTTAGGTAGGGTGCTCTTTCCAAGGGCCCGTGCAGACACGATGGGCCAAATGGCCTCCGTCTGCATGGCAAATTCTATGATTCTGTGATTCTATGATAAGGAATAATGCTGGTGCCTGCTCAGGAGTGACCCCCTCTTCAACATATTTGAGCGCTCTAGCCCTTTGAAGGTGCTTTTGCATGCTGAATGAGGTGCCCAGCTGGGATGAAGCAAACATATCATCGAAGCGTCTTTACCCTATAAGCGATACTGAACATCAGTGCTACAGAGGGCATCGCTCTTTCTGTGCTTGTCAGTGTGTTGCTCCTGCAGCTACTCAGATTGGTGCTGCATTTGGCTCTCAATTACTTAATTGTCAGCTCTCTCAATGGAGAAACCCATATATTCAAAATCCTGAGACATTTGGGAGTACATGCTGTGCATGGACTCCTCCATTGACTGCCCATGGCCCTGCAATGCCTCAGGTATCTGTGACATTGGGGAGCTCATCTGTTTCTGATGCTCCAGAAAAACCCTCCTTGTTTGTGACACTTGAGGGCGAACATTTCGAGCCAGCAGATCAGCCTGCGATGGTCCTGTGTTCTCCTGAGGGAATTCCCCACAGCTGTCTCACTCTCCTCCTCCTGCTAACTTGAGATGTGCTCCCCATTCTCATCTAGCTTAGATGAGCATACCTGCTCTTGGAAGGCATGAAGGAAAGATATGATGGCGCGAGGTCAGGAACATCTCTCCCCACTATTCTATGCACAGTAAGAAGTCTTACAACACCAGCTTAAGTCCAACAGGTTTGTTTCAAACACTAGCTTTCGGAGCACTGCTCCTTACTCAGGTGAATGAAGAGGTAGGTTCTAGAAACATATATATAGACAAAGTCAAAGATGCAATACGATACTTTGAATGCGAGCATTTTCAGGTCATTAAGTCTTTACGGATCCAGAGAGAGGGGTAACCCCAGATTAAAGAGGTGTGAATTGTCTCAAGCCAGTACAGTTGGTAGGATTTCGCAAGCCCAGGCCAGGTGGTGGGGGGGTGAATGTAATGCGACATGAATCTCGACATCATCATTATTCTATGGACGACCTTTTGGAAACTCAAGAAGAAGGTGATGAGGACACAGCACCTCGGCAGGTGTCTCTGCAGCACCAACCCCTTACATGACATCAGTTGTATGTCCACAGCATGGATTGAACGGGACTCTCCTCCATGTCCTACACCTGCAGATTGAGCAATCAAATGCTCCTACTTTTCATGGCCTCCTACTTCACCATCACCTGTGGCCTAATGCAGTGTCACCCTCACAATATCCACCTCACCGACCGACCAAGTGTGGCAGTCCAGCACACCACCACCAGACTGAGACATTTCCTGAGAGTTATGCAAGATGAGCAGAGAATGATCTATGAAGGGACTGCTCTCCCTCACCTATTCCAACATGGCATTCAGTTGAGGTGTTGCATTCTGCAGTGATGGTTCCAGTTCACTTCAACTCCAAATGTAAGGGTTGCTGATGTCTCAGTAATACAACTGGCCACATGATCTGACAACGTTAGAGAAAATAATGGATACTCACACTGCTCAGCTCATGTGCATGCTGGGATATGCAGAGATAGAGGCCAGTCAGCAGGGTTTCACAGGGTTTCGCTTGCCACTCACCTTTGCAGAGCTTGGCTCATTGAATCTTTCTCTATGACCCATATGCTTCTGGACAGTCTCAGATTACGGACCTCTGTCCCCACCTCCATCTCTTGCCTCTTTGTGTCTGGGCACATTTCTTCTTTCAGATGCTGGGAACAACATTTCTCTCCTGTCTGCTCTTGCATTTGTTAAAGCTTCAAGCGTGGCATCAAGAACATTGGTACTATCCACGGACACCTGCCCATGCCAGCTCGGGTGCTTTAAGGTTGCTGCTGTGACATCACATCAGTGAATGGGCAAGACAGTCATGGCTGCCACTTGCCTTTTCAAAAATGCCAAGAGTTTTGGGTTATAAAATGGAACATGGCACAGGGAAACCCAATGGGGTAAAGTGGAGAAATGTGATTGAAATCAGTCTTACACTGAATAAAACAGAAAAAGAAAGTAAGTTGGGAGTAGCCACCTTATTTCATGATAGAATGCTATGCAGAATGCTCTGACTACTAAAGAACAAAATCTTCTGAAGATCGGAGTGTTTCACCTCTCCATAAATCTCCAGCACACCAGGAGCACCATCCTGATTTATAACTAAGGCTATGACTGCTGGCTAAAAGTGACAAAGTTTTCTAATTTTGAACACTTTTAGGAATGGTAGAAATCCTTGCATGCATTATGAAGTCTGGATCCATCCCTCACAGAAAGCAGGGTTTTTAATATTCTAAATATTAGTTAATAAACGGCAGAGACATGGTACTCTTCATGAAGTCCTTTTGCCTTTCAGCTTCCTGGAACGGAAAGTCCTGGAAATGGAAGGAAAACATGAAACTGAGCTTCAGTCAATAAAAGCAGAGAGATTGGAGATGCAGGACCTGTTGATGAAGCAAAGCGTAATTATCGGAGAGCTTGAGAAGCAACTGAGTGCAGCCACACAGAACAACAGCATCCTACAGAGCCAGCAGATTTCACTAATGGAGACTGTTCACAACCTGCTGAATATGGTCTCCCATGGTAACGGTTAGTGATAATTTTGAAATTTCATCCCGGTCTCCGTGTCGTTGAATATGGTTGTATGTCGTTGTGCCAGAGGACAGAATCATCGGTGACATAAGGTGGTTTTGTCTGCATTTTTGATTCCCTAATCTTGATACCTTCAATTCGTTATAAAGAAAGAATAAAGACTCCATATAGATAAAGAGAAGAACGCTATATATGATTTTCAGCGTTTTCCAAAAGCCGGTCACTAAACTGAATGAGACTTTCAGCTGTAGAGAAAGAGTGAGAGGATGCTGTTAGCTTCAGGTTAATCTGGCAAAGAGCCAACAAAGACACACTGGGAGATGTAGCACATTTCATATGGATGTACGAGTTAGGAGCAGAAATAGGCGATTCAGCCACTCAAGCCTGCTCCATCATTTGATAAGACATGGCTGATCTTATTGTGGCCTCAATTCTACTTTCTTGTCTACCCCTTGACTCCCTTGTCAGTCAATCTAGCTAACTCAGCCTTAAACATATTTAATAAGCTTGCCTCCACTGCGATCTGGGAAATGGAATTCCACAGACCAACAAACCTCTGAGAGAAAAACAGTTCTCCTCATCTCCATCTGAAATGGGAGACCTCTCCTTTTTAAATGGTGTCCCCTAGCTCTATTCTCTCTCATAAGGGGAAAGAAACATCCTTTTACCTGGTCAAGTCTCTTCACAATCTTATGGTTCAATAATACCACCTCTCATTCTTCAAGGATGCAGCCTAACCTGCCCAACATTTCTCATAAAACTGTGATGATAGGTAGACTATTATCTGTATATAATAGGAGTAGTTCATCATCCCTGTAAATTCTATGATCTGCATGTGTATTATAAGTTATGTATTATTGTTGTAGTTCTACCATCCGACCAGCAGGTGGGGTGAGTATGGAGTCCCAGGACCCAGGATGCACGATGCTTTGCTTCAGAAGGAAGTCTTACAACACCAGGTTAAAGTCCAACAGGTTTGTTTCAATGTCACTAGCTTTCGGAGCGCTGCTCCTTCCTCAGGTGAAGGAGGGAGGAGGAACCTGAGGAAGGAGCAGCGCTCCGAAAGCTAGTGACATCGAAACAAACCTGTTGGACTTTAATCTGGTGTTGTAAGACTTCGCACTGTGCTCACCTCAGTCCAACGCCGGCATCTCCACATCATTGCTTCAGAAGGTTTTTGTCAGTAGTTGTTAGCAGTTATAGTTAAAAGTAGCTCGGTTGTATCTTAGTGTAAGTCAGTGATAGACATTATTCCCAACAGTATTTATCTTAGATATTTTAGTCATTAGTTAATGTAGTGTTAGTAATAAATAGCTTTGTTTATAAATCAAAGTCTAATGTTCTTTGATCATATCAGCCCAACCAAAGAACATTGCAAAAACAACACCGTCATCCCAGGAATTTGTCAATGGATCTTTACTGCTTTTCATGCAATTGTATGATTTCTTAAATAAGGAGATAAAAACTGTACACTGTAAACCAATGCCCTGTACAACTATAGAAAAACCTCCCTACTTTTATATTCCATTCCCCTTGCAATAATTGACAACATCCCATTTGTCTTCCTCATCACTTGCTGCACCTGCATACTAACTTTTTGTGATTCATGTGCCAAGACACACAGACCCCATTGTACTGCAGAGATCTGCAATCTCTCTCTACTTAAGTAACATGCTGATTTTCTA
Organism: Scyliorhinus torazame; assembly: GCF_047496885.1. Lineage (NCBI taxonomy): Eukaryota > Metazoa > Chordata > Chondrichthyes > Carcharhiniformes > Scyliorhinidae > Scyliorhinus > Scyliorhinus torazame. Next base: position 189,149,530 of record NC_092707.1, on the reverse strand, counting down.
TTCTGGACAAGTGTACAAGTTCACATTTTTCCACATTATACTCCATCTGCCAATTTATTGCCCATTACAAACTCCTTGAGCGGGATTCTCTGTTGGCTGACGCCGAAATCGCAAAACGCGAATGGGCGGAGAATAGGTTCCGACGCTAAAACTGCGGCGGGCACCGATTTGACGGAAAATCGCAATTCTCCATCACCTCAATAGCTGAGTCAATGCGGTCCGGAATGCACGTAGAGTAAACAACACTTACATATCATTAGCAGGTCTGACACGGTATTCTCCGGGACCTCAGCGATGCTCCACCTCCAATCGGCCACGTTCCCAACCACGCGGTTCACTTGTGCGTTGTGGCTGCTGAGAGAGAGGGAGGGGGTACGGAAAGTGTTCAACATCGCCATTGTTTGCTGACAGTTGTGTTGCTGGCCGAGGGAATTCTGCCAGGGCCAGGGGGTAGTGGTGGGTGGCCAGGTGGTGGGCTGCGGGGTTGAGTGGACGGGCACAGAACACCATTGCCTCAACTGGCAAGTCAGCCATGCAGCAGCGCACGCCGCTAACAGCCCATTGCGAACTTAGTGCAACTGGTCGTATAGATTTTCCCGCCAGGCCACGGCCCTCGGTGCCCTCTGGCCCCAGCCAACCCGTTAGCTCAATCACAATCATTGCCACCTTGTTGGCTGGGATGAGTGTGTGTGAGGATTATAATGTGTATATACGACTGCAGCTTGTCAGCCTCCCGAGTATCAATCACCATTTCTCATTGGATTGATTGTGTTACACATGGCGCCGTCTGCTAGCCACTCCACAGTTACTGAATTGATCCAGGTTCGGCGCCAGTTTTACTGTCGTGAAAGTCCACGAATTCTGCGTCGGCGTCAAATTTAGCAAACATGGATTTGGCCCTTCCAACCAAGTCATTGATACAGTTTGTAAATACTGCAGGGGCCAAGCACTGATCCCTGTGGCACTGCATAGGTTAAGTCTGGCCAACCCAAAATTACCCATTTATCCCTCCACTTTGTTGCCAGTTAGCTAACCAATCCTCATTCCATGATAATTTGTTACCTCTTATCCACAGGGATCAGTACTGGGACCTTTGCTGTTTCCACAGGGATCAGTGCTGTGACCTTTGATGTTTCCACAGGGATCAGTGCTGGGACCTTTGCTGTTTCCGCAGGGATCAGTGCTGGGACCTTTGCTGTTTCCGCAGGAATCAGTGCTGGGATCTTTGCTGTTTCCGCAGGGATCAGTGCTGGGACCTTTGCTGTTCGTAGTATATATAAATGATTTGGAGGAAAATGTAACTGGTCTGATTAGTAAGTTTGCGGACGACACAAAGGTTGGTGGAATTTCAGATCGCTGTGAGGACTGTCAGAGGATACAGCAGGATTTAGATTGTTTACAGACTTGGGTGGAGAGATGGCAGATGGAGTTTAATCCAGACAAATGTCAAGTAATGCATTTTGGAAGGTCTAATGCAGGTAGGGAATATACAGTGAATGGTAGAACGCTCAAGAGTATTGAAAGTCAGAGAGATCTAGGTGTACAGGTCCACAGGTCACTGAAAGGGGCAACACAGGTGGAGAAGGTAGTCAAGAAGGCATACGGCAGGCTTGCCTTCATTGGCCAAGGCATTGAGTATAAGAGTTGGCAAGTCATGTTGCAGCTGCATAGTTAGGCCACACTTGGAGTATAGTGTTCAATTCTGATCACGACACTACCAGAAGGATGTGGAGGCTTTAGAGAGGGTGCAGAAGAGATTTACCAGGATGTTGCCTGGTATGGAGAGCATTAGCTATGAGGAGACGTTGAATAAGCTCGGTTTGTTCTCACTGGAATGAGGAATGACGGAGGTTGAGGGGCGACCTGATAGCGGTCTACAAAATTATGAGGGGCATAGACAGAGTGGATAGTCAGAGACTTTTCCCCAGGGTAGAGGGGTCAATTACTAGGGGGCATAGGTTTAAAGTGCGAGGGGCAAGGTTTAAAGGAGATGTACGAGGTAAGTCTTTTACACAGAGGGTAGTGGGTGCCTGGAACCCGCTGCCGGAGGAGGTGGTGGAAGCACGGATGATAGTGACATTTAAGGGGCATCTTGACAAATACATGAATAGGATGGGAATAGAGGGATACAGACCCCGGAAGTGTAGAAGATTGTAGTTTAGTCGGGCAGCATGATCGGCACGGGCTTGGAGGGCCGACGGGCCTGTTCCTGTGCTGTACTTTTCTTTGTTCTTTGTACACCATGAGCTCTTATGTTCTGAGTTAATCTTTGATGTGGAACTTTATCAAATGTACTTTGGAAATCCAAGTACACTGCATCTACAGATTCCCCTCAATCTACGTTATTGTTACTTCCTCAACAAACTGTAATAAATTAGTCAAATATGATTTCCCCATCACAAAATCATGCTGGCTAGCCTGATTGTGTTAAGATTTTCAATGTGCCCTGCTTCCACCTCCTTAGTATTCGATTCTAGCATTTTCCTTTCTTCAGTCATTAGATTAGCAGGCCTAATGGAAAATTGATTGTGCTCTCAGATTCGAAGGACGCAAATTAATGGAAACATTTCTACGTGTGGTAGCGAGCAGGAACTGTCTCGAGCATCCCGACGCTCGGCCCGGTGAGGCCGTCACTGTTACAAAACATTAATTGACCCACTTAATGAGACCCTATGGTTTCATGCCGCAAATGATGGTCCAACTGGCTGATTCGCCAGGATCGTGCTCGCCAGCACGCAGCTAACAAGGGAGAGCAGCAATTAAACTGCTCTTGCATAGCCAACACCACACAGCTCGCAGCCATGCTTCCGAGAAGACTAGCCGCACGATTCGGGGATGCCAACCTGGGCACATTATTGGATGCTGTTGAGGCATGACGGGATACCCTGTTCCCCCGAGGGTCTTGGCGGGTGAGCGACAGGGCAGCCAGTGCCACCTGGGAGGAAGTGGGAGCGGCCGTCAACTTGGAGAGCGTTACCAGGAGGACCGGTACCCAGTCACGTAAGAAGATTAACGATCTCCACTGGGCCGCATGGGTGGGTTGGCACTGGACCTCTGACCACCGCCCCCACGAGAATGCACCCGGCACCACCCCAATCAGCACTTTCCATGCTCTGGCACACCCATGTCCAGCAGTGCCGTCAATGCCACCCCTCCCCATCAGTTGCCCTGTACTCCCCATCCCCCATCCCCATTCCCTCCCCATCCCCCATACGGCCCATCTCCCCAAACACTGCCCATCCATCCCCCGCGGTGAACGATGCGTGTGTTCCCACACGGTACGTTGGCCCACAACATGGGAGGGGGTCCAGGTGAGGGTTGGGGTGCCAGACATCAGAGTTCTCACCCCAACGAGGAATAGGCCCTGGAGGCTGCGGTCGTGGCCGAGAACAGATCTGTCACCAGTTTGGAAATCAGTGTGCGGCTCAGAGGTGAAGGTCCGCCGGCCCCCACCCAGATGAACTGTCATACGTGAGTTGTGAATGCCATACAGAATGACCCATCCTTCCCAATAACCACATGTCCATTCTCCCGCAGAATCAATGGTGCCAGCCCATTTGTGGTGGGCATTGTCACGGCACTTCAGAGCATGTCCCAGTCATGAGTAGCATCGTCGAGGGCACCGATACTGTGTTACAGTCATTGAAGGGCGTCAGGGCTGGCAGAGCCAGATGACGTAGGGGCAGGTGGGGCTCAGTCCAGCAGCTCCTCCATCCCTAGGTGAACCCCAGGGCCCAGTAGACATCGATCGGGATGAGGCGGCAATGGGAGCCAAACCCAGAGCAACCCTACGAAGTGTTGACGGTGGTCACCCGCTCCCTCGAGACCCACCCTACCGACAACTGCAAGGATATGGCACAGGGACCGCACCATCCCTTTGTTGAGGCGGAGCCTCCTGCACGACACGCTGACCGTCATCTGCTCAAAAGTCCAATGCCACCTGTAATCCTTCGGCCATTGCTGGCCTTCCTCTCTGGTTCCCTTCCTGGCCTGTAAGGTGGCCAGATCTGCAGGGTGTGGCCCTGCACATGGATCACCTCGAGTCTCTGACGCTGCTGCTGTCACCATCTTCTCCACTGTCTGTCCGCCTGTCCTGCCAGCAGCACCACTATGGCAGCTTCTGCCAGGTCCAAGGTATCGTCCATACTGTTTAATATCTGTATGGAATTGGGAGAGGGTGTGAGACTGACAACCAGCGGTGTCTTCCTTCCTGGGACCATCCAGTCTCCCCATTGCTCTCCCTCACCGTCCGCCCTGGCCACGCACCACCGGCAGCAGCGGGGCCCAGCTCACCGGACCCCAGTCCCTATGCACCCCCCCCCCCCCCCACCCAACCCCTCCCACTGGTGCACAAACCCACCCTCTGGCAGCGGAAATGTCCCCGGTGCTGGAGCCCAGGCCCTAGTTGTTTGGATGTTGGATGCTGCACCCATACTGTTGCCTCCCACAGTGCTCAGACACAGTGACAAGGTATCACGGTCTGATTGGGATGCTAGCCAATAGCCCCCACATGCTTCAGGGCACGCCTATCCATGGGGATCCAGTAGGGACGTGTGAAATGTTCACTTATCCAGGACAGCCAATTCCCTATGAGCATTTGTCTTCAGCCATACGGCCAGTGGCTTTGTGGTCAGAGGGAGTTATGGGGGTCGGTGGGACATGCGGGCTGGAGTTACCCCCCGGGATGGGACCACAATGTCCAGGGGTTGGCATGGTGGACCCGAAAGCGCTGAGACATCCACCCCCCCCCACCCCCCCCCCCCCCCCCCCCCACCACCCACCCCCCCAGCTTGGCCATGAGCGACCACCCTCCTGATCTGCAGCGCCCCCTCCCCACTGATGGCGGTCCACTCCAACCAAGTCTGGCCCCTCAGTGGCTCCCCCAACCCCCTGCGAACCCCAGGGCAACCCCCCCCCCCCCCAGTGCCCCAAGGCTCGTTGCCCGGGAGCGGAGATGCTTACTCACCTCCTCAGGTCCCCGCAGTAGCCCTTCCGCCAGCTTCCACATTTAAAAAAAGGAGTATCAATTGGCGGTGCGTGACTATTTTCAGGGGAGACGGTTAGATCACGGACATCTGTTAGATAGAGGGTCGCTCCCGTTAATTGCATGTTGATTGGTTTGAAGTGGTGATTATTGGTTTCGCGCCACGCGATGACGGGATCCTGATCTCAGCAACGGTAGCAGGCCCATTAAATCACAAAGAGATCGGCACCCAGCGCGGTTCTCGATTTTGGCCTCTCCCGCGATTGAACAGCCTCATTGCGCCCTTGCTTAAGCGCAACACAGCCACTAAATCACGCCCCATGAGCTTTAAAATTATGAGCAATGTTCAATCTAATTCCTGGATGACCCATAAACAGGATTGTTCCCTGTTGTATGCATCCACAGGGTTACCAGATGTTCATTCAAAGGAAACACCTTTGTGTCTACCAGTGTTCCTGAGCCTTGTCTGGTTCCAACCAGAGTCTTCAGCTTGGAGAAGGCAAGGTTAAGCAGCATACTGTACAAGGACTTCTAAGGCGGGATTCTCCCGAACCGGCACGATAGCCCGACGCCGGCGTAAAACACGGCGCGAACCACTCCGGCATCGGGCCAACCGGATATCGCGGAATTCTCCGCACTTCCGGGGGCTAGGCCGGCGATGGAGGGGTTGGCGCCGCGTTGCCACTGCCGAAGAGACTGCACGAGTTAGCGCATACGCAGAACTGCCAGCGTGGTACAGCGTATGCGCAGACCGGCCACCGTATTCTGCCGCATGCACAGGGGGGTTTCCTCTCCGCACCGGCCATGGCGGAGCCCTGCAGGGGCCGGCGCGGAACGAAGAAATGTCCCCACGGCACAGGCTCGCCTGCAGATCGGTGGGCCCCGATCGCGGGCCATGCCACTGTGGGGTCCCCTCTGGGGTCAGATCCCCCGCGCCCACCTGAGGACCGCACCAGCCAACGTACCTGCCAGGTCCCACCGTGTGGGACCATGTCCAATCTGCGCCGGCGGGACTGGCCAGAAACTGACGGCCGCTCTGCCCATTGGGGCCCAGAGAATCGCCGGGGGGGGGGGGCGCTGCCAATGGCCCCCAACCGGCGTGGCGTGATCCCCGCCCAAAAACCGGCGCCGGAGAATACGGCGGTCGGCGTCGAAGCGGCGGGGCGGGATTTGCAGCGCCCACCAGAGTTTCTCCGACCCGGCCGGGGGGGCGGGTGGAGAATCCTGCCCCCGGTCTCTGGCTTGAATCCAAAGGGAAACACATTTTGCTCTAATTTTCACACATGGATGGCACTCGTGTTTCACACAAGATATGGAGTAAACATTTTATGATAGATTTTGACCTGTTTGATCGGAGGTCGGCAAGGTGAACCCTGAGGTTCTCTCACACTCAGGGAGAACTTTTTAGACTCTGTAAGGGTAACCGAGCAAAATTCCAGAAGGTCTTCCCGCTCCTCTATGTCCAATGCCCAGCTCTGGTTGTACTCCACAGGTGCGACAAGATCTCCAAGACCAGGGTTTTTCTGTCCCACCAACAGTAGGCAATATCGCAGGCAGGACGGGAATGGGAAAACGTCAATTGACTCACTAAATTTTCCTGTCCCAGCCACGTCTTTGCCTCACGCTGGTGTGACCAGAAAATTGTATCGCAAGTAATCATCTAAGGTTATACTTCTCTCTATTTCCTTCAGTCCTGGCGTGGAACAGACTGGAAAATTGGAACTGTAACAGTTTTGTTTGATTGATGTCACTGAGCAATTATCGACTTCGCTTTTCCGGGACAGTGGGCAGAATTCTCCATTTGCTCACGCCGGGGGCATTCTCTGGTCCTGCTGCAGTAAATGGAGATTTGGCTGAGCGCCAAATCATTGGCAGCGGTAGTGGGACGGACTCACAACAGAGAACCTCAGCCAGTATGTTTTACAATTTATATATTTTTTGAGATAAAGTCAATTCTTCATGTTTTCACCATGTCCCAAACAGGTGTGGCAAATGGCCAAGGTGAAGGGAAAACTCTGGCTAATATCCCTCACTGACCCAGCCCTGAGGCCAGTTATAGGTGCCTACTGTGTGCTGCCCTTCCTAAGAACAGTGAACTCAGCACAGACCATAGATAATACTGGGATCTTCATGGTCAGTGCGACTTAGTTACCTCTTGTTGAGGATGCCTTTGCAGCTGTTTTGATGAAATGATAGCCCCTTGCTGAGATTGGCTAATGCAATTTTATTAAATCATTTGGCATGAAATCATAGAAAAATTGGAATAGGGTTTTTACGTAAGTTGCTCACTTGCTTATAATTAAGTAGCCCGATCAGCCCTGCTGCTGCTGATCAATTCTTCCAAAGTCAGTTAAAATTCCAGTGAGGTGCAAATCTCCGCTGGGCTCACCAGAGATTGGAGAGTGAGCTGACCCAAGTCACTGTCTCAAATGCTATGCAGCCATGTCAACAGAACATTGTGAGATGTAACAATCTTTATAATAATCTTTATTGTCACAAGGGTGCTTACATTAACACTGCAATGAAGTTACTGTGAAAAGCCCCTAGTCACCACATTCTGGCGCCCGCTCGGATACACTGAGGGAGAATTCAGAATGTCCAATTCACCTAACAACATGTCTTTCGGGACTTGTGGGAGGAAACCGGAGCACCCGGAGGAAACCCACGCATACACATGGGGAGAACGTGCAGACTCCACACAGTGGCCCAAGTCAGGAATCGAACCTGTGACCATGGCACTGTGCAGCACCAGTGCTAACCACTGTGCTACCGTCTGTCCAGTTAGAAGAAAATACCAATAACAATTTTCTCTTCCCGACCAATCAAAGTTATTGACACTGATGCCATTATTCTGCCAGTCAGCACCATTGGGTTAGAAACATGGCAGAGTGGGGGCAAGTTGGTGAAGGTTGTGTTGACAATCAGGATCCTTTTCATTTAGACGAAAGACTAGATTATAATGTAGTTTTTTATTAGAATATGGCCGAAGCAAGAACGTTGTTAGTAACTGCCATAAAAAGGTGACAGGAACCCTGAGTCATGGCATCTTCCCTAAGCAGTATCTAACAATGCCTCTGTATATCACGAGGGAGCAAAGAAACATCTTTGAATTGATGAGAATATATCACGGCAACTTTGAATATTTCTCCTTTCAAGCATAAGATAAACGTATCCCCACTTGTTAGTACTACAATGCCCAACTTAAGACCACTCAGTCTGTCATAGGCATTGTGGCTTGTCTAATAGTGTAGCATATGCTTCGATACTCTGTATAATACTGAAAATGCGATAATTTTTCTTCACCTTGTGAAAAGGGTCAGCGGAGTCATGAGATGGAGATAAGCAGATTGAAATGTGGTTTGCACATTTTAGGGCTATAAATAATATTCATAAATATGCAAATAAGAGTACTTGAACAATAGATGCAAGAAGCACTGGAGCTGAACGTTTCCAGCCCGCAAAGAGATTTTTATGAAAAGAGATGGAAGATGTAAATTTAGTAATTATTTTATATCACTCATCTCCTTCCCTCCTCTGCAATATGATTGGCAGTGCAGAATGAAACAGTGTGGTATATACAAGCAGCTGTGATGTGCCTCAAGGCACCATACTGGTGATTCCCCACTGGACTCTTGGGCAATGATTAATATTTAAATCCCCTGTCAATGTACTATGTGTGAACAGCAGCAATGGTGGCCCCAGGAGGTCACACACACTCAGTTACCTTGTCAGAATTATTCTTCATTGTTTATTTTAATAAATAAAAACTTGCTTGTGTGTTATGCTGTTTGATGCGACCATCAATTCACACGAGACGGAGAGTTGAAGTGAACAGTGGTTTTAATCAGCTGGAACTGTGCCTGCCTGCGACTGCTCTGTACTGAGAGTCGCCTGCAGGCAGCAGATCTATATACCTACCCCAGGGTGCGAAGCCAGGGGCGGAGCCCACAGGGCACCAACATAATACAATGTAACATAATGTAATACAATGGTCCATAGGTGGAGCCCAAAAGGGCATCAACATAGTACAATGTAATGTAATGTAATACAGTGGTGAATGGTTGCCGTAATACATTCATCACATTCACCACATTCAGCCCCTGTTAAAAAATTGAAGTCCAGCGGGGGTGAAGTGGCTCACAGGTTTCGTCTGTCTGGTGCCTTGATCGTTGGCTGTGATCGCCTGAGCTCTGGATTCGCTGCGGGCACGGGTGTTGAACTCGTCACTGCAGGCACAGGTGTTGACTCCGGGAGCGTGTCTTCTGGAGCTTCACTCCTGTAAGTTGGCGATGTGGGGAGGGGGTGTAGGAGTAGGGGTGTCGGCCATGCAGGGGCAGGGGCGATGTTTGGTGTAGGGTGGGAGGCGTAGGTGATGGTCGTAGGGGAACCTGCGGGTGCCAGGTCCCGGAGGCAGACTGTATCTTGTCGGCCGTCGTGGTGCGCCATGGAGGCTTACTGGGGGTTGGCGTGAAGGAGCTGGACCCTCTTGACCAGGGAGTCAGACTTATGGCTCCTCACGTATTTTCGGAGGAATACGGGCCCCGGTGTCGTCAGCCAGGACGGAAGTGAGAACCCGGAGGTGGATTTCCCAGGGAAAACAAATAGGAGGTCAAGAGGGGTCTCGTTCGTGGCTGTGCAAAGGAGTGACCTAATGGACCAGGAGGATGGCCTTCCATAACGTTGCAATCTCCATCTCCACCTGTCCGTTTCCCTGGGGGTTGAAACTGGTAGTCCTGCTCGAGGAGATGCCCTTACCGAGCAGGTACTAATACAGTTTGTCGCTCATAAACGAGGAGCCCCGGTCACTGTGGACGTAAATGGGGAATCTGAACAAGGCAAAGATACTATGCAGGGCCTTAATGACAGTGGCCACGGTCATGTCGAGGGAAGAGATTGCAAAGGGGAAGCGGGAGTACTCGTCAACGACTTTGAGAAAATACGAGTTGCGATTGGTAGAGGGGAGGGGCCCTTTGAAGTCGATGCTGAGGCGCTTGAAGGGCTGGGAGGCCTTCACCAGGTGGGCCTTATCTGGTCGATAGAAGTGCAACTTACACTCCGTGTGGATTTGGCAGTCCCTGGTCATGGCCCTGATCTCCTCGGTGGAGTAGGGCAGGTTGCGGGCCTTGATGTAGTGGAGAAGCCGGGTGACCCCCGGGTGACAGAGGTTGTTCTGGATGGCCCAGAGTTGGTCATCTTGTGCGCTGGCGCATGTGCCGCGGGACAGGGCATCTGGGGGCTCGTTGAGCTTCCCAGGACGATATACGATATCATAATTATAGGTGGAGAGTTTGATTCTCCACCTCAAGATTTTATCATTCTTGATCTTGCCCCGCTGTGTATTATCGAACATGATGGATACCGACCGTTGATCGGTGACGAGGGTGAACCTCCTACCAGCGAGTTAGCGCCTCCAATGCCGCACAGCTTCCAAAATAGCTTGAGCTTCCTTTTCGACTGAGGAGTATTGAATCTCGGAGGCGTTGAGGGTACAGGAGAAAAAGGCTACGGGCCTGCCTGCCTGATTAAGGGTAGCGGCGAGGGTCGCTCTCCACCTGGAAGGGGATGGACTCGTCCACCGCGCGCATCACGGCTTTGGCAATATCTGCCTTGATGCGGCCGAAGGCCTGGCGGGCCTCAGCCATCAGTGGAAAGATGGTGGCTTTGATCAGTGGGCGGGCTTTGTCCGCATAGTTGGGGACATAGTCCGCATAGTTGGGGACCCACTGGGCATAATACGAAAAGAACCCGAGGCATCCTTTCAGGGCCTTGGGGCAGTGGGGGAGGGGGAGTTGCATGCAGTCGGGGTCGGGCCCTAGGACTCGGTTTTCCACGACATAGCCGAGGATGGCCAGTCGGGTTGTGCGGAAAACGCATTTCTCCTTGTTATAAGTGAGGTTGAGGGCTTGGGCGGTTTGGAGAGACTTCTGAAGGTTGGCGTTCTGGTCCTGCTGATGGTGGCCGCAGATGGTGATGTTGTCCAAGTACGGAAATGTGGCCCGCAGCCCGTACTTGTCCACCATTCGGTCCATCGTTCTTTGGAAGACTGAGACCCCGTTGGTGACGCCGAAGGGGACCTGGAGGAAGTTGATGAGGCGGCTGTCTGCCTCAAAGGCCGTGTAGTGGCGATCTTCCTGGCGGATTGGGAGCTGGTGGTATACGGACTTCAGATATACCGTTGAGAACACCCGGTAGTGTGCAATCTGATCACCATGTCCGCTATCCGGGGAAGGGGGTACGCATCGAGATGCATGTACCGGTTTATGGTTTGGCTGTAATCTACAACCATCCGGTTCTTCTCCCCCGTCCTGACGACCACCAACTGGGCTCTCCAGGGGCTATTACTGGCCTCGGTGATCCCGTCCCTCAAGAGCCGCAGGACCTCGGACTTGATAAAAGTCCTGTCCTGGATACTGTACCGCCTGCTCCTGGTGGCAACAGGTTTACTGTCAGAGGTGAGGTTCGCGAAGAGCGGGGGAGGGTCAAACTTTAGGGTCGTGAGGCTACATACGGTGAGGGGGGTAGGGGACCGCCGAACTTCAGGGTCAGGCTCCTGAGGTTGCACTGGAAGTCCAGTCCTAACAAGAGAGGAGCGCAGAGATGGGGGAGGACATATAGTTTAAAATTGGCGTACTCGGTGCACTGTATCGCGAGGTTCGCGACACAGTTCCCCCGGATCTGCACTGAATACAATCCGGAAGCGAGGGAGATTGTTTGGAATGCGGGGGAAATTTGGAGAGGACAGCGCCTTACCGTGTCTGGATGTACAAAACTCTCCGTGCTCCTGGAGTCAAACAGGCAGGACGTTTCGTGCCCATTGACCCAGACAGTCATCATCGAGTTCCTGAGGTGCTTGGAGCGTGACTGGTCGAGGGTGACCGCGCCGAGTTGCGGGTAGCCGGCTTGGTCGGAGTTGGCCCAAGATGGCTGCCCCCGTCGGTCGCACATGTCGGGCGGCGATGAAGATGACGGTCAAGATGGCGGCCCCCATGCGTCGCAGATGGCGGGCCGTGTGGGAGATGGCGGCCAAGCTGGCGGCCCCCGTGAGTCGCACGTGTTGGGTAGAGTCAAAGATGGCTGCCCCTACGGACAGCACGAGGCAGATGATGCGTCCGGACGGGGCGGTGCCGGCTGGCAAGCAGCCACACTGCGGGGTCTGCGGGCCTGTGAGTCTGAAAGTCGGGCTTGTGATTTAGAGGTTTTAGATCTGGCCAGGCAAACTTTGGCAAAGTGTCCTTTCTTGCCGCAGTCACTGTAGATCGCGTTCCGAGCTGGACAACGCTGCCTGGATGCTGGTGCTGGCCGCAGAATTAGCAGGGCAGCCCCCGGGTTGGGCGACCAGCTGCGCGGCACAGGCCTGCGGCACCCTCTGGTCGGGTGTCCATGAGGGGGTCGCGTGGTCGGAGGGTAAAGCGTGAGGCTCTGAAAAGCTACTTCTAAGGAAGTGGATAGTTTTACCGTCTCTTCTAGGTCGAGGGCGAGGAGGAGGTGGCGAGGTAAGCCTCAAAACAGCAGAGCCAGTGTGAAAAAAATCCCTTTGGCTTCAGCGGCCTGTGGGTTGAGTTCCAGTCGATCAGGTTTGAGGGCTGCTTCCATCGCAATGTTGTAGCTGATTAAATTTGATGTGACCCACAAGGGCACCAACACGATACAATGTCATGTAATGTAGTACAATGGTCCATAGTTGGAGCCCACAAGGGCATCAACATAGTACAATGTAATGCAATACAGTGGTGAATGGTTGCCGTAATACATTCACCACATTCACCACACTGTTGCCCTGTTGGGGATGCAAATCTATTTTCATTGATCTTTTTATTCTGGTGTTGAAATAGTCTCCAGATGTTGTTTCATCTGGGAAAGTGAGGAAAATGACACTGCTGGGTACTTTGTGCTTTCACTGGGTCTATTTTGGCTGACTTGTCCTCACCACAAGCCTATAACTGAGGATTAAGCGAGGGAGTGTAGAAAGCACAGTTCTGCCCTCAGCCTAGATGCTGAATAGTTACAATTCCCCAGCCATGCTTTCCTCCTCGGTGAAACAGGGGCGAGGAAGTCCTTTACTTTAAGGTACAATAAGTTACATTAAAGCTGTGTCAGCTGTGATGTATTCATGCAAGATGCAGCAATTGGTCCAACATGGAACGTGTTTGAAATGCTTCATTTACTTTCCAAACCGGTTGGATAAAATCAACTTAAGGTGTCTGTTCTTTCTCGTAGATATACCACGGGTTTCGAGAGATGAAGTTGTGTTTAAGGATTGTGCTGAAGTGTACAAATCAGGATTGACTACAAATGGAGTCTATCCACTCCATATCCCCAACACAACAGAAACAGTGAAGGTAAGACAAATTAAATCTCTTTATCCACAACCCCCACCCCAGGGAAGAAGTTCTGTTTGTGAAATATTTTTCATTTGATTTAACAATCTCTTTTTATATCTTTATTTCTAACTTTGATGAACTCCTTCAGGAGCAAGGCAAGTTATGGGCAGTGATCTACCGCCCACGCTGCGACCGAAAAGTGGCTGGTAAATGGCGAGCGACCCCACTTTGGGGATCTACACGGCTGGCCATGCCTCACGATACCTAACGCGAGGCCGCGACGTGGAGCCCTGCCATTGTGGGCGGGATCACCTTTTGACAAATCTGCATATTAGAGCGAGACAGCCAGTCTCACTTTAATGTGCAATTCCCTGATGTAACCAAGGCTTGGGATCTGTCCCTTGATGTACCGTCAATTACACGAGACGAGAATGGTGAAACAATCGATGCATTATTGCACAAGATGTTGAGCTTCCTGCAGCTGGAACCAGAATGGGAGCAGTGCAGGAGAGCAGACACTTTTATACGCCGCCTGCTGGGAGGAGCCAGCAGATTGGGACTTACTGTGGTACCTGTAATACAGTGGCAGCACCGTAATACATGCAAAGTGTTACTCGTGGTGTTTACCACATTCCCCCCCTGTTTAAAAAAGAGTCAGGCGGGGGTGAAGGAAAACATTACAGATTGAGTCTGTCGGGGCTCTGACGCTCCGCTGCGATCGCCTCAGTCCTGGTGGTGATATGGACGCCGATGTGGTCACCTGCGACTCCGGGAGCGTGTTGTCCTCTGCTTCATCATCCCTTAGTGGATCCAGTGGGAGGATGGATCCTGCTGGGGTGGAGGCTGCGGTGAGGTTCGCTGGTGGGAGGGTGGGTGGCGCAGGGGTAAATGAGGCAACCGCAGGGGGGGAAGGAGCGGTATCAGGTCGGAGTTGTGGGTGGGGACCCAGCGGGTGCCAGGTCCCGGAGGGAGACTGTGTCCTGTCGCACATCAGGCTGTGCCACGTAGGCGTACTGCGGGTTTGCATGGAGGAGGTGGACTTTCCAAGGGATCCGATTTATGGCTCCGCACATGCTTCCGGAGGAGGATGGGTCCAGGAACTGTCAGCCATATTGGGAGCAAGACCCCGGAGGTGGACTTCCGAGAGAAGGCAAACACACGTTCGTGAGGGGTCTCATTAGTAGCGGTGCACAGGAGCGGCTGGATGGAGTGGAGCGCATTGGGGAGGACCTCCTGCCAGCGGGAGACCGGGGTTTTTTTAGACCGAAAGGCCAGCAGGACGGCTTCCAGACCGTCCCGTTCTCCCTCTCCACCTGCCCGTTTCCCCGGGGGTTGCAGCTGGTCGTCCTGCTCGAGGCGATGCCCTTGCTGAGCAGGAGCTGACGCAGCTCATCACTCATGAAGGAGGATCTCCGCTCGCTGTGGATGTAGATGGGGAAACCGAACAGAGTGAAGATGCTGTGCAGGGCTTTGATGACCGTGGCAGAAGTCATGTCGGGGCATGGGATGGTGAAAGGGAACCGGGAGTACTCATCAATTACGTTGAGGAAGTACACGTTGCGGTCGGTGGAGGGGAGGGGCCCTTTGAAGTCCAAGCTGAGGGGCGCTCAAAGGGGTATTCTATCTGGCCGGTAGAAGTGCGGCTTGCACTCTACGCAGACTTGTCAGTCTCTGGTTACGGTACTGACCTCCTCAGTGGAGGAGGGCAGGTTGTGGGCCTTGACAAAATGGAAGAACCAGGTCACCCCGGGTGGCAGAGATCATAGTGGAGAGCCCGGAGTCGGTTCACTTGTGCACTGGCACATGTACCGCGGGATAGGGCATCAGGGGGCTCATTGAGCTTCCCCGGGTGATACAAGATCTCATAATTATAGGTGGACAGCTTGATCCTCCACCTCAAGATCTTGTCATTCTTGACCTTGCCTCGCTACGTATTGTTAAACACGAAGACAACCGACCGTTGGTCAGTGAGGAGAGTGAATCTTCTACCGGCCAGGTAATGCCGCCAATGTCGCATAGCTTCCACAATGGCTTGGGCCTCCTTTTCGACAGAGGAGTGCTGAATTTCGGAGGCAAGGAGGGTGCGGGACAAGAAAGCCACGGGTCTGCCCGCCTGGTTGAGGGTGGCGGCCAGAGCTACGTCTGATGCATCGCTCTCCACCTGAAAGGGGAGGGTCTCGTCGACTTTCTGCATCGTGGCCTTGACGATGTCCGCCTTGATGTGGTTGAAGGCCTGGCAGGCCTCAGCCGTCAGGGGAAAAACTGGGGACTTGAGTGGGTGGGCCTTGTCTGCATAATTAGGGACCCACTGGGTGTAATACGAGAAAAACCCCAGGCATCGTTTCAGGGCCTTGAGGCAGTGGGGCAGAGGGAGTTCCAGGAGTTGTCGGGGTCGGGCCCTCGGACTCCATTTTCCACTCCGCAGCCAAGGATGGCTAAGCGGTTGGTGCGGAACATGCATTTGTCCTTATTGTAGGTGAGGTTAAGGAGTTTGGCGGTATGGAGTAATTTTTGGAGGTTTGCGTCGTGGTCCTGCTG
Organism: Scyliorhinus torazame; assembly: GCF_047496885.1. NCBI lineage: Eukaryota > Metazoa > Chordata > Chondrichthyes > Carcharhiniformes > Scyliorhinidae > Scyliorhinus > Scyliorhinus torazame. The sequence goes on along the minus strand of NC_092707.1, from coordinate 189,133,687 downwards.
ATCGTGGCCACGGATGGTGACATTATCTAGGTACGAGAAGGTGGCCCGCAGCCCGTACTGGTCAACCATTCGGTCCATCTCTCGCTGGAAGACCGAGACCCATTTGGTGACGCCGAAGGGAACCCTAAGGAAATGATAGAGGCGGCCATCTGCTTCGAAGGAAGTATATTGGCTGTCCTCTGGGTGGATGGGGAGCTGGTGGTAGGTGGACTTCAAGTCTTGTGGAGAAGACTCGATACTGCGCAATCTGATTGACCATGTCAGATATGTGTGGGAGGGGGTACACGTCGAGCTGCGTATACCGATTGATGGTCTGACTGTAGTCAATGACCATCCTGTGCTTCTTCCCAGCCTTCACTACCACCACTTGAGCTCTCTAGGGGCTGTTACTGGCCTCAATGATCCCCTCCCGCAGAAGCCTTAGGACCTCCGACTTGATAAAGGCCCAGTCCTGCGTACTGCACCGTCTGCTCCTAGTGGCGACAGGCTTGCAGTCAGGGGTGAGGTTTGCAAACAGTGGAGGTGGATCGACCTTAAGGGTCATGAGGCCGCAGAAGGGGGAGGTGGGAGGGGGGGGTGGGGGGTGGGGGGTGGGGGGGGGCAGGGATCCGCCGAATGTTAAAGTAAGGCTTTGGAGGTGGCATTGAAAATCAAGATCTAGTAACAGGGCAGCGCAGAAATGGGGGAGGACGCAGAGCCTGAAGTTGCTGAACTCTTCGCCCTGAACAGTGAGGTCGCGACCCAGTACCCCCGGATTTCCACGGAATGAGATCCGGATGCTCGGGCAATTTTCTGGGTGATGGGAGTACCGGGAGGGAGCAGCGCCTTACCATAGCAGGGTGGATGAACATCTCTGTGCTCCCGGAGTCAAAGAGGCAGGTCGTCTTGTGCCCGTTGATCTTTACCTTGGGTTGCGGGGCCGGGATTGATCCAGGGTGATGGAGCTGGCTCCTCCCAGCAGGCGGCGTATAAAAGTGTCTGCTCTCCTGCGCTGCTCCCATTCTGGTTCCAGCTGCAGGAGGCACAACATCTTGACCAATAAAGCCTCGATTGTTTCACCATTCTCGTCTCGTGGTAATTGACGGTACATCAATTTATTGCACAAAATGTTGTGCCTCCTGCAGCTGGAACCAGAATGGGAGCAGCGCAGGAGAGCAGATACTTTTATAAGGCGCCTGCTGGTAGGAGCCAGCAGGCTGGAATTTACTGTGGTACCTGTAATACAGTGGCAGCACCGTAATACATGCAATGTGTTACTAACGGTGCTTACCACATCCCCTTCGTCTTGGAAACCTCAGGCGGCGCTGTTCAGTGCTGGACTGTACACTAAACAATCCTTTTCACTGTAGCTCAGCACATGTGACAATAAACCCAAATCCAAATCTTTCAGGGAAGGCTGTTTCAGAGACTCATGACCCTCTGAGAGAAAAAAATTCCCCTTGTCTTCTTTTTAAATGGGTGGCCCCTTATTTTTAAACAGTGAACCATCGCTCTAATTCTCTCACAAGAAAACATCCACTCCACTCTCCTGCTTCATTGTCTTTATTGTCACAAGTAGGCTTACATCAACACTGCAATGAAGGTACTATGAAAAGCCCCTAGTCGCCACATTCCTGAGGGAGAATACACAGAGGGAGAATTCAGAATGTTCCAATTACCTAATAGCACGTCTTTCGTGACTTGTGGGAGGAAACCGGAGCACCCGGAGGAAACCCACGCAGACACGGGGCGAATGTGCAAATTCCGCACAGACAGTGACCCAAGCCGGGAACCAAACCTGGGACCCTGGTGCTGTGAAGCCATAGTGCTTCATAGTGAAGCAGTGAAAGGACTAGGCTACCAGGCAAATGGCTTATTGCTTTAACATCGTATGCGAAAGCTTAAGCTTCTGATGATGCAGCATTCTATCAGCTCTGCATTGAAGCTTTGGTCTGGACTTTGTGCTCAGGATTCTGGCGAGGGACATGAATGTTCTGACACAGAGCTGAGAATATTTAAACTGAGCCAAGATGACATGGAGGGTGTGCCCCAATGGTACACTGTCCATGTCTGTTAGGTTATGTAGGAGTAGTAGAATAGTGGATTGATAGACTTGTACCCTGTTCCTTCACAGTACTTCTCAAGTTCTGTTCAAAACCCGTTGCAGATGTGTGGCCAAATGGAGGGAGCTGATTTGTGATCAGAATGGAAGCAAAACTTTGCGGAAGTCAACTTATCATTCAACAGCGATTGACATTAAGGCAGCATTACCTAGTTGCCATCTAAATTAACCAATGTCCGTGTCAAGCAAAATCATAACGAGGGAGATAAAATAACTTCAAAAATAGGTACATATATATCAAAAAAATGATATATTTTAAAATTGGTTTGAGCTGCTGTTTGGTCTATGACTCTGAATGCAGAGTCGTTTTAAACTCATGTCGCTCAGGACCAAAGAAGCTAAGCAGAATAAAAGGATGATGCAATAATGATGTTTATCTATGAGGCATCTTTAGAGAGATTTGTAAACATGGGACAGGTTTCTCCGTTGCCCGACGCCGATATCGTATTCGGCGATCAGGCGGAGGATTCAGTCCGACGTCCAAATCAGGGCCGGCGCCGGTTTGACACCGGTCAGCCATGCTCCTCCCCTCGGAAATGGGGTCATCGCGTTGCGCGCCGAGTGTCTTTGCAACGGCATAAGTGCGTCATTGGCCGGCCCTCCCATGATGTTCCGTCCCCGATGGGACATGTTCCTGACAGCGCGGGGCACATGTAGTCTCAGCCGTGCGGGAACCTGGTGTGGTGGCTGCGGGTTGTGTCCAGCGCCGCAACATTCAGCCGGGACCCAGGCCGCTGGCCGAGGGGACTTCTGCCAGGGCTGGGGGGACTGGTGAGGGGCGGCCAGGGAGTAGCTAATGGTGTGCTGTGGGTCGGGTCCCCGTACGGCCGGTGACATGTTGTATGGCGCGACCACTGCAGGTCGTCAGCCGTGCGCATGCGCGGCCAGGGAGCGGCCGTTCTCTGTCCGTTTTTGGCACGGGAGCCGGGGGTTTCACCCAATGCTGCTGCTAGCCCCTCACCGATCCTGGAATTGGTGAAGTTTTCACGCAGAATGTTTGGTCGTAAAAGACCACATATGCTCTGTTGGCATCAATACTTAGTTGCTGAAACGGAGAATCCAGCCCATGGTTTTGTTTAGCATTTGCTGAAAATGTGAGGAACATTGCTTCAATTTTTCACCAGCCATCAATTCCATTATATCAACAGAATGCCAGATTTGGGTGTTATTAATTGTGTTCATTGTGATTGACTGCAATCATACAATGCATGAACACTTTGTTATTATTGCACTGAACTCTAGAATATCGCAGCCTCAAAAGAAAATAATTTCCCAAACAGGAAACATCGCTGTCATAATGTGAAAAATAGGAGATTAAGGCAAATTGTAGAAATATTTTTTGCATCCTTTTATTTGTTCCGAAGTTTTACTGTTCCTATGCTATGCGCCATTGCCACAATTAAGAGGACATAGTCACACAACCATTTGCCAGTACTGTGCCAATGCTGTTCTTCAGTCAGTTGGCAAAGGTGTATTGGAGCAACCCAGTATTAGTCATTACCGATTGTTTAGTTATAATCCCTCCCTCGTGGAGAAGCAAACAGCAAAGAATGGAGTACTGAATTGAGATCTAACCCACCATAATGCCAACAGCACAGTACTGTGAAAGAAAACTAATTGCAATAAACCATTGCAGTCAGCTCTGATATGGTAAGTGAGATTGAAAAGCTGGAGTTTACAAATTCCCATTGGTAATCATTGAATTAGGGCCAGGTGATTTAGAACTATGGGCTGCGGCAATACAATTCTAGAAGTGAGAGGTTAAAGTTGAGACGATGTTGGCTAGTTAAAAGCGAGAGAAAGTATGGTGATCTGTTCGCAATCTAACTGGCCCATTCCCTTTGCCGAAATCAGGGTCCTGCCTTAACGTGGCGAGAAACCTATAATCTCCGCTTAAGCCCAATATCCAGACAATTAATGGGAGCAGCCCACTATCTAACGGCCTCCCGTGATCAAATGGCTTCCCCAGCAAGGGCACACGCCAATTAGTACTCCATTTTATAAACGTGAAGCTGGCGGAAAACTGCTGCAGGGACCTGAAGGGGTGAGTAACCATCTTTGCTCACAGGAAAGAGCCCAGGGGCACTGAAATTGCTGCCTTGGTGCTTGGAGAGGGTGGGGGAGCCAATCTACTTTGGGGTGGTCCACCATCGGAGTGCGGGGGGTTGCGGAGCAGGGGGGGTTGCCGCCCACAGCATGGGCTAGTCTTGGGGGAGGGGAGAGGGGCGGTGGGGGAGAGATGGGAGTCTCAGCACTCGCGGATCCACCATGCCAATCCCAGGACATTTTGGTTCCGTTCCGGGGCAACCCCTGCCTGCCTGCCCCACCGACCACCCATAACTCCCAATGACCGCAGAGGCCTCTGAACGTGTGGCTGAAGGCTATTGTTAATTAGGAATTGGCAGTCGTAGTTAAGTGAGCACTTCACACATCCCAAGGGGATTCCCGTAGCTAGGCGTGCCATATAGCATGTGTATATGCCGAGCATCCCAATCACACTGTGCCTGAGCACTGCGGGAAGCAACACCGAGGACCATGCAGACAACATCCGAACACCCAAGGAATAGCCCCAACATTGGGAACATTTCCATGGCTAGAGGGTATGTGCACCAGGGAGGGAACTATAGCCATCTGGGATGGCCACTTACAACGGATCCCGGGAAATATGACCACATGCAAAGGACCATGGGAGATATGGTCAACTGAGGACTGAGACACTCAGAGCTTATGTATATTGGCAACTCAGATAACTAGGCGCTATGGAAACCCCCTGCTACTTTGCATTCTAATGGCCCATTTCCCCAGAACAAAAGACCTGTGCTCAGGTAACAGATACAGAAACAGACTCATCGGTACCACTCCCTTGCTCAGGGAGCCCAAAAAGCCAAGGTCAATGACCGCTCAGGACACGCCCCTCCATCAAGGCACCTTTATTGGCCTAAATTGAAGGCAGTAATCGAAGCCTGCCGAATTATTGGGTCCAAAGCTAAGGACTGCCCAAAAGAGCGCAAAACCCCAGAAGGATAAAGAGAGTCACTGCCATGTGTTCAGGCTCTCTTGGCCCCGGCGCTCGGTCTCTCTTGGTCCCGACCTATGCCTAAAACCAAATGTAGAAACACGACCAGAAGACAAGTTCAAGACCAACGATCGCTACCACACAGATGAGTGCATCTGAGTGGGACCGGAACCAATGTTCTCGGGGGTGTGTTTGCTAGTGCAGTTGGGGAGGGTTTAAACTAATGTGGCAGGGGGATGGGAACCGATGTAGGAAGTCAGTGGGGACGGAAACAAAAGGCAGGAAGGGAGAGTGTGTAAAGCATGACCAGAAAAAGCAGGGCAGAGAGCAAGGAAAGTCGACATTAAACTGCATTTATTTCAATGCAAGGGGCCTGACGGGCAAAGCGGATGAACTCAGGGCATGGATGGGCACATGGGACTGGGATATTATAGCTATGACTGAAACATGGCTAAGGGAGGGGCAGGACTGGCAGCTCAATGTTCCAGGGTACAGATGCTATAGAAAGGATAGAACAGGAGGTAAGAGAGGAGGTGGAGTGGCGTTTTTGATTAGGGAGAACATCATGGCAGTACTTAGAGGGGATATATCCGAGGGTTCGCCCACTGAGTCTATATGGGTGGAACTGAAAAATAAGAAGGGAGAGATCACCTTGATAGGACTGTACTACAGGCCCCCAAATAGTCAGCGGGAAATTGAGGAGCAAATATGTAAGGAGATTACAGATAGCTGCAAGAAAAGTAGGGTGGTAATAGTAGGGGACTTTAACTTTCCCAACATTGACTGGGACAGCCATAGCATTAGGGGCTTGGATGGAGGGAAATTTGTTGAGTGTATTCAGGAGGAATTTCTCATTCAGTATGTGGATGGACCGACTAGAGAGGGGGCAAAACTTGACCTCGTCTTGGGAAATAAGGAAGGGCAAGTGACAGAAGTGTTAGTGAGGGATCACTTTGGGACAAGCGACCATAACTCCATTAGTTTTAAGATAGCTATGGAGAATGATAGGTCTGTCCCAAGAGTTAAAATTCTTAATTGGGGCAAGGCCAATTTTGATGGTATCAGACAGGAACTTTCAGAGGTAGATTGGGGGAGACTGTTGGCAGGCAAAGGGACGGCTGGTAAATGGGAGGCTTTTAAAAATGTGTTAACCAGGGTTCAGGGTAAGCACATTCCCTTTAGAGTGAAGGGCAAGGCTGGTAGAAGTAGGGAACCCTGGATGACTCGAGATATTGAGACTCTGGTCAAAAAGAAGAAGGAGGCATATGACGTACATGAACAACTGGGATCAAGAGTATAGAGATTGTCGAAATAGAGTTAAAAGGGAAATTAGGAGGGCAAAAAGGGGACATGAAATTGCTTTGGCAAATAATGCAAAGGAGAATCCAAAGAGCTTCTACAGATACATAAAGGGAAAAAGAGTAACTAGGGACAGAGTAGGGCCTCTTAAGGATCAACAAGGACATCTATGTGCAGAGCCACAAGAGTTGGGTGAGATCCTGAATGAATATTTCTCATCGGTATTCACGGTGGAGAAAGGCATGGATGTTAGGAAACTAAGGGAAATAAATAGTGATGTATTGAGAAGTGTGCATATTACAGAGGAGGAGGTGCTGGAAGTCTTAAAGCGCATCAAGGTAGATAAATCCCCGGGACCTGATGAAATGTATCCCAGGATGTTGTGGGAGGCTAGGGAGCAAATTGCGGGTCCCCTAACAGAGATATTTGAATCATCGGCAGCCACAGGTGAGGTGCCTGAAGATTGGAGAGTAGAGAATGTTGTGCCCTTGTTTAAGAAGGGCAGCAGGGAAAGGCCTGGGAACTACAGACCGGTGAGCCTAACGTCTGTAGTAGGTAAGTTGCTAGAAGGTATTCTGAGAGACAGGATCTACAAGCATTTAGAGAGGCAAGGACTGATTCGGGGCAGTCAGCATGGCTTTGTGCGTGGAAAATCATGTCTCACAAATTTGATTGAGTTTTTTGAGGGGGTGACCAAGAAGGTAGATGAGGGCAGTGCAGTAGACGTTGTCTACATGGACTTTAGCAAAGCCTTTGACAAGGTACCGCATGGTAGGTTGTTGCAGAAGGTTAAAGCTCACGGGATCCAGGGTGAGGTTGCCAATTGGATTCAAAATTGGCTGGACGACAGAAGACAGAGGGTGGTTGTAGAGGGTTGTTTTTCAAACTGTGACCAGTGGTGTGCCTCAGGGATCGGTGCTGGGTCCACTGTTATTTGTGATTTATATTAATGATTTGGATGAGAATTTAGGAGGCATGGTTAGTAAGTTTGCAGATGAAACCAAGATTGGTGGCACAGTGGATAGTGAAGAAGGTTATCTAGGATTGCAACGGGATCTTGATCAATTAAGCCAGTGGGCCGACGAATGGCAGATGGAGTTTAATTTAGATAAATGTGAGGTGATGCATTTTGGCAGATCGAATCAGGCCAGGACCTACTCAGTTAATGGTATGGCGTTGGGGAGAGTTATAGAACAAAGAGATCTAGGAGTACAGGTTCATAGCTCCTTGAAGGTGGAGTCGCAGGTGGACAGGGTGGTGAAGAAGGCATTCGGCACGCTTGGTTTCATTGGTCAGAACATTGAATACAGGAGTTGGGACGTCTTGTTGAAGTTGTACAAGACATTGGTACGGCCACACTTGGAATACTGTGTGCAGTTCTGGTCACCCTATTATACAAAGGATATTATTAAACTAGAAGAGTGCAGAAAAGATTTACTAGGATGTTACCGGGACTTGATGGTTTGAGTTATAAGGAGAGGCTGGATAGACTGGGACTTTTTTCCCTGGAGCGTAGGAGGCTTAGGGGTGATCTTATAGAGGTCTATAAAATAATGAGGGGCATAGATAAGGTAGATCGTCAACATATTTTCCCAAAGGTAGGGGAGTCTAAAACTAGAGGGCACAGGTTTAAGGTGAGAGGGGAGAGATTCAGAAGGGCCCAGAGGGGCAATTTCTTCACTCAGAGGGTAGTGAGTGTCTGGAATGTGCTGCCAGAGGTAGTAGTAGAGGCGGGTACAATTGTGTCTTTTAAAAAGCATTTAGATAGTTACATGGGTAAGATGGGTATAGAGGGTTATGGGCCAAGTGCGGGCAACTGGGACTAGCTTAATGGTAAAAACTGGGCGGCATGGACTGGTTGGGCCGAAGGGCCTGTTTCCATGCTGTAAACTTCTATGATTCTATGAGCCCAGCAGAAACAAAGTCACTTCTGCAGACCCAGCCACATGATCCGAACAAAGGCCTTGTTCCTCTGCATAAAGCCGGGTGCCTGACATTAATACAGGTTGTTTTAGTGTTCGATGTAATTTAGCTTGTAGTGTTTTATGTTGCATGTCGAAGTAATTCTTGTGTGTAAATAAACTATCATTGAACATGAACTAACTAACTGGTTGCTTGGTCTTTGGTCGATATCCGGTAAAACCTTGTGGTGGTATCATTTGATACCTGGCGACTCTGAAAAGCAATATTATCATTAATAACTGCCATATCAGTATCCAGTTAAAAAGAGCAACATTATTGGCATCTCCGGTGCCGATTGCAACAGAGCCAGTGCCCAGTCCAGGTAACAATACATGTGAGCATCTGGGATTCAGAGTCTGGAGTCTGGTAAGCAGGGGTCCTTGCTGCGATGGGGGTGCGTGGGCAGGGTGTGTCGGATGGGAGAGGAGGGAGGAACGATGGGGATTGAAAGGCCTCAGTGTGGAAGTCAACGCTGGTTGGCATGCTCACACCCTCTCCAATTCCTTACAGATATTGGACGGGATGGACGATATCTTGGGCCCCGCAGAACCTGCCCTAGAGGGGCTGTTGGGAGGCCAGGTGGCCAGATGCTGGAGAAGGCAGTGTTAAAAATGTCAACAGAGGTTCAAGGCTGCGGCACATGTGCAGGGGCCCCGCCCTACATCCTGAGAACCCAGCTGCCCATCAGGCCAGGGAGGGATTCAGAGTGGAGGTCTGTGATGGCCTAAGGTGTACAGGCGTCGCTGGTCTTTTGAGCATATGACGGACAATGTGTGCCGCAGGCGGCTCTGGCTCACCAAGGGAACGGTGTGGCACCTGTGCCATGTCCTTGCGTATGTGGCACCACATGGACGAGGAAGATACCTTCTCCTGATGGCCATCAAAGTCACCACCTCCCTGAACGTCTTCACCTCATGATCATTCAGGGTTTGAGCAGGGATTTGTGTGGTATCTCACAAGCTACAGTCCACCAGTGCATCCGTGAATTTACGGATGCCCCGTTCGCCCGGGCAGCAATTTATATAAACTTTCACATGGACCAGACACAACGGGATGCCCCTGGTCCAGAGAGTAATAGATGGCACACACGTTGCCTTGCACGCACTGAGTCATCAACAGGAAGGGATTCCACTCCCTGAACATCCAGTTATTGTGCGACTACCACACTACCACGTTTCCCAGGGACTGTGCATGACAGCCACATCCTGGGGCAGTCGAACATCCTCGGCATCTTCAAGGCCAGCTCAGAATGGCTGGTGGGCTCTTGGGGGATAAGGGGTCCCGATGAGGACCTGTCTAATGATGCCAGTTAGGAGGCTGGTGACCATGCAACAAGACCTGGCCACCAGGTCTGTCATTGAGCGGTGCACTGGTCTCCTCAAAATGCAGTTCCGATGCCTGGGCCGCTCTGGTCGTGGACTGCAGTACATCCCCAGAGCATCACCAGCTTTGTGGTGGTCTACTGTGTGCTCCTGTGGTAACCCGCACTGGTGCTCCTCATTGAATGCCATAGTCTGACACATATTGGGTGAGGGGGGGGGGGAGTTATGGGGAGTATGGGAGGGGATGGGGAGTATGGCAGGGGGAGAGTATGTTGGGGGGCCGGGGGTCCAGTGCAAACTCACCCGAGCAGCCTCGTTGAAGTCATTGACCTTCTTGTGGCACTGGGCGCCGGTCGTCCTGCTTACGCTCCCCGAGCTGACTGCTGCCCCCACTTCCTCCCAAGTGGCATGGCCGCCCTGTGGCTGACCCTCCATGACCTCAGGGGAACAGGGAATCCCGTCTGGCCTCTATCGCTTCCAGTAGTCTACCGGAGTCGGGGACTGGTCTTTTCAGCGGCATTGCTGCGAGCTGAGTGGCGTTGGCTGTGCAGGATTAGTTTAAGTGCTGCTCTCCATTGTTAGAAGTGAGCTGGCAAGAGCGGTCCTGGCGAATCAGTCAGCGGGATCATCATTTGCGACGAGAGGCCTGAGGGGCCTCGTTAAGTGGGCCGATTAAAGTCTTACAGCGGTGACAGCCTTGCAGGACCGAGCATTGGGAAGCTCGCGGCAGTTCCCGCTCACTACCACAGTTAGAAATGTTTTGGTTAAATCGCACCCGACATCACCAATATCACTTCAACCCCGATGGTTGGTTGATTGACATTAAATGTGGCAAAGGATAATTTATCCCATTTGAAGGGAAAAAAAGATTGCTCATCGTGTTTTCATAATCAACCAAAACTTGAAGTGAATCATTTCTCATGTATCTACTTATTGACAATGAGGTTTTATGTGGGCCGTTTGTGTCCTTAAACGATATTCTCTTTTGAGAAGAAAATGCAATGAGATGTGGGTGTTCTAAGCAGGAGGGAAATATTAATAGTTGCTTTGGGGAAGTGGGTAACTAATTTTCTCCTGTTACAGCACTTTTTGTTAATTCCATTCCAAAGTAGTGATCGTTAAGATCACCAATTAAAAGAGTGTTGAAATACTCCTGAGAGTATAATTGCACCTATCACAGAAACGACTATATAAAGACTAATTGTCTACGTCAGCATTGTTTTTATTATTGTGACTGAATGTTAGCAAGTTCCTAGTCTTTATATAGTCAATCTGTGTGATATATACAATTATATCCTTGAGCTATTAAAAAGTCTTTAATTGGCTGCCTGACCTATCATAGAATTAATAGAAAATGCTGTAACTGGAGAAAAGTAGCATTAGAAGTGATATATTGGAAACATTGAATCCCAAATATGCAACTCTATTGTGGGAGAGAATAGGTGTATTTGCCCACAGTCATCTGAATGATGATTTCCTCATCCCCGTTGGCCCGTTTGCATGCAATAACACCAGTAACTTGTATTTATATAGCCTGTGTAGAAAGTTGTGGGTTCCTAAATCACCGACAACAAGGACTTCCAACAGTGGCACAGTGGTTGGCACTGCTGCTTCATGTGCTGAGGACCTGGGTTCGGTCCCGGCCCCGGGTCACTGTCCGTGTGGAGTTTCCACATTCTCCCTGTGTCTGCATGGAACTCACCCCCACAACCCAAAGATGTGCAGGGTAGGTGAATTGGCCATGCAAAATTGTCCCTTAATTGGGGAAAAAAAGAATTGGGTACTTTCAGTTTATTTTTTTAAAAAGGACTTGCAACAAAGGTAGTTTTTTCCTGAGCTCAACAGTTGTGCTCTGCCTGAGCTGCCGGAGACAGCTTCCGCTCTCCCTCCATGTACCGTCTTTTGTAGCCACGTCATCACATTCCCACATGACCACTCAGTCTACAGTACCCTTAATGTAATAAAATGTTCCAATGTGTTTTGCAGGAGTTATTATCTCAATCTGGTGGGATTTGAACGCACCTTCATTGATTAGTGGCCTGGTTCTCCACATTAATAAACTAGGGACGGCACAGTGACACAGTGGTTAGCACTGCTGCCTCACAGCTCCAGGGACCTGGGTTCAATGCTGTCCTTGGGGTAACTGTCTGTTTGGTGTTTGCATGTTTTCCCCATGTCAGCGTGGGTTTCCTATGCGTGCTCCGGTTTCATCCCACCGCCCAAAGATGTGCAGGTTAGGTGGATTGGCCCATTAGTGTCAAAAGATTAGTTGGGGTCATGAGGATAGAGAGGGGGAGTGGGCCTGAATAGGGTGCTCTTTCAGAGGGTAGGTGCAGACTTGATTGGCCGAATGATCTCCTTCTGAACTGCAAGGATTCTTTGAATCTATGAAGCTAAGAAGCAAATTTGCAAAATGCACCATGTAACAGCAACAACTCACAATTATATAGCACCTTTAACCTATATTGCATCAAACAAAGTTTGACATCGAGTCATATGAGGCGGTATTCGGTGGCAACAGACTTGGTCAAAGGGGTAGGTTTGAGGAGCTCATTAAAGGAGAAGAGCGAGAGATAGATTGAGAATTCCAGAGTTTAGGGCCTAGGGAATTGAACATACAGGTGCCAACAATAGCGTGAATAAAATCCATGATGTGCAAGAGGCCAGAATTGGAGGATTGCAGTGATCATGGAGGCTTGCAGGAATGGGGGCAGCGGCCAGATTGGGGAGGGGGGGTGGGGGAGGGGGATAAGGCCAGGTTAGGAGTTGAAAACAATGATGAGAAGTTTTAAACTGAGGAGTTGGCGACAGGGAACCAATGTAGGTTTGCAATCACAGGGCTAGTCGGTGAACGGGTGGTGTGAGTTCAAAAATGTTGTTTCGGATGAACTCAAATTTATGGAAGGGAAAAGATTAGAGTGGGATTGCATTGTGTTACTCCCTTGGTTTGGTTCACGGTAGTGTTGGCAAAAGCCAGGGTAAAAGTTATCAACTCACTTTTGAGCTGCTCTGAAGCACATAGAAACTAAAGATGGAGAAACGCTCTCAAATTAAGTGGATCTTGAAAGAAAATCCATGATATAACGGGATTAGGAAAGGAAGCATTGAGCCAAAATCATTTCTGTTTTGAACTGACAGATATATAATTAAATCAATCTGCTTTTCAAGGCCTTAATTGTTAACCTAGTGCTTTGAGGCTCTCTCAGCTTCCAGTGTTACCGTATTTTTTAACCGTTTAGTATTTCAACATTGAGTTTCATATCAGTAAACTAACTCTTCAGTGCACCGAATGCTGAAATGAAATGTTCCCACTTACCCTGCAGTCTGGGGCTTTAGCCACTGTAACACATGCAAACCAGGGTCACCTGCCTAATGCTGAACAACCTACAGGTGCCACTGTAAATGGTCTCTGACCAAAAGGAAAAGTCGGTTGCCTGGTAACAAAGCAGGGGCTCATATTCCAGCTGCATTTGCACTGCAATGCGTTTGAGCTGCTGCCAGCTCCAAAGTATTGTGTGTCGGGTTGGCTTTCACACTTGTGAATTCAGACTCTGCTAGAGGTCAGTCGCTACAATGAAAGGCTCGTGCTGAACATCCATTAATTTTAGATTGTGGCACTAAATTGGCCTGGAGAATCACGTGAATCACAAGAGGAACACTTTTATATAGTTATTCTTACACTGGGAAATGTTACACATAATTCATGTAAATTGTTAGATTCAATTGTACTTTTAACAAGCATCGTTGTACAATGAACATAAACCAGCTTTGCACAGATCAATATTTCTAATTGTGGCCAATCCCATATTTCCAAATACAGTTGAGACCAATATTTTGAAGAGTTTTGTGAATGACTTGCATTGCTGAATTCTTAAGCGTTTTATATGGTAAGATTTCCCAACTTCCCCAAGAACATTTGGATGAAATTTGTTGAGTGTTTTGGGGTGAGGATTCATCCACATTGCACTTGTCAAAACATGGAAACGGTAACTATCCTGACAAAACCCAGTCCAACCCATTTAGACAATACAGGCCTCGGCATCATCCTGCAATGTCCACCCTTGAGCAAAGAAGGCGAAAGCTGGGAGTTAGGCTCTGTGGTAGTGGTGATTTAAAAGGCACCTTGATTGCATTTTTCCACAGTAAGGTATCTGAAAGTGTTTGGGGATGTTTTACCATGCATTTTGATGCCTTTGCTGGAGAATGTTGCTGCGTCCTCACAGGGCCAGCTGAGAATCTCATGACCTAACCACACAAAGGCTGCAACAAGTATGGGGGCTTCTGTGACAGTGTTTCTGGATCCTCTGCACCACAGGGCTGAAGAGAAGGCAAGACCTGTGTTGTTCCCTTTGCCAACGTGAAGCTACATTCATCGATATTGGCAGGAAGCTGTCTTGCAGGCCAGCCAAAGCACCCAGCATTCCCTCATACATGTCCATCAACTCTCCTGCATGCGGCCCCAACAGTGTCCTCATCTGAGAGACCTCTGCAACAGAACACATCAACCACAGTGCCCCACGGTAAGCTGGCAAATTGCTCATTCATTCCTTCTGGCCTAGCTGCAGCCCACGTGACTCCACACATGCAGGTCATGACTCTATACTAATCTCCAAGTTATGTGCACTGCTCGTATCTGAGTTGGTGACAGTGACTGTCAAATTAATTACCTCTTTGTTAGTGCTGTTTCTGTTCTTCTTCGTCTTGGGGTAGGAGTGGGCCAGTTCTTGGATGTCAAAAGCAAAAAAAAATCAAAAGGGGTACATTGGTGTAAGGGAAGGCGGTTGGGGTAGAAACAAGAAGTTCACAGTCACACTGTGAGCTGTGGCTCATATGCCCATAATCAGGGAATTGAATCTTGCACCCTAGATGTTGAATACAATACTTGTTCTTTTAATACTAAAATGATAGCTCTTGAAATGGCAACAGGTCAGTTAATATAAATGTCATGTACCAGAAAGGGGCTGAATCTCACTTCAGTAAATTCATGTTTCAGTGTCCGACTTGCCCCACTTTTCCATCTCCAACCCAGCCTCATCCATAGCATGTCAGTGTTGTTCAAGATCCTGCAGTCTGGTGGGTATGGGTGTGATTAAGGGTCATCTGTTTCTTTGGATAGTACCAGGTCTGGAGCAAATAAGAGTGTGGGTGTTCCATGATAGTGAGAATGAGGTCTTCCCATCATGGATACAGACTTGCTGGTCCAGCCTCAAAGGTGGCAACGCTTTAACTCTGCATCTGGTATTAGACCATTGGCATTGTTTTTCCCAGAGGTTCAACTCCTTCACTCTCACCGTGTTATGGTCAGCGGGGGTGACACGAGGTTTGAATACAATAAGGGAACATACGTTTTAATTTGACTGGCCATAAGGAGTTCAGCTGACGAGAGGGGAGGTCTAATATTGCAGAAGAGCTGCATGCCGATCTAAATTCTTGGTGTCATGTGAGAGTACCTATAAAAAATGGGTGTTTATAAATGGGTGTGTATATAAATATCTGTAGTGAGAGTACCTTTAAGAAATGGGTGTTTATAAATGGGTGTATATATAAATATCTGTAGTGAGAGTACCTTTAAGAAATGGGTGTTTACTACTGCAGTGATGTCAGAGAGTGGGTGGAGCTGGGCTGTCTGTCAGCTCTTTACTTTTGTTTTTGAGCAGGCTGCAGGGTGTGTTTTAGTTTCGTTTTCAGTGTTGGAGCTGAAGCCAGACAGAGCAGGTGTACTGTTGATCTCTCTGCCATGAAAAGACTATCTCTTGATCATTTGGTGAATTCAAAATTCTAAATGTTCTCAATCGTGAATGTAAACCTAATGTGCTTCTGGTAAAAGGTGTTTTAAGTCTTATGGATGTTAAAAGGAAATCTTAAAGGATTACTTAGTGTTGAATTCTTTGGGGGTTGTATTTGAATTAATGGTTGCTAAGATGTTCACTGTATGTTTTAAAAAGGTTACCTTGAGTTCACAGAATAAACATTGTTTTGCTTTTAAAAAATACTTTTCCATTTCTGCTGTACCACACCTGTAGAGTGGGCCGTGTGCTCCCCATACCACAATATAGTAAAAGTTGTTGGTCAGGCGAACTCCATGATATACTTTGGGGTTCTCTAAACCCTGGCCCATAACATTGGACATCAGGGGCGTTATTCTCCGACCCCCCAGCGGGTCGGAGAATGGCCGTTGGCCGCCATGAATCCCGCCCCCACCGGTTGCCGAAGTCTCCAGTACCGGATATTCGGCGGGGGTGGGAATCGGGCCACGCTGGTTGGTGGGCCCCCCCGCTGGATTCTCCGGCCCGAATAGGCCGAAGTCCCGCCGATAAATTGCCCGTCCCGCCGGCGTGGATTAAACCACCTTTTGAACGGCGGGACAAGGCGGCGTGGGCGGGCTCCGGGGTCCTGGGGGGGGCGCGGGGCGATCTGGTCCCGGGGGGTGCCCCCACGGTGGCCTGGCCCGCGATCGGGGCCCACCGATCCGCGGGCGGGCCTGTGCCGTGGGGGCATTCTTTCCCTTCCGCCTCCGCCGCGGTCTCCACCACGGCAGAGGTGGAAGAGACTCCCTCCACTGCGCATGCGTGGGAAACTGTCAGCGGCCGCTGTCATTTCCACGCCAGCTGGCGGGGCAACAAAGGCCGTTTCCGCCAGCTGGCGGGGCGGAAATTCCTCCAGCGTCGGCCTAGCCCCTCAATATTGGGGCTCAGCCCCCAAAGATGCAGAGCATTCCGCACCTTTGGGGCGGCGCAATGCCCGTCTGATTGGCACCGTTTTGGGCGCCAGTTGGCGGACATCGCGCCGTTTTGGGAGAATTTCACTCCAGATGCTTACTGGTCAGGAATGCTTGCTTTTCCCCATTTACTATGGGAGATCCCGTTATCAACAGCAATCTGCCGAAAAGGTCATTTGCAGATTGGGATCCAATATTTTAAATAATTTCATCCGAGCGCCCATATGTATAAAAGACGGTCTGTATCATCCTGATGACAGACTCCAATGTGGTTGTATGAACGATTGAGAATAATAATCGGTAACCATGAGCTATGTTTTGCTGTGCAAGGCAAAAAGGACAAGTCCTAGCTTCTGCCAACTGTGATGAGGAAAACCAGAAGGTACAAGAGATTCCCTTGGTGACAAGATGTAAATGTGGCAGGAATGGCAGGATAGGATAAAATCCTGGACTACTTGTGTGATGCCTGGTGACCAGACTGATTTTAGGCTCTCAATGCAATTAGCAATGTAATGGTGACCTCCAGGGAGACTGTGAAGAATATCTTCTTGCTAGGAGTGTGGAATTGTCAAAATGATAGTCATAAACTAGAGGATCATTCAGAAAGGTCAAATGGGCTCATTCCAATAGTATGTGCAGAGGTTTAATGTGGACCACACTTGGAGTAAGAGCTCCTGGACTTTAACCCAAATCGCAACGTCTTTTTGGGAGCGTTGAACATCCTAAAGCATTATGGCAGATACAAACAGGAAGCACAACAGTCAAGGAAAACGTTTCCACTTTTGACACTAATGTAGAATCATGGGCAGCAGCTTGGTCGATGAGAGAGCTTCTGCTGTGGTTTGTGACTTCTCAGGAATAAAAACAGTAATATATTAGCATCACATCAACCAGAGGTGAAATCTTCAAATGCGATGGGCATCTTAACAATCTTCATGGATGAGGCAGGCCATTTGACAGGGGATACAAGAGCAATGAAGATGTTCTCAGGATGGTGAAGGCACTGAACATCATTGAGAAAAGGCATGATGAGAACTTGCTGAAAGAGTTGATTGAGGGTAGAGGGATGTAGGTCAAGAGGAAATTAGGGAATAAATGATGGTAATCCACTTGAAGTTGAAAAATGGAGGTACCTATGCACGACTCAAGACCACGAGGCACAGAAAATTGCACAGAGGAGCTGCCTTTAGGCAGATCAATATTACTACTAAACTCTGGTGAAATGTGCAAAGCTGAACCAATACTTAATTGAAGGCTGAGCGGAGAAATTATATATGTAACAATGCATATTCAGTTCAGTCCATGGTAAAAAATTAAATTGAGTTTCACAATTATTGTAGTCATAAAAGGCTGTATCACACTGCATGAGAAATACAGTACAACTGGTGCTGGAATGCCTCCCACAGCCTCAAACTTGACAGCTTATTAAGTAATTATGGGTAATAAAGTGAACATTCCCAAGAGGTCACCTTAGGTAAAAGATAAAAGGGATGCAAAATAAAAAAAGGAAAGAAAATTTAGTGCTCTGAGTCCATTAGCCAATAAGCACTGATTACCAGTCTCGGCCACATCCATTGACGAAAAAAAACAAATTAACTTTCCTGAACACTGATTTTACTTCAGCAGCTGTAAAAACAATTTATACTGCCTCACTCCACAGTTCTCCTCTGACTAATTGTGAGGCAACACAGGAGAGCAGTAATTTCTGTTAATTCATTTTGAACTTTTCCACTGTCTAACAACAGATTCATGAGTGAGCATTAATGCTGTTTCTATCGTAACTTTGTTGGATCCATTGGCTAATGACAGGGACATGAGAGAGCATTAAGGCTGTTTACAGCACATCTCACAATCCTTTCCTGACTAATTACAGGAGCACAAAAGAACAGCAATGCTGTTGAAAAACAGATTCTGTTTTATTTACAACAGTGCATTAACACTGTTTTACAACACAACACGTCAAGTTCTTCCATTGAAAGAAAGACTTGCATTTATATAGAGCCTTTTGTGACTACAGCATGTACCAAAGCACCTTATGGTCAATTAAATGTTTTTCAAGTGCCATCACTGCTGTATTTTCAGAACGAAACAGCAAGCAATTTTCACATAGCAATGTCTGACAACCAGCAACACAATTATGGCCGCATATTTGTGTCAGTGATTTTGGTTGAGGGATTATTGTTGGCTGGGACATGGAGGAAAATTCTTCGAATTGTCCATTGGATATTGTTGGCCCACCGAGGAGGGCAGAAGAAACCAGGGTTTCATTTCTCACCTGAGAGTGGCATACTCCCTCAGTACCCAGGGTGTTGACGGGCTGTGACAATGTGAACGCATGTTGTATCCTGGAGCTATGGATGAAAATGGTAGATGTTCTTGCTTTCCATCTATTCGCTGACCAGGAATCTCTCCTGCTCCAACTGCCTGCCATCAGCAGGTGTTGGAAAGATTTCCACTTTGATATTCAACCTGTTGGTCGTATTATGAACACACCTCCTTTGGTCATCAAGTCCTGGGATGGGAGACAAACCCGGAGCTCCTGGCTCTAAAGTTGAACATAAGACACTGAACCACACAGCCCCCAAACGTGATGGGAATGCAGGAGGGCAATCTATGTTTATAACAGATCTTCCACATTGTTCCATTAATTTATGAGGGGAACACAGAAGAAAAACACTAATGTCGAGAAATCAATCCTGCACTCTTTATTTGACCAGTTTATTGAAGCAGAAAATTTGTATAAATTCCTGCATGCAGAATTGCAAGTGAAACCTCTGGTTCAAGTCATACTGTTTTCAGCCAAAGATCATGGGCAGGATTCTCCATTCTGGTGCGGCGCGACCCTGGGATTCTCCGTCTCGCCTGCCGGCCAATGAGGGGCTGGATTCTCCGCCCCACCGTGACACTTTTCTGCCCTGACCCGCCAGCGGGATTCTCCGTTAGGCCGACCGGTCAATGGGGTTTCCCATTGTGGGGCAGCCCAAAGCCGTCGGGAACCCCCCGCTGCGCTGGCAAAATGGAGAATCCCGCCGGCGGAGGTTTCACATTGTGGGCAGCCCCACGCCGTTTGGAAAGCCCCGGGCTGCTGGCACAATGGAGAATCCCGACAGCGGAAATCCAGCCCCATGAATTTTGCACTCCCATTCGCAGTGGCCATCATGATGGGCAGGGACAGATAATGCTGCGAGAAGGCCAAACATCAGTTTTACCTTGTCGTAAAACCAGGTTGCAATTGAGCTCTCCAGCCGTTAATGGCAGGCTGCGTTTCCCACCACAGAATGTCGGGAACATCATTTCAATATTTTTGCATCTGATTATAAGGAATCATCCCCCTCATGCTGGATCATCCAGGCATGTTGGCGCACAATTAGAACAATGTGTTTCACAACAGCACATAAGCCATGTGTACCTGATGACCTGAGCTTGGCTCATGACTCTGTGATGCGTTCGCCGACCATGCATGGTGCAAAGCTCACAGGAATCAGCATCAGGCTTCACAGGAAGCACTTCAGGGAGTTGTCACAGGCACGTCTCCACCTATCAGATCAGCGGTAAGACAGGGATGGGGTTGTACTGGTGCTGGGAGCCAACTAACCTCAGGCAGGAGGAGGGATACTGGACTAGGGCTCCATGGAGGGGAATAGGAGTGTGGGCGGTTTCACTTAGAAACATGACTGTGGGGGGAGGGTTAGTGTTCTCCAAGCCAGGATTGAGAGAATGATACAGATTGACATAAGCGACTAGGGGCCAGAATGGAAGATGCACTGAGTGAAGAAGTGCTTCAGTTTATGTTGTTGAGTCCTGGGAGTCTCAGCCATGGCTGGTATGGGTGCAGCATCACGCACTTTGGTCTGTGCGGTTTCTGGAATCATAATGGGTCACAAATGGCACACTCAATTAGCAGAGCATTTGCAACTTTCAGATGGTGAAAAGGTATTGTGGAGGTGTGTGTGCATGTGTGTGATGGTGTGTGTACATGTTTAACTGTATATGTGGTTACAAGATGGCATAGGCACATTCACTTCAAAATGTTCAAGAGCGAAAAAACAGATATGCACTTCACACATGATGGGATCGTGGAATACAGAGAGAGGATGAAGAGATCTGTGATGGAGGGAAAACTGAACATTAAGTTTCTCCGGGACAATGGGAGGGGTATGATATTCACACAGGGAGTGTCCAGGCAGGTCCCACAGTGAGAGTTCTGCACCACCCTCCTGCAACCCTATGTGATGGCGCAGTACAAAATTAAAGTGAGGAGATGCTCTACCGTTGAGGGCTCTGCAGGCAGATTGGAGGGCATATGCATGCATGGGGAGGAGGGGGGGCATTTAAAATTGAACTTAATTATGCATTTACAAGTGAGGAGAGAGGCACAGCTAAGACATGTTTGGGGCCTTCCAATGACAATGCAGGGAATCAGGAAAGTGAAGCAATGATGCTCATTCATGGAAGAAATATCTCGCATGGTGGCAGTAATCGATCTCCTTGCTTAAACCCATTGTCGCAGCATGGAAATCCCCAGAATCACAACGGACTCCAGAGCAATTGTGTCACTGAAAAAGCTTCAAAAGTCTGTTAAAATTTTAGACCAGCACTGTTCACAGAAGAGAAGCCTCAGGTCCCTCTCAAATAATCTCATTTTGTCACTGAACATTTATCCTCATGTTTAGTCCAAAGAGTATAGTATGAGAATTCAGTGAATGAAGATCCCAGCACCTGGGCTGAAAGCAGCACATCCAAAGAAATGTCACAGCACTCAGTCATGCTGAGTGATTTGGGGGGGAGGAGGGGAACGGGGGAGAAACAGGGGACTTTTATACACACGCCCTGCACTGGCCATCATTTCAGGGGCCAGTATTTTCTGATTCAGGAACAAAACCCTTCAACCCACATTCACTAACGAGTCATTGCCAGAATGAGGACCTCTGGAGACTAATGCTGAATCTTATCGGTTACTCACTAATACTGTAAAGGCAAGACTGTCAGGAACATGGTACCTGGGATTATCCCTGCCTTCACTATTGCTTGCAGGCAAGAGAGAAGAAGGAGAAGATTGCAACAGCGATGGTTGGCTTACCAACTGGAGGAGTAAAGCTCTCAAGACCAAAGGGCGAGCAAACCAAAGCCTCCTTGGACACAGAGGATGAGCTCAAAGGGGCATCATGCACTGGCGACTCTCCAGACCCAATGCGTACAGAACTCACATATCCTATGATGAGCGAGAACTGCATGTCCAGGGATCTGCTGACTCACATTTGACACATCTCCAGGTATTGGTGGCGCGACAACTGGAATGGTATCCATTGCTGGTGGCTGTGAAAACAATGGCCATGTTGAATTTCAACATCAGTGGCTCTTTCTGGAGCTCCACTGGGGACATCCATGGTAATCTCAAGCGTGCATGCACAACTGCATTCATGAAGTCATAGATGGCCTTTTTGCCAAGTCCCACAATTATGTAAACATCAGCAGAGATGAACGAAGCCAAGATGCCAGAGGACAGGACTTTGTTGAGATTTCCAGATCCCTGCAGGTGCAGGGTGCCATTATTGCACTCATGTGACTATATAAACCCCCTACAAAAAGACATTGCAGTACATAAACTGGAAAGGCTACCACTTGCTCAACAAGCAGCTGGTCTGAGACCATAACATATTTATCATGTAGGTTTGCACCAGAAAGGACAGGACAAAGCACTCGCAGTATGGTTGTCTGAGGGATGAGCCGGTGCATGATTCTCACTTGTGTGGTCCCCCACCTTACCATTCAGGGAGGCACAGTCTGTGTCCCCTCCATCCATCTCTGGGGATCTGTTTTCGAACTGAGAAAGGACCTTGATTTCTGGAACACCACCTCCAGTCTGGAACCTCGCCCTCAGATTGTGCGCATGCTTGTCCTGAATAAAGACAGGTTGTAAGCAAGGAGCATGCCAGGGCAGATGACAAGGATGCCTGGCATTTGTGGGTGGTGAATGGGGCCATGGATAGGATAAGTTGCAAGCTCGAGAGGAGACAAGGCTTGGTGGAGATGTGAAGGTGTGTGTGAGAGAATGAATGCTGATGTCCCTTGAGCTGGCAGTGAGTAAAATCAATGTAAATGTGTGATATGTTTGTGAACGTGTGAGTTGAGCGTGATGAGATGATTGACTTACCCTGGCAGCATGGATTAGATCATTCGTCCTCTTACTGCACTGGGTGGATTAGCCATGCTAAATTGCCCCTAAGCGTCCGACGATGCACAGATTATATGGGATTACAGGTTGACAGGGATAGGGTTGGGGAGTGGGCCGAGGTAAGGTGGTCTTTCAGAGGGTCGGTGCAGTCGTGATGGGCCGAATGGTCTCCTTCTGCACAATAGGAATTCTATTTTATTGTACATTGCTAATTAAAATTAAAAACAAAAGGTTCCGATGAGCAACCAAAGAGGAAGTGCAGACAACAAGCATGGAGAAATGAGCAGAGGACCTGCCCTCAGGCAGATCACTAATATATAGCAATAATTATATGATACCCTGACATTAACGTGAATAGAAATGAGATAAAGTACTGATTATACCGAATGAAGTAAAATAATTTTTACCACTCAATAATTTCCGTGTTGTATTTTACTGTTTGAGAATTCAGTTCAGAAGAACTGATGTCGGATAATCTTACCAAGCAGCACGCTGAAGTTGACCAATGGTTGGCTGAAGTTCTTGTCAGAATTGATGGCAGTGAATAACAAAGTTGTTGAAAGTGAAAAGCAATCTGCATTAATTCTGCTCTGGAAACCAGCAGAGTGAAGGATGTGTGCTGAGAAAGCAATTAAAAAATTCAAAAGCTCCTTTTAAAATGCCAGCATAAATTATTTGAATTACAGCCTCCCCTTTCTTCTCTGCAGGCCTTCTGTCATATGGAGATCAATGGAGGTGGATGGACAATCTTCCAACATCGTGAAGATGGAAATGTAGACTTTCACCGCAACTGGAAGGAATACAAACTGGTAAGAAACATTTCACTGATTAAAGATAAACTTTCCTAATTTGGAAGTAAAATCTGATCGGCATATTTGGCCCAAATCTTCCATTCAGGGTCGCAAACCCTATTTCCGACTCTGATCAGAGAAAATAATACCGATTTGCCTTCCTCCAATTTTTCTGGACAATCTTCCGTTGGAGAATCCAGCAGAATTCAGTCAGTGCAGGGAACATTAGAAGAAGCAGCAAAGAGAATCCGCATGGAAAACACAGCCTTTTTACAGCACGAGCTGCTGTATTCTGGTAAGTAAGAGTTTAAATGTCCCAGAGCTTCTTTGAAAATCTATGGAGAGAAGGTACATGTACCAATGGGCAACATAACTATGCAAGGGGGCAGATGGGTAATGGAAATTGACAAGTAAGTAGTAATGTAAGTGGGAAAGGATCTAGGATGGGTTGGGGGCAAGATGGGTGAGGTAAGTGGGCATGGAGATAAGTTGGCAGCTGGTTGGGGTGGTAGATGGGTAGGGTGATGAATTCAGGGGTGTCAAGAGCCAAGGGAAGTTGGTCAGGTAGACATGGAGGTAGTCATGTGGTCGAGACAAAACAGGTCAGGTTGGGTGGGGAGTTGGGGCATTTGAGGGAAGTTGCATGTTGGAGGAGATTTGGATTACGTCGGGGGCGGGGGGGGGGAGTTGATGAATTTATTAGGGAGTTGGGGAATCAGTGTGAGTGATTAGGTTCAGTTGTATTGTTATCCAGCAGTTACACTCGGATTTTTCTGTCTAAAATCTCCTGGGTAACAATTCAGATATGTAACTTGGAACTCTCCATGATCTGGAGAATTGCCCATCCGAAACTCAAACCTGAGTCAGACATTGTGACTTCCAAGGGGTCTTGTAGCACATCTTTGGGGGTAAGTCTGGTTTCCAACTATCCAGAGACCAGAAGATCTGGACCAAAATGTTATTCTCTACCTATTTGCATCACAAAGTAATCTGCACTTCTGTGAAGCAACAAAACACTCTTTTTGACAGACCCTAAGGCCAAAGTTGAAAGCAAAAGGACAGAAGAGTATGTATAATCAGGAGGTGTGAGTAGGTGACAGCAAGTTTTGGTTATATCATTTGAGTGCTTATCCGGGGACGTGAAAATGAATGGGTGAGAACTTTGACAGTTTGACATGTTGAAAAAAGATGACTAAATGTTCATTCAATGCTACAGTAATAACAGACTTCCAGAGAAAAGGTGAGCATATTAGGAGGTGCAAATAGGCTTGAAGCTGAGGTTGAACATAAGATGGGAAATATTCTGAATGTTAACATCCTCAAAATATTCAGAAGAAACACGTGAACAATGTGCCACTCATTCCTTTCCACAAAGAATACAGCCAGCAATAAAGTCAGGACTTTTATGTCAAAATTGTGGCACTCCATCCCTAACAGCACTGTAGGTGTACCTACACCACATGGACTGCAGTGGTTCAAGAAGGCAATGCATCGCCACCTTCTCAAGGGCAATTAGGGATAAGCAATAAATGCTGACACCCACATCCAGTA
Organism: Scyliorhinus torazame; assembly: GCF_047496885.1. NCBI lineage: Eukaryota > Metazoa > Chordata > Chondrichthyes > Carcharhiniformes > Scyliorhinidae > Scyliorhinus > Scyliorhinus torazame. The sequence goes on along the minus strand of NC_092707.1, from coordinate 189,108,752 downwards.
AATTAATTTTTTTTAAACTTCAACAAAGTTCAACAAAGGCAAGCTGAAAGGTTTTTAAACAAATAAATGGTGGTGGCACCAGATGTGCAGTAAATAAGGGGAGGCAGTAGCGTAGTAGTATTGTCGCTGGACTATAGACCCAGAGTCATTCCCCAGGGCCCCAGATTCGAAACCCGCCATGGCAAATGGTGAAATCTGAAGCTAACAATCAAAATGTGGATCCTTCATCAGAACTGTAAAATTTACAAATGGACAACTTTTAGAAAGGAGGTTGATAAACTGAAGGGAGTTTTTATATGTGCGGTGAAAAATTCTATTCACGTTTAAATACTGTTTTAAAAAAAATACTTTTATTGAACATTTTTGATGAACGCAGAGCATTAAAATAAAACAAATCACTCCATCAAACAGAACAGCAATCCCCCCCACAGCTGACAGTGACAAGCTTTTTAAAAAACTGAATGAAGGCCACCATCGTTTATAAAACCTCTCAATTGCACCCCTTAATGTGTACTTAATTTTCTCAAGATGCAAAATCCCCATAAGATCCCCCAGACAATCCGAGGAATTGGGTGGAGAGGCTGCCCTCCACCCCAAAAACTCCCGCCTGAGAGCAACCAGCGAGGCCAAGGCTAAGACATCCACTCCCATACCCATCTACAGCTCCGGCAAGTCTGACACCCCAAATATGGCCACCAGGGACTCCACCCCAGAATAGTTCCCTTCTCCGATGAGGTAGTCGAAAAATGCTCACTCTTCTCAAGATTTAACTTCTACCCAGTGAACAGGCCAAACCGCTTCAGCAGCGCCATTATGTTCCCCATTGAAGGGACCAGGTCCAAAATGTACAGCAACAAGTCATCAGTCTAAAGGGGCACCCTATGCTCCATCCACCCCTCACTATCCCCTGCTACTCACCTGAATTCCTCAATGCAATGGCCAAAGCCTCTATCGCCAATGCAAATAAGAGAGGGGATATAGAGAACCCCTGCCTCGTTCCCCTATGCAACAGGAAATACTTCAAGCTTATACTATTTGTGCAAACACAAGCCCAAGGTTCCTTGTATAATAGTCTCATCCATGACACAAACCTGGGCCCCATCCCAAACTGCTCCAACGCGGCAAACAAATGGTTCCACTCTACCCTGTTGAAGGCCATTTCTGCATCCAACACCTCGACAATCTCCTGCAGCCTGCCCTCTGGCGGGGACAAAATCACTTTTAACAGACGCCTCGCATTATAGGACAACCGCCTGCCCTTCACAAACCCTATATGATCCTCACCAACAATGCTCAGAAGACACTCCTCCAACCTAAACGACAGCACCTTTGCTTGGATCTTAACGTCCACATTCAATAAAGAGATTGGCTGATACGACCCACAGTCCACTGGGTTCTTATCCTTCTCCAGAAGGAGTGAGATGGATGCCTGCACCATTGTCTCCAGGAGTGACCCCCGAGCTATTGAGCCCTCAAGCGCCTCCACTAACAGCAGTATCAGCCGGTCGACAAACCCTTCATAAAATTGCACCGGAAACCCATCTGGCCCTGGCTTCCTCTGCCCCCAGTGGCTCTTCTAACCCTTACCGATCTTCCTCATCCAATGTAGGACACTCCAACCCCTCCAAAGCCTCCCCCCTGTCCGACTCATCCTCTGGCAGTTCCGGCCTTTACAACCTCTCATAAAATGCCTTAAACACCCCATTCATCTTCTCAGGTGCGGTCACTAGCCCACCTTTCATATCCGCACCTGAACAATAAGGGGAGAAGGCTAGTCACTTGTTGGCTGCCTGCCACCTCAATTTGGCAGCCAACAAGTGACTAGTCTTCTCCACTTATTCATACACCGCCCCCCTCCCCCGCCACCGCCCCCCCCCCCCCAGCCCTCTGCAGCTGGCGCATTGCCTTATTCGTAGTCACTAGATTAAACTGCGTTAGCAGTTTCTTCCTACTAGTCAATAGTTCAGGGGTGGGGTTTTCCGCATATTCAACATTCACCTTCAGAATTACACCTTACATGCAATTATCTCTCCTCGCACCACCGCCTTCAACGCCTCTCAGGCACGGCGTGGAGACCTTCCCATTTTTGTTGATTAGTTTTGTTGAACTCATCAATTGCCCTCGCCACCCTCGCACAAAACGCCAGATCTACTAAGAGCCCTACATTTAAACATCAGGCCAGGCATTGGGCCGGTCCCCTCTCCATCACCATATCATCATAAAATCATAGAATCATAGAATTTACAGTGCAGAAGGAGGCCATTCAGCCCATCGAGTCTGCACCGGCCCTTGGAAAGAACACCCTACTGAAACCCCACACCTCCACCCTATTTACCAGGGTGACATTGAAACAAACCTGTTGGACTTTAACCTGGTGTTGTAAGACTTCTTACTGTGCTCACACCAGTCCAACGCCGGCATCTCCACATCATGACTATTTACCACGTGCAGGGCATGATCTCAAATAACAATTGCAGAATATTCCGCTCCCCAAACCCCAGGCAACAGAGACCTCCCCATAATAAAGTAATCAATGTGCGAATAGACTAAAGTTTGTTCTTTGCACCATCTAGATTGTGGGGTAAGGGCCATCTTGGGTGGGTGTTGCTGGTCGGTGCAGGCTGGGGGAATGGGAGCATCCCCCGGGTCTGTGATGCTCAGCTCCAACGTGACATCTTGGTATATCCGAATACCGCTGGTCTTCCCACCTTTCCTGACGGTTTTGCTTCACCCATCGCAGCACCTTCTCCTTCATCTGGTTGCTGTGAAAGCAGGCTATCACAGCTCTAGCTGGCTCAGTAGCTATTGGCTTTGGCCAGAGTGATCGATGTGTCCTATCCAGCTTTAAGGGGGGGGCTTCAACCCCATCCCACAGCAGCTTCCCAAACATTGTCATAAAATAGAATTTACAGTGCAGAAGGAGGCCATTCAGCCCAGCGAGCCTGCACTGGCCCTTGGAAAGAGCACCCCACATAAACCCCACACCTCCACCCTATCCCCATAACCCAATAACCCCACCTAACCTTTTTGGACACTAAGGGCAATTTAGAATATCCAACCCACCTAACCTGCACATCTTTGGACTGTGGGAGGAAACCGGGGAACCCGGAGGAAACCCACACACACACGGGGAGAACATGCAAACTCCATACAGACAGTGACACAAGCCGGGAATTGAACCTGGGACCCTGGAGCTGTGAAGCAACTGTGCTAACCACTACGCTACCATGCTGTCAAAAAGTATTCCGCTGCCTCGGGCCCTCCATACCCTCAGGCAGCCCCAAGAACCTGTTTTCCAGATCCTCAACCTCTGCTCTCAGGCCCTTATTACTGTCCTCCAACTTCAACAGCTCAGCCTCCAGAAAAGTGAGCTGGTTACTGTGCCTCAACAGCACTGCCTCCACCTCCTTCAACACCTCACCATGCTCCCACACCATCTCCAACGTCTTTCCAACCGCCTCCTTTATTGGGGCCGAGTCCTCAATCGACTGCTTAAGATAGTCCAGCATTTCCCTCCCATGCTGCTCAAAATGTTTGCTGAACTGCATTTCAAATTCAGCCATCATCACTGTTGTGTTATGTACTCTGGGATAACACAGGCTGCAACTGGATGCAGCTTTAACCAAAAGATACTCCAGACCTTGAAGTTAGTTCAATCTGATATATTGAACCAGTAGCACAATTAGCACAGTTCTCAATGAGTTCGACTCTCTGCTAACCTAAGTGTGGTTACTCTGTCTGACTGAACCAGACTAGCTCTTAGCCATGTGCTGGAGGTGTGATAATGTAAATACACCCTGACTCACTCTGTAGATGTTCATCAGTGGAAAGAGGCGGAGTGTGAGTGCCTCGTGCCTTTTATAGTGAGATACCACCCCTGAGTGTCCTGCCTGCTCATTGGTCATGTCCTGTTCTCTGTGTTTATTAGCTACCTGTCTGTATATCATTTATCTGGATGTCTGCATGTCATGGCAATCACCTAAACCAGCTCATCCATCGTTACTGCAGCAGCCCCACCCGGAGAGCTCACCTCTGCCATCTTTCCTCCCACAACACTCCTCACTGAACTCGATCCTGCCGGCGGACTAGCACTCGTACCATTCTTCAAAGTATTTCTTCTTTGGTTCTTAGACATCCCCTGGTAACCGACTTTGATTTGGGAAAGTTTCCCATGTGAATTCTCCCCCAAATCCGGGTGAAAAACACCAAAAGCCGAAGACTCTGGTGGGAGCTTCCCAATGTGCGACCTCCTCCTACATGTCGTCACCGGAAGTCTCCCCCATTTTTAAATACTGTTAATCAAACTTTCTTCCTGTTCTGATGAATGGTCCACACACAAAGTATTAATCTCTCTGCTCTTCTTCAAAACTTCTGGTTGACATGCCAGTGTTTTGAGCTTCTCCAGATATTATGGTACCATGGCCAGTAATTATCCCTCACTGAATCAAAGAAAACCTGGTTTTCTTTGGCCACTTATCTCATTTTTATTTTGGCGTGTGGATGGACAGGGGGAGAAATGGGGTGCTGCTGTGAGAATATTGGTGGCTGTGTCAAGGAAACAGCAGTGACTGCACTTCAAAAGTACCTGATTAGCTGTGAGACACCCTGGGTACATGAGAAAAAAACACCAGGAGCCATCGGAGGACAATCGCACCCAGTCTGAGGGAAAGTGGGGGAGTTAGTTATGTTAGGTCACTTCCTGTGCAGCAGGAGGTGAATAAAGAGAGTGTGTTTTCTATTTGGTATTAATCTCTCCCTCACTCTACAGGAGTGTGTTGGGGGATTTGCGAGAGTTGATCTGAACCATCTCCAGGGAAGAAAAACTTGCGGGAGGTGCAGACTAGTTAATGACTTCCCAGCTTAGGCAGAGTCTACACGACACATTTTCTCACCAGTAAATCAACCGCAGCTGCATAATCCACATAAACATACATTCCAAACTCATGAAGTGACAGAATTATGGTTTGTAGTAGACCCCAAAGGGCTACACCTTATAGAGGAGAAGATGAAAACAATTAAGGAAGATTCGGCCCCCAAAAATGTGTCCAAATTGAAATCTGTTTTATTATTACAGAAGATTTATTTCTAACCTTTCCATAATGCTGGCACCCCTACACACACTGCTCAAGAAGCACCAGAGGTGGTATTGGAGCGTGCATCAGAAAAAAAACCTTGAACAGGTTAAACCAGTTTAACAGTCATCCAGATTCTTGGTTCATTTTGACCCCTCAAAAGTGATCATTCTTCCCCGCGATGCGTCCCCTTACAGAATCGGAGTAGTTTCAGCACATAAAATGGAAGGTGGTGCAGAAAAGCCAATGGCCTATGCCTTGATGACTCTGATGAATGATGAACAAATTTATTCTCAAATCAAAAAAGAGGGCTAGTTGTAACATTTGGAGTGAAATTACATCAACATTGTTGTAACCCAGGGCAGCACAGTGGCGCAGTGGTTAGCACTGCCACCTCACGGCGCCGAGGTCCCAGGTTCGATCCCGGCTCTGGGTCACTGTCCATGTGGAGTTTGCACATTCTCCTTGTGTTTGCATGGGTTTCGCCCCCACAAACTAAAGATGTGCAAGCTATGTGGATTGACCACGCTAAATTGCCCCTTAATTGGAAAAAATAAATTTATTAAAATATATATATATATATTGTTGAAACCTGCAAGGGTCTTACGGGGTAGGGATCTGTGTGAATTCTTCATGGGCCTGACAAAAGTATGTTTATGGTATTTCCCCTGTTAGAGTTTGTACCGCGCTCTGTCTCTTGGCGTCAGGCCGCAGCATCATCCTGCATTCTCAAATCGGGATGTCATATGTGCTGGGCTGAAGATCCTCAAATCCAAAAAACACATCTGCGTCTGTGTCGGATTCTTCACTGTAGAACACATCTCGTTGTGGTTCGGATTTGGTACTGGGGTCGCCATCGCCAATGATGAAATCATCATCTGAGTCGTAGTCTTCTAGGACAATATCATCACGTTTTGTGTCGGAGCTGACATTGGGTTCGCAATGTCCAAAGAAGAATTCAAGGTTTGAGTCATAGTCTTCAAGGACTGTATCATCTCTTTGGGTGGTGCTAACTGCTTGTTGCAGGGTTCTGCGGAGGTTGCTTTCAGCTACTGGTCGAATTTTGGGCATTGTGCTGTTGTTCCAGGTGAAAGAATCTTGTTTTGAGGCTTTAACATTTTTTTTTCTTGTTTTGGGACATTTCCTCTTTAAGTGGGTGTAGTCCGGGGCCTCTGAAGTCACGAAGCGTGTGACGTAGTGCGGAGGAAGCATTTGCGCATGTGCAGATCGCTGTTCCTTTGCCTTGCGCATTTCTCTCAACTGCGCATGTGCAGTACATTTTCCAAGATGGCCACCGATCAAAATTGTCGTTCGTTGCTCCAGGGCCTCGGCCTCGTGGTGAGTATTGGCGCCTCTCTTACCGTTTTCTGTTGGTTTATTTGTGTTTTCCTCGCAGTATTGTTCGAATTTGTCCAGGACTGCCTGGAAGTCGCTCCTGTTTTGCCCTTTGGAGAACTTGAATGTTTTGAAGATTTCTTCAGCTCTGGCACCTGCGATGGTGAGCAGAAGCTCTGTCTTTTCAGCATTAGCCACATCTTGTAGGTCGGCTGCTACCAGGAAGATCTCAAACCTTTGCCTGAATGTCCGCCAGTTTGCACTGAGATTGTCGTGGCACCTGAGCCGCTGTGGAACCGGAACCTCGATCATCTTGCCTGGGTGTTGTTGCTAGTTGTCACTGTTTGCTGAGTTGTAACTATATAGATTGAAACAGTTACTCCCTGGTACCATGTTTTGTTATGCTCTTGACATAGCATAAGCTGCTTCCTTGATGTGCACTCTGACAAAGGAAGGTTCAGACTTGGAGACAGCTTTAACACATTTATTACTGTTAACGATTCTCCTACTTGGATTCGACTCTCCTGTTAATCCTGCTATAGCTACTCAGACTGACAAACCAGTCTGCTACAATCCACGTGGTGGGTGTGATGTTCAATCAACCCTGTGTCTGTACTCACTGAGTGTCTCCACTGGAAAGAGACTGAGCATATGTGATGTGTCCTTTTATATGGGTTGGTGTTAGGCCCTCCTGTGGTAGTGTCACCTCTATGTGTATCGTGAATGCCCATTGGTCGTGTCCTATCTTACTAACAGACAGTTGAATGTCTGTGTGTCATGTCTATGGTGCTCCCTCTAGTGTCTAGCTAGTTTACGTGTATTTACATTAGCCCCTTGTGTATTTACAGTGATGCATATCACCACAGGTGGAGGTGTGGGTTTAAGCTTAAGTGGGTGCTCTTTCCAAGAGCTGGTGCAGACTCGATGGGCCGAATGGCCTCCGTAGCACTGTGAATTCTATGATGATATTTGGTGGTTGCTAGTCTTTTAAGATACTACAGGAAGGTGGTGGCACAGTGGTATTGTTGCTGGACTTGTAATCCAGGGTAAAGCTCTAGTGATCCATGTTTAAATCCCACCATGGGAAATGGAGGAATCTAAACTCAGTAAAACATCTGGAATTAAAAGTCTCATGATGACACCATTGTTGATTGCTGTATAAACCCAACTGGTTCACTACTATTCTCTGACTCTCAAATGCATTCTGAAATGGCCTAGCAAACCACCCAGATATATTCAGCCACTGCAAAGGACACAGAAAGGACTGATTCCGGACGGACCACCTGGCATCGACTGAGACACGGGAAACTACAAAGGAAAACTCAGCCTCTTCAATTCTGAAAAGTCTAGCTTACAAACATCTGGGGGTCATGAATTGGGAGATCTGTCTTACAGACTAGTCAAGCAACAGCCTGACATAGTCGTACTCATGGAATCATGATAATGTCCCAGATACCACCATCGCCATTCCCACCAGTCCACAAAAAGTGGTGGCACAGTCGTATACATCCAGGAGGGAGTTGCCCTGTGACCCATCAGCATAGACTTAGACTTAAGACCACTTGAAGTCTTGTGGCACCACGTCAAACGTGGGCAAGGAAACCTTCTGCTGATTACTTCATCCCGTCCACCACCATCTGATGAATCAGTACTCCTGCATGTTGAACATCACTTGGAGGAGACACCGCGGGTGGCAGTGGTGCAGAATGAGTGGGGGATTCAATGTCCATCACCAAGAGTAGCTTGGTAGTACCACCACAGACCGAACTGGCCGTGTCCTAAAGGACATAACTCTTGGACTGGGACTATGTCAGGTGAGGAGGGAAAAACGTACTTGACCTCATCCTCACCAACCTGCCTGCCGCAGATGCATCTGTCCATGAGAGTACTGGTGGGAGTGACCATCGCACAATCGCACAAAGGGGTAAATTTTCCACTCCTGCCTGCTGCGGGAATCGTCGCGGGCAGGACGAAAACTTTGACCGACCATTTAAAGGACCATTGACCTCGGGCGGGAATTTCCGATCTCAGGGTTGACGCAAATGGAAAACCCTGCCCAAAGTCTCATCTTCACATTGAGGATACCCTCCATCGTGTTGTGTGGCACTACCATTGTGTTAAACAGGATAGATTCAGAATAGATCTAACAATTCAAGACTGGGCATTCAGGAGGCTCTGTGGCCCATCAGTAACAGCAGAATTGTACTTAGCCACAATCTGCAACCTCATGGCCCGGCATACCCCCACTTCCACCATGACCACCAAGTCAGGGATCAACACTGTTTCAAAAAGAGTACAGGACAGCACGCCAGGAACAGTGCTAACCATATCTATAAATAACGTGTCAACCTAGTGACGCTACAACATAGGATCTACTTGAGTGGCAATCCGCAAAAGTAGCAAGCAATAGACAGAGCTAAGCGATTCCACAACCAACGGATCCGATGTATGCTCTGCAGTCCTGTCGCATCCAGCTGTGAATGGTGATGGACAGTTAAACAACTCAGTGGGGTAAGAAAGCTCCACAACTATCCCAATTCTCAATTATGGAATAGCCCAGCAAATCTGTGCAAAAGATAAGGCGTTTGCAACAATTTTCAGCCAGAAGTGCAAGTGAATGATCTCTGCTTCCTCCAGAGATCCTCAGCATCACAGATGCCAGTCTTCAGCCAATTTGATTCCCGCCACGGGATTTCAAGAAATGGCTGAAGGTAAGGATCCTGGAAAGGCCATGGACCCTGACAATATTCCAACATAGTACTAAAGACTTGTGCTCCAGAACTTGCCGCACCTCTAGCCAAGCTGTTCCAGAACAGCTACAACACTGGCATCTACCCCGCATGTGGAAAATTGTCCAGGCGTGTCATGTACACAAGAAACAGGACAAATTCAACCCAATTACCGCCCCAACAGCCTACTGTCCATCATCAGCAAAATAATGGAATGGGTCATCAACAATGCTATCAAGCGGCACTTACTCAGCAATAACCTGCTCACAGACACTCAGTGTGGCTTTCGTTCAGTTCCTGATCTCATTATAGCCTTGGTTCAAACATGGATAAAAGAGCTGAATGCCAGAGGTGAGGTAAGAGTGACTGCCCTTGACATCAAGGCAACATTTGACCGAGTATGACATCAAGGAGCCCTAGCTAAACTGAGTCAATGGGAATCGGGTGGAAATCCTCCGCTGGTTGGAGTCATCTCAGCTCGAGGACATCACTGCAGGAGTTCCTCAGGGTATTGCCCTTGGCCCAAACATCTTTAGCTGCTTCATCAATGAACTTTCTCCCATCATAAGGTCAGATGTGGGATGTTAGATGATGACTGTACAATAATCTGTACCACTCACGACTCTTCAGATACTGAAGCAGGCCATGTCCAAATGCCTGGACAATCTCCAGGCTTGAACTGACAAATGGCAAGTAACGTTCGCGCCACATACGTGCATGGCAATGACCATCTCCACCAAGAAAGGATCATCCTTGACATTCAATGGGCTTACCATCACTGAATTCTCCCCGATCAAAATCTTGGGAAATCAGCTCGCCAGCAGGAAATCACTCTAAGTGCGGAGATAAACTCGCCGAGGCCTTAATAAATCGAAAGGTCCCATTGAATAGCAGAGTGTTCCTCAGCGCTGCAGCTGCTGATAAACACCCCGCTAAACGCGCCCTACAGCAGACTAAATTCGAAGTGTGCTGAATTGCACTCATTGGCCAGAATTCTCCGACCCGCTGCACCGGTCGGGGGCCATTGAAAGCAGCCCCCCCCCGGCAATTCTCCGGGCCTCGACAAGCCGAGTGCCCGCCGAGTTCAGCCGGGTCCCGCCGGCGAGGGTTACTCAGATTCCGCACGGCGGGACCTGGAAGGTGCGTCTGCAGGGGCCATCCTGGAGGGGGGGGGGGATGCGACCCCGGGGGGGGAGGGCACGGTGGCCTGGTCCGCGGTCGGGGCATACCGATCGGCAGGCAGGCTGGTTCTGTGGGGGCCTATGTTCCTCCGCACCGGGCCCCTGTAGGGCTCCGCCATATAGCCCAGGGGCCGGCGCGGAGACGGGAACCCACGCGCATGCGCGGAATCACGCAAGCTGTTCCGCACATGCGCGAGGTCATGCCGGCCGTTCCTCGCCGGCTGGAGCTGCAGGGACCACTCCGGCGCCGACCTAGCCCCCTAGGAAAGGGAGCATTTCTGGTTATTGGGGACCGTTGACGCCGGAGTGATTGATGCCGCTTTTCACGCCGGCGTCAGAACTTGGCCGCGAGAATCCCTGCCCTTATCTTTTTAATTTTAATTATACTTGGAGATTTAACAAAATATATTGAAAGAGAAAACATGAAACTTTCAAAATGTTTCTTTCTGCCTCTTATGTCTCCCTTTCAATCTCATGTTTAATATCCTCTCTTTATCACTTTCTCTACATGGGGCACGATTCAACTGGACAAAAACAGAGTCCCATTTCGGGCACATTTAGCGGGTTGTTTCTCAGCGCCTGCAGTGCCAAGAATGACCCCACTATTCAAAGGCACTTTGCCGGATTTTTTTGGCCTCAGCAGGGAACGCCCCATCAAGGCTGCACTTAGATCATTTCCGACACTGACGAGTTCAGCCCGCAAGTGTAGGAAAAGTACTCCTCAGCGATCCCATCGCTGCCTCTGGACCCGCCCCACTGCACCCTACTTACCTTAAATGGGGTTCTCGAGCCCCCCCCTCTCCAATAATCCATCTCTTAAGGTCAAGGCACCATGGTCCTGACTCCTGCCATGGGCAATTTAGCACCTGGGCACCTAGGCACTGCCAAAATCATTCTGGAAATGCCACCCAGGCACCCTGGCTGTGCCAAGGTGGCACAGTCAGGGTGTCCAGGCGGCAGTGCCAGGGTGCCTGGGTGGCATCGGGTGTGCCAGGGTACCACCCTGCGCAGAGCTGGACCACCCGGGCGTCTCTAATGGCCAGGGTGACTCTCTCCCCCCACCACGCCCCCCCCAACTCCAGGTGCCCTTATGGTTGGTCCATGCTTGTAAAACCAGTGCTGAACGGCGTCCTGGCGAGGTCTCCCTCGCGCCGCCATTAGTTCCCGTGCACCGTGAAAATCCGGCGCACACATATTTACAACAAAGAGAGGAAATTCTGTTTTAATATTATGCTTTTAAAAATAGCTTAGTGTTCAATGAAGGCTGTCATCCTTCACCAACTTTCTAAACATAAGATAGGAAACCGGCAGTCTCAGAGAAAGGCGGTTTGCTTTGGCTCAGAAATCAATGAAGATGAAGATATTTTGCCGCCAGCAAACCTGGCAGATTTCATGCTTGAAAGCATAATTTTTAGTTTCTTTCATGTGTCAAAATAAGACAGCTGTGTCAGGTAACAAACAACTGCGAGCCATTATCCCTCTATCTATGGTGATAAAACAACCCAGGGACTACCTTCTGTATTTTTAAAGTTTTCTATTTACCTTGCTTCAATGATTGAAGGAAGGATAAAAGCTCCAGAAGACAAAGTGTACCAACATAAATTCTGTGGGGGTGATATTGGGCTATGCTCGTATCACCTTAGCAGCCAATTTTTCACTGTGTCTGACTTGCTTTCCACTGTCACTCACAGAACATTTGTTCAAACTGAGGCTCATTGTTGCTCTTACTTGGTTTGAAATCTTGGCAATATTTTCCAAGTCAATGGAAAATAAAAGAAAACTGGTGCAGTGCATGATGATTTTGTACTGCTGAAGGAGACTACTTTCCTGTCGCACCTCGCCCCCCATCGCCCCACATCTTCCCCCTCCACCCACCACCCGCAATGTTTGAAAAGGTTTGCACCATTTAAAAACATGATCCAGTTTGTTTATCGTGGAACTTTTCTTGATCAGAATAATATCTGCAGAAGGAGGCCATTCGGCCCATCAAGTCTGCAATGACCCTTTGCAAGAGCACCCTACCCAGATCCACTGGGGCAACATCCTGAAACCCCCTCCCAAACAGCACGGTGGGTGTACCTCCACCTCGAGGACTGCAACGGTTCAAGAAGGCAGCTCACCACCACCTTATGATGGGCCATAAATGCTGGCCTAATCAGCGACGGCCACATCACGTAAATTAATTTTAAAAAATTACCTGGGCTAATAGGATTGTGTACTCGGCTGCAGGGACCTCCTGAAGAGGAGGAGAGGCCCAGGAGGGAGGAGAAGTCAGATGTCTGTAGGCACCAAACTAAAATCATCCCTATGGACCAAGAAGCACAACCAGAAGGGGTGGAGGGCCAACACGAATTGTAAGGCAGAAAGATCTGGAAAAGGCATCATTACCCAGTGAACACAGTGTACGGACAGCGATCAGGCTCCCAAAACAAGTCAGAGCTTCAGTGTCAAGAAAGGCTCCGCCTCCCCAGGGACACTGTTACCTCTGTATGCAAGATGCAAAATTGCCTCCAACTGTGTTGGTGGCCACACTATGCCAGTGGCTCTGAAGTTGACAGTGTCCCTGAAATTTTATACCTCTGGTTCTATCCAGGGGCCAGTTCCATGTGGTGTCTTCCAATCCACTTCCAACTGATGCATCAATTTGGTCACAGATGCTCTTTTCTGAAGAGCTGCACCTTCATTCACTTCAGGACCAATGAGGCCAGACAGACAGAGTGAGCCAGAGGCAGGATTCCCCCAATTTCAGGGAGCCATTGACTGCATGCATGTGCCCATGAAGGCACCAGTTGGGGAGCCAGATGCCTTTGTCAATCGAAGGAGTTTGCACTCACTCAACATCCAGATTGCTTGTTACCAGAATAATCAGGTGTGCCAGGTATCGCAGGAAGCTGCCATGAAGCCTTCATCCTGCATTACTCCCAGATCCCAAGGATGTTCATTGCTCTGGCATGCTTAGATGATTGGCTCCTGGAGGGGGCAAGGGTTTTCCGCTGAAAAGGTGGCTAATGACATTGCTGAGACACTCAATGACTGCAACCGAGGAGAGCTGCAACCTCAATCGTGCCTCCACAAGGGCTACAATTGAGAGGACCAAAGGCCAATTCAAGATGAGGTTTTGCTGCCTTGAACGCTCAGGGCATTCACTGCAATAACCTCAACTTTGTGGTGTTGGGTGCTCTGGTGCACAGATGAGCCAACACAGTTGTATGTGGTACAACTCTATTTTATTATAACTCTTATAATACAGTTCGTTCTGGATACTCTGCACGTGCTGTCTCCCTGAGTGTGTTTGGTAACAGATGTGTCCTGGTTCTCCTCTGCAGCTAATACTGACCACCGGGGGTCGTGTCTGTGCTTTTATGTCTTTCTGTCATTGGTTGTGGTGTTGTGTGTTCTGATTTGTCTGTTGGTGTGTCTATCATGATGTGTGTGTTTGAATATCATGACATCCCCCCTTTTTACAAAGATATGTGCCTACGTGGTTATAAATATAATTGTGTCGTGAGTGCATCTAAGAGTGTGTGTGTGTGTTGTGTACAGCGTGTGTATATGACGTAACTATTTACATGGGGCGATGTCGGGTGCGTCACACTAACAAGGTTGTACCATAACAAAACTTGGATGCGAGAGAAAAAAAACTTGAACATTGGTCTGGTCAGACGATATCTGGAACAATAAACAAAAACAGGTTATAATACAGAAGTGTTTGACTTTTTGAACGTATGAACAGCGTTATAAGTCCAGTCTAATGGGTGACCGCCTCAAGAATGGGCTGGTCCTCAAGCCGGTTCAGCTGTGGAGATTTGGGGTCACACTGGTTCACCTTGGACTGTTGGAGGTGATGCTGTTGCCGAAGTCTCTACTTTACCATTTGTTGTACTTCGTGCAGTGCTTGGTTTTTTCATGCGTGCAAATATAACATTCAACATCTTTGTTAGTGGTGCCTTGGCTGTGGTTTGGTTCTGGTGGCGATGGAAGGGGCATGATCCGTGGCATCTCCACGAAGTCATCCTTGGGAACCAGTGGAGGATCCGGCGTGTGCGTACGGTTCAGTTGCGAGCGTGGAAGGCGGCACAAAGCCCGCTGATTGCGCCTACGCACCAATCCATCCGCCCTGCATGCCAGGAACAAGGTGGAGTCTGTTTTCTTTTTATGTTTGTGGTGGACGGCATCTTGTAGCCGATGGGTCGTTGCCATCGAAGTAGCACCATCACTAATATCATGCAAGGCGATGACTGTGCCAGATGTGGAAGTTGGCCGAGACCGTGTACGCTGGTGCCGGCCACCTGCTGTGCCGGAAGGGCGACTCCGCAGAGAAACGTCGAAGCATGTCGCCTTGGAGAGAGAATTGTTGCTCGCATCAACGTCTGGCGATGGCGCGAATTGGTGTGTCCATCTTGGACCGCCGGTGCTGGTTGCCACTGCCGACCCAGTGGGACTGCCACGCGATCCATTCCCTGTCGCCGTGGCATCCGCCGTCACCCTGAGCGTGCCATCACCGAGGCCGCGACACCGCCCGTCCGGAGCAAGGTCTGGCGTGCGCAAATCAGAGTCGGCGCTTGGCTGCTCCCCATCTGGAGTCCGGTCTGCCTTCCGTCGATGCCCCCCGTCCGGAGTCCCAACAGGTTCACTGGAGGCAGCCGAGATTCCCTGAAGCTGCACTTCTGGAGTCGGAACATGCAGGAATGCACCAACCAGTGGAGAGGGTCGAGCCATCGAGGGTGGAAGCGGTGCGCCGCCACCGCAGTCGTCAGTGGTCCCACCGTGATCGTCGAGTGCCTCGGTACGCACTAGGCGAGGTCTGTCACCTTGCACCTTTTGCATGGGAAGTGGGATGCTGTCGTCACTCGTCTCACATCCCGTGGATAGATCCTCATTAGCAGCTTGCTGTTCACTAGGGTTGGGTAAATTGTCAGAGTTTTCATCTGGTGGTGCACACCATGTCAGTGGACTGTCATTGTCTTGCCGTTGTCCTTCATTTGGGCTTTTCTTCTTTGGAATTTTAAATCTTCCCCCAGACATTGCAGAACCTTGTTTATTACCCCCAAATTCTCCCATATGTATGGTCTCGAATATAGGATCCAATGTTTCTATCGACATTGTACTATTTTCCAAAGAACATTCCGTTTCACTTTTCTTCTCAGGTGCCTCATATGTAACTTTGTCTAATGTACATGCCTTCATGGTCTCTGGGTCTGATTTTGCTGGGACTGGCATGGTCACAGTCTCTCTTTTACTGTTCTCAATTGCCCACATTATACTCCCCATACATAACTGCTTAATCACTGGGGTTAGTGTGGTACAATGGATAATCGGGTCGACCTTATCTGCATCTTCACCATTAGTGGAAAGCACACTTGGTTCACTTGAAACTGCTGTGGGTTTTAAATTCGTTATCTGGCTACTCGATGTCGGTGTCCTCAGGATTCTTGCTCCAATGTTCTGCTCAATAATCAGTGGAGTGTGTATAGGTTCAATGCAATTAATGTTCCCCTCAAGGTTTGAAGAGTCATTACTGACTAACTGCTGGTCTCCGAAGTTGGGATTTTGCGGCGTTGTGTTGAAGGGAGACATTTGTCCCTGCTGTAGATATGATTCAGGTTGTGTTATTTCCATTACCTGAGGATCAATGTCTTGTCCATTTTTTCGATCCGTACTAAAACACTGGCAATTCTCAGTCTGCTCCTTGCAAGTTAAACATTCAATTAATTTCGTTAGCAAATCCTCAGCATCCTTCTGTGGCCGTGCAGCATTATTAATCTCCGTTCGGCTATAATGATCCTGAAGGTCAGCGCATAAACCTTTTTTCTTCGGGCTTGGACGAGGCGATTCCTTTGGCTTGTCTTCAGTTGGGCTTGAACAGTCTTCAGCGCTGTGCCCTTCATTGTAGCATGAGAGACCGTCATGGTCATGCTGCTGTGTAGTGGAGCATAGTAGACTTGCATCGTCTGCCGCTGGTTGGTCAGGAGAGGTTGCTAGACCCTCATGGTCTTGTTCCTGCAAGGACTGCACATTGGAGTCTTGCGTTGCTTCTATCGTGGAGGCTGTCCACGAGCTCTCTGTGGAGGCTTGTGACACTGGAGTCACTTCTTGTTCGTGCAAGGACTGCGCTCTGGAGTCTTGAGTTGCTTCTATCGTGGAGGCTGTCCACGAGCTCTCTGTGGAGGCTTGTGACACTGGAGTCACTTCTTGTTCGTGCAAGGACTGCGCTCTGGAGTCTTGCGTTGCTTCTATCGTGGAGGCTGTCCACGAGCTCTCTGTGGAGGCTTGTGACACTGGAGTCACTTCTTGTTCGTGCAAGGGCTGCGCTCTGGAGTCTTGCGTTGCTTCTATCGTGGCGGCTGTCCACGAGCTCTCTGTGGAGGCTTGTGACACTGGAGTCACTTCTTGTCCGTGCAAGGACTGCGCTCTGGAGTCTTGCATTTCTGCAATTGTGGAGTCTGTCCACGAGCTTGCTGTGGAAGCTTGTGACACTGGAGTCACTTCTGGTTCATGCGAGGACTGCACTCTGGAGTCTTGCATGTCTTCTTTCATAGAGTCGAGAACGTTGAGCGGGACGTGGACCACGCTCTGTGTGGCAGCAGGGCGCTCTCCGTGTGCTTGCACCGCTCCCTGTCTGTTAATGTCAGGCTGCAGCATCATCCGGTACTGATAAGTTGGAACGTCATATCTGCTGGATTGAAGATCCTCAAATCCGAAAAATGAATCCGCATCTGCGTCGGATTCAATGTGGGGGCCGCCAATGTGCAACACGAAAGGTTCGTCCGAGTCATAGTCGTATAGGACCACGGAGCTATCATTGGGCTCGCGAGGTCCGGAAACACTGTAAAGATCGTCATCGAAGTATTCGAGGTCGGAATCATCGGCTTGTGCGTAGGTAACTGCTTGTCGGAGGGTTCTTCGGAGGTCAAATTCATCTCCTGGGTCAATTTGCGGCACTGTGCTGTCATTCCAGGTGAGGGAAGGTTGTTTTACAGCTTTAACAGATTTTTGTTTTTTTGATTTGGGACGTTTCCCTTTTAAATTGGATTTGGGACGTTTCCCCTTTAAATTGGTGCAGTCTGGGGCCTCTGACATCCTGACGCTCGGTATGTAGCACGTAGGAAGCGACTGCGCATGCTCAAATCGCTGTTCCTTTACCGATGGCCGTTTTCTTGACTGCGCATGCGCAGCATCTCGCGCATGCGCAAACGAAACTTCCGGTTCTGCGCACTGCTCGCGCAACTGTGCTAGCGTGATACCTTTAGCAAGATGGCCGCCGACCTCGACCCAGCCCTCTCTCAGGCCCGGGATTTCGGCCTCTGGGAATTCGGGCTCCGGGATCCCAGCCACGAGGTGAGTACTGCAGCTTTTCTTACCTTTATTTGCCGATTGGATTGTGTTTTCTTCACAGTACTTGGAGAATTTGTCCAGGACTGCCTGGTAATCGTACCTTTGCTGCCTCCTGAAGAACCTGAACCTTGTGAATATTTCTCTTGCCCTTGCACCGGCGATGGTGAGGAGAAATTCAATTTTTTCGCTATCATCCAGGTCTTGGAGTTCAGCTGCCACCAGGAACAATTCGAACATTTGCCGGAATCGCCGCCAGTTTTCGCGGAGATCGCCGTAGCACTGGAGCGGCTGCGGAACCGGGAGCTCTATCATTTTGCCTGGGCACTGCTGGTTGTCTCTGTACACTGAGGTATGCCGGCAGGTATCGATCCACTCCTGTACCATGTGGTGTTGGGTGCTCTGGTGCACAGATGAGCCAACACAGTTGTATGTGGTACAACTCTATTTTATTATAACTCTTATAATACAGTTCGTTCTGGATACTCTGCACGTGCTGTCTCCCTGAGTGTGTTTGGTAACAGATGTGTCCTGGTTCTCCTCTGCAGCTAATACTGACCACCGGGGGTCGTGTCTGTGCTTTTATGTCTTTCTGTCATTGGTTGTGGTGTTGTGTGTTCTGATTTGTCTGTTGGTGTGTCTATCATGATGTGTGTGTTTGAATATCATGACAAACTTGACTCCATTATTGTTGTTATCTGCAGCTCACTGTACAATCTTGCACTATCATAGGAGGGGGGACACATCAGAGGATGAAGTCAGCAATGCTAGTGCAAACACCACAGAGGATGATGCAAGTGCTGAGTCTGAACAGGGCAGCCAAAAGAGGCCCAAGGTGATGAGAAAGAACCCAATGTGAGGATGCTCATGGGAAGCAGGGAGGCTGGGGAGCCCTTAATACAGAGGATTTTCAGTTAGGAACCCAAAACAAGGAGTCAAGGTCATGGTAAGAAAAATGCCATCTAACAGATTGGTCCTGATGAGGCCCTCCTGTCACCCTTAACTCAATGAAAATGAAAATCGCTTATTGTCACAAGTAGGCTTCAAATAAATGTACTGTGAAAAGCCCCTAGTCGCCACATTCCGCTGCCTGTTCGGGGAGGCCTCAACTCAAGGCCTGAACTCAGAAATAAACTTTGCAATTCTTAATATTTGTGACACATGACTCTCAGGCCGCTGCCCTAACGATTGCATGAAGCACACTATGGGTATTGCACATTATCCAACATTTTGATAATTGAAGCAAAGATACATGTTTACCATGCCATATGTGCCAAGGAGAGACTAATCAACTGTGAGACCCCTTCTGTGAACTTTGTGATTTAATTTTCCCTTTATGAGTGCGATGTCTTGGCGCTCCCCTCTTCCTGGCAACTGGATTGGAGTCAGGCTGCTGATTCAGGGGGACCCTGATGACTGTCATAATATACACCAGTATATCATGGTGCAGACACACACCATGTGGACATGGTGGACACACAGCAAGACCAATCAACACACACAACACCGCAGCCAATCACCAGTTAGAGCACACTCACTATAAAGACAGAGCGCATCAGTTCCCGCTCATTCGGGATGCAACCTCTCAGAAGGACAGAGCTTACAGCTTACAACACAGATCCTCACCATGTGCTGAGTGCATAGACTGGTTAGGACAGGCATAGGTCTTTAGTTTAATCTAACATTGTGTTAACCCACAGTGAAAGTATGTTCAACAGTTTCTAGCTTAATAAAATAGTGTTGTACTATTTTAAGTGCTGGTAGCCTGTATGTGTTCCACGGACCCAGAGCACCCAAGACATTATGGTACCAGTAGTTGAGGGATGTTAGAACTTCTTAGACCTAGCTGCAAGTGACCTGCCTTCCACCAGCATACAGCCATCCTGCAGAATGGACAGCGTCCGCCCGCCGCCGCCGCTCCGCATCACCGATAACCTAGGGGCCAACTGGAAGACATTCAAACAATGCTTCCAGCTCCACCTTGAAGCCACAGACCTTGAAGCTGCCTCAGACACCAGGAAGATCGCTCTCTTCCTATCCACGGCCAGGGACCATGCCATCCACATTTTCAATTCTCTCACCTTTGCTGATGGTGAAGATAAATCAAAATCCAAGACGGTCCTCCTTAAGTTTGACAGTCGCTGCGACATCGAGGTGAATGAAAGTTTCGAGTGCTATGTCTTCCAACAGCGTTTGCAGGGTAAGGATGAACCTTTCCAGTCCTTTCTCACCCACCTCCGCATCCTTGCGCAGTCCTGTAATTACGGGTCCACCTCCGACTCCATGATATGCGACCAGATCGTTTTTGGTGTTCAGTCAGACCCTCTACGCCAGCAGCTCCTCAAGGTAAAGCAGCTCACCCTCGCGACCGCCATCGAGACCTGCGTGTTACACAAACACGCCACTAGTCGGTATTCCTACATCCAGGCGGCTGAAACGGCGCGGCAAGGTCCCCACGAGGCAGAACGGGTCCAAGCAATCGAGTAACTCCAGGGCCTCAGCCTGGATGAGGGCGGCCATTTTGCGCTCTTTTCGCGGACTCCCGCGCTTGTGTGCACCGAACGAGGGGACGGAGACGTCGACGAACGTACTACGCAGTCGTGCACCACATACGGCCGCGCCACCCATGCGCAGTGGCGCAGCGAGCGTACTGATACTACAACGTGTGGCAACTGTGGCTCCACCCATTTAAAGTGGCAATGTCCTGCCAAATCCCGACGATGCCTGCAATGTGGCAAACTTGGCCACTATGCTGCTTTATGCAGATCAGCTCAGCCTGTCAACTCTCGTCGCTCCAGCCAGCCTCGCAGGAATGTCCGGGCCATTCAACCCACGGTCACTGAGCCCGATTCGGACCTGCTACCCGATATTGCCACTGGGACCCAAAGGCGCCTTTTCAAGTCGGTATCATTACAAAAAACAGGGTGTCCCCGAAGCAAAGAATCCAGCCGCTATCGGTATACAGCATCGATCCAGTCGATGAGTGGTGTGCCACCTTTACGGTCAACTGGTCCCAAATACGATTCTGCCTGGACACTGGTGCCTCCGCCTATCTCATTGCTCGGTCTGACCTCCAAAGCCTTTGTGTCAATCCAGCCATCCTGCCATCATCCTGCCAGCTATTAGATTATAATGGCAATGCCATTGCTGCCAGCGGCTCATGCCAACTTGAAGTAACGCACAGGTCAAGCAAAGCCATCCTTCCCCTTGAAATTGTGGGCTCCTTGAAAGCCTCCCTGCTTGGCGCGCAGGCATGCAAGCTGTTGAACCTAGTTCAGAGAGTTCACTCTCTCTCTCCTGCAGACGCGTCTGCCTTTCAGGACGCCAACTTCAGGGTGCAGCTCGACGCCATTATCAACCAGTAGCACGACGTCTTCGAGGGCATGGGCACGCTCCCGTACATCTACAGGATTTTATTAAAACCGAATACCACGCCTGTGGTGCACGCACCTCACAGGGTCCCAGCACCCCTTAAGGACCGCCTCAAGCAGCAGCTGCAGGACCTCCAGGACCAAGGAGTGATTTCCAAAGTCACGGAACCGACAGACTGGGTCAGTTCCATGGTATGTGTAAAAAAAGCCTTCCGGCGAATTGAGACTTTGCATTGATCCCAAGGATTTCAATCGCGATATTATGAGAGAGCACTATCCAATTCCCAAGTGCGAAGAGCTCACATGTGAGATGGCTCACGCCAAGCTCTTTACCAAACTCGACGCCTCAAAAGGATTCTGGCAAATCCAGCTCAATAAATCCAGCAGGAAACTCTGCATGTTTAACACCCCCTTTGGAAGATATTGCTACAACAGGAAACCGTTTGGGATCATCTCTGCATCAGATGTGTTCCATAGGATTGTGGAACAAATGATGGAAGGCATTGAAGGTGTTCGCGTCTATGTCGATGACATAATCATTTGGTCCACCACCTCACAGGAGCATGTTAGTCGCCTCCAGCACGTATTCAGACATATACATGAGCATGGCCTCCGCCTCAACAGGGCCAAATGCTCTTTTGGTCAGACAGAAATTAAGTTCCTCGGGGACCACATCTCCCAATTGGGTGTGCAGTCGGATGCGGACAAGGTAGCTGCCATCACAGCTATGAAAACACCAGAGGACAAGAAGGCGGTCCTCCGATTTCTGGGCATGGTCAATTTTTTAGGGAAATTCATCGCTCACCTCGCCTCTCATACCACGGCTCTCAGGAACCTGGTCAGGAAGACGACAGACTTCCAATGGCTCCCTGCCCACGAGCGCGAATGGAGGGACTCAAGGCAAAACTGACCACGGCCCCAGTCTTAGCCTTCTTTGATCCAGCAAAGGAGACCAAAATTTCGACCGATGCCAGTCAATCCAGCATTGGGGCAGTGCTCCTTCAACGTGATGAGGCCTCATCATGGGCCCCCGTTGCATATGCGTCACGTGCGATGACCCCCACGGAGCAGCGCTACACGCATATAGAAAAGGAGTGCCTAGGCCTTCTGACCGGTGTTGTTAAGTTTCACGATTCTGTCTACGGACTTCCTCAATTCACCGTCGAGACCGACCATCGCCCGCTGGTCAATATAATACAGAAAGACTTGAACGACATGACGCCTCGCCTCCAGCATATTCTTCTCAAGCTCCGGCGATACGACTTCCAGCTGGTATACACCCCAGGCAAGGACCACAGCAATGCTGACGCTCTCTCCAGGTCAGTCAACACTCCATGTGACCCGGCGGGATTTGACTGCCAGCTTGACGCCCATGTGGCATTCGCGGCCTCCAATCTACCTGCCTTGGATGAACGCCTCGTCCACATTTGCCACGAGACGGCGGCTGACTCCTTGCTACAGCATGTCATGCGCTACCTAATGGACGGGTGGCTCAAGGGCCAATGCCCTCAATTCTATAATGTCAGAGATGAGCTGGTGGTAGAAGACGGGGTTCTTCTAAAACTGGACCGCATTGTCATCCTGCATAGCATGCACCAGCTTGTCCTGGAACAACTACATGAGGGCCACCGACAGGCCCGAGAGGCAGTGTACTGGCCCAGCATTAATGAGGACATAGCCAACACAGTGCTCAACTGCCCCACTTGTCAGCGCTTCCAGCCGGCCTAACCATGTGAGACCCTGCAGCCCCATGAGTTGGTCACATCACCATGGACCAAGGTGGGCATCGACATGTTCCATGCGCTGGGGAAAGACTATGTCCTGATCGTGGACTACTTTTCGAATTACCCGGAGGTGATACGGTTGCACGACCTCACCTCGTCTGCAGTCATTCGTGCATTTAAAGAAACCTTTGCTCGACATGGCATCCCACTCATGGTTATGTCGGACAATGGCCCCTGCTTCGCCAGCCAAGAAAGGTCAAACATTGCCAGGCGGTACAATTTTGCCCACTTGACGTCCAGTCCCCTGTACCCCCAATCTAACGGCAAAGCGGAGAAGGGAGTACATATTGTCAAACGGCTCCTATGCAAGGCTGCAGATGCTGGGTCTGATTTCTACCTTGCCTTTCTGGCCAATCGCCCCGCCCCACTGTCCACTGGCCTGTCGCCAGCCTAATTATTCATGAATCGCACCCTGAGGACAACGGTGCCGTCCACCCATGTCCCAGACCTCGACCACGTTCCGGTCCTTCGCCGGATGCAGCTGTCCCGTGCACAGCACAAGGCGGCTCATGATTCCCGTGCAGCTGATCTCCCTGCTCTGGCTCCAGATGACAACGTCCACGTCCATCTTCTGGATGGTGGCTGGTCTGCAACTGCTGTTGTCCTTCGGCAGGTGACCTCCCGCTCGCTCCTGGTTTGTCTACCGGATGGCTCTATTCTGCGCCGCAATCGACGCGCCCTTCGTCTCGTTCCACGCTCGCCACGTGATCCTCCAGTGTCGCCTCGCCCTCCTGCTGACCCAGACACGGACTATGCAGAGCTCCCTGTCACTCTGCATCCTCCTCACTCTGACACAGTCCAGCCTGCTCCTGAACCGGTGGCTCTTGACCCACCCTGGAGGTGGTCAACCAGAATTTGTTGCCCACCTCAGAGACTAAATTTATGAACTTTTCGAATTTATGGACTCTGAATTGTTTTGTTGCTTTGTTTGATTGTTTCCCTGGTTTATACATAGTGTTGATCTCGTTACTCTTAGAACATAAGAACTAGAAGCAGGAGTAGGTCATCTGGCCCCTCGAGACTGCTCCACCATTCAATGAGATCATGGCTGATCTTTTGTGGACTCAGCTCCACTTTCCGGCCTGAACACCATAACCCTTAATCCCTTTATACTTCAAAAAACTATCTATCTTTATCTTAAAAACATTTAATGAAGGAGCCTCTACTGCTTCACTGGGCAAGGAATTCCATAGATCCACAACCCTTGGGGTGAAGAAGTTCCTCCTAAACTCAGTCCTAATTCTACTTCCCCTTATTTTGAGGCTATGCCCCCGAGTTCTGCTTTCACCCGCCAGTGGAAACAACCTGCCCGCATCTATCCTATCTATTCCCTTCATAATTTTATATGTTTCCATCAGATCCCCCCCTCATCCTTCTAAATTCCAACGAGTACAGTCCCAGTCTACTCAACCTCGCCTCGTAATCCAACCCTTTCAGCTCTGGGATTAACCTAGTGAATCTCCTCTGCACACCCTCCAGTGCCAGTACGTCCTTTCTCAAGTAAGGAGACCAAAACTAAACACAATACTCCAGGTGTGGCCTCACTAACACCTTATACAATTGCAGCATAACCTCCCTAGTCTTAAACTCCATAACTGGATAACCTCACATTTGTCAACATTGTATTCCATCTCCCAGACCCTAGCCCATTCACTTAGCCTATCCAAATCCCTCTGCAGACTTCCAGTATCCTCTGCACTTTTTGCTTTACCACTTATCTTAGTGTCGTCTGCGAACTTGGACACATTGCCCTTGGTCCCCAACTCCAAATCATCTATGTAAATTGTGAACAGTTGTGGGCCCAACACTGATCCCTGAGGGACACCACTAGCTACTGATTGCCAACCAGAGAAACACCCATTAATCCCCACTCTTTGCTTTCTATTAATTAACCAATCCTCTATCCATGCTACTACTTTCCCTTTAATGCCATGCATCTTTATCTTATGCAGCAACCTTTTGTGTGGCACTTGTGTGGCGTCTTGTTGCATACTGCTTCTCTGCACCAGGCACCTTCCCATGTAAATAGCTTAGTTCTCATGTACATAGTCCTGTAAATATGTCTTCGCACCCCACACGTAGTTAGGAACATTATCACCACACATTATTTATTGCCACAAACATACATTTTTTTTATAAAAGGGGGGACGTCATAATATACACCAGTATGTCATGGTGCAGACACACACACACTGATGGACACACAGCAAGACCAGTCAACACACACAACACCGCAGCCAATCATCAGTTAGAGCACACTCACTATAAAGACAGAGGGCATCAGTTTTCCCGCTCATTCGGGATGCAGCCTCTCAGAAGGACAGAGCTTACAGCACAGATCTTCACCATGTGCTGAGTGCATAGACTGGTGATGACAGGCATCGGTCTTTAGTTTAATCTAACATCGTGTTAACCCACAGTGAAAGTATGTTCAACAGTTTCTAGCTTAATAAAATAGTGTTGTACTATTACAAGTGATGGTAGCCTGTCTATGTTACTGCCACGGTAAACGCAGTCTCCACAGATCTAGAGTACCCAACACATCAATGACCTGTGTGACCACCCTTCCGGTCACTGGTGTCTGTGAGGGCCCTGTCTGTATGGGAGATTCCAGCATTATGGCTGGGCACCCCTCAGTCGTCGCTTTCTCCTCAGATGCCACAGTCGCTGGCAGAGGGGTGGAGGAACTGCTGCTTTTGTCAAGAGCAATCTGAGGGGAGCCCCCAGATGCATCTCCCAACGTGAGATTTGTTTGAATGTCCCTGCTCACTATGGATGGACGTTGGCACTTATGGACAGCACTATAACTAAAATGACGGGACACAACTTTCAAAGCAGCGTCCTGAGGCTCCTGAGTGCAAACTTCCAGCCTTTAGGGAGCTCCATTTAAGCCTCCCGCCCGCCACCTTACTGGTCCTTATGGGTAGTTAATCAGCCAGCATGATTGTGAACAGGAGCAGCTTGCACGTCTGCTTCCGGTGCCGCCCATTATGTTCGCCCGACAGACAGACAATTCAGGCCATTGTCTCAGAAGAAATGTATTGCAATTCAGAATCAGTAACCTGCACGTCAATAGCACCTTTAACCATCAAATATCAGCCCAAGGCACTTTGCTGAACAGGAGTCAGGGGTGGAGAGGATTGGGGAAAAGCATTTAAAGCAAGGCATGGAGAACTGAAGGCACTACAGCTAATGGAGCAGCAACAGGATTTCAGAGTGCACGAGAGGACTGGAGGGCTGGAGAAGGTGACAGAGATAAGGGGACGTGAAGCTTTACATTTTTGAGGCATTGGAGGATTCAAAACCACAGTGGACAACAAGCACATCGGTGATGGACAAGTGGAACTTAGTGACAGATGGCTCCGGGGATTTTATGATCCCAGTTGTTGTTATAACTGGATGGAAAGATCCCACAACAGAACCCTGGCGCAAAGAAATTGAAATTTTATTTTTTTTAATCAAATGTGGAGGAACAGAGTTACATGACCACTAATTAGTTTAAAAAAAAAAAAAAAAAATTATTAAACATGGAAAAAATGGATTATGATATGATACTCCTTTACTTTCCCCTTAGCTTAACACAGATGTTTAGATTAACATGGATGATGAGGTATATTTGGCCTCATTAGCACATAAAGTCCTTTTTCAAAACACACAAATTGGTTGTGGTCAAACACACTGCACTCTGGACTCAAGTTAGTGTCTGTGGAGTTCTCCCCAGAATCCTCCCAGATGATTGTCAGATGAAAGTTTTCAAATTCCACTCCCAAAACATGCTTTAGAACCTTCTCTCAATGTCATGCTTTCCATTAGTAGTTTGCATTCCCAAGTCCACTCCAAGCTTTCCAAAGAACTCTTTTTGAACAGAATTTCTGCTCCACTTCTACCAGCGAATCTACTCCAGGTTTTGCACCAACAGCTTTTAGGATTTCTGTATCTTGACTGGTCTTACACACACAAATGTCGATATCCAGCCATTGATTGCTCTACAATTATTTAAATGAACATCTCACAAACGGTAGTGAGATTTCACACACCTTGGAACTACTTCTCCCCGTGTGTGCGTCATTCCCCCGTGTGTGCGTGAGTTTCCTTGGGTGCCCCGGTTTCCTCCCACAGTCCAAAGATGTGCAGGTTAGGTGGATTGGCCATGCTAAATTGCCCTTAGTGTCCAAAATTGCCCTTAGTGTCGGGTGGGATTACTGGGTTATGGGGATAGGGTGGTGGTGTGGGCTTGGGTAGGGTGCTCTTTCCAAAGAGCTGGTGCAGACTCGATGGGCCGAATGGCCTCCTTCTGCACTGTAAATTCTATGATACTTCAGATATCTTTCTAACTTCTCACTAGCCAGCACTTTTACAGTTCTCTGACTTGAAATGAACAGTACCCCGATCTGCTCCCAGTTCCTCTTTGTTGTTTTAATTGCAGGCTCTCTAGAAACTCTTCTTCATTTCTCTAGTTTCCTTTAGTAGCTATCCTTTAGATTTCTGGCAATGGCTTTCTTCACCATTATTGTATGGCTTTTCTTCTAGCAAAGCTGAGAGAAATGTTCCCTATTTAGCTTCCTGTCATCAACTGCTGTGGTTTCCAGCTAAAACTAAAGAACATGACATGGCTGGGAGATCTAGTCGAATTCACAATGTTATCGAAAATTAAGTATGCATTCAAGTGGTCGGAAGAACGATTCTTTGTGATATAGAAGCTCTTTCATATTCAAAGAAATTTCCATTGCCAAAGGGTAAGGGGAGGGGGAGGGATTTAGGGGTAGGAGAGAGAAATAGGAGAGAGTAGAAGAGAAGTTGAGAGTATTAGGAGAAAGGTAAGCGAGTGTGGGTATTTTGGGGATGGGGTGAAAAAGGAGAAAACATTTTTTCAAACTGTAACCTTTTGCAAGTGTTTGTGAATGTTGCTGTGTGTTTGAAATAAACTATAATTTTTTAAAAGCTGAAACAAAGGAATGCTACTTTCCTGACAGGGGCCTTTATTTGCTAAGAAATTGGGGGCACAATTCTCTCAAAACATTTCAAAGTTCATTTGTGGCGTTTTTTTCATGGAGTTTCCTGCTAGCTCTGCCGGTGATTTCCCACCACTATTTAATGACACTTAGTCACTTTTTGAACCTTGGGGAGTTTCTCACCAGTTTAGCCCACTTCAGGCACGATTCTCCAGAGTTCATGTGGTGTACACTCCACAGTGCTGCTCGGAAAGGAGTTCCAAACTTTTCACAGGAACGGCAATATCGTTTCAAGTCAAGGTTGTATGTGGTTTGTAGGGAAATTTGAAAACGGTGATGATTCCATGCATCTGCTGCTCTTGACCTTCTAGATGGTGGAGGTCGCAGGTTTGGAAGCTGCTTTTGAAGGATCCTTGGTGAGTTGCTGCAGTGCATCTTGCAGATGGTACACACTGCTGCCACAGTGTATCAGTGATGGAGGGGCTGAATGTTTAAGGTGGTGGATGGTGTCAAATGAGCAAATCAAATGAGCTGCTTTGTTCTGGATGGTGTCAAGATTCATGAGTGTTGTTGGAGCTGCATTCATCCAGGCAAGTGGAGTATTCCATCACACTCATGACTTGTGCCTTGTAGATAGTGGACAGGTGTTGTAGGGTCAGGAAGTGAGTTAATCACTGCAGCATTCCAACCTCTGAGGTGATAAAGGTATGGATGAATGTTTCAATCCACAGTTGATCTGAGATACTGAAGTGTTCTAGGGTTGGAAGTAGACATTTCTAAGCTGGAGAGGATATGAATTGACAACTCAGCTTGAACCTTCCAAATAGGATGTCAAGGTTGCAAACAGTCTAGTTGAGCTTGAAACTACCAAAACGAATAGAATTGAAGGGAATTGCAGAAAATCCAGGACTGGATATCAGCAAAGCATGCTGACAACTCAGAGGCAATGGAGAGTAAAATCAGGTGAGGGGCATACTGAACTCAGCATCACAGACGAGTTGCATTAGAGGAAGGTGTTGTGGAAGACAATCCAAAGGATGCAAAAACAGCACGATGGGTGAGGAAAAATAACATTGTCCCACAGTCAGAGTCACACATTTAATTTGAGGTAATAATTAGACCTGTTTCAGTGGTCTGACATGGGCAGAAGAACCTATTAGAATGAATCATATATGGAGCCTCAGAAACGAATGGACACATATTTGGGAGAAACAACTTATTGAATGATTTTCAAAAGCAAAGTGACGTTGAAGATAGGATCGTTTGCAAGGACCGAAGAGTCATGGCTGTTTTATTTAAAATTTAGACTACCCAATTAATTTTTTCCAATTAAGGGGCATGGCCAATCCATCTTTGGGTTGTGTGAGGTGAAACTCATGCAAACACGGGGAGAATGTGCAAACTCCACACGGACAGTGACCCAGAGCCGGGTATTGAACCTGGGACCTCGGTGCCGTGAGGCAGCAACACTAACCACTGCACCAATGGGTGTTTTCTTTGAAGAAGTGAGTGATATCAATTTTGAGAAGGATGATCTGAGAAGTAGGACCCATTTCGAATGTCCACAGGCGTGGAAGCCAAGGAGGGTATCTGACTGGTCACCTGTTAAGTGGGAATGAGGTCAAGAGTGAAGGACATGGGGCACATGGGATAATGATTTTGGAGAGGACATGGGATAGGAGGTTGGGAAATACAAATGAAGTTTTAAAAAGTCTGGTAATTCTGATCAAAAGCAAAGGGAACCACTTGGAGTGCTTCAAATTTATTTAAAAGGAAACTTGATGAATAATTAAGACCCCACTCACCCACCCCGCCCACCGTCCTGTCAGAATTACTATGAATGTCAATGAGGGAGAAAGTGAAATTAGAAGTATACGTATTCACAATGATGCACAGAAGAACTCTATGATCAAATACTTTTCAAAGATTTCAATTGTGAGGATAAATATATTTTATTTTCATCTTAATTGTTGTGAGAAGAAGCTTTCCATCTGAAGCATAGCAGCAATTATCGAGAATTCTATTTCTTGATGTTTATCACAGTGTGAATGTTTGCACAGCCAAACATTGAAAACAGTTGACTTCTAAGCTATTGGTTTTATTTTGGGAATAGAATTGTAATTGCTTAAACTCTGAAAACTCAATGAGTGCGATTTAATGAAAAAAACCTTGAGTTGCATTCTGGGGGTGTTTAGCGGGGTGTTTCTTGGAGCCTGCTTTCTTTGGGGGCCTTGGCGAGGAACGCCCCACTGAGGCCGCACTTCTGCTGAGTTCTTTTCTGCACTGCCAAGCTCGATCACTGGGCAACCGCACCCACCCCCCCCCATAATTTTTTGGGGGGCCTTGGCGAGGAACGCCCCACTGAGGCCGCACTTATGCTGAGTTCTTTTCTGCACTGCCAAGCTCGATCACTGGGCAACCCCCCCCCCCCCCATAATTTTGCCTTTGGACCTCTCCAATGTCCCAACTTACTTGTTAGGGGGTCCTCAAACCACCTCTCAGACCACCTCATAAGGGCAGGGAGCCCCCAAGCCCGATCCCCAGCACGAGCAACCTGACACCCAGGTACCTTGCCACTGCCAGCCTGGCACCCTGGTGCCAGTGTGCCAGGCTGGCAGTGCCCCCCCCCCCGATGTCTTTATGCCTGGTCCACATTTGTGTGGACCAGAACTAGACAGTGAGTTCTCCCAGGCACGGGCATTCGATCCCGTGCCTTGGTAGAATCCAGTGCAGACATAATTAAGTGAGCCTAACTGCTCACAATGTTAATCCGGATGCCTCCCAGTGAGGGGAAGATCCAGATCGCAACATCAATCTCGCGAGGCGTCTCCAACATTGCACATCTCGCGAGCGGCCTCTCACGAGATTTAATGACTTTGCTGCTTCATCAAGTCGGGCACGACGAGGCCGTTTGATCAGGGCCCAATATTTTTAACAATAGTCGAGCCACATTCTCAGATAGCAATATATTACTTTATTGCTAAGCAAATGTCATTGTGTCATATATTTTGAGGGAAAGATGATCACTTTACAAGGCTTTATGCCCCTTTAAATGGGATCTTTGTGATTTGATTCATTTTGTGCATCCGTGTCATTTTTTCTCACTAACATTGAGAAGCATTTTCTTTCCTCCTAAATTCAAGTTTCCAACCTGCTGAAATTGCAAAGTAAGGAAAATTGGTTTTGCGCAATTAACAACATGCTCTCCCGCTACCTCGGACAAAGTCCTGAATCACCTAAATTGATGCGATAAAAGTCTTTCCTTTCCAACATCTGCAGGGGTCCTAAATAAGAAGTGTTTGAGTAATCTTTGTTTGGCTTCTTGTGGACTTGTGGCTTAGCAGCACAATTCACTATATAATTTGAAACGACTGGAAACAAACTGATCAATCTAATTCAGCATAAACAAAAATGGAGGAAGACTTTAACTTTTTAGATAAGGCATTGTCGTCAGCAACGGCAAATAAAGCTCCTTGCTTGCAACTAAGATTGATTTGATCTTTTGGTTAATCAGCCCATAAATAATTGGCAGGAGTTACCTGACATAAATTATTATGCTCTGCGTGTTGGACTATTGCTCCCTACTTTGCCCTATTTCTGATGACACAAAGATAGAAAAAGTTACTTTCAACATCTTTCTGTTTGATAAATAGTTTTGTTTTTATTGTCGTCTTTTCTGAAAAGTATGCTGACCTCATCTTTCTGTTGCCTGTTCCAAACCTGTGATGCAAAGTGTATTGAAACCCTTCAAGTCATTTTAGCATGTTATTTTCCCCGAAAATTGTACTTAAACTCTCCAGTTCCTTTCTCCCATAGCACATCCATAGAATAGAATCCATCGGATCCCAACAGTGCAGAAGGAGGCAATTTGACCCATTACGTCTGCAATAACCCTCTGAAAGAGCACTCTAATTATGTCCACTCCCCCGCCTTATCCCCATAACCCCGCCAAACCTGCACATCTTTGGACACTAAGGGGCAATTTATCACGGCCAATCTACCTAACCTGCACATCTTTGGACTGCGGGAGGAAACCACAGCACCCTGCGGAAACACACGCAGACACAGGAAGAATGTGCAAACTCCACACAGATAATCACCCAAGGCCAGAATTGAACCCGGGTCTCTGGCGCTGTGAGGCATTAGTGTTAACCACCATACCACCACATGTGTGAGAGTGGTAGCAGAAATGCACATCACAACGGCATCCCTTTTTAAATGAAATAGCACAGAATAAATGGGTAAATTTAGCATGTAATTTTGCTCTCTGCTAAATATCAACAGAGCTCAGTTGTTTGGTGCAGCCACAAGAATTTGTATCCTCAGATAACATTGTCATTGCAACTTAACATGCACATACCTTTGAAAACCATGGGCGAAATTCTCCCCCAACGGCGCGATGTCCGCCGACTGGCGCCAAAAACGGCGCCAATCAGACGGGCATCGCGCCGGCCCAAAGGTGCGGAATGCCCCTCAATGTTGGGGCTAGGCCGACGCAGGAGGGATTTCTGCCCCGCCAGCTGGCGGAAATGGCATTTGTTGCCCCGCCAGCTGGCACGGAAATGCGGTGCATGCGCGGGAGCGTCAGCGGCCGCTGAAAGTTTCCCGCGCATGCGCAGTGTGGAGAGTCTCTTCTGCCTCCGCATGGTGGAAGCCGTGGCGGAGGCGGAAGGGAAAGAGTGCCCCCACGGCACAGGCCCGCCCGCGGATCGGTGGGCCCCGATCGTGGGCCAGACCACCGTGGGGGCACTAGGACCCCGGAGCCCGCCCACGCCACCTGGTCCCGCCGGTAAATACCAGGTTTGATTTACGCCGGCGGGACAGGCAATTTCTGGGCGGGACTTCGGCCCATCCGGGGCGGAGAATTGAGCGGGAGGTCCCGCCAACCGGCGCGGCCCGATTCCCGCCCCCGCCCAATCTCCGGTACCGGAGACTTCGGCGGGGGCGGGGGCGGGATTCATGGCGGCCAACGGCCATTCTCCGACCCGGTGGGGGGTCGGAGAATGACACTCCATGTTATTCACAGTCTTGTTCCATCTGGGTCAGGATCTTCTGTTCTTGTGTGAGACTCCTTCATAATTATTTATAATTTTTGCCCCATCAGGGTTTTGGCGACCCCTCAGGAGAATATTGGCTCGGAAATGAATTTGTTCACCAGCTTACCAGCCAGTCGCCTCATGTTCTACGCATTCAACTGAAGGACTGGAATGGAAATGAAGCATTTGCTGTCTTTGACCATTTCTTTCTGGGGAATGAGGAGCAGAAGTATCGGTAAGTTCAATTTGAGTTGGTTTGAAGAAAGTATGCCGTAAGTCAATGGTTGCTCTTTATTGGGCCAGATTTTAGTCTCAAAGTGGAGGTGTGAATTGAGTCGTTAATTTGAAAAATAATTTTCCTGATGCTCCCAGACCCCACACCACCTTTGTGTGACCTTTTGGTGGGTTGAGAAGGCTTCGGTGCAAAACACACACATAAATCTTCCGAGGCCAGGACCACCACAAAGAGGACCATTGCTAAATTGTATTTCCTCCAGCACATTCTTTTTGTATGCTGGTATGGATTTTAGAAACGCTAAAAAAGTGCACATTCTTGGATGGTTTCTGACTACTTGGGAACCATTCTGCAAAGTCGGGACTGTTTTGAAAGGTAAATCCAAAATACTTTAACCCCTTCAAACATAAGTATTGATGGTATATTGTAATGTACATATGTTTCTTTTTAAGTGATTCATCATCAGGTTGTGTCCTGCAAAGTCCATTGACCAGGGGAGGCAGTGGCATAGTAGCATTGTCGCTGGAGTAGTAATCCCGAGACCCAGGATAATACTCTGGCAGATGGTGAAATTTGAATTCAATAAAGATCTGGAATTAAAAGTCTAACGCTAACCATAAAGCGATGGTCGCAAAAGGCCATCTGGTTCACTAATGTACTTAAGGGAAGGAAATCTGCCATCCTTGCCTGGTCTGGCCTACATGTGACTCCAGATCCAGAGCAATGAGGTTGATCTTAAAATGCAGTTCAGTTCGAAGGGCAATTAGGGATGGGCAACAAATGCTGGCCTTGCCTCTGATGCCCATAACCCAAGAACAAATAGGGAAAAAATGTGCAATTATTACATGTATTACAATACGTTTTCAATTGTCCAAAGTGCTAGAATATGAACAAGGGAGAGGAGTAAGCCATTCAGCCCCTTGAACCTGCTCCACCATTTAACAAGGCTATGGCAGATCTGATAATAACCTCAAATCTGCATTCACACCAACCATGCCCCCCCCCCCCCCCCAACCGATAACCTATCACCCCCTTGCTTATCAAAAAACTTTACACCTTTGCCTTCAGAATATTCAACATCTCTGCTTTCACCACCTTTTCAGGAAGACAGTTCCAAAGATTCACAAATCTCTGAGAGAAAGAAATTCCTCATCACCGTTTTAAATGAGAGACCCCTTGTTTTTAAACAGTGACTCCTAGTTCTAGGTCTTCCCACATCCATACTGTCAAGACTCCTTGGTACCCTATCTGTTCACATCACCTTTTATTCCTTTAAGCTTCAGTAGCTACGAGCCTGACCTCAAAAGCCAACCCACCCATTCCAGGTATGAGTCTCGTAAGCCTTCACTGAATTCCTTTCAATGCATTGAAACCCTTCCTTAAATAGGGTGGCCAATACAGTACACGGGACTTGAAATGTGGTTTCATTCGTACTCTGCACAACTGAAGAATAACTTCCATACTTTTGTAATCAATTCCCCTCACAATACTAGCTTTAATTCTTTGCTGTGCCTATACTCAACTTTTATGATTCATGTACGAGGTCACCCAAACCTCGCTGCACCTCAGAGTTATGCAATTTCTCACAATTCAGATAATATGCTTCTTTTATTATTCTTCCTGCCAAAATGGACAATTTCACATTTTCCCACATTATACATAGGTTGATCTTAGATTTGGATAAGTGGGCGGCACAATATCGTGGGCCAAAGGGCCTGTACTGTGGTGTACTGTTCTATGTTAGAGGCAGCAAGGTAGCACAGTGGTTGGCACAGTTCCTTCACAGCTCCATGGTCCCATGTTCGATTCCCGGCTTGGGTCACTGTCTGTGCGGAGTCTGCACATCCTCCCCGTGTGTGCGTGGGTTTCCTCCGGGTCCACCGGTTTCCTCCCACAGCCCAAAGATGTGCAGGTTAGGTGGATTGGCCGTGATAAATTGCCCTTAGTGTCCAAAAGGGTTGGGTGGGGTTACTGGGTTGGGGGGGGTGGGTTGGAATTGTGGGCTTGGGTGGGGTGCTCTTTCCAAGGGCCGGTGCAGACTCGATGGGCCTCCTTCTGCACTGTGGATTCTATGACCTATGTTCTATACTCCTTTTGCGAGATCTTTGCCCACTTACTAATCCTATCTACATATTTTTGTCACCTCTCTTACGTAATCTTCATATTCTCCGAACTATCTTTGTGTTATCAGCAAATTTGGCTACTATCCCTTCTACCCCTTCATCCAAGCCATTTGTATAAACTGTAAACAGTTGATGTCCCTCCACAGGTCCCTCTGCCATACCATTCGTTATATCTTCCAACCTGAAAAAGACCCATTTATGACTACTCTCTTCTGTCTGTCAGCCAGCAAATCTTCTAAGCATGCCAATATGTTATGCCCTATACCATGATCTTTCTTTTATGCAATAGCGTTTGTTGCACTTCATCAATGCCTTCTGGAAATCTCCTTTGTCACATGTTACTTTCTCAAAACACTGCAATAAGTTGGTTAAACATGATTTCCCTTTCAGAAAACCATATTGATTCAATTTTATTACAGTGGACTTATCCAAGCGCCCTGCAACAACATTTTTAATAATAGCTTCTAACATTTTCTTGACAGCAGATGTTAAGCTAACTGGACTGTATTTTCTGTCTCCCTGCCCATTTTGAAAAGGTGAGTTACATTTGCTATCCTTCAACCTAATGGTACTGATCATGACACTGGAGAGTTTTGAAAATTAAAACCAATGCATCACTTATTTCACTAGACACTTCTTTTAAGACCCTAGGATGAAGCCCATCAGGTCCTGGGCTTTTGTCGTAAAATGAAGAAAAAAAAAGTCCTGTCAGCTTCTGCAGTCATGATTTGTGCTGTGATTTAAATGGATGATATGAAGATTGGCGGAGTTGTTCATAGTGCCGAGGATTGTCAGAGGATACAATAGGATATAGATAGATTGGAGACTTGGGCACAGAACTGGCAGATGGCGTTTAATCTGGACAAATGCGAAGTGGTGCATTTTAGAGGATCAAATCAAGGTGTGAATTATACTGTAAATAGCAGAATCCTTAAGAACATGAACATATAGATGGATCTGGGCGTGCAGGTCCACAGTTCCCTAAAAGTGGCAACACAGGTGGCTAAGGTGATTAAGAAGGCACGTGGCATGCATGCCTTCATCAGCTGGGGCATTGAGTACAGGAGTTGGGAAATCATGTTGCAGCTGTATAAAACCTTAGTTTAGCCACATTTGGAAAATTGAGTGCAGTTCTGGTCACCACATTATCAGAAGGAAATGGAAGCTTTGGAGAGAGTGGAAGGAAGGTTCATCAGGATGTTGCCTGGTCTTAAGGGTGTTGGCTATGAGGAGAGGTTGAATAAACTAGTATTAATTTCACTGGAAAGACGGAGGCTGAGGGGAGATCTGATAGTGGTCTCCAAAATTATGAGAGGCATAGACAGGGTGGATAGTCAGAGCCTTTTTCCAAGGGTGGAAGTGTTAATTACAAGAGGGCACAGGTTCACAGAGAGAGGGGGAAAGTTTGAAGGAGATGTGCAGGGTACGTTTTTCACACAGAGAGTGGTGGGTGCCTGGAACGTGCTGCCACAGGATGTGGTGGAAGCAGGCACATTAGCAACATTTAAGAGGCATCTTGATGGATACATGAATAGGGAGGAAATAGAGGGATACGGATCAAGTAAGGGCAGAAGGATTTGCTTTTAGTTGGGGCATCATGACCGGCACAGGCTTGGAGGGCCGTAGGGCCTGGTCCTGTGCTGTACTTTTCTTTATTCTTTGTTCTTAAATCCACTGACAACTCGGACTGTTTTTTTAAAAAAAACTGCTTTTGAAAGTCGAAAAAAATAATCTCAGTGCTGCTTCCCACTACTGATTGACTGTCACTCTGCTTTGAAATAGAAATGTGTCACCATTCTGTTCTGTCAATTTCTGGTAATGTAGTTTTTGTTCAAGAACTGGCACCATTATAAATGCTTGGCTGGGTTTCAAAAGCTATGAATGGCTTCAGATCAGAAGTGATCCAAGAATGAATTTTTTTTTAAGAGGCTTATTATTAGGAGACTATGGGCGGGATTCTCCATCGGCCGACTCCAAAATCATGAAACGTGATTGGATGGAGAATCGTTTTTGACACTGAAATCGTGGCGGGCGCCGATATGACGCCAAATCACAATTCACCATCGCCTCAACGGAGCCGTCAATTCATTCCGGAATGCAAATATAGTAAACGCTGTTTGTATGAGTGGGCCCGACCCGGTATTCTCTGTGGCCTCTGCGATTCTCCGCCTCCGAGAGGCCGAATTCCTGATGATGTGGTTTGCTTGTGCTTTTACAAATCATGAAACCGGCATCATCGCTGATAAGGGAGAGAAAGGAGGTAGGACACAGAGAGGCACAAATGTGGGCTGCCAGCTGCCGGGTTGGACACTGGCTGGGGTGAGGCACGCCCTGTTAGGGTCGGAGGGGGGGATTGGGCCATGTGGCAGGGGTGACCCCCCCTATGGGACTGGGGCAGTGCCCAGGCATGGACCGCCATTACAATGGTCTGCAAGGCAACTATCATGCTGCACACTGCACTGATCACTCACCTTGGCCCTGGTTCACCGGATGTATGGGTGCACACATACAACCCATCCCTGCACCCCACCCTCCACCACACTCCCTAACACCCAAATGGCCGCCACCTGCTGCTGGGGCATCAGGCGACCCACCAAGGGCAATGCACACAGTAGAACCTATGGGGGTGCCGGTTGAGGTCCATGGTGAGAACCACTGGCATGGGCAGCGCCAACCGACATACCTGTGGCAGCAGGGAAGGGCACCAGGGCCAGAGATGCCCCCATGGTGCCGGGCACAACGGGGCCAGGGGTGCGGAGATGAGGGGGCGGGGAGCAGCATGCGTGGGCGGAGCCCACAGTGCGAACTGGGACCACCATGAGCTGGGTGTACCTAGTTCGGCACGGGGGTAAGCAACATGCTTACAAGTCGGCAGGTTAGCTGCCAATAAAATTTAAGCATTCTTGCACGGAAAACCAGGAAATAAAGAACACTTTGGAGGGAATTTTCCAGCCAATCCTGCCGGTGGGATCTCCTGGTCCTGTCAGTGGTGACCGCCCACGATCGATTCCCTGGTGGTGGAGGATGCGAATCACGCAAAGTCCCGTGGACATTGGTTGGAACGAAACATGACATCACCAACTGATGGTGAACCACCTCTGCCATCAGAAACATGCCATGGGGCCAGGGGGGGTGGAGATAGAAAATCCACCCCTAATATTGTCCTCCTTTAATTAACATTTTGCAACAGCCAAATAAATGCTTATGATTGCACTAAAGATCAAAAGTTTCTTTTTAAAGTTCAAAAAACTTAAATATATATGTTTTTAAAGTGAATTATTTTTATTATAATGGAGAAATTTGACACGCTGCAATTATAAAATTAACTTTTCAGAGTCAGTGAGGATGTTTGGCAGCAGTAATTAAGTTAATGTTCCATTAAAAATACAATTAGACTTCATGGAACAGGGTTTAATTTTTACAAGGATTATTTTACAGTGTAACTAGCCATACAAGAATGAAAATTCTCATCAATTCGAAGACTCCCCATTGTTTGTAGTCTGCGAGTCCACAAACAGTCCACGCTTTGGAGAAGTGTAGAATCACTGATGGTAATGTCTGGATTTCCATGTTACACTGTCCATGCGTGGACTACAGAAGCTGCAGTAGCATAGTAATGATAACAAATGCTGACAGTTTTGCTGCCATTCCAATGTAAAATCCATGACAGTGTTTTTCCTGTGCCCGCGTTGAGAGTATATCTAGGCAACGAATACCCATCAATGTATCAGTATTGTTTATGAAATGAAACTTGACAGGTCTACCTTTTCTGCAGAACAGGTGTAACAAACACATATTGGTTCATGTTAGCTGTAGGGGAAGAGAGCTTTCTGATGCCTGCTAACTGACAAAGACTCTATTTGCCCCAGTCAACATCATCAGACTTGCAGAAAATTGTTTGGCAGGCTACAGAGAAAACCAGCTTCTTTCTCCTGGACTCATTTCAGTTCAAAACCTTTAAGATCCTCTACAGCATGAAGAGAGATGTTGTACGGCTGCCAATCCGCACACGATCATGCCCAGAAAAGCACCACAAGCCATGTTGGTATTTAAGCCAAACTGCCATGTTTGTGTCAAGAACATAAGAGCTCTTGTAGCTGGAACTCAATGTTCTGTGATAGGCCAAAAGTAATTTGTAGAGTATCAACAACAAAGCTTTACATTTGTCTTTCACATAACGATCCAGTGACGGTGTATTCGCAACACACTCCGTTATTAAAGTATAAATCAACCCTTAAGTTCAGATTTTAAAAATGTTCAGATCAAACCACCATTTGTCCCACACAAGCATAATCTCAGCCTCAACGTCACCGATATTAAGAACCTTCTGCATGTGCGCATTAAATTTGGATTCAACTTCAAATTATATGTTTGTTCTTTTCCTTTCTTTCTCTTTCTCTCAATCCAGTCTTTATGAGCTGGTTTAGCTCAGTGGGCTAGACAGCTGGTTTGTGATGCAGAACACGTCCAGCAGCACGGGTTCAATTCCCGTACCAGCTTACCTGCACAGGCGCCGAAATGTGGCGACGAGGGGTTTTTCACAGTAACTTCATACTTGTGACAATAAAAGGTTATTATTATTATTTATCCTTCTGTACCTGATTTGATTCCAATTCACTCACTCTCCTTCACCCTCATGATCTATTGTTCCCTTGTTTTCTCAGATTTAAATCTGATTGACTAAGGAAATGTGCTATTGGTTTCATTTCCCACTTAGGTCCAAGATTCCCTGTCAGCCTTAGAGTCAGGTGGGGCTCGGGAGGATTTTCCGGCCATTCTTGCCAGGGGGATCTTCCGAACCCCTGCTATGGATTTCCTGGTGGCGGGGGGTGATTTCAGTGGGATATGCCATTGGCGGCAGCGGGACCAGAGTATCACACCACCGGCCAATGACAGGACATCTCCTGCTGCTGAGAAACATGCTGTCGGGAGCACAAAAAACCTCCCAAAGAGTTTTATCACACAGTAAGAATGTGTTGGCCATGAAGCACCTATCTATTCTAATTCCATTTTCTAGTACTTGGTCCATAGCTTTGCATGCTATGTCGTTTCAAGAGCTCGTCTAAATGCTTCCTCACTTTCAGCAAAATACCAGGCCACTTTCTTCCGAGCTGAAGGGTGCAGGAAAATGATACAACCTGTGGGCTGCTCCAGTAAATTCTAGGTTACTATTATTGGCTGGATTCTATCCCAGGAATGCAGAAGTTAATATGGAAAGCTGATCAACATTTGCTGAGCCAGAGTTACTGTCATGTACAGTATGCTGTATGAAAGGTCCTTGCTGTGACCACCTTCACTGTAAGAAACAAATTCCCTGCCCGAGGATTCTACCGCTAATAATTCTCAATGGTCTTTGCAAATAATTAGTATTCAATTCAGGGAAAATTACGTTTTGTTAAGTAAAATCTTTTCATCATGTTCATAACAATTAGTATAACCCTAGTCATAATCTGATCATATAGCCATCTGTTTACCGTTGATGTAAAACTGTGCTGGAACGATTGAAGCCAATGTGGAGAATACTGAGGCAAAATTACAAATCTGCAAAACACAAAAGCTTCTTTTTTTTTCTGAATACTTGAATCTATATCTTAGAAATGATT
This sequence comes from Scyliorhinus torazame, assembly GCF_047496885.1. Lineage (NCBI taxonomy): Eukaryota > Metazoa > Chordata > Chondrichthyes > Carcharhiniformes > Scyliorhinidae > Scyliorhinus > Scyliorhinus torazame. The sequence continues at coordinate 189,067,999 of NC_092707.1, read as the reverse complement.
GAGAGTGTGGCTGAAGGTTACAATACGCCTGAGGTTCGATTGGTGTTTACATGATCCACAAGTTTCACTCCCTTGGTTTACAATGTCATCTGACACTCCTGAGTGTATTATAACCATCTGTTATGTCAAGTTAGAATCCACTCATAATGCATTTCATATTCAACAGAATACATCTGTAACGAATAAAACAAGCAGTATCACCCAGAATACTGAGACAATTCTTGTATTCTGAACAAAAAAGAAAAACCCAAGAGATCTGTCAACATCTTAGAAAGATGATGGGAGAATTTTCAGTGTAGACCCTTAATCCGAATGTGGAAGGGTCCAACCTGGAACTGTAAGCTTGCTTTTTATCATCATAAATATGGACAGACTAGCTTCTAAGTTCAGATTTGGAGTTCATTTGTATTTATTTTTATTCATTCAAGGGATATTGCCCATCCCTAATTGCCCTTGAGAAGGTGGTGGTGAGCTGCCTTCTTGAACCGCTGCATATCAAGTGCTACAGGTACACCACTAGTGAAGTTAGGAAGAGGCTTCCAGGATTTTGACCTATTGACAATGATGGGACGATGATATGTTTCCAAGTCAGGATGTGAGTGCCTTGGAGGCAAACTTGCAGGCGGTGATGTTCCTTGTCCTTTCTGCTGCCCTTGTCCTTCTAGATGATAGTGTTTGTGGGTTTGGAAGATGCTTGTAAGGAGCCTTGGTGAGTTCCTGTAGTGCACCTTGTAACGTTTTCCTTCTACATCTGGCACCATTTTAGGAGGTTGTAGAAATACTGCCCCCTGGAGGTGACCCCCAACACAAATGCAGATTTTATGTTTCTTGACTTACATTCTGGAAAAAATGTCGTGAGAAGGGCCAAAGAAAGTTCAAAATGACCTTTCCCACTGTGGGTGAGTCCACTCTGACCTTTTTATCTCCGAAGGGTTCTTCAAATCCCCGAGCCACTAACCTCGTCTTGATCTTATAAGTTCCATCCAGTTAGACCTTTTCTGCTCAGATCCATCGATGGGCAGCACGGAGGCATAGTGGTTAGCACAGTTGCTAACAAGGGTCCCAGGTTCGATTCCCGGCTGGGTTACTGTCTGTGCAGAGTCTGCATGTTCTCCCTATGTCTGCGTGGGTTTCCTCCGAGTTCTTCGGTTTCCTCCCACAGTCCAAGGATGTGCGGGTTAGGTGGATTGTCCATGATAAATTTGTGTCCTTTGTGTCCACAAAACGTTAAGTGGGGGTTACTGGGTTTTGGGGACAGGGTAGATACGTGGGCCTCAGTAAGGTGCTCTTTGTAAGGGCCGGTGCAGACTCGATGGGCTGAATGGCCTCCTTCTGCACTGTAAAATCTATGATTGTAGATGGCATACTCTGCTGCTGATGTGCATCAGTGGTGGAGGGGATGGATATTTGTGGATGGGGGCTGTTTTGTCTTGGATGATGTCAAGCTTCCTGAGTGTTGTTGGGACTACACTCATCCAAACAAGTGTAGAATATTCCATCATATTCTTAATTTACACATTGTAGATAATGAACAGGCTTTGAAGAGTCAAGATGTGAGTCACAGGATTCCTAGCCTCAGATCTGCCCTTGTAGCCACAATAGGTTTATGGCTAACCCAGTTGGATTTCTGATCAATGGTAACCCCCAGGATTTTGAGGATTCAACGATGGTGATTTGAGTGTCAAGTGACAATGGTTAGATTCTCTCTTGTTGGAGACTGTCATTGCCTGGCACTTGTGTGGCACAAATGTTACTTGCCACTTGTCAGCCCAAGCCTGAACATTGTCCAGGTCTTGCTGCATTTGGACATGCACTGCTTCACTACCTGAAGAGTAACGAATGGTGCTGAACATTGTGCGATCATCAGAGTCCATTTCCACTTCTGACCTTATGTTGGATGGAAGGTCACTGATGAAGCAGCTGAAGATGGTTGTGCCCAGGACACTACCCTGAGGAACTCCTCCAGTGATAGCCTGGGACTGAGATCATTGATCTCCAACAGCTTCAGCCATCTTCTTTTGTGTCAGGTATGACTGCAACCAGTGGGGGGTTTTCCTCCTAATTCCCATTGACTCCAGTTTTGCTAGGGCTCCGACATGCCACACTCAATCAAGTGTAACCTTGATGTCAAGGCCAGTCACTCTCACTTCATTTCTGGAGTTCTGGGTGCATTAGCTGGTGCTCCAAATAGTGACAATTAACTATTTTATTTATTAGGAGATGTTCTAAACAATGGGTCCATGTAGCTAAGACTGAATCAAATGGAAAAAATAACTAACTTTCGAAATGGAGGTTCAATAAAAGTAATATTTTATATCAGTTTTGTAAACAAAGTAGATTAGGATCTGTAGTGTTAAACATCTCTAAACGTTGCTCTGCTCCATTATATTATTCCCAACTCCAGTGAGTTATTTCACCTTAGCAATGACCATTAGTGGAAATTTGCACTCCCCATCCCCAGGAGAGGGCTGATCGGCCATGAGGATGCAAAGTTGGGTGCAATGCTTATCACCTACCCACCACTGCCAAAATTTTACCATCAGTGGGGAAGTGCTGAGCAACGCCCCTTCCCTTTGGTCAATTGAGGCCTGCAAGTGGAAAACTAATAGCCACTTGAGGGTTTCCTTCCACCGCCATTGGCATTTCATCATCAGCAAGGGTTACCCAGGACACGTTGCGGCTTGGGCGCGTGTTGGAGTGGGGGTAGTGGATGGGAGGGGGGGAGGGCCCTTTGGATAATCTGTGCCCCCAACAGAGGGCCCCCTGTCATGATAATTCCTGCCACTGCATGTTTTCCCCCATCTTCCATATTCCTCGTCAACATTTGGAAGTTGGCCATTGCGAAATCCGAGTTATTTTGTCACCCAGCTCCATATGGCTCCTCATTATTGGGATTATCTGCATGCCAAGCACTGGCCACGACACCCCTCTACCTCAGAAGTCGCCTTGGGGTGAACATAAAATTCTGCCATAGGAGTTTAATTACACAATTCATTGTAGCCTTAATTTCTTCAAATGAAAAAATCGAATTGCCTCAGTAAACAATTTAATTCATTTCAGTTCATTGGTCAATGAAATACCACCTTTGGTTTATTTTTCCATTGTTCAGCAAAATTAGACTCAAGGTCAGGTATGGTTCCCTCTTGTTATGAGGGAGAGCTTAAAGCTTTTGTATATTTTGCAACAGCGCAGAGAGGTTACAAATTCAGTGCCTGTCTGCAAATTACTGAACAACTTGCTCTCAAAATGTTCCATGATCACTGCTGAGGCCGTGCTGACTTTTTAACCAGTTGTAGGCCTTTCCCACATATGCATTTGTTGGAAATATTGCTCATGACTAACCATGTTGTAAGGGAATAGAAATTGCTTGGAACTACACTGCCAGTCAATATGTGACTGTGTTGAGTTGCTTCACAGACAGAAGCTGGAACATCCCAAAGATGACTCACGATATGCAAAAATATGAACATGTTACACAATATTTGGAACAATATTAATGTTCAATTAATGAAGTAATAATTTTCACAGGATGGTTTATGAATGAATCATTGCAGAAAAGAGAACCACTTTCATTGTTATTTCAAATTAAAGGCCAAAGCAGTTCTGCTTTGCTTTTATTTTTCATAACTGATTTTTATACTTGTTGGGGTGAGGAGGTTTACTTCAGGAGGATGAATCAGTTGCATTTCGGCACCTAGCCATAAACAGGCCCCCCTTGCTAATTGCAAAATATGGCCCAGTTAGATGTGGAGTAAGTTTACCACTTTGTTTCGTGCCTACAATGTGCCTGAGACCCTGAGAATATTAAGAAAGCACTCCCCAAAATGAATGCAAACCTTTCATAGAACCATAGATGCCCTACAGTGCAGACGGAGGCCATTCCACCCATCTAGTCTGTACTGACCCACTGAAAGCACACCCGCCCCAGGACCCAACCCAATCCACCACCCTATGCCTGTAACCCCCACCTAGGGGCGATTTAGCATGATCAGCCCACCTAACCTACACATTTTGGAATGTGGGAGGAAACTGGAGCACCCGGAGGAAACCCATGCAGACCCAGGGAGAAAGTGCAAGCTCCACACAGACAAACAGTCACCCGAAGTCAGAATTGAACCCGGGTCTCAGGTGCTGTGAGGCAGCTAACCACTGTGCCACCGTGCCACCCACTTCTCAACTTAACCATCCGTTTTACCTTTCTGAAGTGGATAATTAGTGCAGTTTTATATTTTGGATCCATGGTAACTCTGCAAATAGAAAAGAAATCCTGAAATAATTTGCCTTTGGACAAATCCAACCAATCTATTTCTCTATGAGATGAAGAGAAAATGACAGCCATCAGCCAGTATAATATTAAGAAGCACTCTCACCCCAGGTACTTGACTTTGAAGAATCACGTGAATGGCATCCTTCTAAACCATTGGTAGGTGACTGATTTAGCAGAGCACCTTAAATATTGGCTCGAAATTAATGCTGTTGATAATGTCAGACACTTAACTCCCTCCATCTACTGTTGTGCCAATTTGTGCTGCAAAGTGGTAAACCATTATTTTAATTAAGTTCCTGCCTTTATTACAATGCAGGCAGTGAAAACAAGTTGGGTGCATTTTTCTGCTCCTTGGCATTTTAATGGAAGCATTAACTGACTTAAAATAAATGGCTGTCAGTTTCAAGCACAAAAATGTCCTCAAATTAGCACTAAATACTTACTCAAAGAGGCCACAGTGATGTCTGGCGTTGGAAAGCGGCATATTGGTGCAGCAGGGGATACTTAAAGGGATTGGTGTTGCGACACATTGCAGCAGAGTACAGAGATTTCATCAAACATGTGCTAAATTTGACCCAGAACAGTTAGATGCTCACATTGTTGAAAGGGGATTAATCTTTTCTGACAGAAATCTGCGCCTTGGTTTAAAGTCCCTTATCGTGACCAAGAATCCATTTTCATAGCTTTTGCTACTTTAATAGAGCTCAGGTCATAGCCTGAATTACATCTCCCTGAACTCTCATCTGCACCAGAGGTGGCCTGCTTTTCATGCTGGCATGAGATCATAATCCAACAGGGGTTGCACAGTCATGGCCAGGAGTGGTGTGCAGCCAACATTGGATTCGCCCTGGCTTGGACTTCACAGTGCAAATGGAATTAAGTATTTTGCTGTCCATGAGAAACCTATCACTTGCTAGCTGCAACCTTGAAGTGAAGCCACAGCAAGAGATTAAATGGCATCCTCTGAGGCTCTATTAATAAGAGAGTGCAAATATCAAGCCAACAATCTTTGCAAGGGTGAAAATTACTCTGGAAATAACTCAAAATAGAAGAGCAATGTGTATAAAATCCAGATGGATATCACTTAATCTATTTGCTTGAGGTTTGACATTAACTATAAGGGATGGAGTCAAATAAAGAGTTACCTTGGTAGCACATGAATTAAAGTATATTTCTTTCAGACTGTGTAAATGTAATTATAAGTTAAAGCTCCAGTATGTGAATGAAAATACATATATACAAGCTCAATTCAGAGAATAGCATAGAACAGAAGGCAGATTGAGTGTGCGCCAACTCTCTTGAAGAGCAGTCCAATTTGTCTCATTCTTCTGCTTTTTCCATGTAACTTTGCAATTTTTCCCTCCTTCAAGTATTTATCAATTCCTTTTTTAAAGCTTCTGTTGAATTTGTATCCACCACCTTATCAGGCCTTTCGGATATTGACCCTTCAGCTATTGGCAGAAGTCTCCTTTTTTAAAACTCTGTCTAAACGCTTCATGAATGCAATCACGTCTATCCAATCACCTCTTCGCCTTCTGTGCTCATTAACAAGAAACTTTAACTTCCCCAGTCAAATTCTTAATTTCTTGAATTATTCCAGTAAAATTCTCCTGTAACTCCCCCAAAATCTTCATGTCCCTTCTAAATTGCGGTACCCTTAATTGAACAGAACGTTCCAATTTGGACTGCGCTAGCATTATTTTTATATAGCTTAGCTCATCTTCCTGGCTGCTGTACACAATGGGTAGAATTTGATGTGTCCTGAGCAGATAAGTGTCCAGCCTGAAGCATGGGAAATCATGCGTGGTGAGGTCAGGTGCACATCCCATCGTCATCGCATACTCGTGTGATATCCCATTCGATGGACGAAGGCACAGATTGGTACAACACCCACCAACAATTCCCCAATTGACCAGAATATCACATTGCCCATACGGTTTTTAAGGTCATCGCATGAACAACACGGGCAAGTGGACAAACTGTTTTTGCACTTATCAAACTCAAATGCGGGATAAAAGGGGGTTGGAGCAAAGGGTGGCTGAGGAGTTAGGAGTTTTGGGGAGGGAGGGATTGTTCTTTTGAGCACTGAGAGTGTTTTTTTCTGTGAAGGGTTTACCACAGGGTTGTCCTCTAAGACTAGAGATTTAGGTCTCTGTTACCCTCTGAACACCAGTCAGCCCCATTTGCATCACTGCCGATAGGTATAATCTACTCAGTAGGGAGCAGGACAGGGGGCAAAAAGAGAGGAGGTGTTTGCAGGCATCCCCCTTGGACATAGTCACAGGCACAGGTTGATCAGGGCAATCCCCACAGAAGACGCCACTACCCAGCTTCCAGGGTGCACAGGCTGCAATCACACGACCTGGACATGACAGATGTTCAGTGCCACAGGAGGCTATGGCTTTCAAGGGAAGCCGTCAGATGATTGGCCTGGAGATTGCCTCCATTTATATGGGTAAACCAATGTCTTTGATTCTCAGTGTCACTGTGGCACTTTTATGTCTCCGGATCGTTCCAGGGCACAGTGGGTGATCTTCATGGAATTTTGGAGTCAACTGCACCAAGTCAGCCAGGTTGAGCGGGCCAGAGGCTTTGCCACTTGCAGATTTCCCTTACATCCATTTGCGGTGCCATCAATTGCACCCATGTGGTCAGCAAGGCACCAACAAGGTGCATTTGTGAACAGAAAGGATTTTTACACCATGAATGTTCAGATAGTCAGTGACCACAGGACCCAGATTCTGCCAGTCTGGGCAAGGTTCCCGGGCAATTATCATATTGTCAACACTATGGTTCTCGCAAATGCCAAGGTTCTTCATTGCTCCAGCTCACCTTGACGGTTAGTTGATTGGTGGCAAGGGCATCCTTTGAAAAGGTCGCTGATGATGCCTGTCAACCATTCAAGGATAGCGGCAGAGGAGATAAAACTGCTGCCATGTATACAGAAGGGGGGGGCTGTGTGAAGTGGACCATAGGCCTGTCCATAAGGTTCCGATGCCTTGACCTATCTGGTTCTGTCCTGCAGTATCCGCAAGTGTCGCTCATCACAGCTGTTCGCCACTCTCTTCACAATTTCTCTCTCTCCAGGGTTGAACCTCTGGACCAGGAAGGCGCTGATGCTGCTGTAAATGACTCAGACGAGACCACTGACGTTGACTTGGATGCAGATCCCGGTTAGCCAAAAGGCGAGGAGGAGGCTGCAGTTTGAACCTTCACAGAGGGCAGGAACACAAGGAAGGCCCTGATTCAGTATTTCTTTGGCTAGGCTGACCCGTCTTCCCACAGAGTCAATGGGGGGGTGGGGCACCACGCCTATCTCAAACACCTCACACTGAACCCTCCATGAGCCCATTGCCTTAGCAATAAAGTCTAATACCTCGAATGTCTCTCCACAGGCATTTATGAGGGTGACACTAATCGAGCACAAAGGCACTCATGGCTTGCAAGCAATAAGTTATTTATAGTGAGAACAATAACATAAAACAAAGTGAAAACACCCAGTTGGATCATCAACAGTGACATGAAAAGAAATCAAAAGCACCCAGCGTTAACCCTAGTTGTTCTGTATCTTCAGCTAATGTTTGGGACTGTCAGTGGAATTAGAGGCAGGTTGCAGACTGTGGTGCCCAGTTGGCACAGATGACCTTGGTAGTCATCCACAGTCCAGTGGGCCTGAGCAGGCACCATCTGGAAGGGTTCGCTCAGTGATGTGGCCTGGCAATCCTGAATCACCATGGACTCGAAAGATGGTGCAGTGACTGTCATAGAGCTGCAGGGGTTGCCATCCTTGCCCAGAGTGCCATAGGAGGAGGCCAAAGAGATGACAACCATCTTGTCTGCCATTGTGAGGTGAGACTTCACCTCCTTGCTTGCCAATTAAGGATGGGCACCCAGCTGAGAGACTGCTTGCCATATCCTTCTTCCACACTGGCCGTGGCCTCCTGAGGTCAGTAACTGTGTGGGGACTTGCAGGTCTTCCCGCAACCTAAGGAATGCCTCATTCCGTTCCTGGAGCTGCCTCTCCATGAGAGTCACTGCTCTCTCAATGCATGAGGTTGTGCACTTGGTGCTCAGGATTACTGTAGTGCTCATGCTCCGTAAGGACTCCTCCATGACAGAGACCATGGCATGCAGACCCTAAGGGATCTCCTCACGCATCGCTCTGGACATCCAACATTTGCTGCCTTACGGACAACTCCAGAAGCTCAGGACTCAACAAGGTTCTGGTCTCCAGCAGTCCTCTGGACTCCCTGTCTCTATCATCTCCATAGTGAGCATGATGTACTCTCACTGCTGTGCATTGCAAACTAATCTGACATACTCATGGCCACTGGTGTGTTAATGTCTGCATCAGTGCTCAGTGCCATGGGTTCATCTTCAAGGTGCCCTGCTCCAGTGGCAAAGGTGGTTGGCCACCTGGCTGGTTCTGGTGGATAACTCACTTGAGGGATGAAAACAAGCGGTCAGAAACATCACTCATAACACACAGAGAGTATCTTTCCAAAACATGCTGACCAGTGCGATTGGTCTTTGTAGCATTGAAGTGACTGGTGACTGCCGCATATTGAAGTTGTTCTGAGGGATGAGATGCCCATCATCACTTTCACCTCATCTTGTCACAGTTCTACCTACTGGGCACTTATCTTGCTCAGGGATACCAGCCTCTCCGTGACCTGACAACCTCCCTCCATGCTTGCACTCGAGCTCCAGGGCTGACGGCTGGTGAGGATCACCAGATTTTACAACCCATCACCAGTGGCTGCTCTCTCCTGATTCTTGTTGCTACATTTATCCTGCAGGTAAGTGCAGAGCTCCATTGAGTACTCATTCCTCCACCTCCAGCATCACACCAAACTGGCCCCCAACTCAGATCACCCCCCCGAGAGGCTGGGGAACATCACCACTCCTTTGGACACCTGACCCTTTGATGGACCCATTTCAGATCTTCTCTCCAGCCTTGAGATGCACGGGCCTAGGTGTGATCTGATACTCCCCAAAAGCCATACACTTGATTGCAACAATGGAATGACCCCCTTCGGCTGTCCACCACAATAACAATAACAGAAACCTCAATGTCTTGAAATCACTTAACCTTGTGTAAATAAACATTGTGAAATTAGTAATGGAGATCGCGGTTCCTGAGCTATCAATCAAATGAATTTTGCCTGAGGTTCCGGCATTTCAACAAGATGTCTGGGGTCTCACCCAAGCATACTGAATGATTCTTAGCAGAGCGCGGAGTGGAAAGTAATGAACAAATCACTGGCATTGAGGGCATCAGTGGCCATGGGGGGAGGGGGGACTGGTGGGTGGGCAAGCCTTACCTTGGCCTATGGGGCATGAGGAGTACGGCTTGAACTCACCTTTTAAAAGACCCTCTCATGCATACTATGGTTCACAATTTCCGTGAGGGGCATGACCACTATACTTTAATAACCTGGCCCAACTCCATGAGAATTGCAGGGGAGTAGGCATGGCATTCTTTGCAGACTCAATAGAGCCAGTTGCAGGTGCAAGGGCCGAGCTTTGGAATGAACCAGCCTGCAGACAGCCCACGAATGAGGTTGGGAATCTGAGAATTGGGACTCACTCGCTAGTTTTAAAGGGCTTCCGATTCATCACAATTTGGTGAAGATATAGCCCAAATTAAAACTCTATGAGCTAATAGCAATATTTTTGCATCAAAATATAGAAAAACATTTATGAGAGAATGATTCCAAAGATTTAACCCATTACCAGTCAACCACCCTTCTTTATAAGTACGAAGATGGTGAAAATAATGTGGACATTTCACCTTTAGCCTGGCCAGTTAGTTACCTCAATAGTGAGCTTTTGTTGAGATTCACATGCACAATGCATCTGCTACAGAATGTCCATATTGTTGTGTAGTCATTATGCTGCAAACAAATCTATGTCTACTGCACCAAATGTATTTTATGTGTTCTATTTATTTATATTCACCTCCAGTGCAAGAGAGCTTTTGTTTTGAACATTTATCAGATCATTTGTGCGTTACTTCCAAATTCATGACTCTTCCCAGTAATCTTTCCTTGTGCTTGCCACAAAAGGCAACATAATTATGCTCTTGTGCTTACGCGCAGTGCGATATTCTGATTATATTGGAACTACAATGGGTTGTCCACTATATAGGTCTGGGGTGGGATTCTCCGATAATGGGGCTATGCGTTTTACAATGGCGTCAACTGGCCGCTAGGAGCAGTGATCCCCTAACCCATGCGGCATCATGGCATTGGAGCGCTTCACGCAGCTCCAGCTGCCGATACGGGCCCCAGCATGGGCGGCGCGGGTCAGCGCATGTGCGTCACGGCCGGCGCAGGTCCGTGCATGCGCGTGGGTTGCTGTCTACGCACCGGCCCCCACGCAACATGGCAGAGCCCTACAGGGGCCCGCCACGGAGGAACATAGGCCTTCCCTCGGAATTAGCCCGCCCGCCGATCGGTAGCCGCTGATCACGGGCCTGGCCACGGTGGAGGGCCCCCCCACGGAGTCGGATCATCCGTCCTCCCCACCAGGATGGCCCCCGCAGCCAGAACGCCGAGGTTCCGCGGGTAGGACCACACGCGAACGAACTCAGTGGGCACTCGACCCGTCGAGCGCGGAGAATCGCCGCGACGACCACGCCACCGCGATTGGCGCCGATTCTCCGGTCGCCAGAGAATCGGCGGCCCAGTGTCGGAGCGATGTGGCGGGATTCACGCGACCCTCCTGCCGATTCTCCGACCCGGCGCGGGAACGGAGAATCCCGCCCCTGATCTCTGATGAATCGCAAACGCCAGCTTGATAGAGAATGCAACTGAATAACTGGGTAACTGCTTCTGTATATAATCATGTCCTCAGGGGCTACCAAGCATATAATAATAATATAAAATCTATAAACAAAATGCAACACCTCAAACATAACGCTTATCTAGGCCTCTCCAAATGGGAACTGTGAAATGTAGACAAATAATTGATCACCTGCCCCTTATGTGATAAGTCATCATTTCAAATGATCTGACGTACTTTATTATATTGATCCATATGTCATCTGGACTCAAAATGTTAGTTCCTTTCTCTCCCTACAGATGCTGCCAGATCTGCTGAGATTTTCCAGCATTTTCTTTTTGGTTTCAGATTCCAGCATCCACAATAATTGCTTTTATTACATTGATCACCTGGTTTCATGCTTAACTGGATGTTTTGTCAGGAAATATTATTTCAATTTTAACCCCAGTTAGACCAAAGGTATTCATCAGTTCCATGGCAAAATGTAGAATCAATGGTATGAAGGGAAGACAAAAGATACTGCAATGTTCTAATTTTCAATAGAATGGAGCTTCTTTGACTGATTGATTATTAACTGAGTTCTCAAGACTAGGAGTCCAGGCAAACTTACTTTGTGAAAACAGAGCATTTCAATTTGGCATCAATTTGACCAGAAGGAGGTTTGTGCAATATTTTAAACAGTATGAAATGAAGAGATTTCAAATAATCATTGTGGGCCCAATATTGAGATAATTTTTTCCTGTCAAGTTGTCAAGTAGTTTTCACGGTATAATTTCCCCTGCATGGACGTCCAAGAATATAAAATACCAAAAATGCCTTCTGGCGAACAGTGCACCTTACACCTTCTGTGATAAGAACATAAGAACTAGGAGCAGGAGTAGGCCATCTGGCCCCTCAAGCCTGCTCCACCATTCAATGAGATCATGGCTGATCTTTTGTGGACTCAGCTCCACTTTCCGGCCCGAACACCATAACCCTTAATCCCTTTATTCTTCAAAAAACTATCTATCTTTATCTTAAAAACATTTAATGAAGGAGCCTCTACTGCTTCACTGGGCAAGGAATTCCATAGATTCACAACCCTTTGGGTGAAGAAGTTCCTCCTAAACTCAGTCCTAAATCTACTTCCCCTTATTTTGAGGCTATGCCCCCTAGTTCTGCTTTCACCCGCCAGTGGAAACAACCTGCCCGCATCTATCCTATCTATTCCCTTCATAATCTTATATGTTTCTATAAAATCCCCCCTCATCCTTCTAAATTCCAACGCGTACAGTCCCAGTCTACTCAACCTCTCCTCGTAATCCAACCCCTTCAGATCTGGGATTAACCTAGTGAATCTCCTTTGCGCACCCTCCAGTGCCAGTACGTCCTTTCTCAAGTAAGGAGACCAAAACTGAACACAATACTCCAGGTGTGGCCTCACTAACACCTTATACAATTGCAGCAGAACCTCCCTAGTCTTAAACTCCATCCCTCTAGCAATGAAGGACAAAATTCCATTTGCCTTCTTAATCACTTGTTGCACCTGAAAACCAACTTTTTGCGACTCATGCACTAGCACACCCAGGTCTCTCTGCACAGCAGCATGTTTTAATATTTTATCATTTAAATAATAATCCCTTTTGCTGTTATTCCTACCAAAATGGATAACCTCACATTTGTCAACATTGTATTCCATCTGCCAGATAAAATAGAAAACACTGGAAATATTCAGTAGGTCAAATAGCATCTGGAGAGAGAGAAGCATTGTTAATTTTTTAGGTTGCTGGCCTTCAGTAAATTTGCTTTCTAATCCTTCACAGACGATCAACTATAACAGCAAACAAAAGTTTACATTCTTCCCCTATTTCTGCAAAGTTACAGTTTTGATGCCTGACAAAGCTGCTTTCCAACAGACTTTGGATTCATGGATGGATTCACTGATATTGTGTTCAGCACAGCATAACCAAGGTGACTGAATAGATATCGTGAAACAGCCTGTTTTATTTCTTATTGCAGAACCTGAGTTGCTACACACTTGCCAGATGTATAACAGGAATTCTTTCAAGCAGGCACTTATCATTCTTCACAGATATCTTTAGAGTAGACAACCACACATATTCTGTAACATAACAAATGAATTCATATCGGTATTTACAAGTCCTGACTTCAGACTTTGTGATTCTGTTCCTGATTGATTTGGGTGTTCGTTTTTACCAAGTGCTCCTATTCAGCTACACCATCCCCAGAATCTTGCATCTCTAACTTATAGCATTAGTTTTCACCATATTCCCTTTGTGCAACCGTTTCTTGGCATTACTTATCTAACTATTAATTTTGCTGAGCCAGTCCCTCCTCTGGGTTCGGAAAAACTCAACCTGTGCATGTTTGCAACTTGCAAACAGCGCACCTGACCCATGTGTGACTTCACATCCCAGTTTTGTCTTTTCACACCCGGCGTGCAGTTTGCAAGCTGCACACCAATGTGGGAGGAAAGTGGGTGTGGAGGCAGGCTGATTAGAAGGCCGACTTCTGTTCTCCAACACAGTCTCCCAGCTGCCAACTGTACCTAAATGTCCCGTAAACCTCAATCCTCACCTCTCTCACCCACCCATTTACTGCCATGTCAGCCCATGCCCTCTCAAATTATCCACACCATCTTGATGCCTTTCATGTGTCCTTAATGCACTCTAAAGTTAAACATGCCACCTCTATGCCCTCCATCATCATGCACCCAGTTTGCAGAATGCACAGTCTGTGAATCCCATGCAATGTCAGTGCAATAACATGCAGCCATGCAATATGTTAAATTCCTTGGGGATAAAAAATGAACTTCTCACCATCTAACAAAAGCTTCCATGTCATTAATCAGGCATTAAAAAAAACTTCAGGTTTGCTGACATAATATTTGTAAGATGTGTGAAATGTGTGATAATGGCCATAGCTGTTCAAACAATAGACTGCTGGTAAGGAAAGAACAGGTGTTCATTTTAATTTCAAAGCAGAGTGCCTGCAAATCAATGTGGGGAAGAAGATGGTTGGATTTTTTTAAAGTATCAAAACCAGGCTTTTTTGAAATCAGCCAGAGCCATTTGAATCACAGTAGAAAAGCTGACAGCACAGGCTGACAGGACATTTTGATACATTTTTCATTGCATTATGGTGCTTCAGTTGGAACAACCTATCTTTAAAAGACAGATCCCTATGATGAAACATTGAATAAAAAACACACCGACATTATAATACAGCATTTGATGGTGACATTTGAAGATGTGAAAACACGTCACACTGACCTTTCAGAATGTGACCCAGACTCCTTGGCAGACTTTCCATTTTCTTCACAAACTCTCAATCCTGGCGTGTTTTCAATGGGATTCCAAAACCCTGTACCTCCAGATGATAATGGTATAGATCATAGAATTTACAGTGCAGAAGAAGGCCATTTGGCCTATCGAGTCTGCACTGGCCCTTGGAAAGAGCACCCTACCTAAGCCCACACCTCCACCCTATCCCCGTAACCCAGTAACCCCACCTAACCTTTTTGGACACTAAGGGAAATTTAGCATGACCAATCCACCTAACCTGCACATCTTTGGACTGTGGGAGGAAACCGGAGCACCCGAAGGAAACCCACGCAGACACGGGGCGAACGTGCAGACTCTGCACAGACAGTGACTCAGCCATGAATCGAACCTGGGACCCTGGAGCTGTGAAGCAACTGTGCTAGCCACTGTGCTACCATGGCCGCCCATTTGGGAGAAAATCTGATTTTCATCTCCAATGGGAAACCCGACCTTCGGCAGGCGTGGGTATGTAGTTTGCACACTAGGCATTCCTGATCCACAAAAGGGCTGGAGGAAAGAGGAGTGGAATCGAGAATGCAGAGGAAAATCATATTTCCAGAAAAAAAGATCAAGCGTGACCATTCACAAACTGAAACCTGGCTCCTAACTCTGACAGAAATTCATATGTCTCATACGACTCATAAGTAAATGGGGAATGGAGAGATTCAATTTTGTGTAAAGTTGAAATGTTCCTTCTGCATCTGTAAAATTATGCTGGCTTTGCAATTAAT
Source organism: Scyliorhinus torazame (assembly GCF_047496885.1). Classification (NCBI taxonomy): domain Eukaryota; kingdom Metazoa; phylum Chordata; class Chondrichthyes; order Carcharhiniformes; family Scyliorhinidae; genus Scyliorhinus; species Scyliorhinus torazame. The sequence continues at coordinate 189,052,892 of NC_092707.1, read as the reverse complement.
CAAAGAAAATTGCTTCCTATACTTTTATCAAATTGAAAAAGATTATAGAACTGGCAAAGCTCTTGGCTCATCAACATAATGCAAATTATTAAATTGAATCAGTTACTGCTTTTCACTAGTATGGTTGTAAACAATCCATTGATCTGCTGGCATTCAGTGTTGCACGGTGAAGTGGAGCAATTTATACATTGGCCGGAATTCTCTGGTCGTCGGGATTCACTCTTCCCACTGGCAGCGCACCCCCGTCAATGGGTTTCCTAATGGCGTAGGATGGTAATAACGGGAAATCTCATTGACAAGCGACGGAAAGATAGAATCTCACCACCAGTGAACGGTGCGCAGCCGAGAAACACGTGGCTAGGGGACCAGAGGATCTAATTCGTTGAAAACAGAAAATCAAAGAAAAACCGAACAATCTCTTTGATGACTATTGGCTGAGGGACGAGTGTTGACCAGAGCATAAACATTTTGCAGCAAGGAATTCAGGACTAGTGAGTCTAGGAATAGTGAGCCATGGGTAATGAGGATACTTGCAGTGCTGGACAGCCGTCCCACTGAAAATCTGTTCTACCTCCCCAACATGGTCACACAGTGGTTAGCACTCCTGCTTCACAGCGCCAGGGACCAGGGTACAATTCCAGCTTTGGGTGTCTCTTTGTGTGGAGTTTGCATGCTCTCCCCATGTCTGCATGGGTTTCCTCCGGGTGGATCGGTTTTCTACCACAGTCTAGATGTACAGGTTAGGTGGATTGGCCATGATAAAATTGTCCTTCAGTGTCCAGGGATGGACAGGCTAGGTGAGGTTAAGGTGATACAGCGGGGGAGTGAGTTTATGGGGATAGGGCGCTCTTCAGATGGTCGGTGCAGACTCAATGGGCCGAGTGGCCTAATTTTCACTGAAGAGGTCCGTTGATTCCATGGTTCAACACAGACTGTGGATTGAATTTAGACTTAATTTGCGGGGCCCAGATTCATCAGATCAAATGTAACTTGTGATTTTCCGAAAATGCAAAAATGTGATATTAGGAAATATTTACTTGTAGATTCTGCTCAAATTATCTGGATAACACAAACAAAAGGACATTCATTTGGACCAATTGATCCATCTGGATGAATTGCCTATCTTTACTCTATCTGAATGTAATTATTATCATGAGCCGAAAGATACACGGGGATGATTTTCCCCCTTTCACTCTCATGTGCATTGTAACCAAAAGAGCTCTTTAAAAAATCAATGAGATATTGAGAACACACAAGTTGATGAATCCGAAGTTGATGGCCAGCTGAGACAATGAAGTACAACCTTTATATTGATGCAGTTACTGAAGTTAACTGCCAGCAGCTAATGCATTTCAATTGATTTTGGACCATTGGAGCTAATTATCAGTTTGAGGAAATGTGTCTTATTGAACAGTCCCATCACCCAGTGAGGCAAATGCAAAGTAACGTCTCATTTTTGTGTTCTTGATCGAACAATGATGTCATTAATAAGGTATTAAAACATTTCTATGGCGCATTCTGAGGTTGTGAGAATTGAGCACCAGGGACCCTGAGCAGCAGTTTACTTGGGTCGTCCCAAGTGGTGCTGATCTTTATCACAGGGAACAGTGATGTTTAAATTCGACCAACACAGGGCAGCATGGTGGCGCAGTGGGTCAGCACTGCGGCCTCACGGCGCTGAGGTCCCAGGTTCGATCCCGGCTCTGGGTCACTGTCCGTGTGGAGTTTGTACATTTTCCCCGTGTTTGCGTGGGTTTCGCCCCCACAACCCAAAAATGTGCAGGTTAGGTGGATTGGCCTCGCTAAATTGCCTCTTAATTGGAAAAAATGTAAAAAAAAATTCGACCAACAGAACCAACATATAAATCCTGAAACACTGCACATTGGGCGTTTGCAAAATGTCAGGAAGCAGATTTTCAAATACCACAACAAAGGAACATTCGGAATAAAAAGTCCTGCGGAATCTGTTGTGGGCCTTACAGATTTTTTGGTCAACTTTCCCATGGCTTTAAGTGGCACTGGGGTTTAATTTTCATCTCACTGTCAAAACATAGTTCCAAATACAGTCATCTCTTTGGCTTATGCCATATATGAGTAAGCCAAATAATATAAACTAATAGAACAAATCAAGGAATATACCATTTTTGTTTTGACCTCTTTTGTCCTTTGTTGCTTTAATCCTTCAGCAGAATAGCAACCTGTGCTAAACGGAACTAAGTCATTAATCAGCAAAACTACTGATTGTGGAAGTTGATTGTACATTACACCAAGAATACAATTTTAGAACCAAGTTGACAATCAACTGCAGTGTAATTTGTCACAACAAAATATTTTCTGAAGCTTAGTGATATTATCAAAGTAATAAAGAGTCTTGGAAAATGCTTTTCGATTGGTTTTATACATCCAATATTAACTATTGGATGTATAATTGTCCTTCAACAGAGATTGGAAGAGAAGTTAGAAGAATTTTTCAAAAGAAACAAAACCATTTAGTTGGGTGGCATGGTGGCACAGTGGTTAGCACTGCTGCCTCACAGCACCAGGGACCCGGGTTTGATTACAACCTTGGGTGACTGTCTGTGTGGAGTTTGTACATCGTTCCCGTGTCTGCGTGGGTTTCCTACAGGTGCTCTGGCATCCTCCCACAGTCCAAAGATGTTGCATGTGAGATGGATTGGACATGCCAAAATTGTCCCTTCGTGTCCCAAGGTTAGGTGGGTTTGCGGAGATGGGACAGGGGAGTGGGCCTGCGTAGGGTGCTCTTATGGAGGGTCAATGCAGACTCGCTGGGCCGCATGGCCTCCTTCAGCACTGAAATGATTCTATGCTTTGGAAATTATTTCTCAACCCAATGAGATCTTGTGCGGAACTACACTTTCATGGGTCAGCACCCTCCCAGTTTCAACCGATAGCACCAGGTGACGCTGATCTTCAAAGACTGGGACCGTGAGTGATAACACTATGATGCACGATCAATTGCACAAAGACGAGATTTGAATACAACTGAGGCTTTATTGCTCTAAGATGTGTGGCCTCCCACAGCAGCTGGTGAAATGGCTGCTGCACGGAGGACACACATATTTATACTCCGCCTACTGGGCGGAGCCAGCAGGCAGGGACTACCGTCGTACCTGTAGTACAGGTCCTACCATACATCACCTAATATAGGTGCAACAGTGGTTTACCAAATTTGCCCCCTGTTAAAATTGAGTCTGGCGGGGGTGGTGGAGAATTATATACAACAACTGAATTTTACATGTACAATTTTTGTGAGTACAAAAATGTCTTTTGAAGTCCAGTGGACCAGTTAGAGATTCAACCAGTCCGGCGCCTTGATGTGCCGTTGGGAGCGACGCAGTGGTGGCAGCAATTTGTAAAGCTTGTGCTAAGTCTGGCCTTCGGTGACTCTGGGAGCGTGCCGAAATCCTCTTCATCCTCGGGCGTGGGCAGGGGGAGGACGGATGGTCCTGGAGGGGTTGCTGCTGGGAGCACCGGGGGAGGGGAGGGTAGCACCGGGGGAGGGGAGGGTGGCACCGGGCCGGAGGGGTGTGTGTATGGGGAACCTGCTGGTGTCAGGTCCCTGAGGGAAACAGTATCCTGGCGGCCGTCGGGGTACGCCACGTAGGCATACTGGGGGTTCGCATGGAGCAACTGCACCCTCTCCACCAACGGGTCCGCCTTGTGGAGTCGGACGTGTCTACAGAGAAGGACGGGTCCTGGAGCTGCGAGCCAAGTCGGGAGCGATACCCCGGATGTGGACTTCCTGGGGAAGGCAAAGAGGCGCTCATAGGGTGTGTTGTTAGTGGCGGTGCACAGTAGTGACCGAATGGAGTGTAGTGCATCAGGGAGGACCTCCTGCCAGCGGGAGGCCGGGAGGTTCCTGGACCGTAGGGCCAGTTGGACGGCCCTCCATACCGTCCCGTTCTCCCTCCCTACCTGTCCATTTCCCCGGGGGTTATAGCTGCAGGAGGCGATATCCCTGCTGAGCAAGAACTGACGCAGCTCATCACTCATGAATGAGGATCCCCTGTCACGGTGGATGTAGGCGGGGAAACCGAACAGTGCGAAGATTGTGTTGAGGGCTTTGATGACGGTGGCAGAAGTCATGTCAGGGCATGGGATGGCGACTGGGAATATGGAGTACTCATCGACCACACTGAGAAAATATGTGTTACTGTCGGTGGAGGGGAGGGGCCCTTTGAAATCCACGCTGAGGCGCACAAAGGAGCGGGAGACCGTCACCAGGCGCGCACGATCCGGCTGGTAGAAGTGTGGCTTGCACTCCGCACAGACCTGGTGATTGTCCGTACTTCCTCGACGGAGTAGGGCAGATTGAGGGCCTTTATAAAATGGTACAACCATGTGACTCCCGGATGACAAAGGCTGTCATGCAGGCCCCGGAGTCAGTCTACTTGTGCGCTGGCACATGTACCTCGGATAGGGCGTCTGGGGGCTCGTTGAGCTTGCCGGGGCGATACAAAATCTCGTAATTGTCGGTGGAGAGCTCGATCCTCCACCTGAAGATCTTATCATTCTTGATCTTGCCCCACTGTGTGTTATTGAACATGAAGGCTACCGACTGTTGGTCAGTGAGGAGAGTGAATCTCTTGCCGGCCAGGTAATGCCGCCAGTGCCGCACAGCTTCAACGATAGCTTGGGTCTCTTTTTCGATGGATGAGTGCCGAATTTCTGAGGCATGAAGGGTGCGGGAAAAGAATGCCACGGGTCTGCCTGCCTGATTGAGGGTGGCGGCTAGGGCGACGCCTGATGCGTTGCTCTCCACTAGAAAGGGCAGCGTCTCGTCTACTGCATGCATCCTGGCCTTGGCGATATCGGTTCTGATACGGACGAAGGCCTGTTGAACCTCGGCCGTCAGGGGAAAATGGGTGGACTGCATGTGTGGGCGTCCCTTGTCCCCATAATTTGGGATCCACTGGGCGTAGTATGAAAAGAACCCTAGGCAGCGTTTGAGGGCCTTGGGGCAGTGGGGGAGGGGGAGCTCCATGAGGGGGTGCATGCGATCGGCATCGGGTCCCAGAACTCCATTCTGGACCACATAGCTGAGGATGGCTAAGCGGTTCGTGCTGAACACACACTTCTCCTTGTTGTAGGTGAGGTTTAGGAGAGTGGCGGTGTGGAGAATTTTGGCAAGGTTGGCATCGTGGTCCTGCTGATCATGGCCGCAGATGGTGACGTTGTCTCGGTACGGAAAGGTGGCCCGCAAACCGTACCAGTCGACCATTCGGTCCATCTCCCTTTGGAAGACCGAGACCCCGTTGGTGACGCTGAAGGGAACCCTGAGGAAGTGATAGAGACGAGCGTCTGCCTCGAAGGCAGTGTATGGACGGTCCGCTTTGCGGATGGGGAGCTGGTGGTAGGCGGATTTGAGGTCTACCGTTGAGAAGACCCGGTACTGTGCAATCTGATTGACCAAATCAGATATGCGTGGGAGGGGGTACGCGTCGAGCTGCGTGTACCGATTGATGGTCTGGCTGTAGTCCACGACCATTCTGTGTTTCTCCCCAGTTTTAACTACTACCACTTGGGCTCTCCAGGGGCTGTTGCTGGCCTCGATGATGCCTTCCCGAAGCAGTCGCTGGACCTCGGACAATGATGAAGGTCCTGTCCTGGATGCTGTACTGTCTGCTCCTGGTGGCGACGGGTTTGCAATCCGGGGTTAGATTTGCGAAGAGGGACGGTGGATCGACATTTAGGGTTGCGAGGCCGCACATAGTAAGGGGTGGTAGGGGCCTGTCGAATTTCAGGGTTAGGCTCTGGAGGTTAGACTGGAAGTCCAGGCCAAGTAGTAGGGCAGCGCAGAGATTAGGGTGGACGTAGAGGCGGAAGCCGCTGAATTCTACGCCCTGGACCGTGTGTGTGACCGTACAGTACCCCCGGATCGCCACGGAATGGGTTCCAGAGGCTAGGGAGATTCTTTGATTGGCGAGGTGGCCGAAAGGGAGCAACGCCTTACCTTATCCGGGTGGATGAAGCTTTCGGTACAACCAGAGTCCAGCAGACAAGAGGTCACGTTTCCATCGATTTTAACGCTGGTCGATGCGGTAGCCAGGTTGTGCGGACGAGACTGGTCGATGGTCACTGAGGTGAGTCATGGTTTGTCGTCGCTGGTGTCGGATGATGGGGTGCCCGGGGGGCACGGGTCCTGGAACGCTGGTGGTGCCCATGTGCTGTGGAGGAGACAAGATGGCGGCGCCTGAAGATCTTGGGGAGGACAAAATGGCAGTGCCCACTGGCCGCATGTGGTCCGGGGAGATGAAGATGGCGGCGCCCATTGTCTGTAAACGAGGGGGGTGGGGGCGATAGTGGCGACTGCGCGGGCCTGACACACCGTGGTGAAGTGCCCCTTCTTAGCACAAGCCTTACAAAGTGCTGCGCGGGCCGGGCAGCGTTGGCGAGTGTGTCTCTGCTGGCCGCAAAAGTAACATCAGGGACCCCCAGGATTCGCTGGCTGGTGCGTGGCGCAGTGGTTGGGTAAGGCCCCCGCTGGGGCGGCCGTCTGTGGGGTCCATGATGCGTAGGAGGGGTGGGCCGCGAGGCTGGGGGTGTAGGCCTGGATATTGCGCGAGGCGACCGCCATAGAGAGCACTAGCTTCTTTGTCTCTGTGAGATCGAGCGTGGCCCCCCTCTAGAATTTGCTGGCGTATGATGGCCGACCCAATCCCCGTAACAAAAGTGTCCCGCATAGAAGGTTTGAATGTTCCGTGGCCGTAACGGCCTGACAGTCACAGTCCCGAACTAGTGGGATTAGGGCCCGCCAGAAGTCTTCTATGGACTCACCAGGGAGTTGAGAGCGAGTGGCAAGTACGCGCCTGGCGAAGAGCGTGTTCGTCTTCTGGGCATAATTTTCTTTGAGTAGCGTCATGGCTTTGGCGTAGTTTGGTGCGTCCTGGATCAGCGGAAAGACACTGGAGCTCAACCTCGATTACAGTATCTGTATTTTCTGAGCCTCCAGAACAGGGCTTGGCGCCGAGTTGATGTACGCTTCTAAACAAGCAGTGCTGAAAGTCCTTTTTGGCGTCGCTTGATTGTGGATCCAGCTGCAGGCGATCCGGCTTGATACGGAGGTCCACCTTCTGAAAACCTTAGAGCAATAAATTGATGCACGATCAATTGCACAAAGACGAGAGTTGAATACAACTGAGGCTTTATTGCTCTAAGTTGTGTGGCCTCCCACAGCAGCTGGCGAAATGGCTGCTGCACGGAGGACACACATATTTATACTCCATCTACTGGGCGGAGCCAGCAGGCAGGGACTACCATCATACCTGTAGTACAGGTCCTACCATACATCACCTAATATAAGTGCAACAGTGGTTTATCACACACTACTCTAGTGGGAAATCAGAAAAAATTTCAATAAAATCTCCCTTCAATTTAAATATGCTGTATTCGTTAGTTGGGTTTTGGAATTCGCCTTTGCTGATCTAACTATTAACCAACACATTTCTGTTATGCTCCAATGGCACTTTCAGCTGGGACTCAACAAATGTATTCGCATTTGTGTTATGCCATTGCTGCCAGATGGGGACTTGAGTGTAGCTTTTTGTTCTTATGCATTCTTTGAGAGGAGTGAAAGAAAGTCAGAACATGCAGTTTCCTGATGAAATAAAAACAGACTTTAATGGTTGTGTGGGAACGATTGCAAATCAGTAATCTACAAAGCATTAAAGACTTTGGATGCAATACACTTGAGATAACCTTGAAATTGCTGGAGGGATCTATCTTTATATTGTATTCTATCTAATGCAGGGATTGTTTAATTCAGTCGTTGTGTCTGCTTTTGATGTATAATGAAATCCATGTTGCAGGATTAAGAAATGTGACATGTGATCATCTGTTTTATCTCGTGATTATTCATGATTGGTTACCTGGTACTCATAGTTATGACCAAACTTCTGGTGAATAGCTGCATTATGTAGTTAGACTCTGAAGTATGCATTGTTTAAAAAAATGTATGTTAGATACTATCAGGGAAGTAATTATTTTACTGAGTGCTAAATTAATTAAAGATTTGCTTACTACAGATTTTTCTTTTTCAAAATTACCCTGAAGGTATTGACTTTAGTTTTGACATCTTTGGAAGTACATTCAAAGGGTTTTCAGAATTATTTTTCCTCTTTTGGACTTACATTTCTCTGACCTACTTGTAAGCTTGTGGCCGTACTGCACATTGCACATGTGCTTGGAAGTGGGGCAAGTACGGTCGCATAAAAGTAAAATACTGCAGATGCTAGGGATCTGATATCAAAACAGTAATTGCTGGAAATACTCAGCAGGTCCAGCACCATCTACGGAGAGAGAAACTGAGTTAACATTTCGAGTCTGATAAGACTTCTTTGGAACAGTTCCATTATAGTGTAGCTTGGTAGTTGTATTATTGGACAGGTAATCCAGCGGCCTGGAATAATGCTTCGGAACTATGGGTTTAATCCCCACAATGGCAGCTTGAAAATTTTAAATAAATAAATTAAACAAAATCTGGATTTCCAAAAGTTACTATCTGTAATAGATAACACAAAGCACTGCTGTCTCACGGCGCCGAGGTCCCAGGTCCGATCCCAGCTCTGGGCCACTGCCCATGTGGAGTTTGCACATTCTCCCCGTGTTTGCTTGGGTTTTGCCCCCACAACCCAAAGATGTGCAGGATAGATGGATTGGCCACGCTAAATTTCCCCAAATTGGAAAAAATGAATTGGGTACTCTAAATTTATTTTTCAAAAATGTAATGGGTAGCACTGTTGCTTCATAGCTCCAGGGTCACTGTCTGTGTGGAATCTGCACGTTCTCCCTGTATCTGCGTGGGTTTCGTCTGGGTGCTCCGTTTTCCTCCCACGAGTCCCGAAAGATGTGCTGTCAGGTGAATTGGATATTCTGAATTCTCCTCTGTGTACTCCCACCCTTCATGGACTAAAAGACGAGATAGCCTATTCTCACGTTCCATATTTTATCTGTGAACTAAGTCCTGGGTTTGGGGATGGGATTGGTTTGTGATTTTTTGTCCCTCTGAACCTTTTGAATCGCTTCAGTTCCAGAATATGATAGTCAAACGTTTGGTTACCATCATGCAACTTGTCAGTAATTCTGCTTCAGTAGCTTGCAAGTTTCATTGGCATAGGAGCCAATAAACCATGTATTTTTTTGTCTTTTACAGCCACCCATTAGCCATGCATCAGGAGCCAACATCCTGGTAAAATGGCAAAATGGATTCAAACTTGAGTTGCGCCAATGACAGTTCTGTATTTTAGCGTGAGATGTATTAGGTAGTACTCCATTTGAGTTTTGAGTAAAAAGATTAAATTAATATGCAAAGGAACATTCCATTCCATGCCTCTTTGAAAAGAAGTTGCAGAACAATTCACATCATTCCAGCTGATGCACATGCATCATTATTGGTGTGTGAATACGGCCACAGAAGTGCTGCATCTGCTTCACAGTTGGTGATCTATTCAACATCTTTCCACGTGAGTAATTAATATGCAGAATTCATTCTGTATTAATACTTAGTGTGGGAAAGTAGGGGAAAGATAATTGGAACCTTCTGGAGATAGAAGTTGAGTTATTAGAATAGTGTTACGACACCCTGGGCTAGTGTGTGATCAATTCCAGCCCCACTTGACCCAGAGTCACAACTAACCAATTGAACTAACCAATAATTGTCAGAAAAATACCCAAAGTCTTTGGTCCTTGGCTGCCCAATAATTAGTCAGCAGGTTTGTAAAGGTAACTTACAAGAACTATAATTAAATATGCAGCAAATACAACAGGTTAACTATAATCTAATTCCTCGTCCTTTAACTTGCCTGACACCCTCTATGCACACACATGACAAACAAATGTTAAGGAATAGGTTAATAAACATTCCAATTAGATGTCCCATTGATCCAATAATTAGCACTGATATGTAAAGAGGCTACAGGTGGCCTTTGTAGAATGTGATGTGATGATAGAGGTTGGTGCTTAGTGTGTTCTAAGAAAAAGAAAGGTGTTTGGGAAAAGTTGCAGATCTCTTGACTCTTTACTCAACAGCAGCTAGAGGCTAACAGTGGCAGCAGAGACTGGTTGCTGTGTAAATGTAAAGGGTTGAAAGATACTCTTCCAGGGAAAAAAAACATTAACCAAGGAGTGAGTGAAAAGGAAAAAAGAAAATATGGCTGAACCTAGGATAAAGATGGCTGGATATGACTATCCCCCGTTACTTTCTGAAAGAGGATTGTACGACCAATGGAGAAGTGAAGTTGTTATGTGGACTAAGGTAACTGCCCTGGGAAAGAGAAAACAAGGTATGGCATTGGCTCTTTCTCTACCTTTATGAGAGTAAAATCAGAAGCAAAGTGTTTTCTGAACTGGAATTGGCAGAGTTAGACTCAGAAGAAGGTCTGGAGGCTCTATTATGTTTTCTGGATAAGATTTTTCAAAAGGATGACTTGTTAAGTGCGTGTGAAGCCTGGTCAGAATTCGATAGATTCCGGAAAACAGAGGATATCTCTGCTGAGGACTACATAATGGAATTTAGCAGACTATACAGAAGGCTGCACAAATACTGCCTGGAATTTCCACAATCTGTGTTGGCATTTAAGTTACTGGACTGTGCTAGAGTGTCCAATATGGATAGGCATCTGGTTTTGACAGGAATTAAGTTTGCGGATAATGATACCTTATTTGATCAGATGATAGAGGCCTTAAAGAAGTTCCTGGGGAAACATTCAATTCCTGTGGCTCTTGTGTCACAAATGGATCAGTCAGCAATAAAGCAGACTATGGAAGATAGACTACTGACAGGATGGAGAGATCGTATGGCTACGACCACGTTACGAGAATATGGAAGGAGATCGGGACCTGGAAATTATGAGGTCAGAAACCCATTTAAACCTATAATAGGAGGAGGAACATGGAGAATGGAAATAGGAAAATGAACCCCAGAAATGCCTGAGGTATGACAAATCGATGTTTTCGGTGTGACTCTCAATACCATTATGCTTTCAACTATACAACACGTTATAACAGTGTTTGAAGCTACACATGACATGGAAGAGTCAGAAGAGGAAAAAGAAATGACTAGAAAGAAGGCATTGTCCTATTGATAAGCAGTTTTACTCCAGTAATGAAGGTGTAGGTTGCAGAATCCTTCAATTGTGCTGCATTGGACGGTGGCTGCACATCTACTGTGTGTGGAATTGACTGGTTAAAATGTTACCTGGACTCCTTGAATGCTGAAAATCGTTGGTGATCCCTTGCAATATTGCCGGAGTGAATCATTTTATTAGCATGGATGTTGTATCAAGTGAGATTCCTTTGCTTCTGAGCTGATCATCGATGAAGAAAGCACACATGAAACTGGGTATGGAGCAGGATACGGCAACAGTTTTTGGAAAAACGGTGGACTTAGAATTTACACAGTCAGGACACTATTGTATTCCATGACTGACAAATAATATTTCAGGTCCAGTTGTTAAGGCAGCTGGAAATGGGAATTTAGTTGATAAAAAGCTGCTTGTATGAAAACTGCATCGGCAATTTGCACATCCATCTCCTCAGAGGCTGAAACATTTATTAAAGGATGCAGGAGTAACAGATGAAGAGTATACTAAGCTGAAAGAACAGGTTAGTGATCGCTGTGAGATTTGTAGGAAGTACTGAAGGAAACCATCACGACCAACAGTAACCCTACCTTTGGCCAGCGATTTTAACGACATTGTGGCCATGGACCTTAAGATCCTGGATAAAGCTAACAATATATTTATTTTGCATTTTATAGATTTAGTAACCAGATTTAGTCAATCAACCATTGTACGAAGTAAAGAAAAGAAAGTAATCCTGGATCAGATCATGGAAAAATGGATAGGGATAAGGAATGGGGCCACCAGCAAAATTCCTTACAGACAACGAGGGAGAATTTGTTGATGATGCGTTTAGGCATATGTGTGAAAATGTGAATATCACAGTTATGAATGCGGCTGCGGGAAGCCCATTTAGTAATGGTCTGTGTGAAAGTAACCATGCAGTAGTAGATGACATGCTCTGGAAAATTTTGGCAGATAGACCAAATTGCAAGTTAAATTCAGCCTAAGCACGGGCAGATGGTTGGGGGCTATAGTCCCTATCAATTAGTGTTTGGTAGAAATCCTAAAATTCCATCCATTTTGGGTGACCAGCCTCCAGCTTGGGAAGGAACGACAATTTGTTCTGCCTTTGCTGAGCATTTAAATTCATTACATAGCAGTAGAAAAGCTTTTTTGGAAGCAGAAGTCTCTGAAAGAATTCGCAGAGCTTTAAGGCATAATGTACAGCCATCAAATACCGTTTTTCAGCAAGGAGACATAGTATACTATAAGAGAGACAATTTTAATGAATGGAAAGGCCCAGGGAAGATCATAGGCATAGATGGCAAAACAATTATTTTGCACCATGGCAATCAGATTGTTAGGGTACATTCATCAAGGATAATGGGTACAGATTACAAATTTTCAAATTTAGACAGAGCAGACAGACATGATAGGAACTAGGGTCATCTGGTAGGAACTAGGGTCATCTGGTATGCGCGTGTTACAGAACTATGAGGACCAGTTAACTGATATAGACAGGGTTTCTGTAGAGGAACACAACACTTCTGATGAATTAGAACAGGCCATTTTTCCGAAAGGACAACTGCCAAACGTTGGTACAAAAGTGACATACTTGCCTGAAGGATCTAGTCAATGGAAGGATGCAACTGTTATTAGTAGAGCAGGGATGGCCACTTGAAAGTATAAACACTGGTTGAATGTACAGCATACAGGGGAGGGTGTCAGGACAATGGGTTGGGAACACAAAGTTCAAAAATGGAGGGCACAGAAACGCAGTGCCAGTTCAGATAGTACATCTGATAATGAACAGGTTCACAGGAAAAGGTTGGGAACTATTGAAGGGACATCCCACAGCAGAAGGGAAAGATCAAGCAGCAGCAGTAGAGAACAAGATACCAGGCCGGGTAGGGCACATGGTTTGTCAAGGTCTCTGAACATGGGTAAGACTATGAATGCTACTAGGAGTAGAAGCCCACATGCATGTGAGATTTTGGTGGCTTCCAACAAATTAGATGAAAACATTATCAAAGATGCCAAACAGCAAGAACTGCATAGTTGGAATGAATTTGGGATATATATGGAAGTACTGGATAGGGGACAAAGAGTTCTAACCCACAGATGGATTTGCATGGAAAAGGTTCTTCCAGATGGAACTTATAAGTCAAAGGCCAGGCTTGTGGCAAGGGGATTTGAAGAAAACTTAGAAGATCAGGATTTATGGGTAGATTCACTGACGGCAGGAAAGATTATTTTTAAGATTTTCTTGGCTCTATTAGCCACAAAGGCATGGGAATGCAAATCTATAGATATAAAAGCTGCCTTTTTGCAGGGGCATCAGCTTCAGAGAGACATTTTTCTCCGTCCTCCTAAAGATGAAGCTAACACAGAAGGGGTATTCTGGAAGTTGAACAAATGTATATATGGATTAAGTGATGTCTGGTATTTTTCGGTAAGGTCAGTTTTGTTAAAGTTAGGCTGTTGCCAGTTGAAAGCAGATCCGGCAATGTTTTACTGGCACCATAAGGGAAATCTTTATGATGGATGTCGATGATTTTTTTGTGGGGTGGGGCTAGTGATTTTGAAGCTATTGTACTCTCTGGGTTGAGGAAAGAATTCAGGGTTGGAAGTCAGGCTTCCGGTGCATTTAAATATATTGGACTGGAAATTGGACAGACTAAGTTAGGGGCAAGTTTACATGAACGATCTTATTTGGAGAGCATCAGCCCAATAGCAATTAGTTATAGTCGGGTTTCACAAAAAGACGCAGTGGTTTCAAAGATGGAAAAAGAGCAACTGCGAAGTTTAATTGGGCAACTGAATTGATTAGGTAGACAGACTAGATTGGACGTAAATTTTGATGTTTTAGAGTTGAGTACAAAAATGAACGATCCTAATCCTAAAGTGTAAGACATAATGAGGGCAAATAAAGCGTTGGTCAAACTAAAAATGCAGGAGTGTGTTTTGAGGTTCCTAGTTTTAGGTGATCTTAGGCACTTGAAACTCATAGTTTATAGTGATAAGTCCTATGCAAATTTATGTGAAGGGGTTTCAAGCGCAGGAGGTTTTATAATTTTTCTTTTGGGGAACAATGGTAAATGTTGCCCTCTTGTGTGGGGAAACAAAGAAAATAAGGAGATTGGTCAAAAGCACTTTGGCTGCTGAGACTTTAAGCCTTGTAGAGGCGGTGGATATGGCCTTTTATATATTTCAGATATTGACAGACATTTGGGGATTAGGAGATTTGGGTAACATACCCATTGAGTGTCCCATTGACAATAAATCCCTGTGGGGAAAATGTGCACTCTACAAAAGTCAATGAGAAAAGGATAAGGATAGACATCGCAATTTTGAAGCAGATGTTGGACAGAAGGGAGATAGCAAATATTTAATGGGTCGACAGTAACTGTCAATTGTCCGACTGTTTAGCGAAAAGAGGGGCTAGTTCACAGAAGCTTTTGGATATTATTAATGAAGGGCGCCTGTTTCTGTAGCTGTTTTTTTTTCCTTTCAAAACAAAAAGTTGGGGGGAGGGAAAATTGCATGTGTTTTTGAGTTTCTTGAAATTTTGTTTTCACCAAATAATTTTTTTCTCCAAGGAAGGGGAGACTGTTAAGGAATGGGTTAATACATATTCCAATTAGATGTCTCATTGATCCAATAATTGGCACTGATATGTAAAGAGGCTACAGGTGGCCTTTGGAGCACATGATGTGATAATAGCGGTTGGCGCTGAGTGTGTTTTTCAGAAAAATAAAGGTGTTCGGGAAAAGGAGCAGATCTCTTGACTCTTTACTCACAGCAGCTAGAGGCTAACAACAAACAGAGGAAAAGAGAAGGGTGAATAATAATAATTAGTAAAAGGAGAAAGAGACTGTTTCGGTTGGTCTCTTTAGCACACTGTCCTTGAGGCCAATCTTTATGGTCGGCATTTCTGTTTGCTAGTTTGTAAAGGTTTTCACTGTAGAGGCATTCAGGTCTCTTCCGTTTCAGAAATACACAACTCATAGCCTTTCTGGAAAGAGAGATAGAGAAGAGAACAGATCCTTCCCCTGAGCATCCAGGATTCAAACTCTATTTTCTTTAGTTTTGTGGAAATCATCCCACTTAGACAGGATCCACCCAGACATAAAATGGTCTTTTGGCCAATTATTTGGCCACCAGAGAATCAATCAAACCGAGTCCCGCCCCACCTTTCGTGCATTGAGAAATCTGCATCTTGCTGTCCAAAGCTCGCAGCACCATATAGTATGTTGCAACAT
The DNA here is from genome assembly GCF_047496885.1 of Scyliorhinus torazame. Classification (NCBI taxonomy): domain Eukaryota; kingdom Metazoa; phylum Chordata; class Chondrichthyes; order Carcharhiniformes; family Scyliorhinidae; genus Scyliorhinus; species Scyliorhinus torazame. The sequence continues at coordinate 189,037,549 of NC_092707.1, read as the reverse complement.
CTTTAATTCCTCATTCTCCCTGCTGATTGATTAAGCACCATGGATAAAAACGATAAAGGCAAAAATAAAGAAAGGGGAAATAAGGGAATCAACAGGAAGGACCATTACATACCTCCCTCCCTAAAATAATTGAAACTTCAGGACACAGACGTTTCATTATGAGGTATGCAAGACATAAATGACAACCCCTATCCATCCTATCCCATCAGTTCCCTTAACAGTCTCAAAATGGTAACTAGTCAGCCCTTAAACATGTGACAAAGAATCCACAATCACATTATCCTTTTCAGGAATATCTACAAGTGTAACATTGAACTGTTGTAATAATAAACTCCAAAGGAATAATCGTGCATTCCGAGTTATAAACTTCTTTATAAACACATGCAGATTATGGTCTGTATAAACTAAACTTTGTTTATCATCATGCTGGACATAAACTTCAAAGTGTTAAAGGGCTAGTAGCACTGCCCTTACCCCATCTGTTAAAATGGCATCTGTGGCCATTTTAATTGTCTGCATGGGTCCGGAGGAGCCAACACCGGTTCACCCACTAACATGGCCTTCAATCTCCCAAACTCTACTTGGTGTTCGGTGGATCATGCCGATTTTCGCTTGTTTCCACAAAATATCCAACATGCACTGTATTTCAGTCTCTAACTGAGCCAGTCTCCATGGTTTTACTCAAGACATAGGTGGCTTGATTGGTGAAGGGTTTCTTATGTCTACATCATGATTAGTTAACGGAGTTCCCCTGGTGTTTTCTTGCAACTCTGTCTATATTCTTTCCATATCTTTATTAGATCTTCTCTCTTCTGCTCTTGCCGACAGGTTTGCATCTTTGGTTTTAAAACTCCCTCTAGTATCTTCGAACGGTGCCTTGTTTTCACTCTCTTCTTCAAATTGAAAGGTACTGTTCTCCCCTTTGTCAGGTTTCTGACTATCCAAGTTGGAGAGGGCATCCTGAATTAGTTCCTTCTGCATTTCTGTTCTAAACTGAAACACAATTACTTATTTTTAACAAGTACTATAATGAAATGTGCAGCAAATACAACTGGTTAACTATTATCTAATTCCTAATTCCCCACTTTAACTTTTCCCCCATAAGTAAAAGAAAAAAAGAGTCTTTGTTTCAGATGGTTGTCTTTAGTACATTCTCCTTCAAACTAGGCTTTCAGGTTGCTATTTCTTCTTTCCACTCTGTAATGGTTTCATGGTAGATTCATTCAGGTCTCTGCAGTTTCAGAAATCAGCAGCTCACCGCATTTCTGGATAGAAAGAGAGAAGAGAGCAGATCCTTTACCTGAGGATCCAGGATTCAAACTCTGCTTCACTTGGGTCTATGGAAATCATCCCACTCGGTCAGGATCCAATCGCCAACTGTTACCAGGCAGAATACGTTCTTTTGACCAATTCATCGGCCACCAGCCCATCAATCCAACCGAGTCCCACCCCATCTCTCAGGTGCCAAAGCTAGCAGCGCCATATGCTATGTTTCAACTTCTTGAATTCCTAATTTTCTCTGCTGCTTGACTTAAAGATGCATGTCCATTAAGCACCGATGGATCAAAATGATAAAGGGATAAATAAAGAAAGCAGAAATAAGGGGCTCAACAGGAAGGATCATTGCAATATGTATAGAAGCAAGGGTTTATTTTCTTTCAGACAGTCTGATCGGCCAGAACAGTAATTCTAAATTTGGCAGAACAAAGCAGCATACACGTGACATTCCAATGATTTTTAAAAATATGTTTGGTGTCAATTTATTATTAGTGGAAGAGGCGGGGCCTGGATGACTGAAAACAATGGGCTGGATTCTCTGGTCTCCCAGCCACATGTTTCTTGGCAGCATGTCGTTCGCTGGCGGTGGGATTCGATATTCCTGACACTGATCAATGGAATTTTCCATTGAAGCCACTCCACGCCACAGGGAAACGTGCATGCGGGGGTGCTGTGTTGGCAGGAACTGTGAATCACAGCAGTCGGTGAATTCCAGCCAATGTTACGTCGGGGGAAATTTTAACCAAATAAGAAAATGGGCAGGCTGGGAATCAAAGTATTAAAAATCCGATATCTCCCCATTTCTTCCACCAAACCGTCCACTTCTGATGTTGTCTGAGGTGGAGAAATGGGCGGGTGACTATCTCACTCCAAGGAAATATGTGTGGGTACCTAATGATAACGTTGATGTGAGCCTCATTAACACCAATTTTTCAAATTTAACTATTCTCGGCTGAATTTTCAGAGCTTGGAAAACGTAACAGCTCCATCCAGGCAAGGAGTTAGTAACTCCAGTAGGTAGGGGCCTTTCACTAACCTCCTGGATCCAATGTGGATGAGCATCTCCACCAACCTTTCCCACAATACTTCTCATTCCAAAACAAAGCCTTTGGTGGGGTGTTTCATGTTGGCGTTTTGGGTGAGATCCAAACCTGGATTCACCCACACATAGTCATTTTTTGGGGCCCTGGGGAATTTCTCACTGGTCAAGCTCACACTTCGAAATGTTTTCAGCAATGGGGATCTGAACCCGCCGGCAAGACTGGGCCCTCCGAGATCACGGTGTGATTTTGTATGGATGCTCTGATCTGAGCTGGAGGTTACCCCACCCCCACCACCCCTCACCCACGGACAATGCTACCACTGGCATACATGAGCATGCACACCCCCCCCCCCCCCCAGCCTTCAACCCCACCTCACCCCCTTTTCATGGCATGGTCTCCTTAGGACCTGACCTTGGAAGTGCTAACCTGTCACACGGACCCTGGAAGTGGCAGGTTGGCACTACCCAGATGCTAGGGGGAGTGCCAGGGTACCTCTCTGCCATGTCCCTGACTACCCGGGGCTCCAATGGCCTCGAGATTACTGGAGTGACCATCACACCAAGGGTGGGATTCTCCGACCCTCTGCGACGAGATCGCCCTCGGCGCGAGGCGGAGAATTACCCTAAATAGGTCCCCACGCCAGCATGCGATTCTCCAGCGACTGAAGAATCGCTGCCATTAACGCGGCGCTGGTCGGGGGCCGTTGAAAAAGGACGCCCCCCCCCCCCCGGCGATCCTCCGCGATCGACCGGCCAAGTTACTGCCGGCGTGGTTCTAATGTGGTTCCACCCCCAGGAACTCGGAGTCGTGGCTGATGTGTCGTTATGGTGGGAGGGTGTGGGGATCGGACACCACGGGGGTCTTGACGACGGACAGGCATGCGATCGGGGGCCATCGATTGGCAGGCCATCGCGATCTGGGAGCGACCTATCTTCCTCTGCACGGGCCCGCTGTGTGGTTCCGCCATGTCGGCGGCGCCTTCGCCGAGGTCAGCCACCGCGCGCATGTGCGGACCCGCTTTCGCCCGCCGTGCGCATGCGTGGCCACACGGTCTGTCCAGCAGAGCCTCGCCGGCAGCCATAGCTGCGGGACGCACGCCGGAGGCCTGCTAGCCACCTGGAGAATGGGGAATCACCCCGGACTCTCGAGGAAAAGGTCCGGAGTGATTCTCGCCCGTTTTCCGACGGGTGTGGGGTCTTAGTCCCCCAAAGGGAGAATCCCGCCCCTAGTCTCTGTTTGTGGAGACCAGTACTAATCAGTACCCGATTGACGCTTCATTTGTGCAGCCGGTGACCCGCGGGCTCCAGGAGACTGTGGCCCATTCGCCTATAGTTCATTTAAATATAATTGTCTGGAACACTCCATTGAGGCCATGATCCAGATCATGCCGGGTGCCATGGATTGGGTGACGTGTGTGTCTTTTCTGCCTGGCATATGGGCTGCGCCCGTGGTGCACCCAGCGCAACGGGATCAGCGCCGAACGCGATGTGGTGGGAAAATCTGTCTTTCTAGCTGTTAACCCTTAAGTCAACATGACCCAAACCGCATAAGAGTAATAGTCTTCAAGCTGCTATAATTATATTTATTCTATTTTCTTTTTTTTTCCCAAAATTTAGAGTTTCCAATTCATTTCTTCTAATTAAGGGGCAATCTAGCGTGGCCAATCCAGCTACGCTGCACATCTTTGGGCTGTGGGGGTGAAACCCATGCAAACATGGGGAGAAGGTGAAAGTCCGCATGGAGAGTGACTCAGAGCCGGGATTGAATCTGGGTCCTCAGCGCCGAGAGGCAGCATTGCTAACCACTGCGCCAACGTGCTGCCCTATTATTTATCCCATTTTTACAGTTAACATTAATCTTCCGAGAGCTGAAAACTTACCTCTACATAATGCTATAAACCATGAAGTAGATATTTATAACAGATCAAAACGCCATCCGTCCCACACCCTGCCAAAAGCTTACCTCATCTTGTAGCTTAACCTTCTAGTTCCCCGTTCGACTTGAAGACAAGTCAATTGATCAGGCTGGCTTCCAGGCAGAGAACTGACTGGTGGAATTAAAACTTGTCTGACTTCTTGCGGATTTGCCTCTGAGCATCCTGAGTCCACTCGTGACGCAATCCACTAATGCTAGAAATCAGCTTTGTGGATGTTGATGTGTTAGGCAGGTAGATTCGATGTGGACTGCACTCGATGCAGGGAAGCTAGAAACAGACGTCTAACACTGGAGAAGATCCAACACCGTTTTATTCAATGATAGAACTGATATACATATTCAGCCGTGGGTCGACACTATATTGAACTGACTGGAGACCTTCTGTCGCCTGACCAGACTTACTAGCTACCACATGGTGTTTGCACTTGCCTGTCTCAGTGGCTGGGTCCCGAGAGAGCGGGAAACCTAGTGCCCTCTGGCTTTATAGTGGTAGTGTCCTGTCTGGTGATTGGCTGCACTGTGTTGTGTGCTTACTGATCATCCTGTGTGTCAATCACTGCCTGTCTGCATCTCATTATATACATGAGTGGAGATTATGACATCGCCCCCCCCTTTTTTTTTAGATTATCATAGAATTTACAGTGCAGAAGGAGGCCATTCGGCCCATCGAGTCTGTACCGGTTCTTGGAAAGTGCACCCTACCCAAGGTCAACACCTCCACCCTATCCCCATAACCCAGTAACCCCACCCAACACTAAGGGCAATGGTGGATCAGGTGCCGCCTGCACGTGGATACGCGGGATCGCTGCCATCGCGGTGGTCGCATGGGCCGGCAAGATCGGTGGCCTCGTGGCAGGGTACGTCCGGAGGAAGCATCGTAGGCAGCGGGGCACTTTGGTCAGGTAGCAGGTGTGGAACTCTTTGCAATGCCCATCTGTTGCGCCGTAGCAGGGAGCCATCAGCCATGCGGACAAGGAATGATCGTGGGGCCACTTGTTTGATCACAACAGCTGTGGCTGACCAGCCGCCCTCAGGCAACTGGACACGAACATGATCAGTTGGGGCCAGCTCGGGTAGATCCGTGGCATGAGCATTGTATGTGGCCTTCTATTGGGCCCGTGACTGCTGCATTTTCTGTAAGACCGTGAGGTGGTCAAGGTCTGGAACGGGGATGGCTGGAACTGTGGTCCTCAGAGTGCGATTCATGAGCATCTGTGCTGCAGACAACCCAGTGGACAGTGGGGTTGCCCTGTATGCCAGCATCGCCAAGTTAAAGTCGGAGCCTGATTCTGCAGCTTTGCAGAGCAATCGCTTTACAATATGGACCCCTTTCTCAGCCTTCCCGTTTGACTTCGGGTAGTGGGGACTGGAGGATAGGTGACAGATGTTGTAGGACCGTGCAAAATCAGACCATTCCTGGCTGTAAAAGCAAAGACTGTTGTCGCTCCTTACCGTGAGCGGAATCCCATGCCTGGCGAACGTTTCTTTGCAGGCTTTGATTACCGCCTTCGACGTGAGGTCGGACAGTTTCAACACTTCTGGGTAACTGGAGAAGTAGTCGACAAGGAGTACGTAGTCATGCCCCTTGGCATGGAAAAGGTCTACACCTACTTTGGACCACGGAGAGGTCACGATCTCGTGCTGTTGCAGCGTTTCTTTGTGTTGAGCTGGTTGAAACTTCTGACAGTTGAGGACTGTGTTGGCAATGTCCTGGCTGATGCCCGGCCAAAAGACTGCCTCCCGAGCTCTGCGTCGGCATTTCTCGACCCCAAAATGACCCTCATGGAGTTGGCCCAGCACCATAGCCCGCATGCTCTGAGGGATTACGATCCTGTCGAGTTTCAGAAGGATTCCCTCCACCACCGTCAGGTCGTCTTTTACGTTATAGAACTGGGGACATTGTCCCGACTGCCAGCCATTGGTAAGGTGCTGCATCACACGCTGCAGCAGTGGATCCTTGGCCGTCTACTCACGAATTTGGACCATCCATTCACCAGTGGTTCTATGTGGCAGATGAAGTCACTTTGTTCACATGGTGTGGTAATGGACCTGGATAGGGCATCTGCAACAATTAGCTCTTTGCCTGGCGTGTAGACAAGTTCGAAGTCGTAGCGGCGTAGCTTAAGAATAATTCACTGTAACCGAGGTGCCATGTCATTTAAATCCTTCTGGATTATATGGACTAGAGGCCTGTGATCCGTTTCTACCGTGAATTTTGGTGGGCAGTAAACGTAGTCGTGAAACTTGACTATCCCTGTCAGGAGGTCCAGACACTCCTTCTCAATCTGAGCGTACCCTTGCTCAGTGGGCATCATGGCCCTGGAGGCATACGCCACTGGAGCCCAGGACGAGGAGTCATCTCGCTGAAGGAGCACCGCCCCAATGCCGTCCTGGCTTGCATCAGTCGATATCGTGGTTTCCTTGGTTGGGTCGAAGAACGCTAGAACCGTGGCTGTGGTGAGCTTTGCTTTCAACTCACGCCATTCCGCTTCATGCGTGGGCAGCCACTGGAATTCCGTCAACTTCTTGACGAGATGGCGGAGGGCCGTGGTGTGTGATGTCATATTGACAATGAATTTCCCGAGGAAGTTGACCATCCCGAGGAAGCGGAGAACTGCCGTCTTGTCCTCCGGGGTCTTCATGGCGTTGATCGCCGAGACCTTGTTGGCATCTGGCCGCACACCCTGCTGCGAGATGTGGTCACCCAGGAACTTAATATCCGATTGACCAAATGAGCACTTGACCCTGTTAAGCTGGAGACCATGTTCATGAATTCTCTGGAATATCTTCTTGAGCCAAGTGATGTGTTCCTGGGGCGTTGTGGACCAGATAATTACGTCGTCAACGTATACGCGCACCTCCTCGATGCCCTCCATCATCTGCTCCATGATGCAGTGAAATACTTCGGAGGCAGATATGATCCCAAAAGGCACCCTGATGTAGCAGTAGCGACCGAACGGGGTGTTGAACGTGCACAGCTTGCGACTGGATGAGTCCAGCTGTATTTGCCAAAAACCCTTGGAGGCCTCCAGCTTAGTAAAGAATTTGGCATGAGCCATCTCACTGGTCAACTCTTCACATTTTGGTATCGGGTAATGCTCCCGCATAATGTTGCGGTTCAGATCCTTAGGGTCAATGCAAATGCGAAGCTCCCCTGACGACTTCTTTACGCAGGCCATGGAGCTGACCCAGTCTGTTGGCTCTGTGACCTTCGATATGATGCCCTGCTCTTGGAGGTCCTGTCATTGATTCTTCAGACGATCCTTGAGGGGTGCCTGCACCCGGCGTGGTGCATGAATTACAGGGGTGACATTCGGCTTGAGCAGTATTTTATATCGGAATGGGAGCGTGCCCATTCCATCGAATACGCTGTGGTACTACGTGATAATGTCATCTGTGTCGGCTTGCAAGTTTCCATCAGGCGAGGTCGCCGCCGGTGATGATGACATGGTGTGGACTCGCTGAATCAGGTTCAGGAGCTTGCAGGCTCGAGCACCGAGCAGGGACGCTCTGTCAGGCCCGACGATTTCAAACTACAGTGTTGCCTTGATCGCCTTGTTGGATACCCCTAATTGACAGCAGCCACTGGCAGCTATGGCATTGCCATTTTTAGTCAAGGCAGGCCGGTGGAAGAATGCTTGGTCTGGCGCGGATGGTGTTGAGGTCATGGGGGCACTCTTTTCCCTCCGCCTGGGCCACAGCCTTCACCATGGCTGACGCGGAAGGGACACCCCCCCCCCCCCAGCGCATGCGCGGGGATGATGTCAGCAGCTGCGTCCCGCGCATGCGCGGACTTCTGCCGGCCGGTGAAGCCCTTTCGATCCCCATCTGACGTGGCACCAAAGGCCTTTCCCACTGGCTGGTGGCGCGCCAACCACTCCGGCGCGGGCCTAGCACCTCAAGGTGTGGAGAAATCTGCACCGGCAGGGGCGGCCCGACGCCGGATTGCTTACCGCCACTCCACTACTGCCCTGCCGGGTAGGGTAGAATCCCGGCCATGATGTGTTCGGCAGGTAGGTTCGATGTGGACTGCACTTGATGCAGGGAAGCTAGAAACAGACATCTAACACTGGAGGAGATCCAACACTGTTTTATTCAACGATAGAACTGATATACATATTCAGCTGTGGGTCGACACTATACTGAACTGACTGGAGACCTTGTAGTAGCCTGACCAGACTTACTAGCTACCGCATGGTGTTTGCACTTGCCAGCACGTGGACTCTGACTGTCTCAGTGGCTGGGTCCCGAGTGAGCGGGAAATCCAGTGCCCTCTGGCTTTATAGTGGTAGTGTCCTGTCTGGTGATTGGCTGCACTGTTGTGTGCTTACTGATCATCCTGTATGTCAATCACTGCCTGTCTGCATCTCATTATATACATGAGTGGATATTATGACAGATGTTGCCTTGAATGTCTCTCAAACTGAATCTCAGTGAAGGAATCAGGACACTTATTCAAGATGCAGTCTAACCACACACTTAGTGCATGCTTTAATGGCTGCATTGCGCTTAAGCGAGAGCACGTCGAGGCAGTTAGTCCACGGGAGAGGCCAAAAACAAGAACTGCGCCGGGTGGCAATCTGTTTATAACTGGCCACTCCCGTTGGCGAAACATGGAACCTGCCATAGCATGGCGAGAAACCAATAATCACCACTTAAGGCCAATCTCCAGACAATTAACGGGAGCGACCCCCTATCTAATGGCCTCCCGTGATCTAACCGCCACCCCATCAAGTGGTCACAAGGGCTCTGATTAGTACATCTTTTTAAAAACATGAAGCTGGTGTAATGGCAGCTGCCGGGGCCCAAGGAAATGAGTATCCATCTCCACTATGAAGCAATGAGCCCTGGAGGGGAGTGGGGGAGCCCTCAGGAGGCCAATCTCGGTTAGGGTGGCTTCAATCAGGGGGCAGAGGGGGGGGGGGGGGGGGGAAGAGAGCTGTGGGGCCGGGGGCCTGGCCGCCCATGGCCTGGGGGAGGCAAGGCAGATTTGGGTGTCTCAAAGCCCGCGGGTCTGCCATGCCAACCCCTGGAACATGTCTCCCCATCCTGCCAATTAGAATTATAAAAAAATATGGGGCGCGATTCTCACAGAATTATTCTATGTGTCATTTTGGGCTAGTTCAGCGGGTGTTTCATGTTGGCTGCAAAAGCAAGATCACGGCCTGTATTCCTTTGCACCTATACCCCAAAATGAGCCCCCACGTGAATCTGAGGGAGGGAAGTGGGGGGCGGGGAGAGAGGGGAGGGAGGCGGTGCAGAGATGATGGTCACAGCCTCATATCATGAGAATCTAGAGACGATGAGGCCTTCCCACTCCTCCTGGCATGTTAGATCATTGCCACTGCCTGTCCTTCATCCTCTGGCTCCTCCTCCGGCTCAACCTCCTGCCCTGCCCTTCACGGTCTTCCTCCTCCTCAGATGAGGCCGCATGTTCCTCCTCCTCGTCCAGGATGTTACCCCCACCCCCACCCCGCCTTGTGCCAAATTGCAGATGGCACATCAGACCACCACAAATTCAAAGACCCTCTGGGGGTATATTGCGAAGCACCGTCAGAGCAATCCGGGCATCGGAACCGCACTTTAAGCAGCCCAATGCACCGCTTAGTGACAGTATGGGTGGCAGCATGGGCCTTATCGTATTGGGTGTCTGCTTCGGTCTCAGGCGACTACACAGGCATCACCCGCCGTTGAATTCACAGTGCAGAAGGAGGCCATCCGGCCCATCGAGTCTGCACCGGCTCTTGGAAAGAGCACCCTACTTAAGCCCACGCCTCCACCCTCTCCCTGCAACCCAATAACCCCACCTAACCATTTTGGACACTAAGGGCAATTTATCATGGCCAATCCACCTAACCTGCACATCTTTGGACTGTGGGAGGAAACCGGAGCACCCGGGGGAAACCCACGCAGACACGGGGAGAACATGCAGACTCCACACAGACAGTGACCCAAGCCGGGAATCGAACCTGGGACCTTGGAGCTTTGAAGCAATTGTGCTAACCACTGTGCTAACGTGCCACCATGCATTACCTCAGTGGGTATTCCTTGGCCGCCCACAAGCCAACCTATCATTCTGGGGCGGTCCATGAAGACACTGGGGATCTCCAAGTGCCCCAGGATGTAACTGCCATGCACAGACGTGCACGGTCCTAAGGCGATGGTCTCACAAGATCTGAACATTTAGGGTGTGGCACTCTTTCCTGTTAATATAGGGCACTCCCTAATGCCCCAGTGCTCGCAGAACGATATGTGTACCATCGAAGGCCCCCTGGACCTTGGGCATCCGGATGATGGTTGCGAATCCTGCAGCCCATGCAGCTTGCTGGGCATGGTGCAGCTCAAAGGTGATACAGTTGGATGTCCAGGCATACAGAGCATCCATCACTTCACGAATGCACCTGTGGGCTGATAACTGTGATATTCCACACAGGGGGCGGGATTCTCCGACCCCCCCCCGCCGGGTCGGAGAATCGCCGGGGGCTGGCGTGAATCCCGCCCCTGCCGGTTGCCGAATTCTCCGGCACCGGATATTCGGTGGGGGTGGGAATCGTGCCGCGCAGGATCGCGGGCCCCCCCCCCCCCCAGGTGAATCCCGGCCCGCAATGGGCCGAAGTCCCGCCGCTGTCAACCCACGCCAGCCGGCGTGGATTGAACCACCCTTGGGACGGCGGGACACGGCGGCGCGGGCGGGCTCCAGGGTCCTGGGGGGGGCGCGGGGCGATCTGGCCCCGGGGGGTGCCCCCACGGTGGCCTGGCCTGCGATCGGGGCCCACCGATCCACGGGCGGGCCTGTGCCGTGGGGGCACTCTTTTCCTTCCACCTTCGCCATTGTCTCCAAAATGGCGGAGGCGGAAGAGACCCCCCCCCCCCCCCCGCACTGCGCAATTGCGGGGATGCTGTGAGCGGCCGCTGACGCTCCCGCGCATGCGCCGCCCGGCAAAGTCAGTTTCGCGCCAGCTGGCAGGGCACCAAAGTCCTTTCCCACCAGCTGACGGGGCGGAAATCAGTCCGGCGCGGGCCTAGCCCCTCAGGGTGAAGGCTCGGCCCATCAAGATGCGGAAACTTCCGCACCTTTGGGGCGGCACGATGCCGGACTGATTCGCGCTGTTTTTGGCGCCGGTCGGTGGACATCGCGCCGATATCGGAGAATCCCACCCAGGTTTCCATTTGAGCGCTAGAATGACCTAGTGGCATAGACACCAAGGGCTGTAGTGACCGTCACAGCTACTGGGAGCACAGGTCCTCCTCCTCTACAGGGTGCCATGTCCATGAGGACGTGGCACAGGTGCCGCACTGTTTCCCTGTTAAAGCGTAGTCTTCTGTGGCCTGTCAGCTCATTGAACGACTATTGAATTCTCTACACCCTGGCACGTGTTTGGCCTCTCTTTCTGGCCTCCTCCTCAGCCTGGTGGCCGGGTTTGAGGGCGTGCAATGCCCCCCTGCTAATGTGGTGCTGCCTCCAGATTGTGTTAGACTTGCTGTTTTTTTTTTTTACATCTGCCCAGTTCGGCTGCGAAAGCAAAACAAGGGCAGCCTCCCGGAGATCATGGTTAGATTTCACTTTTGTGTCTGGAAGGAATTTGCGAAGGAGAGATGCTGACAATCAGGTCGGGCTTCCATCCCAGGTCCTTCAAATCTCCCAAACCTCCCCCATCTTTACCATGATGGTCCCACCTTCTCTCAGAGTGCCATTCAACAAGCCAATTGTGCGGGCAAACCTTGTTCGTCACACTCACTCCCGGCCAGATCAGGAGCACCTAGACCTCAGACCTCTGTCAGCAACATTAGGGAGCTCGTTCTCAGCTGTCCTCCGCTCATCCAGAAACTTACCGTTTGGCTGCGAGATGGTCCTCCGTGGTGAAGCCCCACTCTTTACAGTTTGATTGTTAGCAGCTGCCTCTATAGTGCTGATGTACCTAGACTACAGGCCATATATTCAGGCATCAAAGGTTGCAGGACATCCAATCCACCAATCATTCTCTCAGACAGGACACAGTTCCTTCGAGAAGCACTTGACAGTTCAGGCGCATGAGGTGCTATCACAACTAACAAGGCAAACCCCTCCTTTGAGATAGCCTTCAGTTGTGAAGCTAGAGGTTGCTCACAGTTATAGGGGATGACATTTACTTTCATAAGGCAAGCTGAGCACAGCTTTGTCCTTGGTGTCATATGGAGTGAATTGAATTGGCTGGAGACTGGCACCTATGATGGTGGGGATCACAAGAGGAAACGGAGATGATTCTTCCTCTCGGGACTTCTGGCAGAAGCTTTTTGCAAGTGCTTCAGCCTTATCTCCACCCTCAATGTTGGGGGAGCCCAGCACATCAGTGCAAAAGATATTTGTGAAGCCTTCTTCTCCAGTGAGTTGTTTAATTGTCCACCACCATTAACATCTGGATGTGACGGGACTGCAGATCCTATACCTGATCAGTTGATTGTGGATTCGCTTAGCTCTGTCTGTTATTTGCTGCTTATTCTGTTTGGTACACAAGTAGTCCTGTGTTGTAGCTTCATCAGCTTGACACCTCACTTTTAGGTATGCTCTTGGCATGTCTTCTGCACTCGTTATTGAACTGTGGTTGATCCCTTGGCTTGGTGGTAATGATAGAATGAAGGATATGCCAGGCCATGAGGTTACAGATTGTGGTTGAGTACAATTCTGCTGCTGATGATGATGCACAGCACCTCATGGTTGTCCAGATTTTAGTTGCTAGATCTGTTCAAAATCTATCCTATTTAACATGATGGTTGTGCCACACAATGGGGGTATCCTCAAGATGGGACGTCATCTGCTCAAGGACTGTGTGGTGGTCACTCCTACCGATACTGTCATGGGCAGATGCATCTATGGCAGGCAGGTTGGTGAGGATGAGGTCAGGTATGTTTTTCCCTCTTGTTTGTTCTCGCCTTCCCAGTCTCTGTCCTTTAGAGTTCGGCCAGTTTGATCTGTAGTCGTGCTACTCTTGGTGATGGACATTGATGTCCCCCACCCAAAGTACATTCTGCATCCTTGTCACCCTTAGTGCTTCTTCCAAGTGGTGTTGAACATACCAAGTCATCGACTGAGGGGGATGGCACAAAGTAATCAGCAGGAGATATCCTTGCCCATGTTTGACCTGGTGTCATGAGACATCAGGGAACACAGAGTCAATGTTCATAGAATCATAGAATTTACAGCAGAGAACGAGTCCATTTGGCCCATCGAGTCTGCACCGGCCTTTGGAAAGAGCACTCCAAGCCTCCAACCTATCCTCGTAACCCCATAGCCCAGTGACCCCACCCAAGACTCTCAGGCCAACTCTGTCTCGACATCATTGTGCCCCCACCTCTGCTGATGGGATGGTATTGTTTGGGACATTGTCGGTAAAGTATGATTCTCTGTGTATGACTGTATCAGGAGGTTGCTTGATTACTCTGAGATAGCTCTCGCAATATTGACACAAGATGTTAGTAAGGAGGATTTTTGTAGGGTTAACAAGGTTTGATCTTGTCATTTCCAGTGATTAGGTAAGTGGTCAATTCGGTTTCATTCCTTATTGACTTGTTTTTAGAGACTTGATACAACTGAGTGGCTTGCAAGAGGGCATTTAAATGTCAACCATATCACTGTGGGCTTGGAGTCAAATGTAAGGTAGACCAGGTAAGGATAGTGGATTTTCTTCCTGAAAGGACATTAGTGAATCAGGGTTTTTTTTAATGACATTGGCTTCGCACCAGAATTTTTATTGAATTTGAGGTCCATCATCTGCCATGGTGGCATTCAAACCTGGATCCCCAGAGCGTTACCCTGGATCTCTGGATTACTAGTCCAGTGACCGTGCACCACTGCCTCCCCTAAACTCATTTTGGCTGAGTGTGCAAACCAGGCACCATACCCTACCCCAAACTCGTCTCTCATCTGTGGATCTGCATAGTTTGATTTAATTTCCTTAATCTGAATCAGTGACAGAGATATGAATAATTGGGTACTGACACTATTTCCTAAGGAATGCCTTACCCCTCCTCTTAACATTGTATTATTGGTAACTGCTCCCTATCCTTCAACCAATTTCTTACCTTCCCCCAAAACTCACATTCAAATTCCATTGCTCTAAGATCATGTACTCGTGTTCTGTGGAAAAAGATTCTGACCTTGCTTTATTCCTGCATTCAGTTCTGATGGCTTCATTTAGGATCATGCTTGGTCATTCTAATTGTTCAGTGATTTGCTTTTAAAGGCAGTTCATTTAAGATCCAGTTATGTTGAACAACTTGCTAAATATCTTTCTAATGTTTACAACATGAAATGCACTGCACAAATGTAAGTTTTGGTCATTTCCGTTTAATGCTTCTTAGTTGACTTAGAATTACCAAGTCAAGATATGAACCATAACTTTTCACATCTGTGTATCTGAGGCTTTGGGTAATGAAGCAATCATTCAGCAATTTCCGAATTTAAAAATCATTTGGGCATTCCCAATTTATATTCGGTTGATAGAAAACCCCCATTAAATTTAAGCTTTCCCATTTATTTTTACATTTGCAGTTCTTATTTTCCCATTAGTGGATGATTTTATTATTGATACATTTTCCTTGTATTAGTTTCAAAGCAGGTTTTTAAAAAAAAAAAAAAATCTTTTGTTTTGTTTTGTAACTTTTTGTGTTCCATTATTTCCCTTAACCTCCTGTGTATTTCAGCCATTTCAAGCTACACCACCTTTTCCCCCCCCCCCCCCCCCCCGCTCCATTGTTTTTTTAAGCACACGAGGTAACTTCAGTTTTGTCTTCAGAGGCCCAGATCTTGCTGTGGTAATGACAGCAAAATTGTTACCGTTCACCAGTGAAACTGACAGCAATCTCTGGAGTCTGCATATGTGCAGAATAATATGACAATATAGAAGTTACTGCTGGTAATCCGTAACTTCCCGAGGGGTAATGCAATTAATGGAAGATCTATAAAATGTCTGGAAGTTCCACTCTAAATACAAAATTCTGACTCTAAAAGTCCTTAAAACGGTTACCAATTATTGAAAACGATATAACTTTTTTTAGCAACATAAGAACTTCAGAATTATTCCCAAACATCCTCCCTGCCTCTGAAAAAATAATGATTTATTTGTGGAATGTCAAATTTCTCCATTATTGTCCTAAAATATTTATTTTAAATAATTTTGTGTAATTTTAAAAATCTATTTTAAACCTTTTATAGCTTATTTCACTATCTAAATTATAAGTAAAGAGATCCAGTACTTTAAACTTCTTGGTTTGCTATCTGTTAGCATACTTCAATCTGATTGGTTGTCTATCCTACTTCATGTCATCATTGTTACTGACATCTGAAGATTAGTGCCAGATTTAATCTGGCCATGGGGAAGGGGAAAACTTCATGAGAGAGATCATTAGATATTTCTGGACAGTTTTCTTTGAGACGAGCACCATTGTTTGGGAAGTTATGTTTGTGGTAGCGTGGCCCCTTTAAGGGATGATATTTTGCATGCCAAGTGATGGGACACAGCATGTTATTGTAAGTCTATCAGGGGTTTAGGCGTAGGTCTGGTCATTGGGACTTGGTCAGAGTCAGCGTGGAAGTTGTGGGAACAAGACCTGTGTATCAGCTGTGCTGTCCATTGTATATAGTTCACCTTAGTTCAATAAAGCCCTTTTGTGTTTCAACACTGCCTCGTCGCTCGCTTGGCAATGTAACATTGGCAATGAGAGTAAAACATGTCAGTCAAAGGAAATCATTGAAAATTTGGATGGGGGGTGGTGTGGGGATAAGTCTCTCAGAATACTAAAAGATAAAATATCAGCTACAGTCGGATAGCGATGCCACTATTCGGAGAAATTGATCAGTTTGATCCAGAGGTTGGAAGTAGGGGCCAATATGTTGAAAGGCTACAATACTTTTTCGCTACCAATGAAATAACAACAAGAGAAACAAAAAAGTAATATTACTTGCTGTTTGCAGCCCACAAACATACAACCTCATGTGAAGTTTAACATCGCCGGAAGCGCCGGACTCTAAGTACTATGATCAGTTAGTGCAGTTAGTGAGAAACCATTATATCCCCCAACTCTCCACCCTTATGTAGAGAGAGAAGTATAATACAGCCATCAGAGGTACAGGTGAAACGGTATCTGCTTTCATAGCCAGACTTCGGCAAGTGTCTGAACATTGTGAATTTGGCAGTTCTCTCAGTGACATGTTGCAGTTGGTCTGTGGGATCAACAACTTAAATATTCAGAAGACGTTGCTGAAAGAAACCAAGATATCCTTGGACTAGGCGGATGAGTTGGCTCAAGCGACTGAAAGCGCTGAGTAAAGTGCTTTCAATTGCAAAGCATGGAGGCCAAGGTCAACCAGTTATGGCGAGAAGTAACAGCCACTAAAAGGTTCCTGAAGCGAGGAAACAGCGGAGTCTGAAAGGAAGAAAAATGCAAGGCAGTCACAGAGGTTAGAGGGTTGTTACTGTTGTGGGGGAGAGCACTCCCAAGGACAGATGCAGGCACAAAGAATTCAGCTGTTTCAGATGCAATAAGAAAGGTGCAGCAATTCAAGTTCCCCAAAACAAAACTATGGTGACTCCATGAACAAGCTTGAGGCGGACCCTGAAGAAACAATGCCAATTATACCATCTTAATATGGTGAGATAAGTTTTTAAAAAATTGATATCACCCTCATCATCAATGGCTGTTGTGGTGGTATGTATTAGGGGTAGTACGGTACCTGTGAAGCCGAGAGGCTATTGGCTGACAGGTCCCGGGTCCTGGTTGGATCTGCCGCCTGCAGACTCCGCCCTGAAGGCGAAGTATAAGAGCTCGAGTTCTCCCAGCAGCCGCATTCTGTAACTGGGCTGCTGGGGAACAAGTCTTGCTTAATAAAGCCTCGATTGATTTAATCTTTTCTCGACTTGAGTGAGTAATTGTTGCGCTACAGCTGTCCAGTCAAAATGGAGGTCAATACAGGGGCGACTGCCACAGTAGTCGGTGAGCAATTGTTAATATACCTGCGGGGTGGGTTGTAGCCTGTGAATCTCAGCAGTCTTCAGCCACCTTAGCCACCTGTACTGGAGGGGCACTGAAGATACTGGGGATGGCATCCACACAAGTATCCTTCCAATAGCAGTCTGCCCAGTTACTATTAATCATTGTGGAGAATAAGTGGCCAAGCCCCATGAGGAGTAATTGGCTGAAGAAATCAAATTGAATTGGTTAAAAATATTCAGAATCACCAATGGGGTTTTCCAGGAGTTTCTACGGAAATACCACCAGAGAGAGATACGATGCATCAAAGTTGTGAAGACTAAGATCTATGTAGCGCCGGAAGCAACACCAAAATGTTTTCATCTCAACTGGTGCCTTATGGTCTACACTGGAAAGCAAATGTTAAGTTGAAGCATCTGCAAGACCTGGGGTAATTACTCCAGTACAGTTTTCAGAATGGGCAGTACCAAATGACCCAGTGTTGAAGACAGACTGCACAGTCCAAATCTGTGGGGATTATAAAATGATGCTGAACAGAGCAGCTAAAGTAGATAAGTACCCAATAGCTAGGATATAAGATTTATAGGCTAAGTTAGCTCGAGGTCTTAAATACACAAAGTTGATTTAAGCCATTCGTCCTGAAGCTTGAGGTGGTAGAAGAGTCAAGAACGTTTGTTACTCTAAAGGTTATAAAGGCTATTTCCAATATACATGATTGCCTTTCGGTATCTCATCGGTCTATGACATATTCCAGTGCACAATGGAGAACCTATTGCAGGGAATTCCGAAGATTGTCGTGCAGCTGAACGATGGCTAGTGATGGGGGCAACACCAAAGGAGCACAAAGCAAATTTGGAAGAATTCCTTAAGAGGTTTAATGAGCCTGACATTCGGTTAAAGTGGGAAAAGGGCACATTTGAGACTAATGAAGTCACGAATCTAGGTTTCAGAGTTGATATAAAGAGCTGACACCTGCTTGAGGATTAAGTAAAGGCAATCAAAGGGGTTCTGGAACCAAAGAATGCATCAGAATTGAAGTCTTTTCAAGGGATGATCAATTATTACGGTTGTCTTTTTCCAAACCTGCCGACCATTTTCGTATTCTTGCATCAACCTTTAAAAAAGAACCAGCGTTGGAAGTGTGAGGATGTGCAGAGGAAGTCTTTTGATCAGGTCGAGCAGTCTTTGACCTTACAGGTCCATTTCAACCCAGATAAACACATTGTTGTTGCTTGTGATGCACCCCCATAAGGCATCGGTGCGGCACTCTCACCCAAAATGGGAGATGTTGCGGAAAGGCCTATGACCTTCACATCCCGAACACTGTCAGATGCTGAAAGGAAATATTCCCAGATCAACAAAGAAAGTCTGTCCGTCATTTCTGCCGTTTAAAAAAAAAAAAAAAAAAAAAAAAAAAATCAATATGTTTATGAGGGGCAGCATGGTGGTACAATGGTTAGCACTACTGCCTCACAGCATAAGGGACCCAGGTTCAATTCTTACCTTGGGCGACTGACTGTGTAGTGTTTACAAGTTCTCCCTGTGTTTATGTGGGTTTCCTCCGGGTGCTCCGTTTTCCTCCCACAGTCCAAGAATGTGCAGATTAGGTGGATTGGCCATGCTAAATTGCCCATTAGTGTCCAACGATATGCAGGTTGAGTCGGGTTACAGGGATGGGGCGGGGGAGTGGGGCCTGACTGGAGTGCACTTTCGGAGTATTCTTGCAGACTCAATGGGCCAAAGGCCACCTTCTGCACTGTAGGGATTCTGTGATTCTGTGATTTACATTCGACATTTTACTATCCTCTCACACCAGAAACCTTTACTTGGCATTTTTTGTGATGATAAGCTCATCCCACCAACAGCTTCAGCCCGTGTGCAAAGATAGGCACTGCTCTTGGTTGCAAATTCGTAACATTTCAGTGTAGGCCGGGACCCAGATATCAAATGTGGATGCTTTGAGTAGGCTTCCATTACCACAAACAATTTCCAAACCCCAGACTCCACAGCAGATCACCCTGGCTCTAAATTTTCTTGATACCTTAACTATTTAATCTGGCTGCATTAAAGCATGGGCCAACCGAGACCTTGGGTAGAATTCTCCGACCTTTCACGGCAGTGGGATTCTTCAGTACTGTTGCAGTGAATGGGAGATTTGGTTGAGCGCCAAATTCTCCGTCCTCGCTGGTTGCAGTAGTGGGACAGACTCGCAACAGAGAACCCAGCCCTTCTGTTGCAAGAGAATAATTCTTAAGGGCTGGCATTTCGAAAAATGGGAACAGATTGGACCTTGTATGCATCACAGGAACTAATTCACTTGAAAGATGGGGTCCTCCTGTTGGGTTGCAGAGTAATAGTGCCCTCCCAGGGCGGCAGCTTCTTTTTCAGGAATTACACAGTGGTCATCCGGGGTAATCTGAAATGAAGGCACTCGCCGGGAGTTACATATAGTGGCCTGGGATCGACAGGACATCAAAAGTATAGTCAATCTTTGCGACCACTGTCAACCTCAGCACAACCTTACGCCTCCAGAAAGATTGCACCCGTGGGAGTGGCTGGGGTGTTTGTGGACCAAACTTTGTGGGTCACCTTTTGGGTATGATATTTTTGGTCATCGTAGACATCCACTTGAAGTGGCCAGATATCCAGCCTATGTGTTCTACCACCGCGGCAGCCACACTGGAAAAGCTACGCAAATTGTTTGCCATTTACGGTCTACCTGTGCTGATTGTCTCAGACAACTGCCTTCACAGCCACAGAATTTCAACTCTTCGTCAAATTTAATGGGATCCAACACAAGGACAGCTCCATACCATCCCACATCAAACGGGCTGGCTGAAACAGCTGTACAAACTATTAAAGCATTTTATGAAGAAACAAGCTCACAGGCCAATAGTTCTTCGCTTGGAAGTCTTCTTGCTCTCGTACAATTCAACCCCGCACTCCACCACTGGGTTACCCCAGCTGAGTTGTTAATGGGCCGGTGTCTCAGGACCTACCTCAAACTTTTTCAAAATTTGTTTGATAGGGTAGAGGCAAGCCTCACGGAAAATCCACCATGGTACTGCCAAAAAGGACAGGTCGTTTCAGACAGACAATTTAGCCTGCTTGCAGAATTGCTTGGAGGACTGTGATTGTTACCTAGAAGAGTTGTCAAAAGGACTGTGCTGGTATCCTATGTCATAGACCTACAGAGGTTGGAAACCACGTTGACCATCCGAGGAGGAGAAAATTTGACATGCCCAAAAAAGGACAAGTGGACCCAATTCCAGTTACCGGTAAGCCACTGGCTGAGGCGGTGGTGTTAGAACTGAGATCTTTTCAAGGGGATTCTTCAAGTGCCACTGAGGGAGCTGATGTGGGAGTCAGTACATCCCCTGTTGTGAACTCCACAGATCCGCCTGCCATTGCTGGACACTCGGATGCTCCTCATCTGGAAGAGCCTGTGGCCAAGTTGAGGCATTCAGCAAGAGTTAGAAAGTCACCTGCTAGAATTACCGTAAAAAACTTTGTTTTAAGCTGCCTTACAGTAACCCTTTTGTGTTTCTGTATTACAAGGATCTGTAAGGGAACTTTAGGGTGGAGGAATGTGGGAATGTGGCACTTTTCAGGATAATACTTTGAGGATCACGTGATGGACCTAGAGCCAATGGGGACAGAGCGCATGAGCATAGGTCCATCAGGAGTTTAGTCATGGTTCTGGCCATTGGGGCTTGGTCAGAGACCGCCTGCGAGTTGTTGGAACAAGACCTGTGTATTAGTTGTGCTGTTCAGTGTATATAATTTGCCTTAAACCTCGTTTGTATTTCAACACTGCCTGGTCAATCGCCTCGCAATATAACAGTATCGATAAATGAAGGTTAATGATGGGGAATGTAATAATTTGACCCTTCATGGTGAACAGAAAAGCTTCACACAACATATCATACACAACTACAATAATACATAAATAAACCGTTTGTTAATATTAGCTACGGTTCCATGAGCCTACCTAACTGTATGAAGATTATCACCTGTGCTGCACAGAAATAACTTTAGAATCAATGGTCCAGATTCTGTTGGACTTGTGCCCTGTTAGATGTGCCATGGGTATTGATGTTTTATTTTTTCCCACATTGCTGGAAACGCAAAGACAATAGGGCATTGGGAACAAATAATATATCTCCTTAAACAATGAGATTAAAGGATTGGTAAATACAATGAGGAAACCTGAGAAAACAGTTGCATTCAGCATCAAAATAAGCACAGGAAGGAAAATAAAGATTTATTAAGGGAATCCGATAAAAGAGATAGGAAAAGTAAGAAAAAAAAGTAACAATGCCATTTTTAGTATCTCCCACAGCATATAACAAGCTGAAGGGATGAGATTCCATACTTTTAATTGTTTCACTTTCTAAGCCAGAGAGGTTGATTGTCAATCATTAACAATATTCACATATTTAAAGTCTGCTGTCCGGCACCAGACTTTAAAAAAAAAAATTTAGAGTACCCAATTCATTTTTTACATTTAAGGGGCAATGTAGCAGGGCCAATTCACCTATCCTGCACATCTTCAGGTTGTGGGGGCGAAATCCACGCAAACACGGGGAGACTGTGCAAACTCCACACGGATAGTGACCCAGAACCGGGATCGAACCTGGGACCTCCGTGCTGTGAGGCAGCAATGCTAACCACTGCACCACCGTGCTGCCTTGTCAGTCACCAGACTTAACTTTCTGTGATAATTTTAGTGGGCAATTAAGGCACAAATGCAAAAAAAAAAAAATCCTTGAAAAATCACAGGGAGATTCAGTGCAAAATGCTAGCTTGGTGAAGCAAATGCTGGAACAGTACATTTTTCACGATTCATGATGCCCAATTTTTGCATTAGCAATGGCGTAATGTCCCAGGTTCGATCCCGGCTCGGGGTCACCGTCTGTGTGGAGTTTGCACAGTCTCCCCGTGTTTGCATGGATTTCCGAAGCCATTACTAATGCAGGACGATCTGGGACAATTATTGACTCATTATAATCATTGGGATTGCAACTATGTAGAGCTTTCACTTTTCTTCTGGCTAGATTATAAATAAGCAATCACTGCTTGAGTCACTTTTATCGCAGCAAATGCTGAAGGAAACTTTTTGTTGAGCTGAGGAACAGTCTGGTGATTTTTTGAATTCTTTCAATTCTGATCTGTTTATCTCACAGGCTCCACATAAAGGGTTACAGTGGAACAGCCGGTCGAACCAGCAGTCTCAGCCCCTCTGGTACAAAATTCAGCACCAAGGACTCCGACAATGATGAATGTGGCTGCAATTGCTCCCAGATGGCATCTGGAGGTAAGACAGAAGAGTTTCATTTTCCAGCTATCTGTTGCTTGTACTGAGAAACTGCTTTCAAAACATTAGTTTCATCAGCGTGACCTCTAGTTATGAGACAAAAAGAGATTGAAGTGGGAACATGATTGTGACAACATTCAGAAAACACAAAGCAAAAACAATACGTGGAAACGTGCCATTTTCCCTTTTTTCACTTCTCCCCATCATAAACAAGTCAAAGCATTTTATAATTTCTGGATTTATACTTATCAAGATAAGAAATATATATTCTTAGTCAGATTTGGTACAACTTAAACAAAGAGTAAGACTCCCTGTATCATATTCTAATTGAGGCAGTGTATCCACAACTCAGTTGCCCTCTTACAATGCCAGTGTGATGGTTCCATTTTCCACAAAATCCTTCTTTGAAATACTAGCTATTAAGTATTGTTGTTTTACACTGCAAACCCATGTCCATGAGTAACTCAATGGATAAGCTGTCAAACTCATTTCGTCGGGTACTTTCTTCACTAAAGAAGCAAATGCTGCAAATGTTACATTGAGGGCGGTGGTAATGGAGAAACTGAATAGGATTAAAAAAATAAAGTGGAGATATTGAAAAGGTTGGTAGTGCTCAGAGTAGAGTAGTCATCTTCTGCGCAGATGGATCACATTCAGGGTAACTGAGGGAAGTAAGAATGGATCTAGCGGAAGGTCCTGTTGCAATCTACAAATCCTCCTTAGATATGGAAGTGATACCAGAGGAACGGAAGATTGTAAATGTTACACCTGTACAAAAAAGGGGAGAGGGATCGACTTGGTTATCAGAGGTCAAGTGGGAGGGAATGATTTTGGGCAGAATTTTAACTGTCAAGTTTTTGGGAGGGGCTACATGGCATTGTGCCAGGAGGTGGGGTGTTAAAGCCCCAAAAAGCATCATTGAGTTTAAAACTTGATACAATCCCATCCACTATTGGTTTTCCCGGGGCATGTTTGGAGATGAACAGAAAATCCTCTTAGAACTGTTGGGTCAGTATTTCCGTCTCCACCCCCAGCACAGGGTCTACAAATAGAGCAGATCTGTTCTGCAGAGTCATAGAATTATACAATCCCTACAGTACAGAAGGAGGCTATTTGTGCCATCATCTGCACTGGCCCTCTGACATAGCACCCTGCCTAAGCCCAAACCCCACACTATCCTCATAACCCCTCTTAGGGCCAATTTTACATGGCCTATCCACCCAACCTGCACATCTTTAGACTGTGGGAGGAAACCGGAGCACTCGGAAGAAACCCACATAGTCACGGGAAGAAGTGCAAACTCCACATAGACAGTAACCCGAGGTCGGAATCAAACCCGGTTCCCTGGCGCTGTGAGGCAGCAGTGCTAACCACTGTGCCATCATGATGCCACCGCCAGAGACTCCAGGGCAGGGATGGGGCAGCCTTTCCACATTTTCTTCCATTCCTGTGGATGTTGAATCCTCAGGAAGCAATGTGATGTTCAGCCATTCTTACCACTATTGGGGTCCCTTTAACTAGAGGCTCTTCCTTTAACTGAAGCAGATTGTGATCATATCCACCCTCTGTGATTGATCGGGAAATCTGGAAGTGGGATGTTAATGTTGTGACTGGGAAACAAAATTGAATCCCTTGGGATTAAAGCGGTAGTGGCTGTGTGGTTACAACACTGGCTGAGGTATAGGAAGCAGAGAGTTATCACTAATTGTGGTTTTCAGAATGGAAAAGTGTGGAATGATGTACCCTTACAGGTTGGTTTTACGACCACTGCACTGTTGACAGATATTAGTGGCCCAGAACTGAATATATAGAGCATACTGCCAAAGTTTTCAGGTGACATGAATCTTGCAACTGCAATAAACAGTGAGGAGGAGAATCTAAAGCAAGACTTAGGCAAGTGAAATGGACAAACCCATGTCGCTGAATATTTGTGTGGGCCATCAGGTCCTTGTCCCGAGCCTGAGCATCATCTCAGTGTGCCCAACTCTACTTGAAGCAGCCTTCACAATTTTCTGTCTCCATGTTTTCTGTCCAATTAAGGGGAGCAAGGAAATGGAGGCCCAATAGGTGGGTGTGCAACAATAACCGGCGCAGAACCGTTGGGAAAGGTGAGCGCCGCTGGAGTAGCACCTCGAAATGGAGGCACTTACCAAGGCTTCCATCTTTACTGCTGGGAAAGATGATAAAATGCTGTGAGGAACCTCAAGATGAGAGGTACCCCTGCAGAAGAGTGCCTGCATCTTCACCTGGATGCATGTGAGCGTTGCAGGCCTCATGAAGCTGCCAATTAATTCAGCTGCATATGGCCCACCAACTTAATGGCAGGATGCCGTGTCCACAGCATTTCTGGGCCTTCAGCACAGGAGGGGTTCTATGCGACACCAGGAAAGTTATAACCCTGGAGGAACCTTGATTGGGGCCTTAATTGGCTTCAGTGGCCTCCACAGATTTCCACGGCAATCCGTTCCCGTGAAAGTTGCCTGGAGGAGGCAGAGTAGCATCAGGAAAGTGTCCGAATGGGGTTGCCCACTACTTTGTACCTCCACCACATCCTCACTTGCACCACCTCCAATCCTATCTCCACAGGGCCAAGAAAACTCAGCCCATTCAATCGAACACATTATGGTAGCAATGATGAGGAGGGGGAATTGACACAAAGTAGTAATTTTAAAGCGCAGTTCAACAACAGAATAACCTGATGGTGTAGGTAGACACTCTTTTGAAGGTGATGGGCCAAGTTGAATAGACATTCAGGGTGTTAGGCTTTGTAAGTGGAAACATATTGTACAAAAGCCGGGAAGTTATGTTCAGCATCTATAAAAAAACTGGTTTGACCCGAGCTGGGATCTTGTGGCCAATTCTGGGCACCACGCTGAGGACGGATGTCAAGGCCTCAGAGAGAGCACAGAGGAGATTGACTGGAATTGTAACAGGGATGCAAACTCCGGCTGTTCAGCTTGGAGTAGAGAAGGTTAATGGAAGATCTGATAGAAGTGTGCAAGATCATGTGAGGCTTCGATAGAGTAAATAAGAAGAAAATGCTTCCGAGAGCAGAAGGCTCACTATCCAATCCAGAGGAGGCAGTTTAGGATTTTTGGCAAAGAACCAGAGACGATATGAGGAAACAAATATTGCGGCAAATTGTGATAGAATGCGTACCGGAATCAGATTCAATAATAACTTTCAGAAGGAAATTGGATAAATACTTGAAGTGGGAGATTTGCATGGATAGGTGAAAGAACAGGTGTGAGTCTGATTGAACTGTTCTTTCGAACGTCCAGCACAGACAATGGACCCAATAACTTCATTCAGTGCTCCATCATTCTATGATCATTTGTAGTAATCTGAGTGAGGTTGTTATTCTATAATACTGTCCTGTATTCAATATCCAGTCCCAGAGGTGAAAGGACAATGTTCTCATACTTTCTGTTTGAAGTCGAGATAAGGTGATTTAATTCTGTATTTTTATTTAAGCAGTTTGACAGTTCATCAGGCATTAATACACGTTGGATTGAAAGTACATTTCATTCCACTTACGTGACTACTTCTGGCAAGTGAATATGAATCATAAATCCTAAAGTATGTTCTAGTTACAATTAATTTTACACAATAACTGATACTTTAAATTCCTGCCTGTAAAAATAAACATACAGTGGAGCTACAACTTCCCAGAAATCAACTTCAAATAATTTCTTGCCAAATTTGCAGCTGCAATTTCGCAATCATTAATCTTTTATTATGGAAGTGCTTGTATATCAATGATATCAAACTCACAAGCTGCGAGTATCAGGTGGTGGAAGTTTCCAACCCATAAACCTCACAATGTTAATTATAAAATCAAATAACTGAAGTGAATTCAAGATGTTCACTGCACTCCCTTTTCAGTTATGTTAAAAAAATAACCTTCCGTTACAGTTTTGTTTGCGCTTAAGCCCCATGCGCCTGATCTATGAACACCCAGTGCGGAGGTGGGCAAAGAAGAATGAGGACCTCTTCCAGAGATTGACCAAACTTGCCATCAACAGGTTCAAACAGAGGCCAACCGAGGTGGTTGTCTGACTCCAATATCTGACCTTCGACGGCAGCAACATTCGAACCCGGCTGACCCTGGAGAGGGAACACCCGGCATTCGGGGCAGGGGACAGCGAAGGGGAAGCGGGAGAATTCATCGATGACCGTGAGGAAATAACTGTTGTGGTTGGTGGACGGGAGGGGCCCTTTGAAGTCCACGCTTAGTCGCTCAAAGGGCCCAGAGGCCTTTACCAGGCGAGCCTTGTCTGGTCGATAGAAGTGCGGTTTGCACTCAGCACAGATCTGGCAAGTCTTGGTCATGGCCTTGACCTCCTCGGTGGAGCAAGGTAGGTTGCGAGACTTGATGAAATGGGCAAGCCGGGTGACCCCCGGGTGGCAGAGGTCATCGTGGATGGCCCGCAGATGGTCTTTCTGCGCGTTGGCGCACGTGCCGTGGGACAGGGCATCTGGGGACTTGTTGAGCTTCCCCGGACGATATGTAATATCGTACGTGTAGGTGGAGAGTTCGATCCTCCACCTCAGAATTTTATCATTCTTTATTTTGCCCTGTTGTGCGTTATCGAACATAAAGACGACCGACCGTTGGTCGGTGACTAGGGCGAACCACCTACCGGCTAGGTAGTGCCTCCAGTGCCGCACAGCCTCCACTATGGCTTGTGCCTCCTTCTCGACTGCAGAGTGTTGAATTTCCGAGGCGGTGAGGGTTCGGGAGAAGAACGCTACAGGTCTGCCCACCTGGTTGAGGGTAGCAGCCAGGGCGACGTCTGATGCGTCGCTTTCAACCTGGAAGGGAATGGTTTCGTCCACTGGGTGTATGGCGGCCTTGATGATATTGGCCTTGATACGACTGAAGGCTGACTGAGCTTCAGCCGTCAGGGGAAAAACCGTGGTCTTAATGAATGGACAGGCTTTGTCCGCATATCTGGGGACACACTGGGCATAATATGAAAAGAGCCCCAGGCACCGTTTGAGTGCCTTGAGGTGACGGGGGAGGGGAAGTTCCTTCAGGGGGCGCATACGGTCGGGGTCTGGCCCTAGGACCCCGTTTTCCACGACGTAGCCGAGGATGGCTAGCCGGGTTGTGTGGAACACGCATTTCTCTTTATTGTATGTCAGATTGAGGGTCTGGAGGAACTTCCTCAGGTTTTCGTCATGGTCCTGCTGGTCATGGCCGCAGATGGTGACGTTGTCCAAGTACGGGTATGAAGCCCGTAAGCCGTTCTGGTCCACCATTTGATCCATCGCCCTTTGAAAAACGGAGACTCCGTTTGTGACACCGAAAGGGACCCTGAGGAAGTGGAAGAGCCGACCGGCTGCTTCGAAGGCCGTATAGGGGTGGTCCTCTGGGCGGATAGGGAGTTGATGATAGGCCGATTTTAGGTCGATCATGGAGAATACTCGATACTGGGCGATTTGGTTCATCATTTCTGCTATGCGGGGAAGTGGGTACGCATCGAGTTGCGTAAAGCGGTTTATGGTCTGACTATAGTCCACCACCATACGTTGTTTTTCTCCAGAGCGGACGACCAGTACTTGAGCCCTCCAAGGGCTGTTGCTAGCCTCTATGACCCCTTCTTTTAGTAGCCTCTGACTTGATGAAAGTCATGTCTTGGGCACTGTACCACCGACTCCTGGTGGCGACGGGCTTACAGTCGGGGGTGAGGTTCGCGAAGAGGGGGGGTGGTGCAACTTTCAGTGTCGCCAGGCTACATACCGTGAGCGGGGGCAGGGGTCCTCCGAACATCAGTGTCAGGCTTCGGTGGCTGCACTGAAAGTCCAGACCGAGCAGCAGGGGAGCGCAGAGGTGAGGGAGGACAAAGTTTAAAACGTATTTGGCGCCTTGGATAGCAAGGTTCACGACACAATACCCCGTGATTTGGACCGAATGAGACCCAGGTGCGAGGCGATAGTTTGGGAGGCGGGATAGGTGCGCAGGGAGCAGCGTCTTACCGTGTCTGGATGGATAAAACTCTCCGTGCTCCCGGAGTCAAAAAGGCAGGGGGTGTCGCGGCTGTTGATTTGAACCTGCAACATTGAGTTTCGCAGGTGCTTCGGGCCGAGATTTATCAAGCGTGATCGCTCCTAGTTGCGGGCAGTCAGAGTTCTCAGTTGAATCGGACTCGCAAAATGGCCACCGCCGTCGGTCGCACGTTTTGAGTTTTGAAGATGGCCACTGCCAAGATGGCCGCCCCATGACTCGCACGAGGCCGATGACATGTCGGAAGTGGGCCTGATGAGACTTTTGTTTCTGGCCTTTGGGCCCAGCCAGGCAGACCTTCACGAAGTGCCCCTTCTTTCCGTATTCGCCGCAGATAGCGGAGCGGGCCAGGCAACGCTGGCGTGAGTGCTGGCCTTGCCCACAGAAATAACATGGGGGGGCCCCCGGTGTGAGCGGGTCACCGCACGGTGCAGGCCTGTAGTGTGGCCGAGTCTGGAGGGGATCGAGAGGGGTTTGCAAGGTCCGCAGAGTACGTGCGTAGATTATGGTGGGCCGCTTCCAGGGAAGAGGCGAGCGTTACCGTGCCTTGGAGGTCCTTCGCTCCGTCTTCTAGGAGCCGCTGCCTGATGTACGTGGATCGACTACCGGACACGAAAGCATCACGAATACATAAGTTCATGTAGACTTCTGCCGTCACCTCTTTATGGTCGCAGTTCCTGGCGAGCGCGGTGAGTCTCTCCAAGTATTCATCTAGCGTTTCCCCGGAGCGCTGGCGGCAGGTTGAGAGCAGATGTCTGGCGTGTACCTCGTTTATTGGCTTTACGAAGCGCTTCTGTAGGATTTTGACCGCCGTCGTAGCTTTCTCGATCACGAGGGATAGCCGGTGGCCCACCCGGGCATGTAGTAAGCTCAGCTTGCGAGGTCCGTCAACTTCAGTCTCTGAGGAATTCAGATAGGCCTCAAAGCACCGGAGCCAGTATTTAAAAATGCCAGTGGCCTCCGGCGACCGAGCGTCCAAATTGAGCTTCTCCGGCTTTAGACCGCTGTCCATCTTGATGTAGTCTGGTAATTAAATTGAGACACCCTCAATTACGACTCAGGAGAGGAGATTGATAATTCAAAGGCTTTAATTACCAGAGAACCAGACAGCTGCCGAGAAGTGTGCTCACTGCACGCTGCCTACTGAATGTAACCTTATATACAGCTTCCTGGGGGCGGAGCCAGAGTCCCCCAAGGTTCCAAACCCGGTCTTAAAGGGGTCTACGCATTAAAGGTACATGTGTATACAGATATCACTCATCACACTGTTATTTCTACGTTTGTAGTTACCGAGGTGGTCCTTAAGCCCATTATCCAGCCAGTGTTGAAATAAAATGAATGAATCTACAATTCACAGAATTTGATTTCTCCCTTTTTTTGAATACGGATACAATGTAACATTGTTTCTAATCGAGTGGAGCCTTTTGAATATTCAATAGCTTCTTGATGCCTGTCAGCACTTCACAGGGATTTGATCCAAAGTCTGTCTTTGTAACCTGGGGTACATTCTAGGGATTTGGTTAAAAGTGCTTTTAAGCCTAATTAGAAGCTCTGCAGATGTTAAATGCATTAGTCTTTTTTCGATTGATTGAGGGCATTTTCAATTTTTGTCATTACTCAAGGAAGCAGTGATTGAATTTACACTTAATTTATTCTCAAATCTGAGCCCATTGGCATATTGTTTAAGCTTTGCACCTCATCCCTGAATTTTCTCTTTCTAGAGGTGCTTCTTGACGCTGTGCATACTTGCAGTAATACTCATTCCCAGTTTCCTCTTCGCACTTCTGATCATCATTTTGCCAGGCTTCAGAATTTTTGTATATTTTACCTGGTGGACTTTCTCGCCCTTCTCTCTCTTAGGACTATGAGGACCTCATTCCTTTTGTTTCTCTTTGTGAATGAATTATGAGTCGGAATTTTAGGAGCCATGGGTGGACATTCGCCCGACCTGGAAACGCACAAGATTACACAAGAATCTGTCGGGCACATATCCCAAATTGATCGTACGTCTGTGTGATATTTTGGTTGGCGGGAGTTGACTCTGCTCGTCCAGTGTCAATTAGACAGCTAGTTAAAGAGATTTAAGTCCAGTTGACTTGAATTTTATGTTGTATTTGCAATTTTCAAGTCAGTGCACAGGCAGGCAGCCAATCCGTTATTGCTAGTTTCTCATCCAGGGACAGAATAAAACAAGGCAGGCTGAGCTGGTGGCAACGAGTAAGATTTTGGTGTGGGGTTAGAATATTAATTTTTGATCTTTTTCAGTGCTTTCTTATAAGATATTTGCATATTTTCTGTTTCTTTCAGGACTCTTTAGTCAATAAGATGTCTCTGAGAATTTCAACCCATTGGCATCCTACAGTGGCTAAAAGCAAATTACTGCGGACGCTGGAATCTGAAATCAAAGAGAAAATGCTGGAAAATATTAGCAGGTCTGGCAACATCTCGAAACGTTAGCTCTTTTCTCTCCCTACAGATGCTGCCAGACCTGCTGAGATTTTACAGCATTTTCTCTTTGGCATCCTACAGTGCACAGGTCAGCCCAATTTACATATCGCCAGATGGGCACTGTTTACTCACAGGGGACACCTTTGACGAAGAAAGGAAGGGCCGGAGAAAGAGGAGGTCAAGTGGTCGCAGGCATAGCCTCAGACGAGAGGTGCAGACACAGGGTGCCCAGGCACCCTGTGCATGGAGGGCAAGGAGAATGGGCCCGCAGAAGATGCCACTATCCTGCTGCCAGGGTGTAGAGGCGATATTCCAATTACCTCAACATGGCAGAGGTCCAGTGCAACAGGAGGCTTTGCCTGATAGAGTCATAGAGGTCATAGAGTCATACAGTACAGAAGAGGCACTTTGGCCCATCAAATCTGCACCGATAAAATTAAATCTACATTAATCCCACTTTCCAGCACTTGGTCGCCAGCCTTGAATGTTATGACATTGCTGCCTCTACAACCCTCCCAGGCAGTGCACTTCAACTTCCACCAACCTCTGGGTGAAAAAGCTCTTTCTCAAATCCCCTCTAAACCTCTTGCCCCTCACCTTAAAATTATGCCCCATCATTATTGACCCTTCAACTGAGGGGAACAGCTGCTTCCGATCCATCCTGTCCATACCCCTCATAATCTGATACGCCTCAATCTGGTTCCCCCCCAGCCTTCTCTGCTTTAAAGAAAATAGCCCGAGCCTATCCAGCCTCTCTTCATTACTCAAATTCTCCATCCCAGGTAACATCCTGGTGAATCTCCTCTGCACCCTCTCCAGTGTAATCACATCCTTCCTATAGTGTAGTGACCAGAACTATGCACAGTTATCCAGCTGTGGCCTAACCAAAGCTTTGCAGAGCTCCAGGATAGCCTCCCTTATCTTATAATCTATGCCACGACTGATAGAGGCAAGTGTCCCTTATGCTCTCTTAACTACCCTGTTAGCCTGCCCTGCGGCCTTCAGGGATCTGTAGACCAGCACCCCAAGATCCCTATTTTTCTCAGAGCTTCCTAGTGTCCTGCCATTCATTGAGCATCCCCTGGTCTTCTTACTCCTTCTTCTAAAGTGCATCACCTCCAACTTTTCAGTGTTGAATTCCATCTGCCACTGATCTGCCCATCTTACTAACTGACTATGGGCATGATTTACTGGCTGCGTACTGCTGGAATCAGAACGGGATGCGGCAGGTAGATCCCGAGAGAGGCCTCTCCTAGATTCCCGACGGTCATTACGCCTCGGGAGTTCTAACAAGATCTCACGAGTTGTCGTAATCTGGATCCCGCCCACAATGGGTGGGACCCAGACTTGCAGAGTTTAAAAGCTCACTTAATTCTGCTGAGGCCAGATCTAGCTAGTGCCTGGGGAGGCGGTGGGGTAGTGGTATTGTCACTGGACTAGTAATCCACAGACCTAGAGATCTCTGGTGTCCGAGGTTCAAATCCCACCACTGCAGATGGTGAAATTTCAATTCAATAAAAATCTGGAATTAAAAATATAGTGATGACCATGAAACCATTGTCTATTGTCATAAAAGCTCTAAGCCATGCAGACTGTCCTTGATCAAACCATTGCCTGGGGATTGATTCACTCAAGACAAACAGTCACTTCCATATGTCAGATGATTGGGCTGGAGATAGCCTCTAATTGTCTGGATGGACACCTAATGCATGTGGCTCTGAAAATCACTGTAGCCCATTGATGCACAATCAATAACCTCAGAAACGAGATTGGAGACAATTGAAGGCTTTAATACGCTAGATGTTTCCCCCAGCAGCGCAGGTACAGAAGAAAGCTGCTGGGGCGGCACGGGTTCTTATACCCCGCCTTGCAAGGCGGAGCTAACATGCAAGCTTATCCAATGGGAACAAGTACATTCTCCACCAATGGTATTCCGACATTACTAGGTACCGTAATCCTCCTAACACAGACTATCACACCCTTATTTTCTATGCCTCTGCTTTTTTCAGGGGTCAGTGTTTGTGGAGTTTTCTGGTCAGCTGTGCATAGCTGCGTTAAGCTGGCTACTGATGTTCTATTCACGTGGGTGACCATATTCATCCATCACAAAACAGACCAAGTCAGCCAGGCTGAGCGAGCCAGAGCTTTTGCTGCTATTGCAGGATTCCTCTGCATCCAAGGTGCCATCAGTTGCACCTATGTGGCCATCACATTGCCATTAAGCTTCCTCTGCCTCATGCCCTACACATCTTTGTTGTAATGTCTCCTAGATCCCACCTATCATTGACCTTCTACTTTGCTCCCCTCTTATGCAGTAACTAATCCATCACATTTCCTCCTCTCTCCAGCTCTGCGGAAGAGCGATATGGACTCCAAATGTCGACAAAACCGAAATGGTTGACACAGTTACGTCAAAACCAAACATTACAGTGAGGAAAGCAACTAAATTCATTTGTGAAAACCCCTTCCTGCGCTCACTGTGCCTCAAACCTATGTTTGCAATTGCTGTGCCTTTGTGCCACCAAACCTCGCTGACAGCGGCATTGGAGGAAGATCACTGACTGTTCTGTCGGGTTGGCTCTGAGGACCTTGACAGTCGTCCTCTGGCCGGCAGGGCCTGAGCAGGCTCTGCCTGAGAAGATGCGCACAGAGGTATGGCTGGGCACTCCTCAGTTGTCATGGCCTCAGAAGATGGTGTTGTGAGCAGAGGGATGGAGGAGCTGCCCCTCTCACCCGCAGCTCCGTGAGAGGACCAAACAATGACGATAGGCAGCTTGTCCGCCATTGTGAGGTACGTTCCTGCTCACAATTGATGTATGGGTACCTAGCTGAGATTCTGAGTGCTCATTGCCTGTGTGAGGGCTTACAAGCACAACTCCAGGAACCCTTGTTCTGTTCCTGGAATCAACTCTCCATCAGAGTCGCCACACTCTCAATGGGGGAGACTGTGCACTTGGTGCTCAGGGTCCCCATAGCGCTCATGGTCCACATGGACTTCTCCATGACAGAGACCATGGTATGTAGGCCCTCAGGGATCTCCACCAGATCTCTCCATGCATTCTGCTGGACATTCATCTCCCGCCTGATGGACGTCTCCGGGGCGAGTCATCTGCTTTTGACTCAACATGTTCCTGGTCTGCAGCAGTGCTCTGAATGCCAGTGTCCTGGGACTCTTTCCCTTCACTGGCTCCTCATTAAAGCATGATGTGCCCTCAACACTCTGCACAAGTACCTATGTTAATGTGCTATTTCCCACCAACTTATCTGTGTCTGTGCTCGTGATTGGTGCAGGGTGCCACAGGGTGGATCTGTTAGTGGCGCCTCCACAGTTGTCAATGGAGGGTCGTCGGGTTCCCAGTTGGCTTCAGAGGATGGCTCATCTGAGGGAGGAAAACAATTGGTTAATGTTACAACTCATCGCACTGTAAATGTCCGTGCTAGGCAGTCGGGTTTGACTGATATCAAAAACATCACAGTGAATCACTGGGGACTCTTTCTCAGAAGTCCTCTTGAGGGGTGAGCTAATCCAACATTCTTTTCATTCTCCACCTGCCCGACTTCTCCCCACTGCTCTCTTGGGTTCCCCTGAAATTCCTGTTTTCTCTGATCCGAAGAACTTTCTCCATGCCTGCCTCAATCTCTGGGGCACCCATTTCATTGCTGGTGAGGATTACAAGGTTGGCCACTCCACCACCAGTTACTGATTGCTCTGCATTATTGTGGCTTATCTTCTCCTTATATAGAACATACAGTGCAGAAGGAGGCCATTCGGCCCATCGAGTCTGCACCGACCCACTTAAGCCCTCACTTCCACCCTATCCCCGTAACCCAGTAACCCCACCTAACCTTTTTTGGTCACTAAGGGCAATTTATCATGGCCAATCCACCTTACCCGCACGTCTTTGGACTGTGGGAGGAAACCAGAGCACCGGGAGGAAACCCACGCAGACACGGGGAGAAGAGTCCGCACAGATAGTGACACAGCAGGGAATCGAACCTGGGACCCTGGCGCTGTGAAGCCACAGTGCTAATCACTTATGCTACCGTGTTGCCCACGTGCTGCCCAGGGCCACGTGCTGCCTCCTTTAAATGCAAATGTCCATTCATTACTTAAACCTTCATCGCCAACACCAAACTATGTTCTTATCCCATCCCACACTTCACCTCCATGAACCATGTTGACATTCCTGATATCTTTGCACAATGTGGTAATCACCACTGTTGTACATATTAAAAGATGTGTGGTAAGGCCCTGTACTACAGGTACGGGGCTAGTCCCTGCCTGCTGCCTCTGCCCAGTAGGCGGCGTATAAATGTGTGTGCTCCCTATACAGCAGCCATTTCGCCAGCTGCTTTAGGAGGCCACACATCTCAGAGTAATAAAGCCTCAGTTGTATTAAACTCTCGTCCCTGTGCAGTTGATCGTGCATCAATATATAACTCTAAGATTTTCAGAAGATGGACCTCCGCATCAAGCCGGATCGCCTGCAGCTGGATCCGCAATCAAGCAACGCCAAAAAGGACTTTCAACACTGGCTAGCTTGTTTCGAAGCTTACATCAAGGTCTGCGCCAGACCCAATCCCAGAAGCTCAGAAGATCCAGATACTCTACTCGCGGCTGAGTTCCAACGTCTTTCCTCTTATCCAGGACGCGCCGAACTACGACAAAGCCATGGCGCTACTGAAAGAGAATTACGCCCAGCAGACGAACACGCTGTTTGCCAGACACGTACTCTCTACTCGCAGTCAACTCCCTGGTGAGTCCGTAGAAGATTTCTGGCGTGCTTTAATTCCTCTGGTCAGAGACTGTGACTGTCAGGCCGTCACGGCCACGGAACATTCGAACCTCCTCATGCGGGACGCCTTCGTTACGGGGATAGGGTTGGACCTCATACGCCAGCGACTTTTAGAGGGGGCCACTCTCTACCTCGCAGCAACAAAAAAACTGCCGCTGTCGATGACGGTCGCCTTGTACAACCTACACCCCCAGCCGCGCGGCCCACCCCTCATACACATCGTGGACTCCGCAGACGGCTGCCCCACCGGGGGCTTCATCCAGCCAATACGCCTGTGCCACGCGCCAGCCAGCCAACCCCAGGGGCCCCCGATGTTACTTCTGCGGGCAACAGGCCCACTCAGTTGCCGCTATTGCCCTGACCCCCCCCCCCCCCCCCACGTATGGACAATGTGCGCTGCCATCTTCACCTCCCCGGACCACGCGCGGCCAGTGGGCGACGCCATCTTCCCCTTCTCGGACCACGTGCGGCCCATGAGCGCCGCCATCTTTTTGAACCCCCGCCACGTGCAGCCCATGGGCGCCGCCATCTTGTCCACCCCAAGATCATCAGGAGCCGCCATCTTGTCTTCCCCATGGCACATGGGCACCACCATTGTTCCAGGACCCTTGTCCCCTGGGCACCCTATCGTTCGACACCAGCGACGACCAGCCACGACTCGCCTCGGTCACGATCAACCAGTCTCGCCCGCACAATCTAGCCACCGCCTCAACAAGCGTGAAGATTGATGGGCACGAGACCTCTTGCCTGCTCGACTCTGGGAGCACCGAAAGCTTCATCCATCCAGATATGGTAAGGCGCTGCTCCCTTCCGGTACACCCCCCCAATCAAAAAATCTTGCTGGCCTCCGGATCCCACTCCGTGGCGGTCCGGGGGTACTGTACGGTCACACTCATGGCCCAGGGCGTAGAATTCAGCGGCTTCCGCCTCTACGTCCTCCCCAATCTCTGTGCTGCCCTGCTTCTCGGCCTGGACTTCCAGTATAACCTCCAGAGCCTAACTTTGAAATTCGGTGGGCCCCTACCACCCCTTACTGTGTGCGGCCTCACGACCTTAAAGGTCGACCTACCTTCCCTATTCACAAACCTAACCCCGGATTGCAAACCCGTCGCCACCAGGAGCACCCAGGACAGGACCTTCATCAGGTCAGAGGTCCAACGGCTGCTTCGGGAAGGCATCATCGAGGCCAGCAACAGCCCCTGGAGAGCCCAAGTGGTAGTAGTAAAAACTGGGGCGAAACACAGAATGGTTGTGGACTACAGCCAGACCATCAACAGGTGCACGCAGCTCGACGCGTACCCCCTCCCACGCATATCTGATATTGGCAATCAGATTGCACAGTACCGGGTCTTCTCAACTGTAGACCTCAAATCAGCCTACCACCAGCTCCCGATCCGTAAGGCGGACCGCCCACACACTGCTTTCGAGGCAGATGGCCGCCTCTACCATTTTCTCAGTGTTCCTTTTGGCATCACCAACGGGGTCTCAGTCATCCAAAGGGAGATGGACCGAATGGTTGACCGGTACGTGTTGCGGGCCACCTTCCCGTACCTAGACAATGTCACCATCTGCGGCCACGATCAGCAGGACCACGATGCCAACCTTGCCATATTTCGCCACCCCGCCACTCTCCTAAACCTCACCTATAACAAGGAGAAGTGCGTATTCAGCATGAACCACTTAGTCACCCTCGGCTATGTGGTCCACAATGGAGTTCTGGGGCCCGATCCTGACTGCATGTGCCCCCTCATGGAGCTCCCCCTTCCCCAGTGCACAAGGCCCTCAAACACTGCCTGAGGTTCTTTTCATACTACGCCCAGTGGGTCCCAAAATATGCGGACAAGGCCCGCCCACTCATCCAGTCCACCCTTTTCCCCCTGACGGCCGAGGCTCAATATGCCTTCAACCTTATTAGAGCCGATATCGCCAAGGCCGCGATGCACGCAGTAGACGAGATGCTGCCCTTTCAAGTGGAGAGCGACGCATCAGACGTCGCCCTAGCCGCCACGCTCAATCAGGTTGGCAGGCCCGTGGCATTCTTTTCACGAACCCTTCATGCCTCCGAAATTCGGCACTCTTCCGTCGAAAAAAAGGCCCAAGCCATCGTTGAAGCTGTGCGGCATTAGAGGCATTACCTGGCTGCGAGGAGATTCTCTCTCCTCACTGACCAACGGTCGGTAGCCTTCATGTTCAATAACACACAGCGGGGTAAGATCAAAAATGATAAACTCTTGAGGTGGAGGATCAAGCTCTCCACCTACAACTACGAGATTTTGTATCGCCCCAGCAAGCTCAACGAGCCCCCAGATGTCCTATCCCGAGATACATGTGCCAGCGCACAGGTGGCCCGACTCCGGATCCTGCACGATGACCTTTGTCACCCGGGAGTCACACGGTTGTACCATTTCATATAGGCCCGCAATCTGCCCTACTCCGTCGAGGAAGTCAGGGCAATCACCAGGGACTGCCAGGTCTGTGCGGAGTGAAAACTGCACTTCTACCAGCCGGACAGCGCGCGCCTGGTGAAGGCCTCCCGCGCCTTTGAACGCCTCAGCGTGGATTTCAAAGGGCCCTTCCCCTCCACCGACCGTAACACGTATTTCCTCAGTGTGGTCGATGAAAACTCCAGATTTCCCTTCGCCATCCCATGCCCTGACATGACGTCTGCCACCGTCATGAAAGCCCTCAACACAATCTTCGCTCTGTTCGGCTTCCCTGCCTACATCCACAGTGACAGGGGATCCTCATTCATGAAATGAAATGAAATGAAAATCGCTTATTGTCACAAGTAGGCTTCAAATGAAGTTACTGTGAAAAGCCCCGAGTCGCCACATTCCAGCGCCTGTTCGGGGAGGCTGGTACGGGAATTGAACCGTGTTGCTGATCTGCCTTGGTCTGCTTTCAAAGCCAGCGATTTAGCTCAGTGCTAAACAGCTGCATCAGTTCCTGCTCAGCAGGGGTATCGCCTCCAGCAGGACAGCCAGCTATAACCCCCGGGGAAACGGGCAGGTGGAGAGGGAGAATGGGACGGTCTGGAGGGCGTCCAACTGGCCCTACGGTCCAGAAGTCTCCCGGCCTCCCGCTGGCAGGAGGTCCTCCCCGATGCACTGCACTCCATTCGGTCGCTACTATGCACCGCCACTAACGACCCACCCCATGAACGTCACTTTGCCTTCCCCAGGAAATCCACATCCGGGGTGTCGCTCCCGACTTGGCTCTCAGCTCCAGGACCCGTACTCCTCCGTAGGCAGGTCCGACTCCACAAGGCGGACCCGTTGATTGAAAGGGTGCAGTTACTCCACGCTAACTCCCAGTATGCCTACGTGGCGTACCCCGACGACCGCCAGGATACTGTCTCCCTCAGGGACCTTGCACCAGCAGGTTCCACACACACACACCCCTCTGGCCCGGCTCCACCACCCCCTCCCCCGGCGCACCCAGAAGCAACCCCCCCAGGACCATCCATCCTCCCCACGCCCGAGGGTGAACATGATTTCAGCACGCTCCCGGAGTCACCGAGGACCAGACCAACACCGGAATCACCGCCACCACTGCGTCGCTCTCAATGCCACATCAAGGCCCTGGACCAGCTAAATCTATAATTGGTTCGGGGACTATCAAACCACCTTGTACTGGACTTCAGAAACAAATATTTATTTTTCGCTTCTGTATATTAAACTTGCTCTCTATATAGTTCTCCACCCCCCCCGCCGGACTCAATTTTAACAGGGGGTGAATGTGGTAATCACCACTGTTGTATATATTAGAAGATGTGTGGTAAGGCCCTGTACTACAGGTACGGGGGTAGTCCCTGCCTGCTGGCTCCGCCCAGTAGGCGGAGTATAAATATATATGCTCCCTATACAGCAGCCATGTCGCCAGCTGCTGTAGGAGGCCACACATCTTAGAGTAATAAAGCCTCAGTTGTATTCCACTCTCAGCCCTGTGCAATTGATTGTGCATCACACATCTGACCCTCAGATAGACCCAGGGCTTCCACTCCTATCTCTCACCCTTACCATGCACAAGCAGATGTGTGTTCTGAGACTCTGATTCCTTCACCTCTGAGCGCCATGAAGAATGGTCACCCTTCCAGACCTCTCCACACTGGACCATGTCAGCTCAGTACTCACCCTTATTGAGTGCAGAAAATCATTTAACTTTTGCTGGCACTGTAGTGCACAACGTCATGCCCCCTGTCCTTGGCTGTATGCTCTGCCCAGGCCTTCTTGGTTTGATGGGATGGTCTTCTATTGCCATCATGTGGCATAAGGCCTGACACTTGCTGCCTCTACGAGAGTGCACAGGCAGTCGTCTGAAAACCAGCCGCGGGTTGACTGCCCATTTGCACTGACTTCCCACCTGGTGTGCCTCTTGGGTGCTGCTGACATTCTGGACACCTCACTGTGCCTACCCCGATGTCTTCTTCGATCTGACATAGTCACTTTTAAACCACCCATGGGGTCCCCATTAGACCCAGCGTTCGCCATGCTTCCACCCCCACTGGCTGTGCAGTGTCTATGTCCAAGCGTGTTTCACATTGGCCGGCTCGTATCCACCAGCCAGCATGATATCGCATTTTTTTCAGCAATCTCAGATGGAAGCTGAAAATGCGGCCATTCTGGTCCCACCAGGCGTGTTTGCCTCACATGTGTAAAATTCATGACCTATCGTCATTTTTATTGAGTCTAATCTTTATTTATCCTGCACATTTCTCATATGTCTTTCAAAGTATTATTTTTGTCCTCATTGGGATGTTATGCAATCCCTTCCTGTCGATCTGTTTCACTGTTTCTCTTATAACTTAACTTTTTCAAAATTGCACACTTGGTTGTCGGTCCTCAGCAGCTCTGATCCCCATATAATTTCAAACTTTAATCATGTTATGGTCAGCATCGCCTGGTGAGCATTTTCTTTGCGCTATTGGGGTTACTGTTACAAAGTAAGACCAACAACTGTCTCTTAAGGCTCCGTGGCACAAGAGTCATTTTGCATTACACTTGCCCTAGTCTAACTCTAAGCTACATGGGCAATCCCAATGTGTTCTTTGTTATTTGAAATCCCCCATGAATGTGTCCATGGTCTTTTGCAATCTTCCTACCAATTCATCAAAAACCTAACCCTGACAGTAAACTGATAGGGCTCAATTCAAGTAAATGGGAACAAAGTTCCACAGCGAACGTGTTTGTTCCCGTGTTTCCTGCCGCTTGCAGAGCCGAGAAACACATGGCTCTTCAACGCGACTCGCATTGTATAAGGGGCCTCAGCAGGGAATGCGCAGTCGAGGTGACATATAGCCCTATTTTGTTCACCGGGGAGCTTTGCTCACCCAAAGTCTCATGGATGCGATTGACTGCTCCAAATCAAGTTTAGCTGGTTAGGAATCTTCAAAATATTGGATAGTGTTTTCTAGGAATTGTTAGGTAAATATAAAGACGTATTCCAGGATGTGTTGCATCGAATATGAGTAAAGGTCAAGTTTTACGCCAAGCCTGATTCCATGCCAAAGTTCTTCAGTGCGAGGCACCTTTCACCAAAAACTGGCACCTGAACTTTCATGCCTTAAAGAATTGGGGATTATCAAACCTGTGCAGTTTTCTGAATGGACTGACCCCACCATCTCTGTGTTAAAACCAGGCCACTCAGTTAGACTATGCGGGGACAACACACTTTAAAAGAAATAAAAAATTTAGAGTGTCCAATTATTTTTTCCCAATTAAGGGGCAATTTAACATGGCCAATCTACCTAGCCTGCACATCTTTTGGGTTGTGGGGGCGAAACCCCCGCAAACACAGGGAGAATGTGCAAACTCCACACGGACAGTGACCCAGAGCCAGGATTCAACCTGGGACCTCGGCGCCGTGAGGCAACAGGGCTAACCCACAGCACCACCGTGCTGCCCTCACACATTTACAATAAACCAGACAGCCCAAGTAAACAAATATCCCACGAATTGACGAACTTCATGCGTAGTTCGTCAGGGGCCTCACGTATACCAAACTTGACGTCTGCCTATTTGTAATTAGAACTGGATGAAGACTCTCAAAAGTTTATGATAATTAACACACATAAAGGCCTGTTTCAATGCACCAGATTATCCTTTGGCATCTCTTCGACCTGTGTGTTATCAATGCACAATGGAGAATCTGATCCAGGACATCCTGAAGGTTGTGGTCTACCTGAGTGACATTCTAGTGGCAGGAACAGCACATGAAGAGTAACCGGCAAGCCAAGAAAAGGTGCTCAGAAGATTTAGATATCTTGGAATCCGACTGAAGCATGAGAGATGTACTTTCCAAGCTCATGAGGTTACTTACTTTGGATTCAAAGTGGACTCAAAAGGCCTGCACCCACTCAAGGACAAGGTGAGATCCATAAAAGAAGTCTCGGTACCTAAGAACTAGGCTGAATTAAAGTCCTTCTTGGGGATGGGAAAATACTATGGTCGTTTTATCCCCAATCTAGCACCAACATTGACGTCACTACACTTGCC
The DNA here is from genome assembly GCF_047496885.1 of Scyliorhinus torazame. Taxonomy (NCBI): domain Eukaryota; kingdom Metazoa; phylum Chordata; class Chondrichthyes; order Carcharhiniformes; family Scyliorhinidae; genus Scyliorhinus; species Scyliorhinus torazame. The sequence goes on along the minus strand of NC_092707.1, from coordinate 188,995,262 downwards.
ATCAGGGTTGGCATTGGAACGAACCACAGGAGCAACTCTTCCATCATGTCAAGTGGGCCTTATGGCCACCATGTTTGTTGGTTCATTTTGGCCCAGATAAGTCAATCATCCTAACTTGTGATGCATAGCCATGCAGAATAGGGGCATACCTGTCCCATAAAATGGAAAATGGTTCAGTGAGGCCAATTGCTTACACCCCCAGAACTTCCTCCGATGCCAAACTGAAATATGCACAGATTGAGAAAGGATGCCTAGCTGTAATCTATGGAGTTAAGAAATTTCACCAGCCTGTCCATGGGTGACGCTTTACCACAATACCCAACCATAAGCCACTGTTGGGGCTCCTCAGAGAAGACAAGCCGATACCTCCAATCTCCTCTGCCAGGGTACAGCAGTGGGCCTTGTTGCTGGAGGCCTACAATTACATCTTTCAGCATTGGATAGGTACACAAATTTCAAACGCTGACGAGCTGACTCAACTCCCACTTCCAAAGAACCTGGTACCATCATTTGTGCCTCAAGAAATTGTTCTGGCATTAAATTTCCTTGACATTTTGCAAGTATCATCAGGTCATATAAAGAACTGGATGCATTGCAACTCAGTCCTGTCCAAAGTGAAGCACATGATCTTAACTGGGTGGCACCATGATAAATCTGACCCCTTCAGGGCTTACCTCACTCGCAACGACAAAATCAGTTGTGAGGATGGCGTCATTATCTGGGACTCACGAATGGTGCTACCACTCCAGGCAAAGGAGCTAATTTTGCAATTAAATTGCACAGTGCCCATCCAGGCCAAACAAAAATGAAAATGCCATCTAGGAGCCACATTTAATAGTGACATAGGTAAGGATATTGAACACCTGGTGCGTAAATGTGTCCCCTGACAGGCAAAATAGACATTGCCACCCACAGCCAACCTCCACCCATGGGAATGGACTGGTCCAGGAAGAGGGCACACGTGGATGTCGTAGGACCTTTCCTGGGCAGAATGTTCCTAATCCTAGTTGACGTCCACTCCAAATGCTTTTAAGAGGAGTTTCAACACTTGGTCTGAACAAATGTCATCTGCCAAAGTATCATAGAACCTCTACAGTGCAGAAGGAGGTCATTCGGCCCATCAAGTCTGCACCAGCCCTCTGGAAGAGCCCACAACCCGCCCTATCCCTGTATTCTCACTTAACCTATGGATCCCTGGACACAAAGGGGCAATTTTTTATCATAGCCAATCCACCTAACCTGCAGATCTTTGGACTGTGGGAGAAAGCCGGAGCACCCGAAGGATACCCACCCAAACACGGGAAGGAAATGCAAACTCTACACAGACAGACGACTAAGACTGGAAATGAACCCAGGTCCCTGACATTGTGAGGCAGCAGTGCTAACCACTGTGCCACTTTGCCGCCCATACTAGAACAACTCCCCTTTACCCTGCCAAAAGTGGTGAGTGGAGGGAGCTGTTCAGATATTCAAAACAGTAATGAAGAATCTATCCAACAGACTGCTGTGCTTTAGGTTGGCCAACATTATTCTATCTTATAGCATGACCCCTGGCCCCCTCCAGTGCTACCATGGATGTCACGCCAGCAGAGTTACTCATGGGCCGTCGCCTCTGGACATAACTGGAGTTAGTTTTCGCAAATTTGGCAGTGAGGGTCGTGGCAGGGCAGTCCTCCCAGAGGAAACAGCACGTTTCGCACAAAGGAGGCAGATCATTTTAAGTTGGCAACCTGTTCTTTGTCAGGTACCTTGCCTCAGGCCCAGTTTGGCTAGGCAGAAGAAATGTATTGAAGTCATAGAGTTCATAGAATTTACAGTGCAGAAGAAGGCCATTCAGCCCATCGAGTCTGCACTGGCTCTTGGAAAGAGCACCCTACCCAAGGTCCACACCTCCACCCTATCCCCATAACCCAGTAACCCCACCCAACACTAAGGGCAATTTTGGACACTATGGGCAATTTAGCATGGCCAATCCACCTAACCTGCACATCTTTGGACTGTGGGAGGAAACCGGAGCACCCGGAGGAAACCCACGCACACACGGGGAGGATGTGCAGACTCCGCACAGACAGTGACCCAAGCCGGAATTGAACCTGGGACCCTGGAGCTGTGAAGCAATTGTGCTATCCACAATGCTACCGTGCTGCCCAAGTCAGGTCCAGTCCTGTACCTGGTGGATTTGAAAGGCAGGATAGTGCGAAGCACTTTGACCATGTAAGTGGCCGGTGGACCACAATCCCAATCTCGAACAGTTAGAACCGACAGGCAGCACCAGTGCTCCTGTTGCGGAACCAGAACAGAGGGAATTTAGGAGTTCTGTGCAGGCTCCGCCAGCGAACCAGGAGGGAGCTGGAGAAGGGAATGATCGAACTGTACTGGTCGAATCTCGGAGACATTCTTCCGTGGAAGACAACGTTACTACCTCAGAAGTGAAGGAGCGGTTAGGGGTCTAAGGCGGTCTGCGAGGCGCAGACAATCCCTGACTGATTGACATTGTGATTAGCTGTTATGGACTGTCACAACTTGTGTTTCTCAACCTTTTATTCCACATAGGTACTGTATATAACTTATTTTGTAAATATGTTATTGAAGGACCTGTCGGGGAGGGATGTGGCAGCACAGCCCCTTTAAGGGGCGAGCCCTCGGGGCTTATCGTGCAGTAGTGCGCGGGGTCCTGGGAGCAGGGGCCTGGGCAGTGTGGACCCAGGAGTCAGAGAGTGGAGACCTGTTTACTGACTCTGTGTATAGTTTACCTTGACTTGTTATCAATAAACCCTTGTTCAGCTATCCTGGAAATCTCCCCAGTATTGCCTCAAACCACCACTGAGGCTAGTTATCCAGGTGCTACGATATTATGTACCCTACCATTTTGCATTCCTTTCTATCTCCTGAAGTAAGCCATATTTCTGTTGTTCCGATTTAAAAAATGAAAGTTTTTCATTTATATGTCGCAGTTCATGAGCTTGGGATGTCCCAAAGGGCTTTATCGCCAATTAAGTGCTTTTAAAGTAAAGTCTCTGTAATGTGGATTGCATGGCAGCCAATATGAGCACAACAAGCTCCCAAATCATCACCTCTATCACACAACTCAAATTCATGTGTTGCAACATTTGAACCAATGCTGCTGCATCTCTTGATCTAAATCGCTGCATCTTACACTAGCAATTGCACTGGAGTAATTTCTATGTTCAGGATTATATAGTAGTTTTAATGAGAAAAAAGCTCCATTTGAAATGAAGTCATGTATTGGTTCACTCAAACACTCTGAATTGTAAATAGAAAATCCACTGAACACTTCCAGCAGTGTTGATCACTTGACACAATGGTCGGAAATGTTGCAAAAGGCACATTAATTCGAATTTGTAAAGAAAAGTGCCTTTCTGCAAACACGGTTCCATTCACTGTTTTATTTTGTTCAGATTTCCCACATTTGTAGTTTCTAATTGAATACGAACACATGTTCTGACTTGAGTAATTTAACAATTTCAAACAGCATTTTACATTTCAAAGTCTCATTTCACAGGTGTTTCTCTGTGAATGGCTGATTAGCTCAGTACCTCAATTTTGGATCAGTTATTGAAGCAGTAAACGAATATAAACAGCTGCAAATTTGGCTGTTCCTGACTCGGCTGATGCTTGCCAGATTAAACATTCCCACCAGCAGTGTAAAGCTTCTGAACAAAAAGAATATTTAAGAGCTGGGAACAAGACATACACTGGGGACACGCAGCTTTTGCAGTATATCTAGCAAACTCACTGCTGCAGCTATTCCTTTCTGGTTTGATACCTGATCGAGTGCATTCCTCCCCTGGTTCCTGGTCTTCCAGCTCTCTTTCCTGTTTCATCCCTTTGATTTAACCCCCCCCCCCCCACTCCATAACTGACAAACCAAATCGAACAAGGTTCACAAAAGGAATGCGCAGAAGGCAATTTTGTCTTCTGCTGATCTTGAGAAATTAACAGTAGCCAAGAGAAATACAATTTGAGTACAAGTTCTGTGTCTGAGTCAGAAGTTTGTGGGTCAGCTCCCACTCCAGCAATCACTCCAGGCTGGCACTTCATTCCATGCTGAGTGTGTGCTGCCCTGTTGGAGAAATTGCCTTTTGGGTGAGACGTTAAATCCAGGCCCTGTCTGCCTTCTCTGGTGAGCTTACAATGTCCCATGGCACTATTTGACATCACCAAAAAACAGATGACCTCGTCATGAGCTTGTTGCATGGTTTAGCTGCGTGCCAACTGCCTGCGGCATTTTCTACATTCCAACAGTTTATGCAGTGATTGCAAAATACTTGGGATGACCTGAGCTTAGAACCATAGAATCTCTACAGTGCACAAGGAGGCCATTCAGCCCTTCGCATCTGCACCGACCATCCAAAAGAGCACTCCACCCAGGTCCACTCCCCTTCCCTGTCCCCATAACCTAACCTGCACATTCCCAGGTACGAAGGGGCAATTTACCATGACCAATCCACCTAACCTGCACATCTTTGGACTGTGACAGGAAACCCACACAGACTATGGGGAGAACGTGCAAATGCAACATAATCGCCCAAGGCTGGAATCGGACCCGGGTCCTTGCCACTGTGAGGCAGCAGTGTTAACCACTGTGCCACCATGCCACACAGTAGCACTATGTGCATTTCTTCTTGTGAAGAACTGTCGAGGCAAGAAGGTAAGCAACATACAAGAACATTTCTGTCCCTTTGAATCCAGGTTTCCTTGAAGGCGGTGACAGCCTTTCTGTATCTATCCCAAATGACCGTTCCTCACAGGCAAGCTTAAATAGCGGGCTAGTCATCCACACAATCTCATATTTCACACACCATCTTCATATGTGATTGACAATCAGAGGAAGGAACAGTAGGGGATTCATTTACTTTTTCCTTGGTTGTCCCAGTGGTGCTGAGGCCAAAATCATAGAGTTGCGTAATGTGACATTAGAAAAGTGTCTGTCAGAAAACAGGAATGGAGCTGAAAAGAAATAGAAATATCTTTGTAACAGAATATTTACCAGTGATCTAGAGTGCAATTAATAATCTTTTTGCTTATATTTCCCAAATGTAATTTGAGTAAGTTTTTTCAGGATGTGACTGTAATTTGTAAAATTAATGAAAAGGTTTCAGTTTTGTACTTCATACTGTAAAGGGAATGTTTTTTTCTTGATTTCTTTATGTGATATAAACATTTCTGGCTAGGCCAACTTGTTGCCCATCCCTAATTGCCCTTGAGAAGTTTATGGTGAGACACCTTCTTGACCTCCTGAAGTCCATTTGATACATCCCACAGTGCTGTTTCGTGATCTTAATGGAGCAACAGTGAGGGAAGGGCGATTTTGTTTCAAGTCAAGGTGGTGTGTGCCTTTGAGAGTAACTTGCATGTGGAAGTGCTCTCATCTTTCCCTTGTCTTTCGAGGCAGGTAGGGTCGCAGGTTGGGAATTAGCTGCTAGGACACTTTGGGAGTTCCTGCAATGCACCTTGTAGCTGATAAACATTAACACTACTGTGCGGCAGTGATGGAGGGAGTGAATATTTAAGGTTATGGATGGGGTGTTGATCAAGTAGACTGTTTTGTCCTGGATGGTGTCAGGTTTCTTGAGTGTTATGGAGCTGCATTCACCTGAGTAAGTTGGTAGTATTCCATCACACTCCTGAATTGTGCCTTGCAGTTGGTGGACAGGCTTTGAGGAGTCAGTACATGCGTTACAGAGTACTTAGCCTCTGACCTGTTGCTGTAGCCATTCTATTTATATGGCTGGTCCATTTTGGTTTCTGGTCAATGGTAACCCCAAAATGTTGGCAATGGGTGATGGTAATGCTTTTGAATGTCAAGGAGCGATGGCTTGATTCTCTCTTGTTAGAGATGGTCATTGTCTGACACATGTGTGGCATGACTATTATTGTCATTTATCATTCTAAGCCTGACTTTTGTCCAATTCTTGCTGTATATCAGCACAGACTTCTTCAGTATCTGAGGATTCACGAATGGTGTTGAACATTGTGCAGTCATCAGCGAACATCTCCACTGCTGACCTCATGATAGAGGGATGGCCAGTGATGAAGCAGCCAAATATGGTTGGGCCTAGAACACTACTGTAGTGATCTGTACATCTGTACATACATCTGCACATACACCAGGGACTGCAGCACAGATGTAACAGCCACAGCATCACTAGAGGGCAGCATCAGAGACGGGTATAAAGGGTCCAGCCCAAGGGAGGATCCGCCTCTTTCAGAAGCACAAGGCTAGTGAGCAGCAGCAGACAGAGACAGCTCAGCATAGGCCATTTACCTTAGCTTCACTGATCATACCTCTTGACTGCGTTATATCTAGTTAAGCTCTGGAAACAGAACAAACCCACTGAATAAAGTATTTGTGTTAACTGGAAGTCTACAATCTTTATTCAGACTTAGAGAATAACATAACTGCCCTGAGGAATTCTTGCAGTGATGTCCCAGGGCTGAGATGGTTGGCCTCCAACAACTAGGAATGATACATGACTCCAACCAGTGGAGAGTTTTGCTAGGGCTCCTTGATGCCATACTCAGTCAAATTCTGCCTTGATGCCAAAGGCGGTCACTCTCACCTCACCTCTGGAGTTCAGCTCTTTTTTCCCCATGTTTGGCTCAAGGCTGTAATGAGGTCAGGAGCTAAGTAGCCAAGGTGGAATCCAAACTGAGTTCAGTGAGCAGGTTATTGCTGAGTAAGTACAGTTTGATGGCACTATTGATGACAACTTCTATCACTTTGCTGATGATTGAGAGTAGGTTGATGGGACAGTAATTGGCCATATTGGATTTCACCTGGACAGGATGAACCTGGACAATTTTCCACATTGTCAGTTTGATGCCAGTATTGTAGCTGTACTATAATTTGGCGAGGAGCGTGGCTGGTTCTGGAGAACAAGCCTTCAATACTTAGAACCAGAATATTATCGGCTAGGGTCCAAAGTCTTTACTACAACCAGTGCCTTTAGCTATTTCTTGAGATCACATGGAATGAATAGACCTGGCAGAAGACGGACAGCTGTGATGGGAAGTCACGATGAGGCTGAGATGCTTAAAAATAGGAATGTGCAAAATCATTGAAACACATGCCAGTCCATCCTTAATATATGTTCAGGAACATTGTCAACATTAATAGTGAGTGCGTGATCGTTTACAATGCTCCTAGCCCAAGGAAACATTGGGCTGTACTTTTAAGTCAACGGCAAAGCAACAATGCCTGCTGTTGAACACAAAGTAAGCTTCGCAAAGACATCTGGCCATCTCTATGATAAGATTGTCACCTCTGCTGCCAGGCAATGGTATTGCAATTGCTGGCAGTGATCTTTACTGACACTTCCCAGAGTGGAGCTGGAAGTCATCAGTCAATCACATTGAAGGATTTTCACACGTTACATCCCCCCTCCCACCCCCTCCACCCCCTCAAACAGAAAACTAAAACCTTGAAAGTAAAATCAATGTTTAAAATGCTTTACATGGAACAAATTAATGATCGGGACATACACATGGGGTAGAAGCAAAACTATTTTGGAAAACATTTTAAAATAGCATGATTAAAAAATGTAGCTTAAAATAGCTACTAATTTATAACTCAACAGCACTCCATGATTATATAAAAGATTTGGTCAGGGCCACTTCTGTTGTTCATCAAATCTTATTATAATCACGTCTGATAAAAATTCAGTTACACTTGATTAAACATGATGTTATTCCTTATGTGGTTTCTAATCGCGATGTGAGAGCTGAAAAATAAATAAACTTCTTGCTGAATTCAGTGATTGCCAGCTCTGGCAGGGGAAAGCGGGGGAATCCCTGAGTGACAGGCCACAATTTCAGAACATTTGCACTAAGCTGTTCATGCCCAACATCCTGCAATTTCCGGCAATATCAGAAGGGCATTGGAAGTTTACCCTGTACCCAACTCCCCAAAATCCAGCAAACGTTTCTACGGATTTGTGGACAGTTGCAGTATTCAGCTTTGCACTGATGCTGTCTAATAACAGCAACATGACGATGCAAGTAGAAGTAGCTTTCTCCTCAGACTTGCAGCATGATAACATATTTAACCTGTTCTCCTTGCTTACCTCGTTCTCCTTCGTTCTTATTGCCATTCTGTTCTTTTATTTTCATATCTGTTCTTTTATTTTCATATCTTTCCATCCTTTAAATATTTAAGCACTATTTACTATTCTTCTCAGCTTCCTAGGTCTTGGTGCCTACTTTGGAGGTATAAGCACCATTTGCAAAAAAAAAACCTGAAAACCGGATTTAAAAGCTATTTCAGCAAAGTGAGGCCCATAATTTGGACGATTACCCTGGTCATTTCAGAGCACAATTTTATGGCATGCTTTTCTGACATGAACATTTGAGCAGTTATCTTGTCCACTTTTTTGGCAGCCCAATTGCACCTGGGTGGGAGAATGTTTTAAACCCCATCAAAATATAACTTGATATTCCTCCCTTCAACTGGACCCAGTGTTTCTCACTTTGCTTTCTCTGCATGCCCTGTCAGTAGCCTTTCCTTTGTTTTGGCTGTAAAACTGGTACTTTCTGCTGCATAAATTATGATTTCTTGCAATACTTAAAAGCCAATTAAGCTTGTCCTAACTTTATGACCTCCCAACAACAAGCAAATGAGCTTGGCTTCTCTACTAACAAACATACAAACAGTGAGCCTTTGGGTATTGGTTATCGCGGATTTACTGGAGTCATCAACAGTGCTATCAAGCGGCACTCGCACAGCAACAAACTGCTCATGGACGCTCAGTTTGGGTTCTGCCAAGGTCACTCAGCTCCTGACTTCATTACAGCTTTTGTTCAATATGGACAAAAGAGCTGAATATCAAAGGTGAGGTGAGAGTTACTGCCCTTGACATCAAGGTAGTATTTGACTGAGTATGTCATCAAGGAGCACTAGCTAAACTGGAGTCAATGGGAAACAGGGGGAAACTCTCCACTGGGAGTCATACCTGGCACAAAGGAAGATGGCTGTGGTCAATAATCTCAACTCCAGGACATCGCTGCAGGAGTTCCTCAGGTAGTGTCCCAGGCCAAATCATCTTCAGCTGCTTCATCAATGACCTCTCTTCCATTATAAGATCAGAAGTGGGGTTTGCAGATGACTACACAATGTTCAGCACCATTCACAATTCCCTAGATAATGAAACAGTCCATGTCCAAATGCAGCAAGACCTGGACAATATCCAGACTTGGGCTGACAACTGGCAAGATACATTCACGCCACACAAGTGCCAGGCAAAGACCATCTCCTACAAGAGAGAATCTAACCACCACCCCTTGACATTCAATAGCATTACCATCACTGAATCCCTCACAATCAACATCCTGGGGGTTACCATTGATCAGAAACTGACCTGGACGTAATGTGTTGGGTGCTCTGGATCCATGGAACACATACAGGCTAGCACCACTTAAAATAGTACAACACTATTTTATTAAGTTCAAAACTGTTGAACATACTTTCACTGTGGGTTAACACGATGTTAGATTAAACTAAAGACCTATGCCTGGCCTAACCAGTCTATGCACTCAGCACATGGTGAAGTTCTGTGCTGTAAGCTGGAGGCTCTGTCCTTCTGAGAAGCTGCATCCCGAATGAGCGGGAACTCTGATGCCCCCTGTCTATGTAGTGAGTGTGCTCTAACTGGTGATTGGCTGCGGTGTTGTGTGTGTTGATTGGTCTTGCTGTGTGTCCATCAGTGTGTGTGTCTGCACCATGATATACTGGTGTATATTGTGACATCCCCCCTTTTATAAAGAAATGTATGTGTGTGGCAATATATAATGTGTGGTGATAATGTTCCTAACTACGTGTGGAGTGCGAAGACATATTTACAGGACTACGTACATGAGAACTAAGCTGTTTACATGGGAAGGTGCCTGGTGCAGAGAAGCAGTACGCAACAAGAGTAACGAGATCAATACTATATGCAAACCAGGGAAACGATCAAACAAAGCAACGAAACAATTCAGAGAGCCCATAAGTTCGAAAAGTTCATAAATTTGGTCTCTGAGGTGGGCGACGAATTCTGGTTGACCACCTCCAGGGTGGGTCGAGAGCGGGTGGGTCGAGAGCAGCCGGTTCAGGAGTGGGCTGGACTGCGTCAAAGTCAGGGGGAGGCAGAGTGACAGGGAGCTCTGCATAGTCCGTGGCAGGGTCAGCAGGAGGGCGAGGCGACACTGAAGGATCACGTGGCGAGCATGGAACGGGACGAAGGGCGCGTCGATTGCGGCGCAAAATAGAGCCATCCAGTAGACGAACTAGGAATGAGCGGGGGGCCACCTGCTGAAGGACAACAGCGGTTGCAGACCAGCCACTATTTGGAAGATGGATGTGGACGTTGTCATCTGGAGCCAGAGCAGGGAGATCAGCTGCACGGGAGTCATGAGCTGCCTTGTGCTGTGCACGAGACATCTGCATCCGGCGAAGGACCGGAACGTGGTCGAGGTCTGGGACATGGATGGATGGCACCGTCGTCCTCAGGGTGTGATTCATGAGTAATTGGGCTGACGACAGGTCAGTGGACAGTGGGGCGAAGCGATAGGCCAGCAAGGCAAGGTCGAAATCAGACCCAGCATCGGCAGCCTTGCATCGTTTGACGATATGTACTCCCTTCTCTGCTTTGCCATTGCATTGGGGGTACAGGTGACTGGACGTCACATGGGCATAATTGTACCGCCTGGCAAAGTTGGACAATTCTTGACTGGCAAAAAAGGGGCCATTGTCCGACATAACCGTGAGCGGGATGCCGTGTCGAGCAAAGGTTTCTTTACAGGCACGAATGACTGCAGACGATGTGAGGTTGTGCAACCGTATCACCTCCGGGTAATTCGAAAAGTAGTCCACGATCAGGACGTAGTCTCTACTCAGCGCATGGAACAGGTCGATGCCCACCTTAGTCCGTGGTGACGTGACCAACTCATGGGGCTGCAGGGTCTCACGTGGTTGGGCCGGCTGGAAGCGCTGTCAAGTGGGGCAGTTGAGCACTGTGTTGGCTATATCCTCATTAATGCCGGACCACTCCACTGCCTCTCGGGCCCGTCGGTGGCCCTCGTATAGTTGTTCCAGGACAAGCTGGCGCATGCTATGCGGGATGATAATGTGGTCCAGTTTTAGAAGAACCCCGTCTACTACGGCCAGATCATCGCTGATATTATAGAATTGAGGGCATTTGCCCATGAGCCACCCGTCCGTTAGGTGGCGCATGACACGCTGTAGCAAGGGGTCAGCCGCCGTCTCGCGGTGAATTTGGACGAGGCGTTCATCCGAGGCAGGTAGATTGGAGGCCGCGAATGCCACATGGGCGTCAATCTGGCAGACAAATCCCGCTGGGTCACTTGGAGTGTTGTCTGCCCTGGAGAGAGCGTCAGCAATGATGAGGTCTTTGCCTGGGTGTATACCAGCTGGAAGTCGTATCGCCGGAGCTTGAGAAGAATACGCTGGCGGAATGTCGTTCAAGTCTTTCTGTATTATAATGGCCAGCGGGCTATGGTCGGTCTCGATGGTGAATTGAGGAAGTCCGCAGACATAATCGTGAAACTTAACAACACGTGTCAGAAGGCCCAGGCACTCCTTTTCTATCTGCGCGTAGCGCTGCTCCGTGGGGATCATCGCACGTGCCGCATATGCAACGGGGGCCCATGATGAGGCCTCATCACGTTGAAGGAGCACTGCCCCACTGCCGGATTGACTGGCATCGGTCGAAATTTTGGTCTCCTTTGCTGGATCAAAGAAAGCTCAGACCGGGGCCGTGGTCAGTTTTGCCTTGAGTTCTCTCCATTCGCGCTCGTGGACAGGGAGCCATTGGAAGTCTGTCATCTTCCTGACCAGGTTCCTGAGAGCCGTGGTATGAGAGACGAGGTTAGGGATGAATTTCCCTAAAAAATTAACCATGCCCAGAAATCGGAGGACCGCCTTCTTGTCCTCTGGTGTTTTCATAGCTGTGATGGCAACTACCTTGTCCACATGCGGCTGCGCATCCAATTGGGAGATGTGGTCCCCGAGGAACTTGAGTTCCTTCTGACCAAGAGAGCATTTGGCCCTGTTAAAGCAGAGGCCATGCTCATGTATACTTCTGAATACACGCTGGAGGCGACTAACATGCTCCTGCGGGGTGGTGAACCAAATGAGGTGCGTGCACCACCGGCATGGCATTCGATTTTAATAAAATCTTGTAGGTGTACGGGAGCATGCCCATGCCTTCGAAGACGTCGTGGTGCTGGTTGATGATGGTGTCGAGCTGCGCCCTGAAGTCGGTGTCCTAACGGCAGACGCGTCAGCAGGAGAGAGAGAGTGAACTCTCTGAACTAGGTTCAACAGCTTGCATGCCTGCGCGCCAAGCAGGGAGGCTTTCGAGGAGCCCACGATTTCAAAGGGAAGGATGACTTTGCGTGACCTGTGCGTCACTTCAAGTTGGCATGAGCCGCTGACAGCAATGGCAGTGCCATTATAATCTAATAGCTGGCAGGCTGATGGCAGGATGGCTGGTTTGACACGAAGGCTTTGGAGGTCAGACCGCGCAATGAGATTGGTGGAGGCACCAGTGTCCAGGCGGAATCATATTTGGGACCAGTTGACCGTAAGGGTGGCACACCACTCATCGACTGGATCGATGCTGTATACCGATAGAGGCTGGATTCTTTGCTTCCGGGACACCCTGTTTTTTGTAATGATACCGACTCGAAAAGGCGCCTTCGGGTCCCAGTGTCAATATCGGGTAGCAGGTCCGAATCGGGCTCGGTGACCGTGGGTTGAATGGCCCAGACATTTCTGCGAGGCTTGCTGGAGCGACATGAGTTGGCAGGCTGAGCTGATCTGCATAAAACAGCACACTGGCCAAGTTGTCCACATCTCCGGCATCGTCGGGATTTAGCAGGACATTGCCGCTTTAAGTGGGTGGAGCCACAGTTGCCACACATTGTAGCGTCAGTACGTTCGCTGTGCCACCGCGCATGCGCGGTGCGGTCATACGTGGTGCGCGCCTGCGCAGTACGTTCGTCGTCGCCGTTCCCTCGTTCTGCGCGCACAAGCGCGGGAGTCCGCGAAAAGCGCGCAAAATGGCCGCCCCCATCCAGGCTGAGGCCCTGGAGTTGCTTGATTGCTTGCACCCATTCTGCCTCATGGGGACCTTGCCGTGCCATTTCAGCCACTTGGATGTGGGAATACCGACTAATGGTGTGTTCGTGTAGCACGCAGGTCTCGATGGCAATCGCTAGGGTGAGCTGCTTTACCTTGAGGAGCTGCTGGCGTAGGGAGTCTGACTGAACACCAAAAACGATCTGGTCGCATATCATGGAGTCAGAGGTGGGCCCGTAATTACAGGACTGCGCAAGGATGCGGAGATGGGTGAGAAAGGACTGCAAATGCTGTTGGAATACATAGCGCTCAAAACTTTCATTCGCCTCGATGTTGCAGTGACTGTCAAACTTGAGGAGGACCGTCTTGAATTTTGATTTATCTTCACCATCAGCTAAGGTGAGAGAATTGAAAATGTGGATGGCATGTTCCCCGACCGTGGATAGGAAGACACCGATCTTCTTGGTGTCCGAGGCATCTTCCCGGTCTGTGGCTTCCAGGTAGAGCTGGAAGCGCTGTTTGAATATCTTCCAGTTGGCCCCTAGGTTACCGGAGTGGCGGCGGCGGGCGGGCGCTGTCCATTTTGCAGGATGACTGTATGCTGGTGGAAGGCAGATTACTTGCAGGTAGGTCTAAGAAGTTCTAACATCCCTCAACTCCTGGTATCATGATGTGGTGGGTGCTCTGGATCCGTGGAACACATACACTTAAAATAGTACAACACTATTTTATTAAGTTCAAAACTGTTGAACATACTTTCACTGTGGGTTAACACGATGTTAGATTAAAGTAAGGACCTATGCCTGTCCTAACAGTCTATGCACTCCAGCACATGGTGAAGATCTGTGCTGTAAGCTCTGTCCTTCTAAGAAGCTGCATCCCGAATGAGTGGGAACTCTGATGCCCTCTGTCTATAAAGTGAGTGTGCTCTAACTGGTAATTGGCTGCAGTGTTGTGTGTGTTGATTGGTCTTGCTATGTGTCCATCAGTGTGTGTGTCTGCACCATGATATACTGGTGTATCTCATCATAGAAATTACAGTGCAGAAGGAGGCCATTTGGCCCATCGAGTCTGCACCGGCTCTTGGAAAGAGCACCCGACCCAAGATCAACACCTCCACCCGATCCACCCAGTAACCCCACCCAACACGAAGGGCAATTTTGGTCACTAAGGGCAATTTATCATGGCCAATCCACCTAACCTACACATCTTTGGACTGTGGGAGGAAACCGGAGCACCCGGAGGAAACCCACACAGATACGATGAGGATGTGCAGACTCCGCACAGACAGTGACCCAAGCCGGAATCGAACCTGGGACCCTGGAGCTGTGAAGCAATTGTGCTATCCACCATGCTACCGTGCTGCCCTATTATTATGACAGGACTAGCCACATTAATATTGTGGCTACCAGCGCAGGTCAAAGGCTAGGAATCCTACGGCGAGTAACTCACCTCCTGACACCCCAAAGCCTGTCCACCATTTACAAGGCACCATTCAGGAGTGTAATGCAATACTCTTGACTTGCCTGGATGAGTGCAGCTCCAACAACACTCAAGACGCTCGACACCATCCAGGACAAAGCAGCCCGCTTGATTACTCCTCCTTCCACAACATTCAAACCCTCTATCACTGACTAACAGTGGCAGCCGTGTGTACCATCTACAAGATGGACTGTAGTAACTCACCTCAGCTCCTTAGACAACACCTTCCAGCCCACGACCACTACCATCTAGAAGGACAAGAGCAACAGATATCTGGAACCCCACCATCTGGAGGTTCCCTTCCACGTCACGCACTACCCTGACTCGGAAATATATTGCAGCTCCTTCACTGTCACTGAGGCAACATCCTGGAACTCCCTCCCTAATATGTACTTCCACTTCAAGGACTGTGGTGGTTCAAGAAGGCAGCTCACCCCACCTACTGAAGGGCAATTAGGGATGGGTAATAAATGCTGGCCCCACGAGCGATGCCCACATCCTGTAAATGAAGAAAAAAACACGAGGAACGTAATAATGTGGATTTACTTGAGTCATTCTTTAAAAATCGAAGCCCGTTGGATTCCTGATATTGTGATTACTTGTCGAGCTATGTTGAATATTTCCTGTTTCCTGCTCCACTCAATCAACGAACACTTGCAAATTTCAAATCAGCAAAAATAGTGCTTCTTGAATAGTTGGCGTTTAAGTTTAAAATTATACTCCTTTGTTCAAGAATTTGGGAACACCGCCTTCTGCAAGTCCCCCTCTGAGTCCACACCATCCAGACTTGGAACCATATTGCTGTTCCTTCACTGCCGCTGGGTCAGAATCCTGGGGCTCCCTCCCTAGCAGCACTGTGGGTGTACCTATACGAAGTGGACTGCAGCCGATCAAGACGGCAGCTCACCACCGCCTTCTCAAGTCATCTTAACCAACTATTCCTATCTCCCTCATGTGTTTACCTAGCGTTCCCTTAAATACATCTACGCTGTTCACATCAACCACCCCATGTGGTAATGAGTTCCACACTCTTTGGCTGAAGAATTTTCTTCTGAATTCCCGGTGACTATCTTACAGTGTTGGCCTCCAGTTATTCTCTCCCCCACAAGACGTAACATTGTCTCTGCATCTATTCTATATGCAAGTTAGAATTAAGTGGCACTATGTGAAGCTAGCTCCGAACCTGCCACTTCCCAGGTTTTATGGAGACAGGGCATGGGCAGACAACTGCCCTGCTCCCTGGATGCTGGCTTTTACTTTAAATATGTTACTGACATGGAAAGCATCAGATTTAACATGCTTTGCAACTTTTAATCATTCATTTCTGGCCTGTAGGTGTTTCCAACAGGACCAGTGTCTATTGCCCAAACCTAATTGCTTTTGAAAAGGTTGAACCTTGAGCTGCTGCAGTCCACATAGTAAATGTACTTCCCCAGCATTGTTAGGAAGGGAGTCCCAGTATTTTTAATAATCTTTATTATTGTCACAAGTAGGCTTACATTAACACTGCAATGATGTTACTGAGACAATCCTCTCGTCTCCACACTCCTGCGCTTGTTCGGGTACATGGAGGGAGAATTCAGAATGTCTAATTCACCTAACAGCACGTCTTTCGGGACTTGTGGGAGGAAACCGGAGCACTGGGAGAAAACCCACGCAGACACGGAGAGAACGTGCAGACTCCGCACAGACAGTGACCCAAGATGGGAATCGAACCTAGGACCCTGGCACTGTGAAGCAACAGTGTTAACCACTGTGCTGCACCCAGCAGCGATGAAAGAACGGTGATATATTTCCAAGTTAAAATGGTGTGTGGCTTTAAGAACATAAGAACTAGTCGTTTGGTAGTACTTGAGTATTTCTGAAAAAGAGACATTTTTGTCAAAGCTTTTCATCTTGAACTCACCAGGAATATAATGTAAGGGAAATTAATGAATTCATGCTGTGTTAGAAAAGAGTTTTGATTGTTTGGCAAGTGGACACTGATTGGTAGAGGCATTGCCATAGAGAATGCACCAGTTGATGATAATTGACAGTTAACTGCCAAGCATTGCTTAAAATTTCAATCAGGCAGCCTGATTTTGATTGGTCAAGGCATTGTCCTGAGGAATGAATTGGCGAATAGCTGTCAGTTATTTTGTTTAGCAAGAACAGACAGAATATGTGCACATGTTCCTTTTATCTTCAAGAAATAGGGCCCTGTGTATTAATATATGTATAGTCTAGTACACAGTGTCATGAAATGGTAGGATGCTAATAACATGAATGAATTGTTTTTTGCACAAGTGAAATCAAACTGCCATGTATTTTGTAAACCATGTCTGGGCAGCACAGAGCAAAGAATCGGAAACAGACTGTTCTTTGTAATTGATACATTTAGTAGTCAGAGTGCTTTGAGCTGCCAGGGAGCAGGCTACTCACACATGACGTGGCAACAACAAGAGAGGGAGAGGGGCAGCCAACCTCAGGAAACAATTCAGTTAGAGATGATGCACTGAAGACAGAAACCAGTTTGTGTAAATGATCGTTTTTGTCGCTGAACAGAAGTTCAAGTCCTGGTCACTTAGTTTGTATGGGGGCTGGCTTTGACCAATAGATTTATGGTTGTTATTTGGTAAATGGAGTAGAGTTTTGTATTCTGGGGGAAATGGATGCTTTTGTGTTTCCAGTCTTTGTGCTTACTGTCAATGTGCCAAAGTATAAGATTGTTCTTTGTAATGTTTTATTATCTTTCTTCTACTTTAACAAATACTTATATTGTTGTTTGATGAAAGAGATGTTTGAGTTCTTACTCTTTCTGCGATGTTTCTCACTAATATCCAAAAAGAACCACCACGCAAATCATTTTTTCTTTTTGGAACACCCTCCCATGTGGCATCAGCGGAGTTTCGTAACAACAGCACTGCGAGCCAGCCTGACAATCAGCTCCAATTTATACACCTTCTCCTATATTGCATCTGTTAAAGTAGTTGTAACATCTCTACATTAAAATCATTGCACTTTTTCTTTCCCCTAACAATCTTTGGGATTATCCAATAACTTCACAAGGTAATTTATTACTATACATCTGGCAAGCTGCGCGTTGAACCAGTTTCATGGGGGTATGTAACAGCTAACTAGAATAATGCTACTGCCAATGTTCCATTCTCCATGACTAAACCGCACTGGGTACCTTTGCCAGATGGTATATAACCCGAATTGAGAATTCATTACGGAGACAATCTTGGGTGCATATCCTTATCATATCACATTGTAGCCTATTAAAATGTTCTTTATACCCAGGCGACGGACTATCACCCAATGTGATCAAGTGATTTACGGTGACATTAAGAAGGACATGTTCTAAACGTCACTTTGCTTGTTGTTTTTGTCCGCAGGATGGTGGTTTCAGGCCTGTGGCCCTTCTAACCTGAATGGCATGTATTACTCAGGCGGGATGAACACAATTCGATTTAATGGGATCAAGTGGCACTACTGGAAAGGCTCACATTACTCCCTCAAGTCCACCACAATGATGATTCGACCGGTAGCTTTCTGAGCAATGCATAAGGATCGCTTTTCTGAACAGCTAATGGAATTCACCATCGCAGCACAATCACTTGTTTAATTTTATTAAATTGTTTAGCACATACTGGTGGGATATAAATATTAAAGGCTTCACTATCACAGCTACCAGCCTGCATATTGCTCGAAATTATATATTTTTAAAATTCTTCCCGTACTTCTTCAGTGATGAAAAATTTGACAAGGACAATCTCGGTGGAAAGCTGGAAGGAACATATTAAATGACTTGCCATTGAACTAGTCCCTGAAATAGAAAAAAGCCCCTCTGGGTTTCTCCTGTTCAATTCGAATGATGCAAAGAATGTGTTGCCCATTGACATAATCATGATTCAGGGCAAAGTATATTTGAAAGTGTTCATTCTTTGTCAGCTGCCTTCAGTATTGTCTTCGACGCATCAACCTCCACATCTGCTCTCTCCTTCAGTGATCACTGAGTCGGATGACCACAGCGAGTGGAAGCCAAAGCATGAATGTAAAATGTTTAACTATTTAATGTACAGAATGTATTTGGGTGAATCCTTGGTAAATTCTTTATCAGAAAAAAGGATACATTATTATGTTTGTCCGTTTGTATCTGTTCCAGGCTTTTGAGGACAGCCAGTGTTTTCATGAGATCAGTTCTCGCAGTAGCCAATGTGATGCAGACCATTCCAAAATAATTCCTTTGCTTGTTGGCTGTCACTGCATATTTGTATTCTGACAGATGTTCTATTTGCTGCACACCCAGCTGTTTGTATCAGTGTGCTTTTGAAACATTTTGTTTTTTGGTACCATTATGATTAAATCTGAAAAATGTGGAGAGCCACCGGTGCCAGACCATGTCACCCTCCCCTATATACAAACAGGGTCATGTACTTTCCCGTGCATTAAGCCTTGGCTAACTTCACTCCATTGGGATGAGTCTCTGCCCGACAATTTGCTGTTAAAGTTTCTGCTGCATGTCCTGAGACTAAGAAAGCCTGTCCAGTTCAACTGCTGTCTGTTATTGCAAGATCTTTGCTTTTGGAGTGCCTGGCTATTTTAGAAGTAGGTAATGGTGCCTCCAACCATTGCTCTTTATCTCCCAATGGCTCTGTCAATCATGGAACTAAGAATTAGCAGAAAGTGCAGAAGGCATTAGCGTGAGCAAACAATCCAATGAAATTCAAACTGCCGCAAAAAATCTGTTTTTGTTTGGAAAGGCTGAGTCTGGGAGACTGTCTTGAAGCAGTTCACTTGTGCTTGCACACCAGCCTCTTTGTTCTTGCGCCAAATGTGGGGCCACCTGCAGTTTTAAAATACTATTGTCAATGTGTAATAAACATAATTGTTATGTAAGCTGTGAATCATGCTTAGTGGCAAATCATAGCAATACCCAGAGGAGACTAAAGGCATTTTGTAAAAGACAAGAAAACAAGCCTCACGTACGTTCCAGGATTTTCTGACCTTTTTTCTTTTAGGACAGTAAAAGTAAAGCACACATTTCTTCCACCTGCTGTCTCTATTGTGAAACCTCGGTTACCAAGATAGTGGTGATTGACCAGCTTTCTGGCCTCTCGAGTGTCAAAATGCTGCAAGCAGCAATGTGGAAGTGACCTGGGATGATTTTCTCTGTTTCCCTCCTCTATCTCTTTGAAACCCACGGCATGCCCCTTTCCCTCCCCCACAAGAATACAGATGCAGAATAACGCTGTGTGACTTGACTTGGAACGATTAATTTTTCCAAGATTGGCAGGTTTTTGCTGACAGTTTAATAGTATTAACAATTCTCCTGCCAACTGTTAATTAAGGAACACCACTGATGATTGTTAGTCTCTTGTTTCACACGCCCTCTCATTTCACACACCCTACCCTCCCTGTGTCGAGTACGATGCAGCTGTATATTCGCATACTGGAATATTGCTCCAAGTCAAACAGTGGCATTTTACCAATGGCAGGTTAAGCATTGCAATCAGGTGGAACAACAATGCGTTCTGGTGCAGACCTTTGTAGAGGTCCAAAAACAAAGTATTACTAATATAACATTTTGTAAAAAGATGTTTCTACAAAACTAACAAAAAGAAGAGAACCTATTAACATGCATCTTTTAACAGGCTGATACAATATTTATGACAGCATATCCATTAAGTCACCTGGAAATTATTTGGATACTTGTGAGAAAGGTTTTTTGCTTAAATGTACCTATTCTTTTTACTATCTTATTGAAATAACAAATATCACACATATTGATTCATCATTCATTGCTTCCAGAAAATGGAAATAATATATAAATAAATATAGCTTAATTATTCACTCTTTCCAATATGTGTAAATATTGAAGCAAATCACTGCTACTTATCCTGTGAAATAAGTTAAATTGTCAAACAATAACGCAAAACTGTTTCAGATATTTTATCTTTTCTAAACACTATTAAGCATGAGCATACAATTTACAGCAGTTTTTGGATTAATTTAAGAAATAAAATTGTCCAAAGTCCTGCCTGCGTTTTATCTGTTCTGTCCGCCAGCACAATAAGTGGACGGTATTACAATTTTGTGACCAATAATTGTGCATTAAAGCTGTAAAACAACATGGGTGGAATGTTCTGAGGTTTGGGGAGGGGAGGGGTGGGGAGTGCATTTTGCTCCCCTTCCTCTCCCCCCCCCCCACACACACACACATAGACACAGACACCATTACTCACATCCTGGTGTCAGATGGCCCAATGTACAATGGACAAGATGTTTTGCTCCACCAACTAGGCCAGAAATGTGAAATGTTAGAATGTGCCACGAGATAACGAGGAGGCCTTGTAGCGCAATGAGTAACGTCCCTGTCCCTTGGGGCAGCACGGAGATGCAGTGGTTAGCACTGCTGTCTTACGGCGCCAGGTCACTGTCCACGTGGAGATTGCACATTCTCCCTGTGGTTGCGTGGGTCTCACCACCACAACCCAAAGATGTGCAGGATAGGTGGACTGGCCATGCTAAATTGCCCCTTAGAACATAGAACATACAGTGCAGAAGGAGGCCATTCGACCCATTGAGTCTGCGCCAACCCACTTAAACCCTCACTTCCACCCTATCCCTGTAACCCAATAACCCCATCTAACCTTTTTTTTTTGTTCACTGAGGACAATTTATCATGGCCAATCCAGCTAACCTGCACGTCTTTGGACTGTGGGAGGAAACCGGAGAACCCGGAGGAAACCCACGCAGACACGGGGAGCACGTGCAGACTCCGCATAGATAGTGACCCAGCAGGGAATCGAACCTGGGACCCTGGTGCTGTGAAGCCACAGTGCTATCCAGTTGTGCTACCGTGCTGCCCTAATTCCTTAATTGGAACATTTTTTAAAAAATGTCCCTGCCTCTGAGCCAGGGGTTCAGGTTTGAGTCCCACACCAGAATATAGGGCGGGATTCTCTGCAATCGGCGCGATGTCCGCCGACCGGCGCCAAAAACGGCGCGAATCAGTCCGGCATTGCGCCGCCCCAAAGGTGCGGAATCCTCCGCATCTTGAGGGGCCGAGCCCTAACCTTGAGGGGTTAGGCCCGCGCCGGACTGATTTCCGCCCCGCCAGCTGGCGGGAAAGTCCTTTGGTGCCCCGCCAGCTGGCGCAAAACTGACTTAGCCGTGCGGCGCATGCGCGGGAGCGTCAGTGGCCGCTCACGGCATCCCCGCGCATGCGCAGTGGAGGGGATCTCTTCCGCCTCCGCCATAGTGGAGACCATGGCGAAGGCGGAAGGAAAAGAGTGCCCCCACGGCACAGGCCCGCCCGCGGAACGGTGTGCCTCAATCGTGGGCCAGGCCACCGTGGGGGCACCCCCCGGGGCCAGATCGCCCCGCGCCCCTCCCAGGACCCCAGAGCCCACCCACGCCTCCTTGTCCCCCCGGTAAGAGAGGTGGTTTGATTCTCGCCGGCGGGACAGGCATTCTAGCAGCGGAACTTCGGCCCATCGCGGGCCGGAGAATCGCCGGGGGGGGCCCGCCAACCGGCGCGGCGCGATTCCCACCCCTGCCGAATATCCGGTGCCGGAGAATTCGGCAACCGGAGGGGGCAGGATTCACGCCAGCCCCTGGCGATTCTCCGACCCGGCGGGGGGTCGGAGAATCCCGCCCCTGATGTCCAAGGAAGGTATGGTGGGATTAGATCCCAGGCCCCCAGAACATTACCCTGGGTCTCTGGTTATCTGGTTACTCATCAAATGACAGTATAACAATGCTACTGCCTCGCCCTGTAGCAGAGTCAGGGGAAAGAGAGGACACATCCCTTGTTATCGCACTAGTTGCCATCTTCAGGTGGGTTTTTACAAGCCCAAGTCTTTTAATGAATGAGTTTGGGTGAGTGAGTGAGTGAAGGAATGAGTAAGAGAGTGAATGTGCAGGTCAGTGAATGGGTAGTCTGGTTGGGTGTGTGGGGGGGGTGGGTCCAGGAAGTAGCCGGGTGATGTGGGGAGTAGAATTTTCAAGTCAGCTGTTAGTCAGACCGGGTCATCAGGGTAGTCAGATGGTAAGGGGCAACACCAGGTCGAATTAGGGGGGTGAGTCAGGTGGCTGGGGGGGTTAATCAGGAGGTCGGGTGTGGTCAGCTTGGGGGTCTAGTCAATTCGGGGTGAAGTCAGTTGGTCAGGTGGTTAGTCTAGTAAGGTGGTTTGTGGGGTTAGTTGAGTGGTCAGTTGATTGGGGTGATAGGTCTTAGGGGTTAGTTAAGTTTGAGGTTTGGTTGGGTGCCTTTACTTAGTCTTTATTGAAGTGTTCCTAAGATGTCTGCCTTCAGAAGCAGCCTCATGGTATTGTCACATGATTATGGAAACAAAATCCAGATGTATCACTCAGACTGGTTACATTTCAAAAGCCAAGCACAGAGTGGTGAGAATGTGGAATTTGGTAGTGCAGGGTGCAAAGGGAGTGAATGGTATCGATGCATTTAAGGAGAAACAAGATAAGCAAATGAAGGAGCAGGAAATATAAGATTCCAAAGAATCCATACATTGCAGAAGGAGGCCATTTAGCCCATCGTGTCTGCACCGACCCGTCGAAAGAACACTATATCTATACCCACTCCCTTGCCCTACACCTGCAACCCTATATCACATCTTCAGACACTAAGAGGCAATTGTGCATGACCAACCCACCTAGGATAAAAATAGGCTAGTATCTGGCCCTTGACACACCTCTGTTCTCATAGAGTCAGTTACCTTTAGCAGGCACTTAGGAGTCATTACATGTTAGTTCATAGAATTCATAGAATCGAATTTACAGTGCAGAAGGAGGCCATTCAGCCCATCGAGTCTGCACCAACTCTTGGAAAGAGCATCCACTTAAGCCCACACTTCTAACATATCGTCGTAACCCAGCAACCCCACTGAACCTTTTTGGACACTAAAGGCAATTTAACATAGCCAATCCACCTAACCTGCACATCTTTGGACTAGTTGGGTCCATCGTTCTGCACTATGGAGGTGGGCAAGTGTGGGCATAGGACTGGTGTGTAGCTGTAAACGTGGACACAGCATTACTTTTCAGGAGTGCTAAGATCCCTGAATATTGGCAGGTATGTAACCCACACTCAAACCTGCCAGGCTTTGCATGGAGGCCGTGAAAAGTGCATCAGCTGAGACTGATTCCACCGCGGCTAAATACTAACATTTATAAGATCCACATCAGAGAATCATCAAACTCCAACAGTGCAGAAAGGGCCATATGTCCCATCGAGTCTCCAATGACTCTCTGAAAGAGCACCCTACCTAGGCTCGCTGCCCCATCCTCTACCCATTACCACACCTAACCTTTAGACACAAGGGACAATTTTAGCATGGCAATCCAGTTAACCTGCACATCTTTGGACTGTGTGAGAAATCTTGAGCACCCGTAGAAAACCCATGCAGGCTGCACTGGCCGAAAGGGAATGGGACACAGAAGAGGTGGTCGGGACGGAGGTCCCCTGGCTGGGGGACTGGAGGGTGAGGGAGACGCGGACACGGGACTGGCTCAGAGAAGGAGATGGCTAGTCGGCGGGGGGGGGGGGGGGGGGCGGAGAGAGGGGGGGGGCGGAGAGAGGGGGGGGGAGGGGGGGGGGTTGGGAGCCCCTCCAATCCGGCTGTATCCGGCTGATAACGTGGAATGTGAGGGGCCTGAATGGGCCGGTGAAGAGGGCTCGAGTGTTCGCGCACTTGAAGGGACTGAAGACAGACGTGGCTATACTCCAAGAGACACACCTGAAGGTGGCGGACCAGGTCAGGTTAAGAAGGAGATGTGTAGGACGGGTATTTCACTCGGGACTGGACGCAAAAAATAGAGGGGTGGCAATTCTGGTGGGAAAGCATGTGTCATTTGAGGCCAAGACTATCGTAGTGGATAATGGAGGGATATATGTGATGGTGAGCGGTAGGTTGCAAGGGATGTGGGTGGTGTTGGTAAATGTAGACACCCCGAACTGTGATGATGCTGGATTCATGAAGTGCATGTTGGGGCGCATTCCGGACCTGGAGGTAGGAGGCCTGATAATGGGAGGGGACTTCAATACAGTGCTGGACCCAGCACTGGACTGCTCCAGATCAAGGACGGGAAAGAGGCCGGTGGCGGCCAAGGTGCTTAGGGGGTTTATGGATCAGATGGGGGGAGTGGACCCATGGAGGTTTGCAAGACCGCAGGCCAGGGAATTTTCTTTCTTCTCCCACGTGCACAAAGCCTACTCCCGGATAGATTTTTTTGTTCTGGGCAGGGCGCTTATCCTGAGGGTGATGGGGACAGAGTATTCGGCCATAGCCGTTTCGGACCACGCTCCGCACTGGGTGGAAATGGGGCTGGGAGAGGAGAGGGACCAACGCCCGCTGTGGCGGCTGGATGTGGGACTGCTGGCAGATGAGGTGGTGTGTGGGAAGGTGAGGGGGTATATCGAAAGGTACTTGGAGGCCAACGACAACGGGGAGGTGCGAGTGGGGGTGGTATGGGAGGCGTTGAAGGCGGTGATCAGGGGAGAGCTAATCTCCATCAGGGCTCATAGGGAGAAGACAGAGGGCATGGAAAGGGAGAGGTTAGTGGGGGAGATTTTGAGAGTGGACAGGAGATACGCAGAGGCCCCGGAGGAAAGATTACTTGGGGAAAGACGACGGCTCCAGACAGAGTTTGACCTGTTGACCACGGGGAAGGCGGAGGCACAGTGGAGGAAGGCGCAGGGCGTGACCTACGAGTACGGGGAAAAGGCTAGTCGGATGCTGGCACACCAGCTCCGTAAGAGGAAGGCAGCGAGGGAGATAGGGGGAATCAAAGATGGAAGGGGAGCCACGGTTCGGAGTGTAACAAAAATAAACAAGGTATTCAAGGCCTTCTATGAAGAGCTGTACAGATCCCCGCCCCCAGTGGGGGAAGAGGGGATGATAAGGAAAAAGATAGATGCCTTTCTGAAAAAGATAGATGCCTTTCTAAAGAATAAAGGGATTCAGGGATATGGTGTACGGGCCGGAGAGTGGAGCTGAGTCCACAAAGATCAGCCATGATCTCATTGAATGGCGGAGCAGGCTCGAGGGGCCAGATGGCCTACTCCTGTTCCTAATTCTTGTGTTCTTATGTTATGAGACGATTCCTAGACCAACTGAGGTTCCCGAGGGTGGAGGAGCAAGAGGTGGCTGGTTTGGGGGCACCAATCGAGTTGGAGGAGCTGAGCAAGGGTTTGGGGAGAATGCAGGCGGGGAAGGCCCCGGGGCCGGATGGGTTCCCGGTGGAGTTCTACAGAAAGTACGTAGACCTCCTGGCCCTGCTACTAGTGAGGACCTTTAACGAGGCAAGAGAGGAGGGACCCTGCCCCTGGCAATGTCGGAAGCGACAATTTCCTTGATTCTAAAGCGGGACAAGGACCCACTGCAATGTGGATCGTACAGGCCGATTTCGCTCCTCAATGTGGACGCTAAGTTATTGGCAAAAGTGCTGGCCACGAGGATTGAGGACTGTGTCCCGGGGGTGATCCATGAGGACCAGGCGGGATTCCTAAAGGGCAGTCAATTAAACACTAATGTGCGGCGGCTCTTAAACGTGATAATGATGCCATCGGAGGAGGGAGAGGCGGAGATAGTGGCAGCTATGGACGCAGAAAATGCCTTTGACCGAGTAGAGTGGGAGTACCTCTTGGAGGTGCTGCGTAGGTTTGGGTTCGGGGGAGGGTTTATCAGCTGGGTTAAGCTCCTTTACAGAGCCCCGGTGGCGAGTGTAGTGCTGAACCGGCGGAGGTCGGAGTACTTTCGGCTGTACCGAGGAACGAGGCAGGGGTGCCCCCTGTTGTTTGCATTGGCGATCGAACCCTTGGCCATGTCACTGAGGGAGTCTAATAAATGGAGCAGGGTGGTCCGAGGGGGAGAAGAGCATCGGGTGTCGCTACACGCGGATGACCTGTTGCTGTACGTGGCGGACCCAATGGAGGGGATGGTGGAGGTCATGCAGACTCTAAGGGTGTTTGGGGAGTTTTTGGGCTATAAGCTCAATGTAGGGAAGAGTGAGCTCTTTGTAATACAGGCAGGGGACCAAGAAAGAGGGATAGGGGACCTACCGCTGAGGAGGGCGGCGGGGATTTTTTGGTATCTGGGGATCCAGATAGCCAGGAGTTGGGGGGCCCTACATAAACTGAATCTGACGAGGTTGGTGGACCAAATGGAGGAGGACTTCAAAAGATGGGACATGTTACCGCTTTCGCTGGTGGGTAGAGTGCAGTCGGTCAAAATGGTGGTCCTTCTGAGGTTTCTGTTTGTGTTTCAGTGCCTTCCCGTCGTGATCACCAAGGGCTTTTTTTAAGAGAGTAGATAGGAGCATTATGGGGTTTGTGTGGGCAAATAAGACCCCGAGGGTAAGGAGAGGGTTCCTGGAACGCAGTAGGGACCGAGGAGGGTTGGCGCTGCCAAACCTTGGGAGCTACTACTCGGCAGCAAATGTGGCGATGATCCGCAAGTGGGTCATGGAGGGAGAGGGGGCGGCATGGAAGAGGATGGAGATGGCGTCCTGTAAAGTAACGAGCTTGGGGGCGTTGGTGACGGCACCGCTGCCGTTCTCGCCGTCAAAGTATACCACGAGCCCGGTGGTGGCGGCAACGTTAAGGATCTGGGGCCTGTGGAGACGGCACAGGGGTGCAGTGGGAGCCTCGGTGTGGTCCCCGATCAGGGGTAACCACCGGTTTGTCCCGGGGAAGATGGACGTGGGGTTCCAGGGCTGGCATCGGGCGGGGATTAGAAGAATGGGGGACCTGTTCATTGATGGGACATTTGCGAGCCTAGCGGCACTGGAGGAGAAGTTTGAGTTACCCCCGGGAAATGCTTTTAGATATATGCAGGTGAGGGCTTTTGTGAGGCGACAGGTCAGGGAATTCCCGTTGCTCCCGGCACAAGAAATTCAAGACAGGGTGATCTTGGGTGTATGGGTCGGGGAGGGCAAGGTGTCGGCAATACACCAAGAGATGAAAGAAGAGGGGGAAGCGCTAGTAGAAGAGTTGAAGGGTAAATGTGAGGAGGAGCAGGGGGAGGAGATCGAGGAAGGTCTGTGGGCTGATGCCCTGGGTAGGGTTAATTCCTCCTCCTCGTGTGCCAGGCTCAGCCTGATACAATTTAAGGTGGTTCACAGAGCGCACTTGACGGTGGCGAGGTTGAGTAGGTTCTTTGGGGTAGAGGACAGATGTGGAAGGTGCTCAGGGAGCCCGGCGAACCATGTCCATATGTTTTGGTCATGCCCGGCACGGGAGAGGTTCTGGAGAGGAGTGGCGTGAGCAATATCTCAGGTTGTGAAAGTCCGGGTCAAGCCAAGCTGGGGGCTAGCAACATTCGGAGTAGTGGATGAGCCGGGAATGCAGGAGGCGAAAGAGGCCGGCATTCTGGCCTTTGCGTCCCTAGTAGCCCGGTGAAGGATCTTGCTAATGTGGAAAGAGGTGAAGCCCCCTAGCGTGGAGGCCTGGATAAACGACATGGCTGGGTTCATAAAGCAGGTGAGGATTAAGTTTGCCTTAAGAGGGTCTGCGCAGGGGTTCTACAGGCGGTGGCAACCGTTCCTAGACTATCTCGCGGAGCGTTAGTGGAAGATCGGACAGCAGCAGCAGCCCTGGGGGGACGGGGGACGTCTTGGGAAGGGGGGGAGGGGGGGGAATGCGGGATTGCTGGGGGGGATGGATGAGCAGGAGATAACATGAAGGGTGGGGGAAACTGGCACGTGCGGGAGAGAGCCAGCATATAAAGCTATGTAAATATACCATTTTGCCATGTACATATCTTGCTCAGTGCGATTTTGTGTTATTTTGTTACGGAGCGGGGGGGGGGGTGTTATTGTTTGTAAGGGGAAAAAATTGTGTTGTTGAAAAACTTTAATAAATATATTTTTATTTTAAAAAAGAAAACCCACGCAGAATTGGGGAGAACATGAAAACTCCACACAGAAAGTTAACCAAGGCTGAAATTGAACCTGTGTCCCTGGTGCTGTGAGGTAGCAGTGCTAACCACTGTGCGACTGTTCTGCCTGTGGCATTATACTGGTGCAGTTAGATGCGAACGGGTGGGAGGAGCAAACATGGCATAGGCTGGTTGAGCCAAATGGTGGATATTCTATTTAATTCCAGATAAAAACTCTGAGACTCTGTCATTTACTGCAATTTTTAGCTTAATTATGATATACGTCTCAGTTAAAAATGCAATAAGTTGACACAAAATAATTTTAGCACAAAATTGCCTTGTTTACAGGAGATGGTCAGAGAATATGCTTTTACAAATCACCCTGTCACATTCTGATAACTAAATCTATTATTCCTTCTGTGCATTTGGCCGCAGCTCATGTGAATGACTGATTGCACTTGTTCAGCAATGAGAAGTTGAAAAAATTGTTGTGTTTTTAATGTGTGGATACTATTGTTTTTGTAAAATAGGAAGTTTGTCAGTGCTGACAAGCATTTCATTAGCAATAATTTGCGAGAGCCATCTGTTTCTCATTTGTAATCCAGAGGGAAATAAATTAGGCTTGGTGTGTTTAATCATTTAGCTCTTGTCATCAGGACTGCAGCAGAAGCAAGGGCCACAACACTGGACACAACTTTGCAAATAGCAAATTTTTACTTTTTATTTTGAGCTAGATTAATGAGCCACAGAAACATTTGTCTGTAACCTAAAATTTGGACAAAGTCAGCTATCCCATAATTTATATTCTTGGTAAATCAAGGTTAGATTAATTTTCAGCATAAGCCTCGGGTAACAAATGTTCAACATAGGGGGCGGGATTCTCCGTTTCTGAGACTAAGTGTTGAAGCCGACAGAATTTGTGGACTTTCACGACAGCAAAACTGGCACCAACCTGGATCAATTCAGCATCGGTGGAGGGGCTAGCACCAGTGCCATGTGGAACACACTCGATTCCAATAAAAAATAGTGCGAGATTTGCCATGTCCATAATTGACACTGGGGAGGCTGATAAGCTGCAGCTGCATGTATACATTACAATGCCCATGCACACTCATCCCAGCCAACAAGATGGCACTGGTTGTGCTGGAGCGTACCCATTCGGCTGATTGGTCGGCTCGGACCAGAGGATACCTAGGGGGGTGTCCTGGGGGGGGGGCACCTATAAGACCTGTGGCCCTAAGTTCACAGTGGGCTGTTAACGCTGTTTGCAGCTGCATGACTATCTTGCCATCTGCGGCAATGGTGTTCTCTGTCCATCCCCTCCGACCTCACATCCCACCTCTTGGCTACTCCCCCTGGCAGAAGCACAACTGTCAGCAAACTATTGCGATGTTGGACACTTTCAGTACCCCCTCTCTCTCCCTCAGCAGCCACAATGCCGGCTTCACGATTTTTAAAAGCACAAGTGAACCGTTTTGTTGGGGACTCATCCAATCGTAGGCGGAGCATCGCGGAAGCCCCAGAGAGTACCGGGTCAGGCCCACTAATGACATGCGAACGGTGTTTACTCTTGGTACTTTCTGGATGGTACTGACGCCGCTGTTGATGTGACGGAGAATTGCGATTTGGCGTCAAATTGGCGCCCACTGCAGTATTAGCATCGGAATCTATTCTCCGCCCATTTGCGTTTCGTGATTTCGGCATCAGCCAACGGAGAGTCCCATCCAGGAGTCTTTTGAATATTGGCAATGTTCACGGGTAATGACTTGATAGGGTTTTTAGGAGGACAGAATTCAGAAAGGCGGCTAAACACAAGCAGGGATCTTGGAAGGGGAAAAATAATGTTATGGTAAAAACAAGCTTGAGTTTGTTCATGCTTGTATTTTTTTGAGTAGGGATGTGTCAATAATCCCAGCAACAACCAAGATCAACTCAGATGAAAAATTCACCAAATTAAAATTGGTCACATGAAGGACTAAGGATATTGTAGAATTATATATTAAGATAGGTGATTCCATTTTTGATCAAAAGGCAAGTTTTAAGAATAGTCTTGAGGGAGAAAGTGGAGTTTGGAAAAGAAAGTCTAAATTGATGAAGGCACAAGCACCAGCAGTGGCAAAACGGCTGGAGAAAGCACATGAAGCAAATGTTGAGGGCTTCACAGCTGCAGGGACCCAGGCTCAATTCCAGCCTCGGGGGCCTTGGGTGACTGTCTGTGTGGAGTTTCCACATTCTCCCTGTGTCTGCATGAGTTTTCTCCAGGTGCTCCGGTTCCCTCCCACAGTCCAAAGATGTGCAGCTTGGGTGGATTGGCCATGCCCCTTTGGGTCCAAAGGTAATGATGTGGAGATGCCGGTGTTGGCCTGGGGTGGGCACAGTACGAAGTCTTACAGCAGCGATGAAGGAGCTGCGCCCTTTTGATTCTAAAATAACCTGGTGCTGCAAGACTTCTTACTGTATCCAAAAGTTAGGTATAGTTACGGGAATAGGCTGGGGAGTGGGCTTGGGTAGGGTGCTCTTTCGGAGGGTCGGTGCAGACTTGATGGGCTGAATGGATTCCTTCTGAACTGGAGTGATTCTATGATTCTATAATGCAAAGGAATAAGCAGAGGCCAGACGGAGCAGAACGAGAGAACACAACAGGCTCGTGCTTCATGGAGCCACTATCATTTTCCTGTGGCTGTACCTCAGCAATCCTAGTAATCTGCTGGAGGTTGGGTTACTGGACCGCTGTAGTACCCTGCACATCCCTTTGAACACTGGAATCCAGAGCATGATGACAGAAGCCTGTGGTCACTGCCCCTTGAAGGGTAACAAGGCAGAGGTAAGGTCCCGTGGCCTGGATGACCAATCGAGTCTCAGGATACAAATCACCCCAGGGGAGGACTTCTCTCAGCAGAATCATTCCAGAACTTGCCGCAGACATGTTGCTGCTCTTGTAGATCCTGGTAAATAAATCCTTAGTTCTTCACTAATGAACTCTCTGAAAGTGCATCATTACACAGCCTGAGTTTGAAAATGAAGTGAAAATCGCTTATTGTCACAAGTAGGCTTCAAATGAAGTTACTGTGAAAAGCCCCTAGTCGCCACATTCCGGTGCCTGTTCGGGGAGGCTGGTACGGGAATTGAACCGTGCTGCTGGCTGACTTGATCTGCTTCCAAAGCCAACGATTTAGCCCTGTGCCAAACAGCCCTGTGCATGCGCATAGATGGAGGGGGCGATTTTCTGGCCACATTGCGCCTGGTGCAAATCCCCCTATGTCAGTAAAATAACGGGAGAGACATGAAACAGGATTTGCACCAGGCACCAAACCATGCGGTGTTCCTGCGTCCTCTCATAGGGGCAGCACGGTAGTACAGGGGTTAGCACTGCTGCCTCACCACACCAGGGACCTGGGTTCAATTCTGGCCTTGGTGACTGTGGAGTTTGTACGTTTTCCCATTGTCTACGTGGGTTTCTTCCGAGTTCTCCGGTTTCCCCCCCAAAATCTAAAGATATGCAGGTTATGTGGATTGGCCATGCTAAATTGTCTCTTAGTGTCCAAAGATGTGAAGGTTATTTGGGGTTATGAGATTACGGGAATAGGGTGGGGTAGTAGGTCTACATAGGGTGCTCTTTCGGAGGATCGGTGAGGGCTGAATGGCCTTCTTCTACAGTGTAGGTATTCTATTCTATGGTTAAAACTTTCTGGGCTCAAACAAATTTGCTTCTAAAAATGTAATTTAAATATGCAGAATCAGCTCTAATCTGGATTCTCACGAATCCTGCATTTCTGCCACCCATTGACGCAAGGTGAAGTCAACGTGAATCATGACTGGTCTCTACAAACGGAGACCAGATGATGGGGGGGGCTTGATGCTGCTGATTGGGGGCGGGGTCTTTGCTGGCGAGGAGGAGGTGTGCTTGCCAGTGAAAAGGGTAGGGGGGGTCTGTTGGGTTATTCTGTGCTATCGTGGAAGCCAGATGATTGGGAAACCTTTAAAAGCAAGCAGAGGACAATTTTAAAACCAATTAGGGGGTGGGGGGTTGGGGAGAGGTGATGAAATATGAGTGTAAGCTTGCTAGTGATATAAAAGAAGATTGCAAGAGATATTTTAGATATGGTAAAGGTAAGAGAGAGGCAAGAATGGACATTAGACCACTGGAAAATTAGCACAGTAAGAAGTCTTACAACACCAGGTTAAAGTCCAACAGGTTTGTTTCAAACACAAGGTTTCGGAGCACTGCTCCTTCCTCAGGTGAATCTGAGGAAGGAGCAGTGCTCCGAAAGCTAGTGTTTGAAACAAACCTGTTGGACTTTAACCTGGTGTTGTAAGACTTCTTACTGTGCTCACCCCAGTCCAACGCCGGCATCTCCACATCACTGGAAAATTAGGCTAGAGAAGTAGTAATGGGGAACAAAGAAATGGCAGAAGAACTGAACAGGTACTTTGCATCAGTCTTCACTGTGGAAGACACCAGTGGCACACCAGAACTTCAAGAGAGTCAAGGGGCAGAGGTGAGTGAAGTGGCCATCACTAAGGAGAGAAGGTGCTGGGGAAACTGAAAGGTCGAAAGGTGGATAAATCACCCGGACCAGATGGACTATACCTCAGGGTTCTGAAGGAGATAGCTGAGGAGATTGTGGAGGCCTTGGTGGTGATCTTTCAGAAATCACTGGAGGCAGGGAGGGTCACAGAGGATTGGAAAATCGCAAATGTAACACGCCTGTTTAAAAAGGGAGAAGATGGGAAATTGAAAAATGAAATGAAATGAAAATCGCTTATTGTCACAAGTAGGCTTCAAATGAAGTTACTGTGAAAAGCCCTAGTCGCCACATTCCGGCGCCTGTTTGGGGAGGCTGTTACGGGAATTGAACCGTGCTGCTGGCCTGCCTTGGTCTGCTTTCAAAGCCAGCGATTTAGCCCTGTGCTAAACAGCCCCTTATAGGCCAGTTAGCCTGACTTTGGTTGTTGATAAGATTTAGAGTCCATGATTAAGGATGAGATTGCTGAGTACTTGGAAGTGCATGGTAAAATAGGACTGAGTCAGCACTGCTTCGTCAAGGGGAGGTCATGCCTGACAAATCAGTTAGAATTCTTTGAGGAGGTAATGAGGAAGTTAGACAAAGGAGAGCCAGTGGATGTAATCTATTTGGATTTCCAGAAGCCTTTGACAGGGTGCTGTACAGGAGGCTGCTAAGTATGATAATAGCCCATGGTGTTAGGGGCAGGTACTGACATGGATAGAGGATTGGCTGACTGGTAGAAGTTAGAGAGTGGGGATAAAGGGGTCTTTTTCAGGATGGCAGC
Source organism: Scyliorhinus torazame (assembly GCF_047496885.1). Classification (NCBI taxonomy): domain Eukaryota; kingdom Metazoa; phylum Chordata; class Chondrichthyes; order Carcharhiniformes; family Scyliorhinidae; genus Scyliorhinus; species Scyliorhinus torazame. The sequence goes on along the minus strand of NC_092707.1, from coordinate 188,961,506 downwards.
TGGTGACTGGTGGTGTTCCACAGGGGTCAGTGTTGGGACCACAACTATTCACGATATACATTAATGATTTGGAAGAAGGAACTCAGGGCATTTTTTGCTAAGTTGCATATGATACAAAGATACGTAGAGGGGCAGGCAGTGTTGAGGAGGCTGCAGGGTACTTGGACAGGCTTGGAAAGTGGGCAAAAAAGAATCAGATGGATTGCAATGTGAAAATGTGTCAGGTTGTGCACTTTGGTAGGAAGAATAGGGACATAGACAATTTTCTAAATGGAGAAAGACTTCGGAAATCTGAAGCACAAAGGGACTTAGGAGTCCTCGTTCAGGATTCTCTTAAGGTTTACATGCAGGTTCAATTGGCAGTTCAGAAGGCAAATACAATGCTAGCATTAATTATGAGAAGGCTGGAATACAAGAGCAGGAATGTACTGCTGAGGCTGTATAAAACTCTGGTCAGACCCCATTTGAAATATTGAGAGCAGTTTTGGATCCTGTATTTAAGGAGGCATGTGTTGGAAAATAGGAACATAAGAACTAGGAGCATAGGTAGGCAATTCAGTCCTTCAAGCCTGCTCCAGCGTTCAATCAGACCACGGCTGACCTTTTCCTGGTCTCAAATCCACCTCCCACCTGTTGCCCATGTCCTTTAAACCCATTTTGTTATCGGAAATATTTCTATCTTCTTCTTGAAACCATTTAATGACTCAGATTCCACCACACTATGGGGCAGCGAGTTCCACAAATTCACCACCCTCCGCGAGGAGTAGTTCCTACTCATCTCAGTTCTAAATCTACCACCTCTCAACTTATAACCATGCTGGCCTTGGAGAGGGTCCAGAGGAGGTTCACAATGACCTTGGAATGAATGTCTTTTCATATGAGGATCAATTGAGGTCTCTGGGTCTCTACTTGATGGAGTTTAGAAGGATGAGGGGGGAATCTCATTGAATCTTACATAATACTGAGTGGCCTAGAAAGTGTGGACGTGGAGAAGATGTTTCCATTGGTAGGAGAGTCAAGAACCCGAGGGCACAGCCTTAGCCTGAAGGGGTTATCCTTTAAAACTGAGATGAGCAGAAATTTCTTCAGCCAGAGGATGGAACCCATTGCTACTGAAGGTTGTAGAGGCCAAGTCACTCAGTGTCTTTAAAAAAGAGACAGATAGGTTTTTGGTTAATAAGAGGATCGGGGATTATGGAAAGAAGGCAGGAGAATGGGGATGAGAAACATATCAGCCATAATCGAATGGCAAAGCAGACTCAATGGGCCGAATGATCTAATTCTGCTCGAATATCTTATGGTCTTATGGTCTTGCTGTGGCGTAAATGTGTCCGGTGCCTCATCCCATGCAGATCCAGCCTTTGTGCTTTCCTCTGAGATGCACGCACTGCCATATCTTGGTTCTTCGTTGTGAGTGTGAAGTCAGGTAACTTTGTGTTTTCATTCTCACTGTTCTTTTGGTCTTCATCCACTGTCCGTGACCAAGGTCATTCCTGGATATCTGAAAGGAAAAAGGGGCAAGAGTAAGGTTCTCATGAGGGTAGAGGGGAGTGACAGAGGTCTTTGCATACACCACCACCTGTAACTTGTCCGTCAGGAGAGATTGTGGAGTCAGGGTTCAGGTGTGAGAAGGAAGATCAGGCATCAAGGAGGATACTGTCATCCTCAATGGATTCTGCCCCACCAAAAACAAGGCCTTTCCCGTAAAGGCCAGTTCCTCCATGGAGGATGGGGGGTGGTTGGTGGGGAGGATGTCAAACAATCTTTTCTGAAACAAATTGTTGTTCTCCAATGTCTAGTTTTGCAATGACATGAAAGCAGAGATCCTGTATTGGGATCTATTTTATAAGAAGTATTTAGAAATCTTGGACTGTAGCTGTCCCCATACAGGAGTAATCAGAGGTTCATGAGGTTGCCTTGCCTGTGGTGCCTACATCAAGTGATGAACGTGTTGATCCACCTGTTTGTGCAGAGACTGGGGCTGTGTTACCTGCTTCGAAAGTCTCGACTGTTCCAGGAAGCAAAAGACCAGCTGTCATGTTAAGGAGATCCAGTAGGATCAGAAGGTCACTGAGTGACTCTTTAATGGACTGACTCTCTTTACCTTATGTTGTTGCCCCTAATGAAAATTAGATTGTAACAAGTTATCTTGTTGTTAAGTCAGGGTTTTGAGGTGGGGGGTGGGGGTGGGGGGTGGGGGGGGGGGGGGGTTGATGTGGTAGCATGGTCCCTTTAAGGGCTCTCAGGTGCATGTGATGAGGACAGAGCCAACCACATGAGGGTGGGAGAAACCTAGCCATTAGCACATCAACGCGGGGCTGGGGAGCGGAGGGGCCGGGCAGAACAAACTCTGCAGCTGGGAGTACCTGTACATAGTTACTTTGAGCCAATATTGTGTTTGCCTTCGTCTTCTTTAATGAACCCCTTTTGGTGTACAGCATATGCCTCTAACGTGTATATCTCGAGCCAAAACAGATTTATCATGAATTGGTTGTATTGTTTGCTTTTATCTGTTCTCATTGTCACTGCTAAAACTAACATTCCCATTCCCTTCTCAATGCCATCTCATTATTCCATCTGCTATCCTGTTTTAAACAGTTTTTCCGGTTGCGACCTGAGTCAGCACTTGTAGACAAATGGTCATCTGCCGTCGGATACATATTGCTGAATCAAAATCAGGGTGCACAGTGGCACAGGGGTTAGCACTGCTCCCTCACAGTGCCAGGGACCCAGGTCCAATTCTTGTCTTGGATCACTGTCTGCGCGGAGTTTGCACTGTCTCCCTGTGTGTGGGTTTCCTCCGGGTGCCCCGGTTTCCTCCCATAGTCCAAAGATGTGCAGGTTAGGTGGATTGGCCATGATAAATTGTGCAGGTTAGATTAATGGGTTAATGGGATAGGGTGGGGAGTGAGCTTGGGTAAAGTACCCTTTCAAATGATCGGTGCAGACTCGATGGGCCGAATGTTCTCCATCTGCACTGTGGGGATTCTATGATTCTAAAATGGTTGTAATTTGTGGGCACGGTCCAATACAGACCATCACTAGGTTGATCTTGAAATCCCTCGTTGTGTATGCATTCACACCAGCTACCTCCCAGGGTCCAGAGGCCAGTCATTCAGTTAAGGCATTTAGCTGTAGAGGCTTTAGTTCTGGGCTGTCTAACTTGCTGTCCCAGGGTTAAATGCAGCTCCTTGAGCCTCAGCTATCTAGTCCATGAAGCCCAAGGAAACATATTTCTAATTCTGCTGACATTTCTTTATTGCTGGTTGTTTAATTTAAATTTTGTCAGGGTTTGGAAAGGATTGCTTTTAGTCCTGTTTCCTCATCACAAAACACACCTCCAGTCTAAACATTGAGAGTCTGCAACATGAGATATCTGCAGCTTCAGGGTGATACAGACTTCACATTTGTAAGTGGCCCCGAAGGCTCTACAGTGTGCATCTGTGTCACTCTTGAAAAGTAAAGCTTGGTTACCCATGCTCCCATTTGCTATCCTCATCTCAGACACCGAGAAGCAGTTGTTTTGATGCACTTTGTGGTTCAGGCATTCTTCTCTAATGACTTGAATGGCATGCATTAATTTTTACCCCCCCCCCTCCCCCCCCACGTGGCGGGATCTGAGACAGGGGGCAGCATAGAATTGCATGGCCAGCATTCCCTCCGGGATGTTGCCCCCCCCCATCCCCCAACCTGGTTTAGATTTTACGCCAGGGTGGTAGGGTCTCAGAAGGGAAGCCTGCCCTTACCCCAATTAGGCCCCTTAAGTGGTCACTTAATGATCACTAAAGGATCATTTCCCACCTCACCTTAATTTTTAGGCCGATAGATCAGGCGTGAATCCTGAAATTGAACGAAGTTCAGTCTCAGGTGGGAGGGACGTACAGGGTGCATTCATCAGAAACCCCCTTCTAATGGGGACACCCTTCCTTTAGCACCCAGTCACCTCTAAATCTCCCTTCCCCCCCTCACATCCTATCCCTCGGGATCTCAATCTCACCTCTCGTGATCCCTCAGATCTTCCCCACCAGGCCTACCTTACCACAACCCTCTCCCGACACTGAGCACCCCCACACCCCTCCCTGCCCACCCCTCCTCAAGGGACCCCTGTCACTTATCTTTCCTCCAGTTCCAGGTGCTTAGTTCCAGGAACCTAGCTGCAGTGATTCGTCTGGCCACTGCAGCGCTGCTCCTCGCATGACTGATGAGCTGCCGGCCAATCAGATTGACCAGCATCACTCCAAGGCAGTCCTTCCTCCCAAAGGTGAATGCTCCGCCTTCTGCCAATCAATGCATTCCCCAGTGACTCTTTGGAACGAGCCCCGTATTTGGCCATGGCGATATTGTAGAATGGTATAGAACAGAAGCCTTTTGGCCCATCATGCCTGTTTTTTATCTTCATAACCAAGCTTTTTCTCAACAAGCCTGTAATTATTTTTCTTCGGAGGATATAGAGCCAATTCGTTTTGAATCTCATTATTGAATGTGCTTTCGGGCGGCACGTGGCACAGTGGGTCACTGTCCGTGTGGAGTTTGCACATTCTCCCCGTGTCTGCGTGAGTTTCACCCCCACAACCCAAATATGTGCAGGGTAGGGGGATTGGCCACACTAAATTGTCCCTTAATTGGAAAGAAAAATAATTGGGTACTCTAAATTTTTTTTTTTTAATAAAAAAATTATTGAATGTGCTTCCACTTTCCTTTCAGGCATCCCATTCCAGAGCACGACAGGTTTTGTAAATAAAGGTGTTGTCATGTTGCCTCTGCTTCTCTTTCCAATCCCTCTAACCCTGTGTCCTTTGATTACCAAGCCTTCGACCACTAGAAATCTTTCATCTCATTAACCCTATCCCAACCATTCATGATCTTTGTGGTGACCCACTCTATTATATTGTACATACTGTTCTTACTTATGGTACTTACTGTTCTTTCTGTTTGTTACATGTCTGGGTTTGTCCCTGCTGGATCTGCCCCTCGGCCTCAAGTATAAAGGTAGCTAACCTCCAGCCCAGCCCTCATTCTGGGACCGGCTGCCAGCAGGTGTCTTTTAGCTGATTAAAGCCACAGTTTACACTTCTGACTCTCGTCTGTCATCATTGATGGTACATCAATTTAATCAGCTAAAATTTTAAGGTGGATCCATCACTCAAGCCTGATCGCCTGAAGCTGGACCCCCAAGCAGCCGACGCCACTGCCACGTTTGAAAACTGGCTAAGCTGCTTCGAATCTTACATTGATTCCTCCGCCGCCGCCGTCGCTGAGACCCACAAGCTGCGAGTCCTCAACTCCCGGGTGAGCCCGCAAGTTTTCCTTCTTATCAGAGATGCTACCTCGTTCGAGGATGCGATAATGCTGTTGAAGGGGCAGTATGTTAAGGAAGTCTACGAGGTGTACGCTAGGCATCTCCTTGCCACGAGGCGACAGCACCCCGGAGAATCGCAAGCTGAATATCTGCGCGCCTTGCGGGTATTCGGCAGGAACTCCAGTTGTAAGGCGGTATCGGCTGTCAAGCACACCGAATTGCTGATCCGGGACGCCTATGTCGCAGGCATAAAATCTAATTACATCCGCCAGTGCCTACTAGAAGGGGGTAGACTCGACCTCCAACACACAGTACAACTCTCGGACTCGTTGGAAGTGGCCTTCCATAACATGGATGCCTACACCTCTGACCACGCGGCACCCTCGTGGATGTTGTGGGCGTCGCCATCACCCGACCCAGGGGCGCCGCAAGACTGTGCCGCGCAGTGACCCGCCAACTCCGGAGGCCCGAAATGTTACTTCTGTGGCCAGGGTAAGCACCCCAGACAATACTGCCCAGCGAGGAGCGCGATCTGCAATGGGTGCGGAAAGAAGGGCCACTTCTCTAAAGTCTGCCAGGCCCGACCTGTTTCTAAACCCAGCAGTGCTGCGTGTAGCCCGCGGGGACCGTCCCCATCTTCCACGTCATCCGCCATGTGCGACCCGTGGAGGCCGCCATCTTCGACGGCACCCACCACATGTGACCCGTGCGGGCCGCCACCTTGGCTGCCATCTTCGACGCCACCCGCCATGTGTAACCAATGGGGGCCGCCATCTTCAACGGCCTCTTCGACTTCGGGAGCACAGAGAGTTTCATTCACCCAGATACGGTATGGCGCTGCACCCTCCCAATTTTACCCGCGACCCAGAAAATCTCCCTGGCTTCCGAATCACATTCCGTGGAAGACCGTGGGTACTGTGTCGCAACCATTACAGTACGGGGCGTCGAGTACAAAAATTTCAAGCTCTACGTCCTCCCCCAACTCTGATCTGTCCTACTAGGTCTAGATTTCCAATGCCACCTCAAAAGTCTTACCTAAGAGTTCGAAGGACCCCTGCCCCCTCTCACCATCTGTAGCCTCTCGACCCTTAAGGTCGCCCCACCCCCGCTCTTTGCTAACCTCGCCCCGGACTGTAAGCCCGTCGCCACTAGGAGCAGACGATACAGTGCTCGGGACAAGGCCTTTATCAGGTCGGAGGTCCAGCCACTCCTGCGGGAAGGGATCATAGAAGCCAGTACTAGCCCCTGGAGAGCCCAAGTGGTGGTCGTCAAAACTAGGGAGAAGCACCGGATGGTCATCAACTACAGTCAGACCATCAACTGGTACATGCAGCTCGATGCGTACCCTCTCCCCCACATATCCGACATGGTCAATCAGATTGCGCAGTACCAAGTCTTTTCCACTATTGACTTGAAGTCCGCGTACCATTAGCTCCCTATCTGCCTGGAGGACCACCAATACACTGCCTTCGAGGCAGGTGGCTGCCTCTACCACATCCTCAGGGTCCCCTTCAGTGTCACCAATGGAATCTCGGTCTTCCAACGGGAGATGGACCGAATGGTTGACAAGTACGGGCTGCGGGCCACGTTCCTGTTTCTGGATAATGTCATCATCTGCGGCCATGACCAGCAGGACCATGACGCTAACCTCCAACATTTCCTCCACACCGCCAAGCTCCTTAACCTAACATACAATAAGAAGAAATGCATTTTCCGCACACATATCGGCTGGATAGGGCACAACTGGTAAAGGCCTCCCGCCCCTTTGAGTGCCTCAGCATCGATTTCAAGGGGCCCCTCCCTCCACTGACTGTAATGTGTACTTTCTCAACATCATTGATGAGTACTCACGTTTCCCTTTCGCCATCCCGTGCCCTGACATGACCTCTGCCATAGTCATCAAGGCCCTGCACGGCCTCTTCACCTTGTTCGGTTTCCCCACTTACATCCATAGCAATCGGGGTTCCTCCTTCATGAGTGATGAGCTGCGTCAGTTCCTGCTTAGCAAGGGCATCGGCTCAAGCAAGACTACCAGCTACAACCCCCGGGAAAATGGACAGGTGGAGAGGGAGAGCGTGACGGTCTGGAAGGCCGTCCTTCTTGCCCTATGGTCTAGAAGTCTCCCTGTCTCCCGCTGGCAGGATGTCCTTCCCAATGCGCTGCACTCCATCCGGTCGCTCCTGTGTACCGCTACCAATGTGACCCCTCATGAGAGGATGTTTGTCTTCCCCAGGAAGTCCACCTCAGGGGTCTCGCTCCCATCCTGGCGGACGGTTCCAGGGCCCGTCCTTCTCCGGAAGCATGCGAGGGGTCACAAGTCGGATCCCCTGGTCGAACGGGTCCTTCTCCTCCATGCTAACCCCCAATATGCCTACGTGACACACCATGACGGGTGGGAGGACACAGTCTCCCTTCGGGACTTGGCACCCGCCAGTTCCCCAGCGACCATCACCACTACCCCCAACTCTACACTGTCTCCCTCCGTTGCTACTCACGACTCTACACCGTTTCCCTCCGTTGCTACTTATCCGGAAGACGACACGCTCCTGGATACGCAGGCCTCAACACTTCATCTGACACCAGAGTCCTCACCACAGCCGGGACTGAGGCGATCACAGCGGAAGGTCAGAGCCCCTGACAGACTCAATCTCTAATTCAACCCGTCCACTTTACCCCCTCCGGACTCTTTTTTAACAGGGGGTGAATGTGGTGAACCACTGTATTATTTTGTACATACTGTTCTTACTTATGGTGCTTACTGTTCTTACTGTTTGTTACATGTCTGGGTTTGTCCCTGCTGGCTCCGCCCCTCGGGCTCAAGTATAAAGGTAGCTAACCTCCAGCCCAGCCCTCATTCTGGGACCGACTGCCAGCAGGTGTCTTTTAGCTGATTAAAGCCACAGTTTACTCTTCCGACTCTCGTCTGTCATCATTGATGGTACATCAATCTTGAACACCTCTGTTAAATCTTTTCACCTTGCCCGCTACAAGGAGAATCACCACAGCCTCGCCAGTCTTACCTATATAACTGAAGTTATTATCCCTAGTAGCATTCTCGTGATTCTCCTCTGCACCCTCTCCAGGGCCTTGCCGTTCAGAATTAGACGCAATACTGCAGTTGAACATAACCAGTGCTTTGAAAAGGTAGAACAAAACAAAGCTGTGACAAAGAGTCACTCAGACTTGAAATGTTAGCTCCCTTCCCTCTTCACAGATGCTGTCAGACCTGCTGAGATTATCCAGTATTTTCTGTTTTTTGTTTCAGATACCAGCATCCGCAGTCATTTGCTTTTATTTTATTCAACAAAACTTGCTTTTGTACCCTTTGCCTCTATTAACAAAGCCAAGCATACCAGATTTTTAAAAAATGTCTTCTCAATTTAAATCCTCAAGCAATTGTGTACTTTGGCACCCGTTTTACTGCAACACCCCCTTCATAATTGGGACCATTTAGTTCAAACTATATCAATACACACTTCACTGCATTAAATTTAATCAGCCCCTTGGATACACACTGCTCCATGCTATCTATGATGCTAAGGAATTATTTAACCGTTTTCCTCCTGACTGACATGTCTCAGAAAAACATATCTTTATTTTCTGCTTCTGATGGGGATTCTGTTGGGCTTGGTATTATTTTATCATTCTGCTATCACCTTTTGCTCACCTGCTATCACACCAATACAAATACTCTTGCATTCCATGAAATCCAGCTGTCTGGGAGAGTTTTGACCTAATAATTCAATACCAGGTCCCTCTGACATTTTGGCATTGACCAATAAAGCCTGTTCCCAGTAATGAAGAATTTAGTTCAGAATGAAGCTCCTTGTATTCCATGTAGCACTGGGGCCGAGGCACAATCTTGATGAGCACGAAAACTGTAGTTTAAATTGCAGAAAAACTGATGCATAGAATTCAAGCAGGCTGCTTTGTAAGAGCATATGTCATCAATAACCAAGTTCTGTAGTACTGCAGATGATTCCATTCATTTCCAAAGGCTATGCCTGTGTGTTGAATTGATAACTCATTTACAATCAATTAAATTCAGATTTCAAGGGACTTGAGATTTTTGATATTCTCATCATTCACCGTACAGAAATCTGATCATTGTCAGCCTCAAACCTCACTGATTCTCATTAGAGTTTGTGTCAAAAGCCAGCTCGATTTGTCACAACATCACAATGGAGAAAATCTATTTGACAATTGATAGCAATGCAACCCTCCTGCAGCTTTCACATTTCATTAAAACTCCTGACTTCAGCAGCTTGATGATTGTATCATTGCACCAGTTCCCCGAGTACCGTAAATCCTTCCCAAATTTTGCCATGAGACAGACCGACTAGAAAAACTCAGCAACAGTGCTCCATCATGTTTTCAAGCAGCTTTCCTTGAATGCCATTACTTCTCAGTGCTTTGTCCTTCAGTCACTTGCTCACTCAATCTTGTTCTCTCTCACCAAATCAGATGCCAATTCTCCATTGACGTTATTCTGGATTGCTTGGATAGGTGGGAATAATCACACTTCAACAATTAATTGAAGTGTTTGACTTACCTCATTTATCTTGGTCTATGCCTGATAATAGCTTTCCCTGCTTGTCTCATATCCTATTTGGCATTTTTTCCTGCTGAGATATTCACGGAGACTTGGAATGTTCTCGTCTCATGCCGTTTCCACAAGATCTACATTTTTTCAAATGTTATTAGCAACCCAAAGACACCTTTCTCATAATTACTGGCAAAGATTGAATGACAATTGTTGCCATCAGCAACTTTGGTATTGTGTTGCGTTGAAATAAAACTTTCAAGCTTAAGGGTGTTTCAGTTGATTAAAGTATGTGATATGGTTCACGCAGAGAAACTATCTTCTTTGTTCTGGTAATCCAGATCAAGGGTTTCTAATGTTAAAATTGAGCTACGCCATTCAGGGGTGAAGTCAGCAAACATGCAAAGGATTGTGGAAATCTGGAACATTTATCTCCGGAAGGCTGTTGAAGCTAAGTGTGATAGCGCAGCCTCAAATGGGTAGACCTCGTGGTCCATGTGACCGGCTCAAGGCCAATCGTACAGAAGCCTGCGAACCGTGGCCAATTGCGAGTTAGCATGGCATCCTGGGAGCAGGGGCTCGAGCAGTGTGGACCTTGGAGACCGAAAGCTAAGTTCCATCCTCTTGCATTTTGTGCCTGTATACATACGAGCCTTTGCCTTTCGTTAATAAACCCTTTGTCAGTACTGGAAGCCACCAGAGTGTTGTCTTGAGCCACCACATTGGTGACGAGGTAAAACGTTTGATCGTTGCCTGCAGTACTTCATGATTTGAGGGGGAAGGAAGGAGCAATTGAAAAAAGACTAATGAGAGTCGGAAAAATCAAGGGCGCGATCTAACCAAATTCGTTCTAAGTGTGGTAGCGAGCGCGAATCGCCGGGTGTTTCATGATGGCCAACCTGTCGAGGCCGTCACCGATATCTAACGCTAATGAGGGCACTTAATGATGCACCACAGGCTTCACGCTGCAAATGACTGTCCCACTAGCTGATTCGCCGGGACCGCAGCTGGCAGCGCCCTACAAACAAAGGGCAGCAGCAATTAAACTGATCCGGCAGAGCAAACCCCAGACAGCACGCAACCATGCCATCGTGCAGACCAGCTCCATGATTCGGGATGCCGACCTGGCCAGACTAATGGGTTTGGTGGAGTCCAGACGGGACATCCTGCTCCCTCGAGGGGGTCGGAGGGTCAGCCGCAGGTCAGCAAATGCCACCTGAGAGGCAGTGGCAGCAGCCATCAGCTTGGGGAGAGTCAACATGAGGACCGCCACCCAGTGCCGTAAGAAGCTCAACGATGTCCACCAGGCCGCATGGGTGAGTTGGCATTGGCCCCCTGGCACCGGTCCCGCCTGCTAACACCCCTTCTGATGACCCTGCACCTGGAACCGCCCCCCCCCGCACAATACCGTAACATACCCAGCACACCCTGGCATCCACCACCACACCCCACCCATGCCTGTCCCCCGCCGTGCCCCCCACTCCCGACGCTTGAGGTATGCGGCTCACAATGCTCCCTCTGTGCCCCCATAGGAGAATTCGGTGAGAGGGGAAAGGGCCCAGTTAGGCGCCAGAATGCAGGACCTCAGCGTCCTCACCTCCTACGAGGGCCCTGGAGGTCATTGGGATGGCCGAGGATAGATCGGTCACTGATATCAAGATTGGTCTGCACTGCAGAGGTGAGTCTCCACCCCTCCATCACACGTGAGTTGTTTATGCCAGCATAATAACCTTTCGCTCTGACTGATCGATCACATGACCATTCCCCCAAAGAATCGCTCATCGATGGTGCCAGTTTATCCAGGGTGCACCCCTGCTCCAAGAGAACATCTCGGAGGAGATCTCCAAGGATAATGTGCCACGGCTGTCATTTCCACCCTCCACCAGTGCAGAGACACACACCTCGGTAGTGAAAGTAATGAACAGGCTTCTGAGGCACAGTTTGGTGAGCACCACACAGTTGATGATGCACATCAGGTGGAGGCAGGAACGTCCAGGCGATTCAGCAATCAGAGGTCTGCTGGACCCCAGGACCTAGTTGAGTCCCAGACAGATGCTGAGCCTCTGGACCAGGCTATCCCGGAGCTGATGTAGCCGATATGGTGCGACCATGAGATTCAGAGGGCGATGTCAGTGACACATGGATGCATAGGCGGTCAGAGGAGTCTCAAAGGCTACAGGCACAGAAGATTCCACCGACATTGTGTGGCACCGAGGCTAACACAGCGAGGGTGGTGACCACATTGGAGAGCTTGGAGCATGACATCAGCACCATGAATGATGATGTCCAAGACTTTGTTCAGTCAGTGGCGGCCATGGCTGAGCGCCTCGAGCGTCCCTCCACTGGGGGACATATCTTTGACGCAGGTGCATCTTTCCAAAGTGCTGCGGAGCATGTCCCAGTCTCAGGTGGGCAATGCCCAGGTGCTGCCTGATGTGTTAAGTGAGTTGATTCAACGTTGACTGCAACTGGATGCAGTGAAATTAGAAACAAGCTTCCGACACAGGAGATGGTCCAACACTGTTTTATCGAACTTGCTGATTGCTGTACATAATCTGCTGTGGCTTGACACTCTATTAATCTAACTGATAATCTACTGGCTTGACCAGACTAGCTCTCTACCACATGGAGATGGTGCTCACTGGCTTGTGCACTCTAACTATCTCAGTAGCTGTGTCCTGTGAGGGAGAGAGAGTCTTGATGCCCTGTGGGCTTTATAGTGGTGGTGTCCTGTCTGGTGATTGGTTGTTCTGTGTCGTGTGTGTTCATTGGTTATCCTGTGTGTCAATCACTGCCTGTCTGCATCTCATTATATACATGAGTGGATATTATGACATCTCCCCTTTTTTAAATAAATTTTGGAACGTGGCGGTATATACATGCATGACTATGAACAATTGGTGAATTAATGAACATATGTACATGGGAAGGTGTCTATCGTGCAGATACAGCGCAAACTGAACAAAATTTACAAGAATTAAGTCTTTCGATTTCAGTCTTTGTGGCGGGCGACAAATTCTTGTTGATCACCTCAGAGGTGGAGGGGGGGACGCCGGCACCTGGACAGGCGGGATTGCTGCCATTTCGGTGGCCTCATGGACAGGCGGGATCGCTGCCAGATCGGTGGCCACGTGGGGCGAGATGTCCTGAGGCGGCATGATGACATGCGGAGAAGTGCGGTCAGGTGGTGGGCGGGGAACTTTGCCCAGCGCGCTCTTGTTGCGCCGTAGAATGGAGCCATCAGCCAGTTGAACAATGGAAGACCTGGGGGCAGCCTGTCTGACGACAACAGCTGGGGCAGACCAGCCTCCCTCAGGCAACTGGTCACGAACAACATCTTCTGGAGCCAGCGCAGGCAGATCCGTGGCATGAGCATCATACGTGATCTTCTACTGGCCCCTGGATCGCTGCACTTTCTGCAGCACCGTGAGGTGGTCAAGGTCTGGAACATTAATGGCTGGAACAGTCGTCCTCAGGTTGCGGTTCATGAGCAGCTGCACCAGAGTCGACAGAGGGGTTGCCCTGTATGCTAACAGCGCCAGGTTGAAATCCGAGGCTGAGTCTGCAGCCTTGCACAGCAACCGCTTGACACTATGGACCCCTTTTTCGGCCTTCCCGTTTGATTGCCGGTAATGGGGACTGGATGTGATATGCCTGAAGTGGTAGGATCGTGCAAAGTCGGACCACTCTTGGTTGTAGTAACATGGACCATTGTCACTCATTACTGTGAGTGGTATCCCGTGCCTGGTAAACAGCTCTTTGCAGACTTTGATGACTGACTTGGACGTGAGGTCCGACAGTTTCATCACTTCCGGGTAGCTGGAGAAGTAGTTGACTAAAAACACGTAATCACGCCCATTTGCGTGAAAGAGGTCAATCCCCACCTTGGACCACGGAGAAGTCACGATCTCGTGCTGTTCCAGTGTTTCCTTGGGCTGAGCTGGTTGAAATTTCTGGCATGTTGTGCAGTTGAGGACCGTGTTGGCAATGTCCTGGCTGATACCAGGCCAGTAAACTGCCTGCCGAGCTCTGCGTCGACATTTCTCAACCCGAAGGTGACCCTCATGGATCTGTCTGAGCACCATGATTTGCATGTTTTGGGGAATGATGATTCTATCTAGTTTAAGAAGGATCCCCTCCACAACCGTTAACTCATCCTTAACGTTGAAGAACTGGGGGCACTGCCCCTTTTGCCAGCCATGGGCGAGGTGTTGCATCACGCGCTGCAGGAGAGGATGTTTGGCAGTTTCTTCACGTATTTGGACAACTCGTTCATCAGTGGCTGGGAGGTTGCTGGCACACAATTAAGTCGACCTGCTCACACGGCATGGTGATGGATTGGGATAGGGCATCCGCGATGATTAGCTCCTTACGTGGTGTGTAGACGAGTTTGAAGTCATATCGGCGGAGACTAAGAAGAATTTGCTGCAGCCGATGTGTCATGTCATTTAAATCATTCTGGATTATGTGGACTAAAGGCCTGTGGTCTGTTTCCACCGTGAACTTTGGAAGACCGTATACGTAGTCATGAAACTTGACTATTCCTGTCAGGAGACCCAAGCACTCCTTTTCGATCTGGGCATACCGTTGTTCGGTCGGAGTCCTGGCCCTCGATACATATGCCACTGGAGCCCAGGACGAGGAGTCGTCTCGCTGGAGGAGCACCGCCCCAATGCCGTCCTGGCTTGTGTCTGTGGATCTTGGTACCCTTGGTCGGGTCAAAGAACGCCACTACTGGGGCTGTGGTGAGCTTTGCCTTCAGCTCAAGCCACTCTGCTTGATGTGCGGGAAGCCACTGGAACACTGTTGACTTTTTAACGAGATGCCGGAGAGCCGTGGTGTGGGATGCCATGTTGGGAATGAATTTTCCGAGAAAATTTACCATCCCGAGGAAACGGAGGACCGCCTTTTTATACTCTGGGTTCTTCATGGCATTGATTGCCAGCACCTTGTCAGCGTCAGGTTGCACACCTTGCTGTGAAATGTGGTCACCTAAAAACTTGATAGCAGACCGCCCAAATGAGCATTTGGCCCTGTTGAGCTGGAGGCCATTTTCATGAATCCTCTGGAAAACCTGTTTGAGGCGAGCGATGTGATCCTCAGGCATCGTGAACCAGATGATCACGTCGTCCACATAGACTCGCACCCCGTCGATGCCCTCCATCATTTGCTCCATTATGCGATGAAATACTTTGGAAGCTGAGATGATACCAAAAGACATGCGGTTGTAGCAATACTTGCCGAACGGAGTGTTAAACATGCACAGCTTCTGACTGGACTCATCCAGCTGTATCTGCCAGAAACGGCGGGAGGCGTCCAGCTTGGTGAAGAATTTGGCATGAGCCATCTCACAGATTAATTCTTCACGCTTCGGGATCGGGTAGTGCTCTCACATTATGTTGTGATTCAGGTCTTTGGGATCAATGCAAATGCGGAGTTCACCAGAGGGCTTCTTGACGCAGACCATGGAGCTGACCCAGTCTGTGGGTTCCGTGACCTTTGAGATGATGCCCTGGTCTTGGAGCTCTCGTAGCTGCGTTTTCAGACGATCCTTGAGGGGAGCCAGCACCTGGCGTGGTGCATGGATGACTGGGGTGGCATTCGGCTTGAGCAATATCTTGTAGCGATATGGGAGCATGCCCATCCCATCAAATACATTGTGGTATTGCGTGAGAATGTCGTCTATCTCAGCCTGGAGATTCGCATTGGGCGAGGTAGTCGAGGACATGGCATGGACTCGCTGGACCAGATTTAGGAGTTTGCATGCGCGAGCACCGAGCAGGGATGCCTTGTCAGACCGGACGATCTTGAATCTTAACGTCGCCTTGATTGCCTTGTGAGAGACACCTAGCCGACACAATCCACTGGCAGCTATGACATTACCATTGTAGTCAAGGAGCTGGCAGGCTGGTGGAAGAATGCTAGGTTGGTCTCGGATGCTGTCGAGGTCCGACTGTGATATGAGGTTTGCAGACGCGCCAGTGTCCAATTGAAATCGGAGTGAGACTGGTTGACCGTGATGACAGCACACCACTCATCGTCAGGATCCACACTCAGGATTGAAAGGCAGTTTGCAGGCGCGGTGGAGACCTGCTCGCATGTGGTGATGATGCCCACCCGATATGGAGACTCGAGGCAGTCAGCATCGAGGCGTTGCTAACTTTTGGTTGGTTCTTAATTTGGCTCCATTTAACCACGTTTGTTCAAGAGTCGCCAGGTATCATTCGACACCGCCATAAGGTTCAGAACCGAATACTGATCAATGACTCGATACACCAGTTTGTACGTTCAAAAGCAATGCTCATTTATTTACACACAGTCAAATCTACTCATGCATAAACTCTACAAACTAAACTACCACGATTACTAAAGCCTATACTTTACTTTGGGCATCCACTCAGTCAGAGGAACAATGGCCGTTGCTCGGTTCTGAGGCTGCTGGGTTGAACTGTTTACAGGGTAGCAACTAGGAGCGTCTATCTCGTAGCGTGCGTTGACTTGGAACTTACTTGGTCAGCTGTAGCTGCTAGGCAGGTGTCTCTCTTCTCTGAGAGCCAAAGCCAAAGGAGGGAGTTCTCCCTTGGGGGATACCTTTTATACTCAAAAGGGCTTCACGCCCTTTTGGGCGGGCCTTGAACTTGGCCTCAACTAATTGGGTCTTTCCCAATCATCGGTCTCGATTTTCCTCCAATAGAGGGGTCGCTGGGCGTGTCCTGGTGACTGTCAGTCAGCTTTGTCTTAGCTTCTTCTGACGCCGGGGAGTCTGCCTTAACATTGTGTATCTAAATGTTTCCCTTTTGTCCCCGGAGATGGCTCATTAGTATGTAAATTGTTTGGTAGTTTCTGTCCTGTCTGAGCGTTTAAGGTTCTAATCAACAGACAGAGCTTGCACCTGCTTGTTTCTTACCATTGTCCAATTTTCCTTGCAGTCTTTGCAAGTATCCATTTTGTGATCGGGACGTGGTCATCCCAGATGGCTACAGAGGTCCGTTAGGCTGTCGGGATCAGAATCCTGCATGCCTTGTTGTACGCAGCGGACACGTCTGCGCTGCAGCTGGGATCGCTGGCTGTTGCTCGGTGGAGCGGACCTGCAGAAGGCCGCGTAATGCCCAGGCTTTCCCCACTGTAGACATCGCCTGCCTTTGGCTGGACATTGCCGCTTTAAATGGGCAGAGCCACAATTTGGACACGTCATGACGCTGACGTCAGCTCGTTCTGTGCACCATCGCGCATGCGCAGTGCGGTCGGCCGACGTTCGCACATACACATTAGGGTCTTCGGCCTCATCGTCCACCCGGTCGTGGCACGCAGGCGTGGTGACCCGGGAAATGTGCGCGAAACGACCATTCTCCTCGATCCCTGGGGCACCCATGCTTAGGCTCTACACTGTCCTATCCTATGCAACACAATTTTACCTAAACCACTTTAAGTACATTCATTATCAAAAAATTCTACGGGGTGCGATGACATTAATACATACATTACAGAAAAATAAAAAAACTGAAACCTCTAACTATTCTCAATAAACTATCCTCATTTAAACAATCCAAAAATACAAACAATCCAAAAATAATCTATGCATCGTAAACTGTACAAAATAGCAGCACACAAATTTTTATTCCATAGAATACATTAAATAGGATGGATGCTCTTCAATTCGTCTCAATGGGTTCGGGGGTCTGGTGAAATCTGAAAATGGGGGACCTAAATCTGTAAACCGGGATGCGAGAGCGATATGCTCTGTTTCACCATTTCCTGACTCTAAATGTTTGCACGACACTGCAAAGTATCGCTAGCACTAAGAGTGCTTCTACTGCATATGAGAGTGAGTACCAGGTGATAAACGTACCACACCAGGTCGGGGTATTGCTAGCTGTCGCTGGGCTAGTTATCTCGGGGTTCCGTGTATTACATGGGTGAGTGTTATTTACGGTTTGTGTGGTAGGGGTCAGGGGGGTAGCATCCGTGCGCAACTGAAGGGATCCCACTAGGATCCATGTGAACACGAAGGCTTTCTTCATCTTTGTCGGACTTCTTTGGCTTCCTCCTTGGTTCCTGGGTTTCTGGAGTTCTGTGAACACAAGCATAATTTGTGTTATTATCTTGCTTAAGATCTCGTATGTCTGTCTGCCTGTCCTTTACTGCCAATTTCCCTTTATAATTGGTCACCATCTGTGACTCCCTCATTTTTTTTTTCAACCGAATATTTGGACAAGACATCTAAGAAAATACTGCCGTACTGCGAGCCGTCTCGCAGCCTGTGAGATTTATCATCCCAGTGTTTGAGGATGTAAATAGCATAGGGAAGCAACCTAAGTGTTGCCAAAACCAAACAAAAGACTTTTGAACATAACGAGCCAAAATGGGGTGCGTATGAGCCGTGGCGGGTAAGAAATGGGTGGAATCCCCGGGTAGGACGGTGATCAATGCCGTATGTGCTCGACCCGAGCGTAGCTGACCAGAGGGGGGGTCCTCAGGCAGGGCGGGGCCCAATGCCGTTTCTCCACTGGCTGAGCAACCGGCAAGGACGGGTAAGAATGTGGTCGCCGTGGGGGCTGCCTCTCGAATTAGGAGAGCAACTATGAATCGGGTTCTGTCGACAAACTAGTTCCTCTGAACTATTGTCTGGGACAAACTTGTTCCATTAACAAGTTTCTGGGAACAAACTAGTTCCTCTAACAGCCATTGGTCATCAAAGGAGTGGTGACGTGGGGCCGTGAAAAAACTTTCCGAGTTTACACACAATACTTAACGATAACACTAACGAACAAACATTCAACAAACATGGTGCAGGTTCCATCAGAAAGAACACAGTATCTCTCCATCGGTTCCTTTTTTCTCCATCATCTGGACACCGCACTGCTCAATAGCGAACAGGGTCGCAAAGGGATTTGTTTGGTGGGAGTCAGACTCTAAGTCATCATCTTCTCCCGGCTGCCAAACTCTTGTCTGTAGTAACCGTGGTAAAGCTGCTTGGGGCGAATTGGGGTCCATCTCATCATTCCAGATGAGCCTAAACGAATTGCCTCGGTGCCAGAATTGTGTGTCGAGGTTGGAGGTACTATGCTTCAATTCATAATCGTTGGGGGTGGGTCTGGGTCAGGGGCTTTGACATAAGTGATTTCAAATGGGTCGGTAGAATCATGCTCAGATTCACCGGGAGTGAGGCCTGGTGCAGGGGTGTAGTCGTATCGTGGTGTGCTGTGGCTGTCGTCATCTTGATCGCTATCACTGTCGCTGCTGGTTGAGGGAAAGGAGAGGCGGAGTCATGCCTCTGGGGACGGAGTTGAAGTCATGTCTGAGGGCAGGCTGGAGTGGTTGGGGGGGTTAGGAATACGTCATCTGTGGGCGGGGTATGATCGTCTGCTGCTGCGTACAGGATGTGGTGTGTGTGGTTATTCTGTGAGCCATAAGCCTTGAGCTAGTTTATATGAAACCACGCAGACTTACCATTGGGATAGGTTATTTTGTATACTGAGGGGCTGACTTTGTCCAAAATGGAGTACGGACCGGAAAATTTTGGGGAGAGGAATGAACTGGGGTTGTAAAGGGAAAGCATAACTTGTTGCCCTATTGTAAACTCAGTGGTGTGTACTGTTTTGTCAAAACAGGCCTTGCTCTGTTTCTTCCTGGTTCCAAGTCTCACTGCTGTGGCGCACTGGGCTGCCTTTATGCTCTGTACTAGTTGTGTGACTGCGTTTTCATGTGTGAGGGCTGTAACTGCGGGGCTGGCCATATCCAGTCCTAGTAAATACTCACTGCCTTTCATGGGCCGTCCGGTTATGAGGGTGTGGGAGGTGAAACCTGTGGATGTAGATACTGTGTGTCTTAAAAACATCAAAGCAAATGGGAGTACTGAATCCCAGGTGCTATTATTTTGCTGAGCCATTTTCCTGAGGGTGGCTTTCAATGTCCTATTCATTCATTCTACAACACCACTTGACTGGGGGTGGTATGCGATATGGAACTTTTGTGTAACTTCGAAAATCGTGAGGACGTTTTTCATTACACGTCCGGTGAAATGGGAGCCTTGATCGGGCTCTATACTGCGTGGGAGGCCCCATCTTGTAAAGATGTGGTGTGTTAAGATTTTAGCCGTCGTCTTGGCCGCATTAGTTCTTGACGGAATTGCTTCCACCCATTTTGTGAAGGTGTCTATGACCACCAACACATACTTGTAACCATTTCTGCACGGGGGTAGGGGTCCTATATAATCTATCTGGAGATTTGTCCAGGGTCCATTAACGGGGCGGGTACGGCTAAGTTGAGCCTTTTTAGCATATCTGTCCGGATTGTTCTGGGCACAGATTAAACAATTCTCTACGTAGTGTGTGACATCGATTTTTAAATCAGGCCTCCAGCAAAGCGGTCTGAGGTGGGCTAGGGTGGGTTCAATTCCTTGGTGTCCATGATTGTCATGGAACTGACAAATGATCTGGTTCCTGACCTGGCTGGGAAATATATAAATGCCATCCTTTAAAATCACACCGTCATGTGTGGTGATCGCGTTTCTAAACTTGTCGTACGGGGCTGGGAAGGTTCCCTTTAAAACTTCCCTGAGTTTCTCGTCCTCTTCCTGGGCCTTGGCTAAATCCTGAATGTTGGTCTGTGAGACCTGGACTGCGTGTACTGGGGCGCTTTCGGGGGGGAGGGGGTTCCAGAAATAACCATGCCCGGAGCCTGCCTTCGCTAGGGCATCTGCTTTAACGTTTCCAAGGGGGTAAGAACGGTGATGACTGCGAACCTTAATTATGCCGTATTTCCTATCCTTCGCTGTCTCTAAGATATGGCGGAGTAATGGGGCTGAGGGTAGGGGTTTACCGTCCGCGGAAACAAATCCTCTTGTTTCCCAGAGTGGTAGGAACTCTGTCAAACTATTACAGACATACAAGCTGTCTGAATAGATGTCTGCTGGAGTCGGGAACGAGTCTGGGTGGTCTACAATATACGCAATTGCTGCCTGCGAGCCTAAGTGTCCTGGCAACTTCAATGAAATTTCATCTAGGGCGCGTCCCTGCGCGTCCTCTACATATATACCGCAACCGGTAATTCTCTTTCCGTTTAACACTGTGGACGAGCCATCCACATAAATCTTCAGGGGTGCGCACGTGTCTGTGGGCTGGGGTCTCTGGGGTGTACTACCTGTTTTCCTGGGGGGTATTTTGGGAATAAATGGGCCTGTGTTGTGTTTAGTGGTGATGATCTCACATTCATGAGGGGTGTCTGGATACTGCAAATTATCGGCAAGGAATGTGTGGGCTTTGGTTCTTTTTACCGTGATGTCCCGTCCCTGTAAAAGAAGGGTCCAGCGGGCTGCGCGGATTTGGCTGACTGTGCCATCCTTAAGTCGGCCGTCTAACAATAGCTGTGTGTGTTCTGTGAGGATGGTGATGGGGTTGAGTCCTGTAATGTATGCGAAGTATTGTACTGCCCAAAAAACTGCGAGCAGGTGCCTTTCACAGGCAGAAAACCCTTGCTCTATGGGGTCTAATATGCGTGAGGCATATGCTACTGGTCGTGGCGTTCCTGGAGGAGCACGGCCGAAAGGGTTCGGTCGGTGCTTGCTACCTCTATAGTGTACGGGGAATGTGGATCTGGGACCTGTAGTCCTGGGCTGTGCTGAGTGCTCCTTTTAAAGCATCCACGGCATCTGTATGCTGTGCAAGCCATTCCCAAGGTGCCTGCTCCTTGAGAAGTTCGAAAAGGGGCGCTGCTTTAGTGGTGAAACCGTCAATATGGTTTCGGCAGTAACCAACTAGTCCTAAAAATGAACAGAGGGCTGCGACATTGTGGGGAAGGGCAATTTGACGATCGAGTCAATTCCCTTGTGCTCGATCTCGCGTTTACCATGAGTGATCACTGTTCCCAATTAAATCACTTTTTCTTTCAGAATCTGGGCCTTCTTGGGGTTGACTTTACAACCAATTTTGTTTTGGAGTGCTAGGAGTTCGGCGAGAAGCGAAGTGTGCTTTCCCTTTGTGTCTGTCTGTAGTAACAAGTCGTTTACATACTGGACCAGACAATCGGGGCGGGAAAAGTTTGCTAATCCATTTGCCAGCTGTCGGTGGAAAATGGAGGGGGAATTATGGAAGCCTTGTGGAAGGCACGTCCACGTGTACTGTTGCCCTTGGAATGTAAAGGCGAATTTGTACTAGCACGCTTTAGCCAATAGAATGGACCAAAAGCCGTTACTAATGTCCAAAACCGAAAAAAAATTTGACTGGAGTCCCTGTTTGAGCATGGTCTCGGGACTCGTGGCTACGGTGGGGGCTGCTGCTGGGGTTACTTTGTTCAGTTCCCGGTAATCAATGGTCAGTCGCCATGATCCATCGGGTTTCCTGACGGACCAAATTGGTGTGTCGTTTGTGGAGGCTATTGATCTGAGTACGCCTTGATCCAACAAACTCTCTATGACTTTGGAGATTTCTCCCTCTGCTTCCTGGGGAAATCTGTACTGCTTTTGGGGTTTTGTGTCAGGACCTGTAATGTTCACAAAGCCAGTCAAACTGCCACAGTCGTGCTTGTGCTGTGCAAATGCTGCTTTGTGTTCCTGCAGGACTGCCCTAACCTGTTTGTCTACACTAATGGCTCGCGGGTCGAACCAGAAGTCTCCGACTGAGCTAATCCTATTTACGTATTCTCCTCCTGTGAGCATGGTGGGGGCTCGTGCTGCCTTTGCCATTTTCCATACACACTTGTTCACTGGATCAAAAGAGAGTTTATGGGAGCTCATGAAATCGAACTCAAGGATATGTTCTGCTGTCTGGGGCAGATCAACTAAAACTACGGGGTGCTTGGTTCCAATGTTCCCTATCTGTATTGCTATAGGGGCTGTGATGTGTCCCTGTTGTAAATGGCTTGTAAAACCGCTGAGTGTAATGGTGTCTGTTGCGGGCCACGTGTCTCTCTGCAACATCGTGGAGGAATTGAGTGTGGTGTGGGACCCTCCTGTGCCCAAAGAAATTCCACGGGTTGTCCCCGAACTTTGCCTGCTACTACCGGTCTACCGGACATGTCCCAAAAAAGGGTGTCGCAGACCCAAGTTGGGGAGCCCGAACACCGTCAGTCGGTGCCGTTCATGTCTGTACTCTCTGAATGGGCGCGAACGCTATGGATCAGTTTTGCCCTATTCTTGTTTTGGGTGCCTGTCTGGTTTCTCTGCTGCTTCTAGGGTGCGTTGCACTCTTGTGCAGTGTCCTAGCTGTCCACAATTATAACATTCTTGAGGTTTTGGCTGGGGTTGGTTGTTTCTGCCCTCATTTACCCATGCGGGGTTCTGGTGTGCCTTAACTGGGTTCATTTCTACCTGCTCTTCATCGAGTGTTATAAATGCGGTTAGCCTGCAACTGATTGCTCCCAAGCGCAGGACAATCTCTTCAAAACCCATTTTTCATGTGGGCCTCATCTGAGGGGTCATAATTTGCGCAAGCTTTTCGTCCTGCTTCTGTGGCGTGGGAGACTAGAATTCGAGTCCATTTGACCATATTATCGGGGGACAAATGGACGCGAGCTAACTCTCCAAAAACTGTGGTAAAGTAAATCCACAAACGTCCAGCAGAACGCTGTGGGGTGCTCTGTCTTCTTTTGCCTACACTTATTTAGGCCTTCTACGGGGTCTCCTCTGTTAAAGCCGATCGCACCAAGGATCGCTGTGTGCATCTCTTGGAGTGTGCCTCCTCCTACATTCTGTGGGTCGGGAGGGCTGCTACGACTGAAGGGTTGAGGCTTAAAACTGTGAGCTTCACTTGCTCCTTTTCATCCAGGCCGTACATGGTAGCCTGGTGTCTGACTTTCGTGAAAGATTGGTGGGGGTCGGATGTGGGAAGGAACGGTGTAATTTTTCCACACGCGTCCCATAATTGGGTCACGGTTAATGGGGTTGTGTAAAGGAAGTCTGCTTCTCCTTCTCCTGCGGCCCTGCGGTGTGTGGTCACAGGATTTATGGGGGGGGGGGTGTTCTGCCTGTTTGGTTGGGGGTTGGGACGCTTTCCTTTTCTGGGCTTTTTCCTGCGTACATGTCCCATGCGCGTATCTAAGGGCAGTCTCATTCAATTCCTGCCAATCGGGGCTGTTTTCTTGATCTAATATGGGTCCGAATGTACTCTGAAATCCATTTTGCACGGACAGCAGAGATTGCAATTCTGCAATTTGCTTCGGGCACTTTGCATGGTCTATGGAGCTCTGCCTTTGATCCGTTGTGGAAGTATGGAGTGCTCGTAGGGCTGCTTTTAAATCGTTGCACTGCTTCTGCAATTTCTCAATTGCTGTTCTGTTTCTTGTCTTACCAAGACCGCACGTTGCGTGTCCTGGTCGGCCTTATCGTATTGTGTCTGAAAGCTGTTCAAATGCACGAGACAAGACTGATGTGCCCTCTTGGCAACATCCACCTCTCTGTCCCTTGCTGCTAACTGCTCTTTCAGATCTCGATTCTCTTTCTCTACCTCACTCACGTCTACCTCACTACTTCTGTCTCTCTCCTCTATCTCTCTACGGAGGGCCTAATGACCTCCTCTGTGCCTCGCAATTGTGCCAAACAGGACACGATTGCCATGGGCTTGCGAGCTTTCCCTAAGCTCTTCTTGTGGATCTCTGACAGGTTCTCCTACCAAGTATGTCCTATACTCCCGGGTCCTGTTTCCTCATTAGCACAGAGTTCACTCCAAAGGGGCCATCCTTTCCCTTTGAGATATTTTCTGATCTCTTCTTCCCAAAGGGGACACTGTCCTAATCTACTGCTGGTCGCTGCGACCTCGAATACCTGGGGGTTCATAAGGCGTTCCATTGCCTTCATTGCCATTTTCTCTACTAGGATCTCTACCGAATTTGGAACAGGGGTGGAAAAATTGGTGATGTAAACACGGGTATGGCTTACGCTAATTTCCGGCCTACAAAACTCCCAACAGTTTTTCGCAACAAAATCTCTCAGGTTTACCTTACATCCCTGTTAGTACGCATGCATTAACACACTTCCGAATCTCAGAGGCTTGATCAGTACTGTTTTGACGCTTGTGGGTTTTCTTTCTGTTCCCAATTGGATTCTCAATTCAAATTTTGGGTTCTCTCGGAGTGGTTAGGCCACTTCTAAATCGATTCCCGTCAGATGTCACCAGTAAATGTTGCTAACTTTTGGTTGGTTCTTAATTTGGCTCTATTTAATCACGTTTGCTCAAGAGTCGCCAGGTATCTTTCGACACCGCCACAAGGTTCAGAACCGAATACTGATCAATGACTCGATACACCTGCGTGCCTTGTTGTACGCAGCAGACACGTCTGCGCTGCAGCTGGGATCGCTGGCTGTTGCTCGGTGGAGCAGACCTGCAGAAGCCCGCGTAATGCCCAGGCTTTCCCCACTGTAGACATCGCCATCCTTTGGCTGGACATTGCCACTTTAAATGGACAGAGCCACAATTTGGACATTTCATGACGCTGATGCCAGCTCGTTCTGTGCACCATCGCGCATGCGCAGTGCGGTCGGCCGACGTTCGCACATACACATTAGGGTCTTCGGCCTCATCGTCCACCTGGTCGTGGCACGCAGGCGGAGGGACCCGGGAAATGTGCATGAAACGACCATTCTCCTCGATGCTCAGGCCTTGCATTTTTTGCGATAGACTGCACCCTTTCTGCCTCGTGGGAGGCCAGTTTTGCAGTTTCTGCCGCCCTGATGCGGGAGTAGCAATTTCTGGCATGCTCATGGACAACGCACGTTTCAATGGTGACGGAGAGGGTCAACTGTTTGATTTTGAGGAGCTGCTCCCGCAGGGAGTCGGACTGGACCCCGAAAACGATCTGATCCTGGATCATGGAATCAGCCATCGAGTCATAATTACATGACTACGCTAGGATGAGGAGATGTGTCAAGAAGGACTGAAAAGGTTCATCCTTACCCTGAAGCCTCTGTTGGAAGATGTACCGTTCAAAGCTCTCATTCACCTCAATTTCGCAGTGGCTGTCGAATTTCAGCAGAGCTGTCTTGAACTTCGTCTTGTCTTCGCCATCGGCAAACGTGAGCGAGTTATAGATGTGGATGGCTTGATCCCCCGCAGTTGACAGGAACAGCGTGATCTTTCTGGCATCTGATGCTGCCTCGAGGTCGGAGGCCTCGATGTATAGGAGGAACTTCTGTTTGAAGACTTTCCAGTTGGCGCCAAGGTTGCCGGAGATCCGTAGTTGCGGAGGAGGCTGGACCTTTTCCATGACACTGGATGGCTGTCTGCTGGTCGTTGCAGATTCACTCGAGGTAGGTTGATTAGAATTAATAGCTCCCTGGTACCATGATGTGTTATGTGAGTTGGTTCAACGTTGACTGCAACTGGATGCAGTGAAACTAGAAATAGGCTTCCGACACAGGAGATGGTCCAACACTGTTTTATCAAACTTGCTGATTGCTGTACATAATCTGCTGTGGGTTGACACTCTATTAATCTAACTGATAACCTCCTACTGGCTTGACCAGACTAGCTCTCTACCACATGGAGATGGTGCTCACTGGCTTGTGCACTCTAACTATCTCAGTAGCTGTGTCCTGTGAGCGAGCGAGAGCCTTGATGCCCTGTGGGCTTTATAGTGGTGGTGTCTTGCCTGGTGATTGGTTGTTCTGTGTCGTGTGTGTTCATTGGTTATCCTGTGTGTCAATCACTGCCTGTCTGCATCTCATTATATACGAGTGGATATTATGATGCTGCCGAGCATGCCCCAGTCGCTGAGGGACGTGTCCCAGTCTCAAATGTGTAAAATGCCTCAAAATTGCCCTGTCTGGGATTCTATGTGGATGCAACAGGTCTACATCTCCTAAAGGACAAAGTCAAGACTATCCATGAGGCCCAGTACCCAAGAATGCAACTGACCTCAAATCCCTTTTTGGCATGGAAAATTATTACGGCAGATTCATTCAGAATTTAGCTTCAACACTGGCCCCATTACACGAACTACTAAAGAAACATCAATGCTGGCAAGGGCGGGAGCGACAAGAAAAAGCCTTTTGTTTAGTGAAGCAAGCTTTGCAATCTTCAAATCTTTTAATTCACTTCAGCCTTGGGAAACTGATTTTCCTCACATGCAGTGGGACAGGGACCGTACGATCCCACTAGATGAGGGGTGGTTCCGAGCGACCCATCACCTTTACCCTGGGGACCCTTTTTGAAGAGGTGCCAAGCTATGCTCAAATCGAGAAAGAGGGACTAGCTGTCATATATGGTGTGAATAAATTCCACCAATATGTGTAAGAACGGCGATTTGCTACAATCACTGACCCATAAGACACTATTGGCACACTTGAGGGAGGATAAACCAACACCACCAATAATTTCTGCAAGGGTGCAACATTGGACCTTTATGCTTGTGGCCTAAACAATGCCTTCCAGCAAAGACCTGGCATGCAGATTATCATTGAACCAACTCCACCTACTGAAAATCATGCCATCTCTATCAGTACCTCAAGAGATCATATTGGCATTAAACTTCCTGTATACTTTACCAGTGTCGGCTGCCCAAATTCAAATGGATCCGATATTATGTAAAGTAAAATCCGAGTATTTGAGGCTCTATTTAACCCACCAAGGTGAACTGACCTGCGAGGATGATGCTGTAGTAATAATCAGGGCCTAGTTTTAATGCCGATTAAATTGGATGTCTTAAATTTAAAAATTGGGCACTTTAAAAATCACAGTCTGCAGAAGCCTGCAGAATCCGAAGATACAGAACTCAGAGAAGCTGCCGGGCCTGTCTGAAGCAGTCCATGAATAACCCATCAATTAATTATCGCTGCTACTTGAGATGCATTTGCCTATTGTCCACAGTTCCTGATAACCCATCACGTGATTATGGCTCCGACTTGCGATTCACTGGACTAATGTCCACAGTTCGTGATATCCCATCAAGCAATCATCGCTCCTCCCAGGGCGGCTCAGGTACCCTGTCAACAGGTCATCAACCAGACCATTTGGCACTGAGACCCTGCCTCCTGAGACGCCATTGGCCGAAGGTCAAAGGCAGGTGGAGAAAGGAGGTGCGTGACGACAAGGGGTTATAAAAAAATAGGCATTCCAGACATCTGGGGCGAAAGGGCGAAGCTAAGACTGGAAGCAAAGACTGGAAGCAAAAGACTCAAAGCAAAAGACTCAAAGTAAAAGACTCGAAGCAAAGACTCGAAGTTTGGTGTGTGAGGTGACCTTGACCAGATGAGAAGGAAGGAAGCAAGCAAGCAACAGCCAGCAAGAATCACCTTTACAAAGAGGAACCAGAGGGACTCAGGGATCGGATCTGCAGTTTATCAAACCACATTTACGGGTAGTGCAGTCGAATCCTGGTTGTTTCTTGTATGTAAGTGGGTAATTTACGGGTTAACTATATTTAATAAAGTGTGTTGGATTATATTTGTGTCCTACTTTATTCTACTCATAAATAAAGACACCTGGGTAAACTTTAATTAAAAAGCTGTTTGAAGTGTCTGAATTGAACAGTTTCAACAATGCGATCCTGTGGGGCGCAGGAGGTACCATCCCACACACCTGCCAGGACACCTCTCTTACAGGAGCTATATATAGTGCTTATCCAGGGTGAACAAAGATGAAGGTGCTGGCACGCAGCTATATACGGTGGCCAGGAATTGATAAAGTCATCAAAGAAATTGTACATCAATGACTCCCCTGTTACACTCAACAATCACTGCCTCATCGGCCACCTGCGAGTGGCCGGGTTGCCCACGGACCAGTGTCCATGCTGACTATGGGCCCTTTCTTGTGCAGAATGGTCTTGGTTTTAATGGATGCCGGTTCCAAGAGTTCGCAATACAAGGACTGCTAGAATCCATTGTGTCTGACCCTTTTACAGGGTCGACTTCCAAATTTTGTTTGGGCAAATGGCTTTATCCCCACCAGGTTGGCCCCATACCACCCTCCGTCCAATGGATTGGCCGAGAGGACCGGACAGACTTTCAAAAAACGCCACGAGGAAACAATCCGACAGGCCACTGTGCCACCGGCTTGCTAATTTTCTGTTATTATATAACACGACCCTCCACATCACCACAGGGGTCACACCTGCTGAATTGCTGATGGGCCAGTGCCTCAGCACTCTTTTGGATTTGGGATTTACTACCTTGGCGGGGAGGGTGGAGGCACGTCAGGCCTCCCAGGGAAGTCCCCAGGCTACGGAAAGGGTTGACAGATCATTCCTGGTGGGAGGGGCCTGGTCTTAATTCGAAACTTCACCTCTGGCCCACCATGGTTAGCCTGGCAGATTGTACTCCAGTCGCAGGTGAGTGTAAATGGCAGAATCGTCTAAAAGCTGACTAACCATATGAGGAGTCGTGGGGTAACAATCCCAATTTCAGAGCTGACGGGTCCGACTGGAGTTGTCGATATTCCTGTGAACGTTCCTGAGCAGAGGGAACTGAGAACTCCCGAGTCAACCCAGCCAGCTGTGCAGATGGGAGGTGGTGAGACCAAGTTCCCTCCCAAGGAAACAGAGCCTCCCGAACTGTCGTCGGCTGTCGACCACATGACTACGTCAGAAACTGTTGAGCATGTGGGAGGACTATGAAGGTCCGGGAAGACTATGGAGGTCCGGGAGGACTAGAAGGTCCCCAGCCCAACAGACTCTTTGATGATCTCTCTCTTCCCTCATTTGTTTTGCCATGTATAAAGAACCTGTATAAAATGTGATAATGGGTGGCGGCCTAGATGGAAATGTGGCCAGCTCAGGGACAATCGCACAGGAGCACGCAAACCATAGCCAATAGCGAGTTACCATGGAGCTCTGGGAGGAAGGGTCAAGGCAGTTTGGATCCCGGAACCCGAGAGCTAAGACCCATCCTTTTGCGGTCTGTGCCTTTGGGCACGATCTACTGCGCGGTTAATACTGATCTCCCCAAATGGAGACCAGGGGCGAAATTCTCCATTATCGGCGGAAAGTCCGCCGATCGGCGCAAAAAACGGCGCAAATCCCACTTGCGTCACGTCATAAAAATGGGCCGATAGTCTCCGGCCCAAAATGGGCTAGCAGCGACGTGACGGGATCCGCGCTTGCGCAATGGTTCACGCCGTGCAGCGTCATACGCGCTGCACGGCGTGACGGCTCATAAGGCCGCGCAGCTCCCCCCCACCCGACCGCAACACCCGACCGCAACACCCGACTGGATGGCTAGCCGTCGCTCAACCCCGAGGTTCGAGTCACGCGATGTGGAGGCGCTCCTGGACGCGGTGGAGCAGAGGAGGGACGCCCTGTATCCCGGGCACGGCCGCAGAGTTGCCCCACGCCACAGCCGGCGTCTGTGGAGGGAAGTGGCAGAGGCCGTCATCGCTGTGGCCCTAACACCACGGACAGGCACCCAGTGCCACAAGAAGGTGAACGACCTCGTCAGAGCAGGCAGGGTGAGCCTCCCCATATCCCCCATATCCCCCCTCCCCATATCCCCCCTCCCCCATATCCCCCATTCCCCCCCTCCCCCATATCCCCCCTCCCCCATACCCCCCTCCCCCATATCCCCCCTCCCCCATATCCCCCCTCCCCCATATCCCCCCTCCCCCATACCCCCGTCCCCCATATCCCCCCTCCCCATATACCCCCCTCCCCCATATCCCCCCTCCCCCATATCCCCCTCCCCCATACCGCCCTCCCCCATATTCCCCATATCCCCCCTCCCCCATATCCCCCCTCCCCCATACCCCCTCCCCCATATCCCCCCTCCCCCATATCCCCCCTCCCCCATATCCCCCCTCTCCCATATCCCCCCTCCCCCATACCACCCCTCCCCCATATCCCCCCTCCCCCATATACCCCCCTCCCCCATATCCCCCTCCCCCATATCACCCCTCCCCCATACCCCCCCTCCCCATATCCCCCATATGCCCCCACCCCCATATCCCCCCTCCCCCATACCCCCCTCCCCATATCCCCCTCCCCCATATCCCCCCCTCCCCCATAACCCCCCTCCCCCATATCCCCCCTCTCCCATATCCCCCCTCCCCCATATCCCCCATATCCCCCCCTCCCCCATATCCCCCCTCCCCCATATCCCCCCCTCCCCCATATCCCCAAGTGAATCCAGCCCTAACCTTAACCTCTGCAATGCACGCGCAACCGATGGCGTGCATTCATACACCTGCCTAACACTGTTGCCTTTTACCCCTGCCACCACCCCCCCCCCCCCACAGGAGAAGCGCGCACACAAAAATAGGGAGCATGTGAGGACTGGAGGAGGGCCCGCTGATGAGAGGCCACTGACCGTACACGAGGAAAGGGCCTTGGAACTGGCTGGCGGACCTGAGGACCGGGAGGTTGCTGATGCAGAGGTCGGGGCCCCACGAGCAAGTGAGCCACCAACAGCCCGTCCCCATATCCCCCCTCCCCTATATCCCCCTCCCCCGTATCACCTGATCACTGCCTGATGTCTAACCATGCATGCTTCATTGTGTATCGCAGGACCAAACGTCCAGGCACCCATCCCCGCAGATGCACACCGCCCGCAGGATGCCCCTCGCACACCACGGGAGACGGAGAGACCCGCACCCTCCAGCATGCGACGCCCGCAGGATGCCCCTCGCACACCACGGGAGACGGAGAGACCCGGACCCTCCAGCATGCGACGCCCGAAGGATGCCCCTCGGAGACCACGGGAGACGGAGAGACCCGGACCCTCCAGCATGCGACGCCCGCAGGATGCCCCTCGCACACCACGGGAGACGGAGAGACCCGGACCCTCCAGCATGCGACGCCCGCAGGATGCCCCTCGGAGACCACGGGAGACGGAGAGACCCGGACCCTCCAGCATGCGACGCCCGCAGGATGCCCCTCGCACACCACGGGAGACGGAGAGACCTGGAGCAACAGGGAGACGACACCCCCGTCACGTGCGGGAGCGACCACCCAGCGATGAGGGGGGCAGCCACAGGCCCCCGTCACATCCGAGCCAGGACACCACTACCCAGGACACCACTACCCAGGACACCCCTACCCGGGACACCACTACCCAGGACACCCCTACCCGGGACAGCACTACCCGGGACAGCACTACCCGGGACAGCACTACCCGGGACAGCACTACCCGGGACAGCACTACCCGGGACAGCACTACCCGGGACAGCACTACCCAGGACACCCCTACCCGGGAAGACGAAATACCGGACAGTGACTCAGAGTGGATGGGTGGAGACGAACCCCCACCCCAAAGTGCCATGGACTCAGAGTGGGACGAAGAGCACGACACAACGCCACTGCTGTCACCAACACCCTCCACCATCGCAGAAACACTCACCACGGTTGGGCACTTTAGTGATGAGGCGTCTGGTACACTCACTGGTGCGCACAACACAGCCGTCCCGGTACAGCAGGTGGAGGTAGGAGCAGCAGAGGGACCGGGCGGTCGGAGGGCAGCCCAGGCCAAGCGAACATCTGCCGCCCAGATGGATCCCGGGTTCCTGCAGTTACCACACCCACACATAGATCCGATGCAACCACCGACACGGAGACGAGCGAATAGGGTGACGGGTGGCTTGCGGCGGCTGCGGTCGCAGGTGGAGGAGTCCACCCGCGTCCAGGAGCTGGGAGTGGTCTCGGTCATGCGTGCCACCCAGGCTGACACCGCACGGGTGGCGTCCGCGGTGGAGGCAATGGGTGCGACGGTGTCAGACATGGGGAACGGTTTGCGAGGCCTGTGGCCTTCCATGCAGGCGGCGTCTGTGGCCCAGGAAATGGCTGCCCTCTCACAGGAGGCCATGAGCCAGTGCCAGCGCCAGATGGCAGAGGCGCTCAACGCCATAGCCCAGTCTCAGCAGGCCATGGCCCAGTATCAGCAGGCCATAGCCCAGTCTCTGCAGGCCATGGCCCAGTCTCTGCAGGCCATGGCCCAGTCTCAGCAGGCCATCGCTGAGGGCATCGGCGCCAGTGGCCATGTGCGAGCCGGCGTCGCACTGTCACAGACAGGGTTCGACAACCCCCTGGGCTCCATGGCTGCAAACCTGCAGACCCCTGTCGATACCAGCACGGGCCTCCAGGACTGGCAGCGCCAGATGTCGGGGGCGCGTCGGATGGCCAGTCCGTTCGCATCCCCCACCCATGTAGAGGCCTGGGGGCCATCGGGCACCCCGAGGGAGGAAGAGGTGGTGTGGTCCGTCCCGGCTCCCTCTGTAGGGGAGGTCCCGGTACACCGCGACACCTCGGACTCCCCCCCTTCCGTCCCAGGTGCATCGGGTGGGCAACGGGCAGGACAGGCTGGCAGCTCGCCATCCCAGTCGCCCGGGCCGCAGCCTGGCCCATCTAGGCCAGGACGCCCCAGGAAACGGCCGCCAAAGGGATCCAGTGTCAGAGGGCAGGAATCACAGGAGTCCACCTCCAGTTCTGCTGTACCGTCTGGGGAACCACGTAGACGTAGTCAAAGGGCCCGTAAGGCCAAACAATTAGACACTGAGTAAGTTGGCACGGGTGCAGGGCACAGATGAGTTTTAGGGGCTAGGGCACGTGCATGAACTCCTTTGGTTATTAAAGTTAATGTTACACCTACCGAAGCTGCCTTTGTGCTCTGTCCAAAGTGTGCGGGCGTGTCATGTACGTTGAGCGCAAGTGTGTGTGTGACGGGAGGTCTTACCTCAGCCCCAGGTGAGTCTGCCCCCTTCCCCCTGGGCCGCCATCAACATCCCCCGGGCAGAGGACGGGACCGTGCGCTGCAGTGTCACAGCCGCATGCAGGGATGGCCCGGGTGGATGGTGGTACTGTGGCCATGGGTCAGACATAGTCCAACGATGTAGAGCCAGGAGCTCATCGGAGGCGGGTTGGCATCTACTCCATGGCCTGCGATAGACACGCGTCCACCTGCAACTGGGTGAGCCCGGCCCGTTGTGCCGCCGGTGGATCGGCAATTGGGGGTGGGGGGGTGGTGTGCATGCGGGTGGGGTGTGTGGGGTTGGGGAGGGGGGTGAGGGTGCTGGGTGGGTGGATGGGTGGGGGGTGTGGGTGGTCGGCTGTTGTCATGGTGTGCGGTCTGTGGCCATACTACCCGATTCCCACGCCCATCTCGTCAGTGAAGCGGGCGTCTATCAGTCTGTCCCGTGCCCGCTGGGCCAGCCGGTAACGGTGGACAGCCACCCGCCTGTGTCTACCCCGTCTGCCCTGACCATTGCCCCCATCCCCCTCATCTGGGGAGGACTGGGCCTCTTCCTGCTGCTCCTCCACTCCGCCCTCCTCTGCCTGCGGCACATCGCCCCTCTGCTGGGCTATGTTGTGCAGGACGCAGCACACCACAATGATGCGGCCGACCCTCTCTGACCGATACTGGAGGGCGCCCCCAGAGAGGTCCAGGCACCTGAAACGCATCTTCAGTACGCCAAAGCACCTCTCGATCACTCCCCTTGTCGCTACATGGGCATCATTGTAGCGGTTCTCCGCCTCATTGCGTGGCCTCCGTATAGGCGTCATCAGCCACGATCGCAATGGGTAGCCCCTGTCGCCCAGCAACCAGCCCCTCAGCCGGGGATGGCGTCCCTCGTACATGCCGGGGATGGATGACCGCGACAACACGAATGAGTCGTGTACACTGCCTGGGTGACGGGCGCAGACGTGCAGGATCATCATGCAGTGGTCGCAGACCGCCTGTACGTTCATTGAATAGGTCCCCTTCCTATTAGTGAACACGGCCCTGTTATCTGCAGGTGGCCGCACGGCGACGTGCATCCCATCGATCGCGCCCTGGACCATGGGGAACCCGGCAACGGCAGAGAAGCCCACGGCCCGGGCATCTTGGCTGGCCCGGTCCACGGGGAAGCGGATGTAGCGGTGCGCCATGGCATAAAGGGCATCTGTCACTGCCCGGATGCACCGATGCACCGATGTCTGCGATATGCCGGACAGGTCCCCACTCGGTGCCTGGAATGACCCCGTTGCATAAA
This sequence comes from Scyliorhinus torazame, assembly GCF_047496885.1. NCBI lineage: Eukaryota > Metazoa > Chordata > Chondrichthyes > Carcharhiniformes > Scyliorhinidae > Scyliorhinus > Scyliorhinus torazame. The sequence goes on along the minus strand of NC_092707.1, from coordinate 188,926,783 downwards.
AGTTCAGGGCCACCGTAACCTTGACGGACACGGGGAGAGGGTGTCCCCCGCCAGTGCCACGCGGTGACAGGTGTGCCAGCAGGTGGCAGATGTGTGCCACGGTTTCCCGGCTCATCCGGAGTCTCCTCCTGCATTCCCGGTCCGTGAGGTCCTGGTATGACTGCCGGGGCCGGTACACACGGGGCGCCCTCGGGTGCCTCCGTTGCCGTGGGGCCGCGACGTCCTACTCCCCCTCCTCGTCCTGTCGATCAGGTGTCCCTCCAGCCTGGGCGGCTGCCGCCTGCCCCTCTGCGGCAGCCTGCGCCGCCTCTCTGGTACGCTCCTCCTCCTCCTCCTCAACCAGGGCAACATAGACATGAGCGGCTGCCACCACGGCGGCCAACATCGCTGGATGGTCTGAAAACATGACGGCCTGGTGGGGGGGAGGGGAACGACGAAATGTCATCATTGCCCATATCCCCTCCTCCCCCCAGCCAGGTGGCATGGACCGCATGGGTCCAACTGATGGAGGCTGGCACCTGGCCAGGTGGACCAACTTATTTGCCCTCCCATCACCCACCCCAGCACGGACCCCCTCCCAAACCCCCAACCTCCACCCCAGCACGGACCCCCCCCCCCAACCACCACCCCAGCACGGACCCCCCCCCCAACATCCACCCCGGCACGGACCCCCTCCCCAACCTCCACCCCAGCACGGACACCCCCCAACCCCCAACCTCCACCCCAGCACGGACCCCCCCCCAACCTTCACCCCGGCACGGACCCCCCCCCCAACCTCCACCCCAGCACGGACCCCCCCCAACCCCCAACCTCCACCCCAGCACGGACCCCCCCAACCCACAACCTCCACCCCAGCTCGGACCCCCCCCAACCTCCACCCCAGCACGGACCCCCCCCCAATCTCCACCCCGGCACGGACCACCCCCAACCTCCACCCCAGCACGGACCCCCCCCAACCTCGACCCCAGCACAGACCCCCCCTCCCAACCTCCACCCCAGCACGGACCCCCCCCAACCTCCACCCCAGCACGGACCCCCCCCCCCCAACCTCCACCCCGGCACGGAACCCCCCCAACCTCCACCCCAGCACGGACCCCCCCCAACCCCCAACCTCCACCCCAGCATGGACCCCCCCTCCCAACCTCCACCCCAGCACGGGCCCCCCCCCCAACCTCCACCCCAGCACGGACCCCCCCCCAACCTCCACCCCGGCACGGACCCCCCCTCCAACCTCCACCCCAGCACGGACCCCCCCCAACCCCGAACCTCCACCCCAGCACGGACCCCCCCCCCAACCTCCACCCCAGCACGGACCCCCCCCCCAACCTCCACCCCGGCACGGACCCCCTCCCCAACCTCCACCCCAGCACGGACCCCTCCCAACCCCCAACCTCCACCCCAGCACGGACCCCCCTCCCAACCTCCACCCCAGCACGGACCCCCCCCCCAACCTCCACCCCGGCACGGACCCCCTCCCCAACCTCCACCCCAGCACGGACCCCCCCCAACCCCCAACCTCCACCCCAGCACGGACCCCCCTCCCAACCTCCACCCCAGCACGGACCCCCCCTCAACCTCCACCCCAGCACGGACCCCCCCCCAACCTCCACCCCGGCACGGACCCCCCCCCAACCTCCACCCCGGCACGGACCCCCTCCCCAACCCCCACCCCAGCACGGACCCCCCCCCAACCTCCACCCCAGCACGGACCCCCCCCAATCCCCAACCTCCACCCCAGCACGGACCCCCTCCCCAACCTCCACCCCAGCACGGACCCCCCCCAACCCCCAACCTCCACCCCAGCACGGACCCCCCCTCCCAACCTCCACCCCAGCACGGACCCCCCCCCCAACCTCCACCCCAGCACGGACCCCCCCCCAACCTCCACCCCGACACAGACCCCCCCCCCAACCTCCACCCCGGCACGGACCCCCTCCCCAACCCCCACCCCAGCACGGACCCCCCCCCAACCTCCACCCCAGCACGGACCCCCCCCAATCCCCAACCTCCACCCCAGCATGGACCCCCCCTCCCAACCTCCACCCCAGCACGGACCCCCCCAACCTCCACCCCAGCACGGACCCCCCCCAACCTCCACCCCAGCACGGACCCCCCCCCCAACCTCCACCCCAGCACGGATCCCCCCTCCCAACCTCCACCCCAGCATGGACCCCCCCCCAACCTCCACCCCAGCACGGACCCCCCCCCCAACCTCCACCCCGACACGGACCCCCCCCCCCAACCTCCACCCCGGCACGGACCCCCTCCCCAACCTCCACCCCAGCACGGACCCCCCCAACCTCCACCCCAGCACGGACCCCCCCCAACCCCCAACCTCCACCCCGGCACGGACCCCCTCCCGGCACTCCCCCGGAGCCCAGCCTACTCTAACCACCCCCCCCCCCCCCCACCGCACACACACACAAGCCGAGACACACCTCTCCTCACGCAATCAGTCTGCGGCCACGCCATTTCCTGCCCAGAGCCAACCCCCCAGGCCGTCACTCACCTCCTCGCTGGTCGGCGTGAGCCTGGAGCACCGGGTCACACCGATGAAAAGGAGGTTTGATTGACGTCGACGTGAACGGTCATCACGTCGACGGGACTTCGGCCCATCCGGAAGGGAGAATATCGGCAGGCCGAAAATCGGCTGCCTTGCGCAGACCCGTGACATTCTCCGCGGCAGCGGCGCCATTAACGCCCCGCCGACTTTTCTCCCTTCGGAGACTTCGGCGGGGGCGGGGGCGGGATTCACGGCGGCCAATCTCCGACCCGGCGGGGGGTCGGAGAATGACGCCCCAGGTGTGCCGTAACTTAGGGGAGCCGTAACAGCAGATGTTGAAATTTGAATTCAAGAAAAATCTGGAATTAGAAGGCTAATGGTGCCCATGACATCATCGCTGATTGTCATAAAAATCCAACTGGTTCACTAATTTAATTTAGAGAGGATATCTGCCATCTTTACCTCTTGTGGCCCACATATAACTCCAGATTGACAGCATGTGGTTAACTCTTAAATTCCTTCTGAAATAGCTCATAAAGGCACTCAGTTGAAGACAATTAACGACGGGCAATAAATGCTGGCCCAACCAGCAATGCCCACATCCCATGAACAAATTTTTAAAAACTGAACTAATTTATTCTGGTTTTGGTTTATATACCTACATACGCAAATGGTCACAAGATGTTGCTATTACAATACAGATTGGCCATGTTTGAATGGAATGGCAGAATTAGCTCAAGACGTTGAATGACTAACTCCTGTTCCTTTCTTGCAGAGTTATCACCTATTCCTACATCTGATTAGAAAATAGATCCCAGTTGTTGGAACTTTAAACAATCTTATTCCACTTCAGATTCGTATGACTTGGAACTTTGTCCATTATTTGACTTTTCAAAGTTCACTTTTTGCAGTACTTTCTTCTGTGTTTCCTGTTTTATTTTTCTACTCCAGTGATCGGTTTACGTTGACCAGCAACGGCAAACTTGACCGATAATCTCACCGTTCACCTTAGGCATTCCACTCGACCTTCCAACTTTTGTTACAGATTGAGAGGAGGAAGAGCAGTTCAGGCAGAGAAAAGAAAGAAAAGTGAACTCAAAGCATCTGGCCGAGCCAGGAAGTAAGTGTTAAAATACAGCCAGATCTGCCATGCAGTCTCATCAGAGAGGCTGTGGCAAGAGCCATGTGCTGCAAAATTCAACTATATAGCCCAGATTCACAGCACTACAAATGCCATTTTGCCCCCAAAATTGCGAACCCATTGCAGACGCCCACTGCTCGTGCTGGCCGTATTAGAAGCTTTTTTGTTTGCACGAATGTCAGGAAGAGCGACAAGAAATATGCAGAGTAGTCTGGGTGACATCAATCAGAGTCTAGTGCTAATTTGATACAAAGTCTGACATTTTGGAGCTCAGCGTTCCATCTAGTGCCGTTGCTTAAACGGCCGAACATGCATGCATGCAGTACTTTAAAATTGTTTTTATTGGATGTGGGCATCTCTGACAAAGCCAGAAGTTATTGCCCAACCCGAATTGCCCTTTGAAAAGGTGGTAGTGAGCCGCCTTCATGAACTACTGCAGTCCATGTGGGGGAGAAACCCACACAGGCTGTTACGAAGAGAGTTCCATGATTTTAATCCAACAACAGTGAAAGAATGGTCGTATAATTCAATGTCAGAACAGTTTGTCTTGGAGGACACCAGCAGGTTGTGTTCCCATGCATCTCCTGCCCAGGTCCTTCTTTGCGGCGGAGACCTGGGAGTTCCTTTGATCCACATTTTGATGGTAGATTGTTACCCAGTTTTATTCTTACGCTTTTCTGTCGTGCAGTGATGCAATTGAGTGATTTGCTAGATCAAATCAGAGTACAATTAAGAATCAATCACATTGCTATAAGCCTGGAGATAGCAATGGCCACACCCAGTCAGGAGAGCAGTTTTCTATCAGATAAAGATTTTGTGATTTTATGGCAACCCAGTAGCTTCATGATGGGATATGGGAAGATGCTCAAGAAACCAGAGCTGGAAGAAAGAAGAGTTCTCACGGGATTCTAGGGCTGGAGGCAATTTTGTTATTGATCCTGGTGTGATATTCCAGATTTATTTCAACAACTGATTTCCAATTCTCAAGCTGCCATGATAGAATTTGGACTCATACCTCCAGATTGTTAGCCTGGATCCAACTTAGTGATTCCAAAGCCCAGGTCAAACACTGATACTTCCAAAGGCTATTCTCATTCCCCAGTGATGCGAGGTATCAGATATATATATCCAACTGGGTCGTCTTGTTTGCTATTTAACTGCTTTCTGAGCTTTGAAATTGGCATGGAACAAAATTGAAATATAGAAAGAAGGGAATTTATATTCACATACTCAAAGGTTGGTTGTAGACTGTCGTGAAATCAATCATTCAGTAAAAATTTATTTTTTATACTAATTTAGTCACTGTACATTAGGTCCCTGATGTTATAGCATAACATCCCCTATATATCCAGGACACAACCTTATAGTTCTGCTTCTGCAACTCTTCAGGTTCATCTTTATGGGGCATTATTAACCTTCCAGCGTTAAGCCCAAGTCTGAGGAGGGGAAGTGAGTACTGATGCCTATTCACCCAAAGGACATCACAGTTAACCTGAACCTGCACTTGCATAGTAGCTGGAGTGAACCTTTTACATGTGACTATTTCTTTAGACCTGAGCAGCACAGTAGCACAGGGGTTAGCACAGTTGTTTGACAGCTCCAGGGTCCCAGATTCGTTTCGCGGCTTGGGTCACTGTCTGTGCGGAGTCTGCATGCTCTCCCCGTGTCTGCGTGGGTTTCCTCCGGGTGCTCAGGTTTCTTCCCACAATCCAAAGGTTAGGTGGTTTGGCTATGCTAAGTTGCCCTTAGTGTCCAAAAAGGGTTAGGTGGGGTTACGGGGATAGGGTGGAGGTGTGGAGGATAGGGTGGACGTGTGAGCTTAGGAAGGGTGCTCTTTTCAAGGGCCGGTGCAGACTCGATGGGCCAAATGGCCACCTTCTGCACTGTAAATTCTATGAGCACTGTGCTCACCCCAGTCCAGCGCCGGCATCTCCACATCGTAAATTCTATGAGCCATTTACTTGATAAAAATTACTGCAATTTTCCACACATAGATTTAGGGAGATGGTGTCCTAATGAATGTCACTGGACTACGAATCCAGGAGACTAATTATCTGGGGACACACATTTGCATTAATTTGGGTTCAACCATTTAAATTAAATCAAAAAAGCTGAGGGACAACTTAAAAGGGCTGCACCTTGACACTGCCCTAAACAAAAGCAAAGAGCAAATGAAACTTAAGGACATCAAATCAAAAGCTGATTAGAAGGGTCAATAAAGCACCCAAATCCTACAGTGGCCACTGGGCATGGAAGACCTCGATGGTGCACGTGGGCCCCACATGCTCCCTCTCCAGGGACACACGGCTGCGAATGATGCCACAAAAGAGGGGCAGACTGTTGGGTTGGACGACCCCCTCAGTTGCTCGCTGCCTGGAACTGTTTATAGCGTGTTTTGCCAGACCCAAGAGCAGGTTCACGAGGAAGCCCTCCCCCCTCCCCCTCCTCTTCCCCCACCTCCCCCTCCTCACCTGGTGCCCAAATACCAGGAGCGTGGGACTGAGATGCAAGCAAAACTGCAAAAAAAGGTTTTTCAAAAACTGAAAAGTGGTGCAGGTTAAAACATTTAACATACGCATGGTTCACGGACTTCACAAGGCTGCAAAAGAGGTAGGCATCTTGGGGGTCCATGAACCAATGTAATCTAAGTTTACTGATGTGTTGGGTGTTCTGGATCACAAACAGGTCACCAACACTGGAAGTGGTGCAACTCAATTTTATTATACGGTTAACTATATTAACATACTTGAACTGTGGGTAAATGCAATACCAGCTTTAACTGTTGACCCTTGCCTAGTCCTAATCAGGTGATGCACTCAGCACATGGTGAATGTCTGTGATGCAGGCTGTGAGCTCTGTGCTCCAAGCTGGCTGCTACTAGAATGAGCGGGAACTCTCCTGTCCCCTGTCTTTATCATGCATGCGCTCTCACTGGTGATTGGCTGCGGTGTTGTGTATGCTGATTGGTCCCACTGCATGTCCATCAGTGTGTATGTGTGTGTGTCTGCACCATAATATACTGGTGTATATTTTGACATCCCCCCTTTTATATAAAGAACATGTGCCTGCGTGACAATAAATATCGTGTAGTGAATGTACCTGACTATGTGTGTGCGTGTTATTTACATGAGGCTAATCTATTTACACGGGAAGGTGCCTGGTGCAGAGAAATAGGGTGTCACACCAACAACAAAATGAACATTATATACAAACTACTGGACCGATGAAACAGGATAACAGAACAGATCAAAGAGTCCAACATTGTAAAACTCATAAGTCAAGTCTCTGAGGTGGGCGACGAATTCTGGTTGACCGCCTCAAGGGTGGGTCAGGAGCCACCGGCTGAGGAACAGGCTGGGCCACGGTAGCGTGAGGAGGATGCAGAGTATTCGGAATCTCCACATAGTCCAGGTTGGGGACAACAGGAGGGTGTGGCACCGGTGGAGGATCACGTAGCGAGCGTGGAATGAGACGAAGGGCACGCCGATTGCGGCGGCGAATGGAACCATCTGGCAGATGAACCAGGAATGAGCAGGGAGACACCTGCCGAAGAACCACAGCAGTTGCAGACCAGCCACCCTCCAGAAGATGGATGCGGACGTTGTCATCCGGCGCCAGAACAGGGAGATCAGTCGCCCGAGCATCATGCGCCGCCTTGTGTTGTGCACGAGACTGTTGCATCCGCTGATGGACCGGAACGTGGTTGAGGTCTGGGACGTGAATGGACAGCACCGTGGTCCTGAGGGTGCGACCCATGAGCAGCTGGGCTGGCGACAGGCCCGTGGAGAGTGGGGCTGAACGAAAGTCCAGCAAGGTGAGGTCGAAGTCGGATCCTGCACGGCAGATTTGCAGAGGAGCCGTTTGACGATGTGGACGCCCTTTTCCGCTTTGCCATTGGATTGGACGTGCAGGGGACTGGATGTCACATGCACAAAGTTGTACCTGCTGGCAAAGTTGGGCCATTCCTGGCTCACGAAGCAGTGGCCATTGTCCGACATTACAGTGAGTGGGATGCCGTGATGAGCAAAGGTCTCCTTGCAGGCACGGATGACCGCCGGTGATGTGATGCTGTGCAGGCGTACGACCTCCAGGTAGTTCGAGAAATAGTCTACAATCAGAACCTAGTCCCTGCCGAGTGCATGGAACAGGTCAACACCTACCTTAGACCAAGGGGACGTAACCAACTCATGGGGCTGTAGGGTCTCACGTGGTTGGGCCGGCTGGAACCGCTGACAGGTGGGGCAGTTGAGCACTGTGTTGGCGATGTCCTCATTGATGCCGGGCCAGTACACAGCCTCTCGGGCTCCCCATCAGCACTTCTCCATGCCAAGGTGGCCCTCGTGTAGCTGTTCCAAAATGAGTTGGCGCATGCTGTGCGGGATCACGATGCAGTCCAGCTTCAGGAGGACACCATCGACCACTGCCAGATCGTCTCTGATATTGTAGAACTGCGGGCATTGGCCCTTGAGCCACCCGTCCATCATGTGGCGCATGACACGCTGTAGTAGGGGGTCAGCCGCAGTCTCGCGGCGAATGTGGATAAGGCGTTGATCCGTGGCCGGCAGATTGGAGGCCGTGAAGGCCACATGGGCGTCAACCTGGCAGACAAACCCCTCTGGGTCACACGGGGTGTTGACTGCCCTGGACAGAGTGTCGGCTATGATCAGGTCCTTGCCCGGGGTGTATAGGAGCTGGAAATCGTACCACCGGAGTTTAAGCAGAATGCGCTGGAGGCGAGGGGTCATATCATTCAGGTCCTTTTGGATAATGTTGACCAGCGGGCGATGGTCGGTCTCGACAGTGAATTGGGGGAGCCGTACACGTAATCATGAAATTTGTCGACCCCAGTCAACAGGCCCAGGCACTCCTTTTCGATCTGCGCGTAGTGCTGTTCCGTGGGGGTCATGGCACATGACACATATGCAACGGGGGCCCATGATGAGGCCTCATCGCGTTGCAGGAGTACCGTGTTGTGTATGCTGATTGGCCTCACTGCATGTCCATCAGCGCGTGTGTGTGTGTTTGCACCATAATATATTGGTGTATATTATGACAGTTACATGGGAGTGCTGCATGCAAATCCCTCCAACTCAGCTCCGTGAGATTAAGGGGAAGACTCTTCCACAGGAGCACCTCCAGTGAGGAACTACCCGCGGGACGGCAACAAGGCGCCAAGACGTGTCCGGGCGATGGACAAGAGCAAGGAGGTGAAAAGAGTGTAGCAGTAGCTCGTTCAGAAAACCCCTCTCTGCGGTGCGAAAGGGTATGGAGGGCATTTCCACGAGACAGTTAGGGTTGTGGGTCTCCAGCTCCTGAGAGGGGATTCGGGGCTTAATGATAAAAATCTTTATTAGTGTCACAAGTAGGCTTACATGAACACTGCAATGAAGTTACTGTGAAAATCCCCTAGTTGCCACACTCCAGCGCCTGTTCGGGTACATTGAGGGAGAATTCAGAATGTCGAATTCACCGAACAGCACGTCATTCGCCTCATGTGAGAGGAAACCGGAGCACCCGGAGGAAACCCACGCAGGCACAAGGAGAACGTGCAGCCTCCGCACAGACAGTGACCAAAGCTGGGAATCGAACCTGGGACCCTGGCGGTGTGAAGCCACAGTGCTAACCACTGTGCTACCATGCTGGAGCCAATGTGAAATTCCGTCCGAGCAGCGGTTCGCTCAGACGGGAGTCGACCACACACCTGCGCATCCTCAAGACCACAACAGCTGTCGGGTGCGAGCCCGACTATTTTGAGGTCATGGATGGTATTAACCGCGCTATCCATTGCCTCGCGACATGCCCAATTTGCAGGGTTTTAATCCAGCCCATTTCAATGCCACCCAGCATGTCCCCGATCCTGGTTACCCCGAAAGCCACAACCCGTCCCTCTGCCAGCCTCCCAAACTGGTATTGGGGGAGGTCCGGATTCCTGAGCAGCCGCAGCACCCTGACACCAGTTATTGCTCCGGACAGGAGAGAACTGTGGCGTGGGGGAACCATTTTCCAGATTTTGAGCAGGTTCTTGTAAAAGATGGGCAGCACCTGCAAGAAGTAACAAAGACCCCTCAAGCCTTTGGACAGGTCGCACAGGTTTGAATTCCTCTCTGACGGCTGGTAGAATTTGAATTCAATTAATTAATTAATTCAATTGATTAATTGAAAAAATGTGGAATTGAGAGCTAGTCTTAGCAATGCTGTTGTGAAGCTCTTGTCAATTGGCGTCAAAACGTATCTGGTTCACTGGTGTCTTTTAACGGAAGGGAATCTTCCATGCTTCGCTGCTCTGACCGACATGTGACTCCAGACCACAGCAATGTGGCTGACTCTGAATTATGCTCTGAAATGTTTTAGCAAGCTACTCAGTTCAAGAGCAATTAGGGATGAGCAACAAATGATGTCCTTGCCAATGATGCCCAGATCCCATCAAAGAGTAAGAAAAATCATCCCCAATTCTTCAGATCCACAAGTCTACCTGGTGAAATTAAATGTTGGCCTTTGCCTTGCCTCTAAATTGCTTTCTATTTTTCCTGGCCATACCTCTCACTACTCCTCCTCTCCTGGAGAACCATAAGCTGGGAAACAATTCTGTGCGCTCAGGTAAATTTCCAGCAGAATCCCCTCGCAATCCCCCTCCAAAGCAGCTGGTATTGTAATTGAACCTTGACTGTGAACATTAACAGGCCGTTTGACCGTGGGTGGAGGGGAAGGTTGGAGATGATGAACAGATGGCTGATGAATTCACCTGATGGTATTCGTAAAGGACAAATGAACTTGGCCCAGATTCAACCATTTTGATGTGCCTCACCTTTTGAACTGATTCGAGTGTAAGCATACAGACACAACTTTTGCTCTCTATAATTGCCGAATAACATTTTGCAATTTATGCCTCGATAAGCAGAAGCAATGAAAAACTAAAAAGGAAATGATTTTTATCCATGCTGCTTGTCTCTGGCATCCACTTTATGGGGTCTTTATGTACATAAGAGATTCATTACAGTTGGCATGCACCAGGTTTCAATACACCACTGGAAACTTTGCTTTCTCATGAGCCAGTAATACAGGAGCACTGGGTTACATTACCATTTTGGCATGTAGATGAGATGCAGAATAATTCATAAGACATGTACAAACTGAATACTCAAAAGACTGGAGGCACAGTTGTAGGCATGGCCATTCAGTCTATTAATGCTTCCACATGCACAGCTATATTGGTGCGCATTGCAACTTCTGATTTCCACTCATCCATATTTCCAAATCAGAATACAAAATATGAAATTATTGATGGACTTATGCTCAACCTGTGAGTAATTCAAAGAACTGCTGCATTTTCACTGTAATAGTCCACTACATTTGTGCCTTGGTATCACCCTTGCCCTGATGCCAAGGTAGTGGTTCGCCTCTGGTTCATCTGTTCTGGAGGGAGTCCCAGTGGCTTGATTGCTGCATTTTGAATTCCTTGGTGATGCTATTATAACTACTTCATGTTCTGAGGCAGTTTCTCTGCTTTGCATGTGTCGTGTTAGAAAAAGATCCGCAGCGCAATTCTCCGCTGGAGGAACCTCCGGTCTGCCGGCAGTGCTTCCATGCCCACAGGTTTTCCGACAGTGTGGGGTGGCCATAATGGGAAACCCCATTGGCCGGCTGCGCCAACGGAGAGTCCCACTGCCGGCAGGGGTTCTTAATGTGGAAAACGCGGCTGGAGGATCAAAGATTTCCGTCCCTGGTTCTTCCCTTGACAAAACAAAAGGGGCCGGATTCTCCGTTCCTGAGACTAAGTGTTGATGCCGGGACAGGATTTGTGGATTTCTACCTGGACCAATTCACGAACCATGAAGGAGATAGCACCGCCGCCACATGGAACACAATTGATTCCAATGAGAAACTGCCGGATTCGCCGGATTCGGGATTGACACTGAGGAGGCTGACAAGCTGCAGCTGCATATACACATTTCACTCCCCACGCACACCATCCCAGCCAACAAGATGGCAGTGAAGAGAGTGGCACCCCGTTTCACGGATGCTAAACTCGTGACCCTGTTGGACGCTGTGGGGGAGAGGTGGTGACCCAGTACCCCTAGGTGGAAAGGAAGATGCCAGCCGTCGCCGTTCACCGTGCCTGGATGCATGTGGCAGAGGTGGTCAGCGCCATGGGCAATACCATCAGGACCGGCCAGCAGGGCTGAAAAAAAACTGCGCCGCCCCCTCAGGGTGGCCAGGGTGAGTCGGCAGCAATGTGCCCCTCACACCGACCCCTATCCGACTGATGCACTATCAATTACAACGAGACGAGAGTAGAGTGTAATCGAGGCTTTATTACACAGAGATGTGTAGCCTCCCGCAGCTGCTGCCGAAATGGCTGCAGCTCGGAGAGCCCACACATTTATACTCCGCCTACTGGGTGGAGCCAGCAGGCAGGGATCTACCCCCGGACCTGTAGTACAGGGGCATTACCGTAATACACCTCATATGCGGTACATACAATACAACAGTGGTGACTACCACACCTACATACCCGTAGTCCCATCCCCCTGCCTGAAGAGCGGCCGAACCCCCACTCTGCACCTCATGCCAGCCGCCATGTTCGGATGCCCTGGCCACCAGCTACCCACCTGCTGGGCTGCATGAGTTGGATTGTCTTAACACTGCGTTTTCAGTTTCTCCCTCCGTGCCCCCAGGCGAAGGCTGCTCATAATCGGCGAGAGAGGGAGAAGACAGGAAGTGGTCCGCAGAACCTGCAGTCCCTTACTGCAGAGGAACAGAAGGCACTGGACATGGTTAGTGGGCCCGGAGAGAGAGCAGTTGCCAAGGTGAAGGTCAGCATCGGGCGAGGAAGTGAGTCCCCGATGAGTTGCGGTTCCCCATGGCACATGTGTCACCCACCCCCACCACCGTTCCCATCCCTCCACCCACACCCATACCACTCCCACATGCACCACCACCCCCACACCTCTCCCCCCCCCCCCACCCCCCATCCAACATCCAACCACCCCCGCACCCCCCGCCACATAACCCAAGTATCCCCCATTTTCCCCAGGCCAGCAGTACGGTTTGTCTTGAGTCTCGCAAGAGCTGCTGTTGATGAAGCGGTGCCGTTTGGTGTCCCTCGCCCCCAACCACAACCAGAACCACAAGTGGAGAGCAGCGGGAGACGTTGACCCACAACTCGTAACACCACAGAGCTTGAGTCTGGAGAGGACACCATTTTTCCTTCACAGCTGTGTCCACCACACAGTTGCTGCGGTATCACAGGAGGAGGTAGGAACCCCTGAGGGAGCGGATGGTCAGAGGGCAGCCTGACCCCAGGGATTAGCTGCCGTCCCGATGAGTTTCAAGCATCTGGAATGGACATTCCCATTGATTGTGGAGATGCAGTAGCAGAGTCAGGCACAACATGAGGGGTTGTCAGTGAGCGTCCAGCACCTACAAGTGCAGATGGAGGAGTCCAACCACGTGAAGGAGCAGGAGGTGGTGCCGCCCATGCATGCCACCCAGGCCAATAGCGCACAGGCAGCGTCCGCGATGGATGCCTTGGGATGAAGGTTTGGGCTATGGGTAAAGATGTCCAAGGCCTGGGGAATTCTGTGCAGGCGGTGGTCGAGGCCCAGGATAGGGCTGCCCTGTCACAGGCAGCCATATACAAGAGCCACTTGGACATTGCAGCAGTGCACCAGAGTGTGGCCAAGGCACAGCGGGTCATCATTGACAGCGTCAGCGCCATTGCCCAGGCACTGGCCGCATGTCACGGACACAGAGGGAGGTGGCTCAGTCCCAGAGGGAGATGGCGCTGTCACTGGCTGATGTGGCACAGATCCAGAAGGTGCTGGCACAGTCACTGGGTGATCTGGCGCTGTCCCAGAGGGAGGTGGTCCACTCCCTGCACTCCATGGCCGCAAGCATGGAGACCCTAGTTGAGACGAGAGTGGGCCTCCAGGTCTGTCAGCGCCTTAGAGGTTAGCTCTGTCCTATGGAATAGCTCAGGGGCCATCGGGCACCTCAAGGGAAGAGGAGGTGATGGACCCTGTGCTCGTGACTCTTGCAGGAGAACTGCGGAAGACAACAGCACCTCAGAGTACCCCCTCCTGTTCCTGCCGCATCTGGTGGGCAGTGGACAGAACAGGGCGGCACCAAGTCACCTGGGACACCAGAGCAGCAGCCAGGCCCACCCAGGCCCAGTCGTCCCAGAAGGCGGCCGCCAAAGGGGACTCAGGTCACAGGGCGGGAATCGCAGCAGGCCGCCTCCACTCCTGATGTACCACCTGGCGATCCACCTGGACATGGCGTTAGGGCCCGTAAGGCCACAAAGATAGACATCACTTAGACATCACTGCAGCACATAAGATAGCAAAAGGGGCAAGGACACAAACCTGTATATATATGTTCACAATAAGCACACGTTCACGAGGTTACAACCATGCCTCGGTGTTCTGTCAGAAGGGTGTCAGGGATGGGCTGGGCTGGCTGCAGGATGCAGTGGGGGGTGCGGGGCTTGCTGGGTGGATGGTCGGGGAGGGGCTTGGGCCACAGACCATAGTACAGCCAGTGTTCACCACTCCTATGTCCCACCCCCATCTCCCCCGCCCACCACCCCAAGGGTTCGGTGGGACCATTTGATGGTGTGGTCAGCTTGCATGCAGGTGGACGGTGGAAAGTAATACTGTGGGCAGGAGTCAGACATTGTCAATGATGCGGAGCACCGGTGCTCATCGCAGAGCGGGTTGTCATCACCCTCCATCCCATGGACCAGACCCGCTGTAACTGCCAACCCAGGGACTGCACCCCATAGTGAGGCAGGTAGGAATCATGGAGGGGGTTGTGGTGAGAGGGGCGGAAGGGAATGGTGGCGCAAGGGGGAGATGTTCTTGGAGGTGGTAGTCGTCTGGGGGGGTGGGGTGGGCAGTGGGTGGGGTGATGGGATGTGTCATGTGAGAGTACCTTTAAGAAATGGGTGTTTATAAATGGGTGTGTATATAAATATCTGTTGCGAGAGTACCTTTAAGAAATGGGTGTTTACCACTGCAGTGATGTCAGAGAGTGGGTGGAGCTGGGCTGTCTGTCAGCTTTTTACTTTCGTTTTTGAGCAGACTGCAGGGTATGTTTTAGTTTTGTTTTCAGAGCTGGATAGCTGTAGTCAGAGCCAGAAGGTGTATGAATCTCTCTCTGTAATCTAAAGACTGTAAATTGATCCTGGTGATTTAAAACTAATAACAGTAGTGACTTTAACCTGATGTGCTTCTAGTAAATGGTGTTTTCACAGTAACTTCATTTGAAGCCTACTTGTGACAATAAGTGATTTTCATTTTCATTTAAGTCTTATGGATGTTAAAAGGAAAGCTTACGGATTACTTAGTGTTGTAGTCTTTGGGGGTTTTATTGGAATTAATGGTTGCTAAGATGTTCACTGTGTTTTAAAAAGGTTAACTTAAGTTCTGTTGCTCTTATTAGCCCTAATTTTATTAGTTCTAATTCTGTCACCTTTGCTCACGAGTCGCCAGGTATCTTTCTGATACCGCCACGTGGTTCAAGCTCAAGTAATGATTAATAATACAGCACACCGCTTAGTAAATGTTAAATCAACGATCATTTATTATATACAGCAATAAATACTTACACAATAATACTACCTCTCGACTATTACCTACCACTAAAGGCCAATACTTAACTTTGGTGATGGCCCACCAGGTCAGGGAAATGAATGGCTTATCGAATTGGGTCTGGCCTGCGGGATTCAAAAAGGCTGGCACGGGTCGAGAGTCTGGAACACCTATCAGGTAGCGATTGCTGGAGTAAGACTTACTTGTACTTTCGTCGAAGGGTCTTGAAGGTTGCGAGTAGGAGAAGAATGGTTGATCTGAACTTGGCCCCTATCTTTATAGTTCCCAGGCACTTCCCGCCTCTCGGGGCGGACCTTGACCCTGGTCCCAAGTGATTAGACTTGGTTCCAATCACTGGGTTCGATGTGCTCCAATAATGGGGCGATTCCTTGATCGGGGGGTGGTCGTTCACCTTTCTTTGTCTCGGCCACTGCTGGCGCCGAGAGGTCTGCATTGGCTTTCAATTGCTAATTTGTTGCAATTGTTCCCGGGGATCGCCGATTAAACTGCAGATGGCTGGGTTAATGTGCTGCTAATGGTTGCAGGTATCGATCTGGGCCGACTTCCCCAGAGTCGAATACACTGTTCTGTCTGCAGCTGTCCGTTTGTGCCCTGTTGGCTGATTTTCCCATCAGCCTTTTCAGTTCGCCATTTTACATCGGGGTTTGGCCAAATTAATCGGGAATCAGCCATTTTAGGTGGCTACAGTTCATAGAATAAACAATATTCTCCATTAAAAAATACTTTTCCATTTCTGCTCTACCACACCTGTAGGGTGGGCCGTGTGCTCCCCATACCGCAATCTATTAAAAGTTGTGGGTCAGGTGAACTCCATGATACACTTTGGGGGTCTCTAAACCATGGCCCATAACAAATTGGGGGCTCGAGGGGGATAAAAGTCTATCTATTGGATTGGCTTAGTGAACTGAAAGACAGTGAGGGGTGAGCATATTGTGGTTGCTTTTCAGGTGTGGTATTTTAGTTTAAGTAGGGAGTGTGTTGTGGACAATGGCTCTTTCAGAGGCTCTGAAGTTTTTTGGGGTGGAGACGGTCACAAGCAGTACCTTATGGACAGAGACTAAAAGCAGATTGTTAGATTTGGCAAAAACATTGCAGTTAACATTACCTGACAAAATGCGAAAAGACAAGGGAATTATGGCGGTGGCTAAGCATTTAAAATTGCCTGAGATACAGTTTGACTCATTGGAAATGGCAAAAATTCAGTTACAAATTAAACAAATGGAACATGAGAAAGAATTAAAGCAGCTTGAATACGAAAGAGATAGAGAGGAAAAAGAAAGAGATACAGATCAGGGAAAAAGATAAAGAGAGAGAGTTTGAACTTCAGAAAATGGCCATGAAACATGACAGTCAGTTAAAATTGGCAGGCATAAAGGGAAAAATACAGTTGGATGATAGTGATGAGGATAGTGTGAAAGAGCGTCATAGTCGAAGGCTTGGTGAGGATCTATTTAAATATGTCCAAGCATTGCCAAGGTTTGACGAGAAGGCCTTTTTCATTTCATTTGAGAAGGTAGCTAAACAAATGAAATGGCCACATGTGGGTATTATTGATTCAAACAAAGTTGGTAGGTAGGGCTAGTTAAGTGTTTGCATCACTACCATAGGAGATATCTGGGATGTGTGAGGAGGTGAAAAATCCATCTTAGTTGCTTATGAACTAGTGCCTGAAGCCTACAGGCAAAGGTTTAGAAATCTAGGGAAATAATTTAGTCAAACAAACATGGCATTTGAAAGGATCAAACAGAGTAATTTTGATAGAAGGATAAGGGCTTTGAAAATAGACCAAACGTCTATTTTTGCTCTCAGAGAAATTATAGTTTTGGAGGAGTTTAAAAATTCAATTCCTGATGTAGTGTGAACTCATGTGGAAGAGCAGAGGGTTAAAACTGCGAGATTGGGCAGCACGGTGGCGCAGTGGGTTAGCACTGCAGTCTCACGGCGCTGAGGTCCCAGGTTCGATCCCGGCTCTGCGTCACTGTCCATGTGGAGTTTGCATATTCTCCCTGTGTTTGCGTGTGTTTCGCCCCCACAACCCAAAAATGTGCAAGGTAGGTGGATTGAACACGCTAAATTACCCCTAAATTGGAAAAAATGAATTGGGTACTATAAATTGATTTTTTTTTTTAAACTGCGAGATTAGCAGCAGAAATAGAATTTCATAGAATTTCATAGAATTTACAGTGCAGAAGGAGGCCATTCGGCCCATCGAGTCTGCACCGGCTCTTGGAAAGAGCACCCTACCCAAGGTCCACACCTCCACCCTATCCCCATAACCCAGTAACCCCACCCAACACTAAGGGCAATTTTGGACACTAAGGGCAATTTATCATGGCCAATCCACCTAACCCGCACATCTTTGGACTGTGGGAGGAAACCGGAGCACCCGGAGGAAACCCACGCACACACAGGGAGAACGTGCAGACTCCGCACAGACAGTGACCCAAGCCGGAATCGGACCTGGGACCCTGGAGCTGTGAAGCAATTGTGCTATCCACAATGCTACCGTGCTGCCCGTAAATGGCAGATGATTATGAATTTGTTCATAAATCAAAGTTTGGTTTCCGACATCAGTTTCAGCCTGTGAGGGATAGAAACTGGGGACATGAGAAATACTCAAGTGGTAAAAGTAAAGGTGATCTGATGGGAGATAATAATGAGAGTGTACCTCAGATTAAAAAAGAAATCCAGGAGGGTGGAAAAGAAATGAAAAGTTTCAAATGTTTTCACTGTAATAAACTAGGCCATGTAAAGTCACAGTGCTGGTGGTTGAAGAAAAGCACTGGGAAGTCTAATATGGTAAAGACGCTGTTTTTTTTTAAAGGAGTAAAGGAAAGCCCAAGGGAAGCGAAGGGGGTGCAAAAGATTGTGCAGCCTGATCAAGAGGTGATTGATAAGAAGGTGCCAGATCTCTAAGAAGAATTTACTTGTGTGGGTAAAATTTACTCATGTGTATCAGGAGGAGCAGGTAAAGAAGTCACAATTTTAAGAGGTACGGGAGCTAGTCAATCTTTAATGGTAAGAGATGAGGAGTTATGTAGTCTGGGAAGAATGTTGCCAGAAAAGGTGGTAATGTGTGGAATTCAGGGTGAGAGGAGTAGTGTTCAATTATGTAAGGTAAGGTTGGAAAGTCCAGTGAAGAGAGGTGAAGTGGTAGTAGGAGTAATAGAGAAACTATCTTGTCCAGGAATACAGTTTATCTTGGGTAATGCTATAGCTGGATCGCAGATGAGAGTGATGCCTACTGTGGTTAATAAGCCAGTGGAAAATCAGACAACTGAAGTGTTGAAGGACGAATATCCTGGTATTTTTCCGGATTGTGTAGTAACAAGGTCGCAAAGTCATAGGTTAAGACAAGAGGAGAAATCAAAGAGTGAAGATGAGATTGAAGTGCAATTATCAGAAACGATTTTTGATTTGATGCTTGAAAAAGAACAAGAACCGTTGGAGGATGTGGTGGATATTTTTAGTCCAGGAAAATTGGCGGAGTTACAACAAAGGATATAGAAATAAGATGGATGTATCAGAAAGCATACACGGAAGAGGAATCTGAGTGTATACCAGAGTATTATTACCGTAAAAGTAATGTCTTGATGAGAAAATGGAGACCTTTACATATGTAGGCGCATGAAAAGTGGGCCGAAGTTCATCAAGTAGTATTGCCGGTAGGGTATAGAAAGGAGGTGTTGCGAGTTGCACATGAGATACCAGTGGGAGGTCATTAGGGAATAAGGAAAACTCAAGCTAAAATACAAAAACATTTTTATTGGCCTGGACTACATAAAGATGTAGTTAAATTTTGTCAATCAAATCACACATGTCAAGTGAGAGGGAAACCTCAAGCAATGATAAAACCAGCACCCTTAATACCCATTCCAGCATTTGAGGAACCTTTTACAAGGGTCATAATTGATTGCGTAGGACCGCTTCCTAAAACAAAAAGTGGGAATCGATATCATTTGACTATAATGAATGTGTCTACTAGGTTTCCAGAGGTCATTCGAGTACGTAATATTACGGCTAAAAAGATTGTGGAGGAGTTACTTAAATTCTTTACTAGATATGGACTACCCACAGAAATACATTCCAATCAAGGATCAAATTTTACTTCAAGGTTATTCAAAGAAGTTATGGATAGCTGAGGAATAAAACAATTTAAATCAACTGCATACCATCCAGAATCGCAGGGAGGGTTACAAAGGTGGCATTAGACATTAAAGGCAATGTCGAGGGCTTATTGTCACGAATATCCAGAGGATTGGGATAAAGGAATTCCATTCATACTGTTTGCAATTAGGGATGCACCTAATGAGTCAACCAAATTTAGTCCTTTTGAACTAATTTTTGGTCATGAGGTAAGAGGACCACTTAAATTGTTTAAGGGAAAATTGGTGAGTGAGAAATCAGAAATTACATTATTGGATTACATGTCAAATTTTAGGGAATGATTAAATAGAGCAGGTGAATTGGCTAGACAACATTCCAAAATTGCACAAAACGTGATGAAATGGGGAGTGGACAAGAAATCCAAAGTTCGTAGTTTTGTCATTGGAGTTAAAGTTTTAGTATTGTTGCCAGTGGTAGGTTAACCTTTAAAAGCTAGGTTTTGTGGACCTTATCAGATTGAAAGGAAATTAAGTGGGTTGAATTATGTGGTAAAAACACCAGATAGAAGGAAGACTCACCGAATGTGTCATGTGAATATGCTTAAAAGGTACTTTGAAAGGGAAGGAGAGAAAAAGGAGGTTTTAATGATTCTAACTCAAAGTGACGAACCAAATCCATATGACTGTGAATTTGACATACCTCAAATTAAATTGGAAAACGAGGAAGTTCATAAAAATTGGGATAAACTGTTGAGTTACCTTCCAGAGGAAAAACGGTCTGACCTGAAAGAGTTATTGATACCACATGGGCAAGTTTGTGGAGATAAATTGGGAAGTACTAAAATGGCTATACATGATGTAGATGTGGGAAATGCTGTTCCAATCAAACAACATCCATATAGACTTAACCTTTTAAAATTGGCACAGCTTAACAAAGAGATTGAGAGTATGCTTAAAAATGGCTTAATTGAAGTGGGTTTCAGCCAATGGAGCTCACCCATAGTGATGGTACCTAAACCAGACGGTACCCAATGGTTGTGTGTGGACTATAGAAAGGTTAATGCAGTTACAAGAATGGACTCTTATCCTATCCCACGTTTGGAGGATTGCATTGAGAAAGTGGGACAATCAGCTTTTATTTCCAAACTGGATTTACTTAAAGGTTACTGGCAGGTACCTTTATCAGAAAGGGCGAAGGAGATTTCAGCTTTTGTGACTCCAGATGGTATATACCAATTCAAAGTTATGCCATTTGGCATGAAAAATGCCCTCGCCACATTTCAATGGTTAACTAACAAATTTGTTTCAGGATTACCCAATTGTGCGGTATACATCGATGATCTGGTCATTTTCAGCCAGACATGGAAAGAACATTTAAAACATCTGATGGAGTTATTCAATCGACTTCAGGAGGCGGGTTTGGTGATAAACCTAGACAAAAGTGAATTTGGAAAAGCCCAAGTCACTTTCCTTGAGGAGTTTCCGATACCCTCAAGACAAAGGGAAAAAATGCGATTTCTTGGCATGATTGGATTTGATCGAACATTTGTGCAAATGTTTTGGAGCGTGATTGCTCCACTGATGGACTTGCTGAAGAAACATCAAAAATTTCAATGGACAGCGGACTTTCAACAGGCTGTTGAGAGCCTGAAAGCTGTGATAACTAATGCTCCTGTGTTGGAGAATTACAAGGGACTCTGTGATCAGATTGAACTAAAGTATCTGACTTTAAAGAGACACGTCGAGGCGTAGAGAAATGGACGGGTCGTGCAGAGACCTTCTTGTTCAAAGAGACTGTCAATAGAGAAGGATTTCAGTTGAAGGAAGAACAAAAATGGACTATATTGTTACATCTGTTTGCGTGTGATGTTTTTTGAAATGAATAAGTATATTTACTGTGTACATTTCTTAAAGGATTGGGAAAAGGTGAAAAATGAAAGCATCTTGAAGTTGATGTTTGTTTGTTTTTTCTTGGGGGGGAGGTGTCATGTGAGAGTACCTTTTCGAAATGGGTGTCTATAAATGGGTGTGTATATAAATATCTGTAGTGAGAGTACCTTTAAGAAATGGGTGTTTATAAATGGGTGTGTATATAAATATCTGTCGTGAGGGTACCTTTAAGAAATGGGTGTTTACAGTGATGTCAGAGAGTGGGTGGAGCTGGGCTGTCTGTCAGCTTTTTACTTTTGTTTTTGAGCAGGCTGCACGGTGTGTTTGAGTTTTGTTTTCAGAGCTGGATAGCTGCAGTCACAACCAGAAGGTGTATGAATCTCTCTCTGTAATCTAAAGACTGGAAATCGATCCTGGTGATTTAAAACTAATAACAGTAGTGACTTTAACCTGATGTGCTTCTGGTAAACGGTGTTTTAAGTCTGATGGATGTTAAAAGAAAAGTGTGAAAGTGTACAAACTCAGCAATAGCATGATGGGAAAAATAGCCAACTTATGTAACCAAGTATGAGAAAGCTATGTCAGCGAGTGCCAAGATCAGACCCTGACAAACTAAACAAAGCTAAGAATCCACATAATCGTATCATACAAGGCCAGAAGAGGGAAGATAGTGCCTGACCTTAGTAAAACCTGATAACAAAGCCACGATCTAGGAATGTCCTAATAACACAACTTCCTCATGACCTAGGTCCATCTGCGTCAAGGCATCATGAGGGCAGAGGTGAAAAACAAAATAGGACCACGTCTTATTTCCTCTAAAAACAAACTACTGCAAATGAGCCGAGTCAGGGTCTTTTCCATGACAACATGTTTGATCAGAAGTTATGACTGTATTGACATTTTTGAACAAGGTCTGTTTTTGTAAAATGATACAGCTTGTGTATAAATATTGAACGTTTTCTCCATGTCTTTGCGAGCTTGAGAAAGAATGAGCAGGTTTACCTTAACAGCTCTCTCTCTCTCTAACCTGTAGCCATCTGCATGCAGACTTTGGTCAATAAAGACAAAGTTATTTATTTCGAAACAGAGTTGTAAAGTTGTTTTTTCTCACAGTCTTGAAGTAGGAAAGATTTTAAAAGATGACAAAAGCTTACGGATTACTTAGTGTTGTAGTTTTTGGGGGTTGTATTTTAATTAATGGTTGCTATGATGTTTACTGTATGTTTTAAAAAGGTTACCTTGACTTCATAGAATAAACATTATTTTGCTTTAAAAAATACTTTTCCATTTCTGCTGTACCACACCTGTAGAGTGGGCCGTGTGCTCCCCATATCACAATCTATTAAAAGTTGTGGGTCAGGTGAACACCATGATATACTGTGGGGGTCTCTAAACCCTGGCCCATAACAGATGTCTGTCCCGCTTGCCGGACCCCCTAGTCGGTGAACCTGGAGGTGATTAGAGCATCCCGTCTGCGTTGGTCCTAGTGCACTCATTGTGCGGCTTCTCGTGCATGCCCGAATCCATGTCCTGCCCACCCCACACTCCTCTGCATCCTCCTCATTGAATGAGGGCTGACTTTCATCATCCTCTCCAGCACATTGCCTCTCTGCTGTGCGATGTTGTGGAGGCCGCAGGCCCCCACGATGTGGGAAATATTCCTCGCGCTATACTGGAGGGCCCTTCCAGAGCAGTCCAGGCACTTGAACCGCATCTTCAGGATGCTGAAGCACCTCTCGATCAAGCCCCTGGTCAGGGCATGGACGTTGTTGTAGCGAGTGTCCGCGTTGGCCTGTGGCTTCTGGATGGGTGACATCAGTCATGACCGTAGTGGATAGCCCCTGTTGCCCAGAAGCCAACCGCTCAGCAGTGGGATGGTGCTTAGAAGAGGCCAGGAACCATCGTGTTTGCCCGGGTGAAGACGTTGTGCACAGTGCCTGGGCATCGGGCGCAGACGTGCATCATGTGCATCTCATGATGTAAAGTTAAGGGCAATCATCACACTGATGGCCACCTGAAGTGGGTGTCAACCCCCATTTCCCAATGGTGCCTGGTGCACCATGATCTGGTAGATGTGTCACACTGTCCCCCTGCTCAGCCAGAGTCTTCAACGGCATGCCCGGTCAGGCAGGTCCTCGAATTACAGGTGCTGATACACACAAAGCCTCATGCGGCATCTGCTTCACACCTCCTCCTCCACCTGTTGGGCGGCCTCCTCTCCATCCTCACTGGCTGCCTCTCGCTCCTCTGGAGCAGGGTTCCGCTGCTACATGGTCATCCTCCTTGAGCAGCTAAATGCATTCCCCAAGGCTGTGGTGCCTTGAAGGAAGGCTACCATTGCTGGTTGAATTCCAATATCCATTGTCTACAGGAGGTGAAAAGCTGACATTTAGGCATGGTGTGTACCCCCATACCCAAAGAGGTCCAATGGGCTACAAGGTGGCCCCGATTGACACTGCGGACCCTGCTCCAGCATGTTCCTCCCATCCCCATTTCCGCACCCCTGGCCCCGTCGATGTCCGGCACTGTTGTGACCTCTGGCCCTGGTGCTTGTCCCTGTTACCAGGAGCACCATCAACTGGCGCTACCCTTGCCAGCTGTACTATCCATGGCCCCCTTCTGCGCTCCCCCCCTAAGGGCTACTGTGGGCATTGCCCCTTGGGTAGGCAGCTTGATGACCCGCTAGCGGGTGTGGGGCAGTGGTACGGCAGAGGGTGGGTTGCGGGTGTGGTATGGTGGAGGGTGGGGCTGGGGTGCAGGGGCTGGTGGGGTTGGGCACCCATTTTGGCTGGTGTCACTCTGCAGAACTATGGGCCACGTTGGGTGGTCAGTACGGTGACAGCAAGATGGCTGCCTTGCAGGCCGCGATAGTGGTAATCCGTACCTGGACACCTCAGTCCTGTGGGAGGTCACCCCGGCCCCACGGCTCATTCCCTGGTCACCCACTGTCACCACCCGCTGCCACTCCCCACTCCAGCCCTGACAGGGCCACTCCCTGCCAGCTAGTTCAGCCAGTGTCAGCCCACAATCGTGGCTCTGCATGTCCTACCTCCTCTCTCTCCCTCATCAGGAGCGGCACCAGTTGACTGATTTTTAAAAGCGCAAGTGAACCTCAAAGATCCTGACAGGGGGCGGGATTCACCGGGGGGCGGGGGGGGGGGGGGTCACGAATCACGCGAAACCACTCAGACGCTGGTCCGCCGATTCTCCAACAACCGGAGAATCAGTGCCAATGGCGCCGGCGGGGTCGGCACGGCGCCGGACGGGGGCCGCAGGAGATTCTCCCCGCCCGTTTCTCCGCGCTCGACGGGCCGAGTGACCGCCGAGTTCAGCCGAGTCCCGCCGGCGTCCTACCCGGCGGGACCTCGCCGTTCTGGCATCGGGGGGGGCGGCCTGGTGGGGGGGAGGCCGGATCGGACTCCGGGGGTGGCCTCCACGGTGGCCTGGCCTGCGATCGGGGCCTACCGATCGGCGGGCGAGCTTATCCAGTGGGAGCCTATGTTCCTCCATGCCGGGCCCCTGTAGGTCTCCGCCATGTTGCGTCAGGGCAGGCGCGGAAACGGCAACCCACACGCATGCATGAACTCGCACCGGTTGAGCTGACGCCCATATCGGCAGCTGGAGCAGCGTGAGGCTCTCCAGTGCTGTGCTGGCTCCCTGTGTGGCACAGGATCGCTGATCCTAGCAGCCAGATGACGCCGTCAGAAAACGCGTTTACGACGGCGTCAACACTTAGCCCCAGGATTGGAGAATCCCACTCCCTATTCCTGGGGCTTCTAATTTTCGCCAGGGACTTTTAAAGTGTGGGCTGTTTGGGGTCATGTGCCCATGCCCTGCACTCTCGACTGGCTAGCTAAAATGCGGGGATCTGGATGTTCTAGCCCTCTGGATTTTTCATGGCGTCGTCCCCGTTTCTCAAAGAGTCATGGCTCACGGCACCTCAGAGATGCCATGTACCATAGTCTGCATGAGGAAATCTTTTAAAGCCATGGTCAAAAGGTCTTCATTATACCTCACATGCCATGGTATGCACCCCCCCCCCCCACCCCCCCCCCCCCCCAAAGCACCCCTTCTGGCCCCTTGAGACCTTCCATGCTAAGATGTACCACCAAATCACTCTCTATGTCCCCTCATGCCCCCTGCCAAGGTATGCCCCCACCCACCCCCTCTGGCCCCTTCTCTCCCCATGCCAAGCTCTGACACCAGTGTATAGTGGGTATATTTACATACTATACACTGTATAGAACTAATGAACCCTGCAGCGCAAGTAGAATGGGCAAAACATTCTTGAAAAAAGACATTAATTAATAACTTTCCACTTTCTTAAAAACCTATTTACTACAATTCATTAAAAATGAAAATCACCCAGTCCCTGTAAGGTTTTGATAGCACTAACTGTATACACTTGAAACCTTTAGACCTTGTATGAATAAACATTATGAAATTGACAGCATTGATCAGAGAGCTAGAGCTGTTAATCAAGTGGTGTTTTCTCTGGAGCTCAGGTAGTTCAACAGGCTAATGGACTTCTAAGCTATCAGCTAAGCCCCATAATAATAATGATAATAAGAATAATAATCGCTCATTGTCACAAGTAGGCTTCAATGAAGTTACTGTGAAAGGTCCCTGGTCGCCACATTCCGGCGCCTGTTCGGGGAGGCCAGTACGGGAATTGAACCCGCGCTGCTGGCATTGTTCTGCATTACAAGACGTTTTTTGCCTGAGAGTCCTGTATTAGGAATTTGGGAAATTAAGGAAATTAGTCGTGAACTAGACAGGCCAGGCCAGTTCCACCGATGATCCATGCCATGGAGGCCTGTTTCATTTAACATTTAGAGCCCTGGATGATTGTAGATATTCTCCTCTAAAAGATGCAGTTCCATACCTTCGCTGAACCAGGAAGAGATATTTTTCCAGACTTGGTCCCATGGTGGTATTGTGTGGGGACTATTAGCTAGATTTGACCTATAGAGTTACTAAAATTGAATGTTGTTTTGGAAAAGGGTGTCTCAGTAAGTTCAGAAAACTTGGGGATATTTTATGAACTTCAGATAAAGCGATGGGCGGGGTTCTCCAGTTGCTGACGCCGATATCGCGTTCGGCGATTGTCCGGAGAATCCCCGTTTACGTTGAAATCTGGGGCGATGCCTCTTTTACAATACTCCGCCACCCCAAAGACGGCGTACGCAGGGAGTACAACACATGCCATATGGATGGCCTCAGGACGTCATCTGAGGCCCTCCCCCAATGCTCCGCCCCTGATGGGCCGAGATCCCGGCAGCGCGGAACACTTATGTTTTTTCTTTCGTGGACCACGCGTGGCGGCTGCGGACTGTGTCCAGCGCCGCCACAGTCAGGGGGGAGTCATTCTGCTGGCAGGAGGGGCTTGAGTGTGGGCTGGAGAGGACTGTTGCGGGTGGTCCGGGGGTGGCGAGGCTGGTTACTGGGAGGCAGGATTTGGCAGGCCGGCACCGCGCGCGGTCAGTGCCTTGTTGCATGGCGCTGCCGCTGCAGGTCGCCGCCATGCGCATGCATGGCCAAGGACCCGACAATTCTCCAGCCGTATCCGCAGGTAAAACCGGGGGCTTTACACTGTGTGGCTGCTAGCCCCCAACCGGGCGGAGGATCAGAGCAGTTGTTGCGCCATTTTTTCTGGCATAAAACGCCACTGTTCCCACGCTGGCGTCAGCCCTTAGTCTGCAAATCGCAGAATCCAGCCCTTTGTGCTTAGTTATGAATATACTTAAGCATCCTAGTGGAAATTTGTCTATTGTCGTGTGTTTCTTTTATTTTCTTTGACATTAATAAATATTCTGCATTAATTATTTGCACAACGACTGCACTGGTTCCTCACTGGGTTGTACATCGTTACTCACATTATTCCAAACAAACATACACCACTTAGAACCAGTGTATTAATTTATCCTTTGGGGTTTTGAGACATACTCGCAAGTAATATCAACGGGATTCAAAACCACTTAGGCATCCATAAGAATATTAAAACACCTGAGCTGAAGATAAAACATTATTTGTTAGATATCTCTGGCTCTCTGATCTGTACTGCGAATTTCACAATATTTATTGACATGATAGGAAGGGGTGTGAAGACTGGGGGCATTTCTGGTTTTATTTTAACTGGAACCAAGTCCCACAACGCTGAGACTGGTCTTTTAAGGAGCCTGCCACAGCTCCCAGCAGTCCCTACGGCTGCATCCGAACATTTTCCTGGGTCGGCTGGCCCGACTCCACCCTGCATCCACTGCTCCACAATGAAAATGCCATCCTTTCAGATACTTTCTCCTCCGGCAGGCTAACCGAGCCAGCAATTTTCCCGTCTGCTGCCACAGGCCTGGAGGAAGGAAATCCAAACCAACTGCTCTGGACATATTTCACTGCTGCACAGTTTGTCAACTTATGTCCCCGAAAGGGTAATTCACCAGAGAAACAATAAAGTAAAAAGAGAACAAGTGTGAACAAATACATTGGGCGGGTGTTTCTGCACAACCTGCCGCATGTTTCGTGGCGGCAAAGGCAGCGGAGGCAGCCCGTCATTGGCCAACAGCGGGATCTTCTGGACCTGCAGTTGTCAATGGGGTTTCCCGCTAATGCACCCTCCACCTCCCTAACGCCAGGAAACCCACGGTGGGGGGTGCGCTGATGGCGGAAGCGAAAGATCCCACTGGCGTGAAAGGCCTGAAGGTTCCAGCCATTGTGTGGAATTTTATCATTTTTATGACTGAGTGTTAACTGAGGTGGGAAAAGCGAGCGGTATGTAACCCGCCAGCTCCACTGCTGATTTTGACTGCCATATTTTTTGACACTAGGTTTAAAAATATTCAGGGGACAGGCCGCACATCATCACGTTGGCTCTATCGTACATGATAATAGAAATTGCATAAGTTAACTTGAAAGATTGCAGCATAGTTATAAAATGTCCAATTTAACGAATTCCAGGATGCACTGCACAACAGAGTCAGATTGAAGCGCTGAAACATTGGCCCCGCTGAAGGCAATCCCGGCACGGCGTGTTCCCTGGTGATGGAACACGCAAGCCACATAAAACACGCAGATATCTGACTGACTGGAAGAACCCATCAGCAGCCAATGATGAGCCGCCTCCAACATTGGAAAACATGCCACAGGGGGAGGGTGCGGAATATCTCAATCTTTAATGTAATGGTCTTCACATTGTTTGTTGTATTTACTTAATACTGATAGCAAAACCAGTAAACCTGTATTACATTGTATTCTCCCCATGGCTCTCTTGTCAGATTAAGCAAATATTACTGAAAGCCACTCACCAACATCGCAATGTCAGTAATAATTGAATTTTGAGAGTGAACTGATGGGACAGTCAGCCATCTGTTAATGTTAAAATTTGGTTAAATGTATTGTATGAACTGCCAATGTGCTCAGCTTCATGTTGTATAGGTTTCAAATGCATTGCAAACAGTCAGAAACCTTGAATAAACTAGAATTCCAGCCCTAGTTGTCTCACTTTCTCTCTCTTCTCTTTGACCTCGTTTACACAAGGATTTAAAAGGATAAAGGATGTTGTGCACAATTAATCAAGGTCACTTCACAGTGAAGCTCTTCTTGAAGTGAAGGATCACTCAATCAAGTCAGGATTATCCAGGTTAAGGGCAGCTTCTTTGATATCATGGGCGAAATTCTCCGGAATCGGCACGATGTCCGCCGACTGGCGCCCAAAAGGGCGCAAATCAGTCGGGCATCGCACCGCCCCAAAGGTGCGGAATGCTCCGCATCTTTGGGGGCCGAGCCCCAACCTTAAGGGGCTAGGCCCGCGCCGGACAAATTTCCGCCAGCTGGCAGAAAAGGCCTTTGGTGCCCCACCACATGGCGCGGAAATGACATTTCCGGGCGGCCATGGCGGAGGCGGAAGGGAAAGAGTGCCCCCATGGCACAGGCCCGCCCGCGGATTGGTGGGCCCCGATCGCGGGCCAGGCCACCGTGGGGCACCCCCCGGGGCCAGATCGCCCCGCGCCCCCCCTAGGACCCCGGAGCCCACCCGCGCCGCCTTGTCCCACCGGTAAGGTAGGTGGTTTAATCTACGCTGGCGGGACAGGCATTTTAGCAGTGGGACTTCGGCCCATTGCGGGCCGGAGAATCGCGCGGGGGGGGGGGGGGGGGGGGCCCGCCAACCGGTGCGGCGCGATTCCCGCCCCCGCCGAATATCCGGTGGTGGAGAATTCGGCAACCGGCGGGGGCGGGATTCACGCCAGCCCCCGTCGATTCTCCGACCCGGCGGGGGGTCGGAGAATCTCGCCCCAGGTTCACCACTCTCCATCTTTATTTGAATCATTCACAAGATGTGGGAGTCACAAACAAGGCCGCGCCGTGCAACATGGCGCCGGCCGCTCGCGGACCCAGCCTGCAAAATAGTGTCCCTCCCCTTTGGCCAGCTCATGACCCCCGGACGATCCCCCAAATGTGCCCCCAGCCCCTGACAAAGTCCTCCCTGCCCGCGGATTGGCCCTTCCCCGACTGTGGCGGTGCTAGGCTGTGTCCGCAGCCGCCACACCGAGTTCCCGATGGGTGAGACCATGAGAGTCCCACGCCTTTGTGAACACGGTCAGTGAGGGGTGGAGCATCGGGGCGGTGGGCCTCCGGTAACGTCCTGAGGCTGTGGGTATGGCGCGCAGCGTACTCTGCGAGTATGCCGCTTTGGAGGGGCGATGCATTGTAAAAGTGGTGTTCAGGTATTCTCTGGCCAATCGCCGAACAGCGAACGCTCACGCTGCCACAGGGCTGAATGAAGGGCAGCGGCCATTGCCACGACGACCGGCATCGCAGGTTGATGCCCAAAAGCCATAATTCTCAGCAGTGGGTGAATGGCAAACATGTAATCATGGCGCATATACCCATGCCCATCCATGTATCATGGGCTACATGGTGGCCCCGGTTGTCACCGCGCACCTCAAACACGCATGCCCCCCACCCCCGCACCCCGGCCCTATCGGTGCCCCTGGTCCTAGTGCCTGTCCCTACTGCCAGGGGCACAATTGGATGGTACTGCCATCACTAGTGGCGGCTGTCAGAGTGGCCCTCGGTGGTCCCCTGGTGGGTGCTCCCGGTTGGGTGGGGTGGTGGTGGGGGGGCACCCAGACGGCCATTGCCACTACATGCACCCAGGGGCCAGGGTGGGTGGCCAATAAGATGGTCGCCGTAATGGCGATCCGTTCCTGGGTACCGCCCCTGTCCTGTTATGGGCTCCTGTCCACCCCCCTTCCCCTGTCCTGTGCAGGTCCTGTCAGGCCTGTCTGCCCCCCCCACGCAGAAAGCATGCTCGGTGTCTGAGCCGGGAGCCCACAGTCCCCCCACACCACCTCCTGCCTCATCTCTCAGCCGCCTCAGTCAGCATGCCAGGTTCACGATTTTTTATAGTACAGTAGAAACACGCCGTCAAGAATTCGGCCCATCTGAGGCGCTGAATCGCTGAGGCCCGGGAGAATCGGTCATCAGGACCGCTAATGAGATGTGTACTGTACTTTCGGGCCACGATTTCATCGTTTTGGGGGGGGGTGGGGGCGGAGAATGACGAATTGGCGTGAAACTGGTGTCGGGCTCGATTTCAGCATCGGAGCTGATTCTCTGGCCAATGACATTTTGCGATTTTGGCGTCACCTAACGGAGAATCCAGCCCAAGTGTGTCTGACCACAGTCATCCTGTGAGCTTAAAAGTGACTTTGTGTGCTAATGGGACCATTGTCACTGAAGATGTACTCTTTAACCCATGTTAATCTGAAAACCTGTGTGTAACTGTTAAACTAATGGGTGAGTAAAGGAGTATTTTACTATAATTCCATTTTTTCATGTTTATTGTTTTTTTCTTGTTGTTAAAAATAATTGGAAATCTTGTGACTCTGTTCCTCCACACTGGGGGGTTTCCCTATCCAGTTATAACATCAATTGGGATGAGAACCATCTCACACACTACCAGCACAAAGGGTATTATCACTAATTCTCTCACACACACTTTTACATCTTCACCCGTGTGCGAGGACAATAATCTCTCCCTTAATGTCAACAAAACGAAGGAGATTGTCATCGACTTCAGAAAGCATAGTGGAGAACATGCCCCTGCTCATTTCTACATCAATGGGAACAAAGTAGAAAGGGTCGAGGGCTTCAAGTTTTTAGGTGTCCAGATCACCAACAACCTGTCCTGGTCCCCCCATGCCGACACTATAGTTAAGAAAGCCCACCATCGACTCTACTTTCTCAGAAGACTAAGGAAATTTGGCATGTCACCTACGATTCTCACCAACTTCTATAGATGCACCATAGAAAGCATTCTTTCTGATTGTATCACAGCTTGGTATGGATTCTGCTCTGCCCAAGACCGCAGGAAACTACAAAAGAGCGTGAATGTAGCCCAGTCCATCACGCAAACCAGCCTCCCATCCATCGACTCTGTCCACAATTCCCGCTGCCTCGGAAAGGCAGCCAGCATAATTAAGGACCCCACACACCCCGGATATGCCCTCTTCCACCTTCTTCCGTCAGGAAAAAGATACCAAAGTTTGAGGTCACATACCAACTGATTCAAGAACAGCTTCTTCCCTACTGCCATCAGACTTTTGAATGGACCTACCTCGTATTAAGTTGATCTTTTCTCTACACCTTGATATAACTGTAACATTATATTCTGCAGTCTCTCCTTCCTTCCTTATATACGGTATGCATTGTTTGTACAGCATGCAAGAAACAATACTTTTCATTGTATACTAACATATGTGACAGTAATAAATCAAATCAAATCAAATCAACCTGTTGTCACATCCTGCAGAAGTCGCATCTTCAACCCTTTCATAGATCCACTCAATACACAGACACAACAGGTACACAAGCTTATCATCTGCTTTGGTATCTGTCCTGCTCACAGTCTGTCCATCTGTATTTATGCAGGAAAGGATCACCCACAACACCAGGAAAAGATACCAGACAGGGGGGAATCCCAGAGTTCAGGATGTTCAGCCCTTTAAAGAGCAGGCATCAGGGCTGGCCAGCGAACTGCCTTCGCCAAAGCTGAGCTTGGCGTCTCTCAACAAGCCAACAAGTGAGGTCCCACCCCAGAAGTTCCCCTACAAGTACCTCACCACCTCAACTTAGAAAAATAAGGCCGTTCCTTCACTGTCACTCGGTCAAAATCCTGGAACTCCCTCCCTAACAGCACAGTGGGTGTACCTACACCCCAAGGACTGCGATGGTTCAAGAAGGCAACTCACCACCTCCTTCTGAAGGGCAACCAAGGATGGCCAATAAATGCTGGCCTAACCACCGACATCCACATCCTGTAAATTATAATTTTTTTAAATACGCTAGCCTTCAGCTACTTGGCAAAACTGTGAGTATTCTTTAATGCCAGTGATTATCCAGCCAATCGCTAATTTTATTTTTGTTCTATCAGAGCCACCAGCAAGAACAGGAGGAGACACAGCACTAGCCAACCAATTAGCCTTAGCCCAGAGGCCACCTCTGATGAGGATCCTGAGGACCTGCTCGATGTAGAGCCATAACCTGCACCCACGAAGTCACACATCTCATTGGGGTATAGCTTTAGAGCAGGCTGAGAGTCACTACCTGATGAGAACAGGAGAGATTTTGGTGTACAGTAGGTGAAGGCAGTGATCGGCGGGACTGCTGGATGCCAGACTCTTGCTGAGTCCAAGTTGGACGACAAGCCTCTGGAATTGGCCCTCAGAGAAATGTTAGAGCTCCAAAGGCAGGCGTGGGGGTGGGGGTGGAGGGGGAGCGGGGTCGGGGGCAGTAAGCAGGATTGTCAGAGGCCCTCACCAAATTAGAATAGAGGGTGGAGGAGTACATTCACATTCAGTCTGATGTCGTGGCACTGACTTGTGAACATATCAAGGTCTCCATTGGAAGGGTGGTGACCACCATGGACACCTTGGTCCAGCACCTTCTGCCAGATATGCACAAAGACCAGCACACCTTCACTTAAGCCAAGAGAATGTTGCAGAAGTGGCTGGGCAAGAGGTAGACAGGACCTTGACCTCCCTCCAGAAACCCTTTCTCCTCAAGGAATTAGGAAGGAGAAGAGGGAGAAGCGTCAGCCCTACATCCAGGGGCATCCTCCCAGGACTCTCCTGGGCTGCCCAGCTGCTCCAAGTCCCCTCTGCCGCTGACCCCATCAACTCCAGCTCCTCAAGTCAAGGGGGGTGCACCTGCACCACAGCAGGAGACCCAAAGCAGGCCAGGGCCCTCCACTTCTGAGCCCGCCAAAGCACACACGTGAAGTTCATCAATGACACCAAGGCATAGCATTAGGCTGCCTCCTCCTCCACTGTGGATGCCGGTGGTTCAACAAGGTGCAGCGCCATGGTAAGGTGAGAATAGTTAAGATATTTTGAGATCATAAATGTGGTCCAGGGGGTCACAATCTATATGTATTATGCGCATATGTAATTATGTTGGCTGGAATTCTCCGTGGTTCTATTTCTCGTTGGCGGCGCACCTCAGCCAACGGATTTCCAGCGGTATGGGGTGGCTTCAATGGGAAATGCCATTGACAGGTGGCAGGAAGACAGAATTCCGCTGCCAGTGAACATCACACCGATGATAAACACATGGCTGGGGGACTGGAGAATCCCACCCATTTTGTTTCTATGAATTTATTATCTGGTGAATGGCTTTATCCGATGCAATGTTCTGAGGTCAAATCAGTGTAGCAGATTCCGTCCCTCATCACCTATTTCGCATCGTATGCTTCAGGTCTATGGTGTCTCGCACCATCTCATTGCAGGACGCCAACTTTCTGTGAACAGCAGGGACATGAGCAAGGCCTCTGGCTCCAGTAAAATTGTGGTAGGGCAATGCATATCTAAAACATGCATTGGAGAATAATGGCCACGATCTAACCAAAACAAACCCAGAGATTGTTCTCAACGGCATTAGCGGGGGTCAGTCTCTGTGTTTGTAGCGGTGAGAACAACCCCGCCATGTAATGGCACTTTATTTATTTTGTGGCCCAGTGGGAAGCCCCTCACTTCTGCATTGTAGGGGTTCTATGATGTGGATCTTATAAATGTTAACATTGAACCGCATTGGAGTCAGTCTCCGTTGGTGCAACTTTCAAGATCTCCATGTAAAGTCTGTCAGGTTTGAGTGTGGGTCACATACCTGCCAATATTCAGGGATCTTATGCACTCGTGGTGTCAATGTTTGCAGCTACACATCAGCCCTATGGTAGTTCCCACTTGCCCACCTCCCTAGTGCAGAGCTATGGACCCAACTAACACTCAATTACTGCAAAACAAAACTGACTGTGTGAGAACAGAGGTGCGTGTCAAGGGCCCAGATGCCAGCCTATTTCATGGCAGGATACTGCTCTGGACCGGAAGGTCTGTCGAGTATGACTTGCCCAAACCCCTGAGGCACATCTCAGATGGCCAATCAACATGGTTATCTGATCAGAAGAATAACATCAGTGTGCCTGGTTTCTGTGTGGATACCTGAGACTACTGGAATGAAGTCACTTGTGATGCCGTAACCTCCAACAATATGGGCCAAGTGTCAGAAAATGGGATGAATGTGGTAAGATCTTTGTTGACCGGCATGGACATGACGGGCCAAATGACCTACTTTGTCTCTGTAGATGTCTATAAATCTATCTATGAAATGTGGGGGCATCAAAGTGGATCAGAGCTAAGCTTTGCTACATCGCACGTGTGCTGTTTATTATCAGCAAGCTCAGTGTCTGCATTCTCAGGCCCGCAGATGCAAAGACTAGGCTGCGCAGGAAGTCGGGTTACTCCAGACGCAGACAGGGTCATGAGTAATTGTCAGTGATCAGATGATGCTGCTGCAGACGCTCTCAGAGTACACACAAAGGTGACCTGACTTGCAGGCTCGCTTCTAAAAAGCAATCTCAAGCCATGGACTAAAGTATGCTGATGAGGCCTCAGCACTAATCCTGCATGAGCGATTGGATATGGAGAGATGTCATAGTCCAGAATCAGATTTGACCTCAGACATCAAAATGTGAAGCAGTGAGTGCTGATAATCCTCCTTGAGGTGCCTAGCAATATTCCAGGCACTCGGGGCAGCACGGTGGCGCAGTGGTTAGCATTGCTGCCTCACGGCGCCGAGGTCCCAGGTTCGATTCCGGCTCTGAGTCACTGTCCATGTGGAGTTTGCACATTCTCCTCGTGTTTGCGTGGGTTTCGCTCCCACATGCCAAAGATGTGCAGGTTAGGTGGATTTACCACGCTAAAATGCCCCTTAATTGGAAAAAATGAATTGGGTACTCTAAATTTATTTTTAAAAACATTCCAGCCACTCTCCCACAAGTGTTGCCAATGCTGCTTGTACCCCATAGGCCATGAAATGTTGGTGAGATGCTTGAAGAGATGGCACCATGTTTACTCTGTTCATGGTGCGTGCTGGTGGAATTATGGTCCCAGAATTCTGAATTCTTCCTCTGAACAGGCACCGGTATGTGGCAATGAGGGTTTCACAGTAACTTCATTGTGGTGTTAATGTAAGCCTACTTGTGACAATAAAAGATTATTATTATTATGGAATGCTGCTCCACAGGCTCCAGAGGCTGCTAAACATTCGACGGGTGAGGCCATCATAATGGTAGATTTGTAACTATTAATGCTGAGATGGATGTCTTTCACTGAGACGCTGAGGGTAGTACTGGAGAGTGCTACTTGACTGGGCCAGTCATCTGAAACAATTCTTCAACATGCCAATGGCCTGTTCAATCATGGAATGTGTCACTGAATGAGTCGCATCACACCTCTCCTCTGGAGTACCTTGTGGTTGCCAAACAGGAGTCATTAGTCCTGAATTTTGTGGGTAGCCTTTAACTCCCAGCCAATCCTGGACACAATGAGGACCCCAAAGATCTGTGGAACCTGTGAGTTACTGAAGATGCCAGGGAGCTCTTAAAGCCCCATGTGTGCAGTCAAAGGCACGCTGCACCAGTAAGAAACCGGAGATCATTGAAAAACCGACTGCTCTGGCAGCCTGGCTGAACTCATCAAGAGTGAACTGGATGTCATTAAATAGGGGATCAGTGACCTCTCGGATGCATTTATGAGCAGATCCTCGCGATATGCCACAGAGATGCCCAGTTGAGCCCTGGAATGAAACACTCACAAAATGGTTGCGAGGAGTGGTCATCTTGAGAACTACTTTCAATGAAATGAAAATCGCTTATTGTCACAAGTAGGCTTCAAATGAAGTTACTGTGAAAAGCCCCGAGTTGCCACATTCCGCCGCCTATTCGGGGAGGCTGTTATGGGAATCGAACCGTGCTGCTGGCCTGCCTTGGTCTGCTTGCAAAGCCAGTGATTTAGCCCTGTGCTAAACAGCCCCTATGGGTAGCTTCTCAGCCCCAACTGGGTCTGACCTTCCTGAAGAATGTTGCAAATGTGAGCCACCACATACCTTAACAAGCGAAGGTCTCTATAAAACTGTCTTTCACCCATCTGTGGGAATGAGAGTCACCTTCAGTTCACTCCATGACCTGTCAAACACCTCTGTGGAATAGGTCTGGCAGCCTTAGCTTCTGGATCTTTATGGGGTCCCACAAGTCCATATTCCTTTGGGAAATGCACTTCCATTTT
The DNA here is from genome assembly GCF_047496885.1 of Scyliorhinus torazame. NCBI lineage: Eukaryota > Metazoa > Chordata > Chondrichthyes > Carcharhiniformes > Scyliorhinidae > Scyliorhinus > Scyliorhinus torazame. The sequence continues at coordinate 188,889,914 of NC_092707.1, read as the reverse complement.
CTCTGCCTGACGGCTTATCCTCAGAGCATCTGCTATTTCTTCTCTGGCTTCCTTCAACAGCCTGGGATATAACCCATTTGGCCCTGGTTATTTACCCACTTTCAAGGATTCCAGTTCCTCCAATACCTTCTCTCTCACTATTCTTATTGTATCTAATATTTCACATTCCTCGTCTTGTACAACAATGTTTTAATCACCCCTCTCCTTAATGAAGATAGAGACAAAGTATTTATTGAGAACACTTCCCACATCTTCTGTCTCAAACCACAGGTTAGCATGTGCATCTGTGATAGGTCCTGGCCTGGATTCACCGATATCGCGGCCAAGTGTTGAGTCTGGCGTCAAAACCGACGCGAGAGATGCCGGTGTCAGCGGGCCTCCAGGCCCAGTAATTCTCCTCTTCTTCGGGGGCTAGAATGGTGGCGGAGAGCTGTGCGCTGCTCCAGCGCCGAAAGCCAGCCCTACACGGCCGGCACGGGTTCGTGCATGCGTGCCATGGCCGTCACCGCGCCGGCGTGTGCATGCGGTTGCAGTCTCCTCGCCGCCCCCGGGCAACATGGCGGAGCCCTAAAGGGGCCCGGAGGGGAGGAACATAGGCCCCCCCTCCGGAATGAGAGCGCCTCCCGATCGGTAGCCCCCGATCGTGGGCCTGGCCACCGGGGAGGCCCCCTCTGGAGTCAGCCCCTCTGCCCCTCCCCACCAGGATGACCCCCATAGCCAGAGCAGCGACGTCCCGCCGGGTGAGACCATATGTAAACAATGGCAGCGGGACTCGGCGGAACTCGGTGGGGTCTCGGCCCGTCAAGCACGGAGAATCGCCGTGGGGGCCGCTTTCAACGGCCCCTGACCGGCGCCGCAGTGACCGCGCAGGCGCGATTGCCGCCGATTCTCCGGTCGCCGTAGAATCGGTGGCCTGGCGTCAGAGCGTCGCGGCGGGATTCTCGCACCTCCCCCCCGGCAATTCTCCGACCCGGCGTGGGCTCGGAGATTCTCGACCCTATCTTTCCCTTAGTTAGTCTCTTGTTCTTAATATCCTGGGTGGAAGGTTTGCTCAAGCTCTTCCGGAGGGTTTAAACTAGTTTGGCAGGGGGGTGGGAACCAGAGCTATGGATCAGAGGATAGGGTAGCTGTTGAACAGGCAGAAATAGTATGCAGCGAGTCTGTGAGGAAGGATAGACAGTTTATAGGTTTATAGGGCAAAGTTGCACTCAGTGGAATGGGTTAAAGTGTGTCTGTTTCAATGCAAGGAGTGTCAGGAATAAGGGAGATGAACTTAGAGCATGGATCAGTACTTGGAACTACGATTTTGTGGCCATTACGGAGACATGGATTTCACAGGGGCAGGAATGGTTGTTAGATGTTCCAGGTTTAGATGTTTTTAGAAGAATAGGGAGGGAGGTAAAAGAGGAGGGGGAGTGGCACTGCTAATTAGGGAGTGCACCACAGCTGCAGAAAAGGAGGTAGTTGAGGAGGGTTTGTCGACTGAGTCAGTATGGGTGGAAGTTAGAAACAAGAAAGGAGCAGTCACTTTATTGGGAGTTTTCTATTGGCCCCCCAATAGCAGCAGAGAGATAGAGGAACAGATTGGGCGGCAGATCTTGGAAAAGTGCAGAAGTAACAGAGTTGTTGTCATGGGTGACTTCAACTTCCCTAATATTGACTGGAACTTCCTTCGTGCAAATGGTTTGGATGGAGCAGATTTTGTCAGGTGTGTACAGGATGGATTCCTGACTCAATATGTAGATAGGCCGATTAGGGGAGAGGCCATATTGGACTTGGTCCTCGGCAATGAACCTGGCCAGGTGTCAGATGTCTTGGTGGGAGAGCATTTTGGTTACAGTGCCCACAACTCCTTGACCTTTACCATAGTCATGGAGAGGGATAGGAACACACAATATGGGAAGGTATTTAATTGGGAGACGGGAACTTATACTGCTATTAGACGTGAGCTGAGGAGCATAAAGTGGGAACAATTGTTCTTGGGGAAATGCACAACAGAAATGTGGGGATTGTTTAAGGAGCACTTGCTGCGAGTGCTGGATAGTTTTGTTCCACTGAGACGAGGGGGGGATGGTAAGGTGAAGGAGCCTTGGATGACAAGAGAAGTGGTGCTTCTAGTCAAGAGGAAGAAGGAAGCTTACGTAAGGTTGAGGAAGCAAGGATCGGACTCGGCTCTAGATGGTTACAAGGTATCTAGGAAGGAACTCAAAAATGGACTGAGGAGAGCTAGAAGGGGGCATAAAAAAGCCCTGGCGGAAAGGATTAGGGAAAATCCCAAGGCGTTCTACACTTATTTGAGAAACAAGAGGATGATCAGAATGAGAGTAGGGCCGATCAGGGGTAGTGGAGGGAACTTGTGCCTAGAGACTGAGGAGATGGGGGAGGCCCCAAATGAATACTTTATTTCAGTATTCACTAGAAAGAGGGACCTTGTTGCTCATGAGAACAGTGTGAACCAGGTTAATAGACTCAAATAGGTTGATATTAAGAAGGAGGGTGTGCTGGAAATTTTGAAAAGCATCAGGATAGATAAGTCCCCTGGGCCTTACGGGATATACCCAAGGTTACTACGGGAAGCGAGGGACGAGATTGCTGCGCCGTTGGCAATGATCTTTGTGTCCTCAGTCTCCACTGGAGTAGTACCGGATGATTGGAGGGAGGCGAATATTGTTCCCCTGTTCAAGAAAGGGAATAGGGAAATCCCTGGGAATTACAGACCCTTCAGTCTTACGTCTGTGGTGAGCAAAATATTGGAAAGGATTCTGAGAGATAGGATTTATGATTATTTCGAAAAACATAGTTTGATTAAAGATAGTCAACATGGCTTTCTGAGGGGCAAGTCATGCCTCACAAGCCTCATTGAATTCTTTGAGGATGTGACGAGACACATTGATGAAGGTCGGGCCGTGGATGTGGTTTATATGGATTTCAGTAAGGCATTTGATAAGGTTCCCCATGGTAGGCTCATTCAGAACGTTAGGGGGCATGGGATACAGGGCAATTCTGTTCTGGGACCTCTGCTCTTTGTGGTTATTATAAATGACTTGGATGAGGAAGTGGAAGGGTGGGTTAGTAAGTTTGCCAATGACACGAAGGTTGGGGGAGTTGTAGATAGTGTCGAGGGTTGTTGCAGGTTACAGCAGGACATTGACAGGATGTAGAGCTGGGCTGAGAAGTGGCAGATGGAGTTCAATGTTGATAAATGTGAAGTGATTCATTTTGGAAGGTCGAATTTGAATGCTGAATACAGGGATAAAGGCAGGATTCTTGGAAGTGTGGAGGAACAGAGGGATCTTGGGGTCCATGTACATAGATCCCTCAAAGTTGCCACTCAGGTTGATAGGGTTGTTAAGAAGGCGTATGGTGTGTTGGCTTTCATTAACGGGGGATTGAGTTTCAGAGACGTGAGGTTTTGCTGCAACTTTATACAACTCTAGTTAGACCACACTTGGAACATTGTGTCCAGTTCTGGTCGCCTCATTATAGGAAGGCATGGATGCTTTGGAGAGGGTACAGAGGAGATTTACCAAGATGCTGCCTGGACTGGAGGGCATGTCTAATTAAGAAAGTTTGAGGGAGCTAGGGCGTTTCTCACTGAAACGAAGAAGGCAGAGAGATGACTTGATAGAGGTCATCCGGGTTCTTGCCACTGGCCAGGGCGGCTTCTGCTAGGGCTAGGAGGACTGGTGGGGGGTGACCATGGGCTGTGGAGTCACGGTTGGCAGGTTAGGGTTCGCGCACGGCCAGTGCCATGTTTTACGGCACAACCGCTGCAGGTCTTTAGCCCTGTGCAAGTGCTGCCCGGGACCACCATTCTCCAGCCGTTTCCGGCATGATCCATGGGATTTTCCTTGGCACCGGTGCTAGCCCCTCACCGGTACTGAAATCGGTGAGGGGTTCATGCCGATTTTCCTGTCGTGAACATCCCACGGATTCTCTGCTCGCAGCGGCACTTAGCCACAGCAATGGAGAATCCAGACCAAGATCACTCAGATAAAACTAAGTTATTGTAAAACATACGGATGACCACTTTTGTCCATGCTCAATTAAACTGAATTTCTGTCCTTCTCCCTCTTTGATGCCCGAGTAAGCGAAGGCAGCGCTTATGAAATATCTTCACATTACTAGCGAGTGCATTCAGCATATGCTGTGTATGCTCCGCAGTATAACAGTAAGCAATCCACTAGTCATTTCTAATGTGAAATAATTGATAACACATGAAATTTATTCTCATGAACATCAGTCTTGCTGAAGTACTTGGTTTAATGGGCAAGTGAGAATTAATATTCTGAGAAACAAACTATATTTACGTTTGTAGCGGGTAATTTATCTGAGACACCCCTATGCATAAAAATGTTGTTTTAAAATGATTATATATTCATGATTTAGATTTGTTTCCAAATCCAGTTTCCAATTTTACAAAATGGTCTTTCTCAATCCGTTCCATTAGTCTGTGCCTGTCTGACAGACATTCATGTTAAATTGAAATTGTGTGAAATATAAGGTAATTAAGGAGACAGATTTTACATTCCCTGTTAACAGCAAGAAGCAATGCTTGTGACTTCAATTGATCCGAAACCAAACACATTTATGTTTTCAACACTGCTTACATTGATTTAACAATTCTTTCTGAATGTGATGCTGGTTTGAATATCTCGTGAACTGATTTTTAAAAACGTGGCTCAAAATGTCAGAACATTTTAAACAAGGTGGAATGGCTTCAATTTTCATACAGTTAAACACGTCAGCCCTGACTTACATGGTCGAGATAAAAACGCAGTTAGATGAAATAGTTTTGTTGGGCGCTGCTCCCTGGTTGATAGCTGCGACAGTAGCAATGTAGAGTAATGCTTTCCTTGCGGAGTTAAAAAAAAATTACCTTCAAACTGATAACTGATGCATGAGATAGTTTTCAAAGGCAAATTCTTGGAAGTTACTTACGAAAATGACACAATTGGAATGAGGCCAATGTTGCATTTCCTCCCCTGAAGGGTCACTTGAGGACATTGAGACCTGATTTTTTGTTTAACTCAGGATTTTTCAAGGTGCGGGTCATGACCCGCGGGTGGGTCATGAGCGGGTTTCGGGAGGGTCGCGGAGAGATCGGCCTGGCATTCCCACGGTGGTCTCGATCGCGAGAGACATGCCTAATGGATGCTCCTGGCATTCTTATTGAATGTACACTTGAGTCAAGCACTCCTGTCTATATGTGCTTTTGGCATCAAATCACGGAAGACAGCTTATTCTATTTTCTAGCTGCTTGCAAGCCAGGCAAGAGAGCTGTTAAGTCAAATCATTTTCTTACAAGAAATAAATGTCCAGAGACACAAATAGGCAGAGAGCCTACTGGCTAAGATCTCACAACCGAATCTGCTGGAGAGAGCTGCTAAGGAGAGTCCAGGGCAGGACAGAGCAATGCGTGTGTTAGCTCTATACAGAGCTCCTAGTCCTCTGGTTAATGGCCTACAAAGAATAAACTTAACTCAGGAACAAAGCAGTATAAAGATAATTTCATGAGGTATGGCTTTTGTCAATTGTGCCAAAGTAAATAAGGATGCAAAGCCCATGTGTGTTATTTGCAGGCAAGTATTAGAAAATGAAAGGAGAACCGTCAGGTTTTGAACGTTGAGACTCCAGGTGCAGTTATTAACTTACTGCTGATTCCAAAATAAAAGACAGCTGTTGTATCTGACCTGCCACAGCACATTAAAAACACGGCAGATATCCATGAGGCTATCAGCATTCTGGAGTAGCAACTCCCAGGAGTATCCAGTACTGAGTAAAACAAACATTTTGTTGCTATTGCCCTTCATGATGATCTCCATGTGCGATGTTGGATTTTCCATTTTTGCAAAGTTTTAGACAGCACAAAGGAACTGACTGAAGACTGTGCCTGATATGTGCATTGCCCACTCCACCTGTGAACATCATTGGAGTGATATTGTGCTGACCAAGCAAGCTCACCTTTCATATTAAAAATAAAACGTGGTGTGGGTTACAAAGGTCAAGCCAGGTGGGTCGCAAAGTTCGGCTGACGTGGCTCCCGAATGGTGGCTAGTTGGCAAAAGTGAGATACAGGTAAAGAAGATTGAAAAATACTGGTTGAGCATATCTTCACATGCACATTCACACTGGCCATGATCTATCGGCCTTGTCGTACCTGACACGCACACGACGAGGCCGTTACATCTCGTGAGAGGTCTCTTGCAAGATCTAACAGACTCATTATGCCTCGCGAGATCTCACAATGCGCAGGATCCAGATTTGCATATTCAGATGGGCAGTCAGGCTCACTTGAATATGTTCACACTGGAGTTATCCAAGGCACGGGATCCAATGTGCGCCTCGGAGACCCTGAGCGAACGCCATTTAGCACCCGTCTCCACAAACGTAGACCAGGCGTACTGGCACTTGGGAGAGGGCGGGGTCACTGCCAGAATGCCCAGGTCGCTCTGCCAGGCTGTCAGGGGCACTGCCAGGCTTGTAGTGCCAAGGTGCCTCTGCGGCATCTTGTCCGTGCCGGGGATCTGTCCCAGAGATGCCCTGCCCTTATGAGTTGAGGTGCAGGAGGCTCAAGGTCCCCTTCATTGGTAAGCTGGGGTATTGTGGGGGTCTCGAGGTCGTGGTGAAGTTTTCAGAGATTGGGGCACCATTTAAAAATGGCGCCTCAATCTCTTCCTCCACTGGCAAACAGAACTTGCAGTGCAGAAATGGGACGAAGTGAGACCTTAATGGGGCGTTCCTTGCTGAAGCTCAGAAATGAGCCTGACAAGGGACTCTGTTTCACTTCTGTTAAATCACGCTCACTGTTTTCCCTTTTGGCAATAGTGGGGAAGTGGGGGAAGGATTTTCGAGCTGATTATCAGCTCATTGAACCGCATTATGAATGCTTCTTCCCGTGGCTAGTAAGGCATGGTGTTGGACTTGAAATCAGAGTTAAGGACACTATGACTGTGCCAAAAAGACCTCTTGAGACCTGGTGATTTCTCCACTCAGAAAATGGTATAATTATTAGGTTTTTGTATCTGTCTATCGATTGCGCGAAAACAATCTTTTTTTTTGAGGTTTAACTCTTTATTACATCAGAATGTTTCTCAGGGGTTCCGTTGGTGCTTTTGAGAGGTCAAAAGGGTTCTGTAGCTGGAAAAGTTTGGGAAACCTGTCCAACAGAAAAGAAAAAAAAGTTAATATGATACACTAATAGACAAGAAAATACTCTGCATGCAAAACACCAAACTGTCTGTTAAAACAACCAAGGGGGTCAGGTTAATATATGTTATAAGTAAAGAGGACAATTAACATAACCACTTTTTTTTATGTGAATGATGGTGGCCATGTTGCATTTGGCAGGCTTCACAAGATTCCATCACCTGAGATCCCTCGTGCACAACAAGTAGGAACAAGTTAGTGACTGCAGTAGACTCAGGTGGACCAAGCCGATTCGCCTTTAAAGCCCTGCTTTTCTGAATACAGCATTCCTTTTCCAGCAGGAAATCAACATCCATTTGGAAGGCTACAGAAAAGCAGTGCACGCAAACAGAAGCAGTCTAAGCAGCAAAAGAACAAGAAATAATGACATGCTCAAGTAGAAACTAAAGCTTTGTGATAGTAATGAGACATCTGGGACTAGCAATGCATGATGGTGTCAGTTGGCACATGCACCAGCATGTTGCTATTCGTAATAAGTAACAGCAGCAGCTTGTCAAACCCAGAAGGGCTATTGGCAACTATAAAATGTGCAGTAAAGTTTGCTTCACTTTTACCAGCCTTAAAAGGCAGCAGCACAGTCAGCAAAATTAATTGTCTTTCCAACAAAGTCAGCCACCTTTAACAACAAGGAACTTCCACCACTTAAAATCTCCCCAATCATGCAGGCATTTGTACCCTAAACTTCAGCAGTGGAGACGTCAAGGAATTAGTCACTAGATATTTTAACTATTCTATGTTTTTGCTCAGTTTTACTGCTATTATCATCTTTTTAAGGGTCCCATTTCTTTCCTAACAGCTGAATTACAATTATATTGCTCGGAGATCTTAATGACATACTTAGGGTCTGGAACTATGAGCATTATGATGTCCAGAAATCTGTCTTGTTTCAACCCACAAAGTAAACTAACATGTTGTTTGGAGAATTTATAGTTTGACAAAATTATGACAATTTTAAAATGTCTTCAAAAGCTTTTGGTGACTGGAATAAAAAGTTTTGGAGACTGTTTTTCTATCAGATGAAATGCTTATTTTGTGACCCTTGTGCAGATACCACTTAAAGCAGGGCCTGTTACCTCCTGAAAAGTGGATTGTTTAACAAGAATCACAGAAGGCTGCTATTAAGGTTGTGCTGAGGGAGGGCAATTATCATTTGCATCAGACTTGTCTTGGTTCACATAAATATTACACCAGGCCGTTTATGTATCTGCAAAAACAATTTTATTTGTGGAAGATTAATATTTGTTTACTTCAGTTTAAATTTTAAACTAGTCGCAAAGCATAAATCTAGGGGCGCGATTCCCTCAAAGAATAACTAAGGGCGCAGTTCTCCGTAAAAATTTCCAAGTGTGGTAGCGACCGGGAATTGCCGCAACCTTTCCAGTGCTCAGTCCAACGAGGCCGACAATGCAATTCAACGTTAATGGGTCCACATATTGAGGCATCATGGGCTTCTCACCGCAAATGAAGGCTCGCCAGCTGATTTGCCGGGACCGCGCTCGCTAGCCCCCCGGTAAGTAGGTCGGGCAGTACTTAGGCTGCACTTGCTCAGCCAACCCCAGCCAGCTCACAACAATGGTGCCAAGGAGACCAGCCCCAAATTTCAGGGATGCTGACCTGGGGAGGCTGCTAGATGCCATGGAGGCCAGGAGGGATGTCCTGTTCCCCTGAGGGTCCAAGAGACTCAGCCACAAGGCACCCAGTGCTGCCTGGAATGAAATGAAAATGAAATGAAATGAAATGAAAATCGCTTATTGTCACAAGTAGGCTTCAATGAAGTTACTGTGAAAAGCCCCTAGTCGCCACATTCCAGCGCCTGTTCGGGGAGGCTGGTACGGGAATTGAACTGTGCTGCTGGCCTGCCTTGGTCTGCTTTAAAAGCCAGCGATTTAGCCCAGTGTGCTAAACCAGCCCCTAGTGGAATGAAGTGGCGGCAGCCGTCAGCTCGGAGACTGTGACCAGGAGGACTGGTCTTCAGTGCCGGAAAAAGGCCAACGACCTACACTGGGCAGCACGAGTGAGTAGGTACGAATACATCCCCCCACTGTCAAAGGGAGCATCCACCCCCCAACTCCCTCTGCGGCGCATCCCTTCCTCCACCCCCACCCCCCCTCAAATCCTCTCCCACAACTGTGCACCATTCGTGTGGCTAGCGATGCCCTCTCTGTGTCTTCTCAGGAAAAGCTCTCCCATAATCATCGGGAGAGGGCTCGGACTGGTGGTCAGGTTCTGGACTTAAGAATCCTCACCACCTTCGATCAGCCGGCTCTGGACGTGAGCAGTGTGGCCAAGGACAGGTCGGTCAGCCACGTGGAGGCTGGCGGATGTCGCAGAGGTGAGGAACCACAGGTCTCCAGCCAAAGGACCAGTCAAATGTGAGTATTGATTGACTTACTGACTGACGCACCCCTCCCAATGACCACATGTCCATTCTCCCGCAGGTCCTCCAGCCGACGCCGCCAGCCCATCCTGGGCGGCACTCTCTCTTGGCTCGGAGCAGAACAGCTCGGAGGAGAACTCCGAGGATGCAACCGTAATCACGGCACAGCTGTAATCCCCACCCTCCACGAGCACAGATACACACACCTCACTGGGGCATGTTAGTGGACAGGCTGCAGGGGCACAATCTGGGGCACATCAGGTGCAGGCAGTTACCCCAGGCGAGATAGCAGTCGGAGGGCTGCTGGATCCCTGGACCCAGCTGGGTCTTAGCCTGATGCTGAGCCTATGGTACAGAGTTACCCGGAGTTGATGGACACGATAGAGACCACCTGAACATTCAGAGGGAGATGTCAGCATCACTCCAGCCGATCCATAGCTGGTTGGAGGAGTCCCAGAGGCAGGAGGTGCAGGAGATGGCAACGGGAATGAGTGGCATTTAGGCCAACACTGCCAGGGTGGCGACTGCAGTGGAGAGCCTGGTGCATGACATTGGCACCATGGGAGAAGGTGGCAGTCGGTGACTGTCATGGCTGAGGGTCTCAGCCAGACGTCTGACTCGCTGGGGGAATGTGACCCACAACCAGGCCTACCTTGATGAGGACTGTCCTGCTCTCAGATGGCATGACCGAGGCGCTGCGGAGCTTGTCCCAGTTGCAGATGGGCATTGCTGAGGCACTGCACAGCACGTCCCAGTCACTGAGGAGCATTGCCGAGGATGTTGGCACAATGGTGCGGACCACGGGGAACCGCTAGGACTGGCAGAGTCACATGATGCATGGCGGCTGGGGCTCGAACCAGCTGCCCCTCTACCTCAAGATATTCCGGTCGGGAGTATGGGGTGCCCAGTGCCAAGCCAGACCCGTCCCATGGACTGGGGATGGTACCACCAACTCCTTTGAGTTCCACCCCTCTGTTGAGGCTGCGTCTCGCAATCAGCACACGGGACAGGGTGGCACGGCTGTGCATGTGCAGCAGTGAGCCGCGGCCCTCCGGCCCCAGAGCCCCCAGAGGGCAACAAAGGCCACGGGAAGAGGTAGGCAGCTGGCTGCCTTCAACTTTGATATGAATCCTGGGTAAGCACCAAGGGGTAGTGGTAAAGCCAACAGGGAAAAGCACTTTGAGGATTACTGAAGGCACCGGGAGTGGGTACAGGGGGCGAGGGGTGATAGGGAGGGGGTGGGAAGCGGGGATGGGGTTTGGGGGGGGGGGTGAGGGGCAGCACCATCAGGAGTGGGGTTTGTACCACACATTAAATACCTTTTCACAAAACCATTATGATGCCTTTGACACTTCCATCGGCAATGCGGGCTGATCTCCGAACCCTTGGCCCATCTCTCCAGGCAACCCCCTCCCCATGGTGCTCATCCACCCACTGGCCGTGGACATGTCCCCGGAGCTGTGTCTCATCCCCTGGGTGTTCAGATGTTGGCTACTGCGAGTGTGGTGTTGCCTCCCGCAGTGTTCAACCTCAGTGTCCAGGCATCAAGGTGTGATAGGGATGCTAGGCAATGACTCCCACATGCTACATGGCCCGCCCACTCATGGGAAACTACTTGGCATGTGTGTAGTGCTCACTTAACCACGATTGTCAATTCCCTATTAGCAATAGCCTTCAGCCACGCAGCCAGAGGCCTCAGCAGTCGGTGGGGTTTATGGTTGGTCATTGGGGCAGACGGACAGGGACATGGGTTTCCTCCGGAACGGGTACACATGATCCAGGAGTTGGCATTGTGGTGCCACGAGTGGTAGCCCCTCGGTTGCTCCCCACCATTGTGGCCCATCTCTGCGGAGGGTCCCCCACCCCCAGCGGAGGTCGCCCACTCCCCATCGAGCACTGGGGTGGCAAGCCCAGCACTCCCGGTCCCTTTGTCTGTGAGCAAATATACATAGGTACATAGATACATCGAAGATTGGAGCAGGAGGAAGCCTTTTGGCCCTTCGAGCCTGCTCCACCATTCGTCACGATCATGCTGATCATCCAACTCAATAGCCTAATCCTGCCTTCTCCTGATAGCCTTTGATCCCATTCTCCCCAACTGCTATATCTAGTCACCTCTTGAATATATTCAATGATTTAGCAGCAACTACTTCCTGTGGTAATGAATTCCACAGGCTCACCACTCTTTGTGTGAAGCAACGTCTCCTCATGTCTCCGAAATGGTTTACACTGAATCCTCAGACTGTGACCGCTGGTTCTGGACACACCCATCATTGGTAACATCTTCCCTGCATCTACTCTGTCTAGTCCTGTTAGAATTTTATAAGCCGCAATGAGATCTCCTCTCATTCTTCTGAACTCCAGCGAGAACAATCCCAACCTAGTCAATCTCTTCTCATATGACAGTCGCGCCATCCCCGTAATCAGTCTGGTAAACCTTTGCTGCACTCCCTCGAGAGCAAGAACATCCTTCCTCAGAGAAGGATACCAAAACTGCACACAATACTTCAGGGGCGGGATTCTCCCCTACCCAGCGGGGCGGGGGGTCCCGGCGTGATGGAGTGGCAGGAACCACTCTGGCGTTGGGCCGCCCCAAAGGTGCCAAGCCCTCACCTTGAGGGGCTAGGCCCGCGCCGGAGTGGTTTCTGCTCCATCGGCTGGCGTGGAAGGCCTTTGGCACCATGCCAGACGGGGCCGAAAGGACTTTGCCGGCCTGCGTAAGTCCGCGCATGCGCGGGAGCGTCAGCAGCTGCTGATGTCATCCCCACGCATGCGCAGGGGAGGGGGTCTCTTCCGCCTCTGCCATGGTGAAGACCATGGCGAAGGCGGAAGAAAAAGAGTGCCCCCTTGGCACAGGCCCGCCCACGGATCGGTGGGCCCTGATCGCTGGCCAGGCCACCATGGGGGCACCCCCCGGGGCCAGATCGCCCTGCGCCCCCCCCCAGGACCGCGGAGCCCTGCTCCCACCGGTAAGGTAGGTGGTTTAATCCACGCCGGCGGGAGAGGGTTGACAGCGGCGGGACTTCGGCCCATCGCGGGCCGGAGAAGCGGTGGGGGGTGGGCCCGCTGACTGGCGCGGCGTGTTTCCCGCCCCCGCCGACCAGCGCGGCGCGATTCGCGCCCCCGCCGAATCTCTGGTGGCGGAGAATTCAGGACACGGCGGGGGCGGGATTCACACCAGCCCCCGGCGATTCTCCGACCCGGCGGGGGGTCAGAGAATCCCACCCCAGGTGTGACCTCACCAAGACCCTGTACAACTGCAGCAACACATCCCTGCTTCTATACTCGAAACCTCTCGCAATGAAGGCCAACATACCATTAGCCTTCTTTACCACCTGTTGCACCTGCTTATCTTCAGCGACTGGTGCAGAAGGACACCCAGGTCCCGCTGCACACTCCCCTCTCCCAATTTACACCCATTCAAGTAGTAACCTGCCATCCTGTTTTTGCTTCCAAAGTGAATAACCTCACACTTATCCAAATTAGACTGCATCTACCATTGATTTGCCCACTTGCCCAACCTGCCCAGATCATGCTGTAGGATCCCTGCATCCTCGTCACAGTTCACCCTCCCACCTAATTTGGTATCATCTGCAAACTTTGAGATATTACATTTTGTTCCCTCATCCACATCATTAATATATATTGTGAATAGCTGGGATCCCAGCACCGGTCCCTGCGGCATCCCACTAGTTACTGCTTGCCAATTTGAAAAGTACCCATTAATCCCGACTCTGTTTCCTCTCTGCCAACCAGTTTTCTATCCACCTCAATACATTTCCCCCAATCCCATGCGCTTTAATTTTGCACAATAATCTCTTATGCGGGACTTTGTGAAACGCCTTCTTAAAGTCCAAATATACCACATCAACTGGTTCCCCCTTGTCAATGGTACTGGTTACATCTTCAAAGAATTCCAACAGATTTGTCAAGCATGATTTTCCCTTCACAAATCCATGCTGACTCTGACTGATCCTGCCACTGCTTTCCAAATGTTCCTCTATAAAGTCCTTAATAATGGATTCAAGAATTTTCCCCACTACCAATGTTAGGCTTACTGGTCTATAATTCCCTGTTTTCTTTCTACCACCCTTTTTGAATATTGGAGTGGCTTGAGCTACCTTCCAATCTGCAGGGACAGCTCCAGAGTCTATAGAATCCCAGAATGACCACCAATGCATCCACTATTTTCAGAGCCACCTCCTTAAGCACTCTGGGATGCAGATTCTCAGGCCCTGGGGATTTATCCGCCTTCAATCCCATCAATTTTCCCAGCACCATTTCTCTACTAATATTGATATCCCTCAGTTATTCCCACTCACTAAACCTTTAATTCTCCAAAATTTCTGGTATTTGATTTGTGTCCTCATTTGTGAAAACAGAACCAAAGTATGTATTCAATTGCTCAGCCATTTCTTTTTTCCTTATTATGCATTCCCCTGTTTCTGTCTGCAGTGGGCCTACATTTCTCTTTACCAATCTATTTCTCTTCACATATCTGTAGAAACTCTTAGTATCAGTCTTTATGTTCCCTGCAAGCTTCCTTTTGTACTGTACTTTCCCCTTCTTAATCGACCCCTGTCCAGTTTGTACAGGTCCCACCTCCCCCAGAACTGGTCACAATGCCCCAGGAATGTGAAACCCTCACCCTGACACTATCCCTTCAGCCACGTATTCATCCTATATATCCTGTCATTTCTACTCTGACTAGCACATGGCACCGGTAGTAATCCTGAGATCACTACCTTTAAGGTCCGGTTTCTTAACTTCCTTCCTAGCTCCCTGTATTCTGCTTTTAGGACCTCATCCTTTTTTTACCTATGTCGTTTGTACCGATGTGTACCACGACCACTGGCTGTTCACCCTCCCCCTCCAGAATGTCCTGTACCCGCTCCGAGACATTCTTGACCCTAGCACCAGGGAGGCAACATACTATCCTGGAGTCTCGTTTGCGGCCACAGAAACGCCCGTCTATTCCCCTTCCAATTGAGTCCCCTATAACTATTGCACTGGCATATTTATTACCCCCACCCTCTACAGCAGAACCAACGGTGGTGCCACGAGTTTGGTTGTTGCTGTTTTCACCTGAGAGGCCATTCCCCTCAACAATATCCAAAATTGTATATCTGTTCGGCAGGGGAATGGCCCAGGAGATTCCTGCACTACGTGCCTAGCTCTCTTGCTCTGTCTGGTAGTCACCCATTCCCTTCCTGCCTGTGGAGTCTGAGTCTGTGATGTGATCACCTCTCTATACATGCTATCCACGATGCCCTCCGCCTCGCGGATGTTCCACTGTGTCCCCAACCGCCGCTCCAGCTTTGAAACTCGAGCTTCCAGGAGCTGTAACTGGAGACACTTCCTGCACACATGCTGACCCTGGGGACTGGAATTGTCCCCAGCCTGCCACATGGAGCAAGTGAAGCAAACCACGCCTTGGAGCTGTCCTGCCATAGTTTTTCCCATAAAATTAAACTTTTGAAATGAAACTGTATCCTCAGTCCCAGTAGGGGTGTCCCTCACAGGTCCGGCTGTCTCTGCTCCCGGAAGGTGAGTGAAGGCTCCGAGCCTGGCGCTGCCTTAATCCTCAGTCCTAGTAGAAGTATCCCTCGCAGGTCCAGCTGTCTCTCCTTCCGGAAGGTGAGCTGCTCACCTTCTCGGCTTCCCACAGAAGCCCTTCCGCCAGTTAAGATTTTTCAAAAGGAGTATTAATTGGTGCCATGTGAGCACTTGCTGGGGAGGCCGCTGAATGACAGGAGGCCGTTGGATATGGGACTGCGCTCATTAATTGTATGGAAATGGGGATTAAGTGGTGATAATTGTTTTCTCGCCACGTTACGGTGAGATCTCAATTTCATCTATGTGAGCGGGCCAGTTGCATCACAAACTGGTTGGTGGCTGGCACGGATCTTGTTTTTGGCCTATCCCACTATTCACCAGCCTCGTTGCACTCTCGCTCAAGTGCAACGAGATCCGAAAATCAGGTCTTAAGTGTAATTTTGGGCAGGTTTGGCAGGGTGGTTCGCATCAGGTATTTCAGTGCGATCCAGATTGGTATTCACCCACACTTAGGGCGCGATCTATCCGAATGGGGGCAGAGCCCCGTAGCATGCAAGATTAGCCTATTGTTTCCTGCCGCAAAACACCCTGCTATCTCATGCCCATCCGGGTAGATCGGGGGCCTAAGCAGGGTACTCTCCTATGAAGCCGCACTTAGCCCCTTTTTCTGCACTGTGGAGCTCCGATCACCCGAACTCCTCAGAGAGAGATCGGGACACCATTTTTAGCTATTTTGAGCCCCTTGGCACGACACTGACATAACCCATGAAAGCCCCTAAACTCCAACTCACTACGAGGAAACCCCCGTGCCCCCACCCGCCCCACATCCCACACCTGCACAGGAAACAGCCGGCCTGCTCACCGCCGCACAAAAAATGCCAGCTTGGCACCTTGGCTATGCCAGCCTAACACCCTGACAGTGCCACTGACATCTGGCAGTGCCACCTGGGCACATTGGCAGTGCCAGGCTGGCACCATGATGGTGCTGCCAGGGTGACCAGGTGGTACCAGCAGTGCCAGGATACCACCCTTCCCAGAGGGTATTTACCTGTGGGCCTCCAATCCCCTGGGAGACCCCCACAAGTGCCGTTCCGTCTCGTCCCCATTTGTGGAGATCAGAAATGAATGGTGCCCATCAAGGTCTCCAAGGCAAGAGAGTTAGATCTCATGCCTTGGATAGATCTTGGGAATGCAGAGTGAGAGAGGAATACGTGATGTGCCAAATGGCCTTTTACTGTGCTGTATGATTCTTTGACTCTATGGCTCCATGAGACTAGCTGTCTCACACTCATCTGCAGATTTGCCAGAAAGTGATCCCGCCCACAAATGAGTGGGAAACACATTGCAACGTCTCATGAGATCAGGTTAGATCTCACAAGGCATTCCAAGTTGGGTAGATCCTGGGAAGTGGGATGTCCCGGCATCTAACGATCGTGTTGCGCTGCGCTGCTTTGCAGGCACAACATGATCGGTAGATCCCGCCATGGTCATTCTTTTGGAGCTTGTTGAGTTTCTCACGGGTAAATGGCACTCTTTTTCTGCAGTGTGGAAATACACCCGCTGGCAAGACCATCTCTTCAGAGATCGGAACGCCATTTTTAAAAGATGTTCAGATTTAAAAGTGTGGTTGAGGATCCTTCACATCCGCTCCCACTCCACCCACCGACACCAGGAACCCCCCCACAGACATGGGCAACACCCCCAAACCTTGGCCCCAGAGGGGCAACCTTCCTCCCATCACTAAACATCCGTGTGACGACTCCCCCCCTCCCCCCCAGGCATGAGGGTGACCCACCCCACACCCATCCATCACGAGCAGCATGGTAGCATAGTGGTTAGCACTGTTGCTTCACAGCTCCAGGGTCCCAGGTTCGATTCCCGGCTGGGTCACTATCTGTGCAGAGTCTGCACGTTCTCCCCATGTCTGCGGGGGTTTCCTCCGAGTGCTCCGGTTTCCTCCCACAGTCCAAAGATGTGCGGGTTAGGTGGATTGGCAATGCTAAATTGCCCTTAGTGTCCAAAAAGGTTAAGTGGGGGTAAGTGGGTTACGGGGATAGGGTGGATATGTGGGCTTGAGTAGGGTGCTCTTTTTAAGGGCCAGTGCAGACTCGATGGGCCGAATGGCCTCCTTCTGCATTGTAAATTCTATGAAAGATCCTCATGGGCATCGCCCCCCACCCAAATGAGTATACCTCAAGATGGAGCTCTAAAGCCCCCTCCCATTTAGGGTTTCCGGTTTCAATGACTCTCCCTGTCCCCTTTCAGACCCACTCATCAACCCCCACCCTTCATATTAATCCTATAGTCGCCTTTCATGGGAATAGCCCACTTTGGCCCCGCCCCTTTGCAGTGCCAATCTGGCATCCAGGCATTGCACCCGGCACCTTGGGAATGCGAACCTGGCAGACGTACAAATGCCAGTTTGGCATTACCAGGATGCTAGGGACTCTGCCAGTTCCTTGCCCTGTTCCTGCCTAACTGGAGGGCACGGGCCCTCTGGCATAGCCATCAGCTTGAGACAAGTACTGTTCCATGCCGGAGTGCGGCCTGTGGTTGGTGACTACCAGATGCCGGAAGATTGCAGCCGCAAATGGGCTATTTAAATGAGTTTAATAGATAATTTAAAAATTATTTTCTGGATCACGTGCAGTGAGGACGTGATACAGATCGCGCCGGGCGTAAGGGTTTGGGTGCATCGCTCCTGATTCGGCACCTGGCACAAAATCCATTTTGGGCCTTTACCGCTATGCATCCGCCGCAACAGGATCTGCGCCGGGTGGAGCCAGTAGACAAGGAAATAGTCATCAGGTTTTCTAACTGTTCGTCAAAATTATCATCCTTCAAGGATCCCATATCCTTTCCAAAATATCTTTTAAAATGCAATAATGTATGCTTTTTTGGTGAGTTTACACACTCAGGCCATATTTGAGGTCTTGGTGCCAATGGAGCGCTCCATTATTTCAGACCCAGGTCCACATTAAGGCTGTGATATCCAAGAGCAATGAAAATTCCATGCTGTGCTATCATTTCAGAACAGGGATTTTGAGTTTTAAGTACAGCTTTGCAAATGCACGATTTTATTGGCAAATAAAATTGGATGATGTGTAAAACGAGCAGTTGACACCTATCCTTCTGGTTCCCGTTGGGTCAGTTAGTGTACAATTAATCTCAATGCCTTGAACCAAATTCAACAATTCACTGTTACGACTTGCCTTTATAAATGCTTCCTTCTGTGAATGAATTTATTAGCCTGTTGCTAGAGCACTGGGGCGATAGATAGTAATTATTATATAGACTTCGTGAATAGGAGTAATCTGACTTGTATTTCAGGAGACAATGAATAAATCCATTGTTCACCTGAAACATGCTACGTAAAATTGCTTTGCACATCAGGTCCTACTTAGATTTACAGGGAACATAGACCTGCATTTGGAAACTGTCTTCTGTGTCAGACGTGAGGGGAGAAATGTGGAGAAATTTAAATTGAAACAGTTATTTATTTCATTTGTTTTACACATGAGGCAGCAATCCAGTTTTGTCTTTCAGATTAAGGGCATAAAATGCAAGAGTTAAAATTTAGTTATTCACGTGTGTTCTGTGAAATTAGATTAACTTCTTCATAATTTTGTTGCACTCAGAGGTATTACAGATGTGAATTACAGTGACATTTTGTTGTAAACTATTTATTATTTCCTTTTCAAAGTATGTGCCTCTCTGTCACTGTTGAACAATCTGGGAAGTTGAGGTATACTGTGACTAAATGACCAGATGATGCTGGATGACATGAAATATTAGCTTAATGATCCAGTTTCTTTAGTAGAATCAATGTTTTAATTGCTGGATAATTTACCAATAAATACGTATTGTTTATAAAACAATTTACGAAACATCACTTTCAATGTTTCACTTGAAGGCCTAGAGGACATCTTATTTACTGAAGTATTTTTGTGTAACCTTACACACAAATTTCATTAAGCTTTATTTGTGTACCAAATCCAAGCTTAGCAAACATGCTCACATTCTCATGACCTCAAAATAGAGTCACGCAGCTCATAATTGACAATTTTAAAGTTTTAAATTACATAAGCGAGAAGCAATAGAAGGATAGCTTTCAGCTGAATGAAGGTGGGTGGGAATAGACGTGATCAGCTGCCTTTTTGTCTCCTCCTCTCTAACCAACCAGAAACTCTTGTTCGAGGTGAAACAGCAATTTACTTGTACTTATTTCAGTTTGATATGCTGTATTTTCTGTCCTGATGTGATCTCCCCTGTAATGGGGAGACCCGACATTACTTGTGTGACCCCTTTCTGTGCACCTCTGTTCAGTGTGCAAGTATGACCCTGAACTTTAGGTCACCTGTCTTTCAAATTCTCTGCTCCTTTCCCATTGTAACTTCTCTGTCCTTGAACTCCGATATTGTTCCATTGAAGCTCTATATAAGCTTGAGAAAAGGCACCTCATCTTTCAATTCAGCATTTCACAGCCTGCTGACCTCAACCTTGGGTTCAACAGTGTCAGACCATAACCTCCAGCTCAATTTTATTTGAGATAGCAGTCATTGGTGCATCTGCTGCAACCACCACCATTGTTTTTCCCTGCCTCTGGCATGGATTAAACCTGAGAAGGTTCTGACTTTTTCTGGCTTTTTCAAATGGTATTTGTTTTGTTACAACCACAGAAGATGTTATTTACTAAACAAGCCAAATCCCAGAAGGAAACTTGTCTAATTGATCATAACCCTTTATTTTGTATTCTGTAAACAAGGAGGAAAAAAAAAACTGATCCCAAAAGCATCGATCTCCAGGAACACCTGTAAAAATTAAAAGATTTATTAACAAGAAAAATAACTGAAGTACACAAGATTACATAGAACATAGGACATTACAGCGCAGTACAGGCCCTTCGGCCCTCGATGTTGCGCCGACCTGTGAAACCACTCTAAAGCCCATCTACACTATTCTCTTATCGTCCATATGTCTATCCAATGACCATTTGAATATCCTTAGTGTTGGCGAGTCCACTACTGTTGCAGGCAGGGCACTCCACGCCCTTACTACTCTCTGAGTAAAGAACCTACCTCTGACATCTGTCCTATAATCTATCTCCCCTCAATTTAAAGCTATGTCCCCTCGTGCTAGACATCACCATCTGAGGAAAAAGGCTCTTACTGTCCACCCGATCTAATCCTCTGATCATCTTGTAATTTATACATGTAATATGCACATTTATACAGTTAAACAGTCTCACAAAATTCCTCCAAAAAACCCATAGAACACACAAGTAAAGTACTTGGCATTTGCTTCCTTATATATTTTCAATTATAAAAATCCAGCAATATTATGTAAGGAAAGAATGGCAGTTACTTTAGCAAAGGTATACCACACGACCCCCCCGCCCCCAACACTTTCACTCTGCTGAGAAAATCCAAGGAAGTTCAGAAAGCAAGCTACTTTCTCAAACTCTGACTTGTCAAGCCATCACCTAATGGCTGTTTCAGATTTCACACTGTCTCTCACCACAGAGCTGCTCTCAGGACATCTCCCCTACACAACCACCCCAGCTCAGCGTAACATTTTTCTTTCAATGTCCTTTTCCTCTTTCATCTCCAGTTCCATTGTTCATAACCATCAAATTTAACCAAACTTTTCCAAAATACAAAAATCATTCTTGTTTTCCTATTGCCTCCACTTTTCGGTCAAATAAAATTTAATAACCTTGTTTACTTATGAAACCTTTGTAAGCTGTAAACGTCCCTTGAAATCTCACAGTTAGGGGCTGGTTTAGCACAGAGGACAAAACAGCTGGATTGTAATGCAGAACAATGCCAGCAGCGCGGGTTCAATTCCCGTACCGGCCTCCCCGAACAGGCGCCGTAATGTTGCGACTAGGGGCTTTTCACAGAAACTTCATTGAAGCCTACTTGTGACAATAAGCGATTATTATTATTATTATTATTATTATTAGAATGCCTTTCTATCTCCTAATGCAATTTTTCAAAACCTAACCTATTTACTTGTAAATCCAATTCATCATAGTCTCTCATTACAAATGCATGCATTTAGTACATTTACCCTTCCATCTCTTAACTCCCCCAGACAAATTGTCTCAATTAACCTTTCCCCAGATTAATTCAATCATATACACACACGCACACTCAGGCACACACACATACACACACACATTTCTTCACAAAAGCACCATATTCTGAAACAGACTTTGAGAAATAACATCCGTTTTCACACTGTTCTCTCTCCACAGATGCTGCCAGACCTACTGTTTGGATTTCAGGGGCGTCATTCTCCGACCCCCCGCTGGGTCGGAGAATGGCCGTTGGCCACCGTGAATCCCGCCCCCGCCCCCGCCGAAGTCTCCGAAGGGAGAAAAGTCGGCGGGGCGTTAATGGCGCCGCTGCCGCGGAGAATGTCACGGGTCTGCGCAAGGCAGCCGATTTTCGGCCTGCCGATATTCTCCCTTCCGGATGGGCCGAAGTCCCGTCGACGTGATGACCGTTCACGTCGACGTCAATCAAACCTCCTTTTCATCGGCGTGACCCGGTGCTCCAGGCTCACGCCGACCAGCGAGGAGGTGAGTGACGGCCTGGGGGGTTGGCTCTGGGCAGGAAATGGCGTGGCCGCAGACTGATTGCGTGAGGAGAGGTGTGTCTTGGCTTGTGTGTGTGTGCAGCGGGGGGGGGCTGGTTAGAGTAGGCTGGGCTCCGGGGGAGTGCCGGGAGGGGGTCCGTGCCGGGGTGGAGGTTGGGGGTTGTGGAGGGGGTCCGTGCCGGGGTGGAGGTTGGGGGGGGGTCCGTGCTGGGGTGGAGGTTGGGGGTTGGGGAGGGGGTCCGTGCCGGGGTGGAGGTTGGGGAGGGGGTCCGTGTCGGGGTGGAGGTTGGGGGGGGGTCTGTGCTGGGGTGGAGGTTGGGGAGGGGGTCCGTGCCGGGGTGGAGGTTGGGGGGGGGGGTCCGTGCTGGGGTGGAGGTTGGGGAGGGGGTCCGTGCCGGGGTGGAGGTTGGGGAGGGGGTCCGTGCCGGGGTGGAGGTTGGGGGGGGGTCCGTGCTGGGGTGGAGGTTGGGGGATGGGGAGGGGGTCCGTGCCGGGGTGGAGGTTGGGGGGGGGGTCCGTGCTGGGGTGGAGGTTGGGGGTTGGGGAGGGGGTCCATGCCGGGGTGGAGGTTGGGGGGGGGGTCCGTGCTGGGGTGGAGGTTGGGGGTTGGGGAGGGGGTCCGTGCCGGGGTGGAGGTTGGGGGGGGGGTCCGTGCTGGGGTGGAGGTTGGGGAGGGGGTCCGTGCCGGGGTGGAGGTTGGGGAGGGGGTCCGTGCCGGGGTGGAGTTTGGGGGGGGGGTCCGTGCTGGGGTGGAGGTTGGGGGCTGGGGAGGGGTTCCGTGCCGGGGTGGAGGTTGGAGGGGGGTCCGTGCTGGGGTGGAGGTTGGGGGTTGGGGAGGGGGTCCGTGCCGGGGTGGAGGTTGGGTGGGGGGGAGGGGATATGGGCAATGATGACATGTCGTCGTTCCCCTCCCCCCCACCAGGCCGTCATGTTTTCAGACCATCCAGCGATGTTGGCCGCCGTGGTGGCAGCCGCTCATGTCTATGTTGCCCTGGATGAGGAGGAGGAGGAGGAGGAGCGTGCCAGAGAGGCGGCGCAGGCTGCCGCAGAGGGGCAGGCGGCAGCCGCCCAGGCTGGAGGGACACCTGACCGACAGGACGAGGAGAGGGAGGAGGACGTCGTGGCCCCACGGTAACGGAGGCACCCGAGGGCGCCCCGTGTGTACCGGCCCCGGCAGTCATACCAGGACCTCACGGACCGGGAATGCAGGAGGAGACTCCGGATGAGCCGGGAAACCGTGGCACACATCTGCCACCTGCTGGCACACCTGTCACCGCGTGGCACTGGCGGGGGACACCCTCTCCCCGTGTCCGTCAAGGTTACGGTGGCCCTGAACTTTTATGCAACGGGGTCATTCCAGGCATCGAGTGGGGACCTGTCCGGCATATCGCAGACATCGGTGCATCGGTGCATCCGGGCAGTGACAGATGCCCTTTATGCCATGGCGCACCGCTACATCCGCTTCCCCGTGGACCGGGCCAGCCAAGATGCCCGGGCCGTGGGCTTCTCTGCCGTTGCCGGGTTCCCCGTGGTCCAGGGCGCGATCGATGGGATGCACGTCGCCGTGCGGCCACCTGCAGAGAACAGGGCCGTGTTCACTAATAGGAAGGGGACCTATTCAATGAACGTACAGGTGGTCTGCGACCACCGCATGATGATCCTGCACGCCTGCGCCCGTCACCCAGGCAGTGTACACGACTCATTCGTGTTGTCGCGGTCATCCATCCCCGGCATGTACGAGGGACGCCATCCCCGGCTGAGGGGCTGGTTGCTGGGCGACAGGGGCTACCCATTGCGATGGTGGCTGATGACGCCTATAGCCTATACGGAGGCCACGCAATGAGGCGGAGAACCGCTACAATGATGCCCATGTAGCGACAAGGGGAGTGATCGAGAGGTGCATTGGCGTGCTGAAGATGCGTTTCAGGTGCCTGGACCTCTCTGGGGGCGCCCTCCAGTATCGGTCAGATAGGGTCGGCCGCATCATTGTGGTGTGCTGCGTCCTGCACAACATAGCCCAGCAGAGGGGCGATGTGCCACAGGCAGAGGAGGGTGGAGTGGAGGAGCAGCAGGAAGAGGCCCAGTCCTCCCCAGATGAGGGGGATGGGGGCAATGGTCAGGGAAGACGGGGTAGAAGGCTGTCCACCGTTACCGGCTGGCCCAGCGGGCACGGGACAGACTGATAGACGCCCGCTTCACTGACTAGATGGGCGTGGGAATCGGGTAGTATGGCCACAGACCGCACACCATGACAACAGCCGACCACCCACATCCCCCACCCATCCACCCACCCAGCACCCTCACCCCCCTCCCCAACCCCACACACCCCACCCGCATGCACACCACCCCCCCACCCCCAATTGCCGATGCACCGGCGGCACAACGGGCCGGGCTCACCCAGTTGCGGGTGGACGCGTGTCTATCGCAGGCCATGGAGGATGATGCCAACCCGCCTCCGATGAGCTCCTGGCTCTACATCGTTGGACTATGTCTGACCCATGGCCACAGTACCACCATCCACCCGGACCATCCCTGCATGCGGCTGTGACACTGCAGCGCACGGTCCCGTCCTCTGCCCGGGGGATGTTGATGGCGGCCCAGGGGGAAGGGGGCAGACTCACCTGGGGCTGAGGTAAGACCACCCGTCACACACACACTTGCGCTCAACGTACATGACACGCCCGCACACTTTGGACAGAGCACAAAGGCAGCTTCGGTAGGTGTAACATTGACTTTAATAACCAAAGGAGTTCATGCACGTGCCCTAGCCCCTAAAACTCATCTGTGCCCTGCACCCGTGCCAACTTACTCAGTGTCTAATTGTTTGGCCTTACGGGCCCTTTGACTACGTCTACGTGGTTCCCCAGACGGTACAGCAGAACTGGAGGTGGACTCCTGTGATTCCTGCCCTCTGACACCGGATCCCTTTGGCGGCCGTTTCCTGAGGCGTCCTGGCCTAGATGGGCCAGGCTGCGGCCCGGGCGACTGGGATGGCGAGCTGCCAGCCTGTCCTGCCCGTTGCCCACCCGATGCACCTGGGACGGAAGGGGGGGAGTCCGAGGTGTCGCGGTGTACCGGGACCTCCCCTACAGAGGGAGCCGGGACGGACCACACCACCTCCTCCTCCCTCGGGGTGCCCGATGGCCCCCAGGCCTCTACATGGGTGGGGGATGCGAACGGACTGGCCATCCGACGCGGCCCCGACATCTGGCGCTGCCAGTCCTGGAGGCCCGTGCTGGTATCGACAGGGGTCTGCAGGTTTGCAGCCATGGAGCCCAGGGGGTTGTCGAACCCTGTCTGCGACAGTGCGACGCCAGCTCGCACATGGCCACTGGCGCCGATGCCCTCAGCGATGGCCTGCTGAGACTGGGCCATGGCCTGCTGAGACTGGGCTATGGCGTTGAGCGCCTCTGCCATCTGGCGCTGGCACTGGCTCATGGCCTCCTGTGAGAGGGCAGCCATTTCCTGGGCCACAGACGCCGCCTGCACGGAAGGTCCCAGGCCTCGCAAACCGTTCCCCATGTCTGACACCGTCGCACCCATTGCCTCCACCGCGGACGCCACCCGTGCGGTGTCAGCCTGGGTGGCACGCATGACCGGGACCACTCCCAGCTCCTGGACGCGGGTGGACTCCTCCACCTGCGACCGCAGCCGCCGCAAGCCACCCGTCACCCTATTCGCTCGTCTCCGTGTCGGTGGTTGCATCGGATCTATGTGTGGGTGTGGTAACTGCAGGAACCCGGGATCCATCTGGGCGGCAGATGTTCGCTTGGCCTGGGCTGCCCTCCGACCGCCCGGTCCCTCTGCTGCTCCTACCTCCACCTGCTGTACTGGGACGGCTGTGTTGTGCGCACCAGTGAGTGTACCAGACGCCTCATCACTAAAGTGCCCAACCGTGGTGAGTGTTTCTGCGATGGTGGAGGGTGTTGGTGACAGCAGTGGCGTTGTGTCGTGCTCTTCGTCCCACTCTGAGTCCATGGCACTTTGGGGTGGGGGTTCGTCTCCACCCATCCACTCTGAGTCACTGTCCGGTATTTCGTCTTCCCGGGTAGGGGTGTCCTGGGTAGTGCTGTCCCGGGTAGTGCTGTCCCGGGTAGTGCTGTCCCGGGTAGGGGTGTCCTGGGTAGTGGTGTCCCGGGTAGGGGTGTCCTGGATAGTGGTGTCCTGGGTAGTGGTGTCCTGGCTCGGATGTGACGGGGGCCTGTGGCTGCCCCCCTCATCGCTGGGTGGTCGCTCCCGCACGTGACGGGGGTGTCGTCTCCCTGTTGCTCCAGGTCTCTCCGTCTCCCGTGGTGTGCGAGGGGCATCCTGCGGGCGTCGCATGCTGGAGGGTGCGGGTCTCTCCGTCTCCCGTGGTCTCCGAGGGGCATCCTGCGGGCGTCACATGCTGGAGGGTGCGGGTCTCTCCGTCTCCTGTGGTCTCCGAGGGGCATCCTGCGGGCGTCGCATGCTGGAGGGTGCGGGTCTCTCCGTCTCCCGTTGTCTCCGAGGGGCATCCTGCGGGCGTCGCATGCTGGAGGGTGCGGGTCTCTCCGTCTCCCGTGGTCTCCAAGGGGCATCCTGCGGGCGTCGCATGCTGGAGGGTGTGGGTCTCTCCGTCTCCTGTGGTCTCCGAGGGGCATCCTGCGGGCGGTGTGCATCTGCGGGGATGGGTGCCTGGACGTTTGGTCCTGCGATACACAATGAAGCATGCATGGTTAGACATCAGGCAGTGATCAGGTGATACGGGGGAGGGGTATATAGGGGAGGGGGGATATGGGGACGGGCTGTTGGTGGCTCACTTGCTTGTGGGGCCCCGACCTCTGCATCAGCAACCTCCCGGTCCTCAGGTCCGCCAGCCAGTTCCAGGGCCCTTTCCTCGTGTACGGTCAGTGGCCTCTCATCAGCGGGCCCTCCTCCAGTCCTCACATGCTCCCTATTGTTGTGTGCGCGCTTCTCCTGTGGGGGGGGGGGTGGCAGGGGCAAAAGGCAACAGTGTTAGGCAGGTATATGAATGCACGCCATCGGTTGTGCGTGCATTGCAGAGGTTAAGGTTAGGGCTGGATTCACTTGGGGATATGGGGGATATGGGGGAGGGGGGGATATGGGGGAGGGGGGGATATGGGGGAGGGGGGATATGGGGCGGGGGGATATGGGGGAGGGGGGATATGGGGGATATGGGGGAGGGGGGATATGGGGGAGGGGGGAATATGGGGAATATGGGGGAGGGGGGATATGGGGGAGGGGGATATGGGGGAGGGGGGATATGGGGGAGGGGGATATGGGGGATATGGGGAGGGGGGATATGGGGAGGGGGAATATGGGGGATATGGGGGAGGGGGGATATGGGGGAGGGGGGATATGGGGGATATGGGGGAGGGGGGATATGGGGGAGGGGGGAATATGGGGATATGGGGGAGGGGGATATGGGGGAGGGGGGATATGGGGGATATGGGGGAGGGGGGATATGGGGGATATGGGGGAGGGGGGATATGGGGGATATGGGGGAGGGGGGATATGGGGGATATGGGGGAGGGGGGATATGGGCGATATGGGGGAGGGGGGATATGGGTGAGGGGGGATATGGGGGATATGGGGGAGGGGGATATGGGGGATATGGGGGAGGGGGGATATGGGGGAGGGGGATATGGGGGATATGGGGAGGGGGGATATGGGGGGGATATGGGGGATATGGGGGAGGGGGATATGGGGGAGGGGGGATATGGGGGAGGGGGGATATGGGGGAGGGGGGATATGGGGGAGGGGGATATGGGGGATATGGGGAGGGGGGATATGGGGAGGGGGGATATGGGGGAGTGGGAATATGGGGGATATGGGGGAGGGGGATATGGGGGAGTGGGGATATGGGGAGGGGGGATATGGGGGAGGGGGGATATGGGGGATATGGGGAGGGGGGATATGAGGGATATGGGGTAGGGGGAATATGGGGGAGGGGGATATGGGGGATATGGGGGAGGGGGGATATGGGGAGGGGGATATGGGGGATATGGGGAGGGGGGATATGGGGGAGGGGGGATATGGGGGATATGGGGAGGGGGATATGGGGGATATGGGGGAGGGGGGATATGGGGGAGGGGGGATATGGGGGATATGGGGGAGGGGGGATATGGGGGAGGGGGGATATGGGGGAGGGGGGATATGGGGGATATGGGGGAGGGGGGATATGGGGAGGGGGGATATGGGGGAGGGGGGATATGGGGGAGGGGGGATATGGGGGATATGGGGAGGGGGGGATATGGGGGATATGGGGGAGGCTCACCCTGCCTGCTCTGACGAGGTCGTTCACCTTCTTGTGGCACTGGGTGCCTGTCCGTGGTGTTAGGGCCACAGCGGTGACGGCCTCTGCCACCTCCCTCCACAGACGCCGGCTGTGGCATGGGGCAACTCTGCGGCCGTGCCCGGGATACAGGGCGTCCCTCCTCTGCTCCACCGCGTCCAGGAGCGCCTCCACATCGCGTGACTCGAACCTCGGGGCTGAGCGACGGCCAGCCATCAAGTCGGGTGTTCCGGTCGGGTGTTCCGGTCGGGTGGGGGGGAGCTGCGTGGCCTTATGAGCCGTCACGCCGTGCAGTGCGTATGACGCTGCACGGCGTGAACCACTGCGCAAGCGCGGATCCCGTTACGTCGCTGCTAGCCCATTTCGGGCCGCAGACTATCGGCCCATTTTTATGACGTGACGCAAGTGGGATTTGCGCCGTTTTTTGCGCCGATCGGCAGAGTTTCCGCCGATAACGGAGAATTTCGCCCCAGATTTGCAATAGCTACGCGTTTCTTTGTACTGGTATAGATCAGTTGGGCCAAATGGCCTGATTCGGCACTTTAAATTCTGTGTAATCTATTTAAACTTGAACTTCAGTGAGCTTAAAATTGGCATTTTTCTTTCTTTATAAGTATGGTGACAATTTGAGCTCGGCAAAGATGGTGATTCTCCCAGCCCCCTGCCCCCCAAATCCCCGCAACCCCCATTATCAGCTGGAAAATGTTGCAATCTCACTTTTGAATTCTTTCTGTAAGAACATATATCAGGAACGTTTTTAAGAATTTATCCAAGCAGAATCAAACAATCCGGACCGCATGAATTTTGACTTGCGTTCAAGGCTTTGTTTTATATTCTAATGTGCGCTTGGGTTTCCTTCTGGCAATGTAAAGTTGATTTAGTTGCGATTCCTTTCTGTATACTATTGATGAGTGATCTCCGTTGATGAGGCAAAGAGCATTTATGCTCCATGGTGGAAAATATCAGTCTCAATCATTTTAAATAAAGTTCCTCCTCTAAATTATTGTAGCATTGCCTGAACCCTCTATTACAAGAATTGTTGAAGCTTTGTGTTGAACAGTATGGTCCAGCCGAATATGGACATGTTTGCGGTTCATCACATGCCTTGAACTGGGCCTCCAAAATGATACTTCACATGATTGTCAAAAAGGTTGATGGAGAAGGCCCCTGGCCCAATTCACATCACTTTTCCAGAGCAAAAACCGTGTCACCATTACATTACAGCACCTGACTGTTACTTAAACTACTTTAATGTTCTGATCCAACTATCTTTAGCAACACATTTCAGTCTTCGATGATGCTATGTAAAAAAATATTTGAAACTATCTTAAAACAGAAAATGCTGGACAAACTGCTGGTCTGTGGAGAGAGGTGGGATTTTCCTGTCCTGCCGGTGTTGAACCTTGCCTTCCCCGCCACGGGTTCACCGGCGGCAGAGAGTGGTGGCAGTGGGACTGGATGATCCCGCCACTGGACAATGGCAGGCTGTCTCCACTGCCACAGCCGGGGGAATGGGGGGCAGGCGGAGTGGATAATCATGCCCAATGTTTTGAGTCAACATGATACTTTTTCAGAGATTTAGGGCAGATATTGCCTAAACTTTTGCTTTGCAACAACGAACATGTACTTTTGTGCACGTCTTGCTCAGGTAGATCAAAAAATATTGCTTTGGATCTGTTCCTTTTCAATTATTAAAGATCTTAAATAGTTTTATACCCTTTTACTGGTCTAATAATGCAGAATTGGAATCAGAGTTGATGCAGGTACATTAATGTTTTACATTGTTAAGAACTTCCTGGTTCTCAGGAGCAAGTTATTTTCCAGCAAATAGATAGTAAGCAGCTTTTTATTCAAGGTCCCATTAATGTCTAAATGTGTAATGGGTAATGTATGGAGAGCATTGAAAGGCAATATGCACACTAATGGTTCCTTCTTACATCAAAATCTAAGAATCAAATCAGTCGTAAAAGTATTTATGCATTACAAATAAAGCTGTGTAAATCATATAACACACATCCACATTAAAAGAATGACCGGGAGTGATTTCAAAATTCATTATGCAGTAGGCATTTAAGTTGTTTTTGGTTAATATCACATTAAAAAATGTTGAGGCAGGATTGTCCATCTATCGACGCAGGAATCGGGAAACGCGATTGGGTGGAGAATCACGCGAGCAGAAAATCATGGCTGCCACTGGACGCCGACAGAATGCCGTACTCCGATGCCTCGACAGCAGCGTCAATGCTCCGCATGTACAGTAACCACTATTGGCATATCATTAACGGGCCCGACTCGGTATTCTCCACGGCTTCTGTGATGCTCCACTCGTGCCTGAGGAAGCACTGATGGTGAGTTTCACTTGTGGTTTCAAAAATCGGGAAACAAGGGCTGAAGGAGAGAGGAGGTAGGACTTGTTCACAGAGGCGCGACCGTGGGCTGCCAGTCCTGCCGCTGGCAGAAGGGGGCATCTACCAAGGCCGGGGGAAGTGGAATGGCAGTCCAAATGTGGACCACCATTGTCACAGCCTGCAAGGCAGCCATATTGCTGCCCATCCCACTGACTGCCCACAGTGGCCCATGGTTGGACAGAGTGACACCAGATGTAAGAATGCACCAACCCCTCCACCCCAAATCCCTTCCTCCATCCCACCACTGCCCCCCGCCACCTTCCATTGGGCCATCACAGGCGGCCGGGGGCCGTACAGCGTACCTTTGGCATGGGTGGCTGTGGTAAACCACTGTTAGTCTATTATATGTATTGTGGTAACCTGCTACTGTATTACATGTACTGCAGTAAACCACTGCCTGATGGCTCCGCCTCCCCTCGGGTTCGGTATAAAGGTGGCCGACCTCCAACCCTGCCCCAGTTGGGATTAGAGTCCAGGAGGCTTTCTGTTTAGCTTATTAAAGCCTCAGTTTCATTCACTACTCGTCTTGTGTTGATTGATGGCACATCAGTGGCACCAGCCACCAGTGCCCTTGCTGGCAGAGATGGGACCTGGGGCCAGAGCCCCTCATGGTGCTGGGCACCGTCGGGAGAGGGCTGCTCTGCAGAGGACAGGGGCAACGGCCAGGGGTGGATGTGGGGATGGGAGACGAGAATGAGGGGTTGGGGGTGGGGGTGGGGGGGCGGGGGGGGGGGGGGGGGGGGGGGGCGGGGGAGAAGGACATGCGGGATCAGGTGCTGCAGTGCAGGCTGGGGCCACCGTATAGCCCGTTGGACCTGGTTGGGCACGGGGATGCAAACCATTTTAATATGCCTGCCTTTCACCCCCTGCAGACAATGGATTTTGGAATAAAACCAGGAATGGTTGCTATCATCCTAACCACCGCAACCCTGAGGAATGCACTGAGGCTGTATGGGCCGGAGGCTGTATGCTCGTGGAGGACCCTGCAGCAGCAGAGACTGCCCCAGAGGAACAGGAGGAAGGCAGTGAGAATGGAGAGCCGGCCGCCCAGTGAACCGAGGAGGAGGTGGGATGGAGGCACCGCATCAGGCCCCATGTGTGCCGGCAGCGCCTGTCCTTTGAGGACCTGCCGGACCGAGCATACATTTTTGCCACGGAGTCCTTCCAGGCGCTGAGTGAAACATGTCTGGGATTTCCACGATCTCGGTGCACAGGGGCACCCACGCTTGTACCAGAGGCCCTGTATGCCCGCTTGGCACAATATATCAGGTTCGATGTGGACCATGCCCACCAGGATGCTTGGGTAGTGTGGTTCGCTGCCATCGCCGGGATGCCCCAGGTCCCAAGTGATAGTGGGACGCATGTCCCCATACAGGCACCGGGGCATTAAGGGCCGTTCTTCACAAACTGAAAGGGGTTTCAATCGATGAACATACAACTGGTGTGTGACCATCAGTGCACATCATGCACGCCTGATAACCTGGCATACATATCATGCATGACGCCTTCATCCTGGCATACTCGACAGTTTCTGACACCTTTGATGTGCACCCCCGGGTGAGGGGTTGGCTCCTAGGAGGCAGTAGCTATCCTCTGAGGTCATGGCTGACAACGCCTATCTGGAAGCCACAGACCAATGCAGAGACCTGCTTCAAAGACACCCATGCAGCAATCAGGAGCTCGATCGAGCGGTGCATTGGCATCCTGAAGATGCGGTTCTGGAGCCTGGACTGCTTTACAATTAATAGTTAAACAGTTCTCAAATAATAGGAAAAAAAGTTAACCCACTAGCTACACCTGCCACTATATATATTCCAATAGAGCAACCCAATATAGTTCAAAATCTACTCATGAATAAAGTAGCGATGCAGACTGTCAGAGGATACAGCAGGATTTAGATCGTTTGGAGACTTGGGCGGAGAGATGGCAGATGGAGTTTAATCCGGACAAATGTGAGGTAATGCATTTTGGAAGGTCTAATGCAGGTCGGGAATATACAGTGAATGGTAGAACCCTCAAGACTATTGACAGACAGAGAGATCGAGGTGTACAGGTCCACAGGTCACTGAAAGGGGCAACACAGGTGGAGAAGATAGTCAAGAAGGCATACGGCATGCTCGCCTTCATTGGCCAGGGCATTGAGCATAAGAATTGGCAAGTCATGTTGCAGCTGTATAGAACCTTAGTTAGGCCACACTTGGAGTATAGTGTTCAATTCTGGTCGCCACACAACCAGAAGGATGTGGGGGCTTTAGAGAGGGTGCAGAAGAGATTTACCAGAATGTT
This sequence comes from Scyliorhinus torazame, assembly GCF_047496885.1. Classification (NCBI taxonomy): domain Eukaryota; kingdom Metazoa; phylum Chordata; class Chondrichthyes; order Carcharhiniformes; family Scyliorhinidae; genus Scyliorhinus; species Scyliorhinus torazame. Next base: position 188,857,198 of record NC_092707.1, on the reverse strand, counting down.
GCCTGGTATGGAGGGCATTAGCTATGAGGAGCGATTGAATAAACTCGGTTTATTCTCACTGGAACGACGGAGGTTGAGGGGCGACCTGATAGAGGTCTACAAAATTATGAGGGGCATAGAGAGAGTGGATAGTCAGAGGCTTTTTCCCAGGGTAGAGAGGTCAATTACTAGGGGACATAGGTTTAAGGTGCGAGGGGCAAGGTTTAGAGGAGATGTACAAGGCAAGTTTTTTACACAGAGGGTAGTGGGTGCCTGGAACTCGCTGCCGGAGGAGGTGGTGGAAGCAGAGGCGATAGTGCCATTTAAGGGGCATCTTGACAAATACATGAATAGGATGGGAATAGAGGGATACGGATCCATGACGTGTAGAAGATTTTAGTTTAAATGGGCAGCATAGTCGGCACAGGCTTGGAAGGCTGAAGGGCCTGTTCCTGCGCTGAACTTTTCTTTGTTCTTTAGAGTATATTGCTGGAGGAGATGGGCCGGTTTGTGTTCAGCAGGGGTTTGTGGATTGGGTCCGGCTTCAATATAAGGGGCCGGTTGCGAGAGTGCAGACGAACCAAGTGAGTTCAGAAACTTTGGATTGCATTGTGGGATGAGGTAGGGATGTTTGCTCTCCCCGTTGCTATTCACCTTGGCGATAGAGCCGCTGGCAATAGTGCTTAGGGCATCGAGGGATTGGAGAGGGATTGAGCTGGGAAGGGGGTTGCTGTTGAGCACAGGGTCTCATTGTATGCGAACGGCCTGATCTGGTGAGCAGCATTGGAGGCACCATGGTGATCTTGAGGAAGTTCGTCCGGTTTTCGACATACAAATTTATTATGGGAAAGAGCGAGGTGTTCCCAGTAGAGGCCAGAGGGCAGGAAAGGAGGTTAGGAGAGTCGCCGTTTCGGGTATTGTGGGCGAGTTTTAGGTATTTGGTATCGAGGTGGCGCGTAGTTGGGCGTAGTTGCATAAACTGAACCTGGCTCGGTTGGTGGATCAGATGAAGAGGGACTTTAAGAGGTTGGATGTGCTGCCGCTGTTACTGGCAGGGATAGTGCTGCCAAGGTTTCTGTTTGCATTGCAGAACCTCCCAATCTTTGTTCCCAAGTCGTTTTTTAGGAAGGTCAATGGGCTGACCTCTGTGCTTGTGTGGGTGGAGAAGACCTTGCAGGTCAGGCGGACTTTCTTGGAATGCGGGTGAGGGGTGGGGGAGCTGGCATTGCCAAATATGATGAACTATTACAGGGTGGCGAATATTGCTATGGTTAGGAAATGAGCTGTGGGGAGGGGTCAGGGCAGCTGGAGTTGGCATTGTATCGGGGTATGTGTTTGAGGGCTTTGATGTTGGTGCCTTTACCATTCTCGTTAGCCACACACTCCGCGAGCCCAGTGGTGGTGTCCATCCTAAGGGTGTGGGGGCAGTGGGGGCAGCACCTGGGGCTGGAGAATGCCTCGGTGTGGGCGCCGATCGATAATAACCATAGGTTTGCACCGTCGGGGCTGGATGCAAAGTTTAGGGGGTGGTGGCAGGCAGGGATTGAGTGCTTTGATGACTTGTTTATAGCAGGCAAATTTGCGGGGTTGGAGTTCCTGGAGGAAGTGTATAAGTTATCCAGGGGGAATGGCTTTAGGTACCTGCAGGTTTTGGATTTCGTAAGGAGAGAGGTGCCATCGTTTCCTGGGCTGCCGCCCTTGGGGTTGCAGGACCAGGTGCATTCAAAGGACAAAATAGGGAAAGGGAAGGTGTCAGATGTCTATAAGGAGTTGATTCAGTGGGAGGGAGCCCTGGTGGGAAATATTAAGCAAAAATGGAATGAGGAGCTGGGATGAGGAGGTGGGGGATGAGATGTGGGTGGAGACCTTGTGGATGGTAAATGCGTCCTCATCATGTGCGAGGTTAAACCTCATCTAGTTTAAAGTGGTGCGCAGGGCTCATATGACAAGGGTGAGTCGGTTCTTTGCGGGGGTAGAGGATAGATGTGGGCAGTGTGTAGGGGGTCTTGTGCATCATGTCCACAACTTTTGGGCGCGTCCAAAATTGTGGAGATTCTGGGAGGGGTTCTCAGACGTGATGTCCGAGGTGATGCGTTATCTTAGTTGGTTTAACATTGACTGCAACTGGGTACAGTGCGACTAGAAACAGGCTTCCAACACAAGAGATGGTCCAACACTGTTTTATTGAATCCGCTGATTGCTGTACATAATCTGCTGTGGGTTGACACTCTATTCATCTAACTGATAACCTCCTACTGGCTTGACCAGACTAGCTCTCTGTCACATGGAGACGGTGCTCACGGCCTTGTGCACGCTAACTATCTCTGTAGCTGTATCCTGTGAGAAGAGGGAGAGTCTTAATGCCTTGTGTGTTTTATAGTGGTAGTGTCCTGCCTGGTGATTGGTTGTTCTGTGTTGTGTGTGTTCATTGGTTATCCTGTATGTCAATCACTGCCTGTCTGCATCAAATTATATACATGAGTGGATATTATGACATGAGGTGCTGGGTGTGGAGATGGTTCTGAGTTCAGAGGTGCTGACATTCAGGGTATCATAAGACCCAGAAGTCCAGGGGTGAGAGAGGCCGATGTTTTGGCCTTTGCCTCCGTGATAGCCCAGAGACAGATTTTGCTAGGGTGGCATGACTCGGAGCCGCCAAAAGCGGGAGTGTGGGTGAGCAACCTGGCAGAATTCCTGAGGCTGGAGAAGGTCAAATTCGCTTTGAGAGGGGTCAGCAGATGTGTTCACCTGGAGGTGGAAGCCATTTATTAATTTCTTTAAGGAGGTTTGAGGGGTTAAGATGGAGAAGGCATGACGTGAGGTGGAGTCGCCGTTAGGGGAGCAGGTTGTTTGCAGTTGTTTATTGTTTATTGATTTGTTCTGTTGTTCTTCTGATTCTTTTTGTATATGTGAAAATGCCTTGAATGAAAATATTTTAAAAAAAAAGATGTTTGCCTTACACCTGGCACTCATGCTTGAGTTGCACCCTCTGCCAAGCATTCTGATCACCAGACTAGATTAAGGAACAGTCTGGCTTCATGTTCTTCCTCTTCTTACTATGTGAACAGTGACTTCAACGCTTACTTGCTGCAGGGGCATTACGACAGCCAGCAAGGCAGAAGGTTGGTCTCCACATCTGGAAATCGTCTACCAAAACATGAATGTCCCGGTCAGAAAAACGTGGGGAAACATGATGCACCCTTTCCCCCGCATCTCCTATGTGTGAAGTGCTATGAATAAAAATGTAGGGTGAAAAGGGTTGTGAGCTATTCAGAAGACAATGCTCTCATTCTCTTCGTGTGCCTCAATGATTACCGGTGAGGTATGTTGGAGAAACTATTGCCATGCAAATGCGCTTGGGGCCGTGCACCTTTTGGCTGTGACTCCTGAGTATCATGGGGGGCTCCATTCTCATTGATGAACCTATTTTCTTTTAGTTTCCTCAAGAACTCTTCCATCTCTGCACAGCCAATCTGGGAGCAGAAATCTGGGCTCTGGTGCTTGTGTCATATTAGTTATACATGCTTTTGATTCAAAGTCACGGTGGATGTGTTGGAAAGAAATATACAACAAGGAATTTCATGTTCTCTCAGGTCCCGTGGTATGAGTAAGCTTCTGCCATTCAATGCACTGACCACAATGATCAAATTGATTTATTTCAGGCTCCACAAAGCTGTTTCCAACCAGGCAGACTTAAAAATAAGCTTTTCCCAACACAATCAATCTGCTGTCTAATCGAATCACTACAATCAACTGGTGATCATACAGCGGTTTAGAGCTGAGGACAATAGTTTGACTGTGGGGGACAGCATCTGCTGAATTCAAGACACCTGCCCTCAGTGCATCTTTCTGCATTGCTGCCTAATTTATTTGGTGCAGCACACTGTATACAAAGCACAGGGATGGTTTATTCTTAAAAGTTGTCGCAATTCAATGGAATCTTTTTGCGCAATGTTAAATCGCCATACCAAGATGACACTCAACCTCTCACCAATTTGTTACAATTAATTCAGGTACTAGGCCATTCAATTTTGCTGTGGCTTTTTGTATCTTAGTTGGTGGCCTTCAGCATTGAAACAGAAAGATTCACAAAGGCCATTTAGTTGGTCATGCCTGTGTGGCTCTCTGTGAGGGCCATCAAAATGGCCACATTAGCTAACTGCAATTTAAATTGGACACCTGCTAGAATGGGCATGACGATCGTGATTAAACTTTCTCCATTCATCGTGATGCTGCAAATGATTACTATATATAGCTAGGCTTACCCACAATGTCCATTGGCTGCACACATCAGCATGGAGCTTGATGTCATGAGTGTTTGGTGCTACTTAAAGGAGTGTATTGTGACTGCAAGAACATAGAACATATAACATAGTACTTACAGTGCAGAAGGAGGCCATTCGGCCCATCGAGTCTGCACCGAACCAGTTAAGCCCTCACTTCCACCCTATTCCCGTAACCCAATAACCCCACCTAACCTTTTATGGTCACGAAGGGCAATTTATCATGGCCAATCCACCTAACCTGCACGTCTCTGGGCTGTGGGAGGAAACCGGAGCACCCGGAGGAAACCCACGCAGACACGGGGAGAACGTGCAGACGTTCAACAAAGAAGTGTTGAAAGCTCTTTGAATATCAACGGTGGCTCAGCTGATCGTACTCTTGATTTTGAATCACGAGCTTCCAGGTTCAAGTTGCTCTTGCATGCAAAAATTAATGCTTGGTGCATCCGTGCAGTAATGAGGGACTACTACATAGCTGAAGGTGCCATCTTGTGGAGGTGGGTATAAAAGATCCTGTGGCACGAATTCAAAGAAGCGCAATATTCTGCCCAATATTTATCCCTTAATCAACATCATAAAACATTGTCTGCTACAACATGTTAACACTCAAAACTACTTCAGTGGCTATAAAATGTTTTGAGATGCCTGGTGGTTGTGATATGTGCTACATAAATGCAAGTCTTCCTTTCTTTTTCTGAATCTGGGCTGTGATACTTTGAAGAATGTCAGGACTGCTGTACATATGAGAGAGTAAGCACTCAGGGTTTCTGACAATGTACAGGATGCCTTAATACATGACGTGGAGAGAAGAATATATGTACTCTTTATTTGAGGGTAGGGGTATGAGGTCAGGAACCCTTCCAGATATTGTAATGGCCTTTGGCTGAGAAGTAGGAGCATTTACAATTACTTTAAAATTATTGGAGAATCTGTAATTGTTTTAAAAAGTAGACCAGACCAGGTAAGCATGGCCGATTTGCTTCCCTCAAGGACAATAGTGAACAAGATAGGTTTTTACAACAACTGACAATGGTTTCATGGTCATCATTAAATTTTCAATTCCAGATGTTTGATTGAATTTAAATTTCACCATTGACCATGGTGTGATTTGAACCTGAGTACCCAGAGCATTACCCTGGGTCTCTGTATTACTAGTCCAGTGACGATACCACTCTTCCATAATCATCCCATCTTTCTTGATTGTAAAGGGATCAATTGTAATTTTATTTTTAAAAACTAAATTTAGAGTACCCAATTATTTATTTTCCAATTAAGGGGCAATTTAGCATGGCCAATCCACCTAACCTGCACATCTTTTGGATTGTGGGGGTGAAATCCACACAGACACGGGGAGAATGTGCAAACTCCACATGGACAGTGACCCAGGGCCAGCATTCGAACCCGAGAACTCAGCGCCGCAGTGCTAGTGCTAACCACTGCGCCACCGTGCTGCCCCTTAATTTTCTTTGACAATAAGAAATACTGACCCATGTGATTTGGTAACCCTTTGACCTGGAAGCAGTACCAACAGGGAGGAAGATTAAAAAAAAGGAAACCTTGTGGCCAGACACAAAGAGGATGCCGACTGAAGGAGAAGCAGAATGATTGACCTGGAGCTGAGATGGTCCCAGAAGGAACTGAGCCATTTAAGGAAGATTGAACGGGCAGAACTCAGTTCCACAGAAGCTACTGCCTGTGGAGAATCAGCTAAGTCCTTGAAGGAGAGGGATTAAATTTTGGCTTGGAAGAACTGTGCCTGACACTGTGCCTGATGCTGTGCCTAGACTGTGAAGTGTCTAGAAAATCGGTGAGATAGTTTCTGTTATCATAGAATCATAGAATTTACAGTGCAGAAGGAGGCCATTCGGCCCAATCGAGTTATGTCACATATTACATGTGGAATTCATAATTCATATTGACTGTAATTTGCCTGTTAATTTAAATTGATTCTTATTTGTGTTGAAGTAAAAGTTAGAAAATGTGAAAGCTTGTTGCTAATTTCTTTATTTGTGGGGTCATGCGGTAAATTTAGATTATGTTGTTTTATGCATCCTCACCCAGGATCGCATTGATGTATGCTTAGGAAGAAATGGGAAGATACAGCAGTGGAGACCAGTGCCAGGATTGTTGCTTTAAGAATATAGATGCTGTGGAGATGGTTAACAACCTCATATGAGATGTCAAGGTGAATGAGTTCATCCTCAAATGAAGCTTCAGTTTAATTATAAATACTGTACCTAATAAGAGGTTACTTATGTTTTAAAGTTACAAACTGGGTGATTATAGTTTAATGGACTCAGCCAAGGACCTCGGGCATTTTAAATAGAATCTAATTTTGCCTCTGTTGCGACTACGGATCAAGTGGTGCTGGAATTGACCGAGCAGTAGCGCAGGGTGCCGTGACAGAGTACTGCAGTGGTAGCTCGATCAGATTGATGTCATTACAGCTCTGGACACCACTGTGCAAAGGAGCCTCCAAGGTGTCACAGTGTATCAATCTCTTCTCCAGCAGTTCAATAGGATTGCTAAGATGCTGTGCAAGGAGGATGCCAATGGCTCCATGGAGCTCAGATCTGTGGTATTGGCATCATGTAGGCTCCTCCCTGCTAAAATGCCAGTGTGCCCTTACTGTTGACTGTCAGCTAGCCAGGGCAGTCTGCTGCAGCCCAGGTCAAGAAGTTACTGTTTGAACCTAGGCCCTCTAGGACCAGGATTCCTCGAGGTCACTCTCCAAAGCTATCTGTAGTCTCCTTGACTGAAAGTCATCAGCATTCCATGACCCATAGAATCCCTGCAGTGCAGAAGGAGGCCGTTCAGCCCATTGGATTCTGCACCAACCCTCCGAAAGAGCACCCCACCCAGGCTCAATCCCCCGCCCTATATCCGTAATCCCAACCAATCTTTGGACATGTAGGGACAATCCAGCATGGCCAATCCACCTAACTTGTACATCTTTGGACTGTGGGAGGAAACTGGAGCACCCGGGGGAAACCCATGCAGACGCAGGGAGAATGTTAAAACTCCACACAGACAGTCATTCGAGGTCGGAATCAAATCCTGGTCCCTGATGCTGTGGTGCTATGCTATGCTGGAGTTATTGGAGAAATATCTCGTATGAGCACGAGGAGAGACAAAGGCACAGGGAAGATGGACACTAAGGGAATATACAACGATGATTAGTTATTTTTTGTAAGAAGTACGTATTGGGTGAATTAATTAAATTGGATCATAATTAACAAAGGGTATCCTTGTACACAGACGGCTTGTGACCATATGTGTCAGAACCGAGTGCGGCGATGGGTGATATAGTAGAGCTGTTTGGGTCTTTTTCGAGGTAGAAGCTAAATTTGGATAAAAGTGAATATTTTGTGATGTACTTGCAAAGGGTGAGAGCAGGGGTGAGGGGCTGCCACTCCGTAGGGCAGAGCCCTTTTTAGATACCTGGGGGTGGAGGTGGCACGAGATTGGGGTGGGGCTCCGTAAATACAACATCACTAGTTTGGTGAGGAGGGTGAAAGCGGATTTGGTACAATGGGATTGTCTTCCTCTGCCGCTGGCAGGTCGGGTGCGGGCAATTAAGATGAATATATTGCCGTGGAATTTGTTCATTTTTCAATGCCTGCCGATCTTTTTATCAAACGCATTTTTAAGGAAGTAGAAAAGGTGATTCCCTCGTTCATTTGTGGGGAGGGGTGGGAGGTGGCTACGATTAAGAAGGTGCTGTTGCAGAGAGGACGACAGTCAGGGGGTTGGGTCTCCCAAATCTATTGTGTTATTACTGGGCGGCGAATGCTGAGAAGGTGAGGGACTGGGTTAGAGAGAGGGACTCCCAGTGGGTTAGAATGAAGGAGAGTCTTTGCAGGGGGTCGGGGTTGAGGACGTTGGCAACAGCACCACTCCCTATGACCCCGGGAAAATATTCAGGGAGTTCGGGTGTAATGGCAACGCTGAAGATCTGGAGGCAGTTGCGGAGCGCTTTAAGTTATGGGCAGGGTCAAGGGAAATGCCGATTCCAGGGAATCATGGGCTGGATTCTCCAAAAATGGGGCTATGTCCCAGGCCGGCCAACAAAGGCTGGCGTTTCACTCTTGACTTCTCTTAAGAAAGTCCTGAGTGATTTTTCTACCCGCAGGGGGCTGGCAGGGCCCCGGAGTACTTCTCGCAGCTTGGACTGCGGATACGGGCCCCGCACTTCCTGTCAGGAGTCCGCGCATGCGTACGGTGGTGGCCTGCAGCAGGTGCGCCGTGTGCCATAGCAGTCTCGGACCGTCATCGACAATGTAGGCCCCCCCGAGATGGCGCAAGCCCGCAGATCCCAGCCACCAGATCGCTGCCCCGGCCGCCCATGAGGCCCCCGGTGCTCGATCCCCCCCGCCCCCCACCAGGGCGGCTGTGAACTGAGTCCGCAGCCGCCACCCGAGGTTCCCGACTGGCGATACGTGGATAGAAGCACGCCGTCGGGAATTCGGCCAGTTTTGCCTGGAGAATCGCTGGGGGGGGCCTCTGTCAATGATTCCCCAGCCGCGCCATGTAATCCGGGAGCGGCGCCGGGCACAATTCCCAATTAAACATCGATTCTCTGTCCTTGTGCCAAACGCAATTTCAGAGCGGGGCTGCGGAGAATCCGGCCCCCTAGATTCGAGCCAGGAAGGTGGTATGGGGATTTTCGGAGAGGGGAGTTAGGATTTGTTTCTGGGAGGATAGTTTGCGAAGTTGGAGGAGCTGGGGGAGAAATATGAGTTGGGACAGGGGGAGATGTTTGGGTGTATGCAGGTCCAAACTTTGCCAGAAAGGAGGTACAGAGCTTCCCAGTGGCGCCAGCTCCCACACTGTTGGAAGAGATATTGACGACGGGGGATTGGAGAAGGGTGGGTGGCGGTGATGTATGGGGTGATTCTGCGGAAAATATGGGGCGAGATTCTCCCCTACCCGGCGGGGCGGGGTGTTCCGGCGCCGAGGAGTGGCGTGAACCACTCTGGCGTCGGGCCGCCCCAAAGGTGCGGAATCCTCCACACCTTCAGGGGCTAGGCCTGCCCCGGAGTGGTTTGCGCCCCGCCCACCGGCGGGGAAGGGGCTTGGCGCCACGCCAACCGGCGCCGAAGGGCCTCCGCCGGCCGGCGCGGGTTGCGCATGCGCAGGAGCGCCAGCATGTGCTGGCGTCATCCCCGTGCATGCGCAGAGGGCTTTCTTTCCGCACCGGCAATGGCGGACTGCTGCAGCCTCTGGTGCGGAAGAATACAGTTGGCTGCTGTTGTAAATGGGAGACATCGGATCAGCCATTATAATACATCTTCCCCCTATTTTCAGTTCGGCTGCAGACAATGAAAATTGAATGAAGAGATATACAATGGGCAGCTGATCTGAAGTCACCCATTTATACTGTTGCCCAAAATCAAAACTCCCTCCAGTGTATCTCACAACTGTTGCTTTTTAATTCTTGAAAAATAAAATAAAATTGGGAGTGCAAAAATAAATGCTCTTGAGCTCTATTATATCCTGGCTCCAAGATAATTTCTGATTTTTGTTACCGGTAAACCTAATGTATTTCACCCCAATTTGCCTGCAAGTTGTAGGCGACTTAATAAATCTTCTTTTGTTTGTATAAGGCTTAACCACGTAAGGCAAAAACAGGATAGGAAATTTTACAATGTTATTTTATTTTTTTAAATAAATGTTGTTATTAAGGATTTTTCATATTCTACAGAACCAAGGTTAGGGTGAACATACATTGAAAACAAAAATATATACACATTGGTCGTCTTCCATTATTTACATTGGTTGTCTTTCGATATTTGCGACGGTTAGAGCTTCTTGTTTTATGTTCTCCAGTACGCGCTTAGTTCTAGCTGGTTCCCCGCTTCACTCTTCACCTTTTCTTCCTGACCCCTGACCCCCTCTCCCCTTCTAGTCGTCTGGCTCTTGTGCAGCCTTCGCTCTGTTGAATTCTGCCCACCGCTTGGCCAGTTCAGCCCCAATGTCCTGGTAGATCCGGTGACCTTCCCAGTGCAGTTCTTGGACTGCCTGGCCCAGTGTAGGATTCTCGCCTAGTCTTGGTACCGGTGCATTTTAGCGCTTATCGCCTTTGGCTGTTCCCTGGCTCTGGGCATTGGGCGAAGTGACCGGTGGGCTCTGTCTATTTCTGATGGATTGGGGAAGCTATCCCTTCCCACCAGATTGCCCAGAATCTGGGCCACACAGTCTGTGGCCCACAATCCACAGGTTTTGGCACCTCGATCGGTTTTCCTGGTCATCGCTTTTCCCCTTGAGCTTCCTGTGTCGTGACCAACCTTGTTACATCTTTTTCCAGGATGATTATCCGGTTACCCTGGCCCATTGCAGCGTTCTCCAACTTTTTTATGGTGCTCTCCTGAGCTTCCAATCACCTCTTTGCCTTGTCTAGGGCCACCTGCATGATCGCCAGAGCTTCCATGACCACCCCCTTAACCACAGCTTGAATGTTGTTTTTTGTCTCTTCTCTGTGTTCTCTCAGTTCCCTTGAGAGAAACATCTTCCACCTGTCCTTTGCTGTAGAGGGGTGGGGGTGGGGGAATGGGGACCTTGTGCGGCGGGTCGGTTCTTCTCGTTCAGGCGGGGCCCGGGTTTTGCTGTCTTGTGCGCGTACCGGATTGGACATTTGTTCCTCCAGGCTTTTTCCACTTCTAGTTTTCAGGCGGCGTCTGGAGTGGCTGTTGCTTGCCTTTTGCCTTCGGTTTGCTGATGGTTGAGATGTGTGGATGTATTTTTCCTTCATGTTAGTGGGCTATTTAGGTTAAAAGAGCCTATTTTTGTGTTTGTGGGAGGAGAGCCACGTGATGAGTGACTTCTCAACACATCCCCCTCACCGGACATCTTTCAGAACATTTACTAAAGGAAAATGGACACTTCACAAACTGGGAACTTTGACGGCTTTATTCGGTTGTGCGGTCCATTGTACTGTATTTTAGCTTTCAGCTTCTCAAGGCTCATCTTGGACACATTCCCACTTTCGGAGATTGATACATGGTTCTTGCCTTAAGAGTCCTCAGTATTTGACTGGCAACAACACATTGCGGAGCCCTGGCTTGTTACCCCGAGTAACCAACACCTTACATCAGAATCAGGCTTTGCTAATTTAATAATTGGCTCTAACTGTTGCTCAGGTAGTCACAGTTGTCATGATATTCAGGTGAACATTATAGCTCATACATACATACATAATGATGGACAGATCAACGGACCAATCAACACACACAACACAACAGCCAATCACAGACAAGAGCATACACAGTAGAAAACAGGGAACACAACACTTCCTGGGCACTCGAGCAGGAGACAGCTCAGGGCACCTACCTCATTGCCAGCCACTCAGACATTCACCATGTGCTGAGTACCAGAGTTTACTATGTTAATAGTTGATTGAAATAAAACTGCGTTGTACCATTCGCAACCGTGTTGGTTCGTCTGTGTATCAGAGTACCCAACACTTCAACAGTGGCCACTTAGCATCAGTGGCTCAGATGAGAATATAATAGTCACTTCACATGACCTCTTCATCTGATTTTGAATAACTACTATATCCACTGAGCCAGCCTATGCAAGGTTATGATGCGCCTATCACTCAGGTCTTTATTAGGAATCCCAAATATCCCATTGTTAGATGGCTCATTTACACTTGCTAGAAGTGACGTACATTTGTACACAGGAATCAGTTCCCTGCAAACAAAAGGAATGTGGTCAAACGTTGCATCTTTTTTGAATTATCCAGGAGCATGATGACCATATAGTTTCCCCATTGCTTTCTTCATGGCAATGTCTTCCCGCCAATTAGAGTTGACTTGACAACCAATCAGCACCCTATTCATATGATATAAATTCTTGAAATAGTTTGAAATTTGGCATTCTTGCTTTTGTCCAGATGAGTGCAAGACAAAAAGCTTCAGCAGCATGTCCCTCTTTTCAGCAAGAATCAAGTTCTGTGCTACCAAATGACTGTTCATATAAAAGTGGTCAAGTCAAACAAAAATCTAACCACCCAGGACTACCTATCGAAATAACTTCATTACAGTCAGCAGAGGATTTCAGAGCTGATGAAGACAACCTATTCTGTTCCTTCTGTTAATTAGAATCTAGATCGAAGCTTGCACCACCATGCTCTGTAACAATGAAAATGCTCAGAAAGAGATGTTTTAATGTAAAAATGCAACATTTCTGATAAAAGATTTGGTGATCAGGCCTGAAAACAAACCTGGTAAAATGATATTTCTCTACTTCCAACAGTCTGAATCTCAGACTTTGACAGCTGCATCAACCAAGGAATACAATGCTGCCTTCAGACGTTGAGAGTTAAGAAATTCAATTATTTTTCTCTTGAAAACACTGCATCCTGTAATTTATTCTTTTTATATGTGTTATCGAATATATTTTTACATGTGCTCTTTTATACATGTTTTGAAATTATTCTTCCCAACATAGCTGATACAGAATGTTGATAAATATAGGTGAGGAAATTAAGCTGAAAGTGTGCAGCCTGCAGGCAAGAGGATTGTGTGTGAGAAAGCAGGCTATCCCTGCCCTAGTGATGTCAAGGTGGAGATTATGGGAGCATTATTCAAATCAGAGTTAACACAAACTCAAGCCAGCAATACCTCGGATGACAGGCTTACGCATGCCCATGTTGATATTTGCACGTGCTGTATGAAGAGGGAGATAACAGTGTAGTGTGAGTAATTCAAAGAAGAGATTTATAAATTAGGGTGAGGTAATTTTGACAAAAATAAATATCTATGCTTCAGTGAATTTTGTTTAGAATGACATGACACACACATTTAGATTTTATTTCCTTGGTTTTACTATTCAAAGAGATAATGTGATGTTTGAGGCATTTCTTATTCAGCTTCAATAAACAAAATGGTTAGTTATCAATATATTACCTCAACAGTTCAAAAAGAAAATGCAACCCTGCCTCATCACCAGCCGAAGAATGGAAATCTCAACGTGACAGGGAAAAAGGGCAGGGAAGTGCGAACTAGCGGATTTGTTCTTGTAGTAAGCTGACACAGACATGATGGGCTGATTGGCCTCCTTCTGTTATGTAACCATCCACAGATTCTATCTTTCTCTGACAGCTCCATCAGAACAGCTTCCATTGTAAATGAAGCCTATTCTGCGTGAGGCAGGCAATCTGAAAATTAACTGTCCCATTCATTTTCCATTAGATTTAATTGGATCTCACTGATGACTACTGTTCAAAAAACTCATTGAAGTTCCTGCAGAGAAGAAAAGGGTTCAATTTGAAAAGAGTTTTAAGTACGTTAATTTGTATTCTGCTGGGGATGGAGACAATTGCCAAAAAAATATCAGATTGGAATTGTAAAATTAGTTGCGACGACAGGAGCTGAATGAAGAGTTGTCACTTAATCAGAATGATGTTTGTAAGAAGAAAAATATATTGAAATTTCAGCCTTTTGCCATAATTCTGCTGGCTCTGGGGGCATCAGAAAGTCTTAGTAATCACTGTGACAATGTAGTACTGGTAAATGATCAGATGACTAATCTTTTATAAAGAGGCAACACCACATGCAGCCCAGTAGGATACCACATTTAAATAATGAGTGGATGTCAGCACATAAAACACAAGAAACAAAGTTATTCATGTATCAATGGCTGATGTTTCTGTAAATTACTGCATTCCCTCATGAGTATTCACATTATTATCATGGCCATATTACAGAACGGCAGCCATCTCAGAATTTGAAGAATTGCATAAAACTCTCCTTATTGGACAAGCAAGACTCTATTTATACCAGCTTAGGGTTAAGTTTGCCACCTTTCTGGACATCCCATGGAACTTCATTGGCAACAAACCTGGGAAAACAGGCTACTGACCGATCAGCCCACACTTGATTTTCTTAATTCAAAGGTTATCAGGGTGGGTGGGAATGTGGAGTTGAGGCCACAATCAGATCAACCATGATCTTATGGAATGGTGCAACAGGCTAGGAGGGGTCGAATGGCCTAATTCAAATGTTTGTATTACATTCGTAAAATTTGACACCAAGCCTCGTGGGAGATATTAGCACAGGTGTTCGCAATCTAGTTCAAAGAGTTGGTTTGATGGTGTAGTTTAAATTAGGAGATAAAACTGGAGAAACAGAGGGAAAAGGATGGTACATCTATGATCTTGCAGCCTAGGAATCTGAATACACAGCCACCAATGTCAGAGCAAAGAATTTCAGGGATTCGCAAGTGGTCAGAATGAGCTGAGTGTGGAGATCTCAGAGGGTTGGAGGCAGGTGAAGGGTACAAAGATACAGAAGGGTGAGATCTTCATGGAATTTGGAAATGAGAATGAGCATTTGCCATTAACATTAGGAACCAATCTGATAATGTTAATGGTTATTTTTTGTTGGGATTTGAACTCAATAGTACATCTGTACTATATCCACTTTGAAATAACCTGGCCTTCTTTGGAGCTTTATAACACTTGATTCCAGCTGTTTTCACTGCAGTAATTTCGGAGGGTTTTTGTAGGCAAGTATTTTATATACAGCTACAGCGAGGGTTCTATATAATGCATAGAAACGATTTATTGGGAAGCTTTCCTCAATGAGGGTGTAAACTAGCTCTCTAACAAGGAGTATTTTTAAAAATCCATTCATGGTATGTGGGCATCGCTGTCTGGGCCAGCATTTATTGCCCTTCCCTAATTAGCCTTGAACTGTGTGGCTTGCCAAACCATTTCAGAGGGCATTTAAGAGTCAGACCAGGTAAGGATGGCAGATCTTATTCCAATGGATTTCTGCAACAATCAACAATGGTTTCATGGTCATCATAAGACTTTTGATTCCAGACTTTTTTTAATTGAATTCAAATTTTACCATTTCCTGTGGTGAGATTCGAACCTGGAGCATTCCCCTGGGTCTTTGGACTACTAATCCTGTGACAATGCCACCATGCCACTGCCTTCTCTTCTTTGGTCCATCTCACTCCTCAAGACCTCCAGACATTTGGACTGAATGATAGTGACTTCCTTGAAACTATCGTCCTGTAACCCTAACTCCAGCCAAGAATAACCTATGACCTGCCATTGCGGATGTCTGGTTAGCCCAACTTTCCTATTAATAACCACCCCTGCCCTCCGCCCAGTGCTGAGCTATCATTATTTGTGTACATTTTTCAGATGCAAAAGGGGGAACTTAAGCTGGAAAAATCCAAACAGACTCATCCTGTCTGCAGTAAGCATGGGTGCATTCACCCCATAGGAATGCATAATCCCAAGTTTAATGGACTTGGGAAACTGGATTTTAGATTCCGTACAGAGCTGTAGAAGGATATGGAACATCCTACATCTGTAAGTTAATCATTGCCAGGACTGGTGCAGGGGCCATTGCTCTCTTTTCCATACTATTGGCACCTTTCAGGCCACAGCTGGAGCATCAACAGGCAGCAGTCTGTCGGCAATATCCAGAGTCGTTTCTCAAGTCACAGTTGATTTGCTCAGGAGAACACATTACTTAATCAGGTTTTCAAACAACCCAGCAGCAGTGGCAGAGCACCAGGCAGGGCTTCTTTATCATTGTTGATTCCCTCAATGTCCTGGGTGCTACTGACTACACACAGACCGATCACTATGGCTCCCGGGAACGGGAGCCATTTGCTTCAGCAGGAAGAGATTCCACTCTGATAATGTACAGATGGTGTGTGACTCCGGGAATGTCATTGTAAACATGCGTGACAATTACCACAGCTGCACCCGTGACTCCTTTACCCTTGTACATTTCTGAGAGAACCTAATAATGTCTGGCTGCCAAGTGAGGAATGTAAATGTCCATAGCTGTGTTTTATTCAATTTATGGCATCCTCTCCCTTTTGGGTGATAATTGGGGTGTGAGAGAAGTGATGGTAGCTGCAGTAGCAGTAACAAAGTGGAAATCTATCTTTAAAGGCATGATCTGGATGAATAGATAACAAATTACAGTGTTAGTTTAAGGATCCTCGGTTCCCAGTTGTTCTTTTACAACATGGCAACACAATGTGAGCAGCAATGATGGATGCTGAAGAGAGCTCAAAGTGGTGCGTTGGAAGACATTAGAGGAGCTACCTGGGGTGCATATAATTCTGTAATCAATTTTCATAGATATGTCTAAGAATAACTACCACACACTTCATTCTAACAGAGAATGGTGATGACAGTACACGTACAATCTTCTTCTGAAGAGACAGGCAATGTCCTTGGCCACAAATCACCATGAAAATTTAACAGGTCAAGCAAGTATCATTTTCTTGGGCATTAATTAATTTGTTGGGGGGCACAAAGGGAAAATCCTGAACTAGTTTCCAAACTCATTTCAATAAAGATGCGTTGCAGCAACTGGAAAATAGACAAAGGGCTGGATTCTCCGCTGTCGGGATTCTTCGTTGCACCGGCAGCCTGGGGATTTGCCAACGGCGTGGGGCTGCCCACAATAGGAAACCCCATTGGCCAGCTGGTGAGACAGAGAATCTCGGGGAGCGCTGCACTAGAAATCTGGTGTGGCAGGACGGTGACTCCCACCCAAAAGGTTTCATCTGTAAGCCAGGGTTGCACCTGAAGCTCACGATCACAGGAATTAAAGGTCAGTTTCCTTGCCCAAGTGCCATGCATATCGTTCAGTACTTTTTTAACAAAGGGTAACATTCACTGTCATGATTTTAGGTTGCAGATTCCCTCCATTGTGTTGTGTGGCACTACCATCGTGCTAAATGGGATAAACTTTGAACAGATCTAGCAACTCAAGACAGGGCATCCATGAGGCGCTGTGGATCATCAGCAGCAGAATTGTATTCAACCACAATCTGCAACCTCATGGCCTGGCATATCCCGCACTCTACCATTACCACCAAGCCAGGGGATCAACCCTGGTTCAATGAAGAGTGCAGCGGAGCATGACAGGAGCAACGTCAGGCATACTGGAAAATGAGGTGTCGATCTGGTGAAGCTACAATACAGGACTACTTGTGTGCCAAACAGCATAAGCAGCAAGGAATAGACAGAGCTAAGTGATTCCACAATGAACGCATCAGATCAACGCTATGTAGTCCTGCCACTTCCAGCCGTGAATGGTGGTGGACAATTCGACAACTCACTGGAGGAGGAGGAGGTTCCATATATATTCCCATCCTCAATGATGGAGGAGCTCATCACATATGTGCAAAAGACAAGGCTGAGGCATTTGCAGCAATTTTCAGCCAGAAGTGCCAATTGAGTGGTCTATCTCGGTTTCCTACGGAGGTTCCCTGCATCACAGATGTTAGTCTTCAGGCAATACGATTCACTCCACGTGATATCAAGAAACGTCTGAATGCATTGGATACTGGAAAAGGCTATGGGCCCTGATGGGAGTGACCGCCCTTGACATCAGGGCAGCATTTGACCGAGTATGCATCAAGGAGCATGAGCTAATCTGGAGTCAATAGGAATCAGGGGGAAACTCTCCGCTGGTTGGAGCCATACCTGACACAAAGGCTGTGGTGTTTGGAGGTCAATCATCTCAGCTCCAGGACATTGCTGCAGGAGTTTCTCAGGGTAGTGTCCTAGGCCCGACCATCTTCAGCTGCTCCATCAATGACCTCCCTTCCATCATAAGGTCAGAAGTGGGGATGTTTGCGCATGACTGCACAATGTTCAGCATCATTCGTGACTCATCAGATAATGAAGCAGTCCATGTCCAAATGCAGCATGACCTGGACAATATCCAGGCTTGGGCTGACAAGTGGCAAGTTACATTTATGCCACACAAGTGCCAGGCAATGACCATCTCCTACAAGAGAGGGTCTAACTATCGCCCCTTGACATTCAATGGCGTTATCATCGCTGAATGCCCCAGAATCAACATCTTGGAGGTTTCCATTGATCAGAAACTGAATGGGACTAGCCATATTAATACTGTGGCTATCAGCGCAGGTCAAAGGCTAGGAATCCTAAGGTGAGCAATTCACATCCTGGCCCCCAAAAGTCTGTCCACCATCTACAAAGCACAAGTCAGGCGTGAAATGGAATACTCTCCATTTGCCTGGATCAGTGCAGCTCCAACAACACTCAAGAGGGTGCCAGGCTAAAGCAGCCCGCTTGATTGCTCCCCATCCACAAACATTCAAAAAACACTCCACCACTGATGAACAGTGGCAGCCGTGTGTACCATCTACAAGATGCACTGCAATAACTCATCAAGGTTCCTCAGACAGCACTTTCCAAACCTCCGGCCACTACCGTCTAGAAGGACAAGAGCCGCAGATACCTGGGAACCCCACCACCTGGAGGTTCCCCTCCAAGTCACTCACCACCCCGACTTGGAAATATATTGCTGTTCCTTCACTGTCGCTGGGTAAACATCCTGGAACTCCCTCCCTAAAGTACAGTGGGTGTACCTGCACCTCAAGGACTGCAGTGGTGCAAGAAGGCAACTCACCACCACCTTCTGAATGGCAACTACAGATGGGCAATAAATGCTGGTGTCCGTAAATGAATTTAAAAAAACATTTCGGTTCAGAGGTTTACTTTAAACAACTGACAGAAATTTGAAATGATTTTGGTGCAAAAAAAATGGAAACTCTTGGAATTCAAATTACAAGCTGAAATGGGAATGTGTTCACAGAATCATAGAATCCCTACATTGCAGAATGAGGCCATTTGGCCCATTGAGTCTGCACCAACCCTCCGAAAGAGCACCCTACCTAGGTCCAATTCCCTGCTCTATTACCCTGGAACGCTAACTAACCTTTGAACACTTAACGGCAATTTAGCATGGCCATTACACCTGACCTGCACATCTTTGGACTGTGGGAGGAACATGCAAACTCCACACAGACAGCCACCCAAGGTCGGAATCCAACCGGATCTGAGCCAGTAGTGTTAAACACAGTGATATCATGCTGCCCACAAGCAAGAAAATGGATGTTTAATTAATTTTTGTTATTTTTACTTATCTGCCTTAAAAATGACGGCAGACCGAGTGGTGATGTGATGATATGGCTACAAAAAAGGTTACGTGCCAGGAGTCAGGGGTTCTCCCCAGAATATGGGCAGAGTACAAGCATCGACTGGCTGCTCACTCGTAAATAAAGTGTTATTTGTTACAAGCCATTCTTGTTGGGAACCCAGCACTTCCACAACGACAGGCAGCGATAGATGAAAATAAAATAAAAACAACAAATGGTGGAAATTAGAAATATAAACAGAAAATGCAATGACACCATTTGATCGTGCATAGGATCTGAAGTAGAGACTTTACTTGAAACACTGTCTTATGCTGGGGGAAGATGGTGGCAAAGTAGTCTTGTCACTGGAGTAGTAATCCAGAGACCCAGGGTAATTCTCCACCATGGCAGATGGTGAAACTTGAATTAAATAAAAATCAGGAATTAAAAGACTAACGATGGCTATGATTGTTGTGAACACCCATCTGGTTCACTAATGTCCTTTAGGAAAGGAATCCACCTGGCCTGGCCCATATGTGACTCCAGATCCAGTGCAATGCGGTTGGCTATTAAGTGCCCTTGAAACGGCCACTCCATACAGGGGCAATTAGGGATTGGTGACACTCACATCCCATGAATGAACAAAATAGAACTGTTCCTTGTTTGTATTCAGTGCCCAATTCCAATTCTCTTCTCGCACCGAGTGATGCACTAAGGCAGACTTTGATCTGTTTCAATCGGTCGCTCATCTGTCACCAGTTTATAGCTTGAGGGGTGTCACTCAATATTAAATGTGTCTGACCAGGAGTCTCTCCTGCTTTTACCGCCAGCCATTGGCACGGTGCAAGGATTTGTA
The DNA here is from genome assembly GCF_047496885.1 of Scyliorhinus torazame. Classification (NCBI taxonomy): domain Eukaryota; kingdom Metazoa; phylum Chordata; class Chondrichthyes; order Carcharhiniformes; family Scyliorhinidae; genus Scyliorhinus; species Scyliorhinus torazame. The sequence continues at coordinate 188,837,146 of NC_092707.1, read as the reverse complement.
AGTTGATCTTCAACCTGTTTGGCCACATTATAAACACACCTTCCTTGGCCATTAAGTCCTGGGGTGGGATTCAAACCTAAAGCTTATGGCTCAGAGGCAGGGATGCTACCCACTGCACCAGAAGACCACCTAGTATTTACTGTCATGTAGTTGCAATGATATATAAGCATCAATCGCTCATGTGCTGAACACATGGTGGTGTGACTTCTTTGAACTCGGCATATAAAAACATACGTACATGGATAAAAAGCTTGAAGACGTCAGCGGCAGGGCTGTGTGTCCTGTGTTCTGTTCACAGGCCAAAGTGAAACGGAGACCAAGACACACTTCTCATCTCATGTTGTCATACTGTCCTTCCTTAAAGGCAAAATTCACAATATGGTAAATTTTTCCAGCATTTTCTAACTTTGAAAGGATGAAGATCAACCATGTAGAAGATTGACTTATTAATAAAATAAAGCTTAAAGTGGGGATTAACAAACTTCGAACATTCCTGCTGGTACTGTAAATATATACCGTTCATCGAGAGTTCAAGTATCTCGCATTTAATACCTTATACAAAGTAACCTGAGGATTCTGACTGTTGCTGAGGATGATACCAACTGCCTTGAAATATCTTGTCCAAAGAGTATTTTCTTTTCTCTCTGTGTAAGCTTGAAATGGGAAAACCGTTTAACAATGGGGCGAATGAGCCCTAACCTGTCTTCAGTCAATGTCAGAACTTTTCTGAAGAAGACAGAAGGTCACAATATCAGTGAGAACCCTGGTTGATTTGTTTCATCTGTAGCTGAGGAGCACAGCGACCAATTCACTGTCTGTCGGCCCTGCATAGACTTAAAAGAGCAAATTTAGTCACTGTCCTGTTCTGTGGGGCCCCATTTCACGTGGAATTGCAGCAGCTTAGAGTTTTCTTTGCAAAAAAAAATCCTTTTTAAACAACAATATTTTATACCTTTGCCAAGCTCAATTGACAAAACACACAACTAATTTGATCTTTTGCCCAAAGTATGAAAATAGTATTTGGCAATCGACATGAAAAAGAGATAAATGTGACATGTTGAGATAACTTCAGATATCACGGACTGAAAGCTTGGGCATCACTGTAACAGATGTTAATATTTATAAAGGTTAAAACTAATTTCTATGTGTTTGTTTCATTCCAAGATGTGAGTAGATATATGGTTCAGTGTCACCACTGTTTGTTCTGACACTTGGTTCTGTTTTTTTCTGCTGTCTAGCTGTGATGACAAATGGCAATTCTGTTTGTTGTGAAAGGACAAAATTAACAGATGGGCATTGTGAGGCAGGTAATATTTTTCACTGTTTGTTTGTCTTAGACGTCACTGCCAAAACCTACAACATTGCAATATTGTGTTTATAACACTGGCTTCCCCGGATGGCATTCACTGCCCATGTTCAGTCACCGTGGCTTTTCTTCCCTGCTTGATCATCTGGGACTGTTTCACACGTCTCCAGTTATCAGTTACAGATCCTGTCTTGGGTGTTGGAGGTTGTATGTGTCGAGAAAGATTACTTCAACATTGCAGTCATTTAATTAAAATGTGTCCCAGGGACCAATCCTTCGACAGCATGAGTAATGCAGGGGTCACAACTAGCAGATGCCCTTGGACGTAAGGGGTATGCATTTTTACACAGGTTGCCAATATGTGAGAAGACTGTGGGCCAATCAATCCACTGTATTTGTCACTTGAAGCTTTCAGGATTTGCTCAATATATGAAAACCTGAAAATATAATTTTTCTGAAAATTATCAGACTGCCTGAACATTAAGGAGCTTGCATCCACAATTAAAACATGAACAAATCAATTCTTATGATGACTTAGATAGAGGGTTGATGCTTCCAAGGCTATGCATGAAGTGCAGATTATTGCCAGCTACTTGCATGGGTCATAAACTCAACCCCCCCTCGCTATCTTGAGTACCACTTTTTCCCACAACTGATAGTCTTTTTGTTTCGGCAAATAGCCGAATAGTGACATCGGAGCCTGGAAGCCATCTTTATATGTTGTAAACATGGTAAATCATGCCACATTTTTCAACGTTGGAAGAGCCTGTGCTCACAAGGAACTCAACTCCAATATAAAGTGGACACATCCAATGGAAAATCATCTTGCCTACCTTAGAGCCTCTGTTAAAACTGACCACATTATTTTAGTAATTTCAGAGGTATTTGTTCAGTTAAGCATGGCTTTTGCAGCTGCTTTGGATCATCTTTCACATTAAAACTCCACTTCATTTTCTAGCTAATGTGGGTATTTACACAGGCCACCCAACCGAGCTGAGGGTACGAACACCAAACCAACTGAGAGGGCGCTATTGTGCAGGCAGCCAGAGAAAACAAAACTCCTGGGCTGGATTTCTCCCACCGTTGGGATTCTCTTTTCCCGCTGGCTTCCCTTGAGGCCCACATTAAGATGCTCAGCATATACATTGATAGCAGACTGTGACACAGAAGAATGTGGCACACATTCTATACATTGATTCACGTGAGGACCCTTTCAACCATCTGTCATAATACACACCAGTATATTATGGTGCAGACACACACACACTGATGGACATGCAGTGGGACCAATCAGCATACACAACACTGCAGCCAATCACCAGTGAGAGCACACGCACTATAAAGACAGGGGACAGGAGAGTTCCCGCTCATTCTAGTAGCAGCCAGCTGGGAGCACAGAGATCACAGCCTGCAACACAGACATTCACCATGTGCTGAGTGCATCACCTGTTTAGGACTAGGCAAGGGTCAACAGTTAAAGCTGGTATTGCATTTACCCACAGTTCAAGTATGTTAATATAGTTAACCTTATAATAAAATAGAGTTGTACCACTTCCAGTCTTGGTGACCTGTTTGTGATCCAGAACACCCAACACATCATGGTACAAGGAGTGGTAGCATACTAGCACTTCTGAGACCCACTTGCAACTAATCAGCATTCCGGCATCCTGAAGTATGGAGAACATCAACCCGGCGCCGCCGCTCCGCATTGCCGGCAATCTCGGGTCAATTGGAAGATTTTTAAACAGCGCTTCCAGCTCTTCCTCGAAGCCACGGACAGGGAGAACGCCTTGGACACCAGGAAGATTGCTCTGCTCCTCTCCACGGCTGGGCAACATGCCATCCACATCTTCAACTCCCTCACATTCGCAGACGACAAGGACAAGACAAAGTACAAGACGGTTCTCCTCAAATTCGATACTCACTTCAGCATAGAGGTCAATGAAAGCTTCGAAAGATATCTGTTCCAGCAGCGCTTGCAGGGTAAGGACGAGCCTTTGCAATCCTTTTTAACACACCTCCGCATCCTTGCGCAGTCCTGCGGCTACGGGCCCACCTTCGACTCCATGATACGCGACCAGATCGTATTTGGTGTTCTGTCGGACCCCCTGCGTCAGCAATTCCTTAGAATTAAGCAACTCACCCTAGCGACCGCCATCGAGACCTGTGTCCTGCATGAAAATGCCACCAGCCGGTACTCCCACATACAGGCGGCTGAAACGGCACGGCAAGGTCCCCACGAGGCGGAACGGGTCCAAACAATTGAACACCTCCAAGGCTGCAGCCTGAATGAGGGCGGCCATTTTGCACGCTTTTCGCGGCCTCCCGCGCTTGTACGCACCAAACGAGGGGACGGTGATGTGGAGGAACGTGATGCGCAGGCGCGCACCACGCGGGACCGCACCGCGCATGCGCGGTGGTGCAACGAGCGTACTGACGTCACGACGTGCGGCAACTGTGGCTCCACCCATTTAAAGCGGCAATGTCCTGCAAAATCGCGACAATGCCTACGATGTGGCAGACTTGGCCACTATGCTGCCTGCTGTCGAGCAGCTCAGCCTGCCAATTCGCATCGCTTCAGCCAGCCTCGCAGGAACGTTCGGGCAATTCAACCCATGTTCACTGAGTCTGATTCTGACTTCTCGCAGATCAGTGACACCGAGGACCCGAGGGAGCCGTTTCGAGTCACTGTTATAATAAAGAACAGGCTGTCCCCGAATCAAAACCACCAGCCGCTGTTGGTGCACAGCATTGATCCAGACGACGAGTGGTGTGCCACCCTGACGGTCAACCGATCCCAGATACGATTCCGCCTGGACACTGGTGCTTCCGATAATTTCCTAGCGTGGTCAGACTTTCAGACCCTTGGGGTTAAACCAACCATTCTTCCGTCGACCTGCCAACTCGTGGACTACAATGGCAACGTCATTCCTGCCACCGGTTCATGCCAACTCGAAGTGATGCACAACACGCGAAAAGCCATCCTTCCCTTCGAGATTGTGGGCTCCTCGAAGGACTCTCTGCCAGGCGCACAGGCGTGCAAACTCCTAAACCTCATTCAACGAGTACACTCTCTCTCTCCAGAGGACACGTCTGCCTTCCAGGATGCGGACTTCAGGGTGCAACTCAATGCCATCATCAACCAGCACCGCGACGTTTTTGAAGGCATAGGCACGCTTCCATACACTTACAAAATTCTGCTCAAACAAGACGCCACGCCTGTGGTTCACGCACCTCACAGAGTCCCAGCACCCCTCAAGGACCGCCTCAAGCAGCAGCTGCAGGAGCTCCAGTACCAAGGAGTGCTCTCCAGAGTGATGGAACCAACCGACTGGGTCAGTTCCATGGTGTGCGTAAAGAAGCCTTCCGGCAAGCTCCGGATCTGCATTGACCCAAAGGATCTGAATCGCAACATAATGAGGGAGCATTACCCTATCCCCAAGCGCGAGGAGATCATGTGCGAGATGCGTCGGGCCAACACCTTCACCAAACGTGACTCCTCGAAAGGATTCTGACAAATTCAACTCGACAGGTCCAGCAGAAAGCTGTGTACCTTTAATATCCCGTTTGGCAGATACTGCCACAACTGGATGCCGTTTGGGATTATATCGGCATCAGAAGTATTCCACCGGATCATGGAGCAAATGATGGAGGGCATTGAAGGTGCCCATGTCTATGTTGACGACATCATCATTTGGTCCAGCACCCCGCAGGAGCATATCAGTCGCCTCCAGCGGGTTTTCAAACAAATACGGGACCAAGGCCTTCGCCTCAACAGAGCCAAATGTTCCTTCGGCCAGACAGAACTCAAGTTCCTAGGGGACCACATCTCCCGGTTTGGTGTGCGGCCGGATGCGGACAAGGTGGCAGCCATCACGGCCATGCAGAAACCAGCGGATAAGAAGGCGGTCCTCCAATTTTTGGCATGGTCAACTTCCTGGGGAAGTTAAACCCCAACCTCGCCTCCCATACCACAGCTCTCCGAAACCTGGTCAGGAAGACGATAAGCTTCCAATGGCATCCCACCCACGAGCGCGAATGGGAGGAGCTTAAGACCAAGTTTACCACGGCCCAGGTATTGGCATTTTTTGATCCCACGAAGGAAACAAAAATTTCAACGGATGCCAGCCAATCCGGCATTGGGGCGGTGCGCCTGCAACGCGATGAGGCCTCATCATGGGCCCCCGATGCATATGCGTCACATGCCATGACCCCCACGGAACAGCGCTACGCGCAGATCGAAAAGGAATGCCTGGGCCTGTTAACTGGGGTCGACAAATTTCATGATTACATGTACGGCCTCCCCCAATTCACTGTCGAGACCGACCATCACCCGCTAGTGAACATTATACAAAAAGACCTGAATGATATGACCCCTCGCCTCCAGCGCATTCTGCTTAAACTCCGGCGGTACGATTTCCAGCTCTTATACACCCCGGGCAAGGACCTGATCATAGCCGATGCTCTGTCCAGGGCAGTCAACGCCCCTGTGACCCAGAGGGGTTCGTCTGCCAGGTTGACGCCCATGTGGCCTTCACGGCCTCCAATCTGCCGGCCACGGATCAACGCCTTATCCACATTCGCCGCGAGACTGCGGCTGACCCCCCTACTCCAGCGTGTCATGCGCCACATGACGGACGGGTGGCTCAAGGGCCAATGCCCGCAGTTCTACAATATCAGAGACGATCTGGCAGTAGTCGATGGTATCCTCCTGAAGCTGGACCGCATCGTGATTCCGCACAGCATGCGCCAGCTCGTTTTGGAACAGCTACACGAAGGCTATCTTGGCATAGAGAAGTGCCGACGGAGGCTGTGTACTGGTCCGGCATCAATGAGGACATCGCCAACACAGTGCTCAACTGCCCCACCTGTCAGCGGTTCGAGCCGGCCCAACCACGTGAGACCCTACAGCCCCATGAGTTGGTTGCGTCCCCTTGGTCTAAGGTAGGCGTTGACCTGTTCCATGCGCTCAGCAGGGACTATGTTTTGATTGTTGACTATTTATCGAACTACCCGGAGGTCGTTTGCCTGCACGACATCACATCATCAGCGGTCATCCGTGCCTGCAAGGAGACCTTTGCTCATCACGGCATCCCACTCACTGTGATGTCGGACAATGGCCCCTGCTTCGCGAGCCAGGAGTGGTCCAACTTTGCCAGCAGGTACAACTTTGTGCATGTGACATCCAGTCCCCTGCATCCCCAATCCAATGGCAAAGCGGAAAAGGGCGTCCACATCGTCAAACGGCTTCTCTGCAAATCTGCCGTGCAGGATCCGACTTCTACCTTGCCTTGCTGGCCTATCGTTCGGCCCCACTCTCCACGGGCCTGTCGCCAGCCCAGCTGCTCATGGGTCGCATCCTCAGGACCACGGTGCCGTCCATTCACGTCCCAGACCTCAACCACGTTCCGATCCTTCAGCGGATGCAACAGTCTCGTGCACAACACAAGGCGGCGCATGACACTCGGGCGACTGATCTCCCTGCTCTGGCGCCGGATGTCAACGTCCGCATCCATCTTCCAGAGGGTGGCTGGTCTGCAACTGCTGTGGTTCTTCGGCAGGTGTCTCCCCGCTCGTTCGTGGTTCGTCTGCCAGATGGTTCCATTCGCCGCCGCAATCGGTGTGCCCTTCCTTTCGTTCCACGCTTGTTACGTGATCCTCCACCGGTGCCACGCCCTCTTGTTGTCCCCAACCTGGACTATGTGGAGATTCCGAATACTCTGCATCCTCCTCACTCTGCCGTGGCCCAGCCCGTTCCTCAACCGATGGCTCCTGACCCACCCTTGAGGTGGGTCTAAAACTATCTCGTGAGACATTGCCATATAAATCCCGCCCATTGTAGGTGGGATCGCGTTTTGGAGCAAGGCAGCTAGTCTCATTTTAATGTGTAGATTCATGAGGCATCTGAGGTGTGGGATCAATCTCCCTCGCCTCCGAAATTTCAGGCACGTGCTGTTCACCATTGGTCTCCACAAACGGGGGACCAGAATGAACAGTATTTGTGGGATCTGCCAGAGGCTAGGATGCTCCCAGGTGCATGCCCTTTGGACAGGATGGTACCCTGGCACTGCTGGTGCCACCTGGGCACCTTGGCAATGCCAGGCTGATAGCCAGGTGGCAATGCTAGCTGGCCGGGGCACTGCCAGGGTGTCAGATTGGTACTGTCAAGCTAGCATCTTGTGTGCTGACAATTGGGCTGGGGGTATCCTTTGTGGGTGTTGGGCGGGGTGCGGGTGGAGTGGCTGGCAAACCTTGCACATTGTGTTGGTGCTTGGGGGTGATCGGGGGCGCCGTTGGGGGCCTCGGAGATCAGGACACATTTAAATATGGTGCCCCGATCTCTCGGTGTACTGAGGAGTTCTGGCAAGCGGAGCTCCTCGGTGTAGAAAACGGAGCTATGTGTGGCCTTGGCCACGCTTTCCCCACAGAGGCCCCTTATTTAGCGCGAGTGGTGTTTTATAGCCATGTGTTTCTCGGCACTGCGAACACCGGGAAACGTGGCTAAAAGCACTTGCCACAGGGCTTTGTTCTCATTTAGTAGAATTGTGCCCAATGGTTTCCCAGAGCAGGAAGACGACATTGATATGACATGCAGGCAGATCCCCTGCTGTAAGGAGTTGGCATTGCAGTCACAGTTTTTAAAATCTTAATGATTACAATGAAAACACAAATTGGGAGGGGAATTTAATGGATGGGCAAGTCAATGCTGTACGCTTTATGGCATCGGCCAAAACAAAAACAATTCCCCCCTTATGCAATTTACCACTGGCAGCGCGCCATTGATAAAAGTGTAAATACCGAAGTCAGCAAAGCAGGCTAGCTCCAGCCTTTTCCATTGTGCACGGGTACATGCCGTGTACATTGGCACCTCTGATTTGACATGGACTCAGGTCCAGATTCCCGTCTTCACGCAGTTCCTTATTATGTCTGATTGTTTTGAGAGTTTATTGGTGATAATGTGTTGCAATGTGAAATTGCTTGGATGTCAAAGAATTCTGATCATTTTGATTTTCCAATTTCGTCCAGCACAGCCTATGATTGCTAACAGCCTCTTAAAGCACATTACCAGACATCAAAACCAATTTATTGCTTTAAGTAAATTACTGTACACCTTGCTTGATTTGAGGTTTATAGTCTACCCATGTATTTCAGCTCACTGAAGCATTTTGGAAAATCATTTTCAGAGACAAAGCATGTTGACTATTTCTCCCAAGTTGCTCTCTTTAAATGGAAAGTATTTACCCTGCAGCCTGCCTTTGCTGTACAGAATTAATGACAATATGATGAGCTGCTGGAAAACACTTATGACAGGAATAGTCAATGCATTAACCCTTTATTTGCTATGGGCGAATGACCCCATTCAGATGCAGTTAAACTCCTGGAATATCCAATGGCCCTGCTCCTCAATTTCAAACTGCAAAATCAAGTGCACGAACCGTGAAGGGATACTGGCCTCTGCCGATTGAGAGAATGGGCTGGATTCTCCAAAAATGGCACTATGTCCCCACCACTGGCGTAAAAACGCTGGCATTTCACCCCCGGGTTTCCAATAAAAAAGATTAGTCAATTCACTCACCTTCGGGGGGCTAGCAGGGACCCAGAGTGATTCACGCAGCTTTGGCTGCGAATAAGGGTCCCCGCACTTTTGGTTTCGAGTCCGTGCACATGCACAGCAGTGGCCTCCAGCTGCTGCGCCGATCGCCATGGCGGACTCGGACTGCGGAGGCAGCTGGAAAATGTAGGCGCCCCGACCTTATGCGTGCCGGAAGATCCGACCGGCCCGATCTGCTCACCGGCCGCCCATAAGGCCCCCCATGGTGCCCGATCCCTCCGCCCCCCACCAGGGCGGCAATAGGTGGTTAGAACCACGCCGCTGGGAACTCAGCCAGTTGGGGGCGGAGGATCGCTGGGCAGGCCTCCGGCAATGGCCCCCCAGCTGCGCGGAATACTCCGCGAACACGCCGATTCTCAGGCACCAGAGAATCGCCGGACTGGCGCCGGGCCCGATTTTGGCATGAAAGTTGATTCTCCGTCCCCGCGCCAAATGCAATTTTGGTGCAGGGCTGCGGGGAATCCGGCCCAATGTCTCCAAAGCTGGAAGGCAGGGGGGACTGACGAATGATCATAAAACACCAAACTGCTCCACTCATTGCTCACTTGGCCCTTTGGTTTTGGTCCTCAGCAAGGAAACCTGGCTTGGTGGCAAATTACAGGGAGACAATTCATCAAATGGAGGAAGAGAATTTCAAAAAGGCAACAATTCCTGGGAACTTCACAGTTCACATTCATGGAGAGCCCCATTTAGGGTGTCAAAGCAGATTCTCAGGCGGGATTTAATGGGAAAAGTTCTAAGTACGGTATAGGGTGAGACTTCCCAAAGGCCAAGCCGATGAGACATGTATTTAAAGGCACTTAGGGCCGGAAATGATCCCCAACGAGCTTCACGGTGGAAATGGCTGTCCCACCGGCTGATTCGCCTGGACCGCGTCCGGCAGCTCCCTGCTAACAAGGGAGAGTTACTCATAAACTGCTCCCTCTGAACACACTCCAGTAAGCACATAGTCATGTTCCCACGTAGTCCTGCTCCATGCTTCAGGGATGCCGACCTGGCCAGGCTGCTAGATGCTGTGGAGGCCTGGCTGGCCACCTGTTCACCACAGGGTGTCGGAGGACCTGCCACACGTCCGCCAATGCTGCTTGGGAGGCAGTGGCAATGGCCGTTAGTTGGGCAGCATGACCAGGAGGCCCGCAGGAAGACGATCAAAGGCCTCCACCGGGCCGAAAGGGTAAATTAATACCGGCCCCCTGGCATCGATCTGACCTGCGAGTAAGAATAAAGAACAAAGAACAAAGAAAATTACAGCACAGGAACAGGCCCTTCGGCCCTCCCAGCCTGCGCCGATCCAGATCCTTTATCTAAACCTGTCGCCAATTTTCCAAGGATCTACTTCCCTCTGTTCCCCTCCCGTTCATATATCTGTCCAGATGAATCTTAAATGATGCTATCGTGCCCGCCTCTACCACCTCCGCTGGCAAAGCGTTCCAGGCACCCACCACCCTCTGCATAAAAAACTTTTCACACATATCTTCCTTAAACCTTCCCCCTCTCACTTTGAAATCGTGACCCCTTGTGTGACACCCCCACTCTTGGAAAAAGATTGTTGCTATCCACCATGTCCATACCTCTCATAATTTTGTAGACCTCAATCAGGTCCCCCCTCAACCTCCGTCTTTCCAATGAAAACAATCCTAATCTACTCAACCTTTCTTCATAGCTAACACCCTCCATACCAGGTGAACCTCCTCTGCACCCTCTCTAAAGCATCCACATCCTTCTGGTAATGTGGCGACCAGAACTGCACGCAGTACTCCAAATGTGGCCTAACCAAAGTCCTATACAACTGTAACATGACCTACCGACTCTTGTACTCAATATCCCATCGAATGAAGGCAAGCATGCTGTATGCCTTCTTGACCACTCTATCGACCTGCGTTGCCATGTTCAGGGTACAATGGACCTGAACTCCCAGATCTCTCTGTACATCAATTTTCCCCAGGACTCTTCCATTGACCGTATAGTCCGCTCTTGAATTAGATCTTCCAAAATGCATCACCTCGCATTTGCCTGGATTGAACTCCATCTGCCATTTTTCTGCCCAACTCTCCAATCTATCTATATTTTGCTGTATTCTCTGACAGTCCTCCTCACTATCTGCAACTCCACCAATCTTAGTATCATCTGCAAACTTACTAATCAGACCACCTATACCTTCGTCCAGATCATTTATGTATATCACAAACAACAGTGGTCCGAGCACGGATCCCTGTGGAACACCACTAGTCACCTTTCTCCATTTTGAGACACTTCCTTCCACCACTACTCTCTGTCTCCTGTTGCCCAATCAGTTCTTTATCCATCCAGCTAGTACACCCTGAACCCCATAAGACTTCACTTTTTCTATCAACCTGCCATGGGAAACTTTATCAAACGCCTTACTGAAGTCCATGTATATGACATCTACAGCCGTTCCCTCATCAATTAACTTTGTCACTTCCTCAAAGAATTCTATTAGGTTTGTAAGACATGACCTTCCCTGCACAAAACCATGCTGTCTATCACTGATAAGTCTATTTTCTTCCAAATGTGAATAGATCCTATCCCTCAGTATCTTCTCCAACTGTTTGCCTAGCACTGACGTCAAGCTCACAAGTCTATAATTCCCTGGATTATCCCTGCTATCCTTCTTAAACAAAGGGACAACATTAGCAATTTTCTAGTCCTCCGGCACCTCACCCATGGCTCAAGGATGCTGCAAAGATATCTGTTAAGGCCCCAGCTATTTCGTCCTTCACTTCCCTCAGTAACCTGGGATAGATCCCATCCGGACCTGGGGACTTGTCCACCTTAATGCCTTTTAGAATACCCAAAACTTCCCCCTTCTTTATGCCGACTTGACCTAGAGTATTTAAACATCCATCCCTAGCCTCAACATCCGACATGTCCCTCTCCTTGGTGAATATCGATGCAAAGTACTCATTAAGAATCTCACCCATTTCCTCTGACTCCATGCATAAATTCCCTCTTTTGCCTTTGAGTGGGCCAATCCTTTCTCGAGTTACCCTCTTGCTCCTTATATACGAATAAAAGGCTTTGGGATTTTCCTTAACCCTGTCAGCCAAAGATATTTCATGACCCCTTTTAGCCCTCTTTATTGCACGTTTGAGATTTGTCCTACTTTCCTGATATTCCTCCAAAGCTTCATCAGATTTAAGTCGCCTAGATCTTATGTATGCTTCCTTTTTCAACTTAGCTAGTCTCACAATTCCATCCGTCATCCATGGTTCCCTAATCTTGCCATTTCTATCCCTCATTTTCACAGGGACATGTCTGTCCTGCACTCTAATCAACCTTTCCTTAAAAGACTCCCACATTTCAAATATGGATTTACCCTTAAAGAGCTGCTCCCTATCCACATTCCCTAGCTCCTGCCGAATTTTGTTATTCTTGGCCTTTCCCCAGTTTAGCACTCTTCCTTTCGGACCACTCTCGTCTTTGTCCATGAGTATTCTAAAACTTACGGAATTGTGATCGCTATTCCCAAAGTAATCACCAACTGAAACTTCAACCACCTGGCTGGGACCATTCCCCAATACCAGGTCCAGTATGGCCCCTTCCCGAGTTGGACTATTTACATACTGCTCTAAAAAACTCTCCTGGATGCTCCTTACAAATTCTCCTCCATCTACGCCTCCAACACGACATGAGTCCCATTCAATGTTGGGGAAGTTAAAATCTCCCATCACGACCAGCCTATTGCTCCTACATTTTTCTATAATCTGTCTACATATTTGTACCTCTACTTCACGCTCGCTTTTGGGAGGCCTGTAGTAAAGTCCCAACAATGTTACTGCACCCTTCCTATTTCTTAGCTCTACCCACATTGCTCGAATCCTCCATCGTGAGCTCCTTAATCACAGCTGTGATATCATCTCTGACCAGTAATGCAACTCCTCCACCCCTTTTACCTCCCTCACTATCCCTCCTGAAGCATCTATACCCTGGGATATTTAGTTGCCAGTCTTGCCCTTCCCTCAACCAAATCTCCGTAATACCAATAACATCACATTCCCAGGTACTAATCCAAGCCCTAAGTTCATCGGCCTTACCTGCTACTCTTCTCACATTAAAACAAATGCACCTCAGACCACCTGTCCCTTTGCGTTCATCATCTCTGAGTACCCTGACCTCAGACCCCCCCCACCCCCCAACAGGTTGGTGGCTGGCACCCCACAACCCCCCCTGATATATTACCATGCCTGTGCCCCTGCACCTACGAGCACAACAACTCCATGCCCAGGAGTGGTGCCCACACATGCCAGAGATCCCCCTTAATGCATCAAGCGTGTGTCTCACAATGCCCTCTCTTTGTCCCTGCAGGAGAAGTTAGTCCATAAGGGGCGTGAAAGGGCCCAGATGGGTGGCCGGGCTCCGGACAACAGAGTCCTCACCCACTATGAGGATCAGACCCTGGAGATCGTGGGGTTGGTCCAGGTTAGAGCAGTCACTGACAGCGAGGTTGGCCTGCCCTTTCACCGAGATGACCTTTCTCAAATGAGTTGTTCATGCCAGATGAAATGATCCTTCCGTCTCACTGACAACACGTCCATTCTTTTGCAGGATCACAATCTGATGAGGTCGGGCCATCTGGGGTACCTCTCCCGCCAGGCAACCACCTCGGAGAGGAGAGCTCCTAGGATTGAGGTGCCACTGCTATCACCTGCATCTTCCACCAACGCAGAGGAACACACCTCGGTGGATGACACTAGTGGACAGACTGACTTCTGGAGCATAATCTGGTGAACACCATACTGTTGCTGATGTACATCAGGCAAAGGCCGAAACATCCAAGGGAGCACTTGGAGGTCTGCTGGAGGCCAGAACTCAGCTGAGTCCCAGTCAGATGCCGAGCCTCTGGACAACGTTATCCTGGAGCTGATGCAGTCGCTGGGGTACAGCCGTTAGATTCAGGAGGGGAGGTCAGTCACACACCGGTGAGTGCAGAGCTGATTTTAGGACTCCCAAAGGCTACGGGTGCAGGAGATGATGCCAACAGTGCGTGGCACCGAAGCCAACACTGCAAAGGTGGCAACCGCAGTGGAAATTCTGCAGCACGGCATCAGCATCTTGATTGTTGGTGTCCAAGGCATGGCTCAGTCAGTGATGACAATGGCTGAGGACCTCGACAGTCCCAGTCTCTGGGGGACATGTCCCAGATGCAGGTGGACAGTGCCGAGACACTCCAGAGCATTTCCCAGGGGCAGGTGAACATTCCATGGGGCACTCCAGAATGTGGCCAGTTACGGAGGGTCATCTCAGAGGACGTCAACACCATAGTGCAGGCAATGGGGAGGCTTCAGGATCGGCAATGCCAGATGCAGCTGCCTCTCCATCCCATGGAGGCCCCCAGGGCCCTACGGGCACCATCCAGGAGAAGAGAGCACTGGAGCCCAACCTACTGCCTTCCACCAGGGGTGAGACACTCACTCCTGGTCATATTAGGTGCCATTAGACCCCAGACCCCTACGTGGAGAACCCGGGGGACAGAGCTCAGGTACCACGCCCCTGCCCCCCCATCCCCTGCAGATCCACCCTCTGGTTGCGGAGATGTCTGCAGTGCTGAAGCCCAACTCCAGGGTGTTTGATTATTGGCTCCTCTTCCGTAGTGTTGATGCCTCCAGGGTCCATGCAAAGTGTCCAGACCACACAGTTTGATTGGAATGTCAGGCAATAAAACTCTGAGGCATGGCACGTGTACACATGAGAACGCACTTGAGAATATTTTGTTTACTTAATGGTCAACAACACCTTCATTCAAAAGGTAAAGACAAACTACCCAACAGTCCATACATCACAGTAAATATTAACCAAGGAAAAGGCACCGTGCCATTCACATGCAAGTACCTTTTCATGTGGAATATCAGTACAAACTCAAAGCTACAACAATGCATTGATACACAGAAAACCAAATACACGTTAAACATTAAACAGTCAACATTACAATGAAATTGTCAGCATTCAAATCCATCCGCTACTCTCTCCCCCTCTCACAGCCCCCAGCAGTAGACCCACATCAGTGGAAAGTCGCTCGGGGGTAGTGCAACAATACACCGGAAAGTCACACCGACGCATGGTACAATGGAAGAGCAAGAGAGCAACCCTTCCTCCTCTCCAGCACTGGCAGCAGGTTCCTTGCTCAAGGAAGCATAAACGGGCAGCAGCAGACAAACACACAGCCTCCAAACATTAGTCAACAGTACAACAATTGCCTCTCCCTCCAGTAGCTCCAGCAGTAGAGTTGCATCAGTGGAAAGTCGCTTGAAGGTAGCGTAACAAAACACCAGAAAGTCACACTGGCTCAAAGGACGGCAAAGAGAAAAAGAGCATCCCTTCCCCTTCACTAGCACTGGTAATGAGTCATCTTACTCCCTCGGATTCCCTTGCCCCAATCCACAGAACCAAGAGGGGTGGCATCAGACTAGCACATGACCTCTGGTCATTAAACATTGAACGGTCAACACGACAATATTGTCACCAGCAAACTGCAAGGCAGTTCTGCAATAGCTTCGGCAATTTGCTCAGTCGAATTGGTCCGCCACCCCTCCCACTTCATCAGCACTGGCAGTAGGTTATCCACTTTCCTTGCTCTGCCACAAAAGCAAAAGAGGCAGCAGCAAATAGATACACAGCCTCCAGGCAGCTGTAGCAGGATTCGGATCACTCCACTCTCTCTCACCCTCCTGCAGCTCCAAGCAGCAGATTCTCAAAGGCAGGAATATTCATGCCAGAAAATCACACTGACACAAAGCACGGGAGAAGAGTGAAAGAGCACCACTCCTTCCTCTCCAGCACTGGTAATAGGCCAACGTACCTTCTCCCATTGCATAATTCCAGGCCAAATAAGCAGAAGAGGCAGCAGCAAACACTAGGCTTTCAGGCATTGCAGCCACAAGCAGGAGCAAACAGCAAACACACCCTGCAGCTACTTGAGAATATTTTGTTTACTTAACGGACACAGTTGATGTGTTGGGTACCAACACGGTTGCGAATGGTACAACTCAGTTTTATTACTAACATTTATTTACAGTGGTAAACTGGTTACTGAGGTTCGATCATAACCCAAGAATCTGTGGACCTATTCCTAATACTATATTGGAGTGGCACTCAGCACATGGTGGATGTCTGAGTGGCTTGCTGTGAGCTCTGTGCCCTGAGGTGTCTTCTGCTGGAATGTCCGGGAAGTGCCGTGATCCCTGTTTTGTAGTGTGTATGCTCTTGCCTGTGATTGGCTGTGGTGTTGTGTGTGTGTTGATTGGTCCGTTGATCTGTCCATCAGTATGTATGTATGTTTGTACCATGATGTTTACCTGAATATCATGACATCCCCCCTTTTTTACAAGAACATGTGCCTATGTGGTTATAAATAGAGATGTGTACTGAGTGCAGCTGGATGTGTGTGTGTGAAATATCTACAGCATGTACATGGGGCTAAACTATATACAAGGGGCGATGTCGGGTGCAACACAGCAACGAGGTTGTACCATAAACAAAGAACGGGGAAATGTTGAACGACAAAATGAACTCCTGTAACAACAAGGAAGAACAGAAACATATTAACACAGTGGTATTATGAGTTCAATGTACAAACAGGCTCATAAGTCCAGTCTAGTAGGTGGGCGATGAATTTGGGTTGACCGCCTCAAGGGTTGGTCTGGATCCACCGGCTGAGGAATGGGCCTGGCCATGGGCGACGACGGAAGGGGCATGGTGGCAGGAAGCTCCACAAAGTCGATATCAGGAACAACAGGAGGGAGTGGTGTCGGTGTAACTTTCCATAGCAAGCGTGGAAGTAGGCGAAGAGCCCGGCGATTGCGCCTACGAATGGATCCATCAGGCATGCGAACCAGGAAAGTGTGGGGAGCCACGCGTCGGAGAACTTCAGCAGGTGCTGACCAGCCACCTTCTGGTAGGTGGATGCGGACGTCGTCTCCAGGCGCCAGGGTGGGAAGATCAGTTGCCCGTGTGTCATATGCCATCTTCTGGCGAACGCGCTGCTGTTGCATTCTGTGTAGTACCGGAGCATGGTTGGTTGTGGGTACCAGAATGGATGACACAGTGGTCCTGAGGGCGCGACCCAGCAACAGCTGGGCTGGTGAGAGGCCAGTGGCTAGTGGGGCCGAGCGATCGGCCAGCAGGGCTAGGCAGAAATCCGATCAGGCAGCAGCAGCCTTGCAGAGGAGCCGCTTGACGATGTGAATGCCCTTCTCCGCCTTTCCATTGGACTTGGGATGCAGAGGGCTGGACGTCACGTGTGTGAAGCCATACGAAGCAGCAAAGGATGGACCATTCCTGGCTGGCAAAACAGGGCCCATTGTCCGACATGACAGTAATCGGAATGCCGTGGCGAGCGAAGGTGTCTTTGCAGGCCCTGGTGACAGCAGACGACGTCAAATCGTGCAGGCATATGACCTCTGGATAGTTTGAAAAGTAATCAATGACGATTACATAGTCCCTGCCGAGCGCGTGAAAGAGGTAAACACCCACCTTCGCCCAGGGGGGCGTCACCAGCTCATGGGGCTGAAGCGTCTCAGGAGGTTGAGCCGGTTGAAACCCTTGGCAGGTGGGGCAGTTGAGCACCATATTGGCAATGTCATCACTGATGCCCGGCCAGTATACCGCCTCTCGGACCCTCCATCTGCACTTCCCGACCCCCAGATGGCCTTTGTGTAGTTGGTCGAGGACCAGCTTGTGCATGCTGTGTGGAATCACAATCCGGTCCAGCTTTAGGAGGACACCATCAATGACAGTCAAGTCGTCTCGGACATTGTAGAACTGCGGGCACTGCCCTTTGAGCCATCCTCCATTCATGTGGCGCATCACTCGCTGTAAAAGGGGGTCAGCCGCAGTCTCCCGGCGAATACGGGCCAGACTGGAGTCGTCAGCTGGCAGATTTGCCAATGTGAAGGCCACCTGCGCTTCGACCTGACAGACGAACCCCTCCGAATCGGGCGGTGTGCTCACTGCTCTAGATAGGGCATCCGCAATGATAAGGTCCTTCCCTGGGGTGTAGACCAGTTGGAAGTCATACCTCCTGAGTTTAAGTAGGATGCGCTGGAGGCGAGGGGTCATCTCGTTTAGATCCTTATTAATGATGCTGACCAGGGGGCGGTGGTCAGTCTCAACGGTAAACCGGGGGAGACCATAAACATCGTCATGGAACTTGTCTAACCCGGTTAGCAAGCCCAGGCACTCCTTTTCGATCTGCGCGTAGCGTTGTTCTGTGGGGGTCATGGCCCGCGAGGCATAGGCGACCGGGGCAAATGACGCAGTGTCATCCTGCTGTAGGAGTACCGCCCCAATGCCGGACTGGCTGGCATCAGTCAAGATTTTAGTGGCACGAGACGTGTGGCAAAACGCCAATACCGGTTCTGTGGTGAGCTTAAGTTTGAGCTTCTCCCATTCCTGCTGGTGTGTTTGTAGCCATTGGAACTCCGTGGACTTCTTGACGTGGTGGCGCAGAGCTGTCATGTGGGAGGCAAGATTGGGAATGAACTTCCCCAGGAAGTTGACCATGCTTAGAAACCGTAGCACTGTTTTCTTGTCTGCCGGCTGCGGCATGGCTGTAATGAAACTCACCTTGTCTGCATCCGGACGGACCCCTGACCGGAAAATGTGGTCCCCCAGGAACTTCAGCTCGGTTTGGCCGAAAGAACACTTGGCTCGGTTGAGGCGCAGGCCGTTTTCGCGTATGCGCGCGAAGACGCGCTGGAGACGATAGATGTGCTCCTGTGGTGTGGTGGACCAGATGATGACGTCGTCCACGTAGATGCGCACCCCTTCAATGCCCTCCATCACCTGCTCCATGATCCTATGAAAGACCTCGGATGCCGAGATGATGCCAAATGGCATTCGGTTGTAGCAGAACCTGCCGAAAGGGGTGTTGAAGGTGCACAGCTTTCGGCTGGACTGATCCAGTTGGACCTGCCAAAAACCCTTCGAGGCATCCAGTTTTGTGAAGATTTTAGCCCGAGCCATTTCGCTCATGATCTCTTCCCGTTTGGATATGGGGTAGTGTTCCCTCATTATGTTGTTGTTGAGGTCTTTTGGATCAATGCAGATCCGGAGCTCGCCGGAGGGCTTCTTAACACACACCATGGAGCTGACCCATGGCATGGGCTCTGTGACCTGGGACAGCACCCCTTGGCCCTGGAGATCCTGCAGCTGCTGCTTGAGGCGGTCTTTGAGTGGCGCTAGGACCCTGCGAGGTGCGTGAATGACCGGGGTGGCATCTGGTTTGAGCCATATTCTGCAGGTGTAGGGCAGTGTTCCCATGCCCTCGAATGCCTCCTGGTTGTGGGCGAGGAGCGATTGGAGCTGTACCCTGAATTCTGCATCCGGGAAGTCAGATGTGCCTTCTGGAGACAGAGCGTGGACCCGTTGCACGAGGTGGAGAACCTTGCATGCCTGTGCGCCTAGCAAGGAGTCCTTTGATGATCTGACTATTTCGAATAAGAGTGTGGCCATGTGTGTGTTGTGTGTCACCTGGAGCTGGCAGGATCCCATAGCCGGGATAACGTTCCCATTGTAGTCGACCATCTTGCAACGGGATGGCCGAATTGGTGGTCTGACCTTCATGGCGTAGAAGGATGACCATGCTATGAGGTTTGTCATGATATTCAGGTAAACATCATAGCACATACATACATACATACTGATGGACAGATCAACGGACCAATCAACACACACAACACAACAGCCAATCACAGACAAGAGCATACACAGTACAAAACAGGGAACACGACACTTCCTGGGCACTCGAGCAGGAGACGGCTCAGGGCACAGAGCTCATTGCAGGCCATTCAGACATCCACCATGTGTGCCTGCATCACCACCGAAGCTATGACGATCGCAGAAGATGGCCAGGCCCCCCGATCGACTAATTGCTTCATTTTGAACTGTAAATAAATTTTGTAAATAGTTGCGACGTAACGAGGCAAAACCACTGTACTGATGTATACCAGGTACCTCCATAACCTTAACCTCTACCAGTGTGTAATGCGAGGCCACCACCCTCGCTGGACTCTTTCTTTAACTCTTTCTTTAACAGGGGGTGAATGTGGTAGTCGGTATTAGAGGTATTACGGTACCCTGTAATGCTGGAAGACCATTGGTGAAGGCGGTACTGTTTTCATTGGTTAAGCCTGCCTGCTGGTTCCGCCCAGTAAGGCGGAGTATAAAAGCCCGTGTCGCCCCGGCAGCTGCCTTCTGTACCTGCGCTGCTGGGGGAAACATCTAGTGTAATAAAGCCTTCAATTGTCTCCAATTTCGCTTCTGGAGTTATTGATCGAGCATCAGTGGCTACGTGCCAGCTGGCAGCAGTGATGACCATGTAGCCCTTGGCACCTGGTTGCGGAGGGGGGTATGTGCAATGATGAAATGTTATCAGCCCCCACCCATACAGACTGTTATGTTTGGCCATCACCCAGCGATGTTGGCCGCCGTGGCGGGGGCCACTGCCCTGCATGAAGCCCTATGGGAGCAAGAGCAGGGGCGTGCCAGGAAGGCAGCGGAGGCTGCCACAGAGGAGCATGCCACCTGTGTACTGACGCCGCATGTCCTTCCAGGACCTCCCTTACAGGGCATGCAGGAGATTCCGGATGAGCGGGAAACCGTCGCCCATATCTGCAACCTGGTGGCACACCTGGCACTGCGTGGGACTGGGGGTGGACATCCTCTTCCGGTGGCCATCAAGGTGACAGTTGCCCTTATGCCACGGGGTTGTTCCAGTCGCCGAGTGGGTACCTGTCCTGCATTTCCCAGGCGTCAGCGCAGAGGTGCATTCGTGCAGTGACCGACGCCCTGTACGACACCCCCCGGCTGAGGGGCTGGTTGCTGGGTGACAGGGGTTACCCATTGAGGTCGTGGCTGATGACGCCTATACGGAGGCCATAGACCGACTCAGAAACCCACTACAACGATGCCCATGCAGCGACCAGGGGTGTGGTCGAGAGGTGCTTTGGGCTGCTGAAGATGCGCTTCAGGTGCCTGGACCGCTTTGGAGGGGCCCACCACTACCAGTCTGAACTGGTCGGTCACATTGTTGTGTGAGCCCTGAGTTCTGCACAATATAGCCCAGCAGAGGGGCGATGTGCTGGAGGCAGAGGAGGAGGAGGAGGAGGGGAAGGATCACGACGATGGACACGCCTCCATAGATGAGGAGGATGTGGAGGGGGGGAAAATGTACAGGACATACGAGCTGGACAGGGATGGGAGGCTGCCAAACGATATCGCCTGGGCCAGTGGCACGGGAGGAGTTGATAGTCGCACGGTTCACAGACCCGGGGGGGGGGGGGGTGATTCGCTGAGCATGGGCATGGATGACACAGTATGGCACCACCCCATCACCTTCACCCCGCCCACCACCGACCACCCTCACCATGCACACCACCCACCATTACACATCCACCTGCGGCACACTGAGCAGGGCTCACACGGTCGCCAGTGGAAGCGGGTCTATTGCATGGCACGGAGGATGATGACAACCAGTCCTGCGATGAGTTCTGGGCTGTACATCGTTAGACAATATCTGACTCATGGCCACAGCAACACCCTTCATCTGGGTGGTCCCTGCATGCGGCCTGGACACTGCATCGCATGGCCCTGTCGTCTGGCTGGGGGCGGGTTGTCGCCAGTGACACGGGGTGCGGAGGGGGGGTTGCACGCCACTCTCACTGAGCTCGACGTCTTATCACCCCTCACACACACTGGCGTCCACTTCCCACCCCACCCCCGCACGCATCGGACAGAGCACAGAGGCACCTTCCATAGGTGTTAAAGTGAGTTTAATGACAAAAGGTTCACACACGTGCCGGAGCCCCAAGAACTAGTCTGTGCCTGCACACGTGCCAACTTACTAAGTGTCTAATTTTCTGGCCTTACGGGCCCTATGACTACATCGAGGTGGTTCCCCAGATGGTACACCAGAACTGGAGGCGGACTGCTGTGACTCCTGCCCTGTGACTAGGGTCCCCTTTGGCAGCCGTTTCATGTGGTGGGCCTGCCTGGATGGGACAGGCTGCGCATCGGGCGACCCGGATTCCGGATTGCATGCTGCCATCCTGTTTCCCGTTGCCCACCAGTTGCACCTGGGACGGAAGCGGGGGGGGGGGGGGTGGTGTCCGAGGTGTCGCGATGTTCCGGGACCTTCCCTGCAGGGGTCGATCCCTGCCTTGAGGCCGCCCTGGCACCAGCTGGGGGTGGGTTTCTTCAACTGGGGCGTGTCGATCGCCGTGTGGTCCTGCAAGACACAATACAGCATGCATGGTTAGACACGCAGGCGGGGCTGAGGAGGTGGTGGGAGGAGGGGGGAAGGGGGGAGGAAGGGGGGATGGGGGGGGGGAAGGGAGGGGGGGATGGAAGGGGGGGTAAGGGGGGATGGGAGGGGGAATGGAAGGGGAGGAAGGGGGATGGGGAAGGGAGGATGAGAGGGGGGGAATGGAAGTTGGGAAGTGTGGATGGGAGGGGGGAAGGAGGGGGATTGGGAGGGGGGAAGGAAAGGGGGGAAGAGGGGATGGGGAAGGGGGGATAGAAGGGGGGGAAGAGGGGTTGGAAGGGGGGAAGGGGGGATGGAAAGGGGGGAAGGGGGATTGGAGGGGGTAATGTAAGGGAGGGGAAGAGGGGAGGGGATGGGAGGGGGGATGGAAGTGGGGAAGGGGAGATGGAGGTGGGGGAAGGGGGGATTGGAGGGGAGATGGGAGGGGGATGGAAGGGGGGATGGGAGGGGGATGGAAGGGGGGATACAAGGGGGTTGGGGGGCTGGAGATGGGGGAAGGGGGGATGGAAGGGGGGATAAGGGAGGATGGGAGGCAGGTGATGGAAGGGGGGCAAGGGGGTTGGAGGGGGATGGGGTCAGGCAGGGGGGCTCTCAGTTGGTGGTGCCCCCCGATCTTGGCATTGGCAACCTCCTGGTCCTCGGGTCCACCTTCGAGGGCCAGTGTCCCCTGTTCATGCACGGTGAGGGGGCACAATTCAGGTGGACCCCCTCCGGTCCTGGCACGCTCTTGGTTGTTATGTCCGCACTTGGCCTGGGGGGGGGGGGTGGCACAAAATGATCAGCAGTGTTAGGCGGACATATACTTGCAGCCCAGCGGTTGGATGTATGTTGGCATAGGTTTGTTGTGTTATGCTTCTTCAGGTAGCATAAGCTGCTTCCTTGATGTATACTCTGACAAAGGAAGGTTCAGACTTCGAGATAGGTTTAACACATTTATTGAACAGTTAACAATTCTCCTACTTGAGTTCGACTCTCCTGCTAATCTTGCTATAGCAACTCAGTCTAATTGACCAGTCTGCTCTAAGCCATGCGGTGGGTGTGATGCTTCCGATCTGCCCCTGTGTCTCTCACTGCGTGTCGCCTGTGGAAAAGAGAAAGAGCATGTGTGCCCTGTCCTTTTATATGGGTTGCCCCCTTGTGATCGTGTCACCTCTGGGTGTCTTGACTGTTCATTGGTCGTGTCCTATTCTATGTGTTCATTAGCTGTATGTCTGCATGTCATGATGTCTCTGGTGCTCCCTCTAGTGTTTACCTAGTTGCAGTGTATCTACACTAACCTCTTGTGTATTTACAGTGATGCATATCACCACATCCCCCCTTTTTTCATGTTACATATTTTCTGTACAGTGTTAAAGAAAATTGAACAAAATAGGTAGATAAGTGATGGCATGTACAAATTATGATCACAGTGATGATTATACAATGCCAAATAATATGTACAAATCCAAAGTTCATGAATTAATATGGTCGAGTGGCTTTCTAGTTTTGTGATGGAAGTGTCGATGTTGATGCTGGCATTTCCTTGTGAACGCCGTCAGTGTCCCTGTGCTTTAGGAACCAAGAAGTGATCAGGAGGGTAGCAAATGGGCAAATCACTTTGTTGTCTGATTTGGACTCTTTTTTTCTATGCTTGTGGTAGCGATGCAGTATGTCATCTGTGTTGTCTGACCTGGACTGTTTCTTGTGATTGTAATATTGAGCCACAATCAATGACCACTAAAACGAGGTTGTAGTACAACTGAAAGCTTTAAACTAGATCTTTCCCCCAGCAGCTCAGGTACAGAATGAGGGCTGCTGGGACGGCACGGGTTCTTATACCCCACATATCAGGGCGGAGCTATTATACACTCTAGCCAATGGCAAGCATGTAGGTTCTACCAATGGTACTTCAGCCTCTCAGATACCATAATACTTATAATACCACATTCACGCCCTTTTAAAAAAACGTCCGGTGGGGGTGGTGGCCAGCAACTACAAAACATAACAACATGGTATAATTAGTTATGGAGGTACCGTAATACCTCCGTACAGTGTTTAGTAACTATTTACAAGTCTGGTAGCTATGTACATTCGGTGTTTTATATTTACAGATTACAGTTAAAATGAAGCAATCAGTTGATCGGGGGTCCTGGTCATCCTCTGTGATCGTCGGAGCTTCGGTGGTGACTCCGGTGGAGGCTCGGGCGTCTGTGACTCCGGGAGTGTGGCTTCGATCTCCGTGGCAGCTTTGTCACCCCTAGACGGTGCTGGTGGGGAAAACGGCTGACCTGGGAAGGGAGCGCCTGCGGGGAGCGACGATGGGTGGGGGGGGGCCAAGGCAGGGGCGGCGGAAGGACCGATCCTCCTGTAAGGTGCTGCGGTGGAGGGGAGGGTGAGACTGGTGGCTGGAATGTACGTGGAGGTCCGGCGGGCGCCAGGTCCCGTAGGGAGGCCGTATCTTGTCGGCCGTCGGGGTACGCCCCCTGGGAGTTAGCATGGAGCAGATGGACCCTCTTGACTAATGGGTCCGACTTGTGCGCCCGCACGTGTTTTCGGAGCAGGATGGGTCCGGTTGCTGCCAGCCAGGTCGGGAGCGAGGTCCTGGAGGAGGACTTCCTGGGGAAGACAAGGAGACGTTCATGAGGTGTCTGATTGGTGGTTGTATAAAGTAGTGACCGGATGGAGTGGAGGGCATCCGGGAGGACTTCTTGCCAGCGGGAAACTGGGAGGTTCCTGGACCGTAGGGCCAGTAGGACGGTCTTCCAGACCGTTCCGTTCTCCCTCTCTACCTGTCCGTTACCCCGGGGGTTGTAACTGGTCGTCCTGCTCGAGGCAATGCCCTTGCTGAGCAGGAATTGACGCAGTTCGTTGCTCATAAAGGAGGACCCCCTATCGCTGTGCATGTAAGCGGGGAACCCGAACAGTGCAAAGATGCTGTGGAGGGCCTTGATGACTTTGGAGGCGGTCATGTCGGGGCAAGGGATGGCGAATCGGAACCGGGAGTACTCATCAATCACGTTAAGAATGTACGCGTTGCAGTCGGTGGAGGGGAGGGGGCCTTTGAAGTCCATGCTGAGGCGTTCAAAGGGCCAGGAAGCCTTTATCAGGTGCGCTCTCTCTGGCCAGTAGAAGTGCGGTTTGCACTCCGCGCAGATTTGGCAGTCCCTGGTGGCTGTCCTGACCTCCTCGATGGAGTAGGGCAGGTTGCGGGTCTTGACGAAATGGAAAAAGCGCATGACCCCCGGGTGGCAGAGGTCCTCGTGAAGGGCTCAGAGGCGGTCCACTTGTGCGGTGGCACATGTGCCGCGGGACAAGGCATCAGGAGGCTCATTTAGCTTCCCGGGACGATACAAGATCTCGTAGTTACTGGGCCTCCTTTTCGACTGAGGTGTGGCGGATTTCGGAAGCATGGAGGGTATGGGAGAAGAAGGCCACGGGTCTGCCCGCTTGGTTGAGGGTTGCCGCCAGAGCTACGTCAGACGCGTCTCTCTCGACCTGGAAGGGAAGGGACTCGTCGATGGCGTGCATCGTGGCCTTTGCAATGTCTGCTTTGATGCGGCTGAAGACCTGGCGGGCCTCTATCGACAGGGGAAGAACTGTGGTTTGGATCAGGGGACGGGCCTTGTCTGCGTAGTTGGGGACCCACTGGGCGTAGTAGCTAAAAAACCCGAGGCAGCGCTTCAGGGCCTTAGAGCAGTGAGGGAGGGGGGACTCCATAAGGGGGCGCATGCATTCAGGGTCGGGGCCTATACCTCCATTTTGCACTACGTAGCCGAGAATGGCTAGACGGTCGGTGCTAAACACGCATTTATCCGTATTGTATGTTAGGTTAAGGATTTTAGCGGTCTGGAGGAATTTTCTGAGGTTGGTGTCGTGGTCCTGCTGGTCGTGGCCGCAGATGGTGACATTATCGAGATACGGGAATGTTGCCCGTAAACCGTACCGGTCAACCATTCGGTCCATCCCGCGTTGGAAGACCGAGACCCGGTTAGTGACACCAAAGGGAGCCCTTAAGAAGTGATAGAGCCGCCCGTCTGCCTCGAAGGCAGTGTACTTGCGGCCACTAGTACGCATGGGGAGCAGTGGTAGGCGGACTTGAGATCCACCGTGGAGAAGACCTTATAATGCGCAACCTTGTTTACCAGGTTGGATATGCGGGGCGGAAGTCCGCGTCCAGCTGTGTAAACCTGTTGATGGTCTGACTGTAGTCGATGACCATCCTATGCTTCTCCCCGGTCTTTACCACCACTACTTGGGCTGTTACTGGCTTCAATGACCCCTTCCCTCAGTAGCCTTTGGACCTCTGAGCTAATAAAGATCCCGTCCTGGGCACTGTAATGTCTTCTCCTGGTGGCGATGGGTTTGCAATCCGGGGTGAGGTCCGCAAACAGGGAAAGCGGGTCGACGTTAAGGGTCGCGAGGGCGCAGACAGTAAGGGGGGGGTATAGGGCCGCCGAATTGTAAGGTCAGACTTTGAAGGTTACATTGGAAATCTAAACCCAGGAGTGTAGCCGCGCAGAGGTGGGGAAGGATGTAGAGACGGAAATTTTTGAACTCCCTTCTCTGGACTGTGAGGTTTCCTAAACAAAACCCCTTTATCTCCACTGAGTGGGAACCGGAGGCCAGTGAGATTTTTTCATTAACAGGCTGGATGAGGAGGGAACAGCGTCTTACCGTGTCGGCGTGTATGAGCTCTCCGTGCTCCCAGAGTGAATTAAGCAGGACGTCTCGTGTCCGTTGATGAAAACGGTCGTCGTAGCAGTTGAGAGTGTTCGAGGTCGAGATTGATCCAGAGTCAACGAGGCCAATCACAGGAGTTGAGAATTCTGTTCAGGCAGTGTGTGGTCAGCCGAGCTGGGGTCCTGGTGGCTCATCCAAGATGGCGTCTTCCATAGGTCGCACATGGCCGGGGGTATACAAAATGACGGCGCCCATCCCTCAAGCGTGGCGTCCGTGGAACAAGATGGCGGCGCCCGGGGTCCGCACGTGGCCCTGGGATATGGGGGTGGCGGCAACCGCTGGCCACACGGGGCCCGTGGAGACGTTTGTGGTGGCGGTCCGGAGTCGCCGCTGGAGACCGCGGTCACCGCTCGGGCCTGACATACCCCCACGAAATGGCCCTTTTTGCCGCATCCCCTGCAGGTGGATGCGCGGGCCGGACAGCGCTGGTGGGGGTGCTTGGCCTGTCCGCAAAAGTAGCAGCGGGGCACCTCGGGGTTGGCAGGCCGCCTTGCAGCGCAGGCCTGCAGGGGAACGGGGGAAGTCTCTGGGTCGGCCGCTGCGGGGTTCCACGCTGCCCAGGGAGCTGCCGCGCGGTCGGGAACGTAGGCGCGGGTGTTCCTGGAGGCCACGTCCAGGGAGCCTGCAAGGGCCCGTGCCTCCCTAAGACCCAGGGTGCCTTTCTCTAACAGGCGCTGGCGGATTTGTGACGAAAGCATACCTGCCACGAAAGTGTCCCGGACTAAGAGTTCCGTGTGCTCGCTCGCCGAAACCTGCGTCCAGCCGCAGTTTCTGCCCAGCACCAGGAGTGCGCGGTAGAATTCCTCCAACGATTCCCCAGGGGTTTGCCGTCTTGTTGCAAGCAGGTGCCGGGCGTAGACCTGGTTTACCGGGCGAATATAGTGTCCTTTTAGCAGCTCGATTGCTGCATCCAAGTCTTCCGCTTCCTCGATAAGGGTGTAGATATCCGGGCTCACCTTTGAATGCAGGACGTGCAGTTTCTGCTCTCCCGTGGGTGTGTTTTCTGCCGTCTCGCGGTACCCTTTAAAACACGCCAGCCAGTGCTTAAAGATCGCCGCTGAGTTTGCCACGTGGGGGCTAAGTTGCAAACACTCCGGCTTGATTCGGAGCTCCATCCTTTCTTCTTAAAAAAACTAGCTTATTAAATTGATGCACGATCTATGACCACTAAAACGAGGTTGTAGTACAACTGAAGGCCTTAATAAGCTCGATGTTTCCCCCAGCAGCTAAGGTACAGAATGAGGGCTGCTGGGATGGCACGGGTTCTTATACCCCGCCTATCAGGGTGGAGCTATTATACACTCTAGCCAATGGCAAGCATTTGGGTTCTACCAATGGTACTTCAGCCTCTCAGGTACCGGAATACCTATAATACCACAGATATTGATGCAGTATGTCAGCTGCCTTGAAAGCTGGTTTGCTTGTTTGTAGTGGAGCAAACTCGAATCGGTGAGATTTTCTGTCATGCTATGGTATGGCCGTACTCTTTCCAGTGTTAGGAGCTGGACTGTTACATTGTCCTGCATTTGCAGAGTTGTACCATGTTGTACCAGTTGTTGTTCCAGTGTTGTTGTTTTTGTCATGCTTGTTGTTGACGTTGGTGCCTTTCGTATCTTTCTTGTTGTTGTCTTTGTTGTTGTTTTCATAGGTTTTGTTGCTGTGGTTTGTTGCGCTCAATGACCACACGGAGTGGAGAAGTCGAGTCCTTCACAAAGTTACTTGTGTCAGTGTCCTTTGTGGCATCTGCTGTCTCACTGAGCGTGCCGTCTCTGATTCCTCGGCGCTCCCCTTCTGGAGATATGTCCGGTTCACTGGAATCTTCTTTGGCTTGTCGATGCTCCCCGTCTGGAGTCCTTTCTGGTTCACCTGAATCAGCTTTGGTTTCTTGACACTCCCCGTCCAGAGTCATTTCAGGTTCACTTGAAACATCTGAGGTATCTTGATGCTCCCCGTCCGGAGTCAAAACGTTTAGGAATGCATTTTCTTGTGGAGAGGCTCGAGTGGATGAGGTTTGAATTAACGTGGTGTCATTGGAGTCACTAGTAACCTCACTTTGATTGGCGAATGCCTCTGTACGTACTAGCAGAGAACAGTCAGTCTCGCTGTCATGTTGCACATCTTGTATGGGAATTGTGAAGCCTTTGTCACTTGTCGCACATACAGTGGGTGGACCTTCAGTGTCTTCTTGTCGGTTAGATGAGCTGGGTAGACTGTCAGAGTCTTCTGGTGGCTCAAATAATCTCGGTAGACTGTCATAGTCTTTTTGTTGTTCACGTGAGCGTGGTAGACTGTCATAGTCGTCTTGCTGTGCACTTGAGCGTGTCAGACTTGCATCGTCTGCCGCTGGTTGCTCAGATAAGGTGCTAGACATTCATGGTCTTGTCCATGCAAGGACTGCGCTCTGGAGTCTTGCATTGCTTCCATCGTGGAGTCTGTCAACGAGCTCGCTGTGGAGGCTTGTGTCACTCTCTCTGTGGAGTCTGGCATTGTTCCCTGTATGGAGTCATGCAGGGGCCTCGCTGTGGAATCGATCTGTGCGCTCTCAACAGGGTCGTGCAGTGGTCTCGCTGTGGAGTCTTCCTGTGTGGAGATGTGCAGTGGTCTCGCTATGGATTCTGTCATCGCTTTCTGTGCGGAGTAGGGGACTCTTCGTGGTGCGTGGACCACTCTCTGTGTGAAGTCGGGGACTCTTTGTGGTGCGTGGACCACTCTCTGTGCGGAGTCGGAGACTCTTCGTGGTGCGTGGAGCACTATTCGTGGTGCGTGGACCACTGATGAGGCATCAAGCCGCTCTCTGTGGGCTTGTACCGCTCGCTGACTCTTGGCGTCAGGCCGCTCTCTGTGGACTTGTACCGCTCTCTGTCTCTTGGTGTCAGGCCGCAGCAGAATCCTGTACTTCTGGGTTAGGATGTCGTCTGTGCTGGGCTGAGGATCCTCAAATCCGAAGAATTCGTCCACGTCTGTGTCGGATTTTTCACTGTACAACACATCTCGTTGCGGTTTGGATTTGGTACAGAGGTCGCCACGTCCAATGATTAAATCATCTTCCGAGTCGTAGTCTTCAAGGACCATATCATCACTTTTTGTGTCGGAGCTGTCATTGTGCTCGCGATGTCCAAAGAAGAAATCAACATCTGAAATTTAGTCTTCAAGGATCAAATCTTTCTTTGGGTGGTATAACTGCTTGTTGCAGGGTTCTGCAGAGGTTACTTTCAGCTACTGGTCGAAGTTCAGGCATTGTGCTGTCGTTCCAGGTGAAAGAATTGTGTTCTACGGCTTAAGTTTTTTCTTTTCTTATTTTTGGGCATTTCCCCTTTAAGTGGGAGTGGTCCGGGGCCTCTAACATCATGACGCTTGTGACGTAGAGCGTAGGAATGGATTGCACATGCGCAGATCACTGTTCCTTTACTTTGCGCTCTTTGCGCAACTGCGCAGGCGCGGCTTCTCGCGCAAGTGTAAAACACTGTTTTTCCGGTTCTCGTCTTCTGGGGAACTGCGAATGTGCGGCTCCTTTCTCAAGATGGCTGCCAATCAAAACTGCCATTTTCTGCATTTGCAGGCCTACCTTCGCCTCATGGTGAGTATTGGCCCCTCTTTTACCGTTCTGTCCTGTGTTTTCCTCGCAGTATGTTTCGCATTTGTCCAGAACTGTCTGGAAGTCTCTCTTGTCTTGCCCTTTGGAGTACTTGAAGGTCTTGAAGATTTCTGCTGCACTTGCACCCGCAATGGTGAGCAGAAGCTTTATTTTCTCTGCAGCCGTCACGCCATCTAGGTCAGACGCTACCAGGTAGATCTCAATCTCTGCCTGAATGCACGCCAGTTTACACTGAGATTGCCATGGTAACTGAGCTGCTGTGGAACCGGAATCTTGAACATCTTGCCTGGGTGCTGTTGCTGGCAGTCACGGATCTGTTGAGTTGAACTATATGGATTCAACAGGGGACTACTGGTACCATGTTGTGTTTTGCTTCTTCATGTAGCATAAGCTGCTTCCTTGATGTATGCTCTGACAAAGGAAGGTTCAGACTTGAAGATAGGTTTAACACATTATTGAACAGTGAACAATTCTCCTGCTTGAGTTCGACTCTCCTGCTAATCTTGCTATAGTAACTCAGTCTAACTAACCAGTCTGCTCTAATCCATGCAGTGGGTGTGATGCTTCCGATCTGCCCCTGAGTCTCTCACTAGGTGTCGCCTGTGGAAAAGAGAAAGAGCATGTGTGCCCTGTCCTTTTATATGGGTTGCCCCCTTGTGGTAGTGTCACCTCTGGGTGTCTTGACTGCCCATTGGTTGTGTCTTATTCTATGTGTTCATTAGCTGTATGTCTGCATGTCATGATGTCTCTGGTGCTCCCTCTCGTGTTTACCTAGTTACAGTGTATCTACACTAATCCCTTGTGTATTTACCATGATGCATATCACCACAAGGTTCACAGGCCATTCTGCCAATGACGAATGTGATATAAAATAGTTACTTTAGAGTTACTAGTTAATGTAATGTAGAAATAAGCCACTTTGATTCTTGCAGTTAGGGACAAAGGAATTTGAGACCGCATGGAAAAAGCAGGAAGAGGTGTGTCTATGAGAGTGATGCTGCATTGATAGGGGCCAGAGAAAGGGATTGGAAGTGAGCCAATCAGAATAGATCGAACAGGTCAGGAGGGACATAGGCTGACCTATGTCCGTCGAGTATGTGAAACTTGATACCATTTGAATTGATTTTGCAGAGATCCCTTTGTCTTTTAGTTCAGTCGTTTTTTGGGATGTAAGAGGCTGGATGTCTCTTACATTTCTGTAAGATGATTCAAGCTTGCAAGCTAAATAAATAACTTCTGTTTACGTGCGAATCCGTCTCAACTTTTATTGAGGCCAGACTGACAGAGAAAGAAATTTGGAGATCTACATTTGGTGCCGAAACCCGGGATTTCTCTGGGCGATCCTGATCCAACTGCGAAATCAGAATTAGACTGATTATGAACAGGAAGATGGGGAACAAAGGGCCCTCAATGTAGAACTGGAAAACGACCGCGCATTGATTGTTCCCCTCTTCTTATCGTCTGATTAGTCTGGTCACTCGCGGTTGGCACAGAAAGACTGCCTCGACGAAATCACAGGTCAGTCTGGGGATTAGCACTTTAATTGATGGGATTTCATATTGTTGTTTCGGCTTGGGTTAGGGTTTTGGGCTGATGGGACTTTAATAATGAAGGTTCAGTCTATTATCAGGGTTCAGAGGCTGATGTGACTTCATTAATGAAGGTTCAGTCTATTATAAGGGTTCAGGGGCTGATGGGACTTAATTAATGAAGGTTCAGTCTATTATATGGGTTCAGAGGCTGATGTGACTTCATTAATGAAGGTTCAGTCCAGTATAACTGTTTTTAAATCTGAAGATGGTTCAACTCTATGTGTGAGTGTTTTAAATATATAGTTGATTAAGCTAAAATTGTCTCCTTGGACTGTAAAGTTCCGAGGTCTAGTTGAGATTGTGAGGAATGCTGCATATTGGTTGAAGCAGAAGTCTCTCAAAGGGTTAACAGCAGCAGGCGGAGTTGAAAACAGACAGTGCTTCTCACTCAGGCTTTGAGATAACAGCAGCAGCCGTAGTGTAATCGGATACCTTTCCTTTGAGTCAGTGAACACCAGCAAAGTTACGTTTTGAATTAATTAAAGGAAACCAGTGGGTTTCTCCACCTCTTTGATAAAAGTTATTATTTTCGAAAGCAATTGATTGAAATTGCCAGAATCTTAAATTTTACTTACTTGAAATAAGGTTTATCTCATTTTATCTGGAGATTAATAGAAACTTAAAGAAGATCATGGACACCATTTTAAAAAGTGTCAATCTGGAGATGATAGTTGATTTTGCTAATACTTATGATAGTTGATTTTGCTAATACTTATGTGTATGTAACAGAAAAAAACTTGTTAAAAGAAAAATTGTTAAGATAAAGAAATAATTAAGTTGTAAATGTTATACAAGTTTGTGTTAAGCAAATTGTAAATTTAGTTCTGAGTTGAGATCAGAGCTAAGCTTGCAAGTTGCAGTAATTCAATTTGAATTTTCAAACATTTTTAAGTTTTAAAAAAAAAGAGAGCAAATAGAGAAAAGAAGGACACAGATCTTGAATGCGTTGAATAGCACATTTCAAAGGCCCATGGATCTTTCTGTTATCTTAGACCTAAAACCTAGGAAGATTGACGAGCCATAGGAATTTCTGGGGCGTTTTAATGAAATCTACCGGGGGCAGTCAGGCGATTTGCTGTATCAAAATGGTCAGAATTCCCCTCAATACTGTGCTATGTTAATGCATTGCCTACCACCTTCTGTGGTTACTGCTGTGAAATGTAATAACATGAATTGGACAGAGAACGACCCTTCCCAGATGGCAAGGGCAGTCAGATTTTACTGGAAGGAGGGTGTAGGCCAAGAAGGAGGCTCAGTTACAAAGGTTAAGACTGAGTATGTAATGAAAAAGGATGATCTGCGATCCCAACAAGCGGCAGAAATGGTAGTTTACCAGCAGGAGCTCCAATATAGTGACTTTGGGTGGGTGGATCAGCGAAGAGGAGGATGAGACAACAGTGCTATATTTCTATCACCCCCCAGTGGTGGACGTTAGACAGTGAACAGTCACTGCATCGCGTTGCCCTGGCCTATGACAGAACTGGACGAAACAGGGAGTTGGAGGACAAATACCGGCCATTACTTGAGACCGAATGGCCAGTCAAGGTTACAGCCACGGTCACGGGAAAAGAAGGTACGGCCGATTTTGTTACAGTATCACCACATTTATGGCCACAGTCAGCTTCGGTAAGCCCTCATATTACACGTCAGGTCCATGACCAGTACCATGCCAGGGATATGGGGCGAATGGTCAGCATCTTACCGCAGCTCGTCAGAGAAGGTATGAGATATACCTTTTGAACAATCCACGTCTGACATTTAAATACTGTACCACTATCAATCCAGCCTGTTTTCTTAGTGGTCCCCCTGTCCATGAAGACGCACCTGGCCACGACTGTTTAGCCTTGATTCGGGAAACTACCACAATAAGGGGCGATTTGAGTAACATTTCGTCAGAACAACCTGACATGATTATGTGTGGTCAAATATCCCACCGGGGTTTAGTTAATGACCTACTGCAGGCCCTCCTTCTGCCAGCGCAGATTTCCGTTATTAAATGCGCTGCCCACACGAATGGTACAACCCCAGTTGACGTTGGTAATGAACGAGCAGATTGTGCAGCGCGCACAGCCGCACAAATTCAGCAAGTGATGGTGCCTAAAATGTTAAGTCAGACTAAACGATCTACTATGAATGTGTCTGCTTCTGACAAGCCAATGCCAGACGTCATAAGGTTACAGGAGGACGCTCCTGAGAGTGATAAACAAATGTGGAAACGGTTAGGTTGTACATATGATTCTGTTTCCTCTTTATGGACCACGCCTGCACATCAGACTTGTATGTCTGATGTACTGGCTTTATGGGTCATCGAATGTGTACACTTTGCAACTCATTGTGGGGCTCGAGGGACTAGTGATTTGTTGCTGGACACTTGGTGGCACCCTAAAATGCAGGGGTTGGCCCAAAGTATCAGTAATCGGTGTTTGATTTGTCAGCAATATAACACCGGAAAAGGTATCCCTTGTGGGAAGGGGCAAACCCCGTTGCCCAGTGGTCCCTTTGAGACGCTCCAAATGGATTACATTGAGTTGGAAAGGTGTCAATGTTACAAATATGTTTTGGTCATTGTGGATGTGTTCAGCAGATGGGCCGAGGCGTATCCGACTATCTATAGTAAAGCTGCTACTGTGGTTAAAGTCTTGATGAGGGAAATCATTCCCCGGTACGGTATACCAGCTCAGTTAAGTTCTGATAATGGGCCTCATTTTATTGGACAAATTAACAAGGAGTTTTGCTCCCAGTTGGGCATACGCCAGCAGTTACACTGTGCTTACAGACCGCAGGCAGCCGGGGTGGTTGAGAGACACAATCAGACCCTCAAAACTAAATTGGCTAAATTAAGAGCAGACACGGGACTGACATGGCTTAAGTTGCTCCCCGTTGCCCTCTTCCAGCTGCGGGTTACACCTGCGGGACCAGCCCGGCTCTCTCCCGCCGAGATTCTTTATGGCAGGCCTCTTAGAACTCCTTGGAGCCTGCAGGTTCCCAGACGGGTTCAGTTTCATCAGATGACTGAAGAAATGACCACCTATGTTCTAGCCCTTACGCAAGTGCTCAAGGAACTCCATGGCCCAGTCCGTGCGGCTCACCAGCCATTGCCCCAGTACCTAGCTCACTTTCAGTCCAGCCCGGTAGTTATGTCATGGTCAAAAATTGGACTAGGAAGGGGTCGGAGCCGCGATGGGACGGGCCCTTCCAAGTTCTCCTTACCACCCCCACAGCAGTTAAAGTGGAGGGGCGAAGTGCTTGGGTCCACCTACATCACTGTAAATTGAGTCCATCTCCACTACTGTAAAAGGTCGGATACTAACCTGCCTCCCTTCTCCAGTGCTATTTTACAGGTGTGGAGCATGATGGAGTGGCTACGCATCGTCTGTCTCATATTTGGCCTCACTTCGCTTGGCGTGTTATTGGCGATGGACATGGAAAAGGGGAATATTATGTATCTGTGTAGCCCCAACCAATCTACAAGGATACATCACCTATGCAAAGGTGATGTTCTTCACTGCCCCCATATACGAGGACATGGTATCGACTCATGGAAGGTCATCAAAGTTAAGGAGAATGCGGGAGTCATGAAGCAGCTGCACCGGTCCCGGCGATGGGAAGGGAACATTATATGGACATTGCCTTGTTTTTGGAATACATGTAAATTTGATTTTGGATGTGTTAAAAGTGGTACAATAAAGGTAACATCAGGCTGTCAGAAGAGTGTAGGAAGAGACCATGAGAAAGAGAAAGGGACTAGAGAGAGGACGGGGCGTGTGAGAAGGGAAGTACAGCTAGAACGTAGGTTACCGGGAGATGCACTTAAGTTAATTAAAGGCCAAACTGAGGAAAACTCGGGTAGTATGAATCTCTTCTACCAGATTTACCACCGTCTGTATGGCCAGGGACGGGTTGTCTGCTACCCAAACCCCGCAGCGGTGTCTAGGTTATTTTCTGTTTCACCGCTTTGGGGCACTCCCCAAACGGTGGTTCATTGTCAGCGTTCCGAGCCATTGCCCGAGCACGTCACTCTTCCTTACGATCCGGATTCAGCACCACCGGCTATTTGCCTTCCCCTCCCTCGGGATAATTCCCATTCACAGTACGATCGGCTGCGACGGTGGAGGGCGTACATACCTAGCCACTTCACTCCCAATAGGGATTCCCGGTCGTACGAGAATTGCTTCAGCAGTGAAGGATATGGCTGTTTGCTGGTAGAGGTGGACACAAATATAACATGTCTGTTTCCCACCTGTACGGACAGGAGGTGCCATATCACCCAGGCGTCTGGCCAATGCGTTTGTTATAACACCACTTGCGTTCCATTGAACACTGGCCTCCAGCTCCTCTGTGGCTGGGCGAATGTCTCTCATATCACTGTTGGGAATAGGGCTTTCTGCATTGCTGGGCGGCCCGAATGGGCATTTCAAAATTGGATAAACTGGGCTACTGGGAGGTCCTTACGCAACCGATATGCTGATTGTGATGCTAGTCTCCACACGGAACAAGGATACTACTTTTTATTTAATGGTACGGCGACCAACGTTTTGTCACCCCATTTCCCCGCCGAATTGCTATAGGGACTCTAGTCCCTACCACAGTCCCCTGCCCTTCGGCGTGGAACCTGCATAATCAGTTAGCACGCCGGGCAGTCTCTGCTGAATTTTGCGAGAACTGGAAAAAACCTCAGGTTCTTGCACCCAACCGGGGCCACTCAGCCGGGTGGGGCATTCTGAGCGTATTGACACTGGGAGGTGTGGGGGGTTCCTTGGCTGTTAGTGATCGGAATTATTTTATTTGCGGCCTTACCATCTTGGGAAATGAAACCTTGGGAGCCCTCGGGGCAATAACTAAGGAGTTGTCTCAGCTACGGTTGTTTGCAATGCAGAACCGGTATGCTCTTGACTATCTTCTGGCCCGTGAGGGTGGGGTATGCGCCATAGTACAGGGCAAGTGTATCATGGGTGTTCAGGACTTGACCGCTAACATTACTACATTTATGGATCGCATACGGGATCACTTGGACGGGATACAGGATCCTGACTCTTGGGGTAACTGGGGATCTGGAGGATGGAAGGACTGGTTGATAAATATGGCCATGTATCTAGTGGTAGCTATCGGCTGCATCTTTGTGGGCCTGGCCATCCTTAAATGTGTGATGGGTAGAATGCGGGGTGCACTAGATCAGATCACCGCCCCAATCACCGAGAAAAAAATTTTAACTGTTAAAATCCATGAGGGTGAGGCAGATGAAGGGGGGCTAAGACAGGAATTGGAAATGCAGCGACGGATCTTTTTAGATGAGGGACCGTAGCTATAGATTGGATAGTTCGGTTATCATGGAATGATAAAAGGAGGGAATGACGAATGTGATATAAAATAGTTACTTTAGAGTTACTAGTTAATGTAATGTAGAAATAAGCCACTTTGATTCTTGCAGTTAGGGACAAAGGAATTTGAGACCGCATGGAAAAAGCAGGAAGAGGTGTGTCTATGAGAGTGATGCTGCATTGATAGGGGCCAAAGAAAGGGATTGGAAGTGAGCCAATCAGAATAGATCAAACAGGTCAGGAGGGACATAGGCTGACCTATGTCCGTCGAGTATGTGAAACTTGATACCATTTGAATTGATTTTGCAGAGATCCCTTTGTCTTTTAGTTCAGTCGTTTTTTGGGATGTAAGAGGCTGGATGTCTCTTACATTTCTGTAAGATGATTCAAGCTTGCAAGCTAAATAAATAACTTCTGTTTACGTGCGAATCCGTCTCAACTTTTATTGAGGCCAGACTGACAGAGAAAGAAATTTGGAGATCTACACCAATGCAGCTGGCATGGGTGGGTGCAGCCATGTCGGTCTTTGCTAGGGTTGTACCGCCCCCCATGTGGAGGGGGGGGGCGGTGTGTGGGGTGTTGGGGAGTTGGTGCCATGGGCACAGTGGGGAGGAGGGGGGTACTCACCCTGGCTGCCCTGACTAGGTCAATGAGCTTCTTGTGGCACTGGCTGCCTGTCCTGGGTGTTATGCCTGGGCGCTGACTGCTTCGCCCACCTCCTTCCGCAGTCGCCTTGTGGTGTTAGCTGTGACCCTGCAGCCGTGTGCGAGGTATAGGGCCTCCCTCCTTTGCTCCACGGCGTCCAGAAGCATCTCCATGTCACGTTCTGGAACCTCGGCGCTGCGTGGCGGGCGGCCATCTTCCTGCGTTTGCCTGTGTGTGTGCGGGTGCCGTCTATTTCAGAACGACGCGGCATGGCGTCAATTACACCACGTGCGTCTGTGACGCCGTTCCAGGCTGTGCCGACGTGCTTATCGTGATGCCTGTGCTGGCCCCTTCCGTGGTGCAGGATATGCGCACTTTTGATTGGGTCGACGCCGGCGTCGCTCGCGTCGGTTTTGACGCTGCCGTCAACACTTGGCCGTGATATCGGGCAATCCTGGCCATGATATCAGCCTTAACAGAAAAGGAGGATAAGCCTGAAAGTATGCTTTCATGTCCAGAACTTTGTCGCAGAAATAAT
This sequence comes from Scyliorhinus torazame, assembly GCF_047496885.1. NCBI lineage: Eukaryota > Metazoa > Chordata > Chondrichthyes > Carcharhiniformes > Scyliorhinidae > Scyliorhinus > Scyliorhinus torazame. Next base: position 188,798,542 of record NC_092707.1, on the reverse strand, counting down.
CTGTCCATCAATGTGTGCCCACATGACCTCGCACTGGGGAGTGGGTTATTTCCTGGAAGGCCATTAGATTGGTCTAATTGGTGTCAATTGGTGTCTCGCCATGTCAGACAGGATCCAAAATCCGCCAATGAGAGTGGGTCGGTTAGATCATGAACCAATTCTCACCCGGCGGGAATTCTGATTTTGGCCTCTCCCATGATTTAAGGAGCACGGATCCGCGCCGTGTGCAATGCTTTTGATTTGATTGATTTGATTTATTGTCACATGTACCGAAGTACAGTGAAAAGTATTTTGCTGCGGTCGAGGGAACGTACACAGTATGTACATAGCAGACAAAAAGAATAATCAACAGAGAACATTGACAAATGGTACATCGACAAACAGTGATTGGTTACAGTGCGGAACAAGGGGCCAAACAAAGCAAATACATGAGCAAGAGCAGCATAGGGCGTTGTGAATAGTGTTCTTACAGGGTACAGATCAGTCCAAGGGAGAGTCGTTGAGGAGTCTTGTAGCTGTGGGGAAGAAGCTGTTCCTATGTCTGGATGTGCAGGTCTTCAGACTTCTGTACCTTCTGCCTAATGGAAGGGTCAGGAAGAAGGCAATGCCTGGGTGGGAGGGGTCTCTGATAATCCGGTCTGCCTTCCTGAGGCAGCGGAAGGTCTGTACAGAATCAATGTGGGGATGGCAAGCTTATGTGATGCGTTGGGCTGCAGCCGGATAGAATGCAGTTGCGGTTGTTAAATCGTGGCCTCCATTTTTTCTTTCTGATGGGCAACAGGGGAAAATAAAATGTGAACAGAGCATTGCGAAAGGTGAATGGATGAAAATGAATGTGTGATATGTTGGTACACAACTTCAGAACTGAGACTTTGGGAGCGATCCAACGGCCACGCTGCACCAGGAAAGCAGTTCACCGCGCACACCATGGCCGTTAAAAGCCGGGAGACCCTGCTCCTGGGATCTACGCAGTTCACAAAGCCTTGCGAGATTCAACGCAATCTCCGAGACGTTGCGATGTGAACCCCATCCACAATGGGAGGGCTCACTTTGAAGCAAATATACATATTATAGCGAGGCAGTAAGCCTTACTCTAATGTGCAGATTCCCAAGCTAGCTGAGGCTTTGAGCTTCAACCCCTTCGCCTCAGAGACCTTGGGTAAGTGCTGTTCAACACTGGTCTCCACAAATGGGGACCAGGTGCAACATCACTCGTAGGGGTGTCCCAGGTGATCGGAAACCCCAGCTGCATGCTCTTTGGATAAGGCGGTGCCACCTGGGTACCTGCCTGGCACTGCCAAGATGCCTAGGTGGCACTGCCAACTGGAATGGGCTCTTCCAGTTTGGCACTACCAAGTTGGCATTTTCTGCACGTATGAGATCAGGCCAGGGTTGCCTGGCGTGGGTGTTGAGGGGGTTGGCCATGGACCCACCCATATTCCATTTGGGCTGGGGTGGAGGTCGGGGATTGTTTCAGGGCCCTCAGAGATTTAAAAATGCTGTCCCTATCTCGCACTACAATGGCGAATTCCCCCACTGCACAAAACAGGGCTATGTGCAGTCTTGGTCTCACGTTCCCCGTTCAGGACCCTTATTCAATGTGAATCGCATTGAATAGCCATGTGTTTCTCGGCACTGTAAGTGCCAGGAAGCACATGGCTAAATGCATTCGCTAGGGGACTTTGTTCCCTTTTGGGAGAATCACACTCCTTGTATCAACTTTCCCTCTCCATCTTAAAAGCTGAACTGTGATAGTATGTCAAACATTTTTTGTTAAAATTATATTTTATGGGTGTTTTACTTTGTAGCCTCCCTAACTGAATCCAAGTCATTGTTGATGCAAACTTTTTGCCATTCTGTTTATATCACCTATCTGGGTGAACCTGTTTGATCTTATGGCTGACTGTTTTAATAGTACCTCATTCCCATTGGTTAACTGGACACTTCAACTTAATGGAAAGCTAATTGGTTTGTCGCCGTTGTGGCCTGTGAATTGGATCATAAATCTCTCTAAGTGCATCATCAATTAGATGAGCTTCTGAAATGCACCATTAAATCAGTTAAGTTCCAAAGTAAATTTGTGATATTTATAACACCAATCTCTATAAAAGCCTGAAAGGTAAGTTGGTACAATATCTTCATTGGGGAATGTCAATAAGTAAAAGAAACAACATATCATGATTTATGGGAAGGCTGGTCTTTATGGATTTCAGCACATAATCTAGACGCCAGTGCAGTCCTGAAGGAGTGCTCCATTATTAGAGACGCCATTTTGTAGATAAGACATAAACTAAAGGTGCCAACTTTGTGTTCACCTGGGCATAAAGTGTCCCTTCCAAGTCTGAAGAAAGGCCGGGTGTCCTGACCACTATTTGCTCCCTTCTGACCCAAAGCTGATAAACATCGATTATCTGGTCATCAATTGTTTGGGGGTCCATAATCTCAAGTTAGCTGTCATCTTTGCCTTCATATCAAGAGGTACAACTCTTCAAAAGTAGGTCATGGACTGAAAAATATTTGGGTATCTAGAAGATCTGAAAAATGCAAGATCTTCTTAATTGACACTTACCAAAGATTATAGACATTGAATTTCTGAGAACAATATAATTTGTGTGGTTTTGACTTCATTGGTCTGAATTTAAAATCCTGGGTTCTTGCCTTAGCCCCTGTTGAGAGAGTGTAGTTTTTCCTCAAAGGAAAGATACTGGGGTTGTGGGGGAAGGGAGTCACCCCACGCCACCGGAAAATCCCCTGGAATAGTGAATCCCAATGGCCGGACAACTACAGTCATTTTTCAGCATTTGTCCTCAAGCATTACAATGGCTCATCGCTGCTTTTCTATCATCACCAAAATATCAGCAACTTTCAATTATTTTTTTCTAATGCACCATTACCTTGTTGAAGCATTTTGCTTTACCATTATTGGCACTCGGGTGTTTGATGGGGTAAGTGTCTGCCTTGCCTGGCTGGTAGCATACCTCTTCTGAGACCTATGGCTGGGGGTTCAAGCCTTACTTCAGGAGCATAATTTTGGCTGCTACTTCAATAGATGACTGAGGCAATGCTACACTGAGCTGTGTTTAATGGCGCAACATTGACCATGCCGTTTTCGGAAGCTCCAACGGAATTCTTTGTCACTAGGTTGTTAACTTTGTGTTGCCAGGGCTTTCATGCCTTTAAATGTGAAGATCCCACATGCTGCCAGCTAATCAGAGGGCAGGCTGCTGTTCAGTCCCAGCAGGCCCCGTTTTCTACACTGAGGAGCTCCGCTCGCCGAAAGCCCTCAATGTAGCGATAGATCGAGGTGCCATTTTTAAATGGCACCCCAATCTCTAAAGCTCCTGATGCAAGCCCCAACCTCCCCAGTCCCAATGCATTATGGGAGGGCCCCCAGACCCTCCAACACGGGGCACCTCTGGCCCAATTTCACCCACATTTAAAATGCCAGTTTGGCACTCTTGCAATGCCACCTGAGCACCTTGTCAGTGCCAGGCTGGCACCCATGTGGCACTGTCAGGGTGCCCAGGTGGCACCAGCAGTGCCAGAGTACCATCTTGCCCAAAGGGCGTGCACTGGGGGGTCTCCAAACCCTTGGGAGACCCCCACAAGTGCCATTCCACCTGGTCCCCATTTGATGGACAAGTCTTTTTTCATTCAAAAAAATATACTTTATTCATAAAATCTATCATAAACATTACAGAACATTTCGAATTGTCTTGACTGTACATTTCCATCAGAGTTACACATTGCCTTGACTTTCTACCATTTAGTTTTGATAATATTACACACATATCACTCTTTACGTTACAAATCCTTCTTAAATATTTACATTGTCATGTTTCTTTTATGCATTGGAGTGTTGGTGGCCCAGACCGAGGGGGTTTTACACTGTTACCCGCCCCTCGGTGTACATTTTCTGGAAAAACCTGACACAGTGGTCTTTCCCCATTGCGCCTTGGCGGCAGCTGCCCCAAGCTTGAGTGCATCCCTCAGCAAGTAGTCCTAGACCTTGGAATGTGCCAGTTTGCAACACTCGGTCGAGGACAATTCTTTGCACTGGAAGATCAGCAAGTTTCGGGCAGACCAAAGAGCGTTCTTCACCGAGTTGATGACCTTCCAGCAGCAGTTGATGTTTGTCTCGGTGTGTGTCCCTGGAAACAGTCCGTAGAGCACAGAGTCCTGTGTCACAGAGCTGCTCGGGATGAACCTTGACAAGTACCACTGCATGTCTCTCCAGACCTTCTTTGCAAAGGCACATTCCACAAGGAGGTGGGTGACCGTCTCATTTCCCCCACAGCCACTCCGAGGGCAGCGTGCATTGGCGCAGAGCCTTCGGGTGTACATGAAGAATCTGACAGGGAGGGCCCTTCTCACCACCAGCCAAGCTAGGTCTTGGTGCTTGTTTGAAAGTTCTGGTGATGAGGCATTCTGCCAGATGACTCTGACAGTCTGCTCAGGGAACCATCCAACGTCCTCCACAGTCTCCTTTTCCCTGAGGGCCTCGAGGACATTACGTGCTGACCACTGCTTCATTGCCTTGTGGTCAAAGGTGTTTTTCTTCAAAAACTTTTCCACGAAGGACAGGTGGTACGGCACGGTCCAACTACTTGGAGCGTTCCGCGGCAATGAGGCCAGGCCCATCCTTCGTAACACCGGGGACAGGTAGAACCTCAGTATGTAGTGACACTTGGTGTTTGCATACCGGGGGTCCATGCACAGCTTGATGCAGCTGGACACAAATGTGGCCAACAGGATGAGGGAGGCGTTGGGTACGTTCCGCCCTCCCTTCTCCAGAGGTTTGTACATGGTATCCCTTCGGACACGGTCCATCTTGGATCTCCAGGAAAATTTGAAGATGGCCCGGGTGACTGCTGTGGCGTCGGGTCGGGTGGTGGGCCAGACCTGCACCACGTACGGTAACACCGAGAGTACCTCACACCTGATGACCAGGGTTTTGCCGCAATGGAGAGGGAGCGTTGCTCCCACCAGCCCAGTTTCTGTCTTAACTTGGCTATGCGCTCCTCCCAGTTTTTGGTGCACGCCCCAGCAGCTCCGAACCATATCCCCAGCACCTTCAGGTAATCTGACCTGACAGTGAAGGGGACAGAAACCGGTCGGCCCAGTTCCCAAAGAACATGGCCTCGCTCTTGCCACGGTTTGTCTTGGCTCCCGAGGCCAGTTCAAACTGGTCGCAGGCATTCAAGAGCCTGCGTACAGACGCAGGATCCGAGTAGAAGATGGCGGTGTCGTCTATGTACAGGAAGGCCTTGACTTGCATGCCTCCACTGCCGGGATCGTCACTCCTCCTATACCCGGATCCTTCCTGATGGACTCGGCAAAAGGTTCTATGCAGCACACAAACAGGGCAGAGGACCACTGCCTCCTACTGGCCGACTGCCACCTGCAGGAAAACCAGGGGGTAGGCAGGGGGACATGGAAGCTGAATGTAAAACTGCTGACCCCTGAGAACCTCGATGAACTCAGGAGGGATTACAAAGGTTGGAGAACCGTGAAACCCCTCTTTGAGTCTCCACATCTCTGGTGGGAAGCAATCAAGGGGAATATCAAAAGGTTTTTCATCCTCAAGGGCATTCAAAAGGTGAGAGAGAGACGAGGGGTCGTGTCCAGGCTCCAGAAAAGTATGCAGAATTTGCTCCAGCTGCAGTCGATGGGGGTGGATATCAAGGAGGAACTCCAAGAGGTGAAGAGACAGCAAGCCTCGCTCTACACCTTGGAGGCCTCCAAGGTTATCTTCCGTTCCAGAGTCCGCTCCGTGGAGCAGGATGAAAAGTGCTCACGCTTCTTCGTCCAAAAGGTGCACAGAGAGACCTCTGTGATCAGCAGCCTGCAAGAAGAAGATGGCTCTGTAAAGTCATCGCAGGCTGACATCCTGAGGATCAGCCAATCATAGAGATGATCATAGATCATAGAGATGATCATAGAATTTACAGTGCAGAAGGAGGCCATTCGGCCCATCGAGTCTGCACCGGCTCTTGGAAAGAGCACCCTACCCAAGGTCAACACCGCCACCCTATCCCCATAACCCAGTAACCCCACCCAACACTAAGGGGCAATTTTGGACACTAAGGGCAATTTATCATGGCCAATCCACCTAACCTGCACATCTTTGGACTGTGGGAGGAAACCGGAGCACCCGGAGGAAACCCACGCACACACGGGGAGGATGTGCAGACTCCGCACAGACAGTGACCCAAGCCGGAATCGAACCTGGGACCCTGGAGCTGTGAAGCAATTGTGCTATCCACAAGGCTACCGTGCTGCCCCAGAATCCTTTTATGCCGGACAGTATGACCTGAAGCCAACTGATAGCACTGTTTCCCACACCTTCCTGTCGACTATCACGGAGGTCTTAGGCGACAGTGAGCTGGAAAACCTGGACAAACCGCTAACTCTGGATGAGCTGACAAAGGCCGTCAAGTCCTTCGAGACGAGTAAAACTCCCGGAAGCGACGGCTTACCGGTTGAGTTGTATTCGGCTCTGTGGGACTGGATGGGCCCAGACCTGCTGGAAGTGTACGAGAGTATGCTTCTGGAAGGCAGCATGTCAGAGTCCATGAGGAAAGGCATCATCACCCTCATCTACAAGCAGAAGGGGGAAAGGGAAGAAATTCAAAATTAGCGACCCATTTCACTGTTGAATGTGGATTACAAAATTCTAGCCAAGGTCATCGCCAATCGGGTCAAGTCTGCTCTGGAGTCGGTGATCCACTCTGACCAGACCTGCGCTGTACCCGGCAGGAAGATCTCTGATAGCCTCGCGCTACTCAGGGATATGATCGCCTACGTGCAGGACAGGAGGGTGGACACCTGCCTCATCAGCCTTGATCAGGAGAAGGCTTTTGACAGAATATCGCACACCTACATGATGGATGTGCTCTCCAAAGTGGGGTTCGGGGAGTGAATTCGCAATTGGATCAAACTGCTCTACACAAACATCTATATCAACCTCAATCAATGGGTGGGAATCAGAAAAGTTCCAGATCAAATCTGGAGTCAGGCAGGGCTGCCCTCGCTCCATTTGATGAACAAGTGCTGAACGGTATTCACCTGAGGTGTCCGAGGTGACGGGGATGGATGGATCCCAAAGCCTCGAGTACCTCAGGAAACTACATATTACAGTGAGTCTAGCTGGCTCGCTCTAATATGCAGATTTGCGAAAAGTGATCCAGCCCACAATTGGCGGGAATTGCATTGCAACATCTCGCAAAATCGCGATAGATCTTGCAAGGCGTTGTGAGCTTCGTACATCTTGAGAGGAGTCTTCCAGCTTTTATAGGCCACATTGCGCCGCGGCAATCTGCTTTGCGGGTGTAGCGTGGCAGTTGGATCGCGCCCACCGTGTGCAATTCATTTTTAAGGAGAGATATACTTGTATTGAAAGTGTGACAGTGAAAGTTTACTAGATTTGTTCCTGGGATGAGGGAGCTGTCCTGAGATGAGAGGTTGAGCAAATTGGGTTTATTTACTCTGGATTTAGAAGAATAAGAGACAATCTCCTTGAAATCCATGAAATTCTGAAGTGATTTGATAGGGTAGATACTGAGACATATTTCCACTGGTCAGGGAACCTAAAACACAGGGACATAGTCTCAGGATTAGGGGTTTATCATTTAGGACCAAGATGGAGGAACATTACTTCACTCAAACTGTTGTGAATCTCTGGATTTATCTGCTCCAGCGGATGGTGGACGCTCCATCATTGAATACATTTAAGTCTGGGATAGACACATTTATGATCACTCAGAGACTCAAGGGCTATGGGGAATAGGCAAGGAAGAGCAGTCAAAGGTCAGCCAAGATTTTATCGAATGGCGCAGCATGTTCGAAGGGCCGAATGGTCTACTCATGCTCCTACCCCTTGTATTGCTGAGAAAATGCTATAATTCAGCTGGATTTATGCTAAAACCTTTTACATTGGGAAATAGAAAAATATTTTGCAGAACTTGATAGAGGACTGAAAAATAAACATAGATGAGACAAGATTAGTGGAGGTACATCAAAAAGGATGCTGAGGCATGGATGGCATGCATTATTATTAAGAGAGGAATGACCAATTCCCATAACTCAACTGACAAGTGTCTGAGGTGCTCAGAACCAACCATGCCCTTAGACATGCTGTTCCAGCATGACTATAACACTGACATCGGTCAAAAATGTGGAAAATTGCCCTGCCATGTCCTATCTCCAAAAAGCAGGGCAAATTCAATCTGGCCAATTGCCACCCCATCAGTCCACTCTCGGTCATCAGCAAAGTGATGGCATGTCTCACTGACAGTGCTCCTAAGTACATTCTACTCACCAATCACCTGCTCAGATTGCGTTCCACCAGGGCCACTCAGACTGCAGACCTCATTATGATCTTGGTACAAATATTCACAAAAAAGCCCTGCTCAAGAAGTGAGGTGAGAGTGACTGCCCTTAATATCGGGACAGCATTTTACCCAGTGTGTCATCAAGGAGCATAACTGAAGTCAGCGGAACTCTCCACTGATTGGGGTCATGCCTAACACAAAGGAAGATGGTTGTGGTTGTTAGAGGCCAATCTCAACTCCAGGATATCATTCCAGGGTTTCCTCAGGGTAGTGTCCTAGGTCCAATCATCCTCAGCTGTTTCATCAATGACCTTCCCTCCATCATTCAATCAGAAAAAGTGTCATGATATTCAAACACACACATCATGATGGACACACCAACAGGCAAATCAGAGCACACAACACCACAACCAATCACAGACAAGAACACCAACCACATAAAAAGCACGAGCACGACACCTGGTGGTCAGTAGGTCTGGGGACAAAGAAACAGAGAAGAGCTGTTACAACATCACAAGCAGGGAACCCCCACGTGCAGAGTGCAAAGACAAAACTGTACATAGTAAGTTTGAATAAAATAGCGTTGTACCATATACAACCGTGTTGGCTCATCTGTGTGTCAGAACACCCAACACCACAATAGGGATGTTCGCTGATGATTGCACAATATTCAGCACCATTTGCAAAACCCCAGATACTGAAGCAGTTCATATTCACTTGCAGAAAGACCTGGACAACATTCAAGCTTGGGGTGAGAAGGGGCAAGTAACAATCATGCCACACACGAGTCAGGCGATGACACTTTTTAAAAAGCGAGAATCCAACCATCTTCCCTGGACATTACCATGCTTGAATCCCCCAACATCAACATCTTGGGGTGAGCATTGACAAGAAACCTGACTGGACCAGCCATACCAGCACTATGGCTGGAGATGGAATCTTCTGCTCTCAGATTATGAGCAGGAGTCAGGACAATTTCTGGGTCTTGACTCTGCTCTGACTGTGGGTTGACCATCTGGGAGATATTCCCAGGGAGAGCAAATTAAGGGGCCACCTCCGAATTCACTGTCCATTTAATGATGGTAGGCGGATTCCTGACGCTGCATCTTAGCACACCCTCTGATTTTGATAAAAGAACTCGAGACACAGCTGTGTGGTCGCCCCATTTGGAGGCATATTTCTCCACAGACTGGCCTGCAACAAAAGGTGTGGCCCAAGGTGGCTGTATTTCTGGTAGCATTCCTGCCCCCCCCCCCCCCCCCCCCCCCCCAGGTCAGTCACCGACAAACCTCTTCCATGAGTATTCTGGGCTTGGTCCTTAGTGGGGGACCCATTTGTTGTAAGTTAGTTACGTCTGCTGCCAGGTTTTGATGGCGCTACCAGACTGGCAGAAGATCACTCAGAAGTAGCCAGAATTCCCCAGGGTTCTGCCTTGAGGTCAGCCCCTTGGGAACTGGGAAGATTCAATCCTTCAACAGCAGATCAGAGGCCAGGAATTTTGAGGTGAACAACTGACTCCTGACTCCCAGAGAACAAAGAACAAAGAACAAAGAAATGTACAGCCCAGGAACAGGCCCTCCAAGCCCGTGCCGACCATGCTGCCCGACTAAACTACAATCTTCTACACTTCCTGGGTCCGTATCCCTCTATTCCCATCCTATTCATGCATTTGTCAAGGTGCCCCTTAAATGTCACGATCGTCCCTGCTTCCACCACCTCCTCCGGTAGCGAGTTCCAGGCACCCACTACCCTCTGCGTAAAAAACTTGCCTCGTACATCTACTCTAAACCTTGCCCCTCTCACCTTAAACCTATGCCCCCTAGTAATTGACCCCTTTACCCCGGGGAAAAGCCTCTGACTATCCACTCTGTTTATGCCCCTCATAATTTTGTAGACCTCTATCAGGTCGCCCCTCAACCTCCTTCGTTCCAGTGAGAACAAACCGAGTTTATTCAACCGCTCCTCATAGCTAATGCCCTCCATACCAGGCAACATTCTGGTAAATCTCTTCTGCACCCTCTCTAAAGCCACCACATCCTTCTGGTAGTGTGGCGACCAGAATTGAACACTATACTCCAAGTGTGGCCTAACTAAGGTTCTACACAGCTGCAACATGACTTGCCAATTCTTATACTCAATGCCCCGGCCAATGAAGGCAAGCATGCCGTATGCCTTCTTGACTACCTTCTCCACCTGTGTTGCCCCTTTCAGTGACCTGTGGACCTGTACTCCTAGATCTTTTTGACTTTCAATACTCTTGAGGGTTCTACCATTCACTGTATATTCCCTACCTGCATTAGACCTTCCAAAATGCATTACCTCACATTTGTCCGGATTAAACTCCATCTGCCATCTCTCCGCTCAAGTCTCCAAACAATCTAAATCCTGCTGCATCCTCTGACAGTCCTCATCGTTATCCGCAATTCCACCAACCTTTGTGTCGTCTGCAAACTTACTAATCAGACCAGTTACATTTTCCTCCAAATCATTTATATATACTACAAACAGCAAAGGTCCCAGCACTGATCCCTGTGGAACACCACTGGTCACAGCCCTCCAATTAGAAAAGTATCCTTCCATTGCTACTCTCTGCCTTCTATGACCTAGCCAGTTCTGTATCCACCTTGCCAGCTCACCCCTGATCCCGTGTGACTTCACCTTATGTACTAATCTACCATGAGGGACCTTGTCAAAGGCCTTACTGAAGTCCATATAGACAACATCCACTGCCCTACCTGCATCAATCATCTCAGTGACCTCCTCGAAAAACTCTATCAAGTTAGTGAGACACGACCTCCCCTTCACAAAACCATGCTGCCTCTCACTAATACGTCCATTTGCTTCCAAATGGAAGTAGATCCTGTCTCGAAGAATTCTCTCCAGTAATTTCCCTACCACTGAAGTAAGGCTCACCGGCCTGTAGTTCCCTGGATTATCCTTGCTACCCTTCTTAAACAGAGGAACAACATTGGCTATTCTCCAGTCCTCTGGGACATCCCCTGAAGACAGTGAGGATCCAAAGATTTCTGTCAAGGCCTCAGCAATTTCCTCTCCAGCCTCCTTCAGTATTCTGGGGTAGATCCCATCAGGCCCTGGGGACTTATCTACCTTAATATTTTTTAAGACACCCAACACCTCGTCTTTTTGGATCTCAATATGACCCAGGCTATCTACACACCCTTCTCCAGACTCAACATCTACCAATTTCTTCTCTTTGGTGAATACTGATGCATAGTATTCATTTAGTACCTTGCCCATTTCCTCTGGCTCCACACATAGATTTCCTTGCCTATCCATCAGTGGGCTAACCCTTTCCCTGGCTACCCTCTTGCTTTTTATGTACGTGTAAAAAGCCTTGGGATTTTCCTTAACCCTATTTGCCAATGACTTTTCATGGCCCCTTCTAGCCCTCCTGACTCCTTGCTTAAGTTCCTTCCTACTTTCCTTATATTCCACGCAGGCTTTGTCTGTTCCCAGCCTTTTAGCCCTGACAAATGCCTCCTTTTTCTTTTTGACGAGGCCTACAATATCTCTCATTATCCAAGGTTCCCGAAAATTGCCGTATTTATCCTTCTTCCTCACAGGAACATGCCGGTCCTGAATTCCTTTCAACTGACACTTGAAAGCCTCCCACATGTCAGATGTTGATTTGCCCTCAAACATCCACCCCCAGTCTATGTTCTTCAGTTCCCACCTAATATTGTTAGAATTAGCCTTCCCCCACTTTAGCACATTCATCCTAGGACCACTCTTATCCTTGTCCACCAGTACTTTAAAACTTACTGAATTGTGGTCACTGTTACCGAAATGCTCCCCTACTGAAACATCTACCACCTGGCCGGGCTCATTCCCCAATACCAGGTCCAGTACCGCCCCTTCCCTAGTTGGACTGTCTACATATTGTTTTAAGAAGCCCTCCTGGATGCTCCTTACAAACTCCGCCCCGTCTAAGCCCCTGGCACTAAGTGAGTCCCAGTCAATATTAGGGAAGTTGAAGTCTCCCATCACCACAACCCTGTTGTTTTTACTCTTTTCTAAAATCTGTCTACCTATCTGCTCCTCTATCTCCCGCTGGCTGTTGGGAGGCCTGTAGTAAACCCCCAACATTGTGACTGCACCCTTCTTATTCCTGATCTCTACCCATATAGCCTCACTGCCCTCTGAGGTGTCCTCCCGCAGTACATCGGTGATATTCTCCCTAACCAGTAGCGCAACTCCGCCTCCCCTTTTACATCCCCCTCTATCCCGCCTGAAACATCTAAATCCTGGAACGTTTAGCTGCCAATCCTGCCCTTCCCTCAACCAGGTCTCTGTAATGGCAACAACATCATAGTTCCAAGTACTAATCCAAGCTCTAAGTTCATCTGCCTTACCCGTAATACTTCTTGCATTAAAACATATGCACTTCAGGCCACTAGACCCGCTGTGTTCAGCAACTTCTCCCTGTCTGCTCTGCCTCAGAGCCCCACTGTCCCTGTTCCCTAGTTCTCCCTCAATGCTCGCACCTTCTGACCTATTGCTCCCGTGCCCACCCCCCGCCATACTAGTTGAAACCCTCCCGCTTGCCTACTGAGCACAAGGTACATGTCAGGAGTGTGATGGATCCACTTGCCTGGCTGAATGCAGCTCCAACAACACTCAAGAATCATAGAACCACATAGAATTGCTACAGTGCAGAAGGAGGCCATTCGGCCCAGCAGGTCTGCCCCGACCCGCTCAAAGAGCACTCTACCTCAGCCCACGCTCTAACCCTATCCCTGTAACCCTATGCATTGATCATGGCCCATCCACCTAATCTGCACATACTTGGACATTAAGGGGCAATTTAGCATGACTAATTCACCTAACCTGCACATCTTTGGACTGTGGGAGGAAACCGGAGTATCTGGAGGAAACCCACATGGGGAGAACATGCAAACTCTACACAGTTGCACAAGGCAAGAATTTGAACCCAGATCACTGGTGCTATGAGGCAGCAGTGCTAACTATTGTGCCACCCTATCACAAGGGCATTGGCCACTGTTATGGATGAGCATACATTTCAATAACTAAGAGGGGGAGTCCAACCATTAACCTTGAAGTGTATTTCCACCAAGCTGAAGATGAATACGAGGAAAGCAATAAATATAAAAGGCACCACAAGGGTACCTGTAAGCTTTTGACAGCAGCCTACTCAGCTCCTAGTGATAATGGTAATGGGTGAAGGACCATGTCTTCTCGGCCGCAATTGACTTAAAGAAATAAAATTGAATCAGGCCAATATTTTTTCAAGTGTGGGAAGGAGGATTGCTGATAAGAAAATATGAGAGCAGCTTCTATGATGAATTAGGCAAAATCAAAGAGTTGCAAGATGTGGCTCCAGAGGCAACTCTGATTGTTTAGGGCATAACCTATACCATATGCCTTACAAGAGAAAGTGGATACTGAGTTAAACAGGGTTGAAGTACTAAGCATTATCCAGCCAGTTCTGTTCTCGGAGTGGGCAGCACCTATTGTCCCTGTATTGAAACCAGACAAGACCAACCATATTTGTGGTGTTTATAAGCTAACAGTTAATCAGGCCGCCAAGCTGGATAAATATCCAATCCAGAGAATTGGAGACTTCAATGCAAAGCTGGCAGGTGGTGAATCTTACACAAAGCTGGATATGAGTCATGCGTGCCAGCAACTCAAAATTGATGACACATCCCGGGGGTATGCCACAATAAACACACACACAGGCCTAATCAGTCCATGCATTTGCCTTTTGACATGTTTTTGGCATACGCAATATTTTAAAGGAAAATGGAGAGTCTACTATAGGGGCTACCATGGGTTGTGGGTACACTTCGATTATGTCCTTTTAACTGCAGCGACAGAGGCCATGTGTCTAGCTGTTTCCAATCGGCACTGGAGTCGCCAATAATGTTGCCAATTAATAATGATGCTCTTTAGAGTCGCCAGGTATCAAATGATACCACCACAAGGCTTGACCGGATATCGATCGAAGGACCACACAACCAGTTAGTCATGTAGCCATCTGGGATGGCCACGTCCCGATTACAAAATGGACACTTGCAAAGAATGCAGGGAAAATTGGACAATGCTCAGAAACAAGCAGGTGCAAGCTCTGTCTGTTGACTGGAACCTTAAACTCTCAGACGGGACAGAAACTACCAAGCAATCTACATACTAATGAGCCATCTCTGGGGACAAAAGGGAAACATTTAGATACATAATGTTAAGGCAGACTTCCCGTGCCAGAAGAAGCTAAGACAAAGCAGACTGACAGTCACCAGGACACGCCCAGCGATCAGGGAACCACCCCTCTATTGGAGGAAAATCGATACAAATGATTGGGAAAGACCCAATTAGTTGAGGCCAAGTTCAAGGCCCGCCCAAAAGTGCACAAAGCCCTTTTCAGTATAAAAGGTATCCCCCCAAGGGAGAATCTTCCTCCTTTGGCTTTGGCTCTCACCGAAGAGAGAGACCTGCCTAGCAGCTGCACCAGACCAAGTAAGTCCCAAGTCAATGCAGGCTATGAGATAGACGCTCCTAGTTGCTACCCTGTAAACAGCTCAACACAGCAGCCTCAGAACCGAGCAACGGCCATTGTTCCTCTGACTGAGTGGGCACCCGAAGCTAAGTATAGGCTTTAGTAATAGTGATAGTTTAGTTTGTAGAGTTTATGCATGAGTAGATTTGACTGTGTGTAAATAAATGAGCATTTCTTTTGAACTTACTAACTGGTGTATCGAGTCATTGATCAGTATTCGGTTCTGAACCTTGTGGCGGTGTCGAAAGATACCTGGCGATTCTTGAGCAAATGTGATTAAACAGAGCCAAATTAAGAGCCAACCATAAGTTAGCAACAGTCAGTTCAAGTTCAAAGATGGTTTATTTACACACAAGGATTACTTCGACATGCAACACAAAACACTACAAGTTAAACTACACCTAACAACTACAATAACCCATACTTAATTTCAGGGCAACCGGTTCTATGCAGATGGACAAGGCCTTTGTCTGGATCTTGCGTGGCTGGGTGGAAGAAGTGGCTCTGTTTCTGCTGGGCTCATCTGTCTGGTAGCGATCGTTGGTCTTGAACTTGGCTGTCTGCCTGTTATGCTGCACTTGGGTTGGCATAGGCCGGATCCAAGAGAGACCGAGCACATGGCTGTGTCTCTTCTTATCCCTCTGGGATTTCACGCTCTTTGGGGTGGTCCTTAACTTGGACCCAAAAATTCGACAGGCTTCGAGCACTGCCTTCAATTTTGGCCAGAGGCGGGTGCCTTGATGGCTGGGCGTGTCTTAGCGGTCATTGACCGTGGCTACTTGGGCTCTCTGAGTAAAGGGAGTGGCGCCAATTAGTCTGTATCTGGATCGGTTACCTGAGTACAGTACTTCTGTTCTGGGGAAATGGGCCATTAGAATGCAAACGAACGGGGGTTTCGATCGCGTCTAGCTATCTGGGTTGCAAATACGCACACAAGCTCTGGATCTGTCTGAGTCCTGGGTTGGCCATAATTCCCATGGTCCTTTGCAGGTGGCCATCTGAGATGGCTACGTAACAAACTTAGAAAAAGTTTTAAAGAGATTTCAGGAGGCTGGAGTTTGCCTCAAGAAAGGGAGGTGCACCTTTCAAGCTACTGAGGTGACCCACCTGGTTCATTGTGGGTTTTTTTCACAAACCTGTACTGATTAAAGTTGCACAAGGATTAAACCAACTCCATGCAAGGTAAGATCAAGGCGATAAAAGAGGTGCCCATCCCTACAAACACAACTGAACCCCAATTATTTTGGGAGATGATAAACCACTGTCTGCATTTATTTACCAAACTTACTTCAAATGACTTTTGGGTCTCTCACATCAGGTAGCACACTGGTCACAAAATGGCTAATATGGTCTAAATCCCATGCCCAGATTTTTTGGCGGTTTGGGCTTTTAAAGACAATAGCAGAGCTTTAAGCCACCTATTTCTTTGGTGGAATATCTGATGATAAAAGTTATAAATGGGCTGAGCTTGTTGCTGAGGATTTAGGCGAAACAATCCTGGCTGTCCATTGAAATCCGGTGGGGCAAACTGACGAGTGTAGACTTAACCTACTGACATTTGTTAACACGTGCTGCTCATCTACTTTTTCAATTAGGGAGCTCATGCCTTTTATCTAAAACACTGATGATGATACAATATCAATTTCTATTGCACTGGTGGTGCATTGATGCCATTTTACACATTTTGTTTCAGAGTTATTTCACTAAAGATCAAGAAGTGTAATCTCACACAAATAAATATTCAAGGTCTAATTAGCTGGCATTTCAAGCATGCTCGGATTTCATTAAGACAACAGGGAGGAAATGGCATCACATGGCACATGAAAAATAAATAATGAGGCCATTTCCTCCCAGTGTTATCTGACACTGAGTATGTTACTGTGCCCTGCTGGTATCTCTCTTGGAGATGCCTGACTGTGCAACAGGACTTGAGGCAATAAGCAGACAGCCTCTCAAGCATCGCAGATGTAATCAGTTTCTGCTGAGATCTTTCCTCCTAATCCTATGCCGAGTCATTTGCACAGTCAATTTTGACACCGTCTGTTAAAAAGGTCTGCCTTTGTTATCACATCGATGCACACCCATATTATTTAGTTGAATCGGCACCTGATCATCTCTTATTCATATAGTCGTAGGGTTTTACGGTATACAAAGAGGCTCTTCGGCCCATCATGTCTGTGTTGGCTGTCAAATACCTATCTATTTGAATTTCATTTTCTAAGACTTGATCCATAGCCTTGTGTGCTGTGGCATTTCAAGTGCTCATCTAAATGTTTCTTAAATGTCATGAGGGTTTACCGCCTCTGTCATCCTTTCAGGTAGTGAGTTCCAGTTTCCCAACACCCTCTGGGTAAAAAATATTTTCCTCAAAGTCACTCTAAATCTCTGACTCCTCAGCTTAAACCTGTGCCCCCTGCTAATTGACTCCTCTCCTAGGGAAAAAGTTTCTTCCTATCTACCCTATCTATATCCCTCATAATGTTGTATATCTTGATTAGGTTCCCCCCTCAGCCTTCTCTACTCCAAGGAAAACAACCCCAACCTAACCAGCCTTTCTTCATAGCTGAAATGCTCTGACCCAGGAAACATCCTGCTTAATCTTCTCTGCACCCTTTCAAGTACAATCAGAACCTTCCTACAGTGTGATGATCAGAACTGCACACAGTACTCTAGCTGTGGCCGAATGAACATTTTATGGAGCTCTATCATAACTACTCTGCTCTTACATTCTACTCCTCGGCTCATAAAGGCAAGTATCCCATATAGCTTCTTTATCATTTGACAAGGACTTTAAATGTCATGAGGGTTTACCGTCTCTGCCATCCTTTCAGGTAGTGAGTTCCATTGTTTCCAATTAAGGAGCAATTTAGCGTGGCCAATCCACCTACCCTGCACATCTTTGGGTTGTGGCGGCGAAAGACTTGCAAATCTTTCAAACAATGTAAGACAGATGTTTTTCCTTTAACAGTTTATTATTCTTCCTTTTTTCACTTCCCTCAATGCCATACATTACTCACTAACCCAGAGAGTGGACAGGTGACCTGTACCCAGGCCTCTATCCAATGTAATGTCTGAGGTTTTCATTAGGAGCTGTGCAAAAGTGGCTAGAAGGGGATGGACATTTTAAACGAGAAAGGAACCCTCACCACCATCCTCCTTTTCGCTAAAGCACAGTCTGGAAAGCAACTTAAATCAGTACACGTTTGTGAAAAAAAACCAACCAATGTTATTAACTCAGCATACTGAGGAATTTGATCATTAATTAAAACCAATATAAAGAGCAGAAGGCAGGACACGCTTGCTGTAGACTGCGCTATTTTACACAAATCTGAGCTAGAATGCAATTCCACAAATTCCCCATTCGCTGGAAGGACCTATTGATTGCTGGAGATGGTGCTAAGGAATACGGTGAGTCTGGCAGTATGGTGGCGCAGTGGTTAGCAATGCTGCCTCACGGCACTGAAGTCTCAGGTTCGATCCCGTGTTTGCAAGTCTTTCGCCGCCACAACCCAAAGATGTGCAGGGTAGGTGGATTGGCCACGCTACATTGCTCCTTAATTGGAAAAAAATAATTGGGTACTTTAAATTTTAAAAAAAGAAAAAAAAAGAAAAGAAAAAAAAAGGAATACGGTGAGTCACTCATTATGGGTGCAGAAAAAAGCAGGGACAGTGTCTCCAACAGGGCTAATGGCTGCTGTTCTGTGATGTCTGAACGTGGAAGATGGCCTTGCAGTGTTCCTCTGCCCTAGCTAATGTAAGATTGTGTTATCACCTCACATACAACAGAAAAGTAGGTATCTGTAGATATCTATCATTGACTGAAGTAATTCGATATCGTTCACTCACTGCCACATTTGATATGATTCTGATGAAATGATGTTTACTAAATCAAAGATTTATTTCGATGTAAAATTGCAGTATTTGGATACTGAACCCCGATGCATGCGGTCAGTGTTGCAGGAAGTTTAATTTTTCTCACATTGTTTGTGGATATTAGTCAATTTGATTAGTGCATGTTAATTTCCTCCTCCTTGCTCCTGATTCAAGGGATCACCCTTGTTTTTTTTAAATAAATTTTGAGTACCCAATTATTTTTTTCCAATTTGGGGCAATTTAGCATGGTCAATCCACCTACACTGCACATCTTTGGGTTGTGGGGGAGAAACCCACGCAGACACGGGTAGATTGTGCAAACTCCACACGGACAGTGACCCAGGGCCGGGATCAAACCTGGGACCTCAGCACCGTGAGGCAGCAATGCTAACCCACTGCACCACCGTGCTGCCCAGGGATCACCCTTCTAATGGTGATTGCTTTCCCAACCAGAAATGTATACAGCAGAATCTTTGTAAAACACACTGTAAGCAGATTTGGGGAGTGTTGTGCAGTTATGTATTATATGGAACAATGGTTCTCAGCTCTCCTGGTTGTCGTTGAGTAACATACTGAATCAGTACCATCTGTAGATGAAGTGCCAGGAACACAGATAGTTGGCTCAGTAGCTGCATCTCTCAGGAATGCGATGCTATTGAAACCAAATTGCTTAGGAACAGATTCAGTACAATGATCAGGCAGGGTTTCAAAGATCCCAAAGCACTTCAATTGTATTAATCACCAAGCGATTCAAGGAGTCTGTCCCCACAATGTTAAAGTGAAGCCTGAATAATTTTCTTAAAGCTTGCTAGTTGCTGCTCAACAAGAATCACAGAAGTGTTACGGTGCAGAGGGAGGCCATGTGACCTATCATGTCTGCATCGGCTTGCCGAAGGAATATCATGGCTTTGTGTCATTCCCCTGCCTTTGCCCCTAGCCCCTGCACATTGCTTCTATTCATCTAATCATTTGACGTCCTCTTGAATGCCTCAATTGAACCTGCCTGCACCACACTTCCAGGCAATGCATTCTAGACCTGAACCACTCATGTGAAAAAGTTTTTTCTCAAATCACATTTGTTTCTTTTGCAAATCTCTTTACAACAGTGCCCTCTCAGTCTTCATCCTTTTATGAGGAGGAACTATTTCTCCTTATCTACTCTGTCTCACCCCCTCGTGATTTTCAACATCTCTATCAAAGCTCCCCTTAGCCTTGAGGCTGAATTTTATGGCCCGATGGGGTGAAAGGGGTGGGGCTGGAAAATGCAATGAGCCATTGGAAGGTTAATTGACTTCAGCAGGAGCGGAAAATATGCTGGCAGAAAATCCACCCACCTTCTCAGCAAGGAAATCAGTCCCAACCTTTTACATCTGTCGTCATAACTGAAGTCCAACTGAAAAATAAAACGTCCACAAAATTGGGTTCAGTACGGCCCATTGCGTAGCATCCACTAAAAGTGTGCAGAATGGGCAGGTCATTATGTCAAGCAGCGTGTAACAATGATTTGATGCTGCCCGCTGATGCACGATCAATTGCACAAAGACTAAAGTTGGGTACAACTGTGGCTTTATTACAGTCAGATGTGTAGCCTCCTGCTGCAGCTGGCGAAATGGCAGGGCACTGGAGGGCATACATATTTATACAATTCTCCGTGGGTGGAGCCAGCCGGCAGGAGCTACCAGCGAACCTGTAGTGCAGGTCCTACCTTACATCTCCAATTACAGTGGTTCACCACACCCGCAAGGGCTGTTTAGAGCTCATTACTCCAGCCATTGCCGTCTCTCAATTTCACACGGCTGAACAAACATTAAGCAGCAGGACAGAACCCACCAGCGCTAATTGAAGGGACCATCAATGACTTACAAGTCAGTTATTGATTGATTTTATTCTGGCCATTGTTACAATTCTACAAGTGTTTGGTTCTTTCAATAGGGACAGTGTCGCAGTTACTGGAGGACTTCTTGCTGACTTCAAGGCTTCTGTGCAAACAAGTTGCTCCCAGACATAGGATGGAAAGACAACAGGCAATCTTACCACTACCCCCACCCCCCCTCCCAACCCTCGCTCACCATTTTACACACCCATCCAACCCATCCCCCAGCCCATCCTCAGAGAGATATGCATCAGACATCAGTGTTTCAGTTAGAACAACCTCAATTAAATACGCCATATTTGGGTGCACCAGTATGCATTCCTCTTGGAATGTAGCACAGCTGGAAGAATGCTCAGAGGTCACAAAGAGCAGAATAAACTGCTCAAAGAGAGAGGAAGAGAGGAAAATGGCTTCTCAGCAGGAGAGATCATCGAACTGAAGTTTTCAAGGAAGAATTTTCTGACTTGAAGTGCGGCGTGTAATAATGGCTGGAATTTTAACTTCATGGTGGGGACTTGGATGATAAGAGTGAAAGTTGGGGGTTTTGGCCTTTTGTGGGGTCATGCATTAAATTGGTTGCCAGTTGGGATGCATCCCTTGAAAGGATGGTTGCCCGCTCCTGGGAACTGCTTGTCAATCAGAGGGCAGGCCTCTCATCAGTCTCATAGAATTACATAGAACATACAGTGCAGAAGGAGGCCATTCGGCCCATCGAGTCTGCACCGACCCACATTAATCCCTCACTTCCACCTTATCCCCGCAACCCAATAACCCCTCCCAACTCTTATGGACACTACGGGTAATTTATCATGGCCAATCCACCTAACCTGCACGTCTTTGGACTGTGGGAGGAAACCGGAGCACCCGGAGGAAACCCACGCGGACACGGGGAGAACGTGCAAACTCCGCACAGACAGTGACCCAGCGGGGAATCGAACCTGGGACCCTGGCGCTGTGAAGCCACAGTGCTAATCACTTGTGCTACCGTGCTGCGGTTCTCTTAGCAGAACCACCAAGAGCAGTGGCCCTTTCTGGGACTGCACCTGGTAAAAGTGAATGTCATGGAAGGATGCTTCTTCCCAATGACGTATGTGGGATTTGGGGACACAGGGACAAGTCGAGCAGGACCCAGTGGGAGTACAGCAGGTTGGTGAAGGCTGCTACTGAGGAGATGTCCATTGCTGCCAAGGGCTACTCAATGGCCCAAAGGTTGCCAGAATAGGAGTGACCACTGGAATGTCACCAGGATCTTTCCACACAGCAGAGGGCCCACCCACCACTCACAAAATGCCAGTGGTGGTGGGAAGAGGCTACTAATTGGCCACTTAGGTGGCTTAATTCACCTCTGGGCAGGTTGGCCATTCGGCACCTTCCCCACTGCTAGTAAAATACCATGGAATGTAAAGACACCTGGCACTTCTACCTCGCACAACCATGCCTCTACATTTTATAGATTCCCCACAGCCAGCCTCCCAGCCCACCCTCAGGTGGATGGTAAAATCCAGCACAAACTATCAGGCATCAGTGTTTCAGTCTGGACAACCTCAAATAATTCTGTTATCTGCTCTAGCACATCACGGAGCATGAACAGACTGTGCTGGTTGTGGCTGTGCAGGAGGTTGAGGCCATAAACTCCTGTTGGATTTGGTGTGCTGCCTGCATTTCAATAAAAGGGATGCATTTATCATGCATCACGATCCTAACACCCATTTTCAGGAGCTATCGCATTTAGCTTTCCAAGCCTGTGAATCAGAATACCCAATTGCTTATTACGAGTAATTTCCAGGCTGTGACAAAAAGTGAATGCTCTAATTTACAGAACCAGTTGTTAAGATCGTGGACCAGATCCCAACGTTTGTTAGGATACCGGACAAGAACCTCAAACGCTTATCTTTTTCATGTGTAAAACGGTAAGGAAAGGATACTTCACCCCAGCAGGGATAACTCTGACCAATAGGTATCTTTTAAACTGAAAAAAACTTTATTCTTAACACATGATTAAACACATTAACATCACAGCTTTTCAATTAATCGTTCAACAATAATGAAAATAAAAGGAAACGCTTTTAACTATTAACTGATACCTTATCAGTGGGCGGAACGACTCCATGCAGGAAGAGATCAGGATGCCATTTATAAATGGCACCCCGATGACCTGACACCCCCCCCCCCCCCCCCCAACGTAACCCCTGGACCCCCCCCCCCCCCCAGTACCTCAACTCACTTAGAGGAAGGTCTTTGAGCCTATCTGAATCACACTAGACTTATAAGAGGGTCATCAAGTCTATCTGCAGCCCACTTCACACGGGCAGAGCACCCCAGGCCGGATCCCGGCATGGGTAAAATGACAGCCTGGCACACTAGCAGTTCTGCTGCCAGCCTGGCAGCACCACCTGGGCACCCTGGCAGTGCCAGGCTGGCACCCAGGTGGCACTGCCAGAGTGCCAGTCTGGCACTGCAAGGTGCCTGGGTAGTACCAAAAGAGCCATGGTGTCATCCTGCCCAGAAGCCGACCACCCAAGGGTTCTGATTGCCTGGGAGACACCCCCTGCTACTGTTCCACCTGGTCCCCATTTGTCGCGAGCAGTCCTGTACTGCACCCGGTTGGGGTCTCCACTGCCAAGCCGATAGATGCTGGGTGGCCATTAGGTCCAGCGTCAGCATGGCTAAGTGGGTTCTTAAACTCACTTAGTCGTGCAAAAACTGATGGCCAGGACCCAGATTGCGTAATGGCCATCAGGAATCCCGAGGGAGGCTTCTCCCGTGATCTACCGGCTGCTTCGCACCTTGGTTCCGGAAGGACACAGTCAGTAGATCACGCCCACAGAGTCTGCCTCTATGTTAAACCAAGATGTTTTAAAATATTACTGCAACAGATATATTAACACAGGCTTTTAATAACATTACTGCAACAGATATATATTCTACAATCTATATAGGAATTTCCTGCATTCATCACATAGTCAAGAAGAAACCACCACACAAAATAATTCCCCCTCCTCAACAACTATGCCAATTACCCTTCCACTCTATTTGGTTACAAATGATCCATTTTTCTATCATTTCCTGTGGGGAAAGAGCCCAGCCTTTACTCAAGAGTTCCCTTTAATGGCACAATCAGGACCAGGGACTCAACATGTCGAATGATCCATCATCTTTCATTCCACGACACAATACATTAAGTACACTTCACATACTCACATGATTGTGCATTTGGCAACAACTTTAACTTACTTCATTTTCCCATTTCAAAAATCAGGAAACACATCTGATCTGAGTTAGGAATCTCTCCTGAAGCTCTCATAATGAGGTTTCTTTTATAATTTCTCACTTTCAGCACTACCACTATTAAGAGGTTGCTTAATATTGGATTCAAGCACGTTGATCATTTATTATTTCATATTATGGGACCTCATGATCACATTTGATCCAAAAGTAAAAAGTTTTTGGTTTCTGTGTTACAATATCTGCCTATATATGATCTGAAACATGAACAATTTTCTGTTGAATCCCACAGGAGATAGTTTTAAAAGTACAATACTTTGAGTTTTTAACTAGATGTAAATTATATTTTCTTAAAATATATCCCTTCTACCAGGAGTTACTCTTGAACCACGCAGTATCAGCTTTTGATGTTGAAAATGTTGTTATATTCAGATGACATAAAGTAGGGCCTGAAACCTCTTCTCTGTATTGAAGATAATGTTCTTTTTTTTTTCTCTCCTGGTAATAGTTACCACTGTATGAAATTATTTTCCCACTGGTGATAACACTTAACTCCAAATGAGTCGGAATAACATTACTGAGAGCAAAGTAATGAAATTACTGACCCATCTCCTAATGCACCATCTTTATATGCCAGCAGCGATTGCTTGATATTTCTAAATGATTCCTCCTCAACACAGAATCTTGGAATCCTCTCCTCAGTCCCAAGAAAGAGTTTTATTGAAATGTATAATGTATAAAAGGCAATCGAAATGCTACTGTCAGCTTTACATGTCTGCCGATTTGGAAGGTACTGGTGGTGACCTCTTCCTCTGCCAACCAGAGCTTTGCCACTCGCAGCCTGGCTGAGGGCAAAAGGCAAAGCGCAGTTGAGGGTGGGAGTTGGGAGCTCTGAACTGGAACTTCCACGAGGGTGAAGCCGCGTTAAACAAAATATGGTGTGAGCCAGATAAAAATTCCTTTGTACAGCCAGATTTGCGTTTAAAAAGCCAGGCATGACATGATTGTAAAATAATTCGGACATTGGAAAGAATTGCAGACATCAAAATTGCACACAGCTGGACTGTGCTACATCGTGTTATTGGTGACATTGCCAGGCAGCATGATGGTTTGATTTGAAGTTGAGCATTCCTGTTTTGTAGCTAAACCGGCAATGCTGTGCCCTTTAATGACACCAGATCAATCCTCTGATAATGCTGATAGAATTTGTAGTTGTCAGAGGATTTCATGCAAATCAGATGGTCCGTGTGTTTTCAGGTTAACCCATTATCAGGATATACTACTGTAGACTATATTTTCATCACACACAAAGATAATCTGTTTTATATTTCACAGTGCACCTCACGGAAGAAAGGGAAATTTGCTTTTATTACCATACATACAGAATTATTTTCTCAACAATACACTTAAGAAACATTTAATGGGCTCTACAATATATGGTGCCGCTCTGTTATTTTCCACCTGCCTTTAATTATCAGCCATCTGTTACACCAAAAAGTGCCGAAAGATTGATGTTATTACTTGCTTTTAGTACATGAGGAGGGGTGAGAAGTGCTTATTAAGTGAAACTGTCTCGAGAGGATAATGCATTTTCTGTTTTGCTTTCACTGTACAGAGTGCAATACTATTTATTTTCTCCTTCATTTTCCTGTGTGTTAGCATTCTTTTCAAGCTATTTAAAAGGTGGCTTGGAGTGTAGCATTTGTGGGTTTTCTGCCCCTGAGTACCCACATAATGGGTTCATGGCCTTGATGCTTCCGGATTGCCATCTGTTGCCAATCTACCTTCTCAAGCAGGAATGATTACAGAAAATAAAGAGTGGCTGGGTCAGAGATCTAATATTGGTCAAAAAAGTTACAAATCAATTGGTCTGCAAATGAAGTGAGCAGTGAGCGCCTTTATAAAAAGAACATTTTTCAACCAGATGTATGGGCTGCTGTAATGGTGTAATTTTAATGATTGAGCTTCATGGGTACAACTGCATTGCAGCTTGGTGTGGTTTCCGCAAGTGTTTTGCCCTTGAATCCAAATTAGTGCAGTGCTGGTTGGATTTTCCCTGAATGCCCGTACCCTTGTTCCAGTGGCGCTTTTCTATTGTCTGTCAGATCTCGCATGTTGTTTAGTTGCTGAAAATGTTGCTTTCAATTGTTTTATGGACTCCAGTTCAGAACAAGCATTGAAATGTTCATTCAACCTGGAGTGGTGCTGACAACTGATGGTCAGATATTGTATTACATTTAATGCTGAGCCCTTTGGAAAATTATTTGGAAAATTTAACCCTTTCGAGTGCAAACTTTGATGCAAACATGAAATGTTGGATTCTAATTATTTAAGCATTTTAAAAAAGAATTTCATTCACAAGACAATCTGGATGTAACTATTACAATATTGTCATGTGAGAGTACCTTTAAGAAATGGGTGTTTATAAATGGGTGTGTATATAAATATCTGTAGTGAGAGTACCTTTAAGAAATTGGTGTTTACTACTGCAGTGATGCCAGAGAGTGGGCGGAGCTGGGCTGTCTGTCAACTTTTTACTTTCGTTTTAGGCTGTTTGCTGCAGGGTATGTTTTAGTTTCGTTTTCAGAGCTGGATAACTGCAGTCGCAGCCAGAAGGTGTATGAATCTCTCCCTGTAATCTAAAGACTGTAAATCGATCCTGGTGATTTAAAACTAATAACAGTAGTGACTTTAGCCTGATGTGCTTCTGGTAAAAGGTGTTTTAAGTCTTATGGATGTTAAAAGGAAAGCTTAAAGGATTACTTAGTGTTGTATTCTTTGGGGGTTGTATTTGAATTAATGGTTGCTAAGATGTTCCCTGTATGTTTTAAAAAGGTTAACTTGAGTTCATAGAATAAACATTGTTTTGCTTTAAAAATTACTTTTCCATTTCTGTTGTACCACACCTGTAGAGTGGGCCGAGTGCTCTCCATACCACAGTCTATTAAAAGTTGTGGGTCAGGTGAACTCCATGCTGCACTTTGGGGTTCTCTAAATCCTCGCCCATAACAATATTTATGCTCTCCTATTTTAAACTCATTTTCTCTTGGCTTTACTTAAGATCTTCTATTGTTCCCCATGTTGTTTTTCCTTAGATTTTGCAACTGGTTTTAGTTGCAAACTATGTTCTGCATCCTTAACAACATGGTGGGTCCAGTCTCAGACAATTTGGACATCATACAGATTCCCTTTGTGATCTATAGCTTCTCTTTTAACATGTAGCCTGATGACACCCAGTTCTCCCTCACCAGCATCTCTCTCAACCCCTGCAGTATTTCTATATTAACCGAGTGCTTTTCTGACACCCAGCGCTGGATGAGCAGACGTTTCCTCCAATTACATATCGGGAGGACTGAAGCCATTGACCCTATTCCAAACACCAGTCCCTACCTGTTAACTCCATCTCTCTGGCATCTGGGAACCACCTGAAGCTTTATTAAGCTGTCCACAACCTGGGTGTCAAATTTGACCCTGACTTCAGCTTCCAATTACATGTTTGCATCACTATGATTTCTTATTTCTACCTCTGTAACATCGCCCAATTTTGCACCTGCCTCAACTCAACTGCTGTTCAAACCCTCATTCATGTCTCTGTTACCTCTAGACTTGACTATTCCAATCCACACCTAGCTGGTCTCCCAAATTCGGCACTCTGTGAAGTTGTGGTCATCCAAAACTTTGCTGTTGTATCTTACCAAGAACCGTCCATCTATCGCCATGGCAGATGTTAATCTACATTCATTAGTTGTCAAGCAACAGCTTGATTTTAAAATTCGCACCCTTATTTTTAAATCCCTCCATGGCCTTGGACCTGCCCATATCTGTAATCTCCGCCAGCCCTGCAATCCTCTCAGATATTGGCATTTATCTAATTGTGGCCTGTTGGAACAGCCCTAATTTTAACCACTCCATATTAAGCGGCTGTGACTCCAGTTGCCTGGGACCGAAGCTCTGGAAATACGTCCCTTCAATTCTCAGCCTCTCCACATGGCATTCCTCTTCACCTAATTTTCCTCATTAAAATCTACTTCTTTGTCTCAGCCTTTGACCATATTACTTGATATCTCCGATTGTGACTGGGCATCATATTTCATTTTATGACCCATCTGTGAGACACCTTGGGACATTTTATTATGTTAAAGGCACTAAACAACTGATTTTAGTTTACTCTTGACTGATGCATCCAAAGGAAACGGGTAAACCAATCAATTAAACCCTGCTGTACAAGTTAGGAACAATCATTAAGTTCTGAAGAGACATTGCTGATGATGAGCCCACTGTCACATAGGCTGGGACTTTCCATGCCCTGCCTCACGTGACGGGTTTTCCCACAGCGGATGAGATGAGACATTGGCTGCCGACGGGATCTGCTGAAGTCTGCAGGTGTTTGTGTGAGTTGCAAGCCCTGTTGCCAGGAAAACTCCACGAGGGGTCGACTTCGGGGAGAGTGGCCAGAAAATCATACCTACAATCTCGAATCCTTCTGAGGTGACTAAGGTAAGGGATCTCTTTTATAATGACTGGGTGCTGCTGTGAAAGCTGCTGTGATATATCTTACAGCTTTGGCCTATGCACACAAATAAATTAACATATAGGCATCTTTGCAGGAAAAATGATCTTTTCCTATTTCCATGTTGGATCATTGTAAGCAGTGGCAGTCTTCATAATCCGTCAGGTTGGCCAAGTTGTGGATCGACCATCTGAAAACCCTTTGATTTTTAAGCAGTCACAAAAAGTGAAGCCAGCAGGATATTGTAACAAATCATGGCAGGCTACTCATTTTGACACATTGGAACCACTTTAAGGGAATGCACGACATTGCAAGGTGAGAACTCCATATGGGCAAATCAAAAATACCGTGTCTAATTACTTTCAATATCATGCAGTTGAAACGGTTTTAAAGTACAAGACTCAATTTCCACGTGTCAGTATAATTAACAACACATTAGCAACAGCTGAAATCAACCGCACCCCGTGCTCTGAGCCTGTTCAGCTTGAAATGACCAATTTCTGGCATTGGTATTTCATGCCAGAAATGGGTTCACTAAACTGGCGCCAAAACTCCAACAACGCTCAGTATTTGCACGTGTGGGCAAATTATTATTATTTTTAATTCAGTTTTTTGATATGAAATATAAATACAAACAATACAAAGAATAACAATAACAGCAATAAATTTCCCTCCCTCCCGTTTCAGTAATAAATGACAAATCCCTCCCACCCCTCCCCACTCTTACTTTCCTTTAACAAGTAATGGTGATCAACTCTTTCAAGTGCAAAATTAACGTTTGCCATCAACAGTAAAATTTGTCAATTGAGCCCTTCATGGTACATTTAACTTTCTCAAGATATAAAAATTCCATAAGATCTTCAAGCCACAGTCAGGAATTGGGTGGAGAAGATGATTTCCATTCTTACCATCCGCCTACGAGCAATCAGTGAGGCGAATGCTATAACATCAGCTCCTGCCCTTGTTTGCAGCTCTGGTGGATCTGAAACACCAAATATGGCTATTAGAGGACAGGGATTCAGTTTAATTTTCAGCACCATGGCCAACGTAGTGCAGAAGAAGGAGACCCAAAAAATATGAGTCCAGGACATGTCCAGAACATATGTAAGTGATTGGCAGGGTCCCTTTTACACCATTCACATTTATTTTTCATTTCCACAAACATTTTACTCATTTTGGATTTAGTTCAGTGGGCTCTGTACACAACCTTTAATTGTATCAATCCTAATCTAGCGCATGATGGCATTGAATTTATTCTTTGCAAAATTTCACACCAAACCCCATCTTCCAGCTTGGATCCCAGTACTTCTTCCCATTTGGCTTTGATTCTAAGTAAGGATGTAACTTTGTCTGCAATAGGTCTCCTGTAAATCCCAGGCATATTTCCTTCCTTCTTCCTAGTTAACAATATCAAGGAAGGTAGTATTACCGGAAAAGATGAAAACTTATATTTTGCGAATTCACGTACCTGCAAATATTAAAATTTCTCTGTCTGTGAAAGCCCAAATTTTATTGCTAACTCTTCAAAATTCACAACTTGGTTCTCCACAAACAAATCTGTGCATAATAAATAGTGCCCATGACTTGTAGAACCCCTCCGAGCTTCCCCTCAGTTCGAACTTAACCTTCTCAAGGGTCAAGTATTCAAACAGGTCCCCCCGCCACGCCAGGGCACTGGGTGGAGAGGCTGCTCTCCATCCCAGCAGGATCCGCCTTCGGGCGATCAACGAGGCGAAGGCTATGACATCTGCCTCCGCACTCGTTTCCAACCCTGGCTGGTCCGACACATTCTCTACTCCTTCAAAAAATCAGCTCATCCTCGCCCTCTTGAGGTGCGCTCTATATACCACCTTCAGCTGTATCAGCCCCAACCTCGCGCATGCTTTGCTTTGATCCCTTCCAGTGGTGCCTTATCCTCTTCCAAAATAGCTCCGTACACCGCTGACACTGCCCCCTTCTCCAGTCCCCTTGTCGTCAACACCTCCTCCAGCAATGTGGAGGCCAGTTCATCTGGAAAGCTCTGTATCTCCTTCCTGGCAAAATCCCGAACCTGCATGTACCTAAACACTTCTCCTTGCTCTAGCCCATACTTCACTTCCAGCTCCCACAATCCTGCAAACTGACCCCGAAGAAACAAATCTTTTAGCGTCTTAATCCCCCTCTCTTCCCATTTCCGAAAACTTCCATCCCACCTCCCAGGCTCAAATCTGTGGTTTCCCCGAATCGGCATTTCTCTTGACCCACCCCCAACCCGAAGTGTTGGCGAAACTGCCTCCAGATTTTCAATGAAACTATTATTACCGGACTCCCTGAATATTTCTCCGGAGCTATCTGGAGCGGCGCTGTTGCTAGTGTCTTCAGCCCCGACCCCCTACACAAACTCTCCTCCATTCTGACCCACTGAGAATCAACCCCTCTGACCCAGTTCCGCACTTTCTCCACATTCGCCGCCCAGTAGTAGTACCCAAACCCCCTGCCTGCCTTCCCCTCTGTAGCAGCACCTTTCTCACTCTGGCCACCTTCCCTCACCATATGAATGAGGTAATCCTTCCCTCAATCTCCCTGAAAAAAGACTTTGTCAAGAAAACCGGTAGGCATTGAAAAATAAACAGGAATCGCGGCAACACATTCATTTTAACCGCCTGTACCCGACCCGCCAGTGACAGATCGGCTTTCACTCTCCCCACCAAACTAGTGATGTTGCACCTGCAAAGCCTCCCCCATTCCCGGGCAACCTGCACCCCCAGATACCTAAAGTGAGTCCCTGCCCTACGCAATGGCAGCACCCCCACCCCTGGCCCACCCCCGGCCGAGACACCACAAAATACTCACTCTTGTCCAGGTTCAGCTTGTACCCCGAGAAAGACCCAAATACCCGCAGTAGCTCCAATATTCCTCCTATCGACGCACTCGGTTCCGACACATACAGCAGCAAGTCGCCGGCATTTAAGGACACTCTATGCTCTACCCCCCCCCCCCCCCCCCCCCCCGCACTATTCCTTTCCATGTTCCCGAACTTCTCAATGCGATGGCCAACGGCTCAATCGCAAGTGCAAACAGCAGGGGGGACATAGGACATCCCTGTCTCGTCCCACGGTGGGAGAAATGTATCTTGAACTGATATTATTTGTGCGGACACTCGCCTTCGGCTCCTTATATAATATCTTTACCCAGTTCACAAACCTTGGTCCAATCCCAAACCGCTCCAGCACTGCCCGATCAAACGCCTTCTCGGCGTCCAATGCCACAACTACCTCTGTTTCCTTCCCTTCTGCCGGTGCCATAACGACGTTCAAAACTCTCCTAATGTTCGAAAACAGCTGCCTCCCTTTCACGAACCCCGTCTGATCCTCCCCTATCACCTTCGGGAGGCACTCCTCCAGCCTACCCGCCAGTACCTTCGCCAACACTTTTGCGTCCACATTCAGAAGTGATATGGGCCGATACGACCCACACCCCGTCGGATCCTTATCTTTTTTTAGCAACAGTGAAATTGATGCCTGCCTCATGGTTTGCGGCAAAACCCCCTTCCCTATCGCCTCCTCAAACATCCCCACCATCAGGGGTGCCAACCTGTCCTTGAATTTTTTATAATATTCCACCGGAAACCCATCTGGCCCTGCCACCTTCCCCGACTGCATCCTCCCAATCGCATCCTTTATCTCCTGCTCCATTATTGCTCATTCTAATGTAGCCCTGTCCCCCTCCCCTAGCCTCGGGTACGCCAACCCATGTAGAAATTCCTGCATCTCAAGGTCTCCCCCGGGTGGCTCTGACTTGTACAATGTAGAGGGTGCCATCTCTGCTACTCCACTACTGGGCCGATATCTGGGGTTTGAGTATCTGTGTGTGTCTCTCTCCAGCTGGCACTGAAACTTCAGAGGCCAGGGGACGCCGCACTGGGACACTTCCACTGAAGAGAGCACTGAATCAAGCCTGCCGTTTATCCCTAACCGACAGCCTGAGGCTTATATCACACAGATCTCCAGACCCCTACCAATACCCAGGTGATTCTCTCTCTTGCCGGTGGTGCAACACCCACCCGGTTCCTACTTCGCTAGAGTAGCTTTCCCAAGAGAGAGAATAGGACACTGCTGTTTATTACCTAACCAGCAGCCTGTCCTGAGTGAATCGCTCAAGATGACCCTTGATTCTTGAACCCGGAATTAAGGTAAGGAATATTTAACAATGACTTGGTCAGAGATCGCTGGTGAAAGATTGAAGAATTTAAACGACTCCAATTATCAGCAAATCAAGGTTTATTGCAAAACCCAGGTCAAAATCATCAACAGAAGAAAATATAATAAAATCTTAAACTCTAACACAAACTAAGTCTATTCAAAAGTACTATAACGGACACAACGAAAAATCTTATGGTTACACAGTTTTAGCAATAGCACAAAACACAAATCAAGCCCCCTTCCCCAAAGCCTCAACCACTATTAAAGTCAAGGGAGTTTCGCAAGCTGCTGCAGGGTACTTACAGTCACAGGCTGCAGAGGTCAAGTCAAAGGTGGAGAGGTCGAGCCAAGAGCCAAGAGACCCTCAATCGAAACACAGCCCCTTTTATATTGTTTTACCTGGCTTTGTCCTGTGTTCGGCCAGCCCCTTTTGCATTGAAAAGGTAAGGTTTAAAGTTCCCGCTGGTCCCGCCCCCTTTGAGCCGGTCAGAGCTGTCGACTTCCGGGTTTTCCTCCTCCTTTGCGTTGTATCAGTCCAAGTTTAAAGTTCCCGCTGGTCCCGCCCCCTTTGGGCCGGTCAGAGCTGTTTGCTTCCGGGTATTCCTCGCAGGTCCGCTCCTTCCAGCCAGGCAGACCTGCGCGATTTGAATTTGGCGCCGACTCCGCCCCCTCCTTCCAGTGAGTTCCTGCCGGTAGCTTCTGTCAAGATTGGAGTACCTCCCCCAGGTCCGCCTCCAACTTGGTTTTTTCTACCGTCCGCGATTTGAATTTGGCGCTGACTCCGCCCCCTTCTCCCAGTGAGTTCCTGCCGGTAGCTTCTGTCAAGATTGGAGTACCTCCCCCAGGTCCGCCTCCAACTTGGTTTTTTCTACCGTCCGCGATTTGAATTTGGCGCTGACTCCGCCCCCTTCTCCCAGTGAGTTCCTGCCGGTAGCTTCTGTCAAGATTGGAGTACCTCCCCCAGGTCCGCCTCCAACTTGGTTTTTTCTACCGCTTATCTTCAAGGGGCTTTTCCAGCGCAATGTACTGAGCCCAGACAGTCTGCTTTTTGGGATAACAAGGTTAGGCTCTCTTGTGAAGATTTTAAAAAGGTCTTCCAGCTGCTC
The DNA here is from genome assembly GCF_047496885.1 of Scyliorhinus torazame. NCBI lineage: Eukaryota > Metazoa > Chordata > Chondrichthyes > Carcharhiniformes > Scyliorhinidae > Scyliorhinus > Scyliorhinus torazame. The sequence goes on along the minus strand of NC_092707.1, from coordinate 188,764,906 downwards.
CGGAGATGGCTGCTATTCTCACCTCGCTATGTTGATGGGGTGTTAATTGGATTCTGCTCTGGTGGAGGCCAGGTCATTTACATTTGCATGGGGCTATGACCATCCCATTGTCCTGCTTGCAGGCAGGCCTCCTGTGTATTCCCGTGCCCCTTTGTCTGTGTTTTGATGTTATCTCGTTGTCTGGCTCCTTCTTCCTTGTAGCTCCTCGGGGGGGGGGGGGTTTGTAAATACTTATGTACTTATGTCCCTACTCAGCTCAGCGGACCAAGCCTGCTGGGAAAACTGGTTCCGTTCTCTTGGCTGAAAAGTCAGTTTACAGTCTCTGAGTTTTATTCTTGGGCAGTTCCGAAAAGGCCGAATTGCCCGAACACCTTACAGATGCCCCTTCGATACGTCCCTACCTGCTTGGACCGTATCGACACAGGTGAAGGGCAATCATTTCCTCTTGTGTGGACCGTAGGCCCCCCCCCAACAACATGCGAAATTACAATTCCCAAGACAGTTCCCTTAATCTAGGCTACCCCTGGTTTCAATGAAAGGGAAAGACAAGACCATATCTAATTTAAACACACAGTAACATATACACATTTCACCGGAACCCCAAACGTAAGGGTCCCTGTACATATATCACAATCAAATAACTGAAACCCGCGATCCATACAACTATTTACATGTGACTCTGTTTATTACACTACGACTTTTCTTTTGTGGGCTGCACTCCGCGTCTTCCCCAGGACCCGATGAAGGCTCTTCATTTTCCTCAGTCGCCGATACCTGCAGCTGAGGCAACATAAATATAAAACTACGAACACTTGTAATACCACTAACAAGTGTGAGGCTATTCGGATCCAGGCTGGGATCACAATCCATGATCCCATGTTCCACCAGTCCGGGGCTTTGAGATTTGTAATTTCATGATCAATGTTTTGGGTTTTTTGCTCTAAGGAGAAAAAGTGTCTTTGTGAAACTTCCACAGCTTGTAATAATACCTTTAGGTCTTCCTTAACCGGGGGAATATCGTACCCAAAACGGGCCACATACTCTTGTATGTTAGTAGTGTTTTCCCGTACCGAGAGGTGAACTGAGGAGGGTCGTGGAATGGGCAGTATTCGTTGCTGTGCCACCTGGACCTCTGCCTTGGGTTTAAAACAGAAGCTGCTGTGCAGTATCGGACACCACTGCTGTGGCCCATGTTGATACTGCTGGGCTCCAGTGGTTACACAGTATGTCCCACTTCCTATATATGCCACCTGGGGCTGGACATGGCTCGCTGCCATTGCCTCCATGGTGCAGTTTATAGGTTCTGCCCCAACAGTCCTGAACCCGCACTGAGGTCGCGCCTCAGTTCCCAGGTGCTGAGGGCACAGGATCACCTGCGCTCCCCGGCTCCGACAGCCCGAGAGGTCAATGCCTGCCACAGCTCGCTCCCGCACTATGACATACGGTGGGACCTTTCCAAACCGAATGTGTACCCCCCCACGAATGACCCCCACATTCTCCACTCGGTACAGCGGCACCGGCTGTGCTGAACTTCCCAAGATTGGGATTCTTACGATGACCCCCAAGATTGTGTGGTTTGACCTCCCACAATCGACCGGTACCGGGTATGCCTCTGAGGCTGCACGGAGCTGGCAAGGACTCAAAACCCTGTGGAATGGGTGCAGCGCTGCCAAGTGCCTGTTGCTAATCCACGAGGGGACCTGACCCTGTCTCAGGTCCTCCAGATTACTCCTCCCCTCTCCTAGCAACCAGGCACCATACAGCCCACACACTTCATTCTGGCCAGCCTGATCCGATGAATTTCGATCTTCTTTAATTAGCGCGTTAATGGCTTTTGCATGCTCTTCCAATTGCGCGATTATCTCCTTTAGATGTAGGGTCATTGCCACCTCCTCGTGCAAACCCGACCGCACTACTGTGTTCTCATCTTTCAACAGTTTTCTCAGCTGGCCTTTTAGCTGATTGATTTGCAAGGCCAGCTCTACAGTATCCATACTGTTGACGATGGATGTCCCCGTATTGAAGGCAGTGAACCCATCATTGACTAGCCCTCTACGTTGTCGACTGGAGTCCCCATTAAATTCCCCTGCCCTATGGTACAAATCTTCCACTTCAACGTCCCCAAAATCCAAATTGTGGAATTTCTGGAACATGTCCTTCAGCAGCGCCTGGTACAATAGTTCAGTCTTGCGAGGGCACCACTCTGGTAACTTCACCTCGGTTAGATTTAGCACCACCGAGGCAACCGCGTAATGTACCCCCTGATATAATAGTTTCTTTGTTGGGACGAGCAGCAAACCATTTTCGGGCCCCCGGGTGGTGATTGGACAGTTGTGAGGGTCGATTGGTTGGGCTGTGGGTAGGGGCCTCTTTACCTGAACCAGCAGTTCGGTAGCTCTCACGGTTTCTCCCCCTCCGGGGGTTACACATCCCTTCCCATTATGATCCCAATTTATCCCATGCCCGGTGTCTTGCCACCACCTCACAAAGGTGATTGATGCCCCTTGTGGACATGCCTTGGCCGACCCCCACAAACATAGATAAATGCCCTGGTCGGAAGCCCACCACTTATCCCAGCAAACGGTGATCTTACCCGGTGACCCCGTGATGGTCCGGTAGGTGTCGTTGTCCATTCGTTCCCAGTCCGAGGTCCGATCCCTCATGTCCAGGCTCAGCTTCCTGAGCCACCACCATCTCCCCAAAGGAACGTCCCCCTCACAGGTTAAACACACCCGCCTGCCCTCAGTCACCCTAACCCGGTCAGTCGCCACCTGTATCTCCTCGCAGAGTACCGAGGCCTCTCCATAGGTGAAGCTCTGGTGGCTGGAGTACCTGGTCGAGTTCGACCGCAGCCACCCAGGCCACCTCCCCAGGTGTGAGTAGCGGGCCTGCTCTATGGCCACCTGGTTTCCCTGTCCGGTAGTGACCAGGGGGGCTCTGCCGCCAGAACACCCATAGACAAAGGACTGTTCTGTCTCGCCTCTGCGGAGTTCTCCCGGTCCCACCATCGCCAGGATCAGCAAACTCCATACCGTCGGGTGCCCCATCTGTAAAAAAAACCAAAACACATCCTTGCCTCTACAGAACTACCTACCTTAAAGTGCATGGGTTCTATCCAGCGGCAGCAGCAGCTCCCGCTTTGAAGTTGCCGCAGCCTGTCTGTGATTCAGTGTTTACAGCCCGGCTCCCCAGGGTCCTAGTGCCTGCCGCTATCCGGCGGCAGCAGCAGCTCCCGCTTTGAAGTTGCCGCAGCCTGTCTGTGATTCTGTGTTTACAGCCCGGCTGCACCAGGGTCCTAGTGCCTGGTGCTTCATCATTTTACCATTGCACCAGGCGCTTCTGTGTTCCCACGATCCTAAATACTCCACACACAACTGCACACTAATTAGAACTAGCAGGGGAAAAGAAAAAGGAATATGATATATACAATGCCACCCGTCTCCGGGTGGCCAAATTAAAACTGTGCCCCGCTAAACTGGGGCAGTTCGCCTGTTTGGTCGAACGGCTCGGGCCAGACCGTCCCCTCCCGGGGGTTCGGGCTGCCCCTTGCCTCTCCTTCCCCAACAGGGTTCGGGGATCCCTCAGCGCTCCCTCCTACTCGGGCCCCCTTACTGCGGGACCGGGTTCTAGGGAGCTGTGATGGGGACCATCTTAGAGGGGGCTTGGAGACCCGATTGCTCCTTCGTCCCCTGACCGGTTCCCAAGCCCAAGGTGATACTTCCACTTCCTCCGCCTCCTTAGCCTCTATACTAAGGCAGGCCACCTGACCCACAGGTAAGGGCTTGGGAATCGTTACTGTCCCTGGGCTGGGTGCTTGCAGCACTGTCGGTCTCTTTGGGACTGCCCCTTCGGGACAGCACCTTGTCACTGGTTGTGTGACCGTGGAGTCGGGGACCTCCCCCACCGTCGTTAATTCTACGGGGGGTTTCTCCACTACCACCCCCAGTCTTCCCCCCACCTTGCTCTTTCTTGTCCTTATGGGGTGGAACAATTTAAATTGACTGATGTGGCGTTCGCATGGGTCCCACCTTAAGGGATTTAAACTGCAAATAGCCCCTGAGGCAGCCTCCAGAATGGGACCCTGCACCTGGACCGGACCAGGGTCTGGGGCTAGAACTACCCCTGCGCTCCCTTTTTCCTGAGGCTGCTCCCTGGGTAGTCATACGGGTTCTTGTGGTGTGGGTGCGGGCAGGCCCTGGCCCGTTGCCATTGCCACCTGTCCTGAGCCTTGCAAAAGGGCTAAAATTTTACTTATCTCGATGGTTCCCGGGGCAGCTGCTCCTACCGCCGGGGTCTGACTCTCTACTGCGGGAGCCCTCTCCTGCTTGCTAGGGTTTTTACATTCCCTCTTGAAATGCCCGGCCTTCCCACACCCGTAGCATACCGGTTTCTCGTCGGAGGTCCGGGTGCCCTCATGCTTCCACTCTCTCTTAGGGGCTGCTGGCGCGATTTCATGCACCCTACCCTTAAGGGGCTTGTCCTCACCCCTCTCCCCATTACGATATGCGAGGGTAAGTTTCCTAAGGACCTCTTCCTCATTAAGGTCCGGACTCTGCGGGTCGAACCAGTGTTCGGCTTTTGCCCTAACGTTAGGGAGACAGTTGGCAACTAGGGTCTTCAGCCAGTGGGCGGTTCTTTCCCCTAAATTCCGTCTATCCGCGGGAACCCCGCATGCCTCCATATAGACAGTCCACAGTCTGTCTGCGAACATGGTGGGAGATTCCCCTGGTTGCTGCTTGGTTTCCCCCACCCTCATGAAAGGGCTCCCCAGATTCAAGCCCATCGCCTCCAGAACAGCAGTCTGTGCGGCCGCCCATGTGTCAGGTCTTCCCCCATTCCCAGAGGTCACTGTCCTGCATAGCTGTGCATCTAGGGTCATCAGGAGCATCCTTATTTGCTCCCCCTCGTCGCAGTCATTAATGCTGGCTGCCTGCTCCACCTCCATAAAATGAAGCGACGGATCCCCTTTTGGAGTTAGCCTGGGAACGTGGGCCACCATCCCCCTGAGCGCGGATGCCCCATGAGGAATGATAATGTCGCCCTCAACCGGTCCCCTATTCGCCAGCCCCGCCGGGGGACCATACCTTCTTTGTCTGACAGGGCACATCCGCCCTACCTGGGGTTCCTGCTCCTCCTCCCCACTGTCCAGCTCTCCTGCCCCGTTGGGTAGCCCCCCTGTCCCCGGGCTAACTACCCATATAGGAGACGCCGCTATCTGGGGATACACCACTGACCCCCCTTGGACCTGCCCCTGACCGGGCGGTCCAAACCCTACCTGCTGACCCGGCCCCATCACCGGCATCCCAGGCAGCGGTCTGTCCCCATCCCATGGGGACCCACATACGAAACCAGGCGGACACGCCGCCAGCTGGGGGTACCCTGCCGACCCCCCTTGGACTTGCCCCTGAACGTGCAGTCCGATCCCCCCCTGCTGGCCCGGACACAATCCCGGTGCCTCAGGAGGCGGTCTATTCCCCTTGGCCTTTGGGGAATCATCCGCTGCGAGGAGCACCTTGCCCCTAGGGAACCCCCCCGGACCTACCAGGTGTATCTGTCCCCTGAACCTGGACAAGGTCTCCTCCAACTCCGTTATTCGTGCCTGGCACGGCCCGTGGGCACAGTCCCCTACTTCCTCGCGAGCCACTCGGTACGCTGCCTGGATGTCCCGGAACTTCCCCTCCAGCTTCCTACACTGCTCTGTACTCCGATCATAGAGTTCCTGGAGCCTCCGTTCCTTTTCTTTACCCTCCACTATCTGGCAGTGGAGATAGTCCTTCTCACACCGGTTAGACTCGCTTTCCTGTTTCATTTCTGCCATTTCCTCCCGCAGTCGTTCCGCTGCGCTCGCGCTGTCCTGTTTAATTTCTGCCAATTCCTCCCGCAGTCGTTCCGCTGCGCTAGCGCTGTCCCCTGCGCTGGCCCTCACTTCTCTCAACTCCTGCTCTAACTCTTCGACCCTTTGCTCTGTTTTGACTACCTGCTCGGACAGGCAAACCAGCCAAACTGCCTTCTCCAAGTGCTTTTTGTGCGCCTTACTTTCTGTCCATGCAGCCGCTGCCATTACCGGTTGCTCCGCATTGATTAGTTCTGAGGCCCAAGGTTTGGTGAGGTTGACCTTTTGCCACAAATACGAGGAGATTCTCTCCTCCATTTTACTTCGTTCCCTCACCCCCTCTGCCAAGTCACATACTCCAAACCACCGGGCTCCTGCCGCGGTCGCCATTGTAGAGGGTGCCATCTCTGCTACTCCACTACTGGGCCGATATCTGGGGTTTGAGTATCTGTGTGTGTCTCTCTCCAGCTGGCACTGAAACTTCAGAGGCCAAGGGACGCTGCACTGGGACACTTCCACTGAAGAGAGCACTGAATCAAGCCTGCCGTTTATCCCTAACCGACAGCCTGAGGCTTATATCACACAGATCTCCAGACCCCTACCAATACCCAGGTGATTCTCTCTCTTGCCGGTGGTGCAACACCCACCCGGTTCCTACTTCGCTAGAGTAGCTTTCCCAAGAGAGAGAATAGGACACTGCTGTTTATTACCTAACCAGCAGCCTGTCCTGAGTGAATCGCTCAAGATGACCCTTGATTCTTGAACCCGGAATTAAGGTAAGGAATATTTAACAATGACTTGGTCAGAGATCGCTGGTGAAAGATTGAAGAATTTAAACGACTCCAATTATCAGCAAATCAAGGTTTATTGCAAAACCCAGGTCAAAATCATCAACAGAAGAAAATATAATAAAATCTTAAACTCTAACACAAACTAAGTCTATTCAAAAGTACTATAACGGACACAACGAAAAATCTTATGGTTACACAGTTTTAGCAATAGCACAAAACACAAATCAAGCCCCCTTCCCCAAAGCCTCAACCACTATTAAAGTCAAGGGAGTTTCGCAAGCTGCTGCAGGGTACTTACAGTCACAGGCTGCAGAGGTCAAGTCAAAGGTGGAGAGGTCGAGCCAAGAGCCAAGAGACCCTCAATCGAAACACAGCCCCTTTTATATTGTTTTACCTGGCTTTGTCCTGTGTTCGGCCAGCCCCTTTTGCATTGAAAAGGTAAGGTTTAAAGTTCCCGCTGGTCCCGCCCCCTTTGAGCCGGTCAGAGCTGTCAACTTCCGGGTTTTCCTCCTCCTTTGCGTTGTATCAGTCCAAGTTTAAAGTTCCCGCTGGTCCCGCCCCCTTTGGGCCGGTCAGAGCTGTTTGCTTCCGGGTATTCCTCGCAGGTCCGCTCCTTCCAGCCAGGCAGACCTGCGCGATTTGAATTTGGCGCCGACTCCGCCCCCTCCTTCCAGTGAGTTCCTGCCGGTAGCTTCTGTCAAGATTGGAGTACCTCCCCCAGGTCCGCCTCCAACTTGGTTTTTTCTACCGTCCGCGATTTGAATTTGGCGCTGACTCCGCCCCCTTCTCCCAGTGAGTTCCTGCCGGTAGCTTCTGTCAAGATTGGAGTACCTCCCCCAGGTCCGCCTCCAACTTGGTTTTTTCTACCGTCCGCGATTTGAATTTGGCGCTGACTCCGCCCCCTTCTCCCAGTGAGTTCCTGCCGGTAGCTTCTGTCAAGATTGGAGTACCTCCCCCAGGTCCGCCTCCAACTTGGTTTTTTCTACCGCTTATCTTCAAGGGGCTTTTCCAGCGCAATGTACTGAGCCCAGACAGTCTGCTTTTTGGGATAACAAGGTTAGGCTCTCTTGTGAAGATTTTAAAAAGGTCTTCCAGCTGCTCCGGAGATGGCTGCTATTCTCACCTCGCTATGTTGATGGGGTGTTAATTGGATTCTGCTCTGGTGGAGGCCAGGTCATTTACATTTGCATGGGGCTATGACCATCCCATTGTCCTGCTTGCAGGCAGGCCTCCTGTGTATTCCCGTGCCCCTTTGTCTGTGTTTTGATGTTATCTCGTTGTCTGGCTCCTTCTTCCTTGTAGCTCCTCGGGGGGGGGGGGGTTTGTAAATACTTATGTACTTATGTCCCTACTCAGCTCAGCGGACCAAGCCTGCTGGGAAAACTGGTTCCGTTCTCTTGGCTGAAAAGTCAGTTTACAGTCTCTGAGTTTTATTCTTGGGCAGTTCCGAAAAGGCCGAATTGCCCGAACACCTTACAACAACCTCTCATAAAACGCCTCAAAAACCTTGTTAATCAGCACTGGAGCCACCACCAGCTTCCCTGCCCTATCCCTCACCTGAACATGGAACCCAACCCTTTTTAAGTCTCACCTGGTCCTTCACCCTCAAGTGAGTCTCCTGCAGCATTGCTACATCGGCTTTCAAACTTTTAAGATGGGCAAGCACCCTTGACCTCTTAACCGGACCTCCTTGCCCTCTCACGTTCCACGTGACTAGCCTTACTGGGGGTCTCTCACCCCCCCCCCACCTTTGTTATCCACCATCACCATACCACCGGGCCCTGGCCCATAAGCCTGACCCACCCCTGTCCATTGTTAACATTGAACCCCTTCCCCCCTCCCAAGAACCCCCCCTACAAAAACATCCCCCAACATCCATCCCTTCCCCCCGCTCTCGCTCGCCTTGTAGGCCCATTGAAGCCTGCTATCCAGGCTCCAACGTATACAGCCCTCCTCTCACCTCACCCATGTTCACTAACTGACTTTAGTTAGCTAGCACCCCGCCAAGACCTCTCGCCCGCTTCCACCCAGTCGCAGAGAAAGAAACACCAAAACAAACCCAACAATCCACCCCCAACAATTCACTAACATAACATTTAACCGTCGCAACACAGAACACCATTAACTTGAACTCTGTAACAATGCAAAGAGAAGTAAATTTCAATACAAATCAGTAAAAGAAAGTTGTAACATTTATACATTTTCCAGCCGCTCATACACAGTCCACAGTCTCTCTTCCAGTTCCGCTCTTCACGTCTGCCCCAAGCCTTCTGCCCTCACGAACGCCTCAGCCGCGTCCGCTGTCTCAAAATAAAAGTCTTTGGCGTTATATGTTACTCTCAACTTCGCCGGGTACACCACACCAAATCGCACCCCCTTCTTGTACAAAGCCGCCTTCACTCGCCCAAACGCCGCTCGTCTTTTTGCCAACTCCACCGTCCAGTCCTGGTAGATCTGAACCGCAGTACCATCCCACAGCACCTCACGCTTCTGCTTCGCCCAGCGTAATACATTCTCCTTCATGCTAAACTTATGGAAGCAGATAATTACTGCCCTTGGCGGCTCGTTCACTTTGGGCTTCGGCCTTAATGACCGATGAGCTCGGTCTAGCTCGTGCAGGGTGGGGTTCTCACCCTCCCCCATCAGCTCCTCCAACTCCTTCATCTTCTCGCCCTGCTCTCTCACCTTGGCCGATGCCTTTGCCACCTCCACCCTCATCGCCACCTCCACCCTCATCGCCACCTCCACCCTCATCGGGCCGATTGCTTCCTCCACCAATGACCTCAACACGACCGCTGTCTCTTTCCCCAAGGCCTCCATGTGCCTCGCAAACTGTTTTTCCAGCTCCACCGTCATCACCTCGGTCATCTTCTCCACCGTAAGTAGTGCGGCCCCACCTTGAAGTTTGGCTTCCGCCATCCTGTCACCACTTTTGCTCGTCTTCTCCGTCAGCGGCGAACCCGCGTTTCCTCCTTTCTTCGACGCTGCTCTTCGCATTCTTTAGCGGCTTATTGTTTTTTATCTTCTTTCTTTTCTCCTCTCTCCCCCTTCACCCTCCTGTCCTTCATTAATCTGACTTATGCTTTTTCTGAAAAAAAAGGGGGAGAGAAAAAAAAACTTTTTCCAAACTTCCTTAAACCTCCTTTCTTTCTCCTCTGCATTCACCCAGAGCTCCCCTGGGACCAGGCTTCAGCCTTCTTTCTTCCACCTAGGTGGGAGCCATCCGATGTGGAGCACCCTCCCTACATGGTGTCCTGGCCTCGGGCCTGCCCCCTCGGCCTCCTCGTAGCTCCGCCCCCGCTGCTCTGACCTTGACGCCGCGCCGGGCCCAGCGCCCCAGGCCCCCAGCCCCCACCGCCCGACACCCGCACGGGTTTCTTCGGCGGTTTTTAAACCGGCCCCGCTGGCTGCTCGTGACGGCCCCAAAGGCCGACGATAGTCGGGGGGGTGCGTGAAGACTCGGGGATTTCCCCGAAATCGCCGTGAATCGCGGCCACCGTCGGGAGCTCTTGTTGCTGCAGCCGCCCTGCTCGCCCACGCCACCGGAAGTCGGTTGCGGGCCTTGATGAAATGGAAGAACCGGGTGCCCCCCGGGTGGCCGAGGTCATGGTGGAGAGCCTGGAGTTTGTCCACTTGTGCGCTGGCACATGTACCGCGGGATAGGGCATCAGGGGGCTCATTGAGCTTCCCCGGCGATACAAGATCTCATAATTATAGGTGGAGAGCTCGATACTCCACCTCAAGATCTTGTCATTTTTGATCTTGCCCCGCTGTGTATTATTGAACATAAAGGCAACCGACCGTTGGTCAGTGAGGAGAGTGAATCTCCTGCTGGCCAGGTAATGCCTCCAATGTCGCACAGCTTCCACAATGGCTTGGGATACCTTTTCGACAGAGGAGTGCCGAATTTCGGAGGCATGGAAGGTGCGGGAAAAGAAGGCCACGGGCCTACCCGCCTGGTTGAGGGTGACAGCCAGAGCTACGTACGATGCATCACTCTCTACCTGGAAGGGGAGGGACTCGTCGACCCAGTGCATCGTGGCCTTGGCGATGTCTGCCTTGATATGGTTGAAGGCCTGGCGGGCCTCAGCCGTCAGGGGAAAAACTGTGGACTGAATAAGTGGGCGGGCCTTGACGCATAATTAGGGACCCACTGGGCATAGTAGCAGAAAAACCCCAGGCGTCGTTTCAGGGCCTTGGGGCAGTGGGGGAGTGGGAGTTCCATGAGGGGGCGCATGCGGTCGGGGTCCGGCCCTAGGACTCCATTTTCCATGACATAGCCAAGGATGGCTAAGCGGTTGGTGCGGAACACTCATTTCTCCTTATTGTATGTGAGGTTAGGGAGTTTGGCGATCTGGAGGAATTTTTGAAGGTTTGCGTCGTGGTCCTGCTGATGATGGTCACAGATGGTGATGTTATCTATGTACGGGAAGGTGGCCCACAGTCTGTACCGGTCAACCATTCGGTCCATCTCTCGCTGGAAGACCGAGAACCCATTAGTGACGTTGAAGGGAACCCTAAGGAAGTGATAGAGGCGGCCAAATGTTTTGATGTACTGGTGGTCCTCCGGCCGGATAGGGAGCTGGGGGTAGGCGGACTTCAGGTCCACTGTGGAAAAAACTTGATACTGCGCAATGTGATTGACCATGTCAGATATCCGTGGGACGGGGTACGCATCGAGCTGCATGTACCGATTGATGGTCTGACTGTAGTCAATGAGCATCCTGTGCTTCTCCCCAGTCTTCACTATCACCGTTTGAGCTCTCCAGGGGCTGTTGCTGGCCTCAATGACCCCTTCCCGCAGAAGCCGTTAGACCTCCGACTTGATGAAGGTCCTGTCCTGGGCACTGTACCGTCTGCTCCTAGTGACAACGGGTTTGTAATCCAGATTGAGGTTCGCAAACAGGGAAGGTGGATTGACCTTAAGGGTCGTGAGGCCGCATACAGTGAGGGGTGCAGGGGTCCCCCGAATTTTAAGGTTAGGCTTTGGAGATGGCACTGAAAGTCCAGGCCGAGTAACAGGGCAACATAGGGGTGGGGGAGAACATAGAGCCAGAAGTTGCTGAACTCTGCGCCTTGGACGGTGAGGGTCGCGATGCAGTACCCCCGGATTTCCACGGAATGGGATCCGGAGGCCAGGGATATTTTCTGGGTGACGGGGTGTACCGGGAGGGGGCAGCGCCTTACTGTAGTGGGGTGGATGAAGCTCTCTGTGCTCCCGGAGTCAAAAAGGCAGGTCGTCTCGTGCCCATCGATCTTCACCGTCGTCATCGCGGTCGCGAGGTTGCGTGGCCGGGACTGGTCCAGGGTAATAGAGGCGAGCTGCGGCAGTTGCTGGGAGGTCCCGGGCTGGTCAGCGGTGGTGGAGGTTGCGGCAGGCGATGAAGGGCCAGACAAACAGGGGTCCTGAGGCGCCGTTCAAAATGGCGCTGAAGATGGCGGAGATCACGGGGCGCACATGGCGGGCAGCATCAAAGATGGCGGCACCCATGGGCCGCACGTGGCTTGCGGTGAGGAAGATGGAGGCGCCCACGGGCCTCACGTGGCTTGCGGAGGGGAAAATGGCGGCGCCCCTGGGTCACACGTGGGGGGTGTAGGAACGCCTGGCCTGGAAACAGCGGCGACCGACCGGGCCTGGCAAACAGAAACAAAGTGTCCCTTCTTCCCACACCCGTGGCAGGTCGCGCTCCACGCCGGGCAGCGCTGCCTGGGTTGTTTGTTTTGCCCGCAAAAATAGCACTTGGGCCCCCTAGAGTTGGCTGGCTGCCGCGCGGCGCAGGCTTGCGGTCAGCTGGAGTCGGCAGCTGGTGGGGTCCACGATTCCCACGAGGGTGCTGCGCGGTCGGGGGCGTAGGATTGAACGTTACGTGGCGGGAATCCGGTTGAATTATGTGAGACAGTGCCTGCTCGAAAAGGGGGCCCAGGATCTGGATGACACGGTAAAGTTAGCCACCTCTCTGGAGGTTGCGTTTCAGAGCCTTACTGCGTTCCCAGCTGACCACGCGACCCCCTTGTGGGCCCCCAACCAAAGACTACCCCAGGCCTGTGCCGTGCGGCTGCCCGCCCATCATGGGGGCTACCCTGCTATTTTTGTGGCCAGTCTCAACACCCCCGACAGCACTGCCCGGCCCGCAACACGAACTGCAGCAGCTGCGGGAGAAAAGGACATTTCACCAAAGTCTGCCTGGCCAGGTCTAAGAACTCTAACTCACAGACCCGATCCTCAGACTCACAGGCCCGCAGACCCCGCAGGATGGCAGCGTGTCTGCCGACTCCGCCCCCTGCAGATACCTCAGCCTCGTGCTATCAGTGGGGGCAGCCATCTTCCAGCCCTCACAGCACGTGCGATTCACGGGGGCCGCCATCTTGGCCACCCTCCCCCACGTGGCCGGCCACATGAGATTCATGGGGGCTGCCATCTTGGATGCCATCTTCCTCACCGCCCGCCACGCTCGACCAACGGGGGCCGCCATCTTGGCTGCCATCTGCTACGCCGCTCGACGCATATGATCAATATGGAAAGCCATCACGGGGCCGCCCCAGCACCTCCTACCATGCCGCCGGCTACCCGCAGCTCAGCGCGGTCACCCTGGACCAGTCGCGACCCAAGCACCTCTGGAGCTCCATGATGGCCGTCCGGGTTAACGGGCACGAGACGCCTTGCCTCTTCGACTCCGGGAGCACAGAGAGCTTCATTCACCCGGACATGGTAAGACGCTGCTCGCTCCAAATTTTCTCGGCGCGAAAAAACCATCTCCCTCGCCTCTGGGTCGCACTCGGTGCAAATCCAAGGATGCACTACTGCAACCCTAGCAGTACAGGGCGCTGAGTATGCTAACTTTAAATTATATGTGCTCCCAGACCTCTGCGCTCCTCCCCTATTGGGACTCGACTTCCAATGTAACCTCAGGAGCCTAACCCTGAAGTTCGGGGGGCCTCTGCCCCCACTCACCATATGCAGCCTCCCCCTCCCTTCGCTAACCTCACCGCCGACTGCAAGCCAGTCGCCACCAGAAGCAGATGGTATAGCATGCAGGACAGGATGTTTATTAGGCCCGATGTCCAGCGTCTCTTGCGGGAGGGTGTCATCAAGGCCAGCAATAGCCTCAGGAGAGTTCAGGTGGTGGTCGTCAAGACCGGGGAAAACTTCCGGATGGTAGTTGATTACAGCCAAACCATTAACCAGTATACGCAACTCGATGCGTACCGACTTCCCCGGATTGCAGACATGATAAACCATATCGTACACGACCAGGTGTTCTCCACGGTGGATCTGACGTCTGCATACCACCAGCTCCCAATCCGCCTGGAGGACCGCACTACACGGCCTTTGAGGCAGCCGCCCGCCTTTTCCATTTTCTCTGGGTCCCCTTTGGCGTCACGAATGGGTTTCCAAAGAGCAATGGACCGAATGGTGGACCAGTACGGGCTGCGGGCCACATTTCCTTACTTGGACAATGTCACCATCTGCGGCCATGATCAGCAGGACCACGATGCCAATTTCCACCGATTTCTCCAAACCGACCTCAATCTCACCTACAACAAGGAGAAATGCGTTTTCCGCACAACCAGACTCGCCATCCTCGGCTACGTCGTGGAGAACGGGGTCTTAGGACCCGATCCAGACCGTATGCGCCCCCTCCTGCAACTCCCTGTCCCTCACTGTCCCAAGGCCCTGAAGAGGTGCCTTGGGTTCTTTTCATATTACGCCCAGTGGGTCCCCAATTATGCGGATAAAGCCCGCCCACTAATCAAGGCCACCATCTTTCCACTGGCAACTGTGGCCCGCCACGCCTTCAGCTGCATCAAGGCGGACATCGCCAAAGCCGCGATGCGTGCGGTGGACGAGTCCGTCCCCTTCCAGGTGGAGAGCGACGCCTCAGCGGTCACTCTCGCCACCACCCTCAACCAAGCAGGCAGACCGGTAGCGTTCTTTTCGCGCACCCTCACCTCCTCTGAAATTCGACACTCCTCGGTCGAAAAAGAAGCCCAAGCCATCGTGGAAGCCGTGCGGCACTGGAGGCACTACCTCGCTGGTAGGAGGTTTACCCTCGTCAACGATCGGTAGCCTTCATGTTTGACAATACACAGCGGGGCAAAATCAAGAACCAAGAACGATAAGATTTTGAGGTGGAGGATTAAACTCTCCACCTATAACTACGATATATTATATCGTCCTGAGAAGCTCAGCGAGCCCCCAGATGCCCTGTCCCGCGGCACATGCGCCGGTGCGCAAAATGACCGACTACGGGCTATCCACGATGACCTCTGCCACCCGAGGGTCACCCGGCTCGTCCATTATATCAAGGCCCGCAACCTGCCCTACTCCACCGAGGAGGTGAGAGCTATAACCAGGGACTGCCAAATCTGTGCGGAGTGTAAACCGCACTTCTATCGACCAGATAAGGCCTACTTGGTAAAGGCATCCTGGCCCTTTGAACGCCTCAGTATCGGTTTCAAAGGGCCCCTCACCTCCAATAACCGCAATACATATTTCCTCAACATCATAGATGAGTTCTCCCGCTTCCCATTTGCAATCCCCTGCCACGATATGACCACGTCACTGTCATTGGAGCCCTGCATAGTGTCTTCACCCTGTTTGGTTTCCCCAGTTATGTCCACAGCGACCGGGGCTCGTCGTTCATGAGCGACGAACTGCAGCAGTATCTGCTCAGTAAGGGCATTGCCTCGAACAGGAGTACCAGTTATAACCCCAGGGGAAACGGGCAGGTGGAGAGGGAGAACGCGACGGACTGGAAGACCATCCTACTGACCCTGCGGTCCAGGAATCTCCCAGTTTCTCACTGGCAGGAGGTCCTCCCCGATGCGCTCCACTCTATCAGGTCCCTTCTTTGCACGGCCACAAACAAGACTCCCCATGACCGCTTGTTTGTTTTTCCTAGGGGAGCTACCTCAGGGGTCTCGCTTCCGTCCTTGCTGAAGACACCGGGACCAGTCCTCCTCAGAAAATACATCAGGAGCCGTAAGACCGACCCTCTGGTAGAGAGGGTCCAGCTCCTACACTCCAACCCCCAATATGCTTATGTCGAACACCCCGATGGCCGACAAGATACCGTCTCCCTCCGGGACCTGGCGCCCGCAGGCTCTACCACCACCACCACCGCAGCCCCCCCACTATATCCCGCCCAGCCTACCATGTCCAGCGCCACCGCACTTATATGGCTCCCGCGCTCCCTCCCGCCCGCCACACCGGTCCACAGGAATGAAGCTCCAGAAGAGACGCTCCCAGAGTCCACGCCTGTGCCCACTCCAGACCCACTTCCGCTGTCAGCACGGATGAGCCCGACACCCGGACCAGCGGCAACACCAGTGCTTCGGCGATCGCAGCGCACAATCCGTGCGCCGGACCGGCTGAACTCCTGAGCCCATCACCCCCGCCGGGCTTCATTTTTTTAACAGGGGATGAATGTGGTGAATGTATAGTACTAGTAACTCACCAGTGTGTTAGTATCATGTTCTGCTGTTGTGTTATGTTGTTAACCCTGTGGGCTCCACCTATGGGCCATTGTGTGGCTTCACCCACAGGGGGATATGTTGGGGCATGAACGGGCTCCGCCCATGGCTACTCCCTTTGAAAGGAAGTATAAAGAGCAGTTGACCTGTAGGCGGTTCACAGTATTGTGCCAGTCGCAGGCAGGCACTGTTCTAAGCTGAATAAAACCACGGTTTACTTCTACTCGTGTCTTTGAGTGAATTGATGGTCGCATCGGTTACGTGATATTTCGGTCAGCCCGCATAAGTTGGAAGTTCGTTTGTCAACAATCAAGAAGCCAATTTAAGTGAATTAAACAGAAATCGACTGGGATTTCACGTTGACTGTCTGCCTTTATAGTTGGCGAGCAGGCTGATTGGCAAGGTGGCCTTTACGTTTCAGCTGAAATCTTATCCAAGGCAGGATGAGAATCAGGACTCAAATAAAATAAAGACATGTGTCGAGGAGCAGCATGGTCGCGCAGTGGTTAGCACTGCTGCCTCATGGCACTGAGGACCTGGGTTCGATCCCGGCCCCAGGTCACTGTCTTGTGCGGAGTTTGCACATTCTCCCCATGTCTGCGTGGGTCTCACCCCCACAACCCAGAGTTGTGTAGGGTAAGTGGATTGGCCACACTAAATTGCCCCTTAATTGGAAAATAAAATTGGGTACTCCAAATTTAAAAAAAAGAAAGGTGTCTGAGGACTGGGGTCTGCGCTGATTGTGCTATCCAGGCATTTGCAGCATAGTTTTTCCACTGATATTTATTTTTTACAAGTCAACAACTCCCTCAGACAGCTTTGCAGTGGCTGTCCCCCTCCAACATTGAAAGTGCCAGTCCACAGGCTCCCTTTTCCCAGTGCCTGTCCTCTTCCTGCTCTCTTCAGCAGTGTTCAGCCTATCACAGTGCATTTTGCATGCTGGATTGCCGTTAATTGTTGAGCAAATGTAATAATAGCAAGTGTTGCATCCACTCCTGTCCATGCTAATTTCGGATGCATCCCAAACATGAAATTCAGGCCCAAGTCTTTCTCCCTCTCTGTATTCCCTCCTTCCACAGGCAGCATCCTAATGAATCTGTAGTCCCTGCCCTCTGACTTTCTCAAGAGCAATTGGGAATGTAAATGGTAGCCTTGCAGACAACTCTCAAATTCTACAAACAATTTTTTCTAAATGTTATCTCAATCGCTGAACTAAACAGGACAATGTTGCCGTTTTCAGCCATTCAAAGGTACTGCATACTTGTCACCTATGACAGTTGATGAGACTGAATACAGCGACTGTATCTAAAGATCTTGAGATACAGAATTTGTCATCAAATACAGGAAAAGAAAATAGTCTTTTTCTATCTAAATGTGTTAAAAAATGGTGGGTATAATTATCAGATGGGAATCATCAATCTCAAGTCCTTTGAAATATTACCTACAACTGGCCAACAAAAATCAATGACTGAACATATTTGGAAAGTTGTAAATTGGAACACAACAAAAAGTGTAAACTACATCATTTGGATACAAAGACCAACAAAAAAACTATTGATGTGTCACAGAAAGTAATTTCACAGCTATTTCAAGTGTGATTCAACTTTGGCACCATCTATCTCTGTGACTGAGACTTTAACGGTTGTGGAATCTGTTAAATCATATCTCAATGTTTTAAATGGAATGGCTGAAGTGAGATGTAAGTCAATGTGGTGCCACTGAGTGGAACATCTTCCATCTGCGTAGAAAAGAGCTTCCTGTCAACAGTTCGACATTCTATATCGCCTTTGAGGGAATGCAACGCAGGTAACCTGACTCCCGGGCCGAGGTTGTCATAGGAGGAGAGATTGGAGTCGAGGAGGTCTCCCTTGAATTTCAAAGAATGAGGGCTGATCCCATTGAACTATTTAGAATTCTTCTGGAGCTTTGTAATGTATTTTAGGAGCTTGATAAGGTATATGCTTGAAAGAATATTTCCTCTGGCTGGAGAGTCAAGGACTAGGGGTCATGGTCTCAGAATAAATGAGTAGCCATTTTGTACATCCTAAAACAGAGATTGATGGATTTTAAATAGTAAAGGAATTAAGGGATATTGGAACAAATTTAGAAAAGTAGAGTTTAAGGACAAAATCAGCCATGATCTTCTTGAATGGCGAACAGACTCGAAATGTCAAATGGCCCATTTCAAATCTACTTTATTCTGTTTTACATTTACCTTTCACAATATAGTCATCGGAGGGTGTGGGACGATTGTTCTCGCCCTCATTGGTGATGTAATGGGAATCCCAACATTCGACATCAGAACATCATTATAATATATTTACATACCGTTATCAGGCCTATGCGCCTGAATCAACACCACCCCTCCCACAAGAAAATCCATTTTCATCGACGTGAGGTCAGATCGACTTGAATTATGACCAGTCTCCCGTGGCCTGCGCCTGGTGGAGCTCGGGTGAGCGTGTCGCTCAGTAAGTGAGGGTCATGCCCGCACACTACACCCATTCCCCCTTAAAACAATCTAATTCCCTCACTAGACCGCTGTGTAAATCAAAGGATGCGGTCTCAGAGTGTGCTGCCTGAGACTTCCAATGCCTGTCACAGCTCTTGCCGATCCAAGTGCCTGTCCAAAGCACTCTCATTGCAGTCAGGTCAGCTGGGGGAGGATGTGTTTGGGGGTTGGGGTGGTAGAGATATTTGGCTTCATCCTGAAGTCTGTAATCATCCTGCCAGGGACTATGTGGGATTGCAGAAAAAAGCAAATTACTGTGGATGCTGGAATCCGAAACCAAAGAGAAAATGCTAGAAAGTCTCAGCAGGTCTGGCAGCATCTGTAGGGAGAGAAAAGAGCTGATGTTTTGAGTCCAGATGACCCTTTGTCAAGTAATGGACATAGACCCTGGAGTGTAGGGGCCTACCCACGAGGCGGACGCACGGTGGAGAGCCATGTTGTGTGCCCCCTGGACAAAGGGAAACCCCGGAGCGCAGGGACCCAACCGCATGGGGAGAGCAGTGACAGGGGCCATCTTGGACAGACCCCTAACAAAGGGAAACCCGGGACTGCAGTGGCACGCCCACCAGGTAAGTATGGTTAATCCCACAGGAACAGGGGGACAAAAGCCCCCCACCAGGATAGTCACCTGGAATGTAAGGGGACTCAACAGCCCAGTGAAAAGATCCAGAGTCTTCACCCACCTAAGAAACATGAAAGCCGACATAGTCTTCCTCCAAGAGACACAGCTGAGAGAGCAGGACCGGCTGCGGGTAAGTAAGGGCTGGGTTGGACAGACCTACCATTCCTGCTACGGGATGAGGGGGGTGGTAATACTGATCAACAAGAGGATGATGTTTAAGGCGACAAAGATGGTTACGGACCAGAGGAACAGTACATCATGGTCAGCAGGGCCCTGGACGGGGCACCGGTAGTACTAGTCAACGTGCACGCTCCCAACTGGGACAACGCTAAATTTGTTAAAAAGATAGCGATGCACTGACTAATCATGCGGGGGGGGGGGGGGTCTTTAACTGTGTACAGGACCCAAGGACAGACAGGTCAAACCCCAAACCAGGGCAGACCTCTGGTCCATGCTAATTTCGGATTATTTCCACTGATATTTATTTTTTACAAGCCAACAACTCCCTCAGACAGCTCTGCAATGGCTGTCCCCCTCCTACAAACGATCAATTGTACAAAGACTCAGGTTGGATACAACTGTGGCTTTATTGCAGTAAGATGTGTGGCCTCCCACAGCAGCTGGCGAAATGGCTGCTGAATAGAGGACACACATATTTATACTCCGCCTACTGGGCGGAGCCAGAAGGCAGGGACTACCGGCGAACCTGTAGTACCGGTCCTACCTTACATCACCTAATACACGTGTACAGTGGTTTATCACTACCTCAAACATGGGGAAGGAGCAGATGACGAAACTGGGACGAAACTGCAACTGCCCGACGGTGAGCGCGATCGAGCAGACGGACCTGCTAATCCGAGACGCATTCGTGGCAGGTATGAATTCTCCCCAAATTCGTCAGAGACTTTTAGAAAGAGAGTCGCTAGGACTCTCAGAGGCACGGGCCCTTGCGACCTCCCTTGATGTGGCCTCTCAAAACGCCCACGCCTATGGCCCCGACTGCGCAGCCGCTCCTTGGGCTCCGTGGACCCCAGTTGCGACCGACTCCCCGGCACCCCCCACTCCCCCGCAAGCTTGCGTGGCTAGAGCATCAGATCATCCCGGGGGGGCCCGCTGCTACTTTTGCGGGCAGGCGAAACACCCCCGGCAGTGCTGCCCAGCCCGCGCAGCTGTTTGTAAAAGCTGCGGCAAAAAGGGACATTATGTGTCAGTGTGCCGGTCCCGGGGGGTCGCCGCAATCCCCAGGGAAGAACGAGGACAGCAGATTCCAAACCCCCCTAACGATCCATGCGCGACCCGCGGGCGCCATCATTTTGGGTCCCGGACACCACGAGGGGAGGATGGGTGCCGCCATCTTGTGACCCCCCCGGCCACGTGTGATTCATGGGGGCGGCCATTTTGTCCACCCCCAACCGCGTGCGATCCATGGACGCCGCCATCTTGGCTGACAACAAAGGACCCCAGCATAGACGGCTCCACGGGGTACGAAGAAAACGCTGCGTCACTACTACCACGACTGGCTTCGGTGACTCTGGATCAATCGCAGCTCCGGACACTCCAAACGACGACAACAACGGTGCTGGTCAACGGATACGAGACGCCTTGCTTGATCGACCCCGGGAGCACAGAAAGTTTTATTCACCCAGATACGGTAAGACGCTGTTGTCTGTCCATTCATCCAAGCGCTCAAAAGATTTCCCTAGCTGCAGGATCCCATTCAGTAGAGATCAAAAGGTTCTGCATCGCGAACCTAACGGTGGAAGGTAGGGAGTTTAAGAATTATAGGCTCTACGTCCTTCCCCAACTCTGCGCGCCCACATTACTGGGATTAGATTTCCAGTGTAACCTCCAGAGCCTAACATTCCAATTCGACGGCCCAATACCCCCACTCACTACCTGCGGCCTCACAACCCTCAAGGTTGAACTGCCTTCCTTGTTTGCGAACCTCACCCTGGATTGCAAACCCGTCGCCACTAGGAGCAGACGGTACAGCGCCCAGGACCGGACGTTTATCCGGTCTGAAGTCCAGCGGTTGCTGAAGGAAGGCATAATCCAGGCCAGCAATAGTCCCTGGAGAGCCCAGATGGGAGTCGTGAAGACCGGGGAGAAGCAGAGGATGGTCGTGGACTATAATCAGACCATCAATGGGTACATGCAGCTCGATGCATACCCTCTCCCCCGCATATCCGACATGGTCAATCGGATTGCACAGTACAAGGTCTTTTCCACCGTGGACCTCAAGTCCGCATACCACCAGCTCCCCATCCACCCAGGTGACCGCAAGTACACAGCCTTCGAGGCAGACGGGCGGCTCTACCATTTCCTAAGGGTTCCATTTGGCGTCACGAACGGAGTCTCGGTCTTCCAACGGGAGATGGACCGAATGGTTAACCAGCACGGGTTGCAGGCCACGTTCCCGTATCTCGACAACGTAACCATCTGCGCCCACGATCAGCAGGACCACAACGCCAACCTCCAAAAATTCCTCCAGACCGCTAACGCCCTGAACCTCACATATAACGAGAAAAAATGCGTTTTTAGCACAAACCGTCTGGCCATCCTGGGATACGTAGTGCGCAATGGAGTGATAGGCCCCGAACGCATGCGCCCCCTTATGGAATTTCCCCTCCCCCACTGCTCCAAAGCCCCGAAACGCAGCCTGGGCTTCTTTTCATATTACGCCCAGTGGGTTCCCCAGTACGCAGACAAGGCCCGCCAGTTAATACAGTCCACTACCTTCCCCCTGTCGACAGAGGCCCTCCAGGCCTTCAGCCACATCAAAGCGGATATCGCAAAGGCCCCGATGTATGTGATCGACAAGTCCCTTCCCTTCCAGGTCGAGAGCGACACACCCGATGTAGCTCTGGCGGCCACCCTCAACCAAGCGGGCAGACCCGTGGCCTTTTTCTCCCAGACCCTCCACGCCTCAGAGATCCGCCACTCCTCAGTGGAAAAGGAAGCCCAAGCTATAGTGGAAGCTGTGCGACATTGGAGGCATTACCTGGCCGGCAGGAGATTCACTCTCCTCACTGACCAACGGTCGGTAGCTTTTATGTTTGATAATGCACAGTGAGGTAAAATTAAGAATGACACGATCTTGAGGTGGAGGATCGAGCTCTCCACCTATAACTATGAGATCTTGTATCGTCCCGGAGAGCTGAACGAGCCGTCCAATGCCCTATCCCGCAGCACATGTGCCATCGCACAAATAGACCACCTCCAAGCCCTCCACGAGGTCCTCTGCCACCCGGGGGTCATTCGATTCTACCATTTCGTAAAGTCCCACAACCTCCCCTACTCTGTGGAGGAGGTCCGTACAGTCACCAGGAACTGCCACATTTGCGCAGAGTGCAAACCGCACTTTTTCAGGCCAGATAGAGCGCACCTGATAAAGGCTTCCTGTCCCTTTGAACGCCTCAGTTTGGATTTCAAAGGCCCCCTCCCCTCCACCGACCGCAACGCATACTTCCTGAACGTGGTGGACGAGTACTCCCGTTACCCCTTCGCCATCCCCTGCCCCGACATGACAGCGGCCACAGTCATTAAAGCCCTTGGCACCATCTTTACACTGTTCTGTTTCCCCGCGTACATCCATAGCGACAGAGGGTCCTCCTTCACGAGCGACGAGCTGCGTCAGTTCCTGCTCAGTAAGGGCATTGCCTCGAGCAGGATGACCAGCTACAACCTCCGGGGGAACGGGCAGGTAGAGAGGGAGAACGGTATGGTCTGGAAGACTGTCCTACTGGCCCTACGGTCCAGAGATCTCCCAGTTTCCCGGTGGCAGGAAGTCCTCCCGGATGCTCTCCACTCCATCCGGTCGCTGCTGTGTACCACCACTAACCAAACGCCCCACGAGCGCCTCCTTGTCTTCCCTAGGAAGTCCTCCTCCGGACCGTCGCTGCCGACCTGGCTGGCAGCCCCAGGACCCATCTTGCTCCGGAAACATGTGCGGGCGCACAGATCAGACCCGTTGGTCGAGAGGGTTCACCTTCTCCACGCAAACCCTCAGTACGCCTACGTGGCGTACCCTGACAGCCGACAGGACACGGTCTCCCTGCGAGGCCTGGCGCCCGCCGGCAACACACACACCCCCCCAACACCGATCACCCCCTCCCTGCCACCGGCGCACCCCACGACCGCCCCCTTCCCGAGTGGATCGGTCCTCCTCCTGTGCCTGCCCAGGAGTAAAGAAACAGGAACGAACAGCGCAACGCTCCCGGAGACGACAGTGCCCGAGCCAGCACCTGCACCACCACCGGGGCTGAGGCGATCGATGAGGACGACCAGGGCACCTGCTCGACTCGTGGAATCCGCGTGACACCAAGAAAACAAGAATTCTGTTGTAAATAATTTTGTTGTAAATAATTCTGACACAAACTTGTACATAGCTAAATGTTGGGCTAAAAATGCATAGCCACTGTTCGAAATTTGTTCCAGGACCAGCCTTGTAAACCCCTACCACCATGCGAACCACCACCCCGCCGGGTTCCTTTTTAACAAGAGGTGAATGTGGTGGTATGTATTAGGGGTAATATGCTACCTGTGAAGCCAAGAGGCTCTTGGCTGACAGGTCCTGGGTCCTGGTTGGATCTGCCGACTTCTGGCTCTGCCCTGAAGGCGGAGTATAAGAGCTCGAGTTCCCCCAGCAGCCGCATTCTGTAACTGAGCTGCTGGGGAACAAGACTTGCTTAATAAAGCCTCGATAGACTTAATCGCTTCTCGACTTGTGTAAGTCATTGTGTGCTACAAACCCCAGGCAGCGTTTGAGGGCTTTGTGGCAGTGGGAGAGGGGAAGCTCCATGAGAAGGCGCATGCAGTCGGGATCGGGCCCCAGAACTCCGTTCTGGAACACATAGCCGAGGATGGCTAGGCGGGTTGTGCTGAACACGCACTTCTCCTTGTTGTAGGTGAGGTTGAGGAGAGTGGCAGTGCGGAGAAATTTAGCAAGGTTGGCATCGTGGTCCTGCTGATCATGGCCGCAGATGGTGACGTTGTCTCGGTACGGAAAGGTGGCCCGCAAACCGTACCGGTCGACCATTCGGTAGATCTCCCTTTGGAAGACCGAGATCCCGTTAGTGACGCCGAAGGGAACCCTGAGGAAGTGAGAGAGACAACCGTCCGCCTCGAAAGTAGTGTATGGACGGTCCGATTTACGAATGGGGAGCTGGTGGTAGGCGGATGTTAGGTCTATCATTGAGAAGACCTGGTACTACCCAATCTGATTGACCATATCAGATATGCGTGGGAGGGGGTACGCGCGAGCTGTGTGTATCGATTGATGGTCTGGCTGTAGTCCACGACCATTCTGTGCTTCTCCCCAGTTTTAACGACTAGCACTTGGGCTCTCCAGGGGCTGTTGCTGGCCTCGATGATGCCTTCCCGAAGCAGCCGCTGGACCTCGGACCTGATGAAGGTCTTGTTCTGGGTGCTGTACCGTCTGCTCCTGGTGGCAACGGGTTTGCAAACCGAAGTTAGATTGGCAAAGAGGGAGGGTGGGTCGACCTTTAGGGTCCCGAGGCCGCACACAGTGAGGGGTGGTAGGGGCCCGCTGAATTTGAGGGTGAGGCTCTGGAGATTGCACTGGAAGTCCAGGCCTAGTAGTAGTACAGTGCAGAGATTAGGAAGGACGTAGAGGCGGAAGCCGCTGAATTCTACGCCCTGGACCATGAGAGTGTCCGTGCTGAACCCCCGGATCAGGACGGAATGGGATCCGGAGGCCAGAGAGATTCTTTGATTGGTGGGGTGGACCGCGAGGGAGCATTGCGCAGGTCAAGGACACACAGCCTGAGTGAGAGAGATACAGACCGAGTGGGAATTTGGTAATTTGGTGCAGTGAGGTAACCAGGAAAGGTAAGTGGTTAATCTAATTGTGCTGTTTTTCAGTTAAAAGTGCAGTGTAGATTAGTGTCTGATTGGCTGAAACTGCCCCACCCTAATTGCTGAGTGGCAGTTATCTGGCAGTCACCTGAGGCCTGTTAAGGGGCACAAAGGTACACATTGTTTTCTTCTCTTTGAAGTTTTAGTGTGAGTCATCCTAAAGTCTGTATAAAAGACAGACAGAAAGCGCACATTAGTAAGCATTGCGCAGGTCAAGGACACACAGCCTGAGTGAGAGAGATACAGACCGAGTGAAAATTTGGTAATTTGGTGCAGTGAGGTAATTCGGTGAAGAGTGGGAGAAGGTGCTTTTTCCCTACTGTTTTGTTCTCTCTCTTTCTTCGGGCCTAAATTCGGGAGCCGTTCGAAGGAGGAGGAGCAGTCTCTGTGAGTATAAAAACCTAACGGAAACTTCCTGTTTTCCAGTTTTTTCCCCAAAAGTGACGTCAGAGGGAAGCTGTGATCTGAGTGGTTGATCGCAAAACTCCCCCAAATTTTTTAAAAATCACAGCTAAACTCATAAACTTAAATTAAACTAATTAATTAATTAGTGATGGCTGGTCAGGTGATGTGCTTGAGCTGCTTGATGTGGGAGCTGGCAGTTCCCATTGCGAGCTGCAGCGACCACATCTGCAGTAAGTGTTGGCTGCTCGAAGAGCTCCGGCTCAGAGTTGATGAGCTGGAGTCTGAGCTTCAAACACTGAGGCACATCCGGGAGGGGGAGACTTACCTGGACACTGTGTTTCAGGAGGCAGTCACACCTGTCAGAGTAAGTAGTTTAAATCCTGCCAGTGGCCAGGGACAGCAGGGTGTGACTGCAAGTCAGGCAGGTAAAGGAGACCAGCAGTCAGGAACTCAGGAGCCTCAGCCCTTGACTCTGTCCAACAGGTATGAGGCACTTGCTCCCTGTGTGGATGGCGAACAGGGCTGCAGGAAGGATGAGTCAGCTGACCAAGGCACCATGGTTCAGCAGGCCATTCAAGGGAAGGGAGTAAATAGGCAAGTTGTAATTGTAGGGGATTCTATTATCAGGGGGATAGATAGTATCCTTTGTGAGCAGGATAAAGAGTCCCGCATGGTATGTTGCCTGCCCGGTGCTCGGGTGCGGGACATCTCTGACCGGCTTGAAAGGGTACTGGAGAGGGAGGGGGAGGATCCAGTTGTTGTGGTCCATGTCGGTACCAACAACATAGGCAAGTCTAGGAAAGAGGACCTGTTTAGAGATTATAAAGAGCTAGGATTCAAATTAAAAAACATTTCCTCAAGGGTCATAATCTCCGGATTACTGCCCGAGCCACGTGCAAATTGGCATAGGGAGGCAAGAATCAGGGAAGTTAACACGTGGCTGAAAGAGTGGTGTGGGAAAGAGGGGTTCCTTTTCATTGGACACTGGCATCAGTTTTGGGACAGGGGGGACCGATACCGTTGGGGTGGTCTCCACCTGAACCGAGCTGGGACCAGTGTTCTGGCGAAAAGAATAAATAGGGTGGTCAATAGGACTTTAAACTAAAGATTGGGGGGGGAAGTGAAAGTCAGGGAACCAAGAGGTGAAGTAATCAGTGGGAAGCGTAGCTGCTTAGGAATACAAAAAAGCACGAAAAGACAAAACTCAGGAGAGGTTACGATAGTCCCCATCCCACAAAATATGACACAGTGTATGGAAAGGCTCAGTAAACTAAGGTCCACCACACTAAGAAAACAAAAAGGGACGGTCAATAGAGAATTAAAGGTGCTATATTTAAATGCGCGCAGTGTACGGAACAAGGTAGATGAGCTTGTGGCCCAGATTGTGACTGGCAGATATGATGTGGTAGGCATCACAGATACATGGTTGCAGGGGGTTCAGGACTGGCATTTAAACATCCAGGGATTTATAACCTATCAAAAAGACAGGGAGGTGGGCAGAGGGGGCGGGGTTGCCTTGTTAATTAGGAATGAAATTAAATCAATAGCACTAAATGACATAGGGTCAGATGATGTGGAGTCTGTGTGGGTAGAGTTGAGGAACCACAAAGGCAAAAAAACCATAATGGGAGTTATGTACAGGCCTCCTAACAGTGGTCAGGACCAGGGGCACAAAATGCACCACGAAATAGAAAGTGCATGTCAGAAAGGCAAGGTCACAGTGATCATGGGGGACTTCAATATGCAGGTGGACTGGGTAAATAATGCTGCCAGTGGACCCAAGGAAAGGGAATTCATTGAATGTTTACAGGAGGGCTTTTTGGAACAGCTTGTGATGGAGCCCACGAGGGAACAGGCCATTCTGGACTTAGTGTTATGTAATGAGCCAGGCTTGATTAAAGATCTTAAAGTAAGGGAGCACTTAGGAGACAGTGATCATAATATGGTAGAATTCAATCTCCAATTTGAAAGAAAGAAGGTAGAATCAGATGTAAAGGTGTTACAGTTAAATAAAGGTAACTACAGGGGCATGAGGGAGGAACTGTGAAAATCGACTGGGAGCAGAGCCTAGTGGGAAAGACAGTAGAACAGCAATGGCAGGAGTTTCTGGAAGTAATTGATGACACAGTGCAGAGGTTCATCCCAAAGAAAAGAAAGGTTATCAGAGGGGGGATTAGGCAGCCATGGCTGACAAAGGAAGTTAGGGAATGCATCAAAGCAAAAGAGAGAGCCTATAATGTGGCAAAGAGTAGTGGGAAGTCAGAAGATTGGGAAGGCTACAAAAACAAACAGAGGATAACAAAGAGAGAAATAAGGAAAGAGAGGATCAAATATGAAGGTAGGCTAGCCAGTAACATTAGGAATGATAGTAAAAGTTTCTTTCAATACATTAAAAACAAACGGGAGGCAAAAGTTGACATTGGGCCGCTCCAAAATGACGCTGGTAATTTTGTGATGGGAGACAAGGAAATAGCTGAGGAACTAAATAAGTACTTTGCGTCAGTCTTCACAGTAGAAGACATGAGTAATATCCCACCAATTCCGGAGAGTCAGGGGGCAGAGTTGAATATGGTAGCCATCACAAAGGAGAAAGTGCTAGAGAAACTAAGAGGTCTAAAAATTGATAAATCTCCGGGCCCAGACGGACTACATGCTAGAGTTCTAAAGGAGATAGCTGAAGAAATAGTGGAGGCGTTAGTTATGATCTTTCAAAAGTCACTGGAGTCCGGGAAAGTCCCAGAGGATTGGAAAATCGCTGTTGTAACCCCCCTGTTCAAGAAGGGAACAAGGAAAAAGATGGAAAATTATAGGCCAATTAGCCTAACCTCGGTTGTTGGCAAGATTCTAGAATCCATTGTTAAGGATGAGATTTCTAAATTCTTGGAAGTGCAGGGTCAGATTAGGATAAGTCAGCATGGATTTAGTAAGGGGAGGTCTTGCCTGACAAACCTGTTAAAGTTATTTGAAGAGATAACAAATAGGTTAGACCAAGGAGAGCCAATGGATGTTATCTATCTTGACTTCCAAAAGGCCTTTGATAAGGTGCCTCACGGGAGACTGCTGAGTAAAATAAGGGCCCATGGTATTCGAGGCAAGGTACTAACATGGATTGATGATTGGCTGTCAGGCAGAAGGCAGAGAGTTGGGATAAAAGGTTCTTTTTCGGAATGGCAACTGGTGACGAGTGGTGTCCCGCAGGGTTCAGTGTTGGGGTCACAGCTGTTCTCTTTATATATTAACGATCTAGATGACGGGACTGGGGGCATTCTGGCTAAGTTTGCCGATGATACAAAGATAGGTGGAGGGGCAGGTAGTATGGAGGAGGTGGGGAGGCTGCAGAAAGATTTAGACAGTTTAGGAGAGTGGTCCAAGAAATGGCTGATGGGTCGAATGGCCTTACTTCCGCTCCTATGTCTTATGGTCTTATGGTCTTATGGAGCAGTGCCTTACCGTATCCGGGTGGATGAAGCTTTCGGTGCTCCCGGCAGGCAAGAGGTCACGTGGCCGTTGAATTTCACCGTAGTCGAGGCGGTGGCCTGGTTGTATGGATGAGACTGCTCGAGCGTCATTGAGACGAGCTGTGGTTGGTCGTCGCTGGCGTCCAAAGATGGAGAGCGTGGGGGGCCCAGGTCGTGGAATGTTGTCGCTGTCCATGCCCCGTGCGGAAGACAAGATGGCAGCGCCTGAAGATCCTGCGGGGGACAAAATGGCGGCGCCCATGGACTGCACGTTGCGGGGGCTGGACAAGATGGCGGCGCCCATGGGCCGCACGTTGCGGGGGCTGGACAAGATGGTGGTGCCCATGGGCCACACGTGGACTGCGGGGGTGGGAGATGGCGGTGCCCACTGGCCACTTGCGGCCCCGGGAGTTGAAGATGGCGGCACCCACAGTCTGCGCGTGGTCCGGGGAGGTGAGGATGATGGTGCCCACTGGCCACGCGTGGTCCGGGACAAAAATGGCGCCGCCCATTGTGTGTGGGTCAGGGGGAAAGGGGCAATAGCGGCGACTGCGTGGGCCTGGCACAACGCGGCAAAGTGGCCTTTTTTTGCTGCAAGCCTTGCAAATGGCAGCGCGGGCCGGGCAACGTTGGCGAGGGTGCTTCTGCTGGCCACAGAAGTAACATCGGGGACCCCCGGGGTGCGCGGATTGGCCTGTGGTGCAGGCGTATTGGCTGGGTAAAGCCCCGGCTGGGGCGGCCGTTTATGGGGTCCATGAGGGATAGGAGGGGTGGGCCGCGCGGCCGGAGGGTTAGGCCTGAGAGTTACTTGAGGCGACCGCCATGGAGAGTGCTAACTTCTTAGTCCCCGCTAGGTTGAGTGTGACCTCTTCAAGCAGCCTTTGGCGAATGAAGTCCGACCCAATCCCCGTTACAAAAGCATCGCACATAAGAAGGTTAGAATGTTCGGTGGCCGTAATGGCCTGACAGTCACAGTCCCGGGTGAGTGGGATTAGGGCCCACCAGAAGTCTTCTATGGACTCACCAGGGAGTTGAGAGCGAGTGGCGAGTACGTGCCTGGCGAAGAGCGTGTCCGCTTTCTGTGCGTAGTTTTCTTTGAGGAGTGCCATGGCATCCGCATAGTTCGGGGCGTCCTGGATCAGCGGAAACACGCAGGAGCTCAACCTTGAGTACAGGATCTGTATCTTCTGAGCCTCCGGAACACGGGTGGTCGCTGAGATGATTTAAGCCTCGAAACAAGCTAGCCAGTGATTAAAGTCCTTTTTGCCGTCGCTCGATTGTGGATCCAGCTGCAGGCGATCTGGTTTGATTCGGAGGTTCACCTTTTAGAAAATCTTTCTGCAATAAATTGATGCATGATCAATTGTACAAAGACTCAGGTTGGATACAACTGTGGCTTTATTGCAGTAAGATGTGTGGCCTCGCACAGCAGCTGGCGAAATGGCTGCTGAATAGAGGACATGCATATTTATACTCCTCCTACTGGGCGGAGCCAGCAGGCAGGGGCGACCAGTGAACCTGTAGTACCGGTCCTACCTTACATCACCTAATACAGGTGTAACAGTGGTTTACCACTACCTCAAACATGGGGAAGGAGCAGATGAGGACAGTGCCTCCTTGGAGGTTCACCCACCCAGGGGAGAAGGAATTCTCCTTCTTCTCCCCAGTAACAACGTACATACCAGGATTGACTTCTTTGTGTTGGGGAAAGCTGTGCTTCCGGGGCTGGTCAAAATGGAATACTCAGCAATTGTAATCTCCGACCACGCTCCACACTATACGGATGTGAGGTTGGAGATGGGCAGGGCCCAACGCCCACTTGGAGGTTCGACGCTGCCCTACTAGCCGACAAGGCTTTCAGCGAAAGGGTGTCACAGGCCATAGTGGAATATACGGAGAACAACCAAAACGGGGAGGTCTCACCCTCCAAGTTCTGGGAGGCGCTAAAGGCCGTGATTAGAGGGGAAATTATCGCCTTCAAAGCGCAAAGAGACGGGAGGAAAGGACGGCGAGGCAGTAGCTGGTCGACTCCATACTGGAGGTAGACCGTAAATGCTCTGAGGCTCCGACTGAGGCTTCCTGATGGAGAGGAAGAAGCTACAAATGAACGTTGACCTGCTCTCCATGAGGAAGGCAATGCACCAACTCCGCCAGGCACGGGGGACCCTATATGATCACGGAGACAAAACCAGCCGCCTGCTGGCTCACCAGCTGAGAAAGCAGGCAGCCACCAGAGAGACCTCACAAATCAGAGACAACAGGGGCACATTAGAAACAGACCCAGAATAGGTCAACAAAACCTTTGAGGCCTTTTACCGAGGGCTGTACTCCTCGGAATACCCAGCAGGGGAATTGGGGAGGAAACGGTTCCTCGATGGACAGGACATGCCAGTTGTGGGTGAGGTCATAAAATGGGGCTTGGAAGCACCACTAGAACTGGGAGAGATCATGGAGCGTATTAGCTCCATGCAGGCGGGGAAGGCGCCGGGACCGGACAGGTTCACGGCGGACTTCTACAAAAGATTTGCGACAGCACTGGCCCCGCACCTGCGGGAGATGTTCACAGATTCGCTGACTAGGGGCGCACTGCCACCTACACTAGCACAGGGCTCAATCTCGTCAATACCTAAGAATGACAAAGACCCAATGGAATGTGGGTCATAGAGACCCATCTCACTACTAAACGTAGATGCCAAAATACTGGCCAAAATCCTCGCCAAAAGGCTAGAGGTGGTCGCAGAGGACCAGACGGGCTTTGTCAAAGGTAGACAGCTAACATCGAACATCAGGCACCTGCTGAACGTGATAATGACTCCATCCAGGGACAGAGCACCTGAGATGATCATCTCCCTGGACGCAGAAAAGGCCTTCGACAGAGTCGAGTGGCAGTACCTTATAGAGGTACTGGAGCGGTTCGGACTCGGATCACGGTTCACTTCCTGGGTGAAGCTCCTGAACAACGCTCCCATGGCGAGCCTACAGAAAAACAGCACCAACTCCCAGTACTTCCAGCTGCACAGGGACACCAAGCAGGTTTGCACGCTGTCCCCACTGCTATTTGCTCGAGCAATCGAACCAAAACATTGGAGGGGGCTCCAAAGGTGAGGCAGAGAGCACAGAGTCTCGCTCTATGTAGATGACCTCCTCCTCTACATCTCGGACCCACAAAGCAGCATGGAAGGAATCATCGCACTCTTGAAAGAGTTTGGTGCCTTCTCGGGCTACAAACTCAACATGAGCAAAAGCGAGATCCTCCCGGTGAACCCACAAGGAGGAGGGGCAGCACTACTGGGACTGTCGTTTAAACAAGTCCGAGACAAATTCCGCTATCTGGGGATCCAAATCGCTCATGACTGGACGGGGATCCATAAATGGAACCTGACCAGACTGACAGAGGAAGTCAAAAAGGACCTGCAGAGATGGAACACACTCCCACTCTCCCTAGGGGGGAGAGTGCAGACGATCAAAATGAACGTGCTGCCCAGGTACTTCTTCCTATTTCGATTTATTCCAATCTATATCCCCAAGGCCTTTTTCAACTCACTGGACAAATTAATCACGGCGCAAATTAATCACGGCGTTTGTATCGGGGTGGGGGGGTGGGGGGGGGAGCGGAGGGGGAATGCTAGGGTTGCAAAGAAGGTCCTACAGAAAACATAATCCAGGGGAGGGCTAGCCCTCCCAAACCTATAATACAACCACTGTGCAGCGACAGCAGAACAAGTAAGGGGATGAATTAAGAAGCCAAAAGCCGAGTGGGAATGTGTGGAGGAGGCCTCCTGCAGGGGGACCTCGCACCAGGCCTTCGCCATTGCGGCACTCCCATCCACACCCAAAAAACACTCCAGTAGCCCAGTGGTGGTAGCCATCCTCCAGACCTGGACATTTCGGCCTGACCAAAATGTCCGGCAAAGCCCCCATCTGCAACAACCATAGGTTCGTAACAGCGCTAACCGACGCCACCTAAAAAAGTGGAGACAGGAGGGGGACCTATACACTGACGGCAGAGTCACAACACTGGATGAGCTGATGGAGAGATTTTAACTAGCTAGGGGCAACTAACTAAGGTACCTGCAGCTTAAACACTTGCTACAGAAGGAGACAAGGACTTACCCACGACCATCATGACAGACACTACTAGAGGAGTTACTTGATGCAAACATTCGAGGTAAAGGAAACTGTAGCGACATGCATGAATGACTGGTAGAGAGGGCTGACACTGTACTGAACGCAACGAGGAAGAGATGGGAGGAAGACCGCGGGCTCAAACTAGGGTAGGGACTCTGGAGTGAAGCACTGCCCAGGGTCAACTCCACCTCCACATGCGCAGGACTCAACCTAAGGCAACTAAAGGTGGTACACAGAGCCCACTTAAAAAGAACCCAAATGAGTAGGCTCTACCCGGAGGTGCCAAGAAGGCCCGGCCAGCCACGCTCACATGTTGTGGTCTTGCCCCAGACTTGCTGGGTACTGGACAGCCTTCTTCGAGGCAATGTTCAAAGTGGTAGGGGTGAGGGTGGAGCCTTGCCCGAAAGTGGCGGTCTTCGGGGTATCAGACCAGCCAGATCTATTCATGGGGGGGGGGGGGGAGAGGGTGGGCGCCCTTGCCTTTGCCTCCCTGATCGCCCGCCGTAGAATCCTGTTCGGCTGGCGATCAGCAGCACCACCCAAAGCTGCAGGCTGGCTGTCCGACCTCTCGGAATCTCTCCAAATGGAGAAAATCAAATTTGCCACCCGAGGGCTGGGTGATGGCTTCTTCAGAACATGGGAGCCAATTACCCGACTGTTCCGCGACCTGTTTCTGGCCAACGAACAGGCTGATAAATAATCAAGGAGCCAAAAGCCAGGGGAAAGTAGCCAAAACATGAGAAAAGCGAAGGAAGGAGGCAAAGACCCCAGGGGGGGGGAGCGGTGAAACACTGCAAGAGGCAGTAGGTAAACACAATAGAAAAGAAAGGTGAGTTGCAGGGAGGGAGAGGGAGAGGGGGGGAGGGAAGGGTCAGGGAGAGGGGGCAAAGAACAAAAGAACAATCTGCAGGTGGTGGCCTTGGTATATCATAAACAGGCTGAGGGCAGGCCTAGGAGACAGAATCCCTGCCTTGGATCTGGAGGGAGTTAGCATTGATTGGGGAACACAGTAGCATAGTGGTTAGCACTGTTGCCACAGCGCCAGGGACCCTGGTTTGATTCCCGGCTTGGATCATTGTCTGTGCGGAGTCTGCACACTCTCCCCGTCTCTGCACGCGTTTCCTCCGGGTGCTCCGGTTCCCTCCAAGTCCCAAAAGATGCACTTGTAAGGTGAATTGGAAAGATCTGAATTCTCTCTCAGTTTACCCGAACAGGCGCTGTAGTGTGGCGACTAGGGGATATTCACAGTAACTTCATTGCAGTGTTAATGTGAACCTACATGTGACACTAATAAAGATTATTATTGATTGCTCAGTTGTATCTGTTCACAGATACAAGCAGGAGAGAAGTATGCAGGTTGCAGGCAAAACTGCCTTCTTGATAACATTGATTACGATGAGGAGAAGGGCCTGTCACCAATTTGCACAGTTGAGGGGTGACTATTGCCCTGAGGAACACGAGCCAATGGGGCCCCAGCAAATCTCAATTGCTGAGGAGGAGGGGCCAAATCCACAAAGACGTTTGGCACAACAGAAGACACACCACATATGTGGAAATGAGCAAAAGACAATGCCGCAGGCACCTTTCCTTTTCTCGGGATGTGTGACTCACATTTTCCACCTTCTCCCTGAGGAATTCATGCCACACAGATTTGAAGGGCATCCACTGCCGGCTGCTCTAAAGGTTATTGCCATACTGAACTCAGTATGGCTCATAATCTCATGCAATTCTGCACGGGTGATTCACTGTGATCTCAGGCTTCCTGCAAGTGCAGTTTGCCATTGAGTGCACACATGTGGCCTTGAGAGCTCCTTGGGAACAGCCTGTGAGATTCATTAATATAAAAGGATTTCACTCGCTGAACGTCGAGTTAATTCATGATCACAGAATGAAAATCCAGCAATTTTGTGCTAGGCACCCAGAGAGCTCACAAGACTCATACATTTTGAGTCACTCCCAGTTGCAGAGGTATTTGAGGGAGCTTGTTGCTTAGGCTATTGGCTTCTTGCTGGGAAGACATGACCAATGACACCCATTGTCAGCAACAGAGTGCATCTGAGGAGAGAAGCAATGATACGCATTCTGCTACAAGGTCCTTAACAGCAGTCTTTTGGCCCCTTGACGATGCTTTTCCGATGTTTGCCCTGCACAACCTAATGTTGCAAAGTGGGGATGGGTTGCCAGAGGGAGACGTGGAGGAGCTAAATGTCTACTTGGACAAAGAATACTTGGAAGGGATAAATGGGAAGAGGGCAAGGATTCAAATAAGCCACATGAGGATGCCATTGCATGGGCACAATGTGGCAGACATGTCCTTACAACCTCATAGCTAGAGCAATAAGGTGAAGCCATGCTTTCATGATCAAAGTTCTATTTAGGCTTTGATACAGGGGTCACAATAAAACTTGCAAGATCAATTGCAAGATGTTTATGGAAGCAAAAGGGAAAATGCTGGAAAATCTCAGCAGGTCTAGCAGCATCTGTAGGGAGAGAAAAGAGCTAACGTTTCGAGTCCAGATGACCCTTTGTCAAAGCTATAAGATTGTGGAAGCGGATGAAGTCACTTCAACCATAATGATAAGGTCACCCTTGGAAGGTACTATAGCCTAGGGAACATGTGGCTGCTGTGGAATGTCATTCGCACTCCAATATCGCAACTGCTTAAACAACTACACAAAGTGCAGTCCTTTCAACCATAGCATCAAGTCAGTGGGCATGGCAGCTTGCAAGTGGCTGAAATGCCATTGTACACATGGATGCACTCATGCCAGTATGACAGCATCTGAGCATGGAAAAACAGGAAAATCATTTGTCATTGGTGAGCACTCAAACACCTTGAGAGGAAGCAACATCTGGACAGCACAATCTCTCCAATCGTCAGCTCTCATGGATGGATAATACAAAGGCCTAATCATGCTACTGAGCCCCAATATGCCTTTGGACATCAGGATGCAGTGAGCTGTTACTCTACTGCAGGCACCCAAAGCTGTGAGTTATGTGTGCATTGTCCTCCAAGAGGGAGGCTGAACGGGGCTTTTGTTTGATTATCTACAAACACTCATGACCTTGTATTCATCAGAAGCCTGCCAAGTCTACATTCTGCATTGTCTTGGCATTTGGGAGATACATGGCCCAGTCAGCATTGACACAGCAGTGAATGACAACTTCTTCCGTGCATAGTCTCGCTGAGCACTCAGGAGATGTGCCGGATCATTGCTTTCACAGCACTACAGTCCTCAACATTGTCCAGCTCACAATT
Source organism: Scyliorhinus torazame (assembly GCF_047496885.1). NCBI lineage: Eukaryota > Metazoa > Chordata > Chondrichthyes > Carcharhiniformes > Scyliorhinidae > Scyliorhinus > Scyliorhinus torazame. The sequence goes on along the minus strand of NC_092707.1, from coordinate 188,728,547 downwards.
GCCAATTCTTTCCATCTACCCCAAGTCAACGAGTGCTCAGTCATGCAAGGAATTGCATAACAATTTGCATACTGTGCCTTTGCAGGATTCCACAGAGTACCACTAGGCAGCCATTCAAGAGCAAAATAAGATCCTCACATCGAGTACGATCGAGTGAAATCTACTTCAATCATTCAGCGTCATATATGGGGAAAGTGGGAACTAAAAACGGAATAACATTCAGCCTTAAAGGCAGAGACAGAAACATGCCATCGGGAAGCATGAAAAGCTATGGTGCTTGACAGTGAATGCTAATTCTCCTGAAAGCTCAGTCATACAGGACATGGTGGAACAGTGGTTAGCACTGCCGCCTCATACACCAGGGACCCAAGTTTGATTCCAACCTTGTGTGACTGTGTGGAGTTTGAATTTTCTTCCTGTACCTACATGGGTTTACTCCGGGTGCTCAGGTTTCCTCCCACTATCTAAATATGTGCAGGTTAGGTGTCATTGCCCCTTACTGTCCAGAGCTTATGTGGAATTATGAGGATAGGATGGGGAAGTAGGCCTGAGGAGGGTGCTCTTTCAGAGGATCGGTGCAGATTTGATGGGCCAAATGGCCCCCTCCTGCACTGTAGGGATTCTATGATCAAATAGATTTCATTGCAAAGTACACTTGGGAGAAACGATTCTGATGTTGGTTGCTACAGCTTCTTGTTACATCCACAAAATACAGATTTCAGTACACCAGCTTCAGAATAATCAGGAATGATGGCCAAATCTCCTGAGGCCAAAGAATATCTGTCTGATATCAACGGGACATATGCATGTTGTCCTGCCAAAACTTTCACCTATGAAGTCTCTTTGTTCATGCTGCAAATGTGGAATTAAAGGTGATTCATTGTTATGAGATTGAGTAAGACTTAACAGAGCTGAGGATCCAAATGCAAGATAATTGTGTAGTGGGTGGTGGTGGGTTTATGTTGGCTCACTTAATGAACACAGGACATTCCCGCCATCACATCAATTAGCCATTGAAGACTTGGAGAGTTATAAATGAGAACTATATTTACAACAGTGAAGATTACATTCAGTTAATGAACACCAACATGCATTCAAAAGTTCTTAATTCTGATAACTCCACCTCAATGTCTAAGTGCAGCCATGACACCCACCAGCAGAAGTGAAGGCAACCTGCTGACCACTAGGCCCTGTTGTTAGAGATGACCTTGACGGGTATCCACTGGTGGCCTGGATGATCCCAGCCAGCTAAGGGTCTCCTCTTCTGTGGCAGGTGCATCTTCTTGTTATGACCTACTGGAGTTGATCGCTCAAACACAGAGAGGATTTGGAGTGCCAGGACACCTTCGGAGTTTTCCTGATGGATCCTTGTGGGCGCCTGGCTAGTGCTTCTCCTCACTTTAGGTGCCTGATGACCCCTCCCTGACATCTTGATGTGAAGGAGTAACTGGAGGGAGATTTAGGTGTTCCATCTCACTTTCACCAAGCCATTACTGGAATGCACCCACGGCTAGAATGATGGGGTGCATGTCTGAGCACAAATCCAGCCAAAATTGTTGGACTGGACTCTTTAAGGTGGCTTCCACCCTTCCAATGGAGAATGCATTTGCATGCAGGAGCCACAACACAAGTCAGAACATGGATGGGACTTCTCCATCTTTCGTTCCAGTCTTGTGACGACCTCTGACATCTCTGTGTGATGTACCCTTGCCTTTCTCTGCATCTCCAACATTCCACTCAGGGCCAATTCCAGAGGCTCATCATCAGATTAGGTTTTAGGAGGGACTTGATGTTCAGCAGTCCTATGAATATCAGAGACCTCGGCTGCCACTGTCTCCACCTGCTGGGGAGGCATGTCGGTGAGGTGATTGCCAGATTATCAACTCGAGCCTGATATAGATCTAGGTGCATATGCACTGATGGAGGGCACAGGTGAATTCAGTGACGGGTCTTCATCAGATAGTTCCTCGACATCGTCACCTGAGGTGGTCTGTGGTCTGGAACTGGGACATTTGCTTGAGGTTTGCTGGCACCTATTCTTTATGGTGGTTGGAATAGAGAGGAGATAATTGGTGATTGACTAGGCAAGCACCAACATTATAGATCATTCACAGTCATTGCCCACCTGGATGCACCCTCAGTGGCTTATTGAGTGAAGCCAATCTCACACAGAAACAATTTCTATCCTCTCCATCCAGCTCTGCCACCTGCTCCTCATGGGCGGAGAGTGTCTTCAGCTCGGGGTCCCTTCTCCAGTCTTCCCTTTCATCCTTTAGTCATGGATGATCTTGCACTGCATAAAGACAGATGAATTGACTGTAAGTACAATGGATGAAAGAATATTTCAGAAGTATGCAGAATAATGAAAGCAAAATACTGTGGATGCTGGAAATCTGAAATAAAAACTAAGTGCTGGTCTGGCAGCATTTGAGGAGAGAGGAACAGAGTTAAATCCATATGACTCTTTTCAGAGCTAAAGAGAGGGAGCTTTAAAGAAAAGTCATACAGACTTGAAAGATTAACTCTGTTTCTTTCTCCCCAGATGTTGTCAGAAGCATGCATGTCTGTTGTGTCCTCCCCGGTAAGGGATTAAGGCACTGTTTATGCAAGAATTTACATGAGATGGTGAATTTAGAGTGATTAGTTGACATTTAGTGCTGATCATAGAATCATAGAGTCCTTTCAGTGCAGAAGGAGGCCATTTGAATCTGCACCAGCCCTCCGAAAGATAACACCAGCTAGGCCCAATCCCCACCCTATCACCATAATCTCACCTAACCTTTGGACAGTAAGGGGCAATTTAGCATTGCCAATCCACCTAACCCGCACACATTTGGGTATGTGGAAGGAAACCAGAGCATCTGGAGGAAACCCACCCAGACGCAGGGAAAACATGCAAACTCCGCACAGTCACCCGAGGCCGGAATCAAACCTGGATCCCTGACATTGTGAGGCAGCCGTGCTAACCACTGTGCCACCCTGCCACCCACATGTCCCATGTGTTGGTTGTGTGTGACATCCCTGTGGACTGTAATCCTTAGATTGCCTGATGCACTAATGAGAGTGTGAGTTTTGAATGAGTAGAAGTTTCACTTACCCTGCCAAAATGCATAAGGTCAGTAAAGCCTTTGACAAGGTGCCTCATACAGACTGGTACAAAATGTGAAGTCACACAGTATCAGAGGTGAGGTGGCAAGATAGATACAGAACTGGCTTGGTCACAGAAGACAGAGGGTAGCAGTAGAAGGGTGTTTTTCTGAATGGAAGGTTGTGACTAGTGGTGTTCCACAGGGATCGGTGCTGGCGCCTCTGTTGTTTGTAGTCTACATAAACGATTTGGAGGAAAATGTAGCTGGTCTGATTAGTAAGTTCGCGGGTGCAACAAAGGTTGATGGAACATAAGAACATAAGAACTGGGAGCAGGCGTAGGCCATCTGGCCCCTCGAGCTTGCTCCACCATTCAATGAGATCATGGCTGATCTTTTGTGGACTCAGCTCCACTTTCCGGCCTGAACACCATAACCCTTAATCCCTTTATTCTTCAAAAAACTATCTATCTTTATCTTAAAAACATTTAATGAAGGAGCCTCCACTGCTTCATTGGGCAAGGAATTCCATAGATTCACAACCCTTTGGGTGAAGAAGTTCCTCCTAAACTTAGTCCTAAATCTACTTCCCCTTATTTTGAGGCTATGCCCCCTAGTTCTGCTTTCACCCGCCAGTGGAAACAATCTGCCCGCATTTATCCTATCTATTCCCTTCATAATCTTATATGTTTCTATAAGATTCCCCCTCATCCTTCTAAATTCCAACGAGTACAGTCCCAGTCTACTCAACCTCTCCTCGGAATCCAACCCCTTCAGCTCTGGGATTAACCTAGTGAATCTCCTCTGCACACCCTCCAGTGCCAGTACTTCCTTTCTCAACTAAGGAGACCAAAACTGAACACAATACTCCAGGTGTGGCCTCACTAACACCTTATACAATTGCAGCATAACCTCCCTAGTCTTAAACTCCATCCCTCTAGCAATGAAGGACAAAATTCCATTTGTCTTCTTAATCACCTGTTGCACCTGTAAACCAACATTTTGCGACTCATGCACTAGCACACCCAGGTCTCTCTGCACAGCAGCATGTTTTAATATTTTTCATTTAAATAATAATCCCTTTTGCTGTTATTCCTTCCAAAATGGATAACCTCACATTTGTCAACATTGTATTCCATCTGCCAGTTCCTAGCCCATTCACTTAGCCTATCCAAATCCCTCTGCAGACTTCCAGTATCCTCTGCACTTTTTGCTTTACCACTTATCTTAGTGTCGGCTGCAGACTTGGACACATTGCCCTTGGTCCCCAACTCCAAATCATCTATGTAAATTGTGAACAGTTGTGGGCCCAACACTGATCCCTGAGGGACACCACTAGCTACTGATTGCCAACCAGAGAAACACCCGTTAATCCCCACTCTTTGCTTTCTATTAATTAACCAATCCTCTATCCATGCTACTACTTGCCCCTTAATGCCATGCATCTTTATCTTACGCAGCAACCTTTTGTGTGGCACCTTGTCAAAGGCTTTCTGGAAATCCAGATATACCACATCCATTGGCTCCCCGTTATCTACCGCGCTGTTAATGTCCTCAAAAAATTCCATTAAATTAGTTAGGCACGACCTGCCCTTTATGAACCCATGCTGCGCCTGCCCAATGGGACAATTTCCATCCAGATACCTCGCTATTTCTTCCTTGATGATAGATTCCAGTATCTTCCCTACTACCGAAGTTAAGCTCACTGGCCTATTATTACCCACTTTCTGCCTACCTCCTTTTTTAAACAGTTGTGTCACGTTTGCTCATTTCCAATCCGCCGGGACCACCCCAGAGTCTAGTGAATTTTGGTAAATTATCACTAGTGCATTTGCAATTTCCCTAGCCATCTATTTTAGCACTCTTGGATGCATTCCATCAAGTCCAGGAGACTTGTCTACCTTTAGCCCCATTAGCTTGCCCATCACTACCTCCTTGGTGATAACAATCCTCTCAAGGTCCTCACCTGTCATAGCCTCATTTCCATCAGTCACTGGCATGTTATTTGTGTCTTCCACAGTGAAGACCGACCCAAAAAACCTGTTCAGTTCCTCAGCCATTTCCTCATCTCCCATTATTAAATCTCCCTTCTCATCCTCTAAACGACCAATATTTACCTACGCCACTCTTTTTTGTTTTATATATTTGTAGAAACTTTTGTTATCTGTTTTTATATTCTGAGCAAGTTTACTCTCATAATCTATCTTACTCTTCTTTATAGCTTTTTTAGTAGCTTTCTGTTGCCCCCTAAAGATTTCCCAGTCCTCTAGTCTCCCACTGATCTTTGCTACTTTGTATGTTTTTTCCTTCAATTTGATACTCTCCCTTATTTCCTTAGATCTCTACGGTTGATTTTCCCTCTTTTTACCGTCCTTCCTTTTTGTTGGGATAAACCTTTGCTGAGCACTGTGAAAAATCACTTGGAAGGTTCTCCACTGTCCCTCAACTGTTTCACCATAAAGTCTTTGCTCCCAGTCTACCTTAGCTAGTTCTTCTCTCATCCCATTGTAATCTCCTTTGTTTAAGCACAAAACACTAGTGCTTTATTTTACCTTCTCACCCTCCATCTGTATTTTAAATTCCACCATATTGTGGTCGCTCCTTCCGAGAGGATCCCTAACTATGAAATGAAATGAAATGAAATGAAAATGAAATGAAATGAAAATCACTTATTGTCACACGTAGGCTTCAAATGAAGTTATTGTGAAAAGCCCCTAGTCGCCACATTCCGGCACCTGTTCGGGGAGGCTGGTATGGGAATTTAACCGTGCTGCTGGCCTGCCTTGGTCTGCTTGCAAAGAAAGCGATTTAGCCCTGAATCAATCCTGTCTCATTACACAGGACCAGATCTAGGACCACTTGTTCCCTCGTAGGTTCTAGGAAACTATCGCGTATACATTCTATAAATTCCTCCTCAAGGCAGCCTTGACCGACCTGGTTAAACCAATCGACATGTAGATTAAAATCCCCCATGATAACTGCTGTACCATTTCTACATGCATCAGTTATTTCTTTGTTTATTGTCTGCCCCACCATAATGTTACTATTTGGTGACCGATAGACTACTCCTATCAGTGACTTTTTCGCCTTACTATTCCTGATTTCCACCCAAATGGATTCAACCTTATCCTCCATAGCACCGATGTCATCCCTTACTGTTGCCCGGATGTCATCCTTAAATAACAGAGCGACACCACCTCCCTTACCATCCACTCTGTCCTTCCGAATAGTTTGATACCCTCAGATATTTAACTCCCAGTCGTGACCATCCTTTAGCCATGTTTCAGTAATGGCCACTAAATCATAGTCATTCACCTTGATTTGCGCCATCAACTCATTTACCTTATTCCGAATACTACGAGCATTCAGGTAAAGTACACTTATGTTGGCTTTTTTACCTCTGTTCTGAATCTTAACACCTCGATCAGTAACCTCTCCTAAGTTATATTTCCTCTTAACCTTTCTCCTAATTTTCCTTGTCGTTGAACCCATATCTTCATGTAACAACCTGCCGCGTCGCTTACCATTAATGTTTTCACTTCCCGTTTTATTCCTTTTAGTATTCCTGGTCCTATTCACTGAGCTCCCCTCAGTCACTGTACATTGTACTGTTGCCCTTTTTGATTTTTGACTATGGCTTCTCTGCCTTACACTTTCCCCCTGCCTTTTGTTTCTGTCCCTGGAACCTTCCAATTTCCTGCATCGATTCCCATCCCCCTGCCACATTAGTTTAAACTCTCCCCAACAGCTCAGTGTCCCCAACAGGACATTGGTTCCAGTCCTGCCCAGGTGCAGACCATCTGGTTTGTACTGGTCCCACCTCCCCCAAAACCGGTTCCAATGTCCCAGGAATTTGAATCCCTCCCTCTTGCACCATCTCTTGAGCCACACATTCATCCTCTCTATCCTGACATTCCTCCTCTGACTAGCACATGGCACTGGTAGCAATCCTGAGATTACTACCTTTGAGGCCCTACTTTTTAGTTTAACTCCTAACTCCCTAAATTCAGCTTGTAGGACCTTGTCCCGTTTTTTACCTATATCTTGGTGCCTATGTGCACCATGACAGCTGGCTGTTCACCCTCCCCCCCAGAATGTCCTGCAGACGCTCCAAGACATCCTTGACCCTTGCATCAGGGAGGCAACATACCATCCTGGTGTCTCGATTGCGTCCGCAGAACCGCCTGTCTATTCCCCTTAAAATTGAGTCCCCTATCACTATAGCCCTGCCATTCTTCTTCCTGTCCAGCTGCGCAGCAGAGCCAGCCACGGTGCCATGAACCTGGCTGCTGCTGCCTTCCCCTGGTGAGCCATCTCCCTCAACATTATCCAATGCGGTATATCTGTTTTACAGGGAGATGACCGCAGAGGACACCTGCACTGCCTTCCTACCCTTGCTTTGTCTTTTGGTCACCCATTTTCTATCTCCCTCAGTACCTTTCACCTGTGGTTTGACCAACTCGCTAAACATGCTATCCACGACATCCTCAGCATCGCGCATGCTCCTAAGTAAGTCCATCCGCAGCTCCAGAGCCATCAATCTGTCCAACAGGAGCTGCAACTGGACACACTTCTTGCACGTGAAGGAGCCAGGGACAGTGGACATGTCCCTGAGCTCCCACATCGCACACGAGGACCATGACACAGGTCTGAGATCTACTGCCATTTCTTAAACCTTCGGTTAACTTCAACAATTACAATTCCCCCCCCCCCCAAATTAAATAAATAAATAAACAACGAAGAAAAAAATAAATAAATATACCAATGAAAAGAAACAGAAAAACAGAAACACTACTTACCAGTCACTTACCAGGGATAAGAAGCACTTCATCCACATCCAGCTTCGAATTCCCACCTAGATTCAAATTCCCAAATTCACTCTTTGCTGTCTCACTCTGACTGTGACTTTGCTGGCTCACTGGGAGAACTCACTGGGAGTGAGTTTACAAGTTGCTCTTTTTAAACTGTCCTGAATTGACTCCCCTCCCCCACCTGCTTTTAGATCAAGGTAGATTTAAGTGACTGACACTTAACTGCCAACCAGTTATGTGAGTGGGTGCGGCAGCCCTTGTTAACCTACACTGCACAATTCTAGCTTAATTTAAATTAATTTAAACTCCTGAAATTTAAAAGGAGCTGCCTTACTGATTTGATTCAATTCCCACCTAGATTCAAATTCCCAAACTCACTCTTGGTTCTGTCTCACTCTGGCTGTGTCTTCTCTGGCTCACTGGGAGAACTCAGATGGAGTGACAGATAGTCATAAGAGTCATAGAGGTTTACAGCATAAAAACAAACCCTTTAGCCTAACATGTCCGTGCTGCCCAGTTTTTACCACTGAGCTAGTCCCAATTGTGTTGAGGATTGTCAGAGGTTGGGAGCTTGGGCAGAGAAATGGCAAATGGAGTTTAATCCGGACAAATGTGAGGTAATGCATTTTGGAATGTCTAATATAGAGGGAAATATACAGTAAATGGCAAAACTCTTCAGAATATAGAAAGTCAGAGAGATCTGAGCATGCAGGTCCACAGATCTTTGAAAGTAGCAACACAAGTGAACAAGGTAGTCACAAAATAATATGGAATGCTTGCCTTCATTGGACGGGTCATCGAGTATAAAAACTGGCAAGTCATGTTACAGTTGTATTCAACCCATTGCACACAATTCTGGTCGTCACACTACCAGAAGGATGTGGAAGCTTTGGAGGGGGTGCAGAGGAAGTTTACCAGGATGTTGCCTGGTCTGGAAGGTGTTAGCTATGCGGAGAGGCTGAATAGACTCAGACAATTTTCATTAGAATGACGGAGGTTGAGGGGCGACCTGTTAGAGGTCGACAAGATTTTGAGAGGCATGGATAGAGCGCTTGAGCAGGCAGTCTTTTCCAGGGTGGAGGGGTCAGTCACTAGGCGGCATAGGTTTAAGTTCCATGGGGCAAAGTTTAGAGGAGATGTGCGAGGCAGTTCTTTTTACACAGAGCGGGTGAGTGCCTGGACATCCTGCCAGGAGAGGTTGTGGAAGCAGATACATTAATAGTGTTCAAAAGGCATCTCGACGAATATATGGATAGGATGGGTACAGCTGGATACAGCAATAGGGATTGCTGAGGGTTTTGAACAAGGATGGTATCATAACCGGTATTGGCTTTGGAGGACCGAAGGGCCTGTTCCTGTTCTGTATTGTTCTTTGTTCTTTATCATTCATTCTTATGCTGCACTGCAGGACAGTCCTTTTTTTGTTGGCACTGACCTCCCTAGTGAACTCCTACCCAGGCCAACATGATTAGGTAGGAGGACCGCCTGCTCCCACCCCTCGGAAAGAGGATCTCCTGACTTTCCCAGAGGGCCTGAAAGAGAATCCCCTGCGAATTCTCAATCATTAGCTCTATCCCCTCCTGCATTGATGATGTATTTGGTGACATTGAATATTTGAAGCTTAACAAGGCCAAATGAAAAGTGTGGGTAATGGTGTCGACATAGAGGATCAGCCATGATCCAATAGAATGGCGGAGCAGGACAGAGGGGATTGTTTATTATATTGACTGAAAAAAAAACAAATACAGAGGTGTAAAGCATTCCATTCATTGGGGCCTCTCATAGCCTTGTATTATTATTTGACAGGAGCTCATTGATCTTGTTAAAAGGTAGTCCTGAAATAGAAGCAATCTGCTTGGAATTTCTTGTGATTTATCGCAGATTCTGTCGCAAATGGCAGCTGGGTGCTGTGACAATCTGTTGGCTCCAAGACAATCCTGCAGTGCTTCACATTATCACACTAAGGTATTGTCCAAAGTAAATTGAAAAAAAACCCACCTGTTCAATGGACATATTGCAGCAACTGTTTAAAGGATAAGAACATTTTGGGCACAGAACCTGGTTCAGTGGATTTTTAAATTCTTCTTTATCATTTACTTTTACTTCTCCTATTCCATTAATTTCAGACAAAGGTTTTTTTAAAACATGTATGTCCAGTAGCTCTGTACTTAAACGTGATTTTTTTACCCCAGACATTTTAGGTGCTGCAGGATGGCCAAGATACCATTTTGGTTGTGCAGTTGCCACTCAGTGAATCATACTAATTGTTCCTCAAAGTATGAGTTAACTTTCATTTTTGAGGCTGTTCTTTGTATTTGGATAGATAGAGTTTGAGCTCGAATCTTTTAACAACAACCAGCTGATTAGGAGTAAACTCATTGTTACTCAGTATCTTACCTTTTCCTCCAAGGTAGCCAGATATGTAGTGTTGACAAAGAATATAAAGATAAGGGGTGGGATTTTCCCCGACCAGGCGGGGCAAGCGGTCCCAGCGGCGAGGAGTGGCGTGAACCACTCCGGCGTCGGGCCGCCCGGAAGGTGCGGAATCCTTCGCATCTTCAGGGGCTAGGCCGGCGCCGGCGGGGTTGGTGCCGCCCCAACCGACGTGGAAGGGGCTTGGCGCCACGCCAACCGGCGTCGAAGGGCCTCCGCCGGCCGGCGCGAGTTGGCGCATGTATGGGAGTGCCAGCGTGTGCTGGCGTCATCCCAGCGCATGCGCAGGGGGGTTCATCTCTGTACCGGCCATGGCGGAGGTACACAGCAGCCGGTGCGGAGGGAAAGAGTGCCCCCATGGCACAGGCCCGCACAGGCTCTGATCGCAGGCCAGGCCACCGTGGGAGCACCCCCTGGGGCCAGATCCCCCCGCGGCCCCCCGGAGACTGCCCGTAGAGCCAGGTCCCGCCGGTAAGTACCAGGTCTGATTTATGCCGGCAGGACCGACCTAAAACGGGCAGCCGCTCGACCCATCGCGGGCCGGAGAATCTCCGGGGGTGCCGCTGACAGCGGCCGTTGATCGGCGCGATTCCCGCCCCCGCCAAAACACCGGCGCCGGAGAATTCAGCAGCTGGCGGGGGCGGGACTCACGCCTCCCCCCGCCCCGGCGATTCTCTGGCCCGGCGGGGGTTCGGAGAATCCCGCCCAAGAAGTTTAAATCTAAACAAATTTATTTCACACCACTTGATTAGGTTTGCACACTTTACTAAGTAACAGATAATAAACTAATAATACTGAATCTGTAGAACAGTAATCAATAATTTCTCTAACTATTAAACTGCACTATAACTCAACCTCGTGCTATATCTCTATAATTAAATCTCCCTCTTCTTTCTCTCGCTGTTTCCTCAACAGCTTCTCATCATCTTCTCCCAGAATTCCTAGAGATGCAGCCTTATAAACAATCATTTAGTAACGGCATCTAATGTTGAGTTCCACGCTGCTGGGGATAAAGTTCTGTTTAATAAAGCCTTCAATTGACATTACCTCAACCTGCCTCGCGTCATATTGACGGTGCTACAACACATAGTTTCTGTTGCTAACCCTTTACTACACTTGCACTATACATATTATTACAAACGTGACCAAGCCAAGTGTGCATAAGTCAGTTTTAAGCTCACTGAGGTGTGCTGATCCTGGATCTACTGAGCTCCCAGCAACTAATGGCCTCCCCACGGAGTTCCAGCTGGGTGCCTTTCAGTACTGGTCCACACAAATGCGGATCAGGCACAACGGCACCCGGGGCAGGGCGGGGGGGGGGGGGGGGTTGTCTGCTAGGCCATTGGAGGCCTATAGCTGGTCAGGGACAGTTCAGAATGGCCCATTGGCCCTCCTTCTGGATTATGGGCAACATGACATTGCCAGGCTGGCACCTTTGCATTTTCACCTTGGCACTGCCAAGATGCTCAGCTGGCACTGCAAAGCTGTAAGGGGCACTGCAATGGTGCCATGATGGCCGTGCCAGGATGCCCAGGTGCCAGGGTGGCATTGCCAAGATTCAAGGCCTGAGGGGGCCCATGCCCATGAAAAGATGGTGCGGGGGGTATGAAGGGTAGAGGGGAGGTGTCGGGTAGTACGAAGTGGCCTCTGGAAGTTTGGAGGGGTGTGAAAGATGGGGGTCCTGGAGGGGAGGGGGTGGGGTAATGCCCCCATTTTTGGAAGCGACATTGCTCATGGGTGAGAGTGGAATCCACAATGGGCTTGGGGCGATCGGGGCACCGAGGTCAGTCTGCCAGCGAGTTCAGCTCCTCAGTGATGAAAATAATTCTAAATGCAGGCTTGACCAGGAGAAACTCCCCATGGCCCAAAAAAGTGTGGTTAGATAGTGGAGGAGAACTTGTCGACAGAGCAGGCAGGAAGCTCCCAGCAAAGCCTGCCACAAATGACTTAGAAACGTTTCCGTTAAATCACATAAATGCACGCAGGTGACATACCAGCAGAGGTGGGTAAATGGCGGACCGTGGCACTCGATTTTATGATCATGTGACAACGGATCATGACCATCTCAAAGTCAGGGAACCTGCACCAGAGCCGGCTTTGCTAGATGCATCCGTCCTTCGTCTCTCTTGCCCAACATCCATGGACCAAGGAGCAATAATCCCCAGTGGCCAGGACACAGGTATGCGCAAGATGGAGGATTCTGGGTCAGACATGGAGTCAGCAGCATCCATGGGTGACAGATTGGCAAGGGAAAATCTGCCAACAGGAGCCCTGGACGATTGGCAAGGAAGCAACACTTCCCGATGTAGTACACACATCCCCAACCCAGCCCCACAGCCGTTGCAACACATCCGCGGGTAAAGCGGCGAATGCGACTCCTTCCACCTTCAGTGAAACAGGGGCCTACAGACTTTGGAAGAGAGGGATGTAATAACCCTCATAAGACCTATGGGGATGACCCAATTGATCTCCTCGTGGGGCTCATGGAATATGAGTTCCCCCACTGAGGGGCAGAGGCCTAGCAGCTGAGGCCCGTGAACCATGCACTTAAAAGTCGGCCAAGATTGGGACTGGCATGATTGTTAGTCTGGATAGGACATATTGGTGTACGCTGCATTGCGGCCATTACTTTTGTTTGCCTAAATAAACCTTCATTGTTTAACATTCTCCCAACTCCTGAAGATATTGTAGTTCCATTTCTTCAAATTAAAGAACTCACCTAACTGAGTTATCAATACTCTTTGTGTGGTTTGTGTAAGGTAAAAAACACAACATTCTTCAGTTAGGGCAATCTTTTTCATTGAGGAAACAAGATTTATGTCACTTTTGTGATATATTGGTGAAGAAAAATGTGACAAATTTGACAAATGCATTCAGTGGAGATTTGGAAGGATCCAGTGACACAATAATTTAACCGAGGCAGTAGTTACAAAAAATGATACCTGGATTACAGACGTTGAGCTGCGAGCAGAGATTACTCAAATTAGACCTATTTTTGTTACAATTTAGAGGGTTAAGGGGTGATCTGATTGAACTATTCAAGATATTAACAGGAAAAGACAGGGTAGATAAAGATAAACTATTTCCATTGGTTGGAGTTTCTAAAATAAGAATTTTTTATTGTCACAAGTATGAAGTTACTGTGAAAAGCCCCTAGTCGCCACATTCTGAAGCCTGTTCAGGTAAGCTGGTAGGGGAATTGAACCCGTGCTGCTGACCTTGTTCTACATTACAAACCAGCTGTCCAGCCCACTGAGCTAAACCAGCCCTATATACAGGGCATAGTCTAAAAATTAGTGTGAGACTATTCAAGAGAGATGTTCAGAAGAACTTCTTCACTCATAATGGGGAGAAGACAGGAGAATGGGGATGAGAAAAATATCAGCCATGATTGAATGGCGGAGCAGACTCGATGGACCGAATGGCCTAATTCTGTTCCTATGTCTTATGATCTTATGGTCATAAAGGGTGGTAGGGGTTTGGAACGCTCTCCCACAAACAGTAGTTGAAGTTAGAACAGTTGTTAATTTCAAATCTGAGATAGCTGGGTTTTTGTTAAGCAAAGATATTAAGGGATATGGGCCAAAGGCAGGTACATGGAGTTTGGTCACAGATCAGCCATGATATCATTGAATGGTGGGACAGGTTTGAGGGACTGAAATACCTACCCCTGTTCCTATATTCCAGTGATAAGAGCGGTTGAATGAATAGGTAATCAGACAACATAATTTGACAATTGCCTTCTATATGCAAAAGAAATCAGGCCTCTTTGGATGTGTTCAGGGAGCGTCCTTAGATGTTAATATGTTGGTGTGATGACATTGTAACTGAATGTAAGTGCACCTGCTTTTCATAATTTCAATGATACCCTTCTCCACACTGTGGGTAGCAAAACTCAGTACGAATGTATTGTCCTTGATAGGTTCAGAAGAATCATACCAGGGCTTAGTTAAGCCATGGAGCCAGGTTTTCTAAAACTTGGATTGCAATCTCTAGAATTTGGAAGGCAGGTGTGTGATCTATTTGATGTACTTAAATGGGAAAGTGCAGCATTTAAAAATTCACCGTTTTTGAGTCGAAGTACGCGGGGGATCTGTGACATTTTTGGGATATATATAAATGATTTGGATGAGAATGTAGGAGGCATGGTTAGCAAGTTTGCAGATGACACCAAGATTGGTGGCATAGTGGGTAGTGAAGAAGGTTATATAAGATTGCAACAGGATTTTGACCAATTGGGCCAGTGGGCCAATGAATGGCAGATGGAGTTTAATTTGGATAAATGTGAGGTGCTGCATTTTGGTAGATCAAATCAGGGCAGGGCCTACTCAGTTAATGGTGGGGAGTAGGGGACAATTACAGAACAAAGAGATCGAGGGGTACAGGTTCATAGCTCCTTGAAGGTGGAGTTACAGGTGGACAGGGTGGTGAAGAAGGCATTCAGCATGCTAGGTTTTATTGGTCAGAATATTGGATATAGGAGTCTTGTTGAAGTTGTACAAGACATTGGTAAGACCACACATGGAATACTGTGTTCAGCTCTGGTCACCCTATTATAGGAAGGATATTGTTAAACTAAAAAGAGTGCAGAAGTGATTTACGAGGATGCTACCAGGACTTGATGGTCTGAGTTATAAGGCGAGGCTGGATAGGCTGGGACGTTTTTCCCCTGGCGCACAAGAGGCTTAGAGGTAATCTTATAGAGGTCTCTAAAATAATTTGGAGTATCGATAAGGTAGATAGTCGACATCTTTTCCCAAAGGTAGAGGAGTCTAGAACTAGAGGGCATAGGTTTATGGTGAGAGGAGAGAGATACAAAATAAATCAGAGGGGAAATTTCTTCACACAGTGGGGTGAGCATCTGGAACGGGCTGCCAGTGGCAGTGGTAGAGGCGGGTACAATTTTGTCCTTTAAAAAGCAATTAGCCAGTTACATGGGCAGAGTGGGTATACAAGGATATCGGCCAAATGCAGGCAAGTGGGACTAGCTTAGTGATAGAAACTGGGCGGCATGGACCAGCTGGGCCGAAGGGCCTGTTTCCATGCTGTAAACATCTATGACTCTATGACTCTACCTAATCGAAATGCTCTAAGTAATTACAAAGGATCATATAAAGTTATACACAAGGCTGGGTTTTCAATTGCCAGTGGGAATGGTTGTAGTCACCATCTGAAAATTGTATTTGCGGAAGGCAGTACTGCCATCACCTCCAGAACGTGATACGATTTTCAATGGGAAGATGGGTGAGGGGCAACTGGAACCTCTCAATTTATTGTCTGTTAAGCTAGCTGTGAAAGTAATTAAAAAGCCTCGCTGGACTAAGTTTGGGATTTTCAATCAGCAGGCATGGGGAACACGCAATGTCTGGGACATATCAGGGTAAACCTGGCCCACACATAGCAGGAAGGTGTCAGGTCTAAATGAGACAATGGTCAATGTTTCATCTTGGATTCAAGGCCGAGAATGGGGTTTCTTTAATGTTTGCCTGTTGCCTAAGTATACTTCGGTAGACTGTTATTTATAATAGCAGTCTTGTTTATTTACAGATCTACATACATCTCAGTACTCTACACAAGATTGTACTTCTGCTTGCGACCAAAACAGCCTTTTAGTCATGTGACATTACATTGCAGTTACATCAGTATCATGTGGTCCTGATGTTAACCCTTTACTCCTGATCACCCCCCTCTCACACCCACCAAGTCTTATCCCAATTATATACATTGTGCTACATCTGCACCCAAATGTTCATTCATGGGTTAGTCTCTGTGTTGCATTGACCAGTCTCCATAATCGGTTCTTGATTTAATTTTGTGGTTGAGAATGAACTGTACTCTTCTTGTCATTCGATAGGAGTGTCTTCCAACCTGGGTAATTGCAGTTTCTACTTGTTTATGATTCCTTGCCTCCTTCCAGATCTAAATAGTATGTCCAAGGTCCCATTGGTTTCCTACCCAATGATGGGGCGGCATGGTGGCACAGTGGTTAGCACTGCTGCCTCACAATGACAGGGACCCAGGTCTGATTCCTACCTCGGGTAACTGTCTGTGTAGAGTTTGCACATACTCCGTATGTCTGCGTGTGTTTCCTCCGGGTGCTCTGGTTTCCTCCCACACTCTAAAGGTGTGCAGGTTAGGTGGATTGGTCATGCTAAATTGCCCATTACAGGGTGGGGGGTTGGGCCTAAGTAGGATGGTCTTTCGAAGGGTTGGTTCAAACTCGATAGGCCAAATAGCCTCTTTCTGCACTGTAGGGATTCCATATCAAATCTCTTTCTGATGCTTATTGGTATGCTCCTGGTCTGTCTCAATTCAATAAGATCTAAGGCTATGGAGCAATTTCTATTATAGTGTCTTATTTTTGTTGTTCTTTTTTCCACACATTCCCCCCCAGGCTGTTGCACCTTCTCAGAGTTTGTTCTGCACTGGTCATCTGCTGTATGCCTTAAATGGGATCATTTGACTCTGCAAAGGGTTCTGGAACTTGATGAGGAGAGGATCATTCTTCCTCGGGTGAGCATGAGGAAGAAGAAAACAAAGAGAAAGAAGGTACTGGTGACTGCCTCAGCCTTTTCATTACATCCTTCAATGATGGTTGGGACCAGGAGCTAGAATTCAGCTTGCACCAATTCCAAGAAGCTCTGCTCTTCCAACAAGACTGAGATTCCATGCTACAGAATGCCTTATTTCTGTGCATATCACCATACTGTTTCCTGCATCAACTCAGAGTGATGTTATATGGCCACTCACATATGCACTGCATGGACTCCTCCATTGACTGCCCATGGCTGTACAATGACTCAGGGATCTCCAAAAATAGGCATCCCGTTTGCTTCTGATGTTCCGGAATGATCTGCTTTGTCTGTGACACCCTAGGGCCAGGGTCTTTATCACTCTGCAGAGCATGCCTGCCCGTGTCCTCCATCATTTGGAGGGAACTGCCCGTAGATGATCCTGCCTCACATTCCTCCTCCTGTTCACTGGAGATGTGTTTCTCACCCAGCAGACCCTGCACTAAGCTAGATTTTGTTCCCACCAAGGGGAGAGCGTCTATGCTGCTGGGGGGCAGTGGGGGGGGGGGGGAGGGGTGATTAAGTAGGATGGGTATGATGAACGGTTACTGCCTTATCATCATGTAAGGTGATGTCACCTTTAAGACCGGGCTTGGAACCCTGGGGACTCCGCCTCTGGCTCCGCCCATCTGTGAGCCATATATAAAGGGCTGCCTCATGGGCTGTGCAGCAGTCAGCACATGGCTCAGCTCTAGCATAGTTCTTAGTCTAATAAAGCCTTCTTTACCGTTTACACTCTAAGCGTCGTTATTGAGGGTACCTCAATGGGGCACTGCAGGCTCTGTGGAGATCCCCCTGCCAAGGGGGCCGGTGATGTCTGCATTGGTCCAATCTGTGTGTTGCCAGCTTGAGGCCCAAGAGGAGAGATCTGAAGAGTGTTGATGAGACCAATTATTAAGAGCATCAGCACAATCAAGCCCAAATAATGACAGTGGTCAAAGTGCTCCATAGCACAATGGGCACAATGTTCACATGAGGAGAGAGCTATCAAATGACTTTGCCGCTCCCAGCTTCCAACCTCACCATTGCTGATGGCCTGTTGCAATGACACAACAATAGTGTCCAGCAGTGCTTTGTCCATGGCAGAGGGCTGGCACTGGCCTGACACACTGCCTCCTGTCTACAGGATCTCTGGGTATCATTCACTCGGTGCTCTTGCAGGATGAGGACAGAATGATGTATGTGTCGGCTGCCTCAACTTTCACATTTCCATGAGCCATTGTGTTCCTCAGTACTGTCTCCTTTTCATTTTTTTGCCTGAAATATGAGGGTGGCTAACATTTCAGTGATGTGACTGGGCACTCACTCTGACAATGTTGCGGAGCACTATGAGTATGCAGTCTGCTGAACTTGTGCGCAGGCTGCTGATGTGCAGTGTTAGAGGCCTATCACCCAGTTCCTGCTTCTCACTCACTTTCCCCGATCTTACGGAGTTGTTGAAGCACTTGTGGCTCTGTCCTCAGCTCCAGCCTCAGTGGCGGACCCCGAGGGAGGCAGCTGTTAATCTTGCAGCAACCCATATTTGTTTATCTTTTCAAATGCCAGCCTGATCCAAATCGGCTTCCTGTGCAGACATTCCCACAACAAGTGGCTGGCCCAGTCATGGTTGCCACTTGCCTTTTCAAAGAGCCCTCCATTTCTATGTCCCACCTCCAGGCCACTTGGGGCGCTGTTGATCGGTCTCCAAATCTGCCCCCAGGGCCAATTAGATTATCTGTAATTCGGAAATGTTTTGCATCAGTGAATCTGCTGGAGGGCGGGGTCAGGATCCGGAACTGCTCCGGAATCCTGTGCCTGATCCAGGATTGGAATTTCTGATCGGGCAATCCAGAACAAACTGCCATGATAATAGAATTGGAGCTATGTTAGTCAGGAATGAAATGTTTCTCACAAAGGGTCCTGAAATCTTGGAATTCTCTTTCCCACACATGCCTGTGAATTTTCATAAGTTCATAAGTTAATAGGATATAGGCGCAGAATTAGGTCATTTGGTCCATCAAATCTGCTCTGCCATTCGATCATGGCTGATCTCATCCTGGCCTTAACTCCACCGTTCTACTGTTCTCCACAATGTTGGAACAATTGAATTTAGCAGATTAAAGGTATCAAATGATTCACAGTCAAGGAAGTGAGTACAGATGAACCATTATCGAGCTGAATGATGGAACAGGCTCAAGGTCTTCAATGGCTTCCCTATCTTGCAATGTAATGTATTCTGCAACAATTTCAACATCATTTTTAAGCTTATATTTGTTTGGAAAATCTCCTGCATTTTGGGCAAATATAGTGATGGAGCCACTGAGGAAAGAGACATTAACACTTGGGACTTCCTTTCAAACTATTTATATATTTTCATGCGCACTACTAGCCTGTCAACCAAGTTTTGAAAACATCTGTGGACTCAGAAGTTGGTTAGTGCAGCTGTCAGTCTGTGCGATTTCAGTCACAAACCCTCTTGAGCTTTCACTTTTGATTATTCCGCAGCACAGCCCCACAGCTGATTTAAAAATCATTTCAGGATTCAAATTTGTTTTTTCTGCGGAAAGGAAATTTCTCTTGAAGCTTGAGATTATTTATGGAAGACTGGGGCAAAGCAATTACATCGTGCTTAAAAGATGGTCTAAGAGCACAATTAGATATCTGTAATTGTCCATGGGTTGATGCATTATGCAGACAATCACCACTGGAGTGTCAAAATGCCATGAGGATTCTCTTTGTTATTTTCCATATTGTTTCCATTGCCAATTTTTAAAAAGACCTCTGTTATTACAGCAGTGTTTGTGTAGGAGGCATTAAGACAGAGGTATTAAGACAGAGGTATTACTGGAATGTGTCAACAGTTCTGGGAAATCCCAGACACTGAACATTTTGTCTGGAGTCAATAGTGTAACTAGCCATTCAATTAAAAAGCAATTAAACTTGCTTCTGAAGTATATCAGTTAAGTTTCAAGGACAGCTGGGAGCATTTGGACTTTCACACATGAAATGTCCAACCTGTGATGAGCACAGGTGTTTTTAAAAAGCAGCCAAAATAATTAAAAATTTGTGGTGGGAGGGTGGCGGGGGGGGGGGTGGTTGTGCTGTGGATAATTTACTTTTAAGAAGGAAGCACAAACAATTCAGAGGAAAGCTATTATGAACAGCTTTCAAAGAAGAATTGCCAAACCTGAAGTTTGAATGCTGACTTGTCAGCAAAGTAATTGGATAAACATTTTGTGATCCCCCCCCCTACCCCCCCCCTACAAGTTGTCCCTTTTCATTGGCATGCTCCAGATGAATCAGTTCAATAATGTCAGATTTCAAAAATGGCAGGCATTGCTGTGAGCTTTGGAAGCTGAGTTGGAACTGAAAAGAGAGAATAATCTTGCATTTACAGAGTACCTTTCATGTCCGTGGCAAGCATAAAAATGCTTCACAAACAATGAATTCCTTGATGCATTGTCATTTGAGTCGTAGGCAAATGTGACAGTTGGTTTAGATCCAGCAAGTTTTCACAAAACAGCAAACAATCTAATCTGTTCTGGGGTTGTTGGTTAAGGGGGAAATTAGAGCCAGGCCAGCCAGGAATGAAATCGGGGCGCTTTCTCACAAAGGACCATGGTATGATAGAATTCTCTCCCCCTCATGCCTGTGAATGCTGGAGCAACTGAACTTTTCAAGATACATTTTTAGTGGGTTAAGGGTATCAAGTGATATGCAGTCAGGGAATTGAGATACAGATTAACCATTGTCGAGTTGAATGATGGAATAGGCTCAAGGGCCTCAATGGCTTACCTTTGTTCCTATCATCCAATATTATGTATTCTGCCACAATCTCTCCATCATTTATAAGCTTATACTTATTTGTAAAAAAAACACATTTGGGCAAACATAGTGAGTGAGCCACTGAGAAAAGACACTTGGTACTTTCAACTCCTCCGGGATACTATTTTCCCTTCGCTCTCTTGGAACCTCATGGTCATCTGACTTCTGATATCACTTTTACATTGTTAATAGCATCATGGTCTCATTAACATATCCATTAATCCACATTGGTTGAATGTCTTATCTTAAAGGTGCCACGCCCTCAATGATGCGTCACACTGTAGTATGTGCTGAAGTTGTGAAGTAGTGCTTGAATTCCCAATCCACGGCTGCCACTGAACCAACCTGACCAAGAATTAGTTGGGTTAGTGCCCTCATTTCTAAAGATTAACCGTGAAACTTTTGTTTGGACGTAAGTATTGTGGGACAGTTAAATCTGAGTAGTTTGGGATTTTAAATATATTGAGACACTTTCGGACTGAAATAATAATACTCATCACTATTGTCACAAGTAGTCTTACATTAACACTGCAATGAAGTTGCTGTGAAAAGCCCCTAGTCGCCACATTCCGGCACCTGTTCGGGTACACAGAGGGCGAATTCAGAATGTCCAATTCATCTAACAGATCTGTGCCATTCTGAAATATTAATACCAGATTCAGTTGTGAAGTGTCAGATCTGTTAGGAACTTTGTCCAAAATAGCAGGAGCTAGCCTCTGAAATTCATTTCTCTTGGAATTTAACAAATTTAGAAAACAACCCATTATGTATATGCAAGTCAATCAGTAGGATTAGAAATGACATTGAGATTGAGATGGGCATAACATTTCAATGGCCTGAATTTTTTGTCCATTGGGCATATGAAATGAAAATGAAAATTGCTTATTGTCACAAGTAGGCTTCAAATGAACTTACTGTGAAAAGCCCCGAGACGCCACATTCCGGCGCCTGTTTGGGGAGACTGGTACGGGAATTGAACCGTGCTGCTGGCCTACCTTGGTCTGTTTTCAAAGCCAGTGATTTAGCCCTGTGCTAAACCAGCCCCTGCATGTGCAGCTGGTGGGGCAGTAGAGAGCATGACAGATGATTCTGACTGTGATCAGCCCTGGAATGCGATTTCACAGTGGCTCGCCAATTAACAAACAAGCAGCATGCAACACATGGGATCATAAACACTGTGAGCAGCAGTGCTAACCACTGTGCCACTGTGCCGCCCCGTGCTGGGAAATGCTAAGTGCTGCTGTGGAGGGTGGGAAGAAGGTGAGCTCCAAGAAAAGGGAGATGCGGCTGGTGCTTCTCATGGGCTCCCTTAGGGAGACACCCGCCGTGAAGCTGTCTGAGGGAGCTGCAGATCTGCAGAAATATAAGTTGCGATGCTGAAACAATGCAAGCAGTGTCTGGGCAGCACATTCAAGCGCAAACTTCAGTCACTCAACTCTTCTTTGAAATTTAATTTCTGCCCCGACATTTCATCCTGCCCTGGATCGAGGTAAATGCAGCTAAAATGTAAAAGCTGCCTGGCCAATCGGCCAGCTTGTCAACCTAAAGGTAGACGGGTTACGTGAAGTTGCTTTCAACTGGACCCTTACTGGCATAAATTACCTGCTTGAATGTTAATGGGCATGCTTTTGACTCTCGCATGGAACATCGCAATTAGGAGCAGAAGCAGGCAATTCAGCCCTTCGAACCTGCTCCTCCATTCAATCAGATCATGACTGATCTCTCCCTGGTCTCAAGTCCACCTCCCTGCCTGTTCCCCATATCCCGTTAACCTGTTTTTATATCAGAAATATATTTAGCTCCTTCTTGAAGCTATTTAATGATTCAGACTCCACCACATTATGGGTCAGAGAGTTCCATAAATTCACCACCCTCTGCGAGAAGTAGTTCCTCCTCATCTCAGTTTGGCATTTGCCCGTCGACCATGGTATTAAGTGAGTGCGTGATGACATTGGGAAGCATATCCAATGCTTCTTTCCCGATTTCGTGCACTTCCGGGTTGGGTGCACACCCACCAAGCAATGCACAATTCCAGCCAATATTTCACTTCAACTAATTTAGAGAACATGTTGCCTGTCAGTCTTTCTTTAATTAATTTAAACGTCCCCATGTCCTGATGCTTTGTTTCAGTTGAGTGCTGGCAGGGAGATTTTAAGCTTGCTTATATCACTTGTAAGAGTCCTTCCTGTTTATTCCTTTGTTTCCATTTATTTTATGTTATTTCATTATTTTGGTCTGTGGACCCGTCATCCGAATACGCTTTTAAGTAGAAGACTCAGGTTGAAGCAGTCTGCTTGTCAGGACACAGTAATCCCAGGTTTTGTTTTTTGGAGAGGAGAAACCAGACTTCTTGGCACTGAGTGGACCTTCGGAACCAGGTTTGAAGGGAGTCAGATCAATTGGTTGACTGGCAATCAATGTGTTGGCCAGGGACAGTGTTCTACCTGCCAATGGTCAATGATTGGTTCCTGCAGATGTTTTCTGAGAGAACTGGGCAGCAGCGTTTAGACCTTGGAAGTGTAAGGAACTCTCTCTCTCACTCTCTCTCTCACTCTCCTGCTTGCTGAAGTGAAAGAACTGCTCTATTGTTCTAAAAGCAGTGAGTGCCTGGCACAGACTTTGCTGAGAACCTGGAAGAATGAGTCTGCAGAGAAGATAGGCAACCTTGTCAGAGAAAACCATCTCCAGCCTAGAAGGAGGATGTATCAAAACGAAAGCTGAACTTGTGAAAGTCACTGACGAGAAATCATCCCAGTGCATCAAAGATCTTTATCCTTTTATTTTTACTAATATTTTCTCTCCCTTTCCACACCCTTTCCCCTCTGTGTTGTTTGTCTGTGTGTGCATATGTGGTAAACCACTGAACATACATTACATGTATTATGGTACACTGCCATTGTACTCCAGTTATTACGGTAAATCCTGGCCTGCTGGCTCCGCCCAGCAGGCTCTGTATAAACGTGTACGCTCTCCTGCACGGCCCCCATTCTCGGGCCCAGCTGCAGGAGGCTTTACATCTAGCACAATAAAGCCACAATAGTTCACCATTCGTCGCGTGGTCATTGATGGTCCATCAATTTATTGTGCTAGAATTTTGAAGGTGAACGTCTTACTCAAGTGGGATTGCCTGGAGCTGAACCCACACGCAGCCGACGCTACAGCGACTTTCGAGCACTGGCTAGCCTGCTTTGAAGGATGTCTCGGAGCATCCACCAAAGTCTTCTCAGACCCACAGAAGCTCCAATTACTCTACGCACGGGTGAGCCCGCAAGTCTTCCTCCTCATTCAGGATGCTCCCACCTCACGGAGGTGATAGAACTACTGAAAGGACAGTACATCAGGACTGTAAATCAGGTGTTCGCCAGGCACCTCCTGGCCATGAGACGGCAACTCCCAGGGGAGTCCAGGACGATTTCCTGCATGCCTTGCAGCTACTTGGCAGAAACTGTAATTGCCAGGCGATGTCAGCCGTCCAACACACGGAGCTGCTGATCATGGACGCCTATGTCGTGGGCATTAAATCCTACTACATCCGCCAGCGCTTAATAGAAGGGGGTACACTCGGACTCACAGAGACAGTACAGCTTGCGAACTCCTTAGAAGTGGCCTTCCGCAACCTGGAGCCCAACACCTCCGACTGCGCTGCACCCTTGTGGGCATCGTGGGCCCCGCCACCATCCGACCCAGGGTCACCGCATACCTGCGCCGCGCGACCGCCAGCTAACTCCGGAGGCCCCAAATGCTACTTTTATGGCCAGAAAAAGCACCCCAGACAACGCTGCCCAACACGGAGCGTGACCTGCAATGGGTGTGGCAAGTAGGGCCACTTTGTCACCGTTTGCCAGGCCCGATCGGTCGCTGCCATTTCTAGGCCCAGCATCGCTCCCGCAGCATCCTCCATGTGCGATCTAGGGGCGCCCGCCACGTGCGGCCAGTGGGTGCCGCCATCTTGGATGTCGCCCGCCATGTGCGCGCCGTGGGCGCCTCCATTTTCGGCGCCATCTTGGAACGCACCCCAGGACCCCTGCCCGCCTGGCTGTACGCTGGCCACGGATACCTCCGCCACCGCCGACTGGCCCTCCCACCACCTCCCGCAGCTCGCCTCCATCACCCTTGACCAGTCTCGGCCTCGTAACCTCGCAACCAGTACAACTACTGTACGGATCAACGGACACGAGACGACCTGCCTCTTCGATTCCGGGAGCACGGAGAGTTTCATACACCCAGCTATGGTAAGGCGCTGCTCCCTCCCGGTTCTCCCTGTGACCCAGAAAATCTCCCTGGCCTCCGGATCCCATTCCATACAGATCCGGGGGTACTGCGTTGCGACCCTCTCAGTACAGGGCGTAGAGTTCAGTAACTTCAGACTCTATGTCCTCCCCCATCTCGGCGCTGCCCTGTTACTGCGTCTCAATTTCCAGTGCCACCTCCAGAGCCTCAGCCTAAGGTTCGGCGGACCCCTGCCCCCCCCTCACCGTCTGTGGCCTCACGACCCTTAAGGTCGATCCACCCTCGCTCTTCGCGAATCTCACCCCGGACTGTAAGCCCGTCGCCACGAGGAGCAGACGGCACAGTGCCCAGGACAGGACCTTTATCAGGTCGGAGGTCCAGCGACTTCTGCGGGAGGGGGTCATTGAGGCCAGTAACAGCCCCTGGAGAGCTCAAGTGGTGGTCATTAAAACTGGGGAGAAGCACCGGCTGGTCATCGACTACAGTCAGACGATCAGCCGGCACACGCAGCTCGATGCGTACCCCCTCCCCTGCATATCTGACATGGTCAACCAGATTGCGCAGTATCAAATCTTCTCCACCGTTCACTTGAAATCCGCGTAACACCAGCTCCCCATCCGCCCGGAGGACCACCAATACACTGCATTTGAAGCATGGCCGCCTCTACCATTTCCTTAGGGCTCCCTTCGGTGTCACCATTGGGGTCTTGGTCTTCCAGCGAGAGATGGACCGAATGGTTGACCAGTACGGGCTGCGGGCCATGTTTCCTTATCTGGATAACGTCACCACCTGCGGCCACGACCAGCAGGACCACTACACGAATCTCCAGAAATTCCTCCACACCACTTATCTCCTTAACCTTACCGATAATAAGGAGAAATGCGTTTTCCGCACAACCCGCCTAGCCATTCTTGGCTCCGTTGTGGAAAATGCAGTCCTAGGGCCCGACCCTGACCGCATGCTAGGGCTAACCCCTCCCGGAACGCCCCCTCCCTCACTGTCCCAAGGCTCTGAAGCGATGCCTGGGATTCTTCTCGTACTATGCCCAGTGGGTCCCTAATTATGTGGACAAGGCCCGCCCACTCATCAAGTCCACCATTTTCCCCCTGAAGGCTGAGGCCCGCCGGGCCTTCAACCACATCAATGAAAAATGAAATGAAATGAAAATCGCTTATTGTCACAAGTAGGCTTCAATGAAGTTACTGTGAAAAGCCCCTAATCGCCACATTCTGGCGCCTGTTCGGGGAGGCTGGTACGGGAATTGAACTGTGCTGCTGGCCTGCCTTGGTCTGCTTTAAAAGCCAGCTATTTAGCCCAGTGTGCTAAACCAGCCCCAAGGCAGACATTGCCAAAGCCACGATGCGCGCAGTCGACGAGTCCCTCCCGTTTCAGGTGGAGAGCGACGCATCGGACGTGGCTCTGGCCGCCACCCTCAACCAGGCGGGCAGACCCGTGGCTTTCTCCTCCCGCACCCTCCATGCCTCCGAAATCTGGCATTCCTCTGTCGAAAAGGAAGCCCAAGCCATTGTGGAAGCTGAGCGACATCGGAGGCATTACCTGGCCGGCAGGCGATTCACTCTCCTCACTGACCAACATTCGGTTGCCTTCATGTTTAGTAACACACAGCGGGGCAAGATTAAGAATGACAAGATCTTGAGGTGGAGGATCAAACTCTCCACCTATATCTACGAGATCTTGTATCGCCCTGGGAAGCTCAATGAGCCCCCAGATGCCCTGCCCCATGGTACATGTGCCAGCGCACAAGTAGACCGACTTCTGACTCTCCACAACGACCTCTGTCACCCGGGGGTCACCCGGTTCTTCCACTTTATCAAGGCCCGCAACATGCCTGACTCCATCGAGGAGGTCAGGACCATGACCAGGGACTGCCAGGTCTGCGCGCAGTGCAAACCGCACTTCTACCGGCCGGACAGAGCGCATCTGGTGAAGGCCTCCCGCCCCTTTGAGCGCCTCAGCATCGATTTCAAAGGGCCCCTCCTATCCACTGACCGCAACGTGTACTTCCTCAACATCATTGATGAGTACTCCTATTTCCCTTTCGCCATCCCATGCCCTGACATGACTTCTGCCATTGTCATCAAGGCCCTACACAGTCTCTTCACCTTGTTCGGTTTCCCCACCTACATCCACATCCTACATCGGGGCTCCTCGTTCATGAGTGATGAGCAGCCTCAGTTCCTGCTCAGCAAAGGCATCGCCTCGAGCAGGACGACTAGCTACAACCCCCGGAGAAACGGACAGGTGGGGAGGGGGAACGCGACGGTCTGGAAGGCCGTCCTGCCAGCCTTCCGGTCTAGAAATCGCCCAGTCTCCCGCTGGCAGGAGGTCCTCCCCGATGCGCTCCACTCCATCCGGTCGCTCCTGTGCACTGCTACCAATGAGACCCCTCATGAACGTGTGTTTGCTTTCCCCAGGAGGTCCACCTCCGGGGTCTCGCTCCCGACCTGGCTGACAGTTCCTGGGACTGTCCTCCTCTGGAAGCATGCGAGGAGCCATAAATCAAACCCCCCTCATCGAAAAAGTCCTTCTCCTCCATGCGGACCCACAATATGCCAACGTGGCACACCATGACGGGCGGCAGGACACTGTCTCCCTCCGGGACCTGGCACCCGCTAGTTCCCCATCCACCATCACCACCACCCCGACCTGGTACCGTCTCCTCCCCCTTTGGTGGTGACCACTGCCACTCCCGCTGGCACCCTGCGCTGTTCCCCCCCCCCCCACCAACGACTATCACCGCCACCCCCGACCCGGCGGCGCCCATCCCCCCACCAGCTCAACTACTGGGTGAAGAAGGAGAGGACAGCACGCTCCCGGAGTCGTAGGTACCTACATCGGTGCCCACACCACAGCCCGAGCTGAGGCGGCCGCGGCGGGAGGTCAAAGCCCCGGACAGACTCGACCTGTAACTTCACTTCACCCCCCGCTGGACTTTTTTTTAAACAGGGGGTGAATGTGGTAAACCACTGAACATATATTACATGTATTATGTTACACTGCCATTGTACTCCAGTTATTACGGTAAATCCCGGCCTGCTGGCTCCGCCCAACAAGCTCTGTATAAAAGTGTACGCTCTCCTGCACGGCCCCCATTCTCAGGTCCAGCTGCAGGAGGCTTTACATCTAGCACAATAAAGCCACAATAGTTCACCATTCGTCACGTGGTCATTGATGATACATCAGTGTAGAAGGTGGGGAAGTTAGGAAGGGGAGGTTGGGAAAGGGGTATTAGATAGTGAATTACATTTTCTCACCGTTTCATTATAATACTGTACATAATAAAAGGTTAAAGCTACAAACTTGGTGCCTATAGTTTATTGGAGCTCAACCAACCACCTCAGGTGTTCTTAATAAAATCTTATTTCACCTGTGTTGTGACTCTGGGTCAAGTGGCGCTGGAATTGACCGAGCACTAGCCCAGGTTGTCATGACAAACTGAGACTGAAAACCATGAAGTAACAGTGTAACAAGAAATTAGAGGGCAAATTTTCCCCATGGCTGATTTCATGCACCTCCCTGCTGCCAGTTTAGTGCAGTACATTTGGAGGCCTGCAAGCAGGGCTTGTCCAGAAGTATTCTACAATCTGAGGAGATCAAAGGGATATGAGAGAAAAGAGAAGAGTTTTCTAACATTATAACTGAAACTCTATTTCAAAAAATATATCACAACCTGCTACCCCTCCTAAATTACAGCAGTGACTTCACATTAAAAGCACTTAATTGGCTTTGGTGTACTTTGAAGTCTTGAAAAGCATGATTGATGCACGTTTTTTCTTCTTCTTTATCTGGGATTGTTTGACTTATTCTGCAGTGAATGGTGGTTGTTCCAGAGAGTGAAGATCAGGAACACACAGATTGAAGGCCAATGATTTTTCAACCTGTTCTCAGCAAGTGCCCACATCGAACCAACTCTTCCGTATCTACCAATGTGCAGCTCCATTATTTTATTCAGTCAATTGCTCTCGCCAGTTACTGAATCCTGGCATCAGTCCGTACTGTCCAAGTCAAACTGTTCTTTAAGAGAAGAAAGAAGCAAAGATCAAAGCAAGAGGCTATTTAATGGCAGTGGAACCTCATGGATTCTCACTGTGATTATCAAACTTCTAGATTATCTGGCATCTGTGAGATTTAACTTCACTCTGCAGTTTGTGAAGACCAATCTCCTCCCGTCTGGAATAACTCACCTCAATGCAAGCAAGGAGGGAGTTTGATATATGTTACATGAAGTTGCTTGTGGCAAGGGTACAGCCAAGATCATGATTGTTCAGCAATTTTGTAGCAAATGATGGAATTCTTTTATTCAAACATATAATTATTTTACCAAGTGGGACTCCTCTAATTTATGTTTTGGAATCGCAGCAAGGCAGGCACAGAAGCTGGCTTAGGGATGAGAGGTTAGTGGAATATTTTGTTGGAATGACCACTGCTTAATGTGATCAAGCGTTATCCAATGTAAATCATTAGTCTACTCATCCTTCAAAGAAACTTAATTTTGTCTCTAGAATTTCATGGCTTGCAAATCGGCTTGTGGCTATTCAGCAGAACCAGTCCACATGCGCACAATATTTTTAAATGCTGTTTTATGGGTTCCCACTTGCATGCAGTTAACCTCCTAGAGGGTATTTGAGAGAATAAATGGATGTAAATATTTGAATAACTTCCTGCCTCTACAGCTCCATGGTTTTTGTTGTTCATTAGGATGTTCACAGTGAGCAGAGACAATTTTTTTCTTTTGGAAAATGAGTTCATTTGGAGACATTACACCACAAGGCCCCAAAGGAAAAGTTACACATCTCAACACTTCAAAATACTTTTCCTTATCTTCAGACTGCAACAAGAAAAATGTACCCATTCAAAGGAGCATTAATGAATGAATTAAGCAAATCACTTTCAATTGTACTTTTAAACTGAAGTAAAATCACAGCGAACAACAAGAGTTTCCAAGATTTAAAAGATCCGATTCCACCAAACCATTGAAATGCAGTTTGATGTACAGCTGGGTTGTGCCTTCTTTGGTATAGTGGATTGAGTAGTAATCGGACTGAGGTGTTGTGAAGAATTTGACAGGGTAGCCCGATCTTCAACTTTTCTTACTCTCCAAAGTCCTTGAACATGTCGCCGCCCAAATATCTGCTCATTTTTCCTGCAACTCCATGTTTAAATTTCTCTCCTAGTTTTCTGTCTCAAAACTGAAACAACTGGAAGTCTCAAATGATATATTTTGTGACAGTAGTGGACCACCCCTCCTCAGTGTTCCTTCACCTGGTCTGATTTTTCACACCATCCTCCTCCAACACCTCTTCTCCATTGTCCAACTGGGTGGGTCTGTGTCCACCTGCTTCCACTTCTATCTATCTATAGAACATTATAATAGAACAAAAGAATCCCTATAGTGCACACTGACTCTCTGAAAAACACCCTACTTAGGCTCACCCCCCCGCTCTATCCCCGGAACCCCACCTAACCTTCACATCTTTGGACTGTGGGAGGAAACCAGAGCACCCGGACGAAACCCACGCAGACACGGGGAGAATATGCAAACTCTACAAAGGCAGTCACCCAAGGTCGGGTCCTTGGCACTGTGTGGCTGCAGTGCGAAACATTGTGTCATCGTATCACCATCGAGTGACCAGAGAATCTCTTGCTATGACTTCTCTTCTGCTCCTGTACTATTTTCTCTAGAATCCTTCAAGATTGTATCCCTGACCCCTCCTATTCTACATCAG
This sequence comes from Scyliorhinus torazame, assembly GCF_047496885.1. NCBI lineage: Eukaryota > Metazoa > Chordata > Chondrichthyes > Carcharhiniformes > Scyliorhinidae > Scyliorhinus > Scyliorhinus torazame. Next base: position 188,697,864 of record NC_092707.1, on the reverse strand, counting down.
CATACCATCCACAGTAACATGATCCAAAAGCACCATTTTAGATTTGCACATGCACTGATGACATCCAGCGCATTTCACCACCACCACCGCTCAGCTCCTCCAATGCCTCTGTGTTGTAGGCTTACATCTGACATCCAATATTGAATGACTAGAACTTTCCTCAACACTGGGAAGTCCAATGCCATTGGGCACGATCTAGCAGCTCCAATAGCCGCTGGCACAAATCCCATAAAGGCTGCTAAATCTTGCGAGCATCCAATAATGGGATTTGCGCCGGCGAGATCTCAGTTTGAGATCTTCACCTTCCCCGCCGATGATGTAGTCAGGTTCAAGCCCAGAAAGGTAACTGTAGGAATTCTATGAAACCTGATTTTCATAAATTTCAATAAATTAACATATACTTACTGGCCTTCACACACTAACATCCGTCCACACCTTATCCTCTCGCCCACCTGGCATGATGTCATGCAGGCGCGAATTGCCACCGGTTTTCAAAACAAACAACAGTCATGATGACCATGCCGGGGCCACACATTAAAGTATAGCTCCCGGGTGACACGGGTCATAGCAATGCCAGGGTGCAAGTGCTAGGATGATAGGGCTAAATTGATAGGGTGGCAGTGTTTGGGGCAGCCAATCTGGAGAGACGCATTGGGAGCATTCCCGTTATGTAGGGGAGGATGCTCGTTATGGGGGGGGGGTGGATTGGGGGCAGTGGTGCCTTCATAGGTGTGGGAGGGGCCCAGTGCCCGAGAAGGCAGTGGTGGCGCCCCGATCTTTGGTTGTCCCGATGCTAGGGGGCGGGGGTCAGAGCCTGTGAAGGGGGATGGGGATAGTGCCACAGACAGGGAGGGAGGCCTCACAGATGCATGTGAGTCGGGGGGGTGGGTGATATCTGTTGGAGGATGATGGGGAGGGGGGAAGAGGTACCCTGATCATGGTGTTGTGGTGGGGCAGGTGAAGTCTGTTGGAGGGTGGTGGGAGGGAATTAAATTTAACTTTCCGATCGGTAACATGTTTAGGCCCTGACCCCCCCCCCCCCCCAGGTGTCTGCGTGATCCTCGCCAGCACATTGAGATTGCACATTTACCGTTTAATCAGGCGAGAAAAGGTGTCTGTGAAGCCAACGTTTTTCACACAGCTTTTCTCGCCGTATCCATCACTGCAGTTTTGGAACAGTTCCACCTTGTCTTCTGCCACAAACTTAATTCCCTCATCATCAACTCCATACCCTGGTCACTGTTTGAAATAAAACCAGGCTGTTCACAACCTCAGTGTCCTGTTTGTCCCGAAGCTGAGCTACTGACCCCATATCCACTCCAACTAGACCACTTACTTCTATCTCTGGATTGTATTGTCAATCTCCACCTCTGTCTCAGCTCATCTCATGATGAAACACTCATTCATAATTGTTCACAGAAGGGCTCGTAGGAAATTGGACCATCCTCCCCAAAAGGCTATGAAAGCTGTGAAAATTGGAGTTTTTAAGGCCGAGATAAATTTTTGTTAACTAATTGCTTAAAGGAATCTTCTAAGACACTCCGTGTTACTGATCATGGGTTCTGTGGATGTCTATGTAGCTGATGAGCCGATCCAAGAGCCACATCTTTGACTCCACACTTGGTAGGTGTTTCCAGGAGGTGGAATTGGTCCTTAGACCCGAGATCGTGGGAATTCCTTTCTCAGGCTCCATTTCTGGTCCTCCTTTTGCCATCGGGTGTCTTCAAAGAATCCTGCCCCTTCAATAACAAGGTTCCCCCAAGTAAGTTTCTTCTGAGCAAAGGTCTCCCAGGCAATGATATCTATGTATCATTTCTTGACATCAGTCTTCAGGTTGTCTTTGAAGTGCTCCCTACATCCTCCTCTTGTTCGCGAGCCTTCCTTGAGCTGGGCAATGAAGATTTGCTTTGGCAGCCGGGACTCTGACTTCCTAAACATATGACCTGGCTGAACGGAGTTAGTTTCAGATGATCATGGCTTCCATTCTGGTGCTCTTGGCTCCTTTAAGGACGCTGAAGTTAATCCGCCTGCCCTCCCAGCTGATGCGGAGCATCCATCTCAAACAGCGTTGATGGTACCTCTCCAGAGGTGGTGTCTGTATGTGGTCCAAGTTTCAAAGCTAAATAGAAGAATTGGGAGAAACACTGCTTTGTACAAGATGATCTTTGTGTCAGCATGGATGTCATGGTCATCAAAGACTCTCATCCTTAGGCATCTGAAGGAGGCACTCACGGTTTGGATAAGATGTTGGATTTCCGCATCAATGTCAGCCTTGAGGAGAGGTGGCTCCTCAGGTCGGGGAAATGATCCACATTTGGTAAGGGTTCTCTAATGATCTTGATGGAAGGAGAGACTGGATCTTGCCTGGGGTGGGTTGGTAAAGGACTTGAGTCTCCTTGAAGTTGAGGCTGAGGTTGAGACTGATTCTTCAGTATGCTTCTGTGAATGTGTCAAGCATGGCTTGGAGATTCTCTTCTGAGAGAGTGGAGATGGCAATTTCAGCCACATACTGAAGATCCACGAGCGATGTCAGTGCTCTTTCCTTTTTGGATTTCAACTGGTTAGGGGTTGACAAGTTTTCCATCCATTCTGTAGATGATGCTCACTCTACTGGCAAGCTTGTTCTTGACAAGGTGAAGGATTGTCATGATGAAGAGGATTAAAAGGGCGGGTGAAATGAAACATCCCTGCTTGACTCCAGTCATGACCTCAAAGGTGTCTGTCTTACTTCCGGCAGCGAGGACTGTTGCTGATATCTTTTCTTGGAGGAGTGAGAGGATGTTGATCAGTTTCAATGGACAGCCAGACTTTGAGAGGGTCTTCCATAGCACTTCCCAACTGACTGCACCAAATTCCTTGGTCAGATCAAATAAGGCCATATAGAGTGCTTGATGTTGCTCCTGGCATTTCTCTTGAAGTTACCAAGCAGTGGAAATCATGTCTGCTATTCCACGGTTTGCTCGGCAGCCATGCTCGCTTTCCGGATTTCTTCAGAGACTGGGAGAAGGCAGGGAGTGAGGATTCAGGCGATGATCTTCCTCGTGATGGAGATTAGCGAGATTCCTCAATAGTTCCCGATAGTCTCAATAGTCCGCTTTCTCTCCTTTTTTGAAGCTGGTGTTGATGATGACATCCCTAAGGTCAGCAGAAATCTCTTCCTCTGACCCAGATTTTCAGGATGAGCTGATGGAGATGACGCGTGATCTCTTTTCCTTTTAGTTTGAAAATCTCTGCTGGAATCTCGTCCACTCCTGCAGCATTTCTATTCTTTATATGTTTAATGGCGGCTTCGTCCATTCTTAGTGGTGGTCCAAGGTCATCTTTGCTGGGGAGTTAGGAGATGTCCTCAAACACGTCCTCATTTTTGATTGTATCACGGTATATGAGTTATTTGAAGTGTTCTTTCCATCGGAGGGCAATGTTTTATTTGCCTCTTAAGTGGGTTCCATCCTACTTTGAGGCCTAGGATGTTGAATCCATAAATTGCCTTGGTGAAGAAGCCCCACGTGTCAAGGTTGTTAACAATCAGTTGAAGTTCCTTACATTTCTCAGCCCACCATTCGTACTTGATTTCGCTAGTTCTTCTTTGTACATCTTCCTTGGCTAATTGATGAGCTCTCCTCTTTGCCTTGCTGCTTATGTTGCTTTTCCAGACGTGGAAAGCTTTCCTCTCCTTGTCGATGAGGTCTTGGATGGTGTGATCATTCACATCGAACCAGTCTTGATGTTTCCTGGTCTTGTGCTTGAACGAGAACTTGGAAAAGACATTGTTGTAAGTTTACTAGTATGCTTGGCTTTTGAAGCCGCTCAACGCTGATCTTTTATCTGAGCTATTTCTTTATGACTGAGCAGCCCACTTCAAGGTCCATTCCGCTCACCCTGCATGAGGAAAGGACGTAAAAAGGTGCCCTAAAAATAGCCTGTTCCGCCCCCAACCTGGTTGTAAAATTGCATCGAGCTGCTCATCTACCTGCAGTCAGAAAATCAAAGTTAAACTCAATTTCGGGACCCTTATATCCCCCATGGTTTGTGAACAAACAATTGACAAGAACGGAGAACAGCCCTTGTTGTCCATGAACTCAGGCATTTCAACATTGACACCGTTGCCCTGCAAGAAATCCAAAGAGTAGGCTTCAGGTGGGGTTTGGTGGAGATAGAGTAAATGGATGAGCGAGTGGTCTGTCCAGCAATCATCTGTGCTGGTCATTGTTTTGGCCTCAGAATCGGATGATGATGAAGTTGATGCTGTGCCAGTTCTTTGATCATGAATATCTCCATCAAGTCATGAAGTTGTCTTTTTGGCATAGCAATTTGTTAGTGATCACTGTTGGAGTTACAATTATCAAATCCTTCCTTTCCGAAGGCTCCTTTGCAAAGTTGGGAATCCTTTCTAACCCTGGCATTGAAGTCCCCAAAGAGGATGAACTTATCTTCCTTAGGAGGGTTGGAGAGTACAAGACTTCTTTGGAATCATCATTGACATTAAAGGTTGGGGCCCAGAACTCACCACCAATGCCTACTGGTTCTTGGCAAGTTGCAGACGGAGGATCACGAGATGCATGTTGATGCTGATGAGTTTGTTCTTTATGGCAAATCCAAATCCATTTGACCTGCGCTGCCCCTTGGGTTTTCATCTCCAGAGAAAAATTTAACTTACACCATCTTCCCTCAGCTGCCCTTCGCCTGCTCTTTGGGTATCTTGCAGCGATGTCAATGTTGAAGTGCCTGAGTTCACGAGTAACAAGGGCAGTTCTCCTTCCTTGTCAATTGTTTTTTTCATTATCCATGAGGGATAATACAGGGTGAGCAGAGTGGTTCCCGAGGAAGGCTGCTCAGTCATAAAGAAAGCTGCCAAAACACTCCCCTGTTCCTATTCCAAGAGCGAGGGGACTGAATCAGACTCCACCACTTACATGCCGGCCCAAAGCTAAGGACTTCCAGATCTCACAGTCCTGTGCCCGTCACCTCTAGCCGATCACCATAGAACTTGTTTGTGTTCGGGGTGTGTTGGCTTCCTATAGGTAGTTGCCCGTTGGCGACATTTTTTATCATGGTTATGCTGTTGCACAAGAGCTATATCTAACTCCTTCTTGAATTTACACAAAGTTTTGGCCTCAACTACTTTCTGTGGTAGTGAATTCCACAGATTCACCACTCTCTGGGTTGAGAAATTTCTCCTCACCTCAGTCCTGAAAGACTCATCTGAGGAAGGAGCTGCGCTCCAAAAGCTAGTGATTCAAAACAAACCTGTTGGACTTTAACCTGGAGTTGTAAGACTTCTTACAGTCCTAAAAGGTTTACTCCTTATCCTCAGTCCTGAACTCCCCCACGATCAGAAACTTTCTTTCTAATTCTGTTAGAATTTAAAAAAAGTTATAAACTAGAGTACCCAATTCTTTTCTTTCCAATTAAGGGGCAATTTAGCATGGTGAATCTACCTAGCCTGCACATCTTTGGGTTGTGGGAGTGAGACCCACGCAGACATGGGGAGAATGTGCAAACTCCACACAGACAGTGACCAGGGTCCGGGATCGAACCCAGGTCCTCAGTGCCGTGAGGCAGCAATGCTAACCACTGCGCCACTGTGCCGCCCTATCCTGTTCGAATTTTATACATTTCTATGGGATCCCCTCTCACTCGTTTGAACTCCAATGACTATAATACTAACTGACTTAGTCTCATTTCAGATGACAGTCCCGCCATCCCAGGAATCAGCCTGGTAAACCTTTGCTGCACTCACTCCATAGCAAGAACATCCTTCCTCAGATAACGACATCAAAATTGCACATAATACTCTGAGTGTGGCCTCACCAATGCCCTATACAATTGCATTAAAACATCCCTATTCCCTTACTCAAATCCTCTCGCTATGAAGGCCCAACATACTATTTGCCTTCTTTACTGCCTGCTGTACCTGCGCGTTTACTTTTAGCGAATGATGCATGAGGACACTAAGGTCCTGCCAAGTATCCACCTCTCTCAATTTACACCCATTCAAATAATAATGTCTTCCTATTTTTGCTACTGAAGCGGATAACCTCACATTTACCACATTGTACTGCCTGTCATGCATATGCCCACTCACTCAGTCTGTCCAAATCCCTCTCAAGCATCTCTACATCCTCCTCACAGCTCACTCTCCCACCCAATCTTGTATCATCTGCAAATGTGGAGATAATAAATTTTGTTCCCTCGTCCAAATTGTTAATATATAATGTGAACAGTTGGGGTCCGACCACAGATCCCTATGGTTCCCCACTAGTCACTGCCTGCCAATTGGAAAAAGACCCATTTATTCCATCTTTTTGCTTTCTGTCTGCTAACCAGCTTTGCATCTATCTCAAAACACTATCCGCAATCCCATATGCTTTTACTTTACATAGTAATCTGCGATGTTAGACCTTGTTTAAAGCCTTCAGAAAGTCTAAATAAACCACATCCACCAGCTCTCCCTGGTCACCTCTACTAGTTACATTTTCAAAGAATTCCAGTAGATTTGTTAAGCATGATTTCCCTTTCGTAAATTCATGCTGCCTTTGTCTGATTATACCACTGCTTTCCAAATGTTGTGCTATGAAATCCTTGATGATGGATTCTAGCAACTTCCCTTTGCTGATGTCAGGCTCACTGGTCTACAGTTCCCTATTTTCTCTCTACCTCCCCCTTCGAACAGCGGGGTTGAATTTGGCACCCTAAATCTGTGGGAACCATTCCAGAGTCCAAAGAATTTTGGAAAAATGACCACCAATGGCTCTACTATTTCTAGGACCACTTCTTTAAGTATTCTGGGATGAAGATTATCAGGCCCTTGAGATTTAGCCACCTTCAATCTCATTAATTTCCACCAAATAATTGCTTTACTAATTTACTAATAATTGCAACACCTCACTGAAACTTGTGTTACTCTGAACTTCCTGTACATTATTCATGTCTTCCTTTGTGAAGACAGAAGCATAGTATAAATTTAGTTCCTCAGCCATTTCTTTGTTGCGCATTATGACTTCCCCTGTTTCTGGCTATAAGGGGCCAACATTTCATTTTTAGCAATCTTTTTCTCTTTTCATACAAATAGAAATGTTGACAGTCAGTTTTTATGTTTCCCGATAGCCTACTTTCATATTCTATTTTCTCTTCTTATTTTTAATAAATTTAGAGTACCCAATTATTTGTTGCCAATAAAGGGGCAATTTAACGTGGCCAATCGACCTAACATGCACATCTTTGAGTTCTGGGGGTGAAACACACGTAAACACGAGGAGAATGTGGAAACTCCACACGAGCAGTGACCCAGCGTCGGGATCGAACCTGGGTCCTCAGAGCCCTAGGCAGCACCCACTGCGCCATCATGCTGCCCAATGTATTTTCCCCTTCTAAAACAACCCCTTGGCCTGCCTTTGCTGAATTTTAAATTGTTCCCAATCCTCAGATCAATTGCTTATTCTTGCTAATTTGTACATCTGGGGCGACATTCTCCGACCCCCCGCCGGGTCGGAGAATCGCCGGGGGCTGGCGTGAATCCCGCCCCCGCCAGTTGCCGAAGTCTCCGGCACCGGATATTCGGCGGGGGCGGGAATCGCGCCGCGCCGGTTGGCGGGCCCCCCCGCTCGATTCTCCGGCCCGAATGGGCCGAAGTCCCGCCGATAAATTGCCTGTCCCGCCGGCGTAAATTGAACCACCTACCTTACCGGCGGGACAAGGCGGCGTGGGCGGGCTCCGGGGTCCTGGGGGGGCGCGGGGCGATCTGGCACCGGGGGGTGCCCCCACGGTGGCCTGGCCCGCGATCGGGGCCCACCGATCCGCGGGCAGGCCTGTGCCGTGGGGGCACTCTTTCCCTTCCGCCTCCGCCACGGTCTCCTCCATGGCGGAGGCGGAAGAGACTCCCTCCACTGCGCATGCGTGGGAAACTGTCAGCGGCCGCTGATGCTCCTGCGCATGCGCCGCCCGGATATGTCATTTCCGCGCCAGCTGGCGGGGCAACAAAGGCCGTTTCCACCAGCTGGCGGGGCGGAAATTCCTCCGGCGTTGGCCTAGCCCCTCAATGTTGGGGTTCGGCCCCCAAAGATGCGGAGCATTCCGCACCTTTGGGGCGGCGCGATGCCCGTCTGATTGGCGGCGTTTTGGGCGCCAGTCGGCGGACATCGCGCCGTTTCCGGAGAATTTTGCCCCCGTTCTTTGAATCTAATACTATCGCTAATTTTCCTTGTAATTCATGGTTTGGCCACAGTTCTCTTTCTAGTCTTGCATGAAATAGGAATAAACCTCTTTTCAATTTGCCCCTTAAAACCTATCTGTATGATCAAGCATCTGATCACTGTCCCTCATATTTCTGGAAGTGGTGTAGTTTTCTTTTCTTTCTGATAATACCCCGATGAAGCACAAAGGGATAGATTTGCTGCACTAATGTCTGATGTACAAATGAGATATCATTATTGAAACAGGGAAGCTAATTTCTCTGGCGGGAGACACAACAAAAAGGGGGCATAATCATAAATCAGAGCAGAATCTTCCAGGAGCAGAATCACAAGTTCTTTTTCATACAAAATGCATTGAAATTTGAAACCTCTTTCTGCAATAGATTTTTTTGTAGAAAGACATCGAAGAAGCTTAATGACCTACTCATGTATTTAAAATATTCTTCACTCTACTAAGACATTTGATATCAGAGTAGAATGTTTTGAGACTGGTCATATTCCTGGGATAATTGGATTTATACCCTTTAGCTCTGAAGAAGCGTCATACAGAGTCAAAACGTTAACTCTGTTTCTCTCTCCACAGGTGCTGTCAGACCTGCTGAGCATTTCCAGCATTTTCTCGTTTTATTTCCGACTTACATCATCTGCGGGATTTTGCTTTTATTACAATGTTGGCTGTCAGAATATGGCCCGTAACTTCCGGCCGTTGATTTTACAAGCTAAAAATGTGCAATTACCTGGGCTTCAATATTGCAATGAACCTTCTTCTTCTAGATGCAGTCTGGGGCCTCCAATGCTCCAGTCTGTGCCAGCGTCAGCATGGCGCAGGAGGAGTGCAGCCCCGCCCCTGTATGATATGACCAGCTTGGGAATGCCCATTTTGGGACAGGCATTTAAAGAATAGATTTAGATAGAAAACAGACAACTTTTTATAACAAGTGTTTTAAAGGTATGTAGACGTTCATTCAACAAAAAGCTCTTTCATAAACATAGGCATTGCTATTGCTGTTGATTCTTTTAAAGTAATTTTTAAAATGTTATGATTAAAGGTTATTAATTATAAGTGAGCAGAGGTTTGATTATTGTTTTAACTCTGTGAAACTCTTTAAATCTTCATTATAGTATTGTATAACTTTAATAATTGTATATCTTTGTATAACTTTAATCATTGTGTAACTTTAATGAGGGCGGCACGGTAGCACAGTGCCAGGGTCCCAGGTTTGATTCCTGCTTGGGTCACTGTCTGTGCGGAGTCTGCACACTCTCCCTGGGTCTGTGTGGGTTTCCTCCGGGTGCTCCAGTTTCCTCCCACAAGTCCTGAAAGACGTACTTGTTCGGCGAATTGGATATTCTGAATTCTCCCTCTCTGTACCCGAACAAGCGCCGGAGTGTGGTGACTAAGTGATTTTCACAGTAAATTAAGTTAAGCCTACTTGTGACAATAATAAATATTATTATTATTATTCCATGTTGCATGCTTAAAAACGTTTGTATGTTTTAATTTATATTATGGTCATAAGATTTTTAAAGCGCCCCAGGGCGTTTTGCTATCACTGTCCTTGTAGCATCTGATTTTTTGATTAATGTTTAGAGAATCACTGCAGTGTAGAAGAAAGCCATTCGGCCCATCAGGTCTGCACTGACACTCCAAAAGAGCACCCTGCCAGGCCCACGTCCCTGCCCTATCTCTATAACCCCATGTATTCTTTGGACACTAAGAGGCAATTCAGTAAGGCTAAGCCTCCAAACCTGCACATCTTTGGATTGTTGGAGGAAATCGAAGCATCTGGATGAAACGATGTAGGCACGGTGGCACAGTGGTTAGCACTGCTGCCTCACAACACCAAGGACCTTGTTCAATTTCAGCCTTGGGTGACTGTCTATTGGACTTTATACGTTCTCCCTTTGTCCACGTGGGTTCCTCTGGGTGTTCTGGTTTCCTACCACAGTCCAAAGATATGCAGGTTAGGTGAACTGGCTATGCCAAGTTGCCCCTTAGTGTCTGCGAATGTGCAGGTTAGGTGCTGGAGATAGGGCAGGGGTGTGGACCCAAGTAGGGGGGTACTCTTTCAGAGGGTCGATATAGACTTGATGGGCTGAACAGCCTCCTTCTGCACTGTATGAGTCTATGGTTCTGTTCCATGGTTCTCAAAAATCTATGCAGACACGGGGAGAATATACAAACACCACACATTCACCCAATGTCCGAATTGAACATGGATCCCTGAGGCAGCAATGCTAATAGTATGCCATGGGAATACCCATGTTAAATATGTTTCTGCCTTGTTTACTTCAATTATCTTATTCATTTATAATTATCTCAATTAAATGTTGTGTTCTGATGTTTTAGTAAGATTTTTGTAGAAGCTAGTAAAGTTTAATGAAAACATTTATTTACAAAAATAATTTGATAAATACAACACTTTGAAACCAGTTAACATTTAACTTAACATTTAACTTTATCAGCTGAACAATAACATAACACTGCTTCAACTTTTACAAACTTTTGCAATAAAATATATTTTTTCACTGTAACATAACAGTTCCATCTATTTGTAAAGGGGAGGGAGGGTGGGAAGAGGGGAGGGCAGAAGATGGGAGGGAGGGAAGAGGGGGAGAAGGGGAGGGAGGGAAAGGGGGAAGGGAAGGGTTTTGACATATCAATTGTTAATTGACAAACTCAACATCCAAAAGCAACATCTGCTGTCACGCAGTGTCCTGGCACACATCTCCTCTGACTTCATTTTGGGATGGCCTTTGGTAGTACACTCTTAGGGGTGGGTGATTGATTTGCTGCAATACCTGTCAGAGAGATAGTTCACATTAGCTTACAGGAGGTTTACATATATTAAACAAGGCATTATACTTTGCTTGAAGCATTTAAAGTAATCCTCAAAGCTTTAAGGATGAACATTACATCAGGGAGACTCGTAAACAACACAGCTTGAAATACATTGCAAAATCCAAATGTACTTTAGCTCTCAATCAGCTGGGAGGACAAAGAAAGCTTTTGAAACACACATTGTAGGCTTACCTTAAGAAATGGAACATAGATGTCAAGGTCTGGGAGACCTTTGCTCAGAAGAGACTTGCTTGGAGGAACCTCCTGACTGAATGCATCACAATTCTTCAAGAACACCCGACGGCAAGAGGAAGCCCCGAAAAGGAGCCTGAGCAAGGAATACACATGGCTTAGCATCAAGATCCGATGCCACATTTTTGAAACTCCTGTCAAGTGAGTGATTGATATATAAAAGGTATAAAGAGAGGCAAAAATAGACATTGGACCACTGGAAAATGTGGCTCGAGAAGTAAAAATAGCAAACAAAGAGGAACTGAATAGTTACCTTGCATCAGTCTTCACCATGGAAGACACCAGTGGGATGCCAGAGCTCCAAGAGAATCAGGGGCAGAGGTCAGTGCAGTGGCCATCATTAAGGAGAAGATTCTGGGAAGGTTCTGAAAGGTCTGAAGGTGGATAAATCACCTGGACCAGATGGGCTACACCCCAGGGTTCTAAAAGATGCAGCTGAGGCAATTGTGGAGGCATTGGTGGTGATCTTTCAGGAATTACTGGAGGCAGGAAGGGTCCCAGAGGACTGGAAAGTGGCTAATGTAACACCGCTGTTGAAGAAGGGAGGGAGGCAGAAGATGGGAAATTATAGGCCGGTTAGCCTGACTTGGGTCATTGGTAAGATTTCGAGTCCATTATTAAAGATGAGATTGCGGAGTACGGAGTACTTGGAGTGCATGATAAAATAGGACTGAGTCAGCATGGCTTTGTCAAGGGAGGTCATGTCTGACAAATCTGTTAGAGTTCTTTGAGGAAGTAATAAGGAAGTTAGACAAAGGAGAACCAGTGGATGTGATTTATTTAAATTTCCAGAAGGCCTTTGGTGCTGCATAGGAGACTGTTAAATAAGTTAAGAGCCCATGGTGTCAAGGGTAATATCCTGGCATGGATAGAGGATTGACTGACTGGCAGAAGGCAGAGAGTGGATATAAAGGGGTCTTTTTCAGGATGGCAGCCGGTGACTAGTGGTGTGCCTCAGGGGTGGGTGCTGGGACTACAACTTTTCACAATATACATTAATGATCTGGAGGAAGGAACTGAAGGCACAGTTGCTAAGTTTGCAGATGATACAAAGATCTGTAGAGGGACAGATAGTATTGAGGAAGCAGGCGGGCTGCAGAAGGACTTGGGACAGGCTATGAGAGAGGACAAATAAGTGGCAGCTGGAATACAATGTTGAAAAGTGTAAGGTTATGCACTTTAGCAGGTAAAATTGAGGCATAGACTATTTTCTAAATGGGGAAATGCTTAGGAAATCAGAAGCACAAAGGGACTTGGGAGTCCTTGTTCACAATTCTCTTGAGGTTAACGTATAGGTTCAGTCGGTAGTTAGGAAGGCAAATGCAATGTTAGCATTCATGTCACAAGGACTAGAATACAAGAGCTGGGATGTACTTCTGAGGCTATATAAGGCTCTGGTCAGACCCCATTTGGAGTATTGTGAGCAGTTTAGGGCCTCGTATCTAAGGAAAGGTGTGCAGGCCTTGGAAAGAGTCCAGAGGTGGTTCACAAGAATGATCCCTGGAATGAAGAACTTGTTGCATGAGGAACGGTTGAGGACTCTGGGTCGGTACTCATTGGAAAAAAAGGAGCTGAGAAGGATGACGGGGACCTTATTGAAACTTACAGGATACTGCGAGACCTGGATAGAATGAATGTGGAGAGGATGTTTCCACTTGTAGAAAAATCTAGAAGTAGAGCACACAATTTCAGACGAAAGGGACAAACCTTTAAAAACGAGATGAGGAGGAGTTTCTTCAGCCAGAGGGTGGTGAATCTGTGGTACTCTGCCGCAGAAGGCTGTGTGGCCATGCCACTGAGTGTCTTTAAGACAGAGATAGATTGCGTCTTGATTAATAAGGGGATCAGGGGTTATGGGGAGAAGGCAGGAGAATGGGGATGATTAAAATATCAGCCATGATTGAATGGCGGAGCAGACTCGATGGGTCGAGTGGCCTAATTCTGCTCCTATGTCTTATATCTTATGGTGTTGCGTTTTTCTTTTCTACTCTGTCTTTTCTGTGGCTCTGTTCCAATTACGGCAATCAGTGAATTTGCCCTTCTTTCTATGTTATCTATGTCCGAATGCTTAGAGTCGCCATACCACCACAAGTTTCAACCGGCTATCGTTCAAAGAGCCAAGCACCAGTTAGTTTGTTCAAGGTCAAGGGTACTTTATTTACACACAATTAGTCATGCAACATAAACACTACTAGTTAACTACACCTATCAACTAAGACAACCTGTACTTAACTTCAGGCACCCGGCTTAGGTCAGAGGAACAGTGTCCGCTGTTCAATTCTGGATCTCTCGGGTTCGAAGGAGTAACTGCTGCTCAGCTGGGCTCATCTGTCTGGTAGCGGGCGTTGAACTTGGACTCGCTTCTGGTGTTGCTGCAATTGGCGATGGCCGTGACCAGGGTACCAAGGCCAAGAGAGCGCCAATATAGAGCGAACATATAGCGAACTCTTCTTCTTATACTCAGGGGGTTTTCGCCCTCTTTTTTAGCGGTTCTTCAATTTGGGCCTTACTATTTGGGTGATCCCTGATCACTCCTTTCGATTCCTTAGCCAATAAGTGGGCGGGGATCTGGATGGCTGGGCGAGTCCCAAGCGGTCAGTGACCCCGTTGTTTGCGTTTCCCTTGAACAGGGAGTGGCACCGAAATGTCTGGGCTGTCCCGGTAGCTTGAGTACCAGTCCTTTGTTTTGGGGAAGGTGTGCCACCAAATGCTAATCGGCCCCATTAAAATGCTAATTGGACGGAGTTTCGATACCGTCTGGACTTTTTGCTGAAAAATATGCATTTCAGGCTCTGAACCTGCCTGAGTCTTGGCTTGTCCATTTTACCCACCAGGCTTTGCAAGTTGCTCTGTACCTAGTTGGAAGTGGCCATCCCAGATGGCTACACTCCGTCCTCTTGATCCTCAACACGAAGCGTGAAGGATCACAATACTGGGTCTTCTTTGTTCTCTGAAATGCCGGGTACCCTTAACCAAGGACAGGTTCTACTCTACTCTGTCCTATGGGTCCAAAAACATTTACCTAATTTCCCCTAAACAACACATGTCTAAGAATTTCTGTTCGAGCCATTTAACATTCAGTAAAAAGGGGAACCTCTAACTGTCTCTAACTAGACTACACTCATGCTGCTATTTAACAATTAAAGAACTTATCTTACAATACAAAAAAAAAATCCGATAACAGCATCACATTTCTTCCTATCACTAACATTTACATACAGAGAAGTAACTTTATTAGCAAAACAACAACCGCGGTATATATTAAGGAGAAAGATTCAGAAAGAGTGTGGGGTTTACTGGAGTCCGAGGAAGGGGGCTCTAAATGTGTATACTGGAGGGCGGGAGGCTCTCCGTCTCCATTTCCGCAATCTAATTGTCTGAATGACACTGTACAATATGGCTATCACTAGTAAGGCTTCCATTGTGTAGGACAGTGAATACCACTTGACGAGGTTCTCACACCATGTGGGGGTATTGGTGGCTGGGTGTGTGTGTGGTGTAGTGGCCGGGCTGGGGGTGTTGTGTTGGGTAGTCGTGTTCGGGGCCTGTGTGGTGAGGGGGGTAGAGATGGGTAACGCGCGCAACTGTACTGTTCCAGCGACGATCATGATGCCGATCATCAGGGTCGTCTTCATCTTATTCGGGCTTTCCTTCGCCGTCAAGTATCTTCGTATCTTCCTCGGGGAACAAGCATATTATCTGTTATAATCGTGTTGTTTAACATCTCGTATGTCTGTCTGTTTCTCCTTAACATCAATTTCCCATTATAATCGTCACCATATGAGACTCCCTCCTTTTTTTTTAAACAACCATTTGCGGAGACAAGACATCCGGAAAGGAATTCTGTGTCACAGTGCGAGCACTCTCGCAGCCTGTAGTCGATGGGCTGAGTGGGTGGACAATTTCTCAGTCCTCTGCAAACTTGTTTTTCCAACCAAGTGTTTCTGACATGTAAATAGCATGTGGGGGATAGAAACCGAAGGGTTGCCGGAAAGGGCAAAAGTTGTGGCAAAATGCATTCTTTAAACCACAGGACTAGAAAAGAACAGCAAAAGAGTTTTGAAAACAAGTATCCGAATGGGGTGGTGCGTATGATCCACGGCAGGGCAAGAATGGGTGGGATTCCCAGGTAGGGCGGTGATCAGTGCCGTTGCTCCACTATCCGAGCTTGGTTGACCAAATGCATAGGGAGTCCCCAGGCAGGGCGGGGATAAGTGCTGTTACTCCACTGCCTGAGTGACCTTCCAAGAGCGGTAAGAATTTGTAACTATATGGGCTCCAGACAAACTTGTTTCACTAACTGCCATGTGGCGTCAGAAGAGTAGTTATGACTGCATCAAGAAAGCGTCCGTGAGGACGACACACAAAATCGTACAAGAGAGAGCGAGCAACATTTAAACACAAACTAAACATAAAAGCGGGCAGGCTCCATCAGGGTACAGGACACCGTAAATCTCAATCACTTCCTGACTCTCATCATCTGGACACCTCAAGGTTCCATTTCAAAAAGATTTGCAAAGGGGTTACCACGGTGGGAGTCCGACTCAGAGTTGTCACCATCTCCCGGGTGCCAAATTCGTTCATGGAGTTTGCGTGCTAACGCGGCGTCTGCCGAAGTGGGGTCCATTTCATCATTCCTCATCAGGGGACAGGAATTGTCTCGGTGCCAGTGCTTCATGTTCCATAGGGAGGTTGCAAGGGGGCTGTCGCTATCGTCGGGTGGCGGGTCAGGTTCCGGTGTGGGCAAATTTCAAAGAGGCTGAGCGTATCGTGGTCGGGGTCTCTGGGCCTGTAATGCCTGAGGCCTGGTTCATGGGATCTTCATTCGGGTCTCTCAGGGGCTTCAGTAGTGCTGTCGCTGTCACTGTCGCTAGCAGCCGAATCAAGCGTCAGGGTGAAATTTGATTCTGGGGGTGTGGTCAAGGTCGTGTCTGTGGACGTGCTGCTGCTGCTGGGGGAGGGGGAACTGGGGTTGTCAATGGGCGTGTCCTCATTGTCTGCCATCGCCAATGAGAGGTGGTGCGAGTGGCTGCACTGCATTCCATAAACCTCAAGCTGATTTACATGGAACCATCCTGATTTTCCGTTTGGATACGTGATTTTATAAATTGAGGGGCTTACATTGTCCGAGATGAATAGGGTCCTGCAAATTTAGGGGAGAGGAATGAGCTGGGGTTGTATAAGTTGATCATTACTTGCTGTCCGACTGTACACTCTGTCGGGTGTGCTGTTTTATCAAAGCAGGCCTTACTCTGCTTTCGTTTAGCGCCTTGTCGAACAGCTGCAGCGAGCTGTGCTGCTTTAATATTCTCTACCATGTGCTGGACTGCATTCTCATGGGCGGTGACTGCGGGGCTAGCCAAATCAAGTCTGACTAAGTATTCGGTACCCGTCATGGGTCGTCCGGTCATGAGGGTATGGGGGGTATATCCTGTTGAGCTCGACACTGTGTTCCTAATAAACATCAGTGCGAATGGGAGCACTGTGTCCCATGTTGTGTTGTGCTGCTGCACCATTTTCCTAAGTGTGGCCTTTAGCGTCCGATTCATGCGCTCCACAATGCCGCTGGACTGCGGGTGATAGGCAATGTGGAACTTTTGTTTAATCCCAAATATCGTTATCACATTTTTCATGACCCTTCCCGTAAAGTGGGAACCTTGGTCCGACTCAATACTGCGGGGGTGTCCCCATCTCTTAAAAATTTGCTCTGTTAAGATCTTCGCCATGGGCTTGGCTGTGTTTGTTCTCGAGGGGAAAGCTTCGACCCATTTCGTAAATGTGTCTATCACCACTAACACATACTTGTATCCATTTCTGCAGGGGGGAGGGGACCAATATAATCCTATTGAAGGTTTGTCCACAGGCCATTCAAAGGACGGGTGTGTCGTAGCTGGGCTTCTTTCGCAGACCTATCGGGGGTTGTTTTGAGCACAAATTAAATAGTTTTCGACGTAATGGGACATGTCGGTTTTCAAATCAGGACATCAGCAAAGGGGTCTGAGGTGGGCAAGGGTGGATTCAATCCCTTGGTGTCCATGTCCGTCAAGGAACTTATAAATTATCTCATTCCTGTCCTGGGTGGGGACTACATAAATTCCATCTTTTAAAACGATTCCCTCATGGACCGTCAAAGAATTCCTAAACTTTTCATAGGGAACTGGGAAGTTCCCTTTTAAAATGTCTTTTAAAGCTTCATCTTCTTTCTGTGCCTGGGCTAGATCTTGGATGTTGGTCTGTGAGACCTGAACTGCATGTACTGGGGCACTCTCGGGGGGTTGCCAAAAGTGGCCATGTCGTGAGCCTGCCTTCACGAGGGCGTCAGCTTTCACATTACCGGGTGGGGAGGAACGATGGTGACTTCTTACTTTGACGATGCCATATTTCCTGCCTTTAGCTGTCTGAAGGATATGTTTGAGCAGTGGGGCTGATGGTAGAGGTTTTCCGTCGGCAGAAATAAATCGTTTCGATTCCCACAGGGGTAGGAATTCCGTTAGGCTGTTGCAGACGTACAAACTGTCCGAATATATGTCTGCAGGAGTCGGGAATGAATCGGGGTGCTGGACAATGTAAGCAATGGCCGCTAACTCGGCTGCCTGCGAACCTAAGTGTCCAGGCAACTTTAAAGCTATCTCTTCTAAAGCGTGTCCCTGCGTGTCCTCTACATAAATACCATAGCCTGTTATCCCCTTTCCCTCTAGGACTGTGGAGGAGCCAGCTTCGTAAATTCTCAGTGCGTTGTCTGTGGACTGGGGTCCGATACCTGTCTTTCTTGGTACCGACTTGGGAACAAAGGGGCCTGTGCTGTGCGTTGGGGCTATGTTCTCGCACTCATGTGGGGTTCCTGCATAATGCAAATTATCAGCCAGAAACGTGTGTGTTTTTGTCCGTTTTACAGTGATGTCGCGTCCCTGTAGGAGTAGGGTCCATCGCGCTGCTCGAATTTGGCTTACAGTGCCGTTTTTAGTCTGCCGTCCAATAAAAACTGTGTCGGGGTGTGCTCGGTCGAAATGGTTATTGGGTTGAGTCCGGTTATGTACGAGAAGTACTGTACCGCCCAAAAAACTGCTAACAGGTGCCTTTCGCAGGCTGGAAATCCTTGTTCCACCGGATCCAAGACTCGTGAAGCATAGGCTACGGGTCCTAGATAATCGTGCCTTTCCTGAAGGAGTACGGCCGAAAGGGTTCGTTCAGTGGTCGCTACCTCTATCGCGTATGGGGAGTGGGGATCTGCAACTTGCAAAGCGGGGGCTGTGCTCAGGGCACGTTTCAATGTGTCCACGGCATCCGTATGCTGTGGAAGCCATTTCCATGGGGCTTGTTTCTTTAGTAGCTTGGAAAGGGGGGCTGCTTTTGTGGCGAATCCGTCTATATGGTTCCGACAATAACCAGCCAGTCTTAAAAATGACTGGAGTGCTGTGACAAGGGCAAATTTACAATGGAATCAATGCGTTTGAGTTCTATTTCATGCTTCCCATGCGTGATGACGGTACCTAAATATGTGACTTTTCCCTGAAGGATTTGGGCTTTCTTGGGGTTAATTTTGCATCCAATCGTTGTAAGGAGTTCTAGTAATTTAGAAAGAAGCGAGATGTGCTCTTCCTTGGTGTCCATCTGTAGAAGCAAGTCGTTCACATACTGAACAAGGCATTCAGGGTGGGAAAATTTAGATAATCCGTTTGCCAATTGTCTGTGAAAAATGGAGGGGGAGTTGTGGAAGCCTTGTGGAAAGCACATCCACGTGTACTGCTGTCCCTGGAAGGTGAACGCAAATTTATACTGGCATGCTTTGTCTAGTGGTATGGGCCAAAAGCCATTACTGATATCTAATACCGAAAAAAATTTCGACTGAAGTCCCTGTCTCCACATGGTCTCTGGACTTGTAGCAACGGTGGGGGCTGCTAGGGGAGTCACTTTGTTCAATTCTCTGTAGTCGATGGTCAGTCACCATGATCCATCGGGTTTTCTTACTGGCCAAATCGGGGCATTATTTGTCGATGCAACGGGTCGCATCACGCCTTGATTCAATAAACTTTGAATTACCTCGGCTATCTCTCCCTCGGCTTGCTGGGGGAAGCCGTACTGTTTCTGGGGCTTGGGATTGGGACCTGTAATGTTTACTACACCTGGAATTTTGCCTCAGTCGTGCTTGTGCTGGGCAAATGCTGTTTTGTCTTTTCAAGACCTCTCTAACCGCTTTGTCTGTGGTAATGGTTTGTGGATCAAACCAGTACTCTCCTACTGAGCTGATTCTATGGGCATAATCTCCTACTGTAAGCATGGCGGGGGCTCGCGCTGCTCTAGGCATTTTCCATATGCATCGGTTGACTGTGTCGAATGAAAGGTTACGTGCGCTCATGAAATCGATGCCTAGGATTTGTTCTGCTGCCTGGGGCAAGTCTACTAAAACAAGTGAATGTTTTGTCCTAATATTACCGAGCTGTACGTCCACAGGGGCTGTGATGTGTCCCTGCTGGAGGTGACCTGTAAAGCCACTAAGGGTAATGGTATCCGTAGTGGGCCATATCTCCTTCTGGTACATGGTGGAGGAGTTTAACGTGGTTCGGGACCCTCCTGTGTCCCAAAGGAACTCTACGGGGTGCCCCGGACTGTGCCTGCAATGACCGGTCTTCCGGACTTGTCCCAAAGGGTATCGCAGACCCAAGTTGGGGAGCCCGAACACCGTCAATTGGTGCCACTCATGGCCGAATTATCTGGTCAGGCGCTAACGCTGTGAATGGGTCGGGTATTGGTTCTGGTGGGGGCGTTAGGGTGCTGATTCCTTTCCTGCTTCGGGGGGGCATTGCATTCTCGGGCATAATGACCTTTGTGTCCACAATTATAGCATTCCTGTGTCTTGGGGTGCTGCGCTGTACCTCTGCCTTCATTTACCCATGCGGGGTCTTGGTGTGCCCTTACTGGATTCATTGTGGCGTCTACTCTCTCATGTTCTGTCTTTTTCTGTACAGACGGTTTCCAAGCTCTGGACAATCGTTTCAGAACCCACACTTCATTGTGTGCTGGATCTGAGGGGTCGTAACTGGCGCATGCCTTCTGTCCTGCCTCTGTGGCGTGGGACACTAACGTACGGGTCCATTTGGCCGTATTGTCTGCTGATAAATGGGCGGGGGCTAACTCACCAAATACCGCAGTGAAATGAATCCAAAGGCGTCCAGCAAACGCTGTTGGATGCTCTCCCTTTTTCTGCCTGCACCGGTTGAGCCCGTCTACCGGATCTCCTCGGTTATACCCTATGGCGTCTAAAATGGTCGGTTTCATTTCTTGGAGGCTACCTCCTCCTACATTTTGTGGGTCGGGAAGGGCTGAACTAACTGAGGGGTCTAAGCACATAACTATGAGCTTAACCTGTTCCGGCTCGTCTAAACCATACATGAGGTTTTGTTGTCTTACTAACTCAAAAAAGTGATGTGGGTCCGATGTGGGGTGGAAAGTATCTATCTTCTCACGGGCATCTCGTAACTGGGTGATCGATAATGGGGTGGTGTACACAAAATCGGGTTGGTCTTCCGTGGTAACCCTGCGCTGTGTGGTAATGGGGTTCATTGGGTTGGGTGCTGCCTGTGCAGTCGGTGGTGTGGGTGCTTTTCTTTTCGGGCCTGGGGGGGGCTCTATTTTGACTCTCGGTCTTGCTTACGTACCGTTGGGCTATTTCACTGAGTTCCTGCCAATCGGGGCCGTCTTCCTGGTCTAGCTGTGGGCCAAAGGTATCTCTAAACCCATTTTGAACTGATAGCAGGGATTGCAACCTTGCAATTTGCTGCCTGCATTTGGCATGGTCCACCGAACTCTGTCTCTGTTCCGTGGTGGAACTGTGGAGCGCTCGGAGGGCTGCTTTTAGATCATCACACTGTTTCTTTAACTGCTGTACCTGATTCTCTGTCTCTTCTCTTACCAGTCAGTGCGCTGTGTGTCCTGGTAGGCCTTATTGTATTGGATTTGGAAGCTGCTAGGCTGGGCGAGACAGGATTGATGTGCCCTCTTGACATCATCCATTTCCTTGTCCTTCGCTGCTAAGTGCTCCCGGAGCTGTACATTTAGTCTCTCGCTTTCACTTAAATCTCCCTCTCTACTTTCCTCCTTCTCCTCTTGCTGCTTGAGAAGCGTCTTCATGACCTCCTCTGTGCCTCGCAATTGTGCCAGACAGAACATGATTCCCATCGGCTTACGAACCTTCCTTCAACGTTTCTTGTGGAATCCGGTCAGGCTGTCCCACCAAGTCTGTCCTATGCTGCCAGGACCTGTCTCTTCATTCGCGCAAAACACAGACCATAGGGGCGATCCTTTCCCCTTTATGTATCACCTAATCTCTTCTTCCCATACGGGACACTGTTCTGATCTGTTGGTCGCTGCGACCTTGGGCTCTTGTGGATGCATAAGACGTTCCATTGCCTTCATGGCCATCCCTACAAATACTTCTGACTCCCGGAAATTTGGGACAAGGGGGAATAAAGCGGTGGTGCAAACACGGGTACGGGTCAAGCTATTTTCGGGTTTACGCAACTCCCGAAAGTTTCACGCAACAAAATCTATCGAGTTTACCTTATATCCCTTTGTTAGTACGCATGCAAATTACTCACTTCCGAATTCTGGAGGTTTGATCGATATTGGTTTCTCTTGTGGTTTCTTTTACTTTGCCAATTTGGATTCTAATTCAAATGCTTTTGTGGGTTCTCTCGGAGTGACACGGTCACTTCTGAGTTGAATCCCGTCAGATGTCGCCAATAACTGTTGCCTTTTTCTTTTCTACTCTGTCTTTTCTGTGGCTCTGTTCCAATTATGGCAATCAGTGAATTTGCCTTCTTTCTATTTTATCTGCGTCCGAATGCTTAGTCGCCAGGTATCAAATGATACCACCACAAGTCTCAACCGGCTAGCGATCAAAGAGCCAAACACCAATTAGTTAGTTCAAGGTCAAGGCTACTTTATTTACACACAATTAGTCATGCAACATAAACACTACTAGTTAACTACACCTATCAACTAAGACAACCTGCACTTAACTTTGGGCACCCGGCTTAGGTCAGAGAACAGTGGCCGCTGTTCAATTCTGGATCTCTCGGGTTTGAAGGAGTAACTGCTGCTCAGCTGGGCACCATCCGTCTGGTAGCGGGCGTTGAACTTGGACTCGTTTCTGGTGTTGCTGCAATTGGCGATGGCCGTGACCGGGGTATCAAGGCCAAGAAAGCGCCAAGAGAGAGCGAACATGTGGCAAACTCTTCTTCTTATACTTGGGGAGTTTTTGCGCTCTTTTGGGCGGTCCTTCGATTTGGGCCTTACTAATTGGGTGATCCCTGATCACTCCTTTCGATTCCTTAGCCAATAAGTGGGCGGGGATCTGGATGGCTGGGCGTCTCCCAAGCGGTCACTGACCCCGTTGATTGCGTTTCCCTTGAACAGGGAGTGGCGCCGAAATGTCTGGGACTGTCCCGGTTGCTCGAGTACCAGTCCTTTGTTTTGGGGAAGGTGGGCCATCAAATACTAATCGGCCTGATTAACATGCTAATGAGACGTAGTTTCGATACCGTCTGGACTTTTTGCTGACAAATATGCATTTCAGGCTCTGAGCCTGCCTGAGTCTTGGCTTGTCCATTTTACCCACCAGGCTTTGTGAGTTTCTCTGTACCTAGTTGGAAGTGGCCATCCCAGATGGCTCCAATGGTTTTAAGATCAGCTCTAGGATTGGGCTCATCAGCCATACAAGGATCCACAGAACCCATGATCAGTAACACAGAGTGTCTTTGGTGGACAATCATACTCGTTAGTGAGTGATCACTGCATCCTATCCTTTATAGTTTCTTTAATGGAATCAACATCCTCATGGCAAACCAAATTTTAAAAAAATCTTTCTTTCACTTTCGGTGACTTCAAACTCACTTTATACAGTAAAGTACCCTTTCATGGAATTAGCAGCCTTCTGCCAAACCAAAGTTTAAAAAAATATATATAACTTCCTTTCATTTATTTGCATTTTTAACATATTTCTAAATGCTAAACACTGATAATATAAAACATTAACCTACCAAAACAATGTCTCCCGATGTCTCCTGCCTCTGCTGGGCCGGAGATTTTCAGTTAAATAAAATGGTGTTAAAACACTCCTAATATCTGTGGATGTGGCCCACGTTCGCACTGCAGCTGCATTTTCATTCAGCTGCTCTAGCGCAGTGCATTAAGCTGTCAAAAAAAAATCCGGCTTGGAGTTTGTTGGATGGCAAGCACTTCCAGCGTGCATGCATGTTGTACATGCCCCCACTTTCGGGTTGTCACACTGCGTATGTACGGCCCACCAGTGACTTAAGTTGCTGGCCGGAGAGGAAGTTACGGGCCTATGTTTCAGGTTAGATGACAAGGAATTACTAGGGGGCATAGGTTTCAGATGCGAGGGTCAAGGTTTAGAGGAGATGTACGAGACAAGTTTTTTACACAGAGGGTAGTGGGTGTCTGGAACTCGCTGCCGGAGGAGGTGGGGGAAGCAGGGATGAGAGTGACGTTTAAGGAGCGTCTTGACAATTACATGAATAGGATGGGTATAGAGAGATATGGACCCCGGAAGTGTAAAAGATTTTAGTTTAGACGGGCACCATGGTCGGTGCAGGCTTGGAGGGCCGAAGGGCCTGTTCCGGTGCTGTACTTTTCTTTGTACTTTGTTCTTTGAATACAAAGGTTCACCGGAAAAATTTCAAAGTGCGATCTCACTGATGCACGATCAATTGCACAAAGACTACGGTTGGGTACAACTGTGGCTTTATTGCAGTCAGATGCGTGGCCTCCTGCTGCAGCTGGCGAAATGGCAGCTGAATGGAGGACACGCATATTTATACTCCTCCTACTGGGCGGAGCCAGCCGGCAGGGGCTACCGGTGAACCTGTAGTACAGGCCCTACCTTACGTCCCCTAATACAGGTGTACAGTGGTTCATCACATTCACGTGCATTTAGTGGGGTGTTTTGCAACAGCTGCAATGCTGAGATGGACACTTTGCCTTTTTTGGCCCTTGGGGAGTTCCTCCCCTTCAAGGCCACATTATGAAATGTTTCCGGCACTGGGGAGCTGAACCCAACAGCAGGACCGACTGCTCAGAGATTGGGGTGCCATCTTGAAAGACCGCCCTAGCCTCTGCACCCCCCACCCTCCCTTTCAGGACACCCCCCCCCCCCCCGTCCAGGACTCCCATTGACCCCTCCCCCAACCTTTATGTGGACCCTTCATCACCCCCTCTTTTCATTGGGATGGCGCCCCCAGACCGTGAACCTTCGTGCTGCCATCCTGGCACCATGGCAGTGCCCCTGCAATGATGTCAGTGCCAACTGGGCACCCTGAGAGTGGCAGGCTGGCACTGCCAGGATGCTAAGCTGGCAATGCCTAGGTTCCCAGGTGCCAGGGGGGTGCCAGGGTGCCACCCTTCTCTGTCCCCGACAACCCAGGGGCCTCTAGTGACCTGAGGAACACTCTAAGGTGCCATCACGCCTGGTCCACGCTTGTGGAAGCAGGTGCTAGTCAGCACCCGGTCGAGGCCTCGTAGGCCTGACTGTTGACCCGCGGGTGAATGCAGCATCGGGATATTTAAATGAACCTAATAGCTCATTTAAATATCACGCCCAACAAAGGCACGATCCAGATTGTGGTAGGTGCTGCAAGCCAGTTACTTGCGCGAGGTTTCATGCCCAGCACATGGCCCGATGTGGGCCTCTCCCAGGTGCCAGGCGCGACGGGGTGGAAAAATCACGCCATTTGCCCCAGCATTGCTAACCCAATAGATACTAAGGATCCCATTCACATATGTTTTCTCTTTTGAGGAAAATATGCCTGCATGGTCACAGGGATAGAGTGGGGACTGACTGAATTAGCCTGCAGCAGTGTTGTCTAATACATTAACCACTGGCCACATGTGGCAAACTGCGAATCCAGATGTGTTGAATAGAATTTCTGAAAAGTAAAGAAAAAGTGCCAAATCGAGTGTGTTGTTGGGAATGTGATCTCACTACTCATGTGCATGCACAGTGGGCGAGACTGGAAAATTGACCCCAAAGAGGGTGTTTTTGATTATTGTGAGTGTTTACTTCCTTGGTTACTGAATGACCATACATGCTTTTTAAGTAAATATACATATTCAAAATGTATTTAACCATATTATGTCCATGTGTGCTAGGCATTTTCTACAAAAATTACTGCATGTGGCTGGAATGATGTCACTGGAGCCAAATCTGTGGTGAAGCAGTATGTATTAGAAAACACTACTTCACAGAGAGCTGGCATGGACTCGAATGGTCTTCTTCTGTGCAGCAATGACTTTATGGCTTTCTTAACTGATCAAATAGCTCTCATTCGTAAGTACTCTGGAAATGGTTCAGAGAGATTTTCAAACAAATCTTTAAGTCTGTTGTGATGAGTTGGCCATAAGGACCTCATATGCATGGTTTCATATTCAGCTTTACTAGGTCTGATCATTTGTCTGCCTGGCTCGCAGCCAGCTGTAAGGCAGATGTGTGAAATGAGCTTGCTAGTGTAGTTACATTCTGGTATTTTTAAAAATTGCATTTCATTTTTCTTCTTTCTACATCGGACTGTGGCTACAAGAGCAGGTCAGAGTTTAGGAATCCTGTAGTGAGTAACTCAATTCCAGACTCCCCAACTACAGTTAAGGCACAAGTCAGCAGTACGATGGAACACTTCCCACTTGCCTGGAAGAGTGCAGATCCAACAGCACTCAGAAAGCTCGACACCGTCAGGACAAAGTAGCCCGCTTGATTTATACCCCATGCACCACCTTCAACACTCACTCCCTCCATCATCAATGCACTGTAGCAGAAGTGTGTACAAGATGCAGTGAAGGAAGTCACCAAGGTTCCTTGACAGCACCGTCCAAATTCACAATCGCTGCCATATAGAAGGACAAGGGCAGCAAACTAGTGGGAACAGTACTACCTGGAAGTTCACTCAAAGCCACACATCATCCTAATTTGGAAATATATCACCCTTCCTTTGTGATCGCTTGTTCAAAATCCCCGGACTCCCTCCCGAACAGGACTGTGGGTTCATCTGCCCAACAAGGACTCAGGAAGGCACTGCCACAACCTCAAGGGCAATTAGGGTGGGCAAAAATGTTGACCTCACCAGCGATGCCCACATCCCATTAACGAATGAAAAGAAAACTTTTATAACCATTTCAAACATATAAAATATACTTTTTACATGCTTACCTTTCCACTGGATATTTTTTTGAAGTTTTGAAACATGTTTTCTGAAGTCTGTACATCTGGATTACACTGTGGTTATCGACCAGGATCTTTTCTTCCAATGTAACTAATTATGAACCAATATCATGCGTAGCTTCTGTCAACTTTAAAGCAATTTTGAGTTGTGCTCCATGAGGAAGTACCTAAAGGGAAATCATTATCATGACAATTTGTCATTGTTATCCGGGGCGGGATTCTCCGACCCCCCGCCATGTCCCGAAGTCTCCGCCACCAGAGATTCGGCGGGGGCGGGAATCGCGCCGCGCTGGTCGGCGGGCCCATCCCCGCCAAATCCATTAAAGGGAGAGGTTGGTTGAACTTCACAATACATTTTGGGGTTCTGAAAAGCCTCGCTCATAGCAATTGGGGGCTCGAGGGGGATAAAAGTCTATCTATTGGATTAGCTTTTATGAACTTAAAGACTGTGAAGGATTGTTGCTTTTCCGGTGTGATATTTTAGTTTAAGTGGGGAGTGTGTTGTGGACAATGGCTCTTTCAGAGGCTCAGAAGTTTTTGGGGGTGGAGAATGTCACACGTAGTACATTACGGGCAGAAACGAAACACAGACTGTTAGATTTGGCAAGAACATTGCAGTTAACATTACCTGATAAAATGCGAAATGCTGAGGTAATTATGGCGGTGGTTAAGCATTTAAAGTTGCCTGAGATAGAGTTTGACTCACTGGAAATGGCAAAAATTCAGTTTCAAATTAAACAAATGGAACATCAGAAAGAATTAAAGCAGCTGGAATACGAGAGTGAGAGAGAGGAAAAAGAAAGAGAAAGAGAGAGAGAGGAAAAAGAAAAGGAGAGAGAAGAAAGGATTAAAGAAAGAATAGCCTAAGAAGAACAAAAAGATAAAGAGAGGGAGTTTGAACTTCAGAAAATGGCCATGAAATATGACAATCAGTTAAAATTGGCAGACGTAAAGGGAAATGTACAGTTGGATGATAGTGATGAGGATAGTGAGAAAGAGCATCATAGTCGAAGGCTTGGTGGGAATCTATTTAATCTATTTTGATAAGTGGATAAGGACTTTGAAAATAGACCAAACGTATGAAGCTCTCAGAGAAATTATACTTTTAGACGAGTTTAAAAATTCAATTCCCGATGTAGTGAGAACTCATGTGGAAGAACAGAGGGTTAAAACTGCGAGATTAGCAGTGGAAATGGCAGATGATTATGAATTAGTTCATAAATCAAAGATTGGTTTCCGACATCAGTCTCAGCCGGTGAGGGATAGAAACTGGGGACATGAGAAATACTCAAGTGGTAAAGGTAAAGGTGATCTGATGGGAGATAATAAGGAGAGTGTGCCTCAGATTAAAAAAGAAATCCAGGAGGGTGGAAAAGAAATGAAAAGTTTCAAATGTTTTCACTGTAATAAACTAGGCCATGTAAATTCACAGTATTAGTGGCTGAAGAAAATCACTGGGATGGCTGATGTGGTAAAACAGGATAAGACAGTGGTGTTTGTTAGAGTGGTAAAGGAAAGCCCAATGGAAGCAAAGGAGGTGCAAACGATTGTACAGCCTGTTCAAGAAGTAATTGTTAAGAAGGTGCCAGATGTCTTTAAAGAACTTACATATGTGGGTAAAGTTTACTCATGTGTATCAGGAGGAACAGGTCAAGAAGTCCCAATTTTAAGAGATGCAGGGGCTAGTCAATCTTTAATTGATAAGAGTTGAGGAATTATGTAGTTTGGGAAGAATGTTGACAGAAAAGGTGGCGATATGTGGAATTCAGGGTGAGAGGAGTAGCGTTCCATTATATAAGGTAAGTTTGGAAAGTCCAGTGAAGAGTGGTGAAGTGGTAGTAGGAGTAATAGATAAACTATCTTGTCCAGGAATACAGTTTATCTTGGGTAATGATATAGCTGGATCGCAGGTGGGAGTGATGCCTACTGTGGTTGATAAGCTAGTGGAAAATCAGTCAACTGAAGTGTTGAAGGACAAATATCCTGGGATTTTTCCGGATTGTGTAGTAACAAGGTCGCAAAGCACAGGTTAAGACAAGAGGCGAAATCAAAGAGTGAAGATGAAGTTGAAGTGCAATTATCAGAAACAATTTTTGATCAGATGGTTGAAAAAGAACAAGAACACCTGTTGTTGGAGGATGAGGTAGATATTTTTAGTTCAGGAAAATTGGTGGAGTTACAACAGAAAGATGTAGAAATAAAACAGATATATCAGAAAGCATATACGGAGGAGGAATCTGAGAGTATATCAGAGTGTTATTACCGTAAAAACAATGTCTTGATGAGAAAATGGGTGGGTGGGAAATCGGAAATTGCACTATTGGATTACCTGTCAAATTTTAGGGAACGATTAAATAGAGCAAGTGAATTGGCTAGACAGCATTTGAAAGTTGCACAAAATGTGATGAAACGGGTAGCGGACAAGAAATCCAAAGTTTGTAGTTTTGCCAGTGGGAATAAAGTTTTAGTGTTGTTACCAGTGGTAGGGGAGCCTTTAAAAGCTAGGTTTTCTGGGCCATATCAGATTGAAAGGAAATTAAGTGAGGTGAATTAGGTGGTAAAAACACCAGATAGAAGGAAGACTCACCGAGTGTGTCATGTGAATATGCTTAAAAGGTACTTTGAAAGGGAAGGAGAGAAAAAAGAGGTTTTAATGATTCTAACTCAAAGTAACAAACTAAATCCAGATGACTGTGAATTTGACATACCTCAAATTAAATTGGAAAATGAGGATGTTTTTAAAAATTGGGATGAATTGTTAAGTTACCTTCCAGAGGAAAAATGAACTGACCTGAAAGAGTTATTGATATCACATGGGCAAGTATATAGAGATAAATTGGGAAGTACTAAAATGGCTATATCTGATGTAGATGTGGGAAATGCTGTTCCTGTGAAACAACATCCATATAGACTTAATCCGTTAAAATTGGTACAGGTTAACAGAGAGATTGAGAGTATGCTGAAGAATGGCATAATTGAAGTGGGTTGCAGACTATTGGAGCTCACCCACATTGATAGTCCCTAAACCAGACGGTACCCAATGGTTGTGTGTGGACTACAGAAAGGTGAATGCAGTTACAAGAACGGACTCTTACCCTATCCCACGTTTGAAGGATTGCATTGAGAAAATGGGACAATCTGTTTTTATTTCCAACTTCCAGACATGGAAAGAACATTTAAAACATCGTATGGAGTTCTTCGATCGACTTCAGGAGGCGGGTTTGGTGATGAACCTAGCCGAAAGTGAATTTGGAGAAACCCAAATCTCTTTCCTTGTGGAGTTTCCGATACCTTCAAGACGAAGAGAAATACTGCAATCTCTTAGCATGAATGAATTTGATTGAACAGTTGTGCAAAAGTTTTGTGGCGTGATTACTCCACCGATGGAATTGCTGAAGAAACGTAAAAAAATTCAATGGACAGCGGACTTTCAACAGGCATTTGACTGCCTGAAAGCTGTGATCACCAATGCTCCTGTTTTGGAGAATTGCAAGGGACTCGGTGGTCAGATTGAACTGATTCTAAAGAGAAATGCCGCAGAGTAGAGGAATGGATGGATCGTGCAGAGACTTTGTTCAAAGAGACTGGAGGAAGAAGACCAAAGAAAAATGGTCTATATTATTATACCTGTTTGCGTGTGTTGTTTTCGTTAAATAAAAATGTATATTTACTGTGTGCATTTCTTAGTGGATGGTGCAAAAGTGAAAAATGAAACCATCTTGAAGTTGATGTTTTATTTATTTTTCTTGGGGGGAGGTGTCATGCGAGAGTGCCTTTAAGAAATGGATGTGTAAGCAATGTATCTTTAAGAAAACAGTGATGTCAGAGAGTGGGTGGGGCTGGGCTTTAGGTCAGCCATTTTGCAGGTTTTTAGTTTCAGTTTTAAAAGCAGTGTCTGTGTGTTTCCAGAGAGCTGCAAGTTTTGCAGTTTGGTTTTGCTGAGTGCAGCTAAAAGGTGCCTGGCTGGTTTTGCTGAGAGCAGTTTAAATGTAGAAAGCCAGTTTGCGACAGTCTCTGCCATTCTACAGAATATATATATATCCTTTAACCTGATGTGATACTGTTTAAAGGTGTTAAGTCTCTTGGAAGTTTGAAGGAACATTTTAAGGAATTATTTACTGTGGCAATATTTTCTGAGTTATCTTTGAAGTAAGGGGTGTTCAGAGATTCAATGTTTATTTAAGATGTTAAGTTGATTCATGGAATAAACAGTGTTTTGTGTTTAAAAACTCACGTGTCCATAATTGTAATCCCACACCTAGGGAAAAAGCCGTGTGCTCAGAAAAGCAACAAATCCATAAAAGGGAGAGGTTGGTTGAACTCCATGATACATTTTGGGGTTCTGAAAAGCCTCTCCCGCAACATTATATAAGGATGGAGATTGAAAATAAAATGGACAGATGCCTGATTCTAAGGCAGCAAAGTAGTGAAAATAGCCTGAGTGAACTTTCGACGACCTCTGGCACAGTATTTTTGTAATTTTTTAATGTGTAAATAGGTAGATGCTTACATTGTGTCTGAAACAGATGCATTTAAAAAAGGAAGCCAGCAGGAAAATCTTCTGCTTTTGAGTGGAGGGATTTTGAGCAACTGCTGCTCAGAGTTTTACTATAAGTAAGTAGGGAACTGAAAAGTTAATCAGTACTAAATTTCCTGAAATATAGCTGCAGTCTTGATACAGTTGAATGACACCAGTCGTGAATTTTGGTTCGAGCTTACCCCCTCCATCGCCTCTCTTAACCCTTCCACTGTCCCTGTGTCAGGCAATTTGCTCAACACTCACACATGATGTGAGGCACAATTTCCTTCAGCTAAATATTGGGTCATAATTTTCTGGCTCTCAGGTATGGCATTAGGGAGTACCCCAGTGATGCTCTATTGAGACCCTCTTGGAAGTTCCCACTTAATGCTTTCCCGGAAATTGTCCAGAAGGACTAATTTCTCCTGGACATTTGTGCTGGGCTGGGAACTACTTGACAAAGTGATTTCTACCGCTAACTTTGGATGGTTCTGCTAGTTTTACCCTCATAGTTACCCTAAAAGCGCTGATAGGAATAAAAAGCAGCTCTAACTCCAGAGTAACTATTTAAATACCAAGGCAGAGCTCTTCATGGGACACCCCACACACCCCCGGCCTCCAAGAGGATGCCACCACTCCAGCACTAACCAAGCACCCACCCCCACAACCTGATGTTCAATGCCCCACCGCTCCCCCCACCAATCCTTGTTCAAACTGCAGCCCGCCCAGTCCCTTTAGACACCTGTTTTACGGAGGCTAGTGCTGAAGACAGGGGATGTGTACCCATTCGCTGTGCTCCATTTACAGCACGTGGCTACAGTCAGGGGGGTTAAGGAAGGGGGGAGGGTGCTTCTCTGTTCCTGTATCAACCGGCCTGAGTGAGGAAAGTTGGTCAAGACATGGGTTTTGCATTTTCAACAAAGTTATGGCTCTCCGGAATGGCAATCCGCCGGTGATTGCCACTCCAAGAAAGTTACGGGACATTGGAACAACAAAGCCACCTTTAGGCCCCACGAGAAACTCTGTGCCCTCACTACCTTCTATTTGCTGCCACAAATCCCTTGCCACTGACTCCATTCTCCTCCTTGTCTACTGTCCTAAGCTAAAGCCGACAGTTCCATCCTATTTGATGCACTATCAATTACGACGGGACGAGAGGAGAGAGTAATCGAGGCTTTATTACACAGAGGTGTGTGGCCTCCTACAGCTGCTACCGAAATGTCTGCCGTTCGGAGAGCACACACATTTATACTCCGCCTACTGGGCGGAGCCAGCAGGCAGGGATCTACCTCTGTACCTGTAGTACAGGGGCCTTACCGTAATACCCTCGTATGCAGTGCAGTATATACAATATAATACAACAGTGGTGACTACCGCATTCACCCCCTGTTCAAAATGAGTCCAGCGGGGGTGTTGGAAAACTATTTACATACAGGTTGTCATTAAAATTTCAGAGAAGGTTACAAATTTAAACGGTCGGGCGCCTTGATCCGTCGTTGAGAGCGCCACAGTGCTGGTGGTGAGTCAGGCGTCGGTGACGCCGGAAGCGTGTCGACATCCTCTTCATCCCCGGGTGGGACCAAGGGGAGGATGGATTGTCCTGGAGCTGGGGCTGTGGTGGGGTGCGCTGGGGGAAGGGAGGGTGGTGCCGGGGCAGGGGGGGGGGGGGGGGGGGGGGGACGGGGACCCAGCTGGTGCCAGGTCCCTGAGGGAGACTGTGTCTTGGTGGCCGTCGGGGTACGCTACGTAGGCGTATTGTGGGTTTGCGTGGAGTAGCTGTACTCTCACAACCAACGGGTCTGCCTTATGGAGCCGCACGTGCTTGCGGAGGAGAACGGGTCCTGGCGATGCCAGCCACGTTGGGTGTGAAACCCTGAGGTGGACTTCCTGGGGAAGGCAAAGAGACGTTCGTGGGGGGTTTTGTTAGTCGCCGTGCACAGGAGCGACCGAATGGAGTGAAGTGCAGCGTGGAGGACCTACTGCCAGTGGGAGGCGGGGAGATTTCTTGACCGTAGGGCCAGCTGGACGGCCTTCCAGACCGTCCCATTCTCCCACTCCACCTGCCCGTTTCCCCGGGGGTTGTAGCTGGTCGTCCTGCTTGAGGCAATGCCCGTGTTGAGCAGGTACTGGCGCAGCTCATTGCTCATAAATGAGGATCCCCGGTCGCTGTGGACGTAAGTGGGGAAACTGAAGAGAGCGAAGATGGTGTTGAGGGCTTTGATGACGGTGGCAGACGTCACATCGGGGCATGGGACAGCGAAGGGGAATTGGAATATTCGTCGACCACATTGAGAAAATACGTGTTGCGGTCGGTGGAGGGGAGGGGCCCTTTGAAGTCCACGCTGAGGCGTTCAAAGGGGCGGAGGCCTTCACCAGGCACGCACGGCCTGGCCGGTAGAAGTGCGGTTCACATTCCGCGCAGACCTGGCAGTCACTGGTGACAGCCCTGACTTCCTCGATGGAGTAGGGAAAATTGCGGGCCTTAATGAAGTGGTAAAAGTGGGTGACTCCCGGTGACAGAGATCGTCGTGCAGGGTCCGGAGTCGGTCCACTTGTGCGCTGGCACATGTACCTCGGGACAGGGCATCGGGGGGCTCGTTGAGCTTACCGGGGCGATACAAAATCTCGTAATTGAAGGTGGAGAGCTCGATCCTCCACCGCAAGATCTTATCATTTTTGATCTTACCCCGCTGTGTGTTGTTAAACATGAAGGCAACCGACCGTTGGTCTGTGAGGAGGGTGAATCTCCTGCCGGCCAGGTAATGCCTCCAGTGCTGCACAGCTTCAACGATAGCTTGGGCCTCCTTTTCGACGGAGGAATGCCGAATTTCGGCGGCATGGAGGGTGCGGGAAAAGAATGGCACGGGTCTGCCTGCCTGGTTGAGGGTGGCGGCCAGAGTGACATCTGATGCATCGCTCTCGACTTGGAAGGGAAGCGTCTCGTCGACCTCGTGCATCGCGGCCTTGGCGATGTCGGCCTTGATATGGTTGAAGGCCTGGTGAGCCGCGGCCATCAGTGAGAAACCGGTGGAGTGGATGAGTGGGCGGGCCTTGTCCGCATAGTTAGGGACCCACTGGGCGTAGTACGAAAAGAACTCCAGGCATCGTTTGAGGGCCTTGGGGCAGTGGGGAAGGGGGAGATCCATGAGGGGACGCATGCGATTTGGGTCGGACTCCTAGAACTTCGTTCTGAACCACATAGCCGAGGATGGCTAATTGGTTTGTGCTGAACACACACTTCTCCTTGTTGTAGGTTAGGTTGAGGAGTTTGGCGGTGTGGAGAAATTTGGAAAAGTTAGCGTCGTGGCCCTGCTGGTATTGGCCGCAGATGGTGACGTTATCCAGGTACGGGAAAGTGGCCCGCAGTCCGTATCGGTCAACCATTCGGTCCATCTCCCGTTGGAAGACCGAGACCCCGTTAGTGACACCGAAGGGAACCCTAAGGAAATGGTAAAGGCGGCCGTCCGCTTCAAACGTGGTGGACGGGCAGTCCACCTTACGGATGGGGAGCTGGTGGTAGGCAGATTTCAGGACCACTGTCGAGAAGATCCGGTACTGTGCAATCTGATTTACCAAATCAGATATGCGTGGGACGGGGTACGCATCGAGCTGCGTGTACCGATTGATGGTCTGACTGTAGTCAATGACCATCCTGTTTTTCTCCCCAGTTTTCACCACTACCACTTGGGCTCTCCAGGGGCTGTTGCTGGCCTCGATGATACCTTCCAGCAGCAGCCGCTGGACCTCAGACATGATGAAGGTCCTGTCCTGGGCGCTGTACCGACTGCTCCTGGTGGCAACGGGTTTGCAATCCAGGGTGATGTTTGCAAACAGAGAAGGCGGGTCGACCTTAAGGGTCGTGAGGCCGCACACAGTAAGGGGTGGTAGGGGCTCGCCAAATTTCAGGATTAGGCTCTGGAGGTTGCACTGGAAGTCCAGGCCGAGTAGCAAGGCAGCACAGAGGTTGGGGCGGACGTAGAGCCGGAAGCCGCTGAACTCTACGACCTGGATGGTGAGGGTGGCGATGCAGTACCCCCGGATCACCACGGAGTGGGATCTGGAGGCCAGGGAGATTCTTTGGTTATTGGGGTGTACCGCGAGGGAGCAGCGCCTTACCATATCGGGATGGATGAAGCTCTCAGTGCTCCCCGAGTCCAGAAGGCAGGATATCTCGTGCCCGACGACCTTCACCTTTGTCGACGCGGTCGCGAGGTTGTGCGGTTGGAGCTGGTCGATCGTGACGGAGGTGAGACGCATCTGGTCATCGGTGGTTGCAGGCGATGAGCGGCCTGATGAGGTGCCTGACGGGCAGGGGTCCTGAGGCAGGCAAGATGGCGCCGCCCTCGGGCCGCATGTGTCCTGGGGCAGGCAAGGTGGCTCCACCCGTTGGTTGTGAGGCAAGCAAGATGGCGGCACCCATGGGCCGCACGTGTTGTGAGGGGAGCAAGATGGCGGCACCCACAGGCCGCACGTGGTCTGAGGTGAGGAAGATGGCGGCGCCCACTGGCTGCATGCGGGGGTGCAGGGACAATAGCGGCGATTGAGTGGGCCTGGCACACTGCAGCGAATTGTCCTTTCTTGCCGCAGACCTTGCAGAGCGCGTTCCGCTCTGTGGGGTTGGCTGGGGGCGGTCACTGATGGGGTCCACGATGGGGTGGCCGCTTGCGGGGTCCACGATGCCCAAGAGGGGTGAGCCATGCGGTTGGGGGGCATACGCTTGTACATTGCGTGAGTCGACTGTGAGCGAGAGTGCTAGTTTTTTGGTCGCCGCGAGGTCAAGCGTAGCCCCTTCTAAGAGGCCCTGGCAGATGTAGGCCGACCCTATGATCGTAATGAACGTGTCTCTCATTAGAAAGTTAGAATGTTCAGCGGCCGAAATGGCCTGGCAATCACAGTGTCTCTCCAGGGCGAGCAGAAATCTTCCACAGTCTCACCGGGAAGTTGGTGCCGCGTGGACAGGAGGTGCCTGGTGATGCGCAATCAATTACTTTCGAGACAAGGTGAGTCATAACTAATAGGCTTTAATCAGCTAGAACTGTACCCAGCAGCTTCGATACAGGAAGTGAAGGCTGCTGGTTCTTATACCCCGCCTCTCAGGGCGGAGCTATGTACGTTAGCCAATGGTAGACTCCTAGGTCTAGCCAATGGTCATCCACCTCTCAGGTACTGCAATACCTGGTATTACCACATTCACCCCCTGTTAAAAAAGAACCCAGCGGGGTGATGGCCAGCGTTACTGTCGCCTTTTGCATGGTCGGACCAGGTGTGGAGGTATCGTGATGTCGAGGTTATTTATGGTGCAGCAATCAGACGATCGGGCGGCCTGGGCTTCGGCGATGATCCTGGTGGGGGCCCCGGCGGTAGTGGCTCCGGGAACGTGGTGTCTTCCTCCCACGCAGCTTCGTCACCCCGAGGCGGTGCTGTTGGGGCGAAAAGTGGGCAGGGATAGGGGCGCCTGTAGGGGGCATCGGTGCCTGTTCGGCGCTGGGTAGGGGCGGCGGCAGTACTGACCCTCTGGTCAGGTGCTGCGGGGAGGGTGGGGGTGGGGGCAATGGTGCGGGTGTGTGTGGGGCTCTGGCGGGTGCCAGGTCCCGAAGGGAGACCGTGTCTTGGCGGCCATCGGGGAACGCTACGTAGGCATACTGGGAGTTGGCATGCAGCAGGTGGACCCTCTCGACCAACGGGTCCGACTTGTGCACCCTCACATGTATCCGCAGCAGGACGGGTCCGGCTGTCGCTAGCCAGGTTGGGAGCGAGGTCCCGGAGGAGGACATCCTGGGGAAAACAAGGAGATGTTCGTGAGGTGTCTGGTTTGTGGTAGTACAGAGCAGCAACCGGATGGAGTGAAGGGCCACTGGGAGGACTTCTTGCCAGCGGGAGACTGGGAGATTCCTGGACCGAAGGGCCAGCAGCTCGGTCTTCCAGACCGTTCCGTTCTCCCTTTCTATCTGCCCGTTTCCCCGGGGGTTGTAACTGGTCGTCCTGCTGGAGGCGATGCCTTTGCTGAGCAGGAATTGACGCAGTTCGTCGCTCATAAAGGAGGACCCCTATCACTGTGAATGTATGCGGGGAAACCGAACAGTGTAAAAATACCCTGGAGGGCCTTGATGACGGTGGTCGTGGTCATGTCCGGGCAGGGGATGGCGAATGGGAACCGGGAGTATTCATCAATCACATTCAGGAAGTACGTGTTGAGGTCGGTGGAGGGGAGGGGGCCCTTGAAATCCATGCTGAGGCGTTCAAAGGGACGGGAAGCCTTTATCAGGTGCGCCCTCTCTGGCCGGTAGAAGTGCGGTTTGCACTCCACGCAGATTCGGCAGTCCCTGGTGACTGTCCTGACCTCCTCGATGGAGTAGGGCAGGTAGCGGGTCTTAATGAAATGAAAGAAACGAGTGACCCCCCCGGGTGGCAGAGGTCCTCGTGGAGGGGTCGGAGGCGGTCCACTTGTGCAGTGGCACAAGTGCCGCGGGACAGGGCATCAGGAGGCTCGTTGAGCTTCCCGGGACGGTACAAGATCTAGTAATTGTAGGTGGAGAGTTCTATCCTCCACCGTAAGATCTTGTCGTTTTTAATCTTGCCTCGCTGCACATTATCGAACATGAAGGCCACCGACCGTTGGTCCGTGAGGAGAGTGAATCTCCTGCCGGCCAGGTAATGCCTGCAGTGTCGCACAGCTTCTACTATGGCCTGGGCCTCCTTTTCGACCGAGGAATGGCGAATTTCGGAAGCATGGAGAGTACGGGAGAAGAAAGCCACGGGCCTGCCCGCTTGGTTGAGGGTGGCCGTCAGAGCTACGTCGGACGCGTCGCTCTCGACCTGGAAGGGGAGGGACTCGTCGATGGCGTGCATCGTGGCTTTTGCGATGTCCGCTTTGATGCGGCAGAAGGCCTGGCGGGCCTCCGTCGACAGGGGGAAGGTTGTGGACTGGATCAGGGGTCGAGCCTTGTCTGCGTAATTAGGGACCCATTGTGCATAATAGCGAAAGAATCCAAGGCAGCGCTTTAGGGCCTTGGGGCAGTGAGGGAGGGGGAACTCCATGAGGGGGCGCATGCGTTCAGGATTGGGCCCTATGACTCCATTTCGCACTACGTAGCCTAGGATGGCTAGACGGTCGGTGCTAAACACGCATTTATCCTTATTGGAGGGCAGATTAAGGATATTCGCGATCTGGATAAATTTTCAGAGGTTGGTGTCGTGGTCCTGCTGGTCATGGCCGCAGATGGTGACATTATCAAGATACGGGAACATTGCGCGTAAGCTGTACCGGTCAACCATTCGGTCCATCTCACGTTGGAAGACCGAGACCCCGTTCGTGACACCGAAGGGAACCCTTAAAAAGTGAGAGAGCCGCCCATCTGCTTCGAAGGCAGTGTACTGGCGGTCCCCATGACGGAGCGGCAGCTGGTGGTAGGCAGACTTGAGATCCACCGTGGAGAAAACCTTGTATTGCGCAATCCTGTTTACCAGGTCAGCGATACGGGGGAGAGGGTACGCGTCCTGTTGCGTAAACCTGTTGATGGTCTGGCTATAGTCGATGACCATCCTATGTGTCTCCCCGGTCTTTACCACCACTCCTTGAGCCCTCCAGGGGCTGTTGCTTGCTTCGATGACCCCTTCCTTCAGCAGCCTTTGGCCCTCGGACCTGATGAAGGTCCGGTCCTGGGCACTGTACCGTCTGCTCCTGGTGGCGACGGGTTTGCAATCCGGGGTGAGGTTTGCAAACAGGGAAGGCGGGTCAACCTTAAGGGTCGCGAGGCCGCAGACAGTAAGGGGGGTGTATAGGGCCGCCAAATTTAAAGGTCAGGCTTTGCAGGTTGCACTGGAAATCCAGCCCAAGGGGAGTGGCTGCGCAGAGGTGCGGCAGAACGTACAGGCGGAAATTGAGGAATTCCCTGCCTTGGACAGTGAGATTCGCTAGGCAGAACCCCTTTATCTCCACTGCGTGTGACCCGGAAGCCAGGGAGATCTGTTGGTTTACAGGATGGGTGACAAGAGAACAGCGCCTTACTGTGTCGGGGTGGACAAAGCTTTCCGTGCTCCCGGAGTCGATCAGGCACGATGTCACGTGGCCGTTGATGGCGATCGTTGTGGTGGCTTTCGCTAGCGTCCGGGGCCGACTCTGGTCCAGCGTAACGGAGGCCAGCTGCAGCAAGGGGAAGTTCTGGTCAGGCAGCGTGGAGTCGGCTGTGCTGGGGGCTTGAAGTCAGTCCAGGGTAACGGAGGCCAGCTGCAGCAAGGGGAAGTTCTGGTCAGGCAGCGTGGATTCAGCTGTGCTGGGGGCTTGAGGCCCCAACCAAGATGGCGTCAGCCACGGGTCGCACATGGAATCCGGGATGCCGAAGATGGCGGCGGCGAGGGACAAAATGGCGGTGCCCACCCATCCAGCGTGGTGGCCGGGGGGCAAAATGGGCGCGCCCGTGGGTCACACGCAGCCAGGGGATAGGAGGGCGGCGGTGGGCTTTGGACGGTCGGGACCTGATAAAGGTTGCCGATAGTCGCTGGAGACTGCAGCCACGGCACGGGCCTGGCAGACCCCGACATAGTGGCCCTTCTTGCCGCTCCCTTTGCAGGTGGCTGTGCGGGCCGGGCAGCGTGGGCGGGGATGATTCGCCTGCCCGCAGAAAAAGCAGCGTTGGCCGGTAGCGATAGTGGGCCGTCTCATCGCGCAGGTTTGCGGGGTTAGGGGATAGGTCTGGGGGGCTGCCATTACGGGGTGCCACGCAGCCCAGGGGGGTGCCGCGCGTCCGGGGGCAAAAGCCAACGCGTTTTTATACGCAACGTCCATAGACCCCACCAGGGCCCGTGCCTCAGTAAGTCCCAGTGTGTCCATTTCTAGGAGCCTTCGGCGGATATCGGGAGAAGTCTTTCCTGCCACGAAAGCATCCCTAATCAAAAGTTCCGTGTGCTCATTCCCCGAAACTGGCGGGCATCCACAGTTCCGGCCCAGCACTAGCAGTGCCCGATAGGCGTCTTCCAGTGTTTCTTCAGGGCTTTGGCTTCTAGTTGCCAGCAGGTGGCGGGCGTAGATCTGGTTCACAGGTCAGATATAGTGTCCTTCTAGCAGCTCAATATCTGCAGCATAATTCTCAGCCTCCTCGATCAAAGGGTAGATTGCAGGGCTGACTCGGGAGTGTAGAAGGTGCATTTTCTGCCTTTCCGTGGGGGTGTCGGTGGCCGTGTCGACGAAGCTCCTAAAACACGCCAGCCAGTGCTTGAAGATAGCAGCGGAGTTGTCTGCATGGGGGCTGAGCTGAAGGCACTCCGGCTTGATGCGGAGATCCATCCTTTCAGAAGTAATAGCTGATTAAATTGATGCACAATCAATTACTCTTGAGATAAGGTGAGTCATAATTAATAGGCTTTAATCAGCTAGAACTGTACCCAGCAGCTTCGATACAGAAAGTGAAGGCTGCTGGGACGGCATTGGTTCTTATACCCCGCCTCTCAGGGCGGAGCTATGTACGTTAGCCAATGGTAGACTCCTAGGTCTAGCCAATGGTCATCCACCTCTCAGGTACTGCAATACCTGGCGTAGATCTTGTTGGTCTGCTGAGCGTAGTTCTCCTTCAGTAGTGCCGTCCTGGATGAGGGGAAAGCCATCGGAGCTCAGCCGCGTGTACATAATCTGGAGCTTCTGTGCTTCTGTGTTTCTGGGATTGGGTCTGTCGCAGGTCCGATGTATGGTTCAAAGCAAGCTAACCAATGTGCGAAGTCCTTTTTGGCGTTGTCTGCTTGAGGATGCAGCTGCAGGCGATCCAGCTTGATACGGAGGTCCATCGCTGTAAAATCTCTGTGTAATAAATTGATGCACTATCAATTACGACGAGACGAGAGTAGAGAGTAATCGAGGCTTTATTACGCAGAGATGTGTGGCCTCCTACAGCTGCTGCCGAAATGGCTGCCATTTTAAGATAAAGATAGATAGTTTTTTGAAGAATAAAGGGATTAAGGGTTGTGGTGTTCGGGCCGGAAAGTGGAGCTGAGTCCACAAAAGATCAGCCATGATCTCATTGAATGGTGGAGCAGGCTCGAGGGGCCAGATGGCCTACTCCTGCTCCTAGTTCTTATGTTCTTATTCGGAGAGCACACACATTTCTACTCCACCGACTGGGCAGAGTCAGCAGGGATCTACCCCCGTACCTGTAGTACAGGGGCCTTACCGTAATACCCTTGTATGCAGTGCAGTATATACA
Organism: Scyliorhinus torazame; assembly: GCF_047496885.1. Classification (NCBI taxonomy): domain Eukaryota; kingdom Metazoa; phylum Chordata; class Chondrichthyes; order Carcharhiniformes; family Scyliorhinidae; genus Scyliorhinus; species Scyliorhinus torazame. Next base: position 188,656,637 of record NC_092707.1, on the reverse strand, counting down.
ATATAATACAACAGTGGTGACTACCACACTATTTCAACCAAGTCATTGTTTCTGTCACCCAAGATTGTCTAATTTCACATCGCTGTCATCTCCTTCAGCCTTCACCCAAACTGGGTCCATCTGTCACCGAAACCCTCAATCATATTCTTCCCACCTCCAGATTAAATTATTCCACTCTCTTAATCAGCTTCCTTCCTCGCTCTTTTGTCACATTCAACTCATCCAATCCTGTACTGCACTCCTTCCCTGGACGCACAAACGGATAATGGCTCCCCATCCCCCAATCCTTTAGATTTTAAATTTTCAAGTAATTCATTGGCCTTCCTCCTCTATCTCCCTGTAACCTCCCCCTCCATAAAATTCTCTCCCACTTTCTTCTAATCGCTAACTCTTTAAATCCCTTCTCATCGGCCCACTTTTAGTATCTATATTTTCAGCTGCCTAAGATCTATGCTTTGAAATTTCAGTCCTGAGTCATTATGTATTTCAACCTCCCTTTCTGTAGTTTACATCCATTTTAATCCCTTTTATATGACTGAGTTCCTAACATCTCTTTCTAAGCTCAGCTTCCACAATGATTTCCTCACATATTTGCAAAGTGTCTGGGATATTTTTTTATATGTTAAAAGCATATTACGAAACCAAATTGTTTTTCAATATGAAGCATTGCAAATTCTATGGGCTTATATTGTGAGAATTGAGGAGACTTTGGCACAATGGGAATGTTACTGTTAGTCATCAAGAGGAACAGTTTAATGCTTTGGGGACACAGGTGGAAATCCCACCACAGCAACTGGTGAAACTTAAATTAGTTAATAAAATCTGGAATTGAAAGCTCGTCATAGCTCACCATGACAACTAATACCACTTGACAACTATCATCGCTTGTTACAAAAAAACGTCTGGTTCATAAATACACTTCAGGGAAGAAATCCTTGTGCAGATGTTCCTGCTTGGGTTCATGACGTTACTCAATATAGTTATTTCATAGGATGCGTGTAATTGGATCCTATTTTATCCATAACCTCACAGAGTAGAAAGATCAAATGACTCCTGAGTAACAAAAAAGAATGATTGAACAATGTTGTTCTTCACTGTCAGTGAGAAGCATTGGATCTCTCAGGTGTCCCTGTGTGACACAACTTTCAAGAGGCCAGAGGAGAAAGGGTGAATGGTTAAAATTTGTAATTGTGCTATCTTGATCAGTCAGCAAATCTGGAGATTGCTAATGGCTGATTGCCATTACAATATGTTTTCAACATCTACTATGCATCACAACTTTATTGCAGTATTTTGTTACCCCATGGAAATACCAGGATAGGGTGGGATAATAGGTAAGTAGACAAAAGGACAAGTTTAAAGTCAATTAAAAAGAGTCTTGAGAATCATGTACAGCATAACACAGGTTATTGATACACTTTGAGCCCATTATACACTCCTGTCCTGGCAATTTCACCGTACAAAACCCGCTCACAGTAAACTACCTTCAGCAACAAAATAAACTCCTACCATGATTCCACCTTCTATTCACAAGATAATTAAAGATGACAAAAACCATATAGCCCAGTTCATCTCATCCATCCAGAATGACATACAAACATATGTATAGGAGCAGGAGTAAGCCATTCGACCCCTTGAAACTGGTCTGCAATTTGATAACATGCCTGCATTAGACTGGGAGCTACAATTAAAAAGTACTGAATAGGCTGTAAAACTATTTGGGACATCGTGAAAGTTGCTATATAAATGTAGGCTTTGTCTTTCTTTCAATACACTTGCATGCAGTAGGCAGAGTAACTGTCACAATAGTGACACCGGGGGCTCAATACTATTTCCCAAAGGATAATTAATCAGTGTAATCAACTGATATGAGGAATGTGGCTACAAAAATTCATTACATTTACCAAAAGAATTAAACTCTATAGCGAATACAACTGTAGCATTCTGATTTCTCTGGCACTAACCCACATTACACCACGGGCGCAATTCAGTGGAAAAAGTTCAAGGTGTAATTTTGAGTGGGTTTGGCGGCATATTTCACATCGGCCGCATTGGTGATAACGCAACAATTAGTCCCAAAAATGAACCTCAAAATGCCTGGCTACCTCGCCATTTGATTTTCCTGACTTACATCTCATTTGCTCGCTGTTAACAAGGGGAACTGCTTTTAAACACTCCTTCACCACTCACTCTCAGTCAACACATGAGGATGGCAGGGTGCAGTCCTGCTCCTCACTTTGCTGATGCCGATCTGCCCAGGCTCCTCGATGCCGTGAATGAGAGGCGAGGTACCATGTTCCCCCGAGGAGGTCGGAAAATTAACACCAGGGCCAGCAATGTCTTCTGGGAGGCAGTGGCAGCTGGAAGGTCAGTGCGGGCAGCATGACCAGACAGACCGCTGTCCAATGTGGGAAGAAGATGAACGACCTCCAAGGAACTGTAAGGGTAAGTTGCCACCTCTCTCCTCCTGGCATCAGTTCCGCCTGCCACCGATCAACTTCCCAAATCACCCCTCCTCCCCAACCAACCAATTAGCTGACACATTGCACCCTCCCAACATCCAATCTTGAAACTTGTTCCTCAGAACCCCCTGGCTTCCACCAGCACAACCCCTTCAAGTCTCGGTATGGTGTCCACACTATCCATTAAACAAAAAGGAAATGTTGCCATTCTGTATTGGTACCAATGAGCTATGTCAGCTCATTTTCACAAAAAACACCAAACACATGGTACTACCCCTCACAGGCTCCTCAACAGAAATGGAGGACAAACCTGAGACTGTGTTATCATGTCCGGAATTTGGTCATAGAAATTATCTGTCCATCAATGTGTTACTTGTTCCATGTATCAGTGCCATTCTCCATCCAGAAGCCGCAGTTGTGCAGGCCCTCCCACATGGCCCAATCTCACCGGACCAAGTCCTGGCATCCACATATTCCTTCCTACCACCCACCACTAACTGACCCGTCTTGTGTCACTGTCTGTGCGGAGTCTGCACGTTCTCCCCGTGTCTGCGTGGGTTACCTCCAGATGCTCCGGTTTCCTCTCACAAGTCCCAAAAGATGTGCTGTTAGGTAATTTGGACATTCTGATTTCTCCCTCCGTGTACCCAAACAGGCGCCGGAATGTGGTGACGAGGGGCTTTTCACAGTAACTTCATTGCAGTGTTAATGTAATCCTACTTGTGACAATAAAGATTATTTTCAAAAATTCACCTAACAAGCACGAATTTTTGGACTTATGGGAGCAAACCGGAGCAAACCCACACAGGCATGGGAATAACATGCAGACTCAACATAGATAGTGACCCAAGCCGGGGATCGAACCTGGGATCCTGGCACTGTGAAGAAATGGTGCTAACTACTGTGCTACCGTGCCGCCCAACTGGTTGCTAAGGTTGAACAATGAGAAACTGCATTTACAAGACCCAGCCCAGGTTACTTTAGCCCCCGGGCCTTTGTGTTAGTCACTGTCTGTGCCCCTCTTCTTCTGGACCCTGTTCTTGACTGCCCTTGCATTGACTGAATAAAGCACAGTTCAAGGAACAATTAGAAATGGACAATAAATGCTGGCCTTGCCAGTGACAATCACAAAATAACAGACAAAAAAAAAAATCAAACAATGTGGGTTGGTCAAATATGAAATACTCTCTCTAAAAATGTTTCATAATTTAAAAAAACGTAGTGATTATAAAATTTAAAAATATATTTGAAATATTGTAATATAAGGTCTTATGGGTATTTTTATCATACGAGGAATATGTTTACACTTCAACCTGATACTTTTAATTGCATCTTGAACCATTGTAATGCCAAATACATGCAAACAAGTCTCTTGTTTTCAACATTTGTCCAAGTGATTCTTGACTAATTGCCACTCAGCTGTAATGATGGTTTTAGCATGTCGTAATATATTTAAAACCCGAGAGGGTTTTTCATTCCTGCACTGCTGAGCAATCCTGTACTGCATCTCCAAATAAACCAAACCTCCATCCAGTTTACCAGTCCTGAGTAAGATTGGCAAATCTGTATGAAGAAAATATGGAAATACAACATGGTGAGCAACAATGGTTCCTCTTCAACAAAATGATGAGGATTTGAAGGTGACAGGAAAAGCCGCAGTCAAGATTTTATGCTGCAAAAAGGCCATATATGCATCGAAAACCCCAGCAGGGGGGAATCCCTCTACAGAGAGTATTTCACAGAGCAGTGAGCACCTGGTTTGTGAGGTAGCCGCCATGAATCGGGCAGTCCATTTTGAATGGGGCAGTCCATTTTGAATGGGGCAACCCATTTTGAATCGGGTAGTCCATTTCGAATGGGGCATTCCATTTTGAGTTGGATAGTACAAGCTGCAGGGCCATCACAATGTGCTCAGGTACCATTGCCACGAAAAAAACAAAAGTGCACAAAAAAGAAAAAACCTGGACTCTAGCTAAAAAATAGATGGTGAGATAGTCAAAAATAACCATGTGACAGCTTCATTGCTTAATCTCCCCGTTGTGAAGAGAAGCTGCAAATACCCTAAACATTAACAGCATTCTTAAAATGGAAGAAAAATCATGAAGGTGACCACAAAATTCCCTAGCTTGCATTGGATGGCCACAGACAGCTGAACCAAGTTAGAGAAAGCTATTATGTTTAGATTTATCCATCACACAGCCAGATAAACAAGCGGCGAAAATAAAGATAGCCATTAAAAGTGAGGGATTGCATTGAGTCAACACTTTGTGCTTGTCTGAGGAGGATCAGAAGGATCCTGTCGAACATACTGGAGAATCAGCTTTGTGTAAAGATGAACTTCAGAACATATCTCTTGGAGCTGATGGATTACAGACAACAGCCACAAGAATTAATCGATCGGTCCAATGACAAGAGCTGTGATTTCTCGGAGGCAGAACTGTCCGAAACAATAATGGAGCTGGTTATAAAGCTTCAGAACCAACTGAAGCTTTCTAAAATGATCTTTTGAAGAAAAAGAAAAGTCACACAATTTACGCACTGCTAAAAACTGGCAGAAAATATGAAGTCACTGTAGCTGGACAACAAAATCTGCAAGCATTGGTTGTAATGAGTAATATTGTTGTGAACAATACAGAAAGCAAGCAAGTCATGTGGGGAATGCGGACTGCTGAACCCACTGCGAAGCTGTCCTGAGTTTCGAGATCTTTGTAAGTTATGCAGCATAAAACAAATTTGGGCTCACCTGGGCAGGAAAGTTCCAGAGGTAAGATGCAACCAAACAAAATGCACGTGCAGCATACGGGCTGCATCAGAGAGTGCACCAGAGACCTGCATAAGTGTGAGCATGTGCAAAAGATTAGCTGTAAAACAGATTAGCGTGACGGCACAGAGTGGAAAAACCTTCAACTGAAAACCAAACAAATTTTCCATATTGTGAATGTCATAATGTGAAGTGAAATAGTTCGAAACTTTTGTTGCTGTGAACATCAAGTGCCCAAAGAAAAGCATCAAACATTCATTCACAGCCAAAGCCAACATGGGAGTGAGCACAAATAGCTGACAAGTCAGAATCCCGAAGGTTATGTATCTGGATCATTGGGAGTCAGTGATACAACCTACTGCAGACAAACTAACGGTGCACAATGGGTCACTCATTGATTTCATGGGTACATGGACGTTGAAATGCAAATATGGCAAGACTCCATGGAAACCACAGGTATTCTACCTGATGGACATGGTCATAATATCCACTCATGGAAATAATGAGATGCAGACAGGCAATGATTGACACACAGGATAACCAATGAACACACACGACACAGAACAGCCAATCACCAAGGCAGGACACCACCACTATAAAGCCCACAGGGCATTGAGACTCTCTCTCTCTACAGGACACAGCTACTGAGATAGTTAGAGTGCACAAGCCAGTGAGCACCATCTCCATGAGGTAGAGAGCTAGTCTGGTCAAGCCAGTAGGAGGTTATCAGTTAGATTAATAGAGTGTCAACCCACAGCAGATTATGTACAGCAATCAGCAAGTTCAATAAAACAGTGTTGGACCATCTCTTGTGTCGGAAACCTGTTTCTAGTTTCACTGCATCCAGTTGCAGTCAACGATGAGCCAACTCACATAACACATCAGACATAAGTGGATCAGCAGTAGCAGGGGTACCGGTGTGTATGGATCACAACATTGTGATCATACATGAGATCACCAAGATACCAATAGCAGCAGCAGAGGACAAGTATAATCACATTTAACAGTCCATGACCTACAACAAAGTCACTCACAACGACTTGAGGAAAATTGACTTGGTATGCAGTATTACACTGCTTGCCATTATGCTTGATGGTAAAGCCATCTCGGGATAATTTTAAAAATAGACTTTGATAATTAAATAATCTTTCCCTCGTAGGCGAAAGAGATCCAAAGCTACTGTCTGCCATGGCGCCGCAGGTAAATCAGATATTTACAAAGGTTCTCTGGTTTGCTTGCATCTGGCATGTGTCGCAACAAGTGACCATCCTGTCAATATCCTGGTTTATACCTGACCAGCAAATAGAGTCATGAACTCTCCGTTTACACTATTCAATCACGAGATATCCTTCATGTATCCTCTTAAGTGCATCCTTGCAAAGAGATTGCCATATAACTATAGTATTCAAATGAAGCACCACTCCATTAATGATACAGAGTTCATGGCCAGGATTTTCCGTTATCCCAGCCAAGTGTTGACGCCGGCGTAAAAACTGGAGCGACACACGCCGGTGTCGATGGATAAAAATGTACGCCTATTCTGCGCAACGGAAGGGGCTATCACAGGTGTCACGGGAAGTGCGATGGAAGTGCTGCGTCGCGTCGCTGTCAAATAGACGCCACCCGCACACATACAGGCCGACGCTGCTAGATGGCCGCCTGCTACGCAGCGCCGAGGTTCCAGAACCGGGATATGGAGATGCTACTGGACGCCGTGGGGCAGAGGAGGGTGGCCCTGTACCCCGAACAGTCAACACTGCCCGGCGTCTGTGGAGGGAGATGGGCGAAGCAGTCAGCGCCATAGTGATCACGCCCAGGACAGTCAGCCAGAGCCACAAAAAGCTCAACGACCTAGTCAGAGCAGCCAGGGTGAGTACCCAGCACTGTACCCATGGCACCAACCGCCTTACCCCCCACAAATGTGGCACCCCCGCTCCATCCACATCAAGGACGGTACAACCCCAGCTGTGATCTACATGACTGCACCCACCCATGCCAGCTGCATTGGCAGGATAGCCTGTGAACCTATGCCAACATAGACCCAACCGCTGGGCTGTATGAATTTGTTATAGTTTAAAGAATGACTTACCTACAATAGATATATTACTCTTGAATCCACCAGGATAATAAAATGACCAATAGTCTTCCTGTTGGACGACGAACTATTTAATGAGTAATAAAATAATAAACTGTGAGTCCTTTTACTCAATACTAAACTAACAATAAAGAAATAAAGTACAATACAATAACTATATAACTATGCACTATTATAATAAACTTGTTCTAACTTCTCTCACTCCAGCTATTCTAAGTCTTGCTTGTTCACTGTTCTGGATCACACTCTCGAACTCACTAAACGAGCGCGAATCCGGTTCTTATAGGACGCGATTCTCCAAAATGGAGACTAAGTGTCTGCGACGGCGTGAAACGGGCATGAGGACAATCGATTCTGTCCCCCACAGGGGGCCAGCACGGCGCTGGAGCGGTTCATGCCCGGGGAGGGGAGAGGCCGGCACGCCGATCGGTGGGCCCCGATCGCAGGCCAAACCCCATCGGAGCCCCCCCCGGGGACAGAGCCCACCTCCCCCCCCCCCCCCCCCGCCCTCGCCCCCCCCCCCCACAGGCCGCCGCCAGACCTTTCGCGCAGAGTTCCCGCCGGCAGCGACCAGGGGTGAACAGTGCTGGCAGGACTCTGCCGTTTCCGTGCGGCCACTCGGCCCATTCGGGCCGGAGAATCGTCGGCTTGCCCGCGGACAGCGGCCTGCGACCGGTGCTGCGCCAAACGCACCGGCGCAAATGGCGGCAATTCTCCGCACCTCGGAGAATCGCACGCCGGCGTCGGGATGGCGTGGCGCGGCTGCGCCGATTCTTTGCCCCGGCGTGGGGCTCGAAGAATCGCGTCCATAATCTCTGACTTTGAGACATCTAGGGCGGGATTCTGCGCAAATCGTCAGGGCGGGCAAAAACAGCGCAAACCCTGGCGGGAACCACTCCGGCGACAAGCCGCCCCGAAGGTGCGGAATCCTCCGTACCTTCGAGGGCTAGGACGGCGCCGGACTGGTTTGCGCCGTGCCGGCCGGCGGGAAGGACCTTGGTGCCACGCCAACCGGAGCCGGCCGGGGCGAGTGGGCGCATGTGCGGGAGCGCCAGCGTCTGCTGGCATCAACCCCGCGCATGCGCAGGGTGGGGTTCATCTCCGCACCGGCCATCGCGGATCGGTACAAGGCTGACGCGGGGGAATAGAGTGTCCCCACGGCACAGGCCCACCCGCGGATCGGTGGGCCCTGATTGCAGGCCAGGCCACGTGGGGACACCCCCCGGGGCCAGATCGCCCCATGCCCCCCGAGGACCCCGGAGGCCACCCACGGAGCTGGGTCCCGCCGGTAGGGACCAACCTTGATTTATGCCGGCGGGACCCTCATTAAATGGGCGGGACTTCAGCCCATCGCGACCCAGAGAATTCGGGAAGCCCCGGGGCCCATTGAGTCGCGCCGGTCCCCGCCTTTCTCCGAGGCGGGCAGCCGATTCACGCCGTGGCGATTTTTGGGGGGCCAGAGAATTCAGTGGACAGCGGTGGCGGGATTCACGCCGACCCCCGGCGATTCTCCGACCCGGTGGGGGACCGCAGAATCCCGCCAACTGTGTTGAAATGACTGTACTACATTTACATACATTGATCATGTATATTGTTAGCTGAATATCACTACATCCCCCTTTCTTTTTAACATTTTCTTTGAAATATCTGAAAAGAAAATTTATATAAGAAATGCAATATAAACAATATACAGTAATCATTAGATTATTGAAAAATTTCACAAATTCAGACGATTTGTCTTCTTCTTCTCCTTGTCGATCTTATCATAGAATTTACAGTGCAGAAGGAGGCCATTCGGCCCATCGAGTCTGCACCGGCTCTTGAAAAGAGCACCCTACCCAAGGTCAACACCTCCACCCTATCCCCATAACCCAGTAACCCCACCCAACACTAAGGGCAATTTTGGACACTATGGGCAATTTATCATGGCCAATCCACCTAACCTGCACATCTTTGGACTGGGGGAGGAAACCGGAGCACCCGGAGGAAACCCACGCACACACGGGGAGGATGTGCAGACTCCGCACAGACAGTGACCCAAGCCAGAATCGAACCTGGGACCCTGGAGCTGTGAAGCAATTGTGCTATCCACAAGGCTACCGTGCTGCCCGCTACTTTCAACTTCAAAGGTGATGAAGAATTCTCCAGTTCGTTGTGAATCAGTACATTGGATTGCATTCTTCTTTCAAGTTGTTTGGAAACATTCTGGTTCAAATCAAGATCTGGAAAAATGTTGACAGTATCTTTGATTTGAAGTAGATCTCTTCTATTTCTTCTTAGAATGGTTCCATCAGAAGTTCTGATCAGATAAGATCTTGGTAAGAATTGCCATATTCTGTGGGCTTTGTCAGACCAACCTCCTTCAGGGAGTCTGAATCTAACTATATCATCATCAGATAGAGTAGACAGTTCTTTTGAATGTTGATCAAAATATATTTTTTGACTCATTTTCTGTTGTTGCATCCTTTTAAAAAGAGTTTGTTGTTCTTGATCAATAAAGTGTAAGTTGAGGTAATGTTGTCCTCAACACTCTGTTGTATAACATTTGAGATGGAGATAAGCCTGTTGATAGAGGAGATGTTCTGTAATTGAGTCAAGCTAGGTATAAAGCTGAATCGGATTCTTTAGATTTGCTAAGTAGCTGTTTCATGATGTGAACACCTTTCTCTAGTTTTCTATTTGATTGCTGAAAATGTGGGCTTGAAATAACATGTTGAAAGTTGTATTTCAATGAGAAATCATGCCATTCATGACTTGAGAAACAAGGGCCATTGTCAGGCATTACGATACTGGGAATATCGGGCGAAATTCTCCCCAAACGGCGCGATGTCCGCCGACTGGCACCCAAAACGGCGCCAATCAGACGGGCATCGCGCCGCCCCAAAGGTGCGGAATGCTCCGCATCTTTGGGGGCCGAGCCCCAACATTGAGGGGCTAGGCCGGCGCCGGAGGGATTTCCGCCCCACCAGCTGGCGGAAACGGTCTTTGTTGCCCCGCCAGCTGGCGCGGAAATGACATATCCGGGCGGCGCATGCGCGGGAGCGTCAGCGGCCGCCGACAGTTTCCCGCGCATGCACAGTGGAGAGAGTCTCTTCCGCCTCCGCCATGGTGGCGACCATGGCGGAGGCGGAAGGGAAAGAGTGCCCCCACGGCACAGGCCCGCCCGCGGATCGGTGGGCCCCGATCGCGGGCCAGGCCACCGTGGGGGCACCCCCCGGGGCCAGATCGCCCCACGCCCCCCCCCAGGACACTGGGTCCCGCCCACGCCGCCTTGTCCCGCCGTTCAAAAGGTGGTTTAATCCACGCCGGCAGGACAGGCAAGTTATCGGCGGGACTTCGGCCCATCCGGGCCGGAGAATCGAGCGGGGGGGGCCCGCCAATCGCGCGGCCCGATTCCCGCCCCCGATTCCCGAGACTTCGGCAACCGGTGGGGGCGGGATTCACGCCAGCCCCCGGCGATTCTCCGACCCGGCAGGGGGTCGGAGAATGACGCCCATCATGTCTGGCAAATATCTCATTGCATGCCTTTATGACATTGTTGGATGTGAAGTCGTTCAGTTTCACTAACTCAGAAAATTGGAAAAATAGCCAGTGACTACAAGATAGTCTTTTCCAAATAAGTGAAAAAGATCAGCACCAACCTTGATCCATGGTAACGTTACGAGATCATGTGGTTGCAGTGGTACTTTGCATTGCTGACTTTGATGGGATTGACATGTTGAACACAACAATATCATGTTCGCAATATCATTGTTGATACCAGGCCAATAGATAGACTGTCTGGCACGTCCTCTTCATTTTTCAATGCCTAGATGACCTTCATGTAATCTCGACAGCATTTCAGAACACATGCTTTGTAGAATTACAATGCGATCTTGTCTAGCGGTATACCATCCGCAATAGTCAGTTCTGACTGAATGAATTGATATTGAGGACAATTACCTTTGGGCCATCCTACTTGAAAATGTTTCATAACTTTCATCAACGTGGTATCTTTCTGTGTTTCAATGTTAATTTGCTGAAATTTGACATCTGATACAGGTAGTGATTCTTTGAATAGTTGCAAATGTGAATCAACATCATTGATGGATTCTTCTTGGAGAATGTCAGTGTTGACTGACCTAGATAAAGTATCAGCAATTACTAATTTTTTACCTGGTGTATACTTCAGTGTGAAACAGTATCTTCTCAATTTCATCATTAAACGTTGAAGTCTAGGAGTCATGTCATTTAATTTTTGTTCTATGATGTCTAGTGGACGATGGTCAGTTTCTACTGTGAAGTTGGGTAGACCATATACATAGTTGTGGAATTTAGAAATCCCCGTGACTAACCCTAGACACTCTTTTTTTGATTTGGGCGTACCTACACTCAGTGTCAGTCATTGATCTTGACGCATAGGCAATAGGAACCCAATTATCAAAACAGTCCTGTTGCAGTAAAACAGCATCAATGCCATGTTTACTTGCATCAGTTGAAATTTTGGTTGGTTTTGTAGGATCAAAGAATGATAAGCATGGAGCTTCTATCAATTGTTGTGTCAAATCAGTCCATTCTGCAGTATGTTTGTCAGTCCAGATGAATTCTGTGTTCTTTCTTATCAATTGACGTGGAGCAGTTGTTCTCACGGATAGATTTGAAATGAACTTTCCTGGAAAGTTGACAAATCCGAGAAAGCGTAAGACAGCCTTCTTATCTTTGGGAATTTGCATTGCCTTGATAGCTTGCACTTGTCTTGGTCTGGTTTAATGCGTTCAGCCGTTATGTTGTCACCTAGGAATCTTAAAGATGAGGCAGCAAACATGCACTTGGCCTTGTTTAACTTTAAACCATCGTTGTCAATTCTCTTGAAAACCTCCTGAAGACGTTTGATATGCTCTTCAGGCGTTGTTGACCAGACGATTATGTCGCCAACATAAACCCGAACTCCTTCTATGTTCTCGGTCATCTGTTCCATTGTTCTGTGAAAAATTTCAGAAGCAGACATGATACCAAAAGGCATCCGATTGAAACAGTACCTTCCAAAAGGTGTATTAAAAGTACAAAGAAGTTTACTGGAGTCTTCTAATTGCATCTGCCAAAATCCTTGAGACGCATCAAGCTTGGTAAATATTTTAGCATTTGCCATCTTCTTTCTTTGGTATTGGATAATGCTCTCTCTTGATACTTCTATTGAGATCTTTTGGGTTCATACAGATTCTTCTTTCACCTGTCGGTTTTTTTACACAGACTAAGGAGCGCACCCAGTCAGTAGGTTGAGTAACCTTAGAGATTATTCCTTGAGTTTGAAGTCTTGAAAATTCAGCTTTCAGTCGATCTTTAAGTGGAGCAGGAACAAGTCTGGGTGGATGGATCACCGATGTGGCATCCTTTTTCAATTGAATTTTGTACTGAAAACGTAACGTGCCCATACCTTGAAAAACATTTGAGTTTTGCTGTAAGAGTTGCTGAACATCACCAGCGAGTGCACTTGATTGACAGGTATTCATGAGGATTCTCTGTATGAGTTGCAAATCTTTGCATGCTTGTGCTCCAAGTAATGATGAACGAGTATCATTGATAATCTCGAACATTACTTGTTGATGAATGTCTCTGTTTGTGACACTTAACTAGCAGGATCCATATGATAAAATGGGGTTGCTATTGTAATCAGGCAATGAGCATTCAGGAGGAATCATTTCACAGTGACTCTTGATCTTGGACAGTTTCTTGCAATTCAAAAGATTCGCCGAAGCACCGGTATCCAATTTAAAAGTGATTGGAATTGTGTTAATATTCATAGTTGTCATTCATACGTTGCTTTCTATGTTGACTTTATGTTCTTCCATTGCTTGAAGATTTTTTTCATACTCTCGATGAAGTAACTTCATTGTTTTAAGATGATCCTTACTTGCTTCTAGATCATGCTTGATAAAATATTGTCATCTTCTGTGAAATCTTCTTGAGTATTGATTTCTTCTGTTTTGTCCACAGCTCGCACTTTGTGATATTTTTTGTGTGTAGGAGGAATGTATGTAGCAGTTGATTGACACTGAAGCATAACGGTTGAGTTTCTGACATTTTAAACATCGTTTTCCACAAGCTGGAAAATTCCCCTTTAAGTAGGCGTTACCACATCTGTGACACGTAATCTCGTTGTCGTTATGATGTAATTGGGACGTACACACATGCACAGACTTCTTCTTGAACCTCTCGCATTTTGGTGCATGTGCAGAGCTCGAAATTGCTTGCAGAGGGTAGCTTCCGTTCTTTACAGATTTCTGCTTTGCTTGCGACACCATTTTAATTTTCTCTGCCTCGTTGTAGAGATTCGTGCTTTTTTCATTCGGATAAAATGCTAGGTACTGGCTTCTGGTCTGTTCTGCTGATGTACATATGTCAAACAAAATTTGTAGAGTTAAATCATTTTGACGAATTAATGCTTCTCTGACTTCCTCAAGTATACCATATACTATTTGGTCTCTTACAAGTGAATCATGCAGATTTTCATAGTTACACATTTTAACTAAGAGTTTGAGATTATCATAGAATTTACAGTGCAGAAGGAGGCCATTCAGCCCATCGAGTCTGCACCGGCTCTTGGAACGAGCACCCTACCCAAGGTCAATGCCTCCGCCCTATCCCCATAACCCAGTAACCCCACCCAACACTAAGGACAATTTTGGACACTAAGGGCAATTTATCATGGCCAATCCACCTAACCCGCACATCTTTGGACTGTGGGAGGAAACCGGAGCACCCGGAGGAAACCCACGCACACACGGGGACGATGTGCAGGCTCCGCACAGACAGTGACCCAAGCCGGAATCGAACCTGGGACCCTGGAGCTGTGAAGCAATTGTGCTATCCACAAGGCTACCGTGCTGCCCATAAATCTGTGATGAAATTATTCACAGGTTCACCAGTTTTTTTGAATTCTTCGACACAATTTCAGTCTCATTTGTCTGCATTTTACAATGTTCATCAAACTTCGCGATCACTTGATCAAATTTAGTTTTATCTTCACCAGCACTAAAATGAAATTAGTTGAATGTTTCAATTGCTTGCTGTCCTGCCAGGGATAGAAATAATACAATCCTTCCAGCTTCTGGTGCTGCACTTAAATCACTAGCTTCTAGGTAAAGTTGAAATTGCTGCTTGAACAACTTCCAATTTACATTTAAATTACCAGTGGTCTTTGTGCTTGAACTTGGTCCATTGATAGGTTGTTTACGTCAAAGTTTTCAAAGTTGCGATGATTGCTATAGTCGGATAGTTGAATATGTTTTTTCTTTCTTCTTTTCTGTACTAAATCTTCATTCGTCTTTCTTAAACGATGTAAAAGTCGCTGGTACCATGTTATATTTTGAATAATGACTTATCTGAAATATATATATTACTCTTGAATTTACCAGGATGATAAAATGACCAATAGTCTTCTTGTTGAAAGATGAAGTATTTAATGAGTAATAAAATAATAAACAGTGAGTCCTTTTACTCAATACTAAACTAACAATAAAGAAATAAAGTACAATACAGATAACTATATAACAATGCACTATTATAATAAACTAGTTCTAACTTCTCTCACTCCAGCTATTCTATGTCTTGCTTGTTCACTGTTCTGGATCACACTCTCTAACTCACGAAAAAGAGCGGGAATCCAGAAAAGGGCAGCACAGTCGCACAAGTGGATAGCACAGTGGCTTCACAGCACCAGGGTCCCAGGTTCGATTCCCCGCTGGGTCACTGACTGTGCGGAGTCTGCACGTTCTCCCCGTGTCTGCGTGGGTTTCCTCTGGGTGCTCCGGTTTCCTCCCACAGTCCAAAGACATGCAGGTTAGGTGGATTGACCATGCTAAATTGCCCTTAGTGTCCAAAAAGGTTAGATGGGGTTATTGGGTTACGGGGATAGGGTGGAAATGAGGACTTAAGTGGCGTCAGTGCAGACTCGATGGGCTGAATGGCCTCCTTCTGCACTGTATGTTCTATGTTCTTATAGTATCTGACTTTGAGACATCATGTGTTAAAATGACTGTATTACATTTACATACATCATATAGGATCATGTATATTGATATCTGAATATCACAACAGTATCTGTCCGCCTAACACTGCTGATCATTTTGTGCCCCCCCCCAGGAAAAGCTTGCACATAACAACTGGGAGCGTGCCAGGACTGGAGGGCGTCCACCTGAATTGCGCCCCCTTACCGTGCATGAACAGAGGGCACTGGACATTGCAGGTAGACACAAAGACCGGGAGGTTGCCGATACCGAGATCGGGGGCGCGCCAGTAAGTGAGACCCCCCCCCTGCCTGGTCCCCACCTCCTCCCCCCACCCCTTCCCCCACTTCCTCCCACCCCACCTCCATCCCCCATCCCTTCCCCTCCAATCTACCCCTTCCCCCACCACCACCCCTCCCGACCTTCCCCCACCTCCACCCTCCCCACCCCTTCCCACACCTCTTTGGGGGACATTGCAAACAGCGCGAGAGGAGAGACAGCCAGGAGAGTGAAAACAATGCAAGAGGAGAGACAGCCGGGAGAGTGAAAAGAGCGCGAGAGGAGAGAGAGCCGGGAGAGAGACAACAGCGCGAGAGGAGAGACAGCCGGGACATTGAAAACAGCGAGAGAGGAGAGACAGCCGGGAGAGAGAAAACAGCGCGAGAGGAGAGACAGCCGGGAGAGTGAAAACAGCGCGAGAGGAGAGACAGCCGGGAGAGAGAAAACAGCGCGAGAGGAGAGACAGCCGGGATATTGAAAACAGGGCGAGAGGAGAGACAGCCAGGGGAGCGAAAACAGTGCGAGAGGAGAGAGAGAAAACAGCGCGAGAGGAGAAACAGTCGGGAGAGAGATAACAGTGCGAGAGGAGAGACAGCCGGGAGAGAGAAAACAGCGCGAGAGGAGAGACAGCCGGGAGAGTGAAAACAGCGGAAGAGGAGAGGCAGCCGGGGGAGCGAATACAGCGCGAGAGGAGAGGCAGCCGGGAGAGTGAAAACAGCGCGAGAGGTGTGACAGCCGGGAGAGTGAAAACAGCGCGAGTGGAGAGACAGTCGGGATATTGAAAACAGCGCGAGAGGAGAGAGAGCCGGGAGAGAGAAAACAGCGCGAGAGGAGAGACAGCCGGGAGAGAGAAAACAGCGCGAGAGGAGAGACAGCCGGGAGAGTGAAAACAGCGCGAGAGGAGAGACAGCCGGGAGAGAGAAAACAGCGCGAGAGCAGAGGCAGCCGGGAGAGTGAAAACAGCGCGAGAGGAGAGACAGCCGGGAGAGAGAAAACAGCGCGGGAGGAGAGACAGCCGGGAGAGAGAAAACAGCGCGAGAGGAGAGACAGCCGGGATATTGAAAACAGCGCGAGAGGAGAGACAGCCGGGAGAGTGAAAACAGCGCGAGAGGAAAGACAGTCGGGATATTGAAAACAGCGCGAGAGGAGAGACAGTCGGGATATTGAAAACAGCGCGAGAGGAGAGACAGCCGGGAGAGAGAAAACAGCGCGAGAGGAGAGACAGCCGGGAGAGTGAAAACAGCGCGAGAGGAGAGACAGCCGGGAGAGAGAAAACAGCGCGAGAGCAGAGGCAGCCGGGAGAGTGAAAACAGCGCGAGAGGAGAGACAGCCGGGAGAGAGAAAACAGCGCGGGAGGAGAGACAGCCGGGAGAGAGAAAACAGCGCGAGAGGAGAGACAGCCGGGATATTGAAAACAGCGCGAGAGGAGAGACAGCCGGGAGAGAGAAAACAGCGCGAGAGGAGAGACAGCCGGGATATTGAAAACTGCGCGGGAGGAGAGACAGCCGGGAGAGTGAAAACAGCGCGAGAGGAAAGACAGCCGGGAGAGAGAAAACAACGCGAGAGGAGAGACAGCCGGGAGAGAGAAAACAGTGCGAGAGGAGAGACAGCCGGGAGAGAGAAAACAGTGCGAGAGGAGAGACAGCCGGGAGAGTGAAAACAGCGCGAGAGGAGAGACAGCCGGGAGAGAGAAAACAGCGCGGGAGGAGAGACAGCCGGGAGAGTGAAAACAGTGCGAGAGGAGAGAGAGCCGGGGGAGTGAAAACAGCGCGAGAGGAAAGACAGTCGGGAGAGTGAAAACAGTGCGAGAGGAGAGAGAGCCGGGGGAGTGAAAACAGCGCGAGAGGAAAGACAGTCGGGATATTGAAAACAGTGCGAGAGGAGAGAGAGCTGGGAGAGTGAAAACAGCGAGAGAGGAGAGACAGCCGGGAGAGAGAAAACAGCACAAGAGGAGAGACAGCTGGGAGACAGAAAACAGCGCGAGAGGAGAGACAGCTGGGTGAGTGAAATCAGCGCGAGAGGAGAGACAGCCGGGAGAGTGAAAACAGCGCGAGAGGAGAGACAGCCGGGAGAGAGAAAACAGCACGAGAGGAGAGGCAGCCGGGAGAGAGAAAACAGTGCGAGAGGAGAGACAGCCGGGAGAGAGAAAACAGCGCGAGAGAAGAGACAGCCGGGAGAGAGAAAACAGCGCGAGAGGAGAGACAGCCGGGAGAGAGAAAACAACGCGAGAGGAGAGACACCCGGGAGAGAGAAAACAGTGCGACAGGAGAGACAGCCGGGAGAGTGAAAACAGCGCGAGAGGAGAGACAGCCGGGAGAGAGAAAACAGCGCGAGAGCAGAGGCAGCCGGGAGAGTGAAAACAGCGCGAGAGGAGAGACAGCCGGGAGAGAGTAAACAGTGCGAGAGGAGAGACAGCCGGGAGAGAGAAAACAGTGCGAGAGGAGAGACAGCCGGGAGAGAGAAAACAGCGCGAGAGCAGAGGCAGCCGGGAGAGTGAAAACAGCGCGAGAGGAGAGACAGCCGGGAGAGAGTAAACAGTGCGAGAGGAGAGACAGCCGGGAGAGAGAAAACAGCGCGAGAGGAGAGGCAGCCGGGAGAGAGAAAACAGCGCGAGAGGAGAGACAGCCGGGAAAGAGAAAACAGCACGAGAGGAGAGAGAGCCGGGAGAGTGAAAACAGTGCGAGAGTAGAGACAGTCGGGAGAGAGAAAACAGCGCGGGAGGAGAGACAGCCGGGAGACTGAAAACAGCGCGAGAGGAGAGAGAGCCGCGAGAGAGAAAACAGCGCGAGAGGGGAGACAGCCGCGACATTGAAAACAGCGCGAGAGGAGAGACAGCCGGGAGAGGAAAACAGCGCGAGAGGAGAGACAGCCGGGAGAGTGAAAACAGCGCGAGAGGAGAGACAGTCGGGATATTGAAAACAGCGCGAGAGGAGAGACAGCCGGGAGAGAGATAACAGCGCGAGAGGAGAGACAGTCGGGAAAGTGAAAACAGCGCGAGAGGAGAGACAGTCGGGACATTGAAAAGAGTGCGAGAGGAGAGAGAGCTGGGAGAGTGAAAACAGCGCGAGAGGAGAGACAGCCGGGAGAGAGAAAACAGCGCGAGAGGAGAGACAGCCGGGAGACAGAAAACAGTGCGAGAGGAGAGACAGCCGGAAGGGAGAAAACTGCGCGAGAGGAGAGACAGCCGGGATATTGAAAACAGCGCGAGAGGAGAGACAGGCGGGGGAGCGAAAACAGTGCGAGAGGAGAGAGAGCCGGGAGAGAGAAAACAGCGCGAGAGGAGAAACAGTCGGGAGAGAGAAAACAGTGCGAGAGGAGAGACAGCCGGGAGAGGGAAAACAGCGCGAGAGGAGAGACAGCCGGGAGAGAGAAAACAGCACGAGAGGAGAGACAGCCGGGAGAGAGAAAACAGCGCGAGAGGAGAGGCAGCCGGGAGAGTGAAAACAGCGCGAGAGGAGAGACAGCCGGGAGAGAGAAAACAACGCGAGAGGAGAGACAGCCGGGAGAGAGAAAACAGTGCGAGAGGAGAGACAGCCGGGAGAGAGAAAACAGTGCGAGAGGAGAGACAGCCGGGAGAGTGAAAACAGCGCGAGAGGAGAGACAGCCGGGAGAGAGAAAACAGCGCGAGAGCAGAGGCAGCCGGGAGAGTGAAAACAGCGCGAGAGGAGAGACAGCCGGGAGAGAGAAAACAGCGCGGGAGGAGAGACAGCCGGGAGAGTGAAAACAGTGCGAGAGGAGAGAGAGCCGGGGGAGTGAAAACAGCGCGAGAGGAAAGACAGTCGGGATATTGAAAACAGTGCGAGAGGAGAGAGAGCTGGGAGAGTGAAAACAGCGAGAGAGGAGAGACAGCCGGGAGAGAGAAAACAGCGCGAGAGGAGAGACAGCTGGGAGACAGAAAACAGCGCGAGAGGAGAGACAGCCGGGTGAGTGAAATCAGCGCGAGAGGAGAGACAGCCGGGAGAGTGAAAACAGCGCGAGAGGAGAGACAGCCGGGAGAGAGAAAACAGCACGAGAGGAGAGGCAGCCGGGAGAGAGAAAACAGTGCGAGAGGAGAGACAGCCGGGAGAGAGAAAACAGCGCGAGAGAAGAGACAGCCGGGAGAGAGAAAACAGCGCGAGAGGAGAGACAGCCGGGAGAGAGAAAACAACGCGAGAGGAGAGACACCCGGGAGAGAGAAAACAGTGCGACAGGAGAGACAGCCGGGAGAGTGAAAACAGCGCGAGAGGAGAGACAGCCGGGAGAGAGAAAACAGCGCGAGAGCAGAGGCAGCCGGGAGAGTGAAAACAGCGCGAGAGGAGAGACAGCCGGGAGAGAGTAAACAGTGCGAGAGGAGAGACAGCCGGGAGAGAGAAAACAGTGCGACAGGAGAGACAGCCGGGAGAGAGAAAACAGCGCGAGAGCAGAGGCAGCCGGGAGAGTGAAAACAGCGCGAGAGGAGAGACAGCCGGGAGAGAGTAAACAGTGCGAGAGGAGAGACAGCCGGGAGAGAGAAAACAGCGCGAGAGGAGAGGCAGCCGGGAGAGAGAAAACAGCGCGAGAGGAGAGACAGCCGGGAAAGAGAAAACAGCACGAGAGGAGAGAGAGCCGGGAGAGTGAAAACAGTGCGAGAGTAGAGACAGTCGGCAGAGAGAAAACAGCGCGGGAGGAGAGACAGCCGGGAGACTAAAAACAGCGCGAGAGGAGAGAGAGCCGCGAGAGAGAAAACAGCGCGAGAGGGGAGACAGCCGCGACATTGAAAACAGCGCGAGAGGAGAGACAGCCGGGAGAGGAAAACAGCGCGAGAGGAGAGACAGCCGGGAGAGTGAAAACAGCGCGAGAGGAGAGACAGTCGGGATATTGAAAACAGCGCGAGAGGAGAGACAGCCGGGAGAGAGATAACAGCGCGAGAGGAGAGACAGTCGTGAAAGTGAAAACAGCGCGAGAGGAGAGACAGTCGGGACATTGAAAAGAGTGCGAGAGGAGAGAGAGCTGGGAGAGTGAAAACAGCGCGAGAGGAGAGACAGCCGGGAGAGAGAAAACAGCGCGAGAGGAGAGACAGCCGGGAGACAGAAAACAGTGCGAGAGGAGAGACAGCCGGAAGGGAGAAAACTGCGCGAGAGGAGAGACAGCCGGGATATTGAAAACAGCGCGAGAGGAGAGACAGCCAGGGGAGCGAAAACAGTGCGAGAGGAGAGAGAGCCGGGAGAGAGAAAACAGCGCGAGAGGAGAAACAGTCGGGAGAGAGAAAACAGTGCGAGAGGAGAGACAGCCGGGAGAGGGAAAACAGCGCGAGAGGAGAGACAGCCGGGAGAGAGAAAACAGCACGAGAGGAGAGACAGCCGGGAGAGAGAAAACAGCGCGAGAGGAGAGACAGTCGGGACATTGAAAACAGCGCGAGAGGAGAGGCAGCCGGGAGAGTGAAAACAGCGCGAGAGGAGAGACAGCCGGGAGAGAGAAAACAACGCGAGAGGAGAGACAGCCGGGAGAGAGAAAACAGTGCGAGAGGAGAGACAGCCGGGAGAGAGAAAACAGTGCGAGAGGAGAGACAGCCGGGAGAGAGAAAACAGCGCGGGAGGAGAGGCAGCCGGGAGAGAGAAAACAGCGCGAGAGGAGAGACAGCCGGGAAAGAGAAAACAACGCGAGAGGAGAGACAGCCGGGAGAGAGAAAACAGTGCGAGAGGAGAGACAGCCGGGAGAGAGAAAACAGCGCGAGAGCAGAGGCAGCCGGGAGAGTGAAAACAGCGCGAGAGGAGAGACAGCCGGGAGAGAGAAAACAGTGCGAGAGGAGAGACAGCCGGGAGAGAGAAAACAGCGCGGGAGGAGAGGCAGCCGGGAGAGAGAAAACAGCACGAGAGGAGAGACAGCCGGGAGAGAGAAAACAGCACGAGAGGAGAGACAGCCGGGAAAGAGAAAACAGCGCGAGAGGAGAGACAGCCGGGAGAGAGAAAACAGTGCGAGAGGAGAGACAGCCGGGAGAGAGAAAACAGTACGAGAGGAGAGGCAGCCAGGAGAGTGAAAACAGTGCGAGAGGAGAGACAGTCGGGAGAGAGAAAACAGCGCGGGAGGAGAGACAGCCGGGAGAGAGAAAACAGTGCGAGAGGAGAGACAGCCGGGAGAGTGAAAACAGCGCGAGAGGAGAGACAGCCGGGAGAGAGAAAACAGCACGAGAGGAGAGGCAGCCGGGAGAGAGAAAACAGTGCGAGAGGAGAGACAGCCGGAAGAGAGAAAACAGTGCGACAGGAGAGACAGCCGGGAGAGAGAAAACAACGCGAGAGGAGAGACACCCGGGAGAGAGAAAACAGTGCGACAGGAGAGACAGCCGGGAGAGAGAAAACAGCGCGAGAGCAGAGGCAGCCGGGAGAGTGAAAACAGCGCGAGAGGAGAGACAGCCGGGAGAGAGTAAACAGTGCGAGAGGAGAGACAGCCGGGAGAGAGAAAACAACGCGAGAGGAGAGGCAGCCGGGAGAGAGAAAACAACGCGAGAGGAGAGACAGCCGGGAGAGAGAAAACAGTGCGAGAGGAGAGACAGCCGGGAGAGAGAAAACAGCGCGAGAGGAGAGACAGCCGGGAGAGTGAAAACAGCGGAAGAGGAGAGGCAGCCGGGGGAGCGAATACAGCGCGAGAGGAGAGACAGCCGGGAGAGTGAAAACAGCGCGAGAGGAGAGACAGCAGGGAGAGTGAAAACAGCGGAAGAGAAGAGGCAGCCAGGGGAGTGAAAACAGTGCGAGAGGAGAGACAGCCGGGAGAGAGAAAACAACGCGAGAGGAGAGGCAGCCGGGAGAGAGAAAACAACGCGAGAGGAGAGACAGCCGGGAGAGAGAAAACAGCACGAGAGGAGAGACAGCCGGGAAAGAGAAAACAGCGCGAGAGGAGAGACAGCCGGGAGAGAGAAAACAGTGCGAGAGGAGAGACAGCCGGGAGAGAGAAAACAGTACGAGAGGAGAGGCAGCCAGGAGAGTGAAAACAGTGCGAGAGGAGAGACAGTCGGGAGAGAGAAAACAGCGCGGGAGGAGAGACAGCCGGGAGAGAGAAAACAGTGCGAGAGGAGAGACAGCCGGGAGAGTGAAAACAGCGCGAGAGGAGAGACAGCCGGGAGAGAGAAAACAGCACGAGAGGAGAGGCAGCCGGGAGAGAGAAAACAGTGCGAGAGGAGAGACAGCCGGAAGAGAGAAAACAGTGCGACAGGAGAGACAGCCGGGAGAGAGAAAACAACGCGAGAGGAGAGACACCCGGGAGAGAGAAAACAGTGCGACAGGAGAGACAGCCGGGAGAGAGAAAACAGCGCGAGAGCAGAGGCAGCCGGGAGAGTGAAAACAGCGCGAGAGGAGAGACAGCCGGGAGAGAGTAAACAGTGCGAGAGGAGAGACAGCCGGGAGAGAGAAAACAACGCGAGAGGAGAGGCAGCCGGGAGAGAGAAAACAACGCGAGAGGAGAGACAGCCGGGAGAGAGAAAACAGTGCGAGAGGAGAGACAGCCGGGAGAGAGAAAACAGCGCGAGAGGAGAGACAGCCGGGAGAGTGAAAACAGCGGAAGAGGAGAGGCAGCCGGGGGAGCGAATACAGCGCGAGAGGAGAGACAGCCGGGAGAGTGAAAACAGCGCGAGAGGAGAGACAGCAGGGAGAGTGAAAACAGCGGAAGAGAAGAGGCAGCCAGGGGAGTGAAAACAGTGCGAGAGGAGAGAGTGCCGGGAGAGTGAAAACAGTGCGAGAGGAGAGACAGCAGGGAGACGCAGTGATTGCTGCTTAAGTGTTTTATTTTTACCTGTATTTAAGTTGGGCGGTTGCTGAACCAGAGACACTACACTTTTAGTTTCCCCCACCCTTCCACCTCCTCTAACCTAAGGGGGTGAGTGAATATCAGGTACGCTCTTTCTTTCTTTCTCTTGTTTTTACCGCAAGTTATCTAGAGGGGATGACAGGGAAGGCTGTGCAATGTTCCTCCTGCAGAATATTTGAGGTGAGGGACGCTGTCAGTGTCCCTGCTGATTTCACCTGTGGGAAGTGCACCCATCTCCAGCTCCTCAGAAACCGCGTTAGGGAACTGGAACTGGAGCTGGATGAACTTCAAATCATTCGGGAGGCAGAGGTGGTCATTGATAGTAGCTTCAGGGATGTCGTTACTCCGAAGAATGAAGATAGATGGGCGACGGTGAGAGAGGCTGGGAGGAAGCAGTCAGTACAGGGATCCCCTGTGGTCGTTCCCCTTCGTAACAAGTATACCGCTTTGGATACTGGTGGGAGGGGGAGGGGAACTTACCAGGGGTAAACCACAGTGACCGGATCTCCAGCACTGAGTCCATCCCTGTGGCTCAGAAGGAAAGGGGGGAGAGCAGGAGAGCAATAGTTATTGGGGACTCGATATTTAGAGGGACAGATAGACAGTTCTGTGGCAACGAAAGAGACTCGCGGATGGTATGTTGCCTCCCGGGTGCCAGGGTCTGTAACGTCTCGGACCATGTTTTCAGAATCCTTAAGGGGGAGGGGAAACAGCCATAAGTCGTGGTACACATCGGTACCAACGACATAGGTAAGAGCAGGGAAGGGGATTTAAAACAGGAATTTAGGGAGCTAAGGTGGAAGCTGAGAGCCAGGACAAACCATATTGTCATCTCTGGTTTGTTGCCGGTGCCACGTGCTAGCTAGTTTAGGAACATGGAGATAGTGCAGATAAACACATGGCTGCAGGGATGGTGTAGGAGGGAGGGTTTCAGTTACGTGGATAATTGGAGCACATTCTGGGGAAGGTGGGACCTGTACAAATAGGACGGTTTGCACCTGAACCAGAGGGGCACCAATATCCTGGGAGGAGAATTTGCTACGACTCTTCAGGGGGGCTTAAACTAATTTGTCAGGGGGCTGGGAAAACAAGCTGTTGTCCAGAAGCCAGTGTTGAGAGTAGTGAGGTACTGAGGAGGGTATCAAGGTCGCAGGAGTGTACCGGCAGGCAGGAAGGTGGGTTGACGTGTGTCTACTTTAATGCAAGAAGCATCCGGAATAAGGTAGGTGAACTTGGAGCGTGGATTGGTACCTGGGACTACGATGTTGTGGGCATTACGGAGACATGGTTAGAACAGGGACAGGAATAGTTGTTGGAAGTTCCGGGGTTTAGATGTTTCAGTAAGAGTAGGGAAGGTGGTAAAAGAGGTGGAGGAGTAGCATTGTTAATCAAGGATAGTTTAACGGCTGCAGAAAGGCAGTTTGAGGGGGATCTGCCTACTGAGGTAATATGGGCTGAAGTTAGAAATAGGAAAGGAGCGGTCACGTTGTTAGGAGTTTTCTGTAGGCCCCCAAATAGTAATAGAGATGTGGAGGAAGAAATTGCAAAGCATATTGTGGATTGGTGTGGAGGTCTCAGGGTAGTTGTCATGGGTGACTTTAACTTTCCAAATATTGATTGGAACCTCAATAGGTCGAACAGTTCGGACGGGGCAGTTTTTGTACAGTGTGTGCAAGAGGGTTTCCTGACACAATATGTGGATAGGCCGACAAGAGGTGGGGCCACATTGGATTTGGTACTGGGTAATGAACCAGGCCAAGTGTTTGTGGGAGAGCACTTTGGAGATAGTGACCACAATTTGGTGTCTTTCACTAGTGCAATGGAGAGGGATAGGGCCATACGGCAGGGCAAGGATTATAATTGGGGGAGGGGTAATTGTGATGCGATTAGGCAAGAATAGGGAGCATAAGATGGGAATAGAAACTGTCAGGGAAAGGCACAAATGAAAAGTGGAGCTTGTTCAGGGAACAAATACTGCGTGTCCTTGATAGGTATGTCCTTGTCAGGCAGGGAGGAAATGGCCGTGTGAGGGAACCATGGTTCACAAAAGAGGTTGAATGTCTTGTCAAGAGGAAAAAGGAAGCGTATGTCAGGATGAGAAAACAAGGTTCAGTTGGGTCGCTTGAGGGTTACAAGGTAGCAAGTAATAAGCTAAGAAAAGTGCTTAGGAGATCTAGGAGGGGGCATGAGAAGTCCTTGGCGGGTCGGAACAAGGAAAACCCCAAAGCTTTTTACTCTTATGTGATAAATAAAAGAATGACCAGGGTGAGATTAGGGCCGGTCAAGAACAGTAGTGGGAACTTGTGCATGGAGTCAGAAGAGATCGGAGAGGCGTTGAATGAATACTTTTCTTCAGTGTTCACCGAGGAGAGGGGTTATGTTTTTGAGGATGAGAGTGTGATACCGGCGGGTAGGCTGGAGTAGGTAGGTGTTCTGAGGGACGATGTATTAGCAATTTTGAAAAACCTGAGGGTCGAAAAGTCCCCTGGGCCAGATGGGATATATCCTAGGATTCTTTGGGAGGCAAGGGATGAGATTGCAGAGCCTTTGGCTTTGATCTTTGGGTCCTCACTGTCCACGGGGATAGTGCCTGAGGACTGGAGAGTGGCGAATGTTGTTCCTCTGTTCAAGAAAAGGAATAGGAATGACCCTAGTAATTATAGGCTGGTTAGTCTTACTTCGGTGGTCGGTAAGTTAATGATAATCGCTTATTGTCACAAGTAGGCTTCAAATGAAGTTACTGTGAAAAGCCCCTAGTCGCCACATTCCAGCACCTGTTCGGGGAGACTGGTATGGGAATTGAACCGTGCTGCTGGCCTGCCTTGGTCTGCTTTCAAAGCCAGCGATTTAGCCCTGTGCTAAAGCAGCCATGAAAAGGGCCCTGAGGGATAGGATTAATGACCATTTGGAAAGATGCAGCTTAATTCGGGATAATCAACACGGATTCGTGAAGGGTAAGTCTTGCCTCACAAATTTGATTGAATTCTTTGAGGAGGTAACTAAGTGTGTAGATGAAGGTAGAGCAGTTGATGTCGTATACATGGATTTCAGTGAGGCATTTGATAAGGTTCCCCATGGACGGCTCCTGAAGAAAGTAAGGAGGTGTGGGATAGAGAGAAATTTGGCCTATTGGATAAGTAACTGGCTATCACATAGAAGACAGAGTGTGATGGTGGATGGAAAATGTTCAGACTGGAGACCAGTTACCAGCGGTGTACCACAGGGATCAGTGCTGGGTCCTCTGCTATTTGTGATTTTTATAAATGACTTGGAGGAGGGGGCTGAAGGGTGGGTCAGTAAATTTGCTGATGACACCAAGATTAGTGGAGTAGTGGATGAGTTGGAGGGCTGTTGTAGGCTGCAAAGAGACATTGATAGGATGCAGAGCTGGGCCTAAAAATGGCAGATGGATGTTTAACCCTGATAAGTGCGAGGTGATTCATTTTGGTAGGACAAATTTGAATGCGGATTACAGGGTTAACGGCAGGGTTCTGAGGAATGTGGAGGAACAGAGAGATCTTGGAGTTCATATCCACAGATCTCTGAAGGTTGCCACTCAAGTGGAGCCGTGAAGAAAGCCTAAAGTGTGTTTGCGTTTATTAACAGGGGGCTTGAGTTTAAGAGCCGTGAGGTTATGCTGCAACTGTACACGACCCTGGTGAGACCACATTTGGAGTATCGTGTGCAGTTCTGGTCGCCTCATTACAGGAAGGATGTGGAAGCATTGGAAAGGGTGCAAAGGAGATTTGCCAGGATGCTGCCTGGATTGGGGAGTAGGTCTTATGAAGAAAGGTTGAGGAGCTAGGGCTTTTCTCATTGGAGTGAAGGAGGATGAGAGGTGACTTAATGGAGGTTTATAAGCTGATGAGGGGGATAGATAGAGTGGATGTTCAGAGACTATTTCCTCGGGTGGATGTAGCTATTACAAGGGGGCATAACTATAAGGTTCTATAAACTAAAAGAGATATAGGAGGGATGACCGAGGTAGGTTCTTTACTAAGAATGGTTAGAGTGTGGAATGGACTGCCTGCTGTGATAGTGGAGTCGGACACTTTAGGAACTTTCAAGCGGTTATTGGATAGGCACATGGAGCACACCAGAATGACAGGGAGTGGGATAGCTTGATCTTGTGCTCGGCACAACATTGAGGGCCGAAGGGCCTGTTCTGTGCTGTACTGTTCTATGTTCTATGTTCTCCTCCCCCTCACCCCTTCCCCCGCCTCCTCTCCCCACCCCTTCCCCCACCTCCTCCCCCACCCCTTCCCCCACCCGTCCCCCCTACCTGTCTAACCTTGCATGCTGTATTGTGTCTTGCAGGACCACACGGCGATCGACCCGGACCAGCGGATGCAGCCCGCCCACAGCCAGTGCCAGGGCGGCAACAGCCCAGGGATTGATCCGGCCCATCAGGCATAACTCATCCCCAGCCAATGCCAGGGCGGCAACGCCCCTGGGATCGACCCGCCTCATCAGGCGTAGCCCGCCCCCATCCAGTGCCAGGATGGCAACGCCCGAGGGACTCATCCAGTTACGGGGCGGGCAGCCACAGCAACAGCCCTCCGGCCCAGTCGATTCACAACGCCAAAACCCAGGGGACGGAGACACAGGGGACCTACAGCGAGGAGAAGGACACACCAACCCAGGACACCAGCACACAGGTAATGGACCAGTCAGGACACCAGCACACAGGGGACGGACAGACAGGACACCCACACACAGGGGACGGGCAGACAGGACACCCACGCACAGGGGACGGACAGACAGGACACACACACACAGGGGATGGACGGACAGGACACACACACACAGGGGACAGGCAGTCATGACACCCACACACAGGGGACGGACAGACAGGACACCCACGCACAGGGGACGGACAGACATGACGCCTACACACAGGGGACGGGCAGATAGGACACCCACACACAGGGGACGGACGGACAGGACACCTACATACAGGGGACGGACGGACAGGACACCCACACACAGGGGACGGACGGACAGGACATCCACACACAAGGGACGGACGGACAGGACACCCACACACAGGGGACGGGCAGACAGGACACCCAGACACAGGGGACGGGCAGACAGGACACCCACACACAGGGGACGGACAGACAGGACACCCACACACAGGGGACGGGCAGTCATGACTCCCACACACAGGGGACGGACGGACAGGACACACACAAACAGGGGACGGACGGACAGGACACACACACACAGGGGACGGGCAGACAGGACACCCACACACAGGGGACGGGCAGTCATGACGCCCACACACAGGGGACGGACAGACAGGACACCCACACACAGGGGACGGGCAGACAGGACACCCACACACAGGGGACGGGCAGACAGGACACCCACACACAGGGGACGGACGGACAGGACACACACACACAGGGGACGGACGGACAGGACACACACACACAGGGGACGGGCAGACAGGACACCCACACACAGGGGACGGGCAGTCATGACGCCCACACACAGGGGACGGACAGACAGGACACCCACACACAGGGGACGGGCAGACAGGACACCCACACACAGGGGACGGACAGACAGGACACACACACACAGGGGACGGGCAGACAGGACACCCACACACAGGGGACGGGCAGACAGGACACCCACACACAGGGGACGGGCAGTCATGACGCCCACACACAGGGGACGGGCAGACAGGACACACACACACAGGGGACGGACGGACAGGACACCCACACACAGGGGACGGGCAGACAGGACACACACACACAGGGGACGGACGGACAGGACACCCACTCACAGGGGACGGACAGACATGACGCCCACACACAGGGGACGGACGGACAGGACACCCACACACAGGGGACGGGCGGACAGGACACCCACACACAGGGAACGGGCAGTCATGACGCCCACACACAGGGGACGGACGGACAGGACACCCACACACAGGGGACGGGCGGACAGGACACCCACACACAGGGGACGGGCAGACAGGACACACACACACAGGGGACGGACGGACAGGACACCCACACACAGGGGACGGACGGACAGGACACCCACACACAGGGGACGGGCAGACAGGACACACACACACAGGGGACGGACAGACAGGACACACACACACAGGGGACAGACAGACAGGACACACACACACAGCGGACGGACAGACAGGACACACACACACAGGGGACGGACGGACAGGACACCCACACACAGGGGACGGACGGACAGGACACACACACACAGGGGACAGGCAGACAGAAAATCCACACACAGGGGACGGACAGGCAGGACACCCACACACAGGGGACAGACAGACAGGACACCCACACACAAGGGACGGACAGACAGGACACCCACACACAGGGGATGGACAGACAGGACACCCACATACAGGGGACAGATGGACAGGACGCACACACACAGGGGACAGGCAGACAAAATCCACACACAGGGGACGGACAGGCAGGAAACACACACACAGGGGACGGACAGACAGGACACCAACACACAGGGGATGGACAGACAGGACACCCACACACAGGGGACGGATGGACAGGACGCACACACACAGGGGACGGACAGACAGGACACCCACACACAGGGGACAGATGGACAGGACACCCACACACAGGGGACGGACAGACAGGACACCCACACACAGGGGACAGACGGACAGGACGCACACACACAGGGGACAGATGGACAGGACGCACACACACAGGGGACGGACAGACATGACACCCACACACAGGGGACAGATGGACAGGACGCACACACACAGGGGACGGACAGACAGGACACTCACACACAGGGGACAGATGGACAGGACACCCACACACAGGGGATGGATGGACAGGACACCCACACACAGGGGACGGACGGACAGGACACACACACACAGGGGATGGACAGACAGGACACCCACACACAGGGGACGGATGGACAGGACGCACACACACAGGGGACGGACAGACAGGACACCCACACACAGGGGACAGATGGACAGGACACCCACACACAGGGGACGGACAGGCAGGACACCCACACACAGGGGACAGACGGACAGGACGCACACACACAGGGGACAGATGGACAGGACGCACACACACAGGGGACGGACAAACATGACACCCACACACAGGGGACAGATGGACAGGACGCACACACACAGGGGACGGACAGACAGGACACCCACACACAGGGGACAGATGGACAGGACACCCACACACAGGGGATGGACGGACAGGACACCCACACACAGGGGACGGACGGACAGGACACACACACACAGGGGACGGGCAGACAGGACACACACACACAGGGGACGGGCAGACAGGACACACACACACAGGGGACAGACAGACAGGACACACACACACAGGGGACGGACGGACAGGACACACACACACAGGGGACAGGCAGACAGAAAATCCACACACAGGGGACGGACAGGCAGGACACCCACACACAGGGGACAGACAGACAGGACACCCACACACAAGGGACGGACAGACAGGACACCCACACACAGGGGATGGACAGACAGGACACCCACATACAGGGGACAGATGGACAGGACGCACACACACAGGGGACAGGCAGACAAAATCCACACACAGGGGACGGACAGGCAGGAAACACACACACAGGGGACGGACGGACAGGACACACACACACAGGGGACGGACAGGACACACACACACAGGGGACGGACAGACAGGACACACACACACAGGGGACGGACAGACAGGACACCCACACACAGGGGACGGACAGACAGGACACACACACACAGGGGACAGGCAGACAGGACACCCACACACAGGGGACGGACGGACAGGACACACACACACAGGGGACGGACCGACAGGACACACACACACAGGGGACGGACGGACAGGTCCCAAACACAGGGGACGGACAGACAGGACACCCACACACAGGGGACGGACGGACAGGACACCCACACACAGGGGACGGACGGACAGGACACACACACACAGGGGACGGACAGACAGGACACACACACACAGGGGACAGACAGACAGGACACACACACAGGGGACGGATGGACAGGACACACACACACACAGGGGACGGACAGACAGGACACCCACACACAGGGGACGGACAGACAGGACACACACACAGGGGACGGACAGGACACACACACACAGGGGACGGACAGACAGGACACACACACACAGCGGACGGATGGACAGGACACCCACTCACAGGGGACGGACAGACAGGACACACACACACAGGGGACGGACAGACAGGACACCCACACACAGGGGACAGATGGACAGGACACCCACACACAGGGGACGGACAGACAGGACACCCACACACAGGGGACGGGCAGACAGGACACACACACACAGGGGACGGGCATACAGGACACCCACACACAGGGGACAGGCAGACAGGACACCCACACACAGGGGACGGACAGGCAGGACACCCACACACAGAGGACGGACGGACAGGACACACACACACAGGGGACAGACAGACAGGACACCCACACACAGGGGGCGGACAGACAGGACACCCACACACAGGGGACGGACAGACAGGACACCCACACACAGGGGGCGGACAGACAGGACATCCACACACAGGGGACAGACAGTCAAGACACCCAGACACAGGGGACCCTTGACTTCGGGTCCAATGAGGACCTTGACATTACGCCACTGCTATCTCCTACACCGTCCACATTGCAGAGACTCTCAGCTCGGTTGGACACTTCAGCGATGAGGCTTCTGGTACACTCACTGGTGCGCACCACACAACCGTTCAGGTACAGCAAGTGGAGGTGGGAGCAGCCGAGGGGATGGACGGTCGGAGGGCAGACTAGCCCCAGCAACCAGCTGCCGGCCAGGCGGGTCCCAGGTACCTGGTATTCCCACACTCACCCATAGACCTGATGCAGTCAGGAACCTAGGGACAAGTGAAGAGGGGTGACGACTGGCTTGCAGCACCTGCAGGTGGAGTAGTCCAACCGCGTGCAGGAGCAGGGGGTGGTGCCGGTCATGCATGCCACCCAGGCCAAAACCGCACGGCTGGAGTCTGCGGTGGAGGCAATGGGGGCAGTGTTGGACATGGGTCGGAGTATGCAAGGCCTGGGGCATTCTGTGCAGGCGGCGTCTGCAGGAAGCCATGAGCCAGAGCCAACTGCAGATCGCAGCGGCGCTCAGCACCGTGGCCCAGTCTCAGCAGTCCATGGCCCAGTCTCTGCAGGCCATCGCTGAGAGCATTGGCGTCATTGCCCAGGTGCTGTCCGGCGTCGCCCAGACACAGACAGGAATGGCCAACTCCCTGAGCTGCATGGCTGCTTACTTACAGACCCTTGTCGATACCAGAGCGGGCCTCCAGGACTGGCAGCACCAGGTGCCGGGGGTGCCTCGGGTGTTGGATCCGTTCGCACCCCCATCCCTTGGAGAACCCCTGGGGCCATCGGGCACCCCGAGGGAGGAGGAAGTGCTGGGGCCCATTCCGGGTCCCCCTGCAGCAGAGGTCCCGGAACACTGCACCACCTCGGACTACCCCCCTTCCGTCCCATGTGCATCTGGTGGGCAGGACAGGCTGGCAGCACGCCATCGCGGTGCCCGAGGCGCATCTTGGCCGGACCGCCCCAGGAAACGGCCGTCAAAGGGGACCCTAGTCACAGGGCAAGAATCACAAGAGTCCACCTCCACTTCTGCTGCACCATCTGGGGAACCATCTAGAGCCACAGCATCACTAGAGGGCAGCAACAGAGACGGGTATAAAGGGTCCAGCCCAAGGGAGGATCTGCCTCTTTCAGAAGCACAGGGCTAGTGAGCAGCAGCAGACAGAGACAGCTCAGCATAGGCAGTTTACCTTAGCTTCACTGGTCATACCTCTTAACTGTATTATATCTAGTTAAGCTCTGGAAACAGAACAAACCCACTGAATAAAGTATTTGTGTTAACTGGAAGTCTACAATCTTTATTCAGACTTTGAGAATAACATATGGTACCAGAAGTGATTTCAGAAAGCTAGCTAGACACCAGCAAGAGAAGAAAAACTTAAACCGGATATTTGACTGCGGAAGACTTCGCAGCAAATGGATCCTCGACAACTAACTGATTCGATGGAACTTGTTGGAACTCCAAGGCAGCTGGAAACAACCGGTAATTTAAGTTATAACTGGAAAATGTTTGAACAGCTGTTCCAAATATTTATCACAGCTAATGATTTAAGCACTGCCTCCGACGCAACAAAAATAGCCCTACTACTCTCAACAGGAGGGCATGAAGCTAGAGAAATCTATAATTGCTTTAATTACTTAGACGGTGAGGACAACACCAAAGTAGAAGTTATACTCAAAAAGATTGATGAATGCTGTAACAGTTAGTCTGGTGAGGTGCTGGAAAGATTTAACTCTTGTCAGAGAAACGGAGGGCCCATCTCTGATTTTATCACAAATCTCAAGTTAATTTCACAAGGCTGTGATTATGCTGATTTCAGAGACACTGTGATAATGCATCAATTAATTTCTGGACTATCTGATAAAAATTTGAGGGATGAACTTTCACAAAATAAGTATCTAACTCTAGAAATCGCTAAACAAAAAGCCTTGCTTATGAACAAAAACAAACTCAATGCTTTGAGTCTCTACAAACACAGAATCATCATTTAGAAAACAAAATCGGTAAAAATGGCGTGAACACTCACCATGAGGCGGAGGCAGGGTTGAATCGGAGGAAGACGGAGGTTCTGAGTGGCTGCCATCTTGAAAAAGGAGCCGCACATGCGCAGTTGCGAAAAGAGCGCACAGTACAGGAAACTCGGAGTTTGCATGGGCAATCGAGTCCTTCGCATGACGTCACGAGCGTCATGACGTCAGAGGACCAGGACCACGCCCACTTAAAAGGGAAATGCACGAAAATGAACAAAATGAAATTGAAAGCTGCAAAACCCAATTTTCTTGCCTCAAAATACAGAACAATGCCCGAACTTACACCAGCAGTTGAAAATAACTTTCACAACACCCTGGAACAAGCAGTTAGCACCACCCTAGAAGATGATATGGTCCTTGTAGACTATGACTCAGATGACGATTTCATCTTGGGAGATGGCTACCCCAGTACCAAATCCGAATTGCAACTAGAGGAGTTGTACCGTGAAGACCCCGATGATGAGTTCTTCGGATTGGGGAATCTTCAGCCCAGCATATATGACATCCTGACCCGTGAGTGCAGGATTATGCTGCGGCCTGACGCCAAGAAACAGAGAGTGCTCCACGCATCACGAAGGGTCCCAGCCTCCACACAAGAAGATGATTTGTTCATTGAACATGAAGAGACCGATCACAGCTCTGAAACAAAAAGCGATGATTTGTCCATCGAGCAATACACACAATACTGCTCAGAAATGGCTGAGTTATTCGGGGATCCTGATCACAGCATCAGCAACAGGGTTGAAAAGCTCAATTCGACTCTTCTCATGGTAGATTATCCAATACCATGGTGCCATGACAGATCGTCGATACATTGGATGACAGCCATACCCAAGATGAAGACGACGCCACACAGAGAGCACAGAACGACTCCATTGAGAGAGCACAGATCGATTCTACAGCAAGAACACTGCATGACTCCACAAAGAGAGCGATGACAAACTCCACAGAGAGAGCGATGACAGACTCCACAGAGAGAGCGATGACAAACTCCACAGAGAGAGCGATGAAGGACTCCACAGAGAGACCGATGAAGGACTCCAAAAAGAGAGCGACACAAGCCTCCACAAAGAGAGCGACGAAAGTCTCCACAAAGGGAGCAACGCAAGCCTCCACAGACAGCTCGGTGACAGACTCAAAAATGGAAGCAAGCAAACACTCCATATCGAACGCCATGCATGAACAAGACCATGAAGATCTATCAAGCTTATTTGAGCCAACAGAAGAAAACTATGAGAGTCTACCCAGCTTATTTAACCAACAAGAAGACACTGAATGTCTATCCACTGTCTGTGAGACAAGTGGCAAAGAAATCACAATTCCCATACAGGATGTGCAGGATCACAGCGAGACTGGCATATCTCAGCTCGTCTGCACAGAAGCACTCAACAATCAGAGGACGGCTACTCATGAGTCCAGAGAGACCACGTCAAATGAAATTGTGAAGATTTTGAGTGCAAAAGAGGAGCACCAAGAGTCCAGAGAGGCCACGTCAATTGAAATCTTGAAAATTTTGACTCCAGAAGGGAAGCACCAAGAGTCCAGAGAGACCACGTCAACAGAAATCCTGAAGATTTTGACTCCAGAAGAGGGAGCACCAAGAGTCCAGAGAGACCACGTCAATAGAAATCCTGAATATTTTGACTCCAGAAAAGGAGCACCACGACCCACAACAAAATGAAACTGTGAAGATTTTGACTCCGGAAAAGCAGCACGAAGAGATCAATGATGATTCAAATGAACCTGAAATGACTCCAAAACAGGAGCACCAAGAAATCAATGATCATTCAAGTGACCCTGAAATGACTCCAAAAGAAGAGCACCAAGAACTCAATGATGATTCAAGTAAACCAGAAATGACTCTAGAAGAGGAGTACCAAGTAAGCAAAGAAGAGGAATCGAATCCACCACAAATGACTGATGTCACCAACATCAATGCAACATCAGATCATTCTCACAATTCTCAAGAAGACACGCTAAATGTAGCAGATACCACAAAGGACACTGACACCAATACAAAGAACAAAGAACAAAGAAATGTACAGCACAGGAACAGGCCCTTCGGCCCTCCAAGCCCGTGCCGACCATGCTGCCCGACTAAACTACAATCTTCTACACTTCCTGGGTCCGTATCCTTCTATTCCCATCCTATTCATATATTTGTCAAGATGCCCTTTAAATGTCCCTATCGTCCCTGCTTCCACTACCTCCTCCGGTAGCGAGTTCCAGGCACCCACTACCCTCTGCGTAAAAAACTTGCCTCGTACATCTACTCTAAACCTTGCCCCTCTCACTTTAAACCTATGCCCCCTAGTAATTGACCCCTCTACCCTGGGGAAAAGCCTCTGACTATCCACTCTGTCTATGCCCCTCATAATTTTATATACCTCTATCAGGTCTCCCCTCAACCTCCTTCGTTCCAGTGAGAACAAACCGAGTTTATTCAATCGCTCCTCATAGCTAATGCCCTCCATACCAGGCAACATTCTGGTAAATCTCTTCTGCACCCTCTCTAAAGCCTCCACATCCTTCTGGTAGTGTGGCGACCAGAATTCAACACTATACTCCAAGTGTGGCCTAACTAAGGTTCTATACAGCTGCAACATGACTTGCCAATTCTTATACTCAATGCCCCGGCCAATGAAGGCAAGCATGCTGTATGCCTTCTTGACTACCTTCTCCACCTGTGTTGCCCCTTTCAATGACCTGTGGACCTGTACTCCTAGATCTCTTTGACTTTCAATACTCTTGAGGGTTCTACCATTCACTGTATATTCCCTACCTGCATTAGACCTTCCAAAATGCATTACCTCACATTTGTCCGGATTAAACTCCATCTGCCATCTTTCCGCCCAAGTCTCCAGACAATCTAAATCCTGCTGTATCCTCCGACAGTCCTCATCGCTATCCGCAATTCCACCAACCTTTGTGTCGTCTGCAAACTTAATAATCAGACCAGTTACATTTTCCTCCAAATCATTTATATATACTACAAAGAGCAAAGGTCCCAGCACTGATCCCTGTGGAACACCACTGGTCACAGCCCTCCAATTAGAAAAGCATTCCTCCATTGCTACTCTCTGCCTTCTATGGCCTAGCCAGTTCTGTATCCACCTTGCCAGCTCACCCCTGATCCCGTGTGACTTCACCTTTTGTACTAGTCTACCATGAGGGACCTTGTCAAAGGCCTTACTGAAGTCCATATAGACAACATCTACTGCCCTACCTGCATCAATCATCTTAGTGACCTCCTCGAATAACTGTGACAATTACTCAAATCATCCACATGGCACACTCATTGAGTGCAACAAGAAAGACAAAAACCACAAGAAGCACAGCAGAAACAAGAACAACAACAGACACAACATGCAGCGCAACAAGAATGACAAAAGCAACAAGAAGCATTCCAGAAACAACAAGCACGACAAGAAAATGAACGAGAATAAAAGCGAAAACAATGAAAACAGAATCAACAAGCGCGACAAAAAGAACAACAAGAATAACAACAACCAGAACGACAACGAAAGCAACAAAGACAGAAACAACGACAATGAAACAACGACCTGTACAACATGGTAGAACTCTGCATGTGAAGGACAATGCCACAGCACACTGCGAAACAATGACAAGAGTACAAACATGCCATGGCATGATAAATAATCTCACAAATTCACATCTGCTCCAGAACAAACAAGCAAAACAGCTTTCACGAACGATGACATACAGAATCGATACCACAAACAGGAAAAAGCCGAGGTCAGACAACGGTGCAACACAGAATCGCTACCCACAATCAAATGGAACAGGGGAAAAAGGTGTCCACATCATTAAACGACTCATCAAGGCAACCGAGTCACGTTCCGACATCAACCTAGCTCTGTTATCGTACCAAGCAACCCCAATGAGCTCAAGACTGTCGCCAGCGCAAATGCTCTTCGGCAGAGACATCTGGACAATCCGACCGGCAATGCAGTTCCGAGACCCCGGCAAACGCACTGGTTCTCGACAAAATGCGGGCACTCCGCTCCAAACAAAAATGACACTACGATCAACATGCAATCCCACTCAAGCCACTGACAATAGGTGACATTGTCAGAATCAGGGACCCAGAAGGCGGATTGTCTGAGCTAGCCACGGTGATCAGGCAGGAGGCACTGCGGGCCTACACTGTCAAATCGTCAGCGGGAGCACTTTTTCGCCATAACCGCCGAGATCTATTAGAGATTCAACCTACAACGACAGTCTTTCCCACACTGGACTTGACCGAGTACATTTGTCCACAGGACGTTCCTTGCCACACAACGCCAGACAGTATCCTTGATGACTTCAATCCATCATCCCTACTACCACCGTTAAGACGCTCCAGCAGAAGCCGTAAGGCACCCGACCGGCTAGATTTGTGACGACACTTCGACACACGCGCAAGACGAATATGGACATTTCTCATGATGGACTCAGAACACTGTTAATTGTTTCTGTATTACTTTATCATTTTCACAGTGTGCAGATTTGCTTATTCTCACCATTTATGTACAGTTTTCTTGAGGCCAGTCTAGAGAACATGTCAAATAAAAGGTGGGGGGGGGGGATGTAGTGATCTGTACATACATCTGCACATACATATGTGCCGTATGTCCCGTACATTGCCCCCCCCCTCTCCCCCCCCCCCCCCCCCACATCCTCCTCATCTGGGGAGGCGTGCCCTTCATCGTGTTCCCCCACACCCCCTCCTCCTCCTCTGCTTCCAGCACATCGCCCCTCTGCTGGGCTATATTGTGGAGGACGCAGCAGACCATAACGATGCGGCCGACCTGCTCCGACGGGTACTGGAGGGCCCCTACAGAGCGGTCAAGGCAACTGAAGCGTCTCTTCATCAGCCCGAAGCACCTCTCGACCACACCCCTGGTTGCTGCATGGGCCTCATTGTAGCGGGTCTGCGCGTCAGTCTGTGGCCTTCGTATTGGCGTCATCAGCCACGCCCGCAACAGGTAATCCCTGTCGCCCAGTAACCATCCCCGCAGCTGGGGGAGGTATCCCTCGAACATGGCGGGGATGAACGATTGTGCCAATATGAACGAGTCATGTACACTGCCTGGGTACCGGGCGCAGACGTACAGGATCCTCACCCGGTGGTCACAGACCACCTGCACGTTCATGGAGTAAGTCCCCTTCCTATTCATGATCACGGCCCTAGTGGCAACATGCACCCCATTGATCGCTGCCTGGACCATGGGAATCCTGGCAACCGCGGCAAAGCCTGCTGCCCGGGCATCCCGTTGGGCACGGTACACATGGAACTGAATGTACCAGTCCGCGATGTCACACAGGGCGTCGGTCACTTCACAGATGCACCTGTGCACCGATGCCTGGGAAATGCCGGACAGGTCCCCACTCGCCGACTGGAACCACCCTGTGTCATAGATGTTCAGGGCGACCGTCAGCTTGATGGCTGCTGGGAGAGGATGTCCACCCCCAGTTCCACACAGTGCCAGGTGTGCCATCAGGTGGCAGATATGGGCAACGGTTTCCCGGCTCACCCGGAGTCTCCTCCTACACGACCTGTCTGGGATGTCCTGGAAGGACATGCTATGACGGTACACAAGAGGCCTCACCGGGCGCCTCCGTCGCCATGGCACCGCCTCCTCTTCCTCCTCCTCCTCGGCATGTTGGGCGGGCGGCTCTCTAGCCTGGGCAGCTGCCACCTGCCCCTTTGCAGCAGGCTCCTCAGCAGCAGCCTTCGCCGCCTCCCTGTCATGCCCCTGCTCCAGCTCCCATTGGGCTTCATGCAGGGCAGCGGCCCCTGCCACGGTGGCCAACATCGCTGTGTGATGGCCAATTATAATGGTCTGCAGCGTGTGGGGGTAAACGACATTTCATCATTGCACATAATCCCCTCCACAACCAGGTGCCATGGGCTAGATGGTCGCAACTGTTGCCAGCTGGTGCCTAGCCATGCAGAACCCCCTCCCCCCGACCCTCCCATAGGCCATTGAGAACCCCAAGGGTGGATGGAGGAGGTGATGGGGTCCTTGCCGCTGCTTCCCAAAAAGGAGGTGCTTGAACACCTCAGCGCTATTGAATCCCCCCATCATAGAATTTACAGTGCAGAAGGAGGCCATTCGGCACATCGAGTCTGCACCAGCTCTTGGAAAGAGCACCTTACCCAAGGTCAACACCTCCACCCCATCCCCATAACCCAGTAACCCCACCCAACACTAAGGGCAATTTTGGACACTAAGGGCAATTTAGCATGGCCAATCCACCTAACCTGCACATCTTTGGACTATGGGAGGAAACCGGAGCACCCGGATGAAACCTACGCACACACGGGGAGGATGTGCAGACTTCGCACAGACAGTGACCTAAGCCGGAATCGAACCTGAGACCCTGGAGCTGTGAAGCAATTGTGCTATCCGCCATGCTACCGTGCTGCCCCATCTAACACTGGCACATCTGATAGACAGTGGGCAGAACAGGGTGGCACCCCGTCACCTGTGATGCCCGAAAATCGGCCAGGCCCATCCTAGGTTCAGGCTCTCCAGAAGAAGCCGCTGAGGGCATCTCAGGCCAGAGGGTGAGATACACTGCTGGTCGTCTCCACGTCTGAAGTGCTGTCTGGGGTCACACCCAGAAGGAGTGGTAGGCCATGTAAAATAAGGAAGTTAGACACCAGATAAGAAGGCACGGGTCCAGCACATAGATTAGAGGTCGGGGGTTAGGGCACAACAACTGTGGAGAGTCACGATTAAACACTTTTATACCAACATTCCGACCTGCCTCAATCCTCAGTCTGAAGGGTGAAGGATAGGCTGGGCTGGGTGTAGATGGTGTGCAGAGTGGAGGCGGGGGAGTTTGGTGGTGTGGGGTGTGGGTGTTGGAGGATGGAACAGGGCAGGGCACCCAGGACAATTGAACGTTCCACCTGGAGGTAACCCTCAGAGACGGCAGTGAATGGGGCTGAAGTGTGAGGCAGTCTTGTAGGACAGCTTCCCCAGTGAATGACCCATCACCGCTCACCATCTCCATAAGCCCCCTACCACCCCAAAGAATATATGGGCCCATGAGACGGAATGGCCAACACACAGGCAGGGATTACCACAGTGAAGAGTGGAAGGTGATCCTGAAGGCAGAAGTTCAGACTTTGTCAAAAGAAGGATCAACAGAGCTCATCTCACAGCAATGCATCAATATTCTCCATCCCACAGACAAGATCCATATCTACTGTCTTCCCAGGGCCAACACCTTGTAGTGATGCTGGTAGGACCGTCAGAGGAGAGAGGGAGAGCTGGGATGGTGGGACGGAGTAGGGTGGAGGGACAGGGGAGGGTCTGAGTAGCTATAGGGTAGGGGGCACAACTCGGAAGGGAGTGGGGAAGAGTAAGGACAGGTGGAACAGGGTGGCAGAGCTGCCGGTGGCCAGTCCTCTTAGTTGGCAAATCTAGAGGTGATGAAGTTGTCCCATGTGCGGCAGCCCTGGAGTACATGTTGGGCGCCCTCCCATGCCAGCTTGGGCTCCATGCACTGTTGTATGCTTGCATAGACTCAAGATGACTCCAGAGTGTGGCACTCTCTGCCAGCTCTCACACACAAATCCTCTTCCTACATCTCCTATAACCGTACTAATCTCTTAAAACCTAATTCTAACACTAACACTATCACTAACCTTTCTCTTTTATCTTCTCTTATATGTTTGAAGATGCTCCGAGGCCCGTGGAGTGGACCTGATGACCCGACTCAATCCGATCCGGCAGGACTCCTGATGATCCGTCCCGACCTGGAAGCTGAAGAGGCCCAAACCGAAATGCGACCCCAACCTCAATTTCGACCCAACCCGGATCTTAGAGCGCCCGACCTGGCCTAGGAACGGATGCCAGCGCCCGTACCACCCGATCCAGCTGCCCCCTCCCCCAATACCCCGGCTCCCGACCACAAAACCCGGCCCAACCTGAACCAGAGAGGACCACCCAGCGACCCGACTTACTAAAGGATGGAAGGAAGAATCCTCGTGTAGGCCCTACCAAGCCTATACCAAGGCCCCGCTTCTTGAGCACCTGTAAGACTTCGTACTGTGCTCACCCCAGTCCAACGCCGGCATCTCCACTTTATTGGTAGAGGGATTCAGTTTTGGATCCACGAGATCATGTTGCAGCTATACAACACTCTGGTGCGACCGCATTTGGAGTATTGCGTGCAATTCTGGTCGCCGCATTATAGGAAGGATGTGGAAACATTGGAAAGGGTGCAGAGGAGATTTACCAGAATGTTGCCTGGTATGGAGGGAAGATCTTATGAGGAAGGGCTGAGGGACCTGAGGCTGTTTTCGTTAGAGAGAAGAAGGTTAAGAGGTGACTTAATTGAGGCATACAAGATGATCAGAGGATTGGATAGGATGGACAGTGAGAGCCTTTTTCCTCGGATGGTGATGTCTAGCACGAGGGGACATAGCTTTAAATTGAGGGGAGATAGATATAAGACAGATATCAAAGGTAGGTTCTTTACTCAGAGAGTAGTAAGGGCGTGGAATGCCCTGCCTGCAACAGTAGTGGACTCGCCAACACTAAGGACATTCAAATGGTCATTGGATAGACATATGGAAGATAAGGGAATAGTGTAGATGGGCTTTTGAGTAGTTTCACAGGTCGGCGCAACATCGCGGGCCGAAGGGCCTGTACTGCGCTGTAATGTCCTATGTTCTCTGTGTGCCATCGATCACCCCCTGGACCAAAGTCATGCCAGCAATGGCGACACATCCTGCGGCTTGGGCATCCTGGTGTGCCTGGTCCTGACTAAAGCTTATATAGTCTGATGCTCGGGTGCATAGCCATCCATTACAGCGCAGATGCACCTGTGCATGGATGCCTGAGAGATCCCAGACAGGTCCCTGTTTGGATCCTGGAATTATCCAGAGGCATAAAAGGTCATGGTGTCCATCACCTAATGGCCACCAGGAGTGAGTACCCCCTCCGAACGCCTGCGTTGTCAGGTGTGTCATCATCTGGCACAGGTGGTGCACGGTCTTCCTGGTTTGCCAAAGTTTATAGCTGCACAGGCATCTCATTGAAGGACAGGTGCTGACGGTATACATGTCGCCTGATGTGGCATCTCTTTTTCACCTCCTCCTTGACCTGTTGGACGGCTGGCACTGGAGCCTCATTGGCTGGCCCCAGCTCATCTGGGGCAGGCTTCCCTCATGCAGGGTCCTCCCTGAGCAGGCCCTGTGCCTTCAGCCTCCGTGCGTCTGCAACAGCAGCTGTGGTCAGGTAGATAGCAAGCATTCTTGGCTGTACTCCAAAATTCATTCTCTGGAGAGTGAGGGAAAGAAAAGACATGTTAGCAAGATGAGTATTCCCATGCCCATCTAGATCTAACAGGCTTTATCGTGACCCTGAGTTGCATTTCAGCTTCTCCCTCTAGATGTCCCCCCTAAACTCACCCCTACCCTTCAGCCATTCCCCCCGATATGTGGCCTTCCACACTGCACCCTATCCCTATCAGCCAGTGGCTCCAGGCCTGTGATGTGGATGTCCTCTATCCTCACCACCCATCCCTGTCAACAGGGGTACCGTTGGCTGCCGCAACCCATGTCAGCAATAGGTTCTGAAGCCCCTGTCCTGTCTCCACAATGGGGCCTTCTGTGGGTGTCCTCATTGGTTGGCAGTGTGTTATCCCGCCAGCAGGGTGGCTCCTGATTGAGTGGTGGAGGGGGTCAGGTCAACGTGAGCCACCCATGCTTAGAGGCTTGTGTGTGGGCAGGTCCTGCAGCTGAGGGTGAGGCAACGAAGTGTGTACCTGCTGGGAGCGTAGCTGCAGTGTAATGTGGGTCCTGGTTGTGACACACAGGTTGGAATAACCTGTCCGGGTGCAGGATGGAAGGGAGCAGGAGCACGGTGGACAGGCAGGACTTGGAGACAGCCGATGGTCCTGCGGAGTGGGCTAACTTATAGTATTAATGATGACCCCTCTGCCCTGAGAGGGGCAGTGTGCCGAGGGGTGGGGGGTGCCAAAGGCCACCGTGCATATATCCTTTGTTCGATGTGAGTTCTGCCATTACCCTCTTCCCTTGCAGTGGGGCTGCACTTCTGATGAGTGCACTGAGGAATGCCAGCACCTGGTGGGCCACTGATTGAGCTTGGCCACACCCATCCTG
Source organism: Scyliorhinus torazame (assembly GCF_047496885.1). Taxonomy (NCBI): domain Eukaryota; kingdom Metazoa; phylum Chordata; class Chondrichthyes; order Carcharhiniformes; family Scyliorhinidae; genus Scyliorhinus; species Scyliorhinus torazame. The sequence continues at coordinate 188,612,436 of NC_092707.1, read as the reverse complement.
TTGATGGGTCAGCTGGGGTCTGAGGGTTTCCAGAGGGGTGGCCTGAGTGGGCTGTCAAATGACCAGAGGCTCTGTGAACATTGACAGGACACAATGAGCAGTCAGCAGAGTGAGCAACCAGGGGACTGTAACTTGCACTAAATGGTCAGTTTAAAACAAAGACTGCAGCAATGGCGGTCTAAGCCAGGCTACCGCGATCCTGAGGGGGACACCCCGCATCCACAGAGCTGTCAGCAAGTTGCTACTCCCTCGAACCCGGCAGCCATTCCCCAGATAATGATACAATTTTAAACATTTTTTCCAACTTTGCTTACCTCCCCATACCCCCTCAGCAACTACGGCTCCCAGTCCCCATTTGTAAACACCTGTAGTAAACCATGCCCACATGACTTCCGCTTGAGAGGAGCGGAGCATCGTGGAGGCCCGGAGCATTCTGGGTCAAACCCACTGATCACATTTAAATGAATGCAAATGCCGGTTTTTCATTAATCTGGCGGCACTGAGGGCAAACCTTGTTTTTACCACCTTGAGGGACTGCAGCATGGCGTCCAATTCACTGGCGGATTGGACCTCGATTTTGGCCGGGTTGCCTAATTCTCAACCCAATGGCAGTTGGCAATTGCGGAGTCGCGAAGTGTAGAATATAGCCCTTTGACTTTTTAATTATAATTACTGTTGATAATAAAATGTTACTTGTGTTTTAATTTTGCAAACCTGGTGACTGAAGCCAATTTAATTCAACCAAGTCATAGGTATTAAAATCTAATTTCACCTGTGTTGTGACTCCAGATAAAGGAGGACTGAAATTGACTGCCCACTAACCCAGGCTATTGTAACAAGGGAGTTACATTTTTTTCCTCTGGTTATTAAAGATAATGTGCAGAAAGTGCAAATTGTACACAGCATTCTCTGCAGTATATCCGTATTGGCCCAAATCATCCGGTCTCTGGATGATCCGAGACTGGGCATATGACCAAAGAAGCATGTCTGGAACCCACAGAGTCCTGACATGCTGACCTGGAAGTTTCAACTTTGATGGGCAATTCCCTGTCTCCCTAGGATGCCTCTGACTTTTGAACTGGTTGTGTACCTTGTCAATTTGCCACCGCACCTTCAGAGATTTCCATACATCTATCCCAGGTCTCTTTGCCCCTCTACCCCTTTAAAATTGTACAATTTAGACTATATTGCTTCATCTCATTCTTGCTGCTATTGGGTAGTTCAGAGGAAGTCTTGCTCTGCCACTGAACTGAGGTCCACTGAGGAATCAATAATGCTGACATTAAGTGCAAATTGTAAATCAACAATGTTATTCTGCAACATGAATGTTCTTTCCCTGACCAACCACAATTACACCACCCAGTCCACTCTCAATACCATCTGAGACAAATCAAGCTGCTTGATTGACACCATGGTGGCATTAAAGAGAACCCCAACAAATTGCACTGTGTGGTAATACCAGGTATTGCAGTACCTGAGAGGTGGATGCCCATTGGCCAGACCTAGGAGTCTACCATTGGCCAACGTACGTAGCTCCGCCCTGAGAGGCGGGGTATAAGAACGCATGCCGTCCCAGCAGCCTTCACTTTCTGTATCAGAGCTTCTGGATACAGTTCTAGCTGATTAAAGCCGATTAGTTATGACTCCCCTCGTCTCACGAGTAATTGACTTTGCATCAATTTAATCAGCTATTACTTCTGAAAGGATGGACATCCGCATCAAGCCGGAGTGCCTTCAGCTCAGTCCCCACGCAGACAACTCCGCTGATATTTTTAAGCACTGGCTGGCGTGTTTTGAGAGCTTCAACGACACAGCCGCCGACACCCTCACGGGGAGGCAGAAAATGCACCTTCTACGCTCCCGGGTCAGCCCTGCAATCTACCCTCTGATCGAGGAGGCGGAGAAATATGCTGCAGCTATCACGCTGCTAGAAGGACATTACATCCGTCCTCTGAACCAGGTCTACACCCGTCACCTGTTGGCAACTAGAAGGCAGAGCCCTGACGAAACACTGGAGGACTTCTAGCGGGCTCTACTAGTGCTGGGCCGGAACTGCGGCTGCCCACCAGTCACGGGGAATGAGCACACTGAACTTTTAATTCAGGACGCTTTCGTGGCAGGTATGTCTTCTCCCGACATCCACAGAAGGCTCCTTGAAATGGAAACGCTGGGCCTCACTGAGGCACGGGCCCTGGCAGGGTCTATGGACGTTGCGTACAAAATCGCACAGGCTTTTGCTCCCGGGCGCACGGCACCCCCCTGGGCAGCGTGGCACCCTCTCGCGGTAGCCCCCCAGACTTTCCCGCTAACCCCGCAGGCCTGCGCCGCTAGACGGCTCGTTTTCACCGCCGGCCAACGCTGCTTCTTCTGTGGCCAGGCGAATCATCCGCGCGCGCTGCTCGGCCCGCACTGTCACCTCCAAACGGTGCGGCAAGAAAGGCTGCTACATCGCAGTCTGCCAGGCCCGCGCCGTGGCAGCGGTCACCAGCAACTATCATCAGCCTTTGATCCAGGCCCCGGCCGTCCAAGGCCCACCGCCGCCCTCCTACCCACAGGCAACGTGCGACCCACGGGCGCGGCCATTTTTCCCCCGGCCACCATGCTGGGCGGATGGGCGCTGCCATTTTGTCCCTCGCCGACGCCATCTTCTGTATCCCCGGACTCCATGTGTGACCCGTGGCTGATGCCATCTTGGATGGGGCCTCAAGCCCCCAGCGCTGCCGACTCCACGCTGCCTGACCAGAACTCCCACTTGCTACAGCTGGCCTCCGTTACCCTGAACCGGCCTCAAGCCCCCAGCACCGCCGACTCCACGCTGCCTGACCAGAACTCCTCCTTGCTGCAGCTGGCCTCCGTGACCCTGGTCCAGAGTCGGCCCCGGACGCTAGCGAAAGCCACCACAGCGATCGCTATCAACGGCCACGTGACGTCGTGTCTGATCGACTCCGGGAGCACGGAAAGCTTCGTCCACCCCGACACGGTAAGGCGCTGTTTCCTTGTCACCCATCCCGTAAACCAACGGACCTCCGTGGCTTCCGGGTCACACGCAGTGGAGATAAAGGGGTTCTGCCCAGCGAACCTCACTGTCCAAGGCAGGGAATTCCGCAATTTCTGCCTGTACGTTCTGCCGCACCTCTGCGCAGCCACTCCCCTTGGACTGGATTTCCAGTGCCATCTGAAAAGCCTGACCTTTAAATTCGGCGGCCCTATTCCCCCCCTTACTGTCTGCGGCCTCGCAACCCTTAAGGTCGAACCGCCTTCCCTGTTTGCGAACCTCACCCCGAATTACAAACCCATCGCCACCAGGAGCAGACGGCACAGTGCCCAAGACCGGACCTTCATCAGGTCCGAGGTCCAAAGGCTGCTGAAGGAAGGGGTAATCGAAGCAAGCAACAGCCCCTGGAGGACTCAAGTAGTGGTGGTAAAGACCGGGGAGAAACATAGGATGGTCATTGACTATAGGCAGACTATCAACCGGTTTACGCAGCTGGACGCGTACCCTCTCCCCCGTATAGCCGACCTGGTAAACAGGATCACGCAATACAAGTTTTTCTCCATTGTGGATCTCAAGTCTGCCTACCACCAGTTACCCCTCCGTAATGTTGACCACCAGTACACTGCCTTCGAAGCAGATGGGCGGCTCTATCACTTTTTAAGGGTTCCCTTCGGTGTCACGAGTGGGGTCTCGGTCTTCCAGCGTGAGATGGACCGAATGGTTGACCGGTACGGCTTACGCGCAACGTTCCCGTATCTTGATAATATCACCATCTGCGGCCATGACCAGCAGGACCACGACACCAACCTCTGAAAATTTCTCCAGACCGCGAATCTCCTTAATCTGACCTACAATAAGGAGAAATGCGTATTTAGCACCGACCGTCTAGCCATCCTAGGCCTTGGCGCCCGCCGGAGCCCCACGCGCACCCGCACCATTGCCCCCACCCTCCCACAGCACCTGACCAGAGGGTCAGTACTGCCGCCGCCCCTACTCAGCGCCGAACAGGCACCGACGCCCCCTGCAAGCGCCCCTTCCCCTGCCCACTTTTCACCCCAACAGCGCCGCCTAGGGGTGACGAAGCTGCCAGGGAGGAAGACACCACGTTCCCGTTTCCGGAGCCACAACCGCCGGGGGCCTACACCAGCATCACCGCCGAAGCCCAGACGCTCCAGAAGGACGACCAGGCCACCCGATCGTCTGATTGCTGCACCATTAAACAATAAAGACTTTCGCTGTTACCCTCGACATCATGGTACCTGCTACACGTGGTCCTGCCATGCCAAAGGCGACAGTAACACTGGCCATCACCCCGCTGGGTACTTTTTTTAACAGGGGGTGAATGTGGTAATACCAGGTATTGTAGTACCTGAGAGGTGGATGCCCATTGGCCAGACCTAGGAGTCTACCATTGGCCAACGTATGTAGCTCCGCCCTGAGAGGTGGGGTATAAGAACCCATGCTGTCCCAGCAGCCTTCACTTTCTGTATCGGAGCTGCTGGGTACAGTTCTAGCTGATTAAAGCCGATTAGTATGACTCCCCTCGTCTCACGAGTAATTGATTGTGCATCACACTGCAAATATTCGCCCAAGTTCCTACAACATCACCTTCCAAATGCCTGACCTCTACCAGCTAGAAGAACAAGGGCCGCTAACACCTGGGAATGCCACCACATGGAGGTTTACAAGCCGTGCAAAATCATGTATTTCTAAACTTCTGCCAATAACTAGGATCTATGGGCAGCACCCCCCCCCCCCCCTCCACCCGATTCAATACCTTTCCGGCGGCAGAGGCAGCCCGCCATTGGCCGATGGCAGGATCTTGCGATTCTGCCGATGTCTTTGGTGTTTGAATGCCCCGCACCCTCCGGGAAACATGCCATGGGGGTTTGTCTGGAAGAAGGGGTAGGGCCTGAAAATGTCGGCCTCTATTTCGGCTCCTTCATTGTCAAAACCCCAGAGCTCCCTGCCTAACAGCACTGTGGGTGCATGTACACCACATAGACTATCGCAGTCTAAGAAGGCACCAGCACCTCCTCAAGGGCACTTAGGAATAGGCAATTAATGCTGGCCGAGCCAGCGATGCCCACATCCCGATCACATAACGTAAGTAATGCAAATGCATTGGGTGGCTGCTTAATCCTGTCAGCCACACCCACCACTGTGACACCTCCTTGTGGTCTGTAACACAGTGACCAATAATTAGTTGCAATTGCCTGCTGGTATTTTTCAATAACATCCAGAGAAAGTCACAAGTACTGGATATATAATAAACTCAAAAACTATGTATATTACTTCATGCTTGAGTGTCCATTTCAAGTTAGTGTTGTCAAATTTCTAACGCCGTGTTTCTAATCTATTCTCTGCATCGTCACATGTACAGTTTTCGATCCTCTATTCCAAACAATTTAAAGATGCATGAGTGAAGAGATAATTGGTGGTGGTCACTTGGGAGAAATGACCATTTCCAGTATTTAGCAGCCAATAGCTCACGTCTCCCTCAATTGAGAATGATGCCAAGATTTCATATTTGATCCGCAATCCTTTCAGAATACAGCAGCCATTTGTGAAAGGTCTTGTGCTTGTCATATTTATTTCTGAATTTTCCCATCCTTCAAAGCAGCTCAGATGGTTGTGCAGGTGTGATGCAACTCCACTGCACTTGAAGCCTCTGACGGTATTGGTGCGCTTACGCAATTTTACGAATATTGCTCAGGACAAGAGTTCTCTTTACTTTGGGCGGCACAGTAACTCAGTGGTTAGCACAGTTGCTTCATAGCTTCAGGGTCCCAAGTTCGATTCCCGGCTTGGTTCACTGTCTGTGCGGAGTCTGCACGTTCTCCCCGTGCCTGCGTGGGTTTCTTCTGGGTGCTCCGGTTTCCTCCCACAGTCCAAAGATGTGCTGGTTAGGTGGATTGACCATGCTAAATTGCCCCTTAGTGTCCAAAAAGGTTAGATGGGGTGGGGTTACTGGGTTACGGGGAAAGTGTAGAAGTGTGGGCTTGGGTAGGGTGCGCTTTCCAAGGCCGAGTGCAGACTCGATGGGCTGAATGGCCTCCTTCTGCACTGTAAATCCTGTAATTCTATGATACACATCTTGCACTTTGAACATGACTGAGCAGGTTTCACTTTTATTGACTTAAGAGAGGCAGATTAGTCATCCATCTGAACTATCTGTGCGGAGTCTGCATATTCTCCCCGTATCCGCACTGTGTTACAGTGTTTCCTCCAGGTGCTCCGGTTTCCTCCCATAAATCCCGAAATTGGACATTCTGAATTCTCCCTCTGTGTACCCGAACATGCGGGCGGAATGTGACATTGAGGTCCTTTTCACAGTAACTTCATTGCAGTGTTAATGTAAGCCTACTTGTGACAGTAAAGATTATAATAATATAATTGAGTTTCAAAGAAACACAATCCATGTGGCAGCTTTTGCTAATTTCTGCTGAGACTACTTCTCGAAAAAAAAGCTTTGTTGGCATTCATGACATTAGCTGACAGCTGAAGGTATGATATTCACAGAAGAACCATCCGTTTGTTACTTGGACTACAGTGTCAGGTTCATCAAAAAATTACAATCAATTAGCAAAAATACTGTGCTCGGGACAAATGCTAAAAGAGCTTCATGATGCATTGAGGACCAGATAGTAAAAGCTGGATCATTCCCTTCTGCACCATTCTTTAGAAAATTTTCAGGCTATTTTAGATCATTGCCTGAGGACTGCCTGAGATTCTGACTAGATTTCAATAAAATCATCTAGTGCTGTCGTTCTTTAAATGTTTCCCACTGTACATTAAGTGGCAATCTGACTGACATGGAATAAGGAATAAAAGAAGTCTCCTCAGGCAGTAACTCAATTGTTTTTGTTATCTCTCACTAATACTTCTCTTTGTCTTTCCTTCCCTGAGGGGCAGTCTGTCCCAGCTGGGTATCCAGATACTTCTGATACATTGTGTCATAACCCACACAGGTGTTACGAAGTGGCAATGATTAAACCTCCCGTGAGCCTATCTGAATATGAGCTCCCCCCACCCACCCCCCGTTAAAGAGGCGGGGACCCCAACATCAGGTGCAGCTAAACATCTGTATAAAATCGGCCAGTTTGGGTACCAACGTAGAAGAGAGACCCTGCTGGGATATTTTGTGCTTTGTAACAATAGTAATTGAAATCAACCTTTATTTCGTTCAACAACTCAGTGTGGACTCCCTTCGTGGTCTACTGAAATTTGACTCAGTGAACACTAGTTATTTGTGAGCTATATAAATGGCAAGTTATTCAACTGCCCAAGTCTGTCCTGACCACGAGTCCATGCAGCCTTTCCAGTAGAAATCACTGGTTAGCCTTAAAGAGTTTGAATCTTGGTCCATTTCCCATTTGCCATTCCAAGAGTTCATACGGCAAATGTAGCAGTTTCTCAGAAGTGCGATTGAGGTAAGTTCAGGCAGCAGAGGCAGGGGAACCTTGAAGCATTCTGGTTTGTCGATCTTGAATGGCAATGTTCACAGAGAAAATCTGAGGAAGGTTGGGCGCGATTCTTCGACGCCGGGTCGGAGAATCGCCGACAAGCTGCAGGAATCACGCCACACCGCCCTGACGCCGGGTTGCTCTACGCGGCCCCCCCCTCCCGCCCCCCCCCGCGATTCTCCGGCCCAGATGGGCCAAGCGGCCGTTTTAAAAAAAAGTCCCACCGGCGCCGTTCTAACCTGCTCTGAGCTGGCGGGAATCGGCGTTGAAGGGTCCAGGGGTGGCCTGTGGGTGGGGGGGGGGGGGAGGGGGCGTCCGACCCCGGGGGGGGGTGCCCGCCAAGGTGGCCTGGTCCGCGATCGGGACCCATCCAGCCTCTTGTACTCCGCGCCGGCCCCTGTACTTCTGCACCATGTTGAGTCGGGGCCGGCGCGGACAAGGGAGATACCGCGCACGCGTGGAAATTGCGCCGGTGAGACTGCGCATGAGCGGGTTCGCGCCAGACCCACTGCGCATGCGCGCACCCTGCCCATTCCAAGGCCGTATCAGCAGCTGGGGCGGTATGAACTGCTCCAGTGCCCTGCTGGCCCCCTGTGTGGTGATGTGCATCAATGTAAATGCATGTATGCTAGCTGGACACTAGAGGGAACACCGGAGACATCACACACACACACTCAATCAATAGATCAGTTAGATAGGACACGACCAATGGACATTCACGATACACACAGAGGTGACACAACCACAGGAGGGCATTGCACCAACCATTATATAAAGGACACCACACACATGATCTGCCTCTTTCCAGTGGAAACAGTCAGTGAGTAGAGACACAGGGTTGATTCAATATCACTCACACCACGTGGATTGCAGCAACTGGTTAGTCAGTCTGGGTAGCTATAGTAGGATTAGCAGTAGTGTCGAACCCGAGTAATATGAAATGAAATGAAAATCCCTTATTGTCACAAGTAGGCTTCAATGAAGATACTGTGAAAAGCCCCTAGTCGCCACATTCCGGCACCTGTTCGGGGAGGCTGGTACGGGAATTGAACCGTGCTGCTGGCCTGCCTTGGTCTGCTTTCAAAGCCAGTGATTTAGCCCAGTGTGCTAAACCAGCCCCTAGATATAGAAGTGTATAATAGAAATGTAACAGAATAGATAATAGAATAGAATAGAGAAGAGAAGTGTAAATAGTTTAATAAACGTGTTGAAGTTATCTCCACGTCTGATCCTTCCTTCAAGTGCACCACAAGAAAACCGGTTATGTTACACCTAGAACCATAACAAATCATGGTACCAGGCGTGAACTGTTTCAATCCATATAGCCATACCTCAGCGTACAGTGACAACCAGCAACAATACCCAGGCAAGATGTTCGAGATCCGGGTTCCGCAGCAGCTCCAGTGCCACGACGATCTCCGCGAAAACTGGCAGGTATTACATAGAACATAGAACGTAGAAAATACAGAACAGAACAGGCCCTTCGGCCCACGATGTTGTGCCGAATGTTTGTCCTAGATTAATCATAGATTATCATTGAATTTACAGTGCAGAAGGAGGCCATTCGGCCCTTTGAGTCTGCACCGGTTCTTGGAAAGAGCACCCTAACCAAACTCAACACCTCCACCCAACACCAAGGGCAATTTGGACATTAAGGGCAATTTATCATTGGCCAATTCACCTAACCCGCACATCTTTGGACTGTGGGAGGAAACCGGAGCACCCGGAGGAAACCCACGCAGACACGGGGAGGACGTGCAGACTCTGCACAGACAGTGACCCAAGCCGGAATCGAACCTGGGACCCTGGAGCCGTGAAGCAATTGTGCTATCCACAATGCTACCGTGCTGCCCTTGAGAACAAATAAATCTACACTATATCATTTTACCGTAATCCATGTACCTATCCAATAGCTGCTTGAAGGTCCCTAATGTTTCCGACTCAACTACTTCCACAGGCAGTGCATTCCATGCCCCCACTACTCTCTGGGTTAAGAACCTACCTCTGATATCCCTCCTATATCTTCCACCTTTCACCTTAAATTTATATCCCCTTGTAATGGTTTGTTCCACCCGGGGATAACGTCTCTGATTGTCTACTCTATCTATTCCCCTGATCATCTTATAAACCTCTATCAAGTCGCACCTCATCCTTCTCCGTTCTAATGAGAAAAGGCCTAGCACCCTCAACCTTTCCTCGTAAGACCTACGCTCCATTCCAGGCAACATCCTGGTAAATCTTCTTTGCACCTTTTCCAAAGCTTCCACATCCTTCCTAAAACGAGGCGACCAGAACTGTACACAGTACTCCAAATGTGGCCGTACCAAAGTTTTGTACAGCTGCATCATCACCTCACGGCTCTTAAATTCAATCCCTCTGTTAATGAACGCGAGCACACCATAGGCCTTCTTCACAGCTCTATCCACTTGAGTGGCAACTTTCAAAGATGTTTGAACATAGACCCCAAGATCTCTCTGCTCCTCCACATTGCCAAGAACTCTACCGTTAACCCTGTATTCCGCATTCATATTTGTCCTTCCAAAATGGACAACCTCACACTTTTCAGGGTGAAACTCCATCTGCCACTTCTCAGCCCAGCTCTGCATCCTATCTATGTCTCTTTGCAGCCGACAACAGTCCTCCTTACTATCCACAACTCCACCAATCTTCGTATCGTCTGCAAATTTACTGACCCACCCTTCAACTCCCTCATCCAAGTCATTAATGAAAATCACAAACAACAGAGGACCCAGAACTGATCCCTGCGGTACGCCACTGGTAACTGGGTTCCAGGCTGAATATTTGCCATCCACCACCACTCTCTGACTTCTATCGGTTAGCCAGTTCGTTATCCAACTGGCCAAATTTCCCACTATCCCATGCCTCCTTACTTTCTGCATAAGCCTACCATGGGGAACTTTATCAAATGCCTTACTAAAATCCATGTATACTACATCCACTGCTTTACCTTCATCCACATGCTTGGTCACCTCCTCAAAGAATTCAATAAGATTTGTAAGGCAAGACCTACCCCTCACAAATCCGTGCTGACTATCCCTAATCAAGCAGTGTCTTTCCAGATGTTCAGAAATCCTATCCTTCAGTACCCTTTCCATTACTTTGCCTACCACCGAAGTAAGACTAACTGGCCTGTTATTCCCAGGGTTATCCCTAGTCCCTTTTTTGAACAGGGGCACGACATTCGCCACTCTCCAATCCCCTGGTAACACCTCTGTTGACAGTGAGGACGAAAAGATCATTGCCAACGGCTCTGCAATTTCATCTCTTGCTTCCCATAGAATCCTTGGATATATCCCGTCAGGCCCGGGGGACTTGTCTATCCTCAAGTTTTTCAAAATGCCCAACACATCTTCCTTCCTAACAAGTATTTCCTCGAGCTTACCAATCTGTTTCACACTGTCCTCTCCAACAATATCACCCCTCTCATTTGTAAATACAGAAGAAAAGTACTCGTTCAAGACCTCACCTATCTCTTCAGACTCAATACACAATCTCCCGCTCCTGTCCTTGATCGGACCTACCCTCGCTCTAGTCATTCTCATATTTCTCACATATGTGTAAAAGGCCTTGGGGTTTTCCTTGATCCTACCCGCCAAAGATTGTTCATGCCCTCTCTTAGCTCTCCCAATCCCTTTCTTCAGTTCCCTCCTGGCTATCTTGTATCCCTCCAATGCCCTGTCTGAACCTTGTTTCCTCAGCCTTACATAAGTCACCTTTTTCCTCTTAACAAGATATTCAACCTCTCTTGTCAACCATGGTTCCCTCACTCGACCATCTCTTCCCTGCCTGACAGGGACATATATATCAAGGACACGTAGCACCTGTTCCTTGAACAAGTTCCACATTTCACTTGTGTCCTTCCCTGCCAGCCTATGTTCCCAACTTATGCACTTCAATTCTTGTCTGACAACATCGTATTTACCCTTCCCCCAATTGTAAACCTTGCCCTGTTGCACGTACCTATCCCTCTCCATTACTAAAGTGAAAGTCACAGAATTGTGGTCACTATCTCCAAAATGCTCCCCCACTAACAAATCTATCACTTGCCCTGGCTCATTACCCAGTACTAAATCCAATATTGCCCCTCCTCTGGTCGGACAATCTATATACTGTGTTAGAAAAGCTTCCTGGACACACTGCACAAACACCACCCCATCCAAACTATTTGATCTAAAGAGTTTCCACTCAATATTTGGGAAGTTAAAGTCGCCCATGACTACTACCCTATGACTTCTGCACCGTTCCAAAATCTGTTTCCCAATCTGTTCCTCCACATCTCTGCTACTATTGGGGGGCCTATAGAAAACTCCTAACAAGGCTCCTTTCCTATTTCTGACTTCAACCCATACTACCTCAATAGGGTGATACTCCTCGAACTGCCTTTCTGCAGCTGTTATACTATCTCTAATTAATAATGCCACGCCCCCACCTCTTTTACCACCCTCCCTAATCTTATTGAAACATCTATAACCAGGGACCTCCAACAACCATTTCTGCCCCTCTTCTATCCAAGTTTCCGTGATGGCCACCACATCGTAGTCCCAAGTACCGATCCATGCCTTAAGTTCACCCACCTTATTTCTGATGCTTCTTGCGTTGAAGTATACACACTTCAACCCATCTCCGTGCCTGCAAGTACTCTCCTTTGTCAGTGTTCCCTTCCCCACTGCCTCATTACACGCTTTGGCGTCCTGAATATCGGCTATCTTAGTTGCTGGACTACAAATCCGGTTCCCATTCCCCTGCCAAATTAGTTTAAACCCTCCCGAAGAGTACTAGAAAACCTCCCTCCCAGGATATTGGTGCCCCTCTGGTTCAGATGCAACCCGTCCTGCTTGTACAGGTCCCACCTTCCCCAGAATGCGCTCCAATTATCCAAATACCTGAAGCCCTCCCTCCTACACCATTCCTGCAGCCACGTGTTCAACTGCACTCTCTCCCTATTCCTAGCCTCGCTATCACGTGGCACCGGCAACAAACCAGAGATGACAACTCTCTCTGTCCTGGCTTTTAACTTCCAGCCTAACTCCCTAAACTTGTTTATTACCTCCACACCCCTTTTCCTACCTATATCGTTGGTACCAATGTGCACCACGACTTCTGGCTGCTCCCCCTCCCCCTTAAGGATCCTGAAGACACGATCCGAGACATCCCTGGTCCTGGCACCCGGGAGGCAACATACCTTCCGGGAGTCTCGCTCGCGACCACAGAATATCCTATCTATTCCCCTAACCATTGAATCTCCTACAACTATTGCTTTTCTATTCTCCCCCCTTCCCTTCTGAGCCCCAGAGCCAGACTCAGTGCCAGAGACCTGGCCGCTAGGGCCTTCCCCCGGTAGGTCATCCCCCCCAACAGCATCCAAAACGGTATACTTGTTTTGAAGGGGAACGGCCACGAGGGATCCCTGCACTTTCTGCCTGTTTGGTTTTTTTCCTCCTGACTGTAACCTACCTATTCTTGTCCTGTACCTTGGGTGTGGTTACCTCCTTGTAACTCTTCTCAATCACCCCCTCTGCCTCCCGGATGATCCGAAGTTCATCCAGCTTCAGCTCCAGTTCCCTAACACGGTCTTTGAGGAGCTGAAGTTGGGTGCACTTCCCGCAGGTATAGTCAGTGGGGACACCGGTGGTATCCCTCACCACCCACATCCTACATGAGGAGCATGTAACTGGCCTAGCCTCCATCCCCTGTTACCTGACAGAATATAGCTGCCCTGTGGACTAACTAGATCTCCGCCCTCCGACCCTGCTCCCAGTCAGCTACACTTTCTGTAAACTCCTGGCTCTCTTCGCACTCTTTGCGGAAATGTCAGAAACAAAATGAAAGGAGCACCTTACTCCCTCCTCACATAATTCCCTCAGTCACCAAACTCTCACTATCACACTCAAATGCACCAAATTCAGCACTCCCTCGGTCACCAAACTCTCACTATCGCACTCAAATGCACCAAATTCAGCACTCCCTCGGTCACCAAACTCTCACTATCGCACTCAAATGCACCAAATTCAGCACTCCCTCGGTCACCAAACTCTCACTATCGCACTCAAATGCACCAAATTCAGCACTCCCTCGGTCACCAAACTCTCACTATCGCACTCAAATGCACCAAATTCAGCACTCAATGCAAACAAAGTCTGCACTGTAGGGGATCACTTTTATACTGTGAATCTAGCCTCTGAAAACTGGCCTAATCCAATTAACTAATTAACAAGCTCCAGCTGCAAGTGCCTACAAGTAGAAGCCTGTTTAAAGCTTATTGAAAATTCACCTTCTTCTAAACCAAACAGCAACTTTTAAGTTAATTAACTAAATAAAAGAAAGACTAAACTTTAGATAAAAATGAAGCCTTATACTCCCTCGGTCACCAAACTCTCACTATCGCACTCAAATGCACCAAATTCAGCACTCAGTGCAAACAAAGTCTGCACTGTAGGGGATCACTTTTATACTGTGAATCTAGCCTCTGAAAACTGGTCTAATCCAATTAACTAATTAACAAGCTCCAGCTGCAAGTGCCTACAAGTAGAAGCCTGTTTAAAGCTTCTTGAAAATTCACCTTCTTCTAAACCAAACAGCAACTTTTAAGTTAATTAACTAAATAAAAGAAAGACTAAACTTTAGATAAAAATGAAGCCTTATACTCCCTCGGTCACCAAACTCTCACTATCGCACTCAAATGCACCAAATTCAGCACTCAGAGCAAACATTCCAGCAGATGTTTGAAATCTTCCTGGTAGCAGCTGACCTGGAAGACGTGGCCGATGCTGAAACGACAGAGCTTCTGCTCACCATCGCCGGTGCCAGAGCATAAGAAATCTTTTAAAAATTCAAATTCTCCAAAGGGCAAAACAGGAGCGACTTCCAGGCAGTCCTGGACAAATTCGGTAAATACTGTGAGGAAAGCACACTCCAACCAGCAAGGAAAGGTAAGAGAAGCGCCAGTACTCACCACGAGGCCGAGATCCCGGAGCAGAGAAGAATTTCGATCGGTGGCCATCTTTCTAAAGGGACTGAACTTGCACAGTTGCGAGACGCCGCGCATGCGCAATCACAAAGACGGCCCCCGGTACAGGAACAGTGAAACGTTTCCTACGTATGATGTCATATGCGTCATGACGTCAGAGGCCCCGGACCACGCCCATTTAAAGGGGAAAAGTCCCAAATCAAAGAAAAATCTTTTAAAGCCGTAAAACAACCTTCTTTCACCTGGAATGACAGCACAGTGCCTCAAATTGACCCAGGAAATGAAATTAACCTCCGAAGAACCCTGCAACAAGCAGTTACCTATGCCCAAACCGATGATTCTGACCTTGAATACATTGAAACCGACCTTTACATTTTCTCTGGACCCCGCGAGCCCAATGGCAGCTCTGACGCAAACAGTGATGATATGGTCCTCGAAGACAACGACTCAGAGGAACCTTTCACCTTGGGAGGCTACCCCAATACCAAATCCGAACCACAACTAGATGTGTTGCACATTGGCGACCCCCGTACTGAATCCAACGCAGACATGGATTCATTCTTCGGATATGAGGATCTTCAGCCCAGCAGATATGACAACCCGACCCGTGAGTGCAGGATTATGCTGCGGCCTGAAACCAAGAGACAGAGAGCGGTACAAGCGCCCAGAGAGCGGCCTGCTGCCACACAGAGCGTGGTCCATGCATTGCTCAGGGTTCCCGACTCTACGAAAGAAGACACGCAAGACTCCACACCGCAGTCCTTGCATGAACAAGAAGGGACTCCAATGTCACAAGCCTCCACAGCGAACACGCGGACAAACTCCACAATTGCAGAAACGCAAGACTCCAGAGCGCAGTCCTTGCATGAACAAGAAGTGACTCCAGTGTCACAAGCCCCAACAGCGAGCTCGTGGACAGACTCCACGATAGAAGAAACGCAAGAGTCCTGAGCGCAATCCTTGCAGATACAAGGCGTGACTCCAGTGTCACAAGCCTCCGCAGCAAGCTCGTGGCCAGCCTCCACGATAGAAGCAACGCAAGACTCCGACACGCAGTCCTTGCAGGAACAAGACCATGACGGTCTAGCAACCTCCTCTGACCAACTAGCGGCAGACGATGCAAGTCTGCCATGCTCAAGTAAATAGCGAGAAGACTATGACAATCTACCACGCTCCAGTGCACAGCAGGACGACCATGATGGTCTATCATGCTGCAGTGAAGAACAAAGCGACGATGACAGTCCAAGCCCAAATGGAGGACAACAGCAAGACAATGACAGTCCACCCACATTGTTTGCACCATCAGATGAAGACTCTGACAATGTGCAAAGTGACAGACCTCAGCTAGTGTGCACAGAGGCACTCGACGATCACTGTGAGACCACTGGTGACGCCGGTGACACCATGATACGTTCACTCTCATTCGCTCGAACCTCTCCACAAGTCAATGCATTCCTGCATATTCTGACTCCAGACGTGCAGCTTCAAGAAATCTCAGCTGACTCCAGTGAACCTGCTGAGCCTCAGACGGGGAGCATCAACAAAACAACACTGACTCAGTTAAAACAGACCAGACTCCAGATGGGGAGCAACCGAACGCCGACTTTGATTCACGTAAGCCGGACTTTACTCCAGACAGGGAGTGCCGCAACCTCAGTGATGGCACGCTCAGGGTGACAGCAGATGCCACAACAACAGGAGATGGATCACTTAACAATTACACTGGGTCAGTAATAATAAGCAGTGGCTACAGTCCAAGAGGAATACACCAATACTCACAACAGCTATATCCACACATTTTTTCCACACCAGCAGTGCAGCCAATGATAGCTCATGCTGGACAAACCCAGTACTCAGGCATGCAGCAGGCAGCAGTCTATGCAGCATATTCTCAAACAGGCCAGCACCATGGATTGCCCACTAATGGAATCAAGACCGAAGGAGAACTACCGCAAGCGCAATCTGCACGACAGACTGGATGCCTTAGTTACAGCCCAGGATTTGCTGCACCCCAGCCTGGCCAGACGACATATTCCTATCAGATGCAAGGTTCTAGCTTCACACCATCACCGGGTATTTATGCGAGCAGCAATTCTGTTTCCAATTCGACAAGCTTCAACGATTCTCAGCAGGATCAACCTTCCTGCACAGCATGTGGCCAGTACCAGTATGTACAGTCTTATCCAACTTCAACATATGGCACATCCATGAGCTCGAATGATACTGTTGATGGTACCTCTTCAACGTCAACACCTTATCAGCGACAAGATGCCACCCGACAGCACCATCACAAACATCGAAAAAAGAAAGGGACTCCAAAGGCTTGTGAATCTTTGGGATTCTCGAGCCAGGAAGGCTGAAGATATTAAAGGCTAAGATAGACAGATTTTTGGTTTCTCCGGAGATCGAGGGTCATAGGGAGTAGGTGCCAAAATATACACAGGTCAGCTATGATCAATTTGGTCATATTGAAAGGGTTGAAGTGGCAAATCATCTACTCCTGCTTCTGGCTCCAATGTTCTTGTATTCAATTCTTCCGATTTTCCTCTTTCTGTTTTCCTATTTATCTTCCATTCTTTCTGTCTTTCTTTCTGTTTGTAAGGGTACACCTTTTTACTCGTTATCTGTCTGTCTGTGACTCATCCCTTTCTCTCTCCAAGGGCCGGATTTTCGCTGCAAAGTTGGGAGCTCAGGTCAGGAAGTTTCCTGGCTCAGTAGGGCCACCTCGGTTTAAGGAGCCCCCCAAGTGTATGATTTTCGCTCCAGGTTTTCACCTGTGCTCATTATCCATGCTTGGATAAGACCGCAGACAAATAAAAAAATCAACTCAGCTGGGATTCTGTTTTGATAAGAAAAGTAAATTATTAACTTTGTTTGATTGGCGCCTTTATAACAAGGCTTTTCCATGATCTCTTTTGTCAATAGGTGCAATCTAATGGCCGTGTTGCACCCGGTATGTTTTCATGCAAGCCAGTTAGATCACAGGAGAGGCCGGAATTTGGATCTGTGCCAGGCGCTGATCAGTTTCCGGCCCATTTCCATTGGCGGATTCCGGATCCTGCCCTGAAATGGCGAGGAAACGATTAGCACCAATAGATGGGCAATCGTTATCTCATTAACGGGACAGATGCCCTATCTAATGGTCTCCTGAGTTCTAACCAGCTCTCTAGCGGGAGGTCACATGGACGCCCTTTAGCACACCCATTTAAAAATGGCAAGCCATTGCAATGGCTTCTGTGGGGATTGGAGGAGTTGAGTAGCCATCAGCAAAATCGCACATGCAGCCCAGGGGCCCTGGAGTTGCTGCCCAGTGCTCAGGGGGGGTGGTGGGTGCTCTCAGGGGAGCAACAGGCCTCATCAGGGTCTGGGCGCCATCAGTGGGATATCATTCCTGTCAATGCCCACGGGTGATGCAGGCCACCCACTGAATTGTGTATACCCATAACGGGCAACTTCAGCTGCTGCCCATCCATCCCACCGAACACCCCCAGGGTGGAGCCTTGTACGTGGCAATATGGTGAAGGTCACCTTAGCTCCCTCTGATTGTGAGCAGCATCTGGCTGCACAGCTGAAAGCGATTACTAATAGCGAATTGGCAATATTAATTACATGAGCACTTGAAAGCTCTCGAGTGGAATCCCATGGGTACACAGGCCATGACGCAGGTGAGTGTTATTGTCTAGCATCCCAATCAAACAGTGAGGGCTTGACACTTTGCCTGAACCCTGGAGGCATCACCACCACAGAGGTAGTAGCTAACAATCAAAGAGCTGGGCTCCAGCACCGGGGATATCCCCGTGACCGGAGGGTAAGTGGAAGTGGATCAGGGAGGGTACCTGAGCCCGGCTCCCCTAATATTCCCGACAGGTGTCTGGGGTCCAAGGTCCAGGGCCCCCTGCCCGCTGACCTTGAGACGTGCCATTGTCAGGAGGGAGTTACTCGGGAGAGCTGGAGATCACTGCCCCCCCCCCCCCCCGCCCCCACCCCCCACCCGCCCCCACCCCCCCCCCCCCCCCCCCCCCCCACCCCCCCACCCCAGTTGGAAGACTCCAAGCCGACTGCAAGTGCTCCCTCCTTTCAGATGGCACCTTCCAATCATCACCTTCCAATCACCATCCTGCTGTGGTTGGGGGTGTATGTGCAGGGCGGGGTACACCAGTGCAACTGGCTCGCTGGATGGCACCCTGTGAGAAGGTGGGAAGTATAAGGGTGGGAGATGCTTGGGAATTTGAATGTCTTGGGATGGAAGCCATAACTGATTAGCACTTAACTCTGTTTGAAGTGGTCCAGGACCTGTCAATCAAAGCTTGAAATTTATAGACATTATGTGTAGTGGGGGGGCAGGTCTTTTACTTTGGGGAGGAAGGGGGGCCCTCAGATGGACTTTAGGGGCGAGTCCCTTAAAGAGTTACCTCCTTGGACCGCGACGTCAGGACCATGCTTGCTAAGTGATGTGTGATTCTTCCCCACGTGATTCCTGGCCAGAGTACCAGAGAATCACGAGGGCCCAGAGAATATGGTTCCAATCCATTAAGTGGATGCAAAGTGGATGGGTCATTAAGACCTATTTGCATCTTCATGCTGGCGTGGGAGGTGCACTTCGGTCCTGACACCTGCAGTGGGCCAGAGCATTTGAAATGGGTGCCGATCCCGTTTTGTTCACCACCGCTGGATTCTCCGCCTCATCGAGAACTCCGCTACCGGAATTTTCCTTTAATAGGCATTAATGTTGTGATATATTTATCCACTTTAAGGTGTATTGGTTCAAAGAGTCCTGTAATAAGCCTGTAAATAAATTATTAACATAATGGACGGGGTTCTCCAGTTCCCGAGCCGTGTGTTTTTTGCCAGTGTGCTATTCGCTGGCAGCGGGATTCTATCTTCCCGCCGCCTGTCAATGGGATTTTCCATTGAAGCAACCCCATGCTGCTGGGAATACACAGGTGGGCGTGCACTGCCAGTGGAAAAAGTGAATAGCAACGGCTGGAGAATTCCGGCCAATGTCTTTTGTAGTCTTCTGCATACAGTATAAGAGCCCACCTTTCTTTTATTTTCTGACAGTGGGAAGATACAATTTTTGAAGAGGGCTCCTGAACCCTTAGACCATCTAGGTAGTAATAACTTGGCCAGTAAATGAGTTAACAGGACACCTGGAAAAAGGTAATATCGCTTAATAGTTGCCTTCCTTGGGGGAGGAAGTGATTAACTTTCTCAGACCCAGTATACGTGTCTGTGTGAAATAGCAACTTTGGTCTCAAGTGAGGATGATTGTTGAGGGAGTGCTACTCATCTAGGGTAGTCCCCATTGGGGCTAGAGTTATAATACACTTCATCACTGCCCACAGCCTTATCCAGTGGTGGTAAAAATTGCCATCATTGGGAATGGGGATTGGAATCTCGGAGTTATCCTGACTCTGCGAAAATGCAGCATTGAGTCTCCCTTTCAAAATTTTCTTCCTCTCTAGTGCATTGCTCCTGCATTTGCTCTTACACTCTATTTTTTTCTATGTTCTATGTTCACTAAGTTTGCCTCTCTGTGTCTCTTACAATGTTCCACCTGTATACTTTTTACTTTATGTGAATGTTTTCCCTATGTCTGCCTTTCAGTACCTATCTTTCTTTTTTCTCACCTTTGAATGTCTGTAGCTGTAGAAAGGATCAGAAAACGCCAAGCTGAGGCAATAGGAAAATTAAGGTTCAGATTGGGATAAGGGCCCTAGTTGGGATAAAGCAAATTGGTGGCATGGTAGCATAGTGATTAGCACTGCTGCCTCACAGCTTCAGGGACTCGGGTTCGATTCCAGCCTTGGGTACTCTCATAGATTATCATAGAATTTACAGTGCAGAAGGAGGCCATTCAGCCCATCGAGTCTGCACCGGCTCTTGGAAAGAGCACCCTACCCAAGGTCCACACCTCCACCCTATTCCCAAAACCCAGTAACCCCACCCAACACTAAGGGCAATGTTGGACACTAAGGGCAATTTATCATGGCCAATCCACCTAACCTGCACATCTTTGGACTGTGGGAGGAAACCGGAGCACCCGGAGGAAACCCACGCACACACGAGGAGGATGTACAGACGCCGCACAGACAGTGACCCAAGCCGTAATCAAACCTAGGACCCTGGAGCGGTGAAGCAATTGTGCTATCCACAATGCTACCATGCTGCCCCAACTCTCTGTGCGGAGTTTGTATTTTCTCCACTTGTCAGTGTGGGTTTCCTCCGGTGCTCCGGTTTCTTCCCACAGTCCAAAGATGTGCAGGTTAGGTGGCTGGGCCATGCTAAATTGACCCTTAGTGTCAAAAGATGTGCAGGTGAGGTGGGGTTATGGGGATTGGGCGGGGGAGAAGGCAGAGGTCGGCTGCTCTTTCAGAGGGTCGATGCAATCTCAATGGGCCAAATGGTCTCCTTCTGCACTGTAGGGATGTGTGGATTCGAATTGGATTATTTCTAAGAAGGTTATTTCATCTTTCAATCAATTTCATCTAGAACCACAGTTCCAATTTCATTAACATATCTGAGAGGTGCTGCAACATGTGTAAGGAGAAACAATTTGAGACCAGGATCTGGTGTTGGGAAGGAACAGAGGGATGGATGGGAAAGGGAACAGACTAGAAAAAGCACACATGTTTGTGCAGACTCAAAGTGTAACATCTGGGGCGACATTCTCCGACCCCCCGCCGGGTCGGTGAATCGCCTGGGGCTGGCGTGAATCCCGCCCCCGCCGGTTGCTGAAGTCTCCGGCACCGGATATTTGGCGGGGGCGGGAATCGAGCCGCGCCAGTTGGCGGGCCCCCCCGCTCGATTCTCCGGCCCGGATGGGCCGAAGTCCTGCCGATCAATTGCCTGTCCCGCCAGCGTAAATTAAACCACCTACCTTACCGGCGGGACAAGGCGGCGTGGGTGGGCTCTGGGGT
This sequence comes from Scyliorhinus torazame, assembly GCF_047496885.1. Classification (NCBI taxonomy): domain Eukaryota; kingdom Metazoa; phylum Chordata; class Chondrichthyes; order Carcharhiniformes; family Scyliorhinidae; genus Scyliorhinus; species Scyliorhinus torazame. The sequence continues at coordinate 188,591,067 of NC_092707.1, read as the reverse complement.
CCTGGGGGGGGGCGCGGGGCGATCTGACCCTGGGGGGTGCCCCCACGGTGGCCTGGCCCGCGATCGGGGCCCACCGATCCGCGGGCGGGCCTGTGCCGTGGGGGCACTCTTTCCCTTCCGCCTCCGCTATGGTCTCCACCATGGCGGAGGTGGAAGAGACTCCCTCCACTGCGCATGTGTGGGAAACTGTCAGCGGCCGCTGACGCTCCCGCGCATGCGCCGCCCGGATATGTCATTTCCGCGCCAACTGGCGGGGCAACAAACGCAGTTTCCGCCAGCTGGCGGGGCGGAAGTTCCTCCAGCGTCGGCCTAGCCCCTCAATGTTGGGGCTCGGCCACCAAAGATGCGGAGCATTCTGCACCTTTGGGGCGGCGCGATGCCCGTCTGATTAGCGCCATTTTGGGCACCAGTCGGCGGACATCGCGCCGTTTCCGGAGAATTTCGCCCCAGGTTCTCGAGGTAATGAGCAGGTCCTGGGCTCGGGTGAAATTGACTGACAGATTTTAGTAAGAGTATTGGAAAGGAACTGCAAGACAGTGGGCAGGATTCTCCGCGATCGGCGCGATGACCTGACGCTGGCATCAAAACCGGCACGAAAAACTCCGGCCTTGGGCCAACCGGAACGTCGGAAAACCTCCGACCCGGAAGCGGCGTGATGCCAATCGTGACGGCGTCACACGTGTGCCATCATTGACGCTGCGTGGCGTCGCAGCACAAAAGATGCCCCCCGCCGGAAACCCGGCAAAATGGCCGCCAGCCGCATAGCACCGAGGTTCCAGAAGCGCGACATCAAGGCGCTCCTGGACGCAGTGAAGCAGAGGAGGGAGGCCCTGTACCCCGGACACGGCCGCAGGGTTGCACCACACCTCAGCCGGTGTGTGTGGAGGGAGGTGGCAGAGGCCGTCAGCGCCGTAGCCGTAACAGCCAGGACAGGCATCCAGTGTCACAAGAAGGTCAATGACTTAGTCAGGGCAGTCAGGGTGAGCACCCTCCCCCCCACTGGGATGGGCGGCACAGCCCTAGCTGAAACCGACATGGCTGCACCCACCCAGGCAGGCTGCATTGGCAGGATGAGGTGTTAACCTATGCCAACATACACACTGTCGTGTTGGGTGTTCCGACATACAAACGAACCAACACGGTTGTAGATGGTACAATTCTGTTTTATTATTCTGTATAATAACAACTGTTAACTTCTGGCTGTGGTTCGTACTTCACCAGCTGACCTGTGGACCCAGCCCGAGCACTATCTTAGAGAGGCACTCAGCACATGGTGTATGTCTGAGTGGCACGCTGTGAGCTCTGTGCTCTGAGCTATCTCCTGGTGGAAAATGACGGGAACTGTGGTGTTCCCTGTTTTATAGTGCGTGTGCTCTCACTGGTGATTGGCTGTGATGTTCAGTGTGTGTTGATTGGTCTGTCGACCTGTCCATCAGTGTGTGTGTGTGATTGCACCATGATATGTTAATATGGAAATCATGACACACACAACCGCTGGTCCGCATGTATATGTCTGCTTAACACCATTGCCCATTATCCCTGCCACCCTGCCCCCCACCACCCCGCTGGAGAAGCGCGCTCATAACAACCAGGAGGGTAAGAGGACCGGAGGGGGTCTACCTGATGTGCGCCCTCTCACTGTTCATGAAGAGAGGGTCCTGGACCTTGCAGGCGGACCCGAGGACCGGGAGGTTGCGGATGCAGAGGCCAGGGGTGCATCGCCAAGTGAGACCCCCCACTGCCTGGCCCTCTTTCCCCCTTCCCCCATCCCCCCCTTTTGACCTTCCCCATCCCCCCTTCCCCATTCCCCCATTCCCCATTTCCCCATCCCCCCTTTCGACCTTCCCCATTCCCCTATCCACCTTCCCCATTCCCTCTCCTTCCATCCCCCCTTCCTCCTTCCCCCATCCCCCCTTCCCTCATCCCCCCTTTCCTCATCCCCCCCTTTCCCCATCCCCATCCCCCCTTTCCCCATCCCCCCTTTCCCCCTTCCCCCATGCCCCCTACCCCCATCCCCCCTTTCCCCCTCCCCCATCATCGTCTGCGTGTCTAACCATGCATGCTGTATTGTGTATTGCAGGACCCAAACGTCGACCCACCCATCCCTACGGATGCCGACTGCCCTCAGGGCGTGCAGGGCACCCACGAGACAGGGATACACCCGGCCCGTCGGGCATTAGACGCCCCCACCGAGTGCCAGGGCGCCCACGAGACAGGGATAGACCTGGAGCGTCAGGCATACGACGCCCCCACCCAGTGCCAAGGTGCCCATGAGACAGGGATAGACGCAAAGCGTCAGGCATGCGACGCCCCCACCCAGTGCCAGGGTGCCTCCGAGCCAAGGATAGACCCGGAGCGTCAGGCATATGACGCCCCCACCCAGTGCCAAGGTGCCAACGAGCCAGTGATAGACTCAGAGCATCAGGCGTATGCCGCCCCCATCTAGAGTCAGTGCGGCAACGCCGGTAGGCCACACCCGGCGACGAGGAGGGCAGGCACAGCAACAGCTCCCCGTCCCAGTCAACCCGGGACACTGACGCACACGACACAAGCATCCAGGAGACCCACATACAGGACACACCCACCCAGGATACACCCACACAGGACCCTAACATGCAGGACACTGACGCCCAGGACACCCACACACAGGGGACGGATGGACAGGAAACACCACTCCAGGGGACCCCGGACTTCGGGTCGGATGAGGAGCACGACATTACGCCATTACTATATCCTGCACCCTCCACCATCACAGAGACACTCACTTCGGTTGGGCACTTTAGCAATAAGGCCTCTGGTACACTAACTGGTGCTCACAACACAGCTGTTGTGGAGGTAGGAGCAGCCGACGGGCCGGACGGTCGGAGGGCAGCCCGGTGCAAGCAACCATCTGCCGCTCAGACGGGTCCCGGGTTCCTGGAGTTACCACACCCACCCATAGACCCAGGGACGATCGAAGGGGGAGACAGCCGGCTTGCGGCAGCTGCAGACGCAGGTGGAGGAGTCCAGCCGCATGCAGGAGCAGGGAGTGGTGCCGGTCATGCGTGCCAACATGGCACGGGTGGCGTCCGCGGTGGAGGCAATGGGTGGGACGGTGTCAGACATGGGGAGCAGTATGCAAGGCCTTCGCTTTCCGTGCAGGAGGCGTCTGTGGCCCAGGACATGGCTGCCCTCTCACAGGTAGCCATGAGCCAGAGCCAGCAGCAGATCGCAGAGGCGCTCAACGCCGTGAGCCAGTCTCTGCAGGCTGTGGCCCAGTCTCAGCAGGCCATCGCTGAGGGCATCGGTGCCATTGCCCAGGTGCTGGCCAGCATCGCCCAGACACAGACAGGGATGGCCAACTCCCTGAGCTCCATGGCTGCAAACTTGCAGACCCTTGTTGATATCAGGGCGGGCCTCCAGGACTGGCAGCACCAGGTGCCGGGGGTGCGTCGGATGCTGGATCCGTTCGCACACCCAACCCATGGAGAGGCCTGGGGGCCATCGGGCACCCGAGGGAGGAGGAGGTGCTGGGGCCCGTAATGGGTCCCCCTGCAAGGGAGGTGCTGGAACACCGCAACACCTCGGACTCCCCCCTTCCGTCCCGGGTGCATCTGGTGGGCAATGGGCTGGACAGGCTGGCAGCTCGCCAGCCCAGTCACCTGAGCTGCGGCCTGGCCCATCCAGGCCGGGCCGCCCCAGGAAGCGGCCGCCAAAGGGGACCCTAGTCACTGGGTAGGAATCACAGGAGTCCACCTCCAGCTCTGCTGTACCATCTGGGGAAGCACCTAGACGTAATCATAGCGCCCGTAAGGCCAAAACATTAGACACTGAATAAGTTGGCATATGTGCAGGGCACAGAGTAGTTATAGGAGCTCGGGCACGTGTATGAACCGTTTGTTATTAAAATCACTTTCACACCTCCAGAAGCTGCCTCTGTGCTCTGTCCGATGCGTGCAGGGGTGTGGTGTGAGGTAAGTGCCAGTGTGTGTGAGGGGTGTTAGGATGTCGGCCTCAGGTGAGTGTGCCCCCCCCCCCACCCCGGGTCGCCCTCGCCATCCCCCCGGGCAGACGACGGGACCGTGCGCTGCAGTGTCAAGGCCGCATGCAGGGGCGGTCCAGGTGGGGGGTGGTACTGTGGCCATGAGTCAGACATTGTCTGATGATGTGGAGCCCGGAGCTCATCACAGGGCGGGTTGTCATCATCCTCCATGGCATGCGGTAGACACGCTTCCACTGGCCCTGCCCAGTGTGCCGCAGGTGTATGTGCAATGTAGGGGTGGTGTGCATGCTGCTGATGTGAGGGTGGTTGGTGGTGGGTGGGTTGCGGGAGGGTGGTTGGTGGTGGGTGGGAGGGATGAGGGTGGTAGGCTGGTGCCGTACTGTGCTGTCTGTGCCCATACCCGGCAATTGCCACACACCCCTAGTCTGTGAACCGGGCGGCTATCAACCCGTCCCGTGCCCGCTGGCGCAGCCGATAACGGTGGGTAGCCTCCCGTCCATGTCCAGCCCATCTGTCCTGTACATTGCCCCCATCCTCCTCATCTGGGGAGCCTGCCCTTCGTCGTGTTGCTCCTCCCCCTCCCCCTTCCCCTCCTGTGCCTCCAGCACATCACCCCTCTGCTGGGCTATGTTTTGCAGGATGCAGCAGACCACAACGGTGCAGCCGACCCTATCCAAAGGGTATTGGAGGGCCCTCCAGAGCGGTCCAGGCACCTGAAGCGCATCTTCAGCAGCCCAAAGCACCTCTCTATCACTCCCCTGGCCGCTGCATGGGCACTGTGGTAGCCGGTCTCCGCGGCACTCTGTGGCCTCCGTAGAGGCGTCATCAGCCACGACCGCAACAGGTAACCCTGTGCGCCCAGCAACCAGCCCCTCAGCCGGGGTTGGCGTCCCAGAACATTGCGGGGATTAACGATTGGGCCAATACGAATGAGTCATGAACACTGCCCGGGTACCGGGCGCAGACGTGCATGAACCTCATGCGGTGGTCGCAGACCACCTGAATGTTCATGGAGTAGGACCCCTTCCCATCCGTGAACACAGCCCTGTTATCAGCTGGTGGCCGCATGGCGACATGCATCCCATCGATCGCCCCCTGGACCATGGGCATCCTGGCTGGCCCGGTCCACTGGGAACTGGATGTAGCAGTTCGCGATGGCATACAGGGCGTCCAACACTGCACGGATGCACTGGTGCACCGATGCCTGTGAGATGCGGACAGGTCCCCACTCGGCAACTGGAATGACCCCGTTGTGTAGAAGTTCAAGGCCACCGTAGCCTTGATGGCCACCGGGAGAGGTGTCCTTCCCCAGTGCCATGCGGTGCCAGGCGTGCCATCAGGTGGCAGATATGGGCGATGGTTTCCCGGCTCATTCTGTGTCGCCTCCTGCATGCCCAGTCCGTGAGGTCCTGGTACGACGTGCGGCGCCGGTACACACAGGGCCTAATCAGGCATTTCCGTTGCCGTGGCACCACCACCTCCTCCTCCTCTTCCTGTCAGGCGGGCGGCCCTCCAGCCTGGGCGGCTGCCACCTGCCTCTCTGCGGCACTCTCCTCTGCGGCAGCCTCCGCCACCTCCCTGGCTCGCCCCTGCTCCAGCTCCCCCAGGGCAACATGTAGAAGGGCGGCTCCCGCCACGGCGGCCAACATCGCCGGGTGATCCCAAACATTACGGTCTGCAGAGTGTGGGGTTGGGGGATAGACGACATGTCATCATTGTACATACCCCCTCCGCAGCCAGGTGCCATTGGCTGCATGGTCACGACTGTTGCCACCTGGCACCTGGACTGGCAACACCCCGCCACCCCTGGCACTCACCCTCCTCAGCCCCCCCTTCCCAACAACCACTCACCCCGGCACTCACACTCCCTGGCACTCACACTCCCCGGCACTCACCCTCCCTGGCACTCACCCTCCCTCCCTTCCACGGCACTCACCCTCCTGGCACTCAACCCCCCCACCCCCCACCCCGGCACTCACGCTCCCCCCCCCGGCACTCACCCCCACCCCCAGCACTCAACCCCCACCCACGGCACTGACCACGATCATCGGCATGCACCCTCCACCGGCGCACCCGCAACGCCCCCCCCCCCCCCCCACCCACGGCCGTGCCATCACTTCTCCGGCGGCCGCCCCATGCCGACCCCTACCTCCGCGCTGGAGGTTAACCGTTAAAAAGGTTGTTTGATTTAAGCCGGTGTGACCCGCGGTCACGCCAGCGGGACTTCGGCCCATCCGGCCCGGAGAATTGGAGCCGCCCCGGGGCCCATAGCGTCGCGCCGGCCCTCGCTATTCTGCGAGGCGCGTGGCGCGATTCCCGTCGGCATGAATTTTTGGCTGCCGGAGAATATCGTGGGCGGCATCGGAGCGGCGGGGCGGGATTCACGCCGCCCCTCCCCGACGATTCTCCAACCCGGCGGGGGGTCGGAGAACCCGCCCATGGTCTGGGCCAAGGGTCAGAGGGAGCTGGCGAAAGAGAATGCAATTCGGAGAACCGGACACGCTCCAGCTCTGGGGGAAGAATCAGGCTTGACTCAAATTGGATCAAGGGAGTAGCCATATTGGTTTCTGGGCTTCAGCAATGCAGTCTGTCTTGGGTTGGCATTGGAGGTATCGGCCAAGTCGTAACTGAAGCCTGAAGGGCTGATAAAGCCAGTGGCCAGGTTGGGAAGGAGCATGCCTTTCCCTTGTCTTGGGATTGGAGGATAAAGGCTGACTTTGGCCTGAGCTTGGAGAGACATAAATGTTAGCACCTGAATGAGCAAGCAAGTGAGGTGATGCCCAGAATGGCGGATAATGCCAAAGGCTGTGCTGGAACAGGTCAGGAAGGTCAGGGAGGTCAGGGATTGAACACGGACAAGAACTGGCAGGCTGACTGCTCCTTGGCAAAGAAAGCAGCATGGATCACTTGCGTATTATAAAAACTGTCCGCCTTCTATAATGGTCAGAAAGTGAAGTTCAAAATTACCCCAGTATCGTCAAGAGATGAGAAAGGAGAAGGAAGAGAGAAAAATAATAAGCACCTTTAACAAGTTTTTGGATTGTTCCACCATCTAAGCGTCCCCATTAATCCAACATCTTTTATATTTAATTGATACGTGAGGTTGCAAGGATGTTGTTCGTCACTGTTACAGTGATGGACCAAAACAGCCACATATTTGTCGTGTGTGGTAACACAAAGCGGGCATCATCAAATTGACTACCTATTATATGCCCAGTGCAGTATGATCAATATGTTGCCAGATTTTTAATACCACCTTTGTGATACTAAATTGCATTTCTACCGCATTGAGTCTTTTCAGGTCTGACAATGAAGAATGCATTGTAACTATTTAATTTTGCAGTGTTTTTGTGAAAAATATGTTAGTAAATCTAAATTACAAGGAACACCAAGGAAGATTATTGCTCCTTTCCAAATATTTTGCTTGGTTTCACCTCCCCAATGGGATCAAGGAGGGCATAACATCTGTTTACAATTTGTAATGAGCATAAATAGCATGCAAAGGAGAATTATTTTATAGCAATTACCTAAAGAGAAGATAATCACTAATTGTTGGGTAAAAAGCAGTACATTTTGCAATATTAATGACATTTACTAATAATTTTCCACAAAAAAAAAATTTAACTGAAAATTAGCTTTGCCTTGTCAGCTTTTAAAGCATCAGGTTTAAGCTGCTGAGGGAGTTGTGTACAAGTGTCAAAAATATATGTTCTGCAATCTTGCAGGGAGCCCTTATCGTCATCACATAAATAAATTTAATCGAGATAATTGATTCCAGAAAAATACACATTGATATCAATGAAAATTCAGATTGGTGCTGACCTATTCAGACCACTGATATGTTTTGTGTGACTGTTGTTTGCATAAAAGTAGCTGAAATTCTTTTCCTGATTTGCTTTATTGCATGAAAGGACGGAGGTTCATTTAGCTTGTTAAACCTAATGGAGGAATATGGAGTAGAAAATCAATCAGCAGTACTTTGAGTGTTTATAGCAATTATTTCTGGTCTAGTGGTTTAGAAGGAACGAGCAAATTTATATATGTAATGTAAAAATGTAAAAAGCCAAGTCCTCCTTTTCATTCTGTGGGTGGATGTTTCTGTGCATTTGTTGTCAAGTAATATTAAACTGATGACTACATGTGCATAATCACTTTTACCGTGAAGGGAAAAATAATCAAACAGAACTTGTAAAAAAAGCTTAACTTAATAATTCAAAATTGAAAAACAATACATTGAATGTGAAGTTCACAGCTGGAACCATCATGCAGATCCTTCTGCCCATTGCCTATTATATACAACGACGCTCAGAGGACCGTACAATAATCGCTAACGAGAATCAGGCCTCTCTATTAGATACTAGAAAAGGTCAACTCAAGGAGCACCTACCCCTATTTTTTGGAAGTTTAATCAGCCTTGAAGCAGACCATCAAAGTCCCACTGTACATATACACTTTCTGGCGAAGAAATTCATTGCCATCATTGTCAAAGTTTTATGTTGATTTATGGTGCCGAATTACTTATGATGCAAAAACACGTCTGCAGAAAAACTGATCGTACCAGTGAGTTGTTAAAGGGAAGAGAAAGAGATAGAGAGAAACTGCTTGGGAGAAACCGATGAAGAAAATACCAAAGTAAACAATGAAAATGTGGGTTGCGATGACTTTTAAAGCCCGTGAATGTAGCTGTGTCTAATTCTTCCCGTAAAGCATCAATTTCTTTCTCAAAATTGCACAATCTAGCTTATTTAAAAGGTGGTTGGATGATTTTGTCTTAAAATTATTTTCAGTGCTAATATTGTCTCGCCACACTAGATAGTGACAACATCGGCCTGAATTCTCCGCCGTGGGTATTCTCTGTTGCTGCAACCCCACCTGCGGGTTTCCCAGTGGTGTGTGGTGGCTACAATGGGAAATCCCATCGGCCAGCGGTGGGAACGGCGAATCCCGCTGCCAGCGATGACACGTCGCCGAGAAACGCGTGGCTGGGAAGGTTTTGCTGAAGTAAAGAACAAGGAAATTCACTGTTTGAATTGTATTGCTCCCATGTATATTTTTGAAGAAAGTTTCAACTTTGCTTCCGCTGTAGTCTTTGTAAGGTCAAGGATTCAAACCCCATTCCAGGACTACTTTTCAGGATATCACTCCCTCTAGAGCCTGTTAACGGGCTCATCAATGAACTTAGTTAATTGGAGGGTTCTCAGCTCCTTCATCTCACATTAAAAACTGCAGCATGCACCAGGCTTGTTGGAAGGCTGACACACCAACAAAGGAATGCTATTTTTAAGGTGTGCCCACACCCAACCACACCTCCATGTGTGATTGAATGTCCAGCTCATACTGTTTTTCAGATGGAACTACAGAGCAAGGTCCCACCTGCTCACTGCGGTACCACTATTCAAATAAGGGCAGGCAAATCTTCCCACCGTCCTAACTAACCTTCAACCCGTGTTGAAGGCTGTGAACAAGATGTTGTAGTGACTCCGCTCCAGGAAAGTACTGAACGACGAAGGGTATTCTGTCGGTTGTGTCCCATGTTTGTCTTCTGAGGAGTTCGGTGTCGGTGCGGTTTTTTGCTGTGGCGTGTTGGAACTGTCGATCGATGAGTCGAGCGCCATATCCCATTCGTACGAGGGTATGTTTCAACGTCTGTAGATGTCTGTTACATCATCGATGGAGATGAACATCTTGCCAAGGTCATCCCCACACCCCCACTACTTGCCTTCAAACAACCGCGCAACCTCAAACAAACCATTGTTTGCAGCAAACTACCCAGCCTTCAGAACAGTGACCACAACACCACACAACCCTGTCATGGCAATCTCTGCAAGACGTGCCAGATCATCGACACGGATACCACCATTACACGTGAGAACACCACCCACCAAGTACGCGTAACATACTCGTGCGACTCGGCCAACATTGTCTACCTCATACGCTGCAGGAAAGGATGTCCCGAAGCATGGTACATTGGCGAGACCATGCAGACGCTGCGACAATGAATGAACGGACATTGCGTGACAATCACCAGGCAGGAATGTTCCATTCCAGTCGGGGAACACTTCAGCGGTCAAGGGCATTAAGCCTCTGATCTCCGGGTAAGCGTTCTCCAAGGCGGCCTTCAGGACGCGCGACAACGCAGAATCGCCGAGCAGAAACTTATAGCCAAGTTACGCCCACATGAGTGCGGCCTCAACTGGGACCTGGGATTCATGTCGCATTACATTCATTCCCCACCATCTGGCCTGCGAAATCCTACCAACTGTCCTGACTTGACTCAATTCACACCTCTTTAACCTGGAGTTACCCCATCTCTGGATTTGTAAAGATGTAATCACCTGCTAATGCTCGTATTCCAAGCATTGTCTGGCATCTTTGAATCTGCCTATATATATGTTTCTGGAACATACCTCTTCATTCACCTGAGGAGGAGACATCGAAACAAACCTGTTAGACTTTAACCTGGTGTTGTAAGACTTCTTACTAAACTTTGACAGAGTCATCCAGACTTGAAACATTAGCTCCCTTCTCTTTCGACAGATGCTGTCAGGCCTGCTGAGATTGTCCAGCATTTTCTGTTTTTGTTTCGGATTCCAGCATCCGCAGTAATTTGCTTTTACCTTGTGACACTAATTTTGCTTGGAGTGAGATTGAATTTCTCGCAAGGGTCTGAACTCTACATAGTAGTTGAAAAATCAGTCTCTTATTCGTCGCTGCATTTTTACTGCAGAAATATACTTAGCATTTTAAAGACTGTGACACTGGACAAGAACTGTTTGCTTCTTGACCAGTTTATCCCTACAATTTTTAAAAGTTGAGAGACCAGTGAATGTTAATATTCAGAGGGATTGGACTTCCGGTGGTGACCATGGAGTGAGTCATAAAATCATAGAATTTACAATACAGAAGGAGGCTATTCGGCCCATCAAGTATGCACCAGCCCTTGGAAAGAGCATCCTACTTAAGCCCACACATCCAACCTATCTCTGTGACCCAGTAACTCCAACTAACCTTTTTTTTGGACACGAAGGGCAATTTATCATGGCCAATCCACCTAACCTGCCCATCTTTGGGCTGTGGGAGGAAACCGGAGCACCCGGAGGAAGCCCACGCAGACAAGCAGAGAAAGTGAAACCTCTAGTCACCTGAGGCCGGAATTGAACCCGGATCCCTGGAGTTGTAAGGCAGCAGTGTTAACCACTGTGCCATCGAATCGCCCATCGAGTGGTCGCATATTTGGTGGTTCCCGCTCATGGTGGACTTTTTGAGCCTTCTCCCCGGCTAATGGTGGAGCTGAGTTGAGCATAAGATGCAGGAGGGGTGGAAGTAGAGAGTATCCCACTGGTGTATGATTCGGGAAACAGATTTGTGGACGAGAAGTGGTCAAAAAAGGAGGGAACATTTGTTGAAAGCTGGTGTGAACATTTGTTGAAAGCTGCGACACAGGGGAAGGTGGCGGTGCATTAGGGTCTGGGCTTGCCAGCCCAGTGGTCAACGAATCAGCTAGTGAGCTTCCTCCATGAGAGGTTTGTCCAGCAGAGGAAGGAGAACTTGGAGGACCTGGCCAAGGTGGTGGATCCGATAAAAGCGGGAATTGACCGCATGGAGATGAGGTTGGAGGCCGAGGGCCAGGCGATGCAGAAGGTGGAGGAGGTGGTGGGGAAGCATGAGGAGCAGCTTCTCAATGGCTGCGGAGATGGGGTTGATGAGAGATCAACAGAGGAGGACTTGGAGAATAAATCGCGTAGGCAGAGCTTGAGGATCGTGGGCCTGCCGGAGGGCAGTGATGGAGCGGACACCGGTGCATATGTGGCCCAGATGGTCACAAAGCTATTAGGTGAAGGGGCATTTGCTTGGGCGTTGGAGGTGGACCGGGCGCCACAGGCGCTTATAAGGAAGCCATAAGGAAACGAGCTGCTGAGGGCGATGGTGGTGCAATTGCACCAGTTCCTGGATAGGAACGGATTTTGAGGTGGGCCAGGCAGACGCGACACTGTGCTTGGGAAGGCAGTAAGCCGCGTGTCTATTCGGACCTGGGTGCAGAACTGTCCAAAAAGAGGGCGCGCTTCAACAAGGTGACGTCAGCCCTCTTTAAGAAGGGCATGTTGTACCCAGCGCGTCTTTGGGTAGGCCAAGAACTCTACTTTGGATCGTGAAAGGAGGCGATGGTATTTATTAGAGATAATGGACTTGGAGGAGAATGAGGACATTGAACTCTGGAGGGAGTGTTCATATTCTGCATTTTGGTTTTCTTCTGGTTTGTATGAACCACTTTTGCACTGTACTTAGGGTCATACTCTGTTTTGGGTATGTTTGTTTTTGATGGGGGATGGTTGGTTGCTTTTCTCTTTGTGTTTGGTGGTGATTGTAAAGTTTGCACTGGGAAGATGGTTGAGCGGGGGTGGGGGGGGGGAGGAAATCAGTGGGGGGTAGGATGCTGGGGGCCATGGGCGGGGGCTATCAGGCTAACTGGGCAGGTTAGCTCATGGAAGCGCAATGGGGTGGGGGGAGAGCAGATGGGAGAGGGAGTGGGTAGAAGCCTTTTGACAGGGGAGGGGCTGGTGAAGGGTCACATCGTGAGGGTGGTTGCCTGAGGGCGGGCCTGAGAAGGTGCGGGGTATAGGGGGGTTGGAGGGGGGTGCCCCCCCGACCAGGCTGATCACATGGAACGTGAGAGGGCTGAATGGGCCAGTCAGAAGGCCCGTGTGTTCGCGCATCTGAAAAGGCGGACGTGGCAATGATACAGGAGACACACCTGAGGGTGGTAGTGATTTGTTATGTTGTAGGTGTAACATAAGCGGCTTCCTTGTGGTGCACTTGACAAAGGAAGGTTCAGACGTGGAGATAACTTCAACACGTTTATTAATGGTCGTCCTGCTGTGCACTGGAGCGTGGTAGACTGTCATAGTCTTCTTGCTGTTTACTTGAGCATGGCAGACTTGCATCGTCTGCCGCTAGTTGGTCAGAGGATGTTGCTAGATCCTCATGGTCTTGTTCCTGCAAGGACTGCGCGTCGGAGTCTTGCGTTACTTCTATCGTGGAGGCTGACCAGGAGCTCGCTGTGGAGGCTTGTGACACTGGAGTTACATCTTGTGTGTTCAAGGACTGTGCTCTGGAGTCTTGCATTTCTTCTATCGTGGAGTCTGTCCACGAGCTCGTTGTGGAGGCTTGTGACACTGGAGTCACTTCTTGTTCATGGAAGGACTGCGGTGTGGAGTCTTGCGTGTCTTTTTTCGTAGAGTCGGGAACCCTGAGGGGTGTGTGGACCACGCTCTGTGTGGCAGCAGGCCGCTCTCTGTGGGCTTGTACCGCTCTCTGTCTCTTGGTTTCAGGCTGCAGCAACATCCTGCACTCACGGGTCGGGTTGTCATATCTGCTGGGCTGAAGATCCTCAAATCCGAAGAAATCGTCGTCAGGATCGTCAATGTGCAACACGTCTAGTTGCGTTTCGGATTTGGTACTGGGGTAGACTCCCAAGGTGAAAGGTTTGTCTGAGTTGTTGTCTTCCAAGACCATATCATCACTGTTTGCGTCGGAGCTGGCATTGGGCTCGCGAGGTCCAGAGAAAATGTAAAGGTCAGTATCGAAGTATTCAAGGTCGGAATCATCGGTTTGGGAGTGGGTAACTGCTTGTTGCAGGGTTCTTCGGAGGTTAATTTCATTCCCTGTTTCAAGTTGAGGCATTGTGCTGTCATTCCAGGTGAAGGAAGGTTGTTTTACGGCTTTAAAAGATTTTTTCTTTGATTTGGGACGTTTCCCCTTTAAATGGGCGTGGTCCGGGGCCTCTGGCGTCATGACGCATATGACATCATACGTAGGAAGCATTTCGCTGTTCCTGTACCAGGGGCCGTTTTCGTGATTGCGCATGCGCGGCGTCTCGCAACTGTGCAAGTGCAGTCCCTTTAGAAAGATGGCCGCCGATCAAAATTGTTCTCTGCTCCGGGATCTCGGCCTCGAGGTGAGTAATGCCGCTTCTCTTACATTTTCTTGCTGGTTGGAGTGTGTTTTCCTCACTGTATTTGCCGAATTTGTCCAGGACTGCCTGGAAGTCGCTCCTGTTTTGCCCTTTGGAGAACTTGAATTTTTAAAAGATTTCTTCTGCTCTGGCACCGGCGATGGTGAGCAGAAGCTCTGTCTTTTCAGCATTAGCCAGGTCTTCTAAGTCGGCTGCTCCCAGGAAGATTTCAAACATTTGCCAGAATACCCGCCAGTTTTCGCGGAGATCACGTGGCACTGGAGCTGCTGCGGAACCCGGATCTCGAACATCTTGCCTGGGTATCATTGCTGGTTGTCACTGTACGCTGAGGTATGGCTATATGGATTGAAACAGTTCAGGCCTGGTACCATGATTTGTTATGTTTTAGGTGTAACATAAGCGGCTTCCTTGTGGTGCACTTCACACAGGAAGGTTCAGACGTGGAGATAACTTCAACACGTTTATTAAACTATTTACACTTCTATTACTCGGGTTCGACACTACTGCTAATCCTACTATAGCTACCCAGACTGACTAACCAGTTGCTGCAATCCACGTGGTGGGTGTAATATTGAATCAACCCTGTGTCTCTGCTCACTGACTGTCTCCACTGGAAAGAGGCAGATCATGTGTGTGGTGCCCTTTATATATGGGTTGGTGTAATGCCCCCCTGTGGTCGTGTCACCTCTGTGTGTATCGTGAATGTCCATTGGTCGTGTCCTATCTAACTGATCTATTGATTGAGTGTGTGTGTGTGTGATGTCTCCGGTGCTCCCTCTAGTGTCTAGCTAGCCTACATGCATTTACATTGATGCACATCACCACAGGTAGATCAGACTAGACTGAGGAAGGGGTGGGTAGGGCAGATATTCCATTCGAGGCCAGATTCCAAAACAAGGGAAGTGGCGATTCTGAGTCATAAGCGGGTGGCATTCAGAGTGGGAAGTATAGTGGTGGACTCGGGGGCAGATGCGTTATGATGAGCGGGAAGTTGGAGGGGATGCCGGTGGTGCTGGTGAACATTTATGCACCGAACTGGGACGACATAGAGTTTATGAGGCAGGTATTGCGGAAGATCCCGGATCTGGGGCGCGATTCTCCGACCCCCCACCGGGTCGGAGAATCGCTGGGGACCGGCGTGACTCCCGCCCCCGCCGTGTCCCGAATTCTCTGCCACCGGAGATTCGCAGGGGGCGGGAATCGCGTCGCGACGGTCGGCGGAAATCCCCCAGCGATTCTCCGGTCCGCGATGGGCCGAAGTCCCGCCGCTGTCAACCCACGCCAGCCGGCATGGATTGAACTACCTTTCAAATAGCGGGACAAGGCAGTGCGGGTGGGCTCCGGGGTCCTGGGGGGGGGGCGCGGGGCGATCTGGCCCCGGGGGGTGCTCCCACGGTGCCTGGCCTGCGATCAGGGCCCACAGATCCGCGGGCGGGCCTGTGCCCTGGGGGCACTCTTTTCCTTCCACTGCGCGGGGATGCCGTGAGCAGCCGCTGATGCTCCCGCGCATGCGCCGCATGGCAAAGTCATTTCCGCGCCAGCTGGCGGGGCACCAAACGCCTTTCCCGCCAGCTGGCGGGGCGGAAATCAGTCCGGCGCGGGCCTAGCCCCTTAATGATGTCACAGGCTTCGATTTCTCTCATCCTGAAGCGGGGTAAGGACTCGGAACAATGTGGGTCGTACAGGCCAATCTCCCTTCTAAATGTAGACGCCAAACTGTTTGCCAGGATCTTGCCCTCGAGAATTGAGAATAGTGTGCCAGGGGTGAAAGGCGAGGACCAGACGGAGTTTGTGAAGGGGAGGCATTTAGCGGCGAACATTAGAAGGCTGCTAGATGTGATTCTGTTGCCCTCTGAGGGAAGGGAGGTGGAGGTGGTGGTCGCCATGGATGCGGAGAAGGCCTTTAATCGGGTGGAATGGCAATATCTGCGGGAAGTCCTGGGTCGGTTTGGGTTTGGGCAGGGTTTTGTGGAGGGGGTCTAGTTGCTATACCAGGCACCGGTGGCGAGCGTGCGGACAAACCGAGTGAACTCCAATTATTTTAGGCAGCACAGTGGGATGAGGCAGGGATATCTACTCTCTCCACTGTTGTTAGCCTTGGCTATAGAGCCACTGGTGATGATGCTGAGAGTGTCAAAGGACTGACAGACGATTGTACAGGGGACGGTGGGGCACAGAGTCTCGTTATATGTGGTTAACCTACTTTTGTATATTTCTGACCCGCTGGGGGGATTGGAGAGATTGTGGGGATCCTCAGGGTATTCGGCCGGTTTTCAGGGTACAAATTGAATATGGGAAAGAGCGAGGTCTTTGCGATTCAGGTGAGGATGCGAGAGAGGAGATTGGGGGAAGCCGTACAGGGTAGTGGCAGGGAGCTTTTGGTATTTGGGTATCCAAGTGGCGCGGGACTGGGAGCAGCTACATAAGCTGAATTTGGCTCAGTTAGTGGAGCAGATGAACGGGGAGTTTAAGGTGGGATATGCTCCCGTTTTCACTGGCAGGGAGGGTGCAGATGGTGAAGATGCATTACAGTGTCGAAAACGGGAGTATAATGATATGTATATAGTCAAGTTAGTGAAGGGTTAATTATTACAACCCTGTATAATTTAAACACTCAAGGGCACCACCACTTCTCTGTATATAAAGCAGATCTCAGGGGATGCTGTGTAGTGTTAGTGAAGGAGAAAGCAAGAGAACAGCACTAGAAGGAGATTAGGTTAGATAGAGTTACCACGAGGTTAAACTACTATATTATTACTGACTATTTAGATTAGTGATTACTGCTAGACAGATTCAATATTACTTTATTATTTACTATAGCTCAATAGAGTGTGCGAACTTCATTTAATTAATCATTGTACAATAAATTGAATGAATGAAATGAAAATTGTTTATTGTCACAAGTACGCTTCAACTGAAGTTACTGTGAAAAGCCCCTAGTCACCACATTCTGGCACCTGCTCGGGGAGGCCGGTACGGGATTGAACCCACGCTGCTGGCCTTGTTCTGCTTTGCAATCCAGCTGTTTAGCCCACTCTGCTAAACCAGCAAGTTTTGTTTGAATCTAATGATTGGTGGGTTCATTGCCATCAACACAATGGACTATTCTGGAAGAAAGGACAAAGAACACAACATATTACCACCAAAGATAATATAACAGAGAGTGGGGGAGGGGAAGTTCTCAGAAATTTATAAAGAATTCATGGAATGGGAGCGAACCCCGATAGAGGAGGTAAAGCAAAAATGGGAAGACGAGTTGGGCAAGGAATTAGAGGTGGGATTGTGCTCTGAGTAGAGTTAACGCAGCCTCGTCATGTGCCAGGCTTAGCCTGATATAATTCAAGGTGGTTCACAGGGCGCATATGACTGTGGCCCATATGAGCAGGTTCTTTGAAGGGGTGGAGGATGGGTGTGGGCGGTGTACGGGAGGGCCCGCGAATCATGTCCTCATGTTTTGGGCATGTCCGCAGCTCAGGGGATTCTGGCAAGTACGTGTCCATGGTATTAAAGGTGTGGGTAGTTTCGCGTCTAGAGGTGGTGAATTTGGTGTGTCGGAAGACCGGGTGTCCAGGCCTTTGCCTCCCTGGTAGCCCGGAGACAGATCTTATTGGCGTGGAAGGACTCGGAACCCCCAAAATCAGGGGTATGGGTCAGTGACATGGCTGTGTTTCTCAGGCTGGAGAAGATCAAGTTCGCCCTGAGAGGATCAATTCTAGGGTTTGCCAGGAGGTGGCAGCCATTTATTGACTTCTTTGGGGAAAATTAAGCTGTCAACAGATATAAGGGGGGTGAGTAAAAGGAAAGAGGGAGGCAGGGGGTGGTGGGTTGAGTTGGGAAGTAGTTAGTGTGAATGGGAGACTGGGGAACTGTGTATGTAAGCCACGTTGGCGGGTTTGGTTGTTGGTTGGGTGAGTATTATCTGTTCTGTTGGTTGTTTCCTCTTGAAAATTGTTGTTAAAAATTACATATGCCTCAATAAAATATTTTCCCCCAAAAAAATCAGAGGGGTTGTTATGTCCTTGCACATGAATCACAGACAGCTGACATGTAGGTTCAGCACACAATTTTAGAGGCAAATTATATATTAGCCTTTATTACAACGAGGTTGGAGAACAAGATTAAGAATGTTTGCTGCATTTATGTAGGGCAATAGTGAGGCCACGCCTGGAGTACTATGTATAGTGTTATTCTCCTTAACTAAGCGAGGACATACATGTCTTGGAGAAAGGGGTGCAATAAAGGTTCACCAAATGAATGCCAGGGTTGAATATTGTCTTAAGAGGAGAGAATGCATAGGATTGCGTAGATTCTCTTCTTTATTTGTTTGTGATATGTGGCCATTGTTGGCAAGGCCAGCATTTATTGCCAATCCCTAACTGCTTGAGAGGTGATGCAGCTCATTTAGTCGTGGCACGCCCACAGTGGTAAGAAATTAATTCCAGGATTTTAATCAAGTTTCAGTGAGGGAAAAGCTACATAGTTCCAAGTCAAGATGGCATGTGCCTTTCAGGTGATGGTCTTCCCTTCCATATAACTGCTCACCTTGTTCTTCTAGGTATTGGGTGTTGCCGGTTTGGAAGATGCTGGTAAAGGAGCTTTGCTGTAGTTCGTCTTATGGATCAGACACATTGTGTTGTGATGATTGAGTAAAGAGCCATGGAATTATACACAGAAATATTGAATATTTAAAAAAACCTGAGTTTTATATTCTAAAATGGAATCAAATCCCGAAGATGGATGAGAATGAACAATTACTTCCGGTGGCGGCCATGGAGTGAGCGGTCGTACATTTGGTAGCTCCCGCTCAAGGTGGAATTTTTCGATCCTTTCCCCGTCTGAGGAATCAAATGTTTGGATGGAAAGAGGTGTAGGAATGCCAAAAGAAGGTGTAACTCCTCTGTGGATCCACAAGCTGGGAGTGGGTGGAAAAGAAGGGTGTTATTGGAGCAGGAGAGTCTTGGAGGTGTGCCACAGGTTAAGATGGAGTAGGACAAAGGACCTGCCCTGCCCGCCCAGTGGTCAACGGAGCAGCTGTAAACCTTTTAAATGATAAGTTCAGCCAGCAGAGAAAGGAGGCCCCTGGAGGACCTGGCTAAGGTGGGAGAACCGCTCAAAGCAGGGGTTGGCCGAATGGAGCAGAAGCTGGAGTCCCAGGGCCATGCAATCCAGAAAGTGGAATAGGTGGTGGGGAAGCACGAAGAACAGCTCGCCTCGTTGATAGCCGAGGTGGAGGTGATGCGGGAGACCCATAAGAGACTGAAGGAGAAGGTGGAGGACCTGGAGAAATGCTCGAGAAGGTACAATTTTAGGATCGTGGGGATGCCAAAAAGCATCGAAGGAGCAGAGGTCGGTATGTGCCAAAATGTTGGAGAAGCTGATGGAGGAGGGGAACTTCAACCGGCTTCTGGAAGTCGACCAAGCGCACAGGGCATTGATGAGGAGGTCACAGGTGGGCGAGCCGCCAAGTGTGATGGTGGTGCGGTTGCACTTCTTCTTGGCAAAGAGAAGATTCTTCGGTGGCCGAGGCAGATGAGGAAGTACACCTGAGAGGGGAACGAGCTGTAAGTGTACCAAGACCTGGGTGTAGAACTGGCGAAGAGGAGGGCCGGTTTTAATTGGGTCAAGGCTGCCCTCTTCAACAAGGGGATGAAGTTTGGAGTGTTGTACCCAGCCCGTCTCTGGGTGACTTTTCAGAATCGAGAATATTATTTTGGTACGCCAAAGAAAACAATGGAGTTTTTGAGGGGCAAAGGACTGACAGGTGAAGGAGGACAATGAACTTTTGAGGAGATGTTTTCTTTTTGTTGTTCTTGGAAAACGTTCTCCCCTTTGCAATGTTTTGTTGGGCTTGGTGGCAGGGTGCTTGGAGAGTATCAAGGGTGAATGCGGTGCTGGTGAATAAGAGGGTGGCGTACAAAATGGTGAATATTGTGGCAGACCCGGGTGGGGGGCGGGGGTGGGGGGGTGTTTGTGATGGTTAGTAGGAAGCTGGAAGGGATGCCAGTGGTCCTGGTAAATGCTTATGCCCCAAATTGGGATGATGTGGATTTTATCAGGTGGGTTCTGAGGAAGATCCCTGACCTGGACTCCCACCGGTTGATCATGGAGTGGGATTTTAACACGGTCCTTGAGCTAAGTTTGGACCAGTCGAGCCCAAAGTCGGCAAGGGTGTCGAAGGTGACAAAGAAGCTGAAGGAGTTTATGGAGCGTATGGGGGGGGGGGGGGGGGTGGATCCATGGAGGTTTGGGAGGCCTAGGGGAAGGAATTATTGTGTTTCTCCCAAGTACACAGGGTTTACTCCCGTATTGAATTTTTTGTGATGGACAAGGCGTTACTGGCAGGGGTGGTCGGGTTGAAGTTTTCGGCAATTGTGGTCTCAGGCCATGCACCGCACTGGGTGGTTTTGCGAGTGAACCAGACTGCGGGGGCCAGCACCCGCAGTGAAGGCTGTTGGCGAATGAGGGATGAGGAGGTGTGAGAGCAGGTGAGGGCCGCCATTTGGGAGTATGTGGAGCTGAACGACATGGGGGTGGTCACAGCCGCCATGTTGTGGGAGGCACTCAGGGCGGTGGTTTCGGGGAGTTCATTTCGATTCGGACACATTGGGAAAAGGCAGAGCTGGCAAGGCTGGTGGAAGAGATTCTGCTGGTGGAGAGAGTCATGATATTCAGATAAACATCATGGTGCAAACATACATACACACTGATGGACAGATCAACGGACCAATCAATACACACACAACATCACAGCCAATCACAGGCAAGAGCATACACACTATAAAACGGGGAACACGACACTTCCCGTCCATTCCAGCAGAAGACAGCTCAGGGCACAGAGCTCACAGCAAGCCACTCAGACATTCACCATGTGCTGAGTGCTTCTCCAAGATAGTGTTAGGGCTAGGTCCACAGGTTAGAGGGTAATGAACGAACCATAGTAACCATTTTACAGATGTTGTTATTGTTAGTAATAAAACTGAGTTGTACCATCCGCTACCGTGTTGGTTCGTCTATATAGCAGAGCACCCAACACGACAGAGAGGAAGTATTCAGAGCCTTCTGAGGCACGGTTGTTGAGGCTACAGAAGGAGTTTGGATTGGTGTCCACTGGGAAGGCAATAGTGTAGTTGTGGAGGGCCAGGGGGCAATATATGAGTATGGGGAGAAGGAGAGCAAGATGTTGGCTCACCAGCTGAGGAAACCGGAGGCAGTGAGGAAGATTAGTAAGGTGAAGGGTGAGGCGGGAAGGGTGGTGCTGGACCTGGTGGGGATGAATGGGGTATTTTCGGAATTTTACAGGAGGTTGTATGAGTTGGAGCCCCCGGCCGGAGGGGTGGGGAATGCGGCGATCCTGGATGGGTTGGAATTTCCCAGGATGGATGAGGTGTTGGTGCAGGGATTGGGGGCTCCTATTGGTTTGAGGGAGGTGATGGAGAGTGTGTTGGTGATGCAGGCAGGGAAGGCCCGGGCCTGGATGGGTTCCCGGTGGAGGTTTATAAAAGGTTTGGGGGGGACCTGGGGCCATTGCTGGTCAGGGCATTCAATGAGGCTTGGAAGAGGGAGGAACTTCCCCCTACACCGTCGCTGGCATCCGTCTCCCTGATACTGAAGTAGAATAAAGATCCAGAGCAGTTTGGATCATACTGTCCGATATCATTGTTGAATGTGGACATTAAGTTGTTGACTTCGCGAATTGAGGACTATGTCCGGGAGTGATAGGTGAGGACCAAATGGGGTTTGTGAAAGGGAGACCCTTTTCGGCAATGTGAGGAAGCTGCTTAATGCCGGAGGGGCAGGAGATAGTAGCGATGATGGACGCGGAGAAGGTGTTTGGCCGAGTGGAGTACCTGTGGAAGGTACTGGGGCAGTTTGGATTCAGGCAGGGGTTTGTGGGCTGGGTCCAGTTGCTGTATAGTGTGCCGGTTGCAAGTCTGTGGACAAACAGGGTGAACTCGGAATATTTTGGGCTGCACCTTGGGACAAGGCAGGGGTGCCCACTCTCCCCACTGCTTTTTGCCTTTGCTATTGAGCTGTTGACAGTGGCGCTTAGAGCGCTGAGGGATTGGAGAGGGATTGTGCAGGAGGTTTGGGGGGGGGGGGGGGGGTGCATTGAGCACAGGGTTTCGCTGGGATTGACACTTGAGAGGGTGACAAGCTGCAGTGCATATAAACACTCGACTCCGCGCACACACTCATCCCAGCCAACAAGATGGCAGCAGGAAGAGCGACACCCCCATTCACCGATGCTGAACTCACGACCCTACTGGACGCTGTGGAGGAGGGGCTGGATACCCTGTACCCGGGGTGGGAACGAGGATGCCACCCGCCACCGTTCACCCGGCCTGGATGCAGGTGGGAGGGCTCATGAGCATCTTGGATCAGCCAGAAGTACAGGAAGCAATTGCACTACCTCCGCAGAGCGGCCAGGGTGAGTAGGCAGCATTGTGCATCTGGAACCAACCCCTGTCCCACACACCAATAACCCGTCCCCCCACCCCTACCCAGAGGACAACCAAACCCTCACCCTGCACCAACTGCCAACACCCATTCCGACTGCCGTGGCCAGTACCCTGGCCACGAAGACCACCAGCTACCCACCCCATGTGCTGCATGTGTCTGACTGCCCAATGCTATGTTTTCTGTCTCTCCTCCCACCCCCCCAGGAGAAGGTGGTCCAAGTGTTGGGAGATGGAAAAGACCAGAGAGGGATTACCGGACCATTGGCCACTCACTGCTGCAGAGCAATGGGCACTGGATTTGATGGTTGTCCCGGAGAGAAGGCAATTGCCGAGTGTAGCGCACAAAGACTCCATGAGACGAATATAGTGAAGTCGATGAGGCTTTATTAAGCGTGTCTGTTCCCCAGCAGCTCGATAGTAAACTGGCCTGCGGGGGAAGACACCGGCTTCTTATACTTCGCCTTCAGGGCGGAGCTTGAGGTCAACGGCCAACCAGGACCCGGGATCTGTCAGCCAATGACATTAGGGCTTCCAGTCCCACATGACCCCCAATACATACTACCACACCGAGGTCGAGGTCGGCATCATGTGAGCAAGTGAGACCCCGCTGTGTTGCGGTTCCCCATGACATGTGTGTTGCCACTCCCACCTCCACTCCAATACCACCGCACACCCTCGCCACCACCCCCACAAAATGCCCAGACCCCCCCTCCACCATCACAGCCCCCACACCCCCATCCATCACCGGGTGATGGCGGTGTGGGGGTCATGGCGGTGTGAGGGTGGTGTGGGGGTGGTGTGGGGGTGAGACTGGTGTGGGGGTGATGGCGGTGTGGGGGTCAGGGTGGTGTGAGGGTGGTGTGGTGGTGAGGGCTGTGTGAGGGTAGTGTGAGGGTCAGGGCGGTGTGGGGATCAGGGCGGTGTGGGGGTCTGGGTGTTGTGTGGGTGGTGTGGGGGTGAGGCTGGTGTGGGGCTGATGGCGGTGTGGGGGTCATGGTGGTGTGATGGTGGTGTGGGGGGAGGGCGGTGTAGGGGTGAGGGCGGAGTGTGGGTGGTGTCATGATATCCAGATCAGCATATCATGGTGCAATCACACACACACTGATGGACAGGCATTTGGACCAACCAGCACACATACAACATCGCAGCCAATCACTAGTAAGGGCACACGCACTATAAAAGGGGGAACACGAGAGTTCCCGCTCATTCTGGTAGGAGACAGCTCGGGACAGAGCTTGCAGTGTGACACTCAGACAGAGACCATGTGCTGAGTGCCTCACCAACATTAGTGATAGGGCTAAGTCCATAGGTTAGCTGGTAGCGAACGTACCCAAGTCTATAGTTAGTTGCATCTGTTAGTTAACATAATAAAATCAAGTTGTACCATCTACAGCCGTGTTGGCTCGTTTGTGTATCAGGACACCCAACACGACAGGTGGTATGAGGGTGAAGGTGCTGTTGGAGGGGGGAGCACATGTGCCATGAGGAACTGCAAATCGGTGGGATCTCACTTCCTTGCCTGACGCTGATCTCCACTCCGGCGACTGCCTTTTCCTTGGGCCCACCAACCATGTCCAAGGTCCTCTGCTCTGCCGCAGTGAGGTGCCGCAGGTCCAGCGGTCCCCCTCCAGGTTATGGGCAGCCTTCTCCTGGTGGGTGGGGACAAAAAATGCACAGTGTTAGACAGACATATGCATGAAGCCAGGGGTGAGTAGCTGGTGGCTTCAGTGACCAGGGTACCTAGCTATGGTGGCCGATATGGGTGGCGGTATGTGGTGCAGGGTGGGGGTTTGGACGCCCTCTGGCTGGGGGTGGGGGGGTAGGGTGTCAGGGGCATAGTGCTGCCTACTCATCCTCGCCGCCCTGACGAAGTTGTGCAGTTTTTTTCTAGTGCTGCTATCCTGTCCGGACAGTGTTGCTCGTGGCGCTGGGGGCCTCTGCCACCTATGACAAGGCACGGCAGCAGCTGGCAGCCGCCTTCCCGGGCCGGGGTATAGAGTCGTCCACCTCTCCTCCATGACATCCAGCAGCGTCTGGGTTCACGGACGCTCTCCTTGCTGTCATGTTGTTGGCTGGGATGATGTGTACGCGGGGTGAAGTGTGTATGTGCGGCTGCAGCTTGTCAGCCTCCTAAATGTTAATCGCAAATCAGCAAATCCGACACCAATTCTCATTGGAACTGATTGTGTTCTTTGTGGCACTGGTGTCAGCCCTTCAACGGTCACTGAATCGGTCCAGGTTCGGCTCCAAATTTGCTGTCGTGGAAGTCTGCGAATCCTGCCCCTGCGTCAGCACTTAATCTCAGGAAGGGAGAATTCCGCCGATTGTCTCTGGCTGATTGGTGGGAGGGTAGACGACTAAAATGAGAAATTTCTTTCGAAGCCTGTGAGTTTTTCGAATTCTCTGCCCAAGTGGGCTGTGAATATATGTGACTATATTCAAGACCGAGACTAGGGATAAGGGGATAAGGCAGGAAAGAAGAGTTGATGTAGAAGCCCGACTTATTGAATTCTGAAGTAGCCTCTGGGTGGAATAGTCTGCTCCTGCTCCTTTTTTGTAGGCTCCTTTGTTCAACTCACCTCAATTACAATATATTGCAAAAAGTCATCTTCTATTCCTACAGCATTGAGAATTGCTTGATTTAAAAAATAATGATAGGCCTGTTATATTACCTGCTCCTGAATTATGAATGCTGTTGCACAAGACTTTTGTCTTATCTTTCTCACTAACTGCAGTAAAAAGAGCATATTCCCTTCTTTATACTGCAGTAATTTCCTTCTTTTAAACACCCACTGCTGTGATAAAAAGTTACAAAATACATGCTCAACAACATTATGTGTCAAAATGCTAACATATGTCCCTTTTCTTACAGTAAAATGTTTTAGGTCCTGAAATTAATCTTCTGCAATGTACTGGGTCATGGTTGTGTGTGTGGTGGGTGAGGGGGTGGGGGAAGAGAGGTGGTGTTGAAGGTTTGGGCATGGTCTGTGTGTGGAACAAGCAGTTTAAAC
Organism: Scyliorhinus torazame; assembly: GCF_047496885.1. Taxonomy (NCBI): domain Eukaryota; kingdom Metazoa; phylum Chordata; class Chondrichthyes; order Carcharhiniformes; family Scyliorhinidae; genus Scyliorhinus; species Scyliorhinus torazame. Next base: position 188,565,642 of record NC_092707.1, on the reverse strand, counting down.
CAGCACTGATTACATTAGCTGAGCTGTCTTTGTTCTGTATTAGATTATTATAAAATCTGATCTATGTTTTTGCAGCATGTCCCAAGTCTATTGTAACTGGAGTATCTGGTTTGCTAAGATGTATCATCAGACTGTATTGTGTGTTCAAGTACGGTTGTTTAAATGCATGAAATATTAAAAGCATAATCATCTTTTTTGTAATCATTTTTCCAAGTATGACTCAGTCATAAATTTCCTCAGAAAGGAATTTGTGGAAAGATTGGGTACTTGGTATTCTATCCTAAATGTTAAGCAGCTTAAGTATTGAAGGAAGCTCAATGATAGCTTGATGCCCCTTTCACATTTCAGATAATCACTGAAGGATTCAGGGCTCCACAGTTCTTCCAACCCATGGTTAATCTTACACTTGGTTGATGCACATGGACAAAGTTGTGAACAAAGACAATTGAGGTGCAGATCTTACCGGAGTCCAAATGGGAAAAGTGAGTCGATAAAACTGCCTAGAGAGTTAATTTCGCCCCTGTTTTGGTGGCGGTGGCGGTGGGTAGCGGTGGTGGTGGTGTGTGTGTGTGGGGGGAGGGGGGGGGAATTGCTGAGAATCAGATGGGAATTCCAAAACGGCTTTTATGCTCGATTGCCTGCACTGTCGTAATGGGAACCTTGACTTTAAAAGTCAGGATCCCAGTTTACAATCTAGATCAGACATTTACACCTGATTGTCCCCCACGTTCTGTTGTCCATTCACGCCGGTGACACACTGATGTGAATCGTGACCAGTCCCCTGTGACGTGCACTTGGCGAACAGAACCCGCAGAATCGCACAGATGAGTACAGCTCCCAGGTGGGAGAGAGTCACTCCCAGGCAGTAACCTGGCACTGCCCCACTGGGCACTGTACCCCCAGCCCCGAACACTGCCAGCTGGCACTTTTGAAAGCCAAAGTTGCTGGTGGGGTGGGCTCATTCAGAACCCACCCACCAGTGTGATGTCACATGGTCTGCCGCCTCATTTTGCTTTGACTCGGTGTCAAAGAATATGGTGGGAAAAGCTGTCAGTACAGCAGACGGGCTGCAGCTCACATTTCCCGCCCGAGCTGACACTTAGCCAAAATAATATCAGAAATCTCTGCCCTTGAGTCAGTTTTGTGTGTCCAAATAAGCCAAAATGTGTGCTGACATTATGATGACACTTATACTGCTTGTAAAAATCTATTACTTGGCTCACAAGTTATGGATAGAATGGGAATAATCCATTTTGTTTTTGTTTTTCTCCCATCACAAACTCTTTTCATTTTCCTCCAATGATTTCCTCTTCCAGCTTCCCTCATAGTCACATCACACCAGTTCCCGCCCGAATTTGGTCAGGTGTGTGAGAAAATTCAATTTGTAAACCCATCGCCTCAGCTGTCAGCAAATTAGCTGAGGTAGAAGGTTATGCACTTGGATGGCCTGAATACATTACCCAAGCCTAACAACATTTACACAATGCTCATTTATGTCATTGTGCCTGGACATTCGTTAGGATTCTGATGAAGAGCCCAGCCTTGCAAATCAGGATCGCGCAATTTTCCTGTTCGGAAACTATTGTACCTCTGACGAGTGCTTTGCTGCAAAAACAGAACCTTGAATTCTCCTACATAGAGCCAGGACCTAGCTTTCCGTACAAAAATATATTGAAAACCCTTTGTCCACTTCAAATCCCCAAAACACCATTTTTAATCAGATTCTATATTGTTAACCATTTCACTTAGTTGCAATTCAGGCAAAAATGTCAGTCATATCTGAGATTTTGTTTGCAGTACTTTGAGTTAAGCTTGCTTTGGGACTGCACCCGCTGGGTGATTTGCCTTCCGTATATTTTTGAAAATGGAACAATGATCATCGGTTAGCTGCACTCTTGAGGAATGGAAGACAAAAATGCCACAGTTGCATCCATATATTATGTTATGAAAATTACTGCAGTTGAACCTTCCTCTGTATAGTTGGTGATCAAACATTTCCTTTTTAAGAGCATGATTTATTGCCTAGCTCCCCTCCCTCACAAAAAAAATCCATTCCTCTTATTAGGAATCTTAGAATGCAATTGTCACTCATTTTTAGTGAATGTTTAAAATCTATCCTTTAGCATTTTTTAATGATGTTGTTTGCACCAGTTTTATTAATATATGTACATCAACTTAACGACCTACTTACTCCATTTTAGTGTAAATAGAGCATTTGATTCATTTTATAACATGAAGCTCTGTGTCAATGCTTTGAATAAGAAATGAGATGGAAATAGTAGGCATTATATAAGAAGCATTTATACACGACCTTTATCGTTGAGTCTCCAAAGGACATGATTTAATTTTTTGAGTGCAGTCACTGTTATGCAGGCAATTGTGGCAGAGCAAGTAACCGGTAAAATAAATCATCATTTAAACTTGCCTTTTGATGGTACTGGTTAGTACCCTGAAAAGATACATCGCTCTCCTTTGAATTATGCCAAGGGATCTCTATAGGATATAACAACATCTTAGTATCTCAACCTTCCGTCCTCATTGAATTATTCGCGTCATCTATGTGTTCTTGACCTGGAACTGGGTTTTAAACTACAACATTTTCACTCGGAAATGCAGGAAGCAAGAATCCCCACAACCAACATAACAGATTAAAGCTCTACAGTCCTGCTACATCCAGTTATGAATAGAAATGGGAAATTAAACAATGAACTGGGGAAGGAAGTTCCATGGCTTTCCTCATACTCAATGATGATCAAAGCCAGTGAGTGTACGCAAAACAGATTGGGCAAAAAACATTCTCAACCATCTTCAGCCAACAGTAGAGAGGGGATAATTCAACTTGACCTCTTTCTGAGTACCCTACCATCACAAATGCCAGTCTTCATCGAATCTGAGTCAATGGTGCAGAAGGAGGCTATACAGCCCATCAAGTCAGCGCTGACCCTTTGAAAGAGCACCTGACCAAGGCCCATTCCCCTCACCCTATCCGTGTAATCCACCGACTCATTCCATGTGTTATCATGAAATGGTTGAGCGTACTGGATTGAGCCAAGGCTACAAACCACAACAACATCCTGGCTCTAATGCTCCAAAATTCATGCTCCTCTAGCCAATTTGTTCCAACACAACATGGGCGACACAGTGGTTAGCACTGCTGCCTCACAGCTCCAGGAACCCAGGATCAATTCCCACCTTGGGTGACTGTCGATGTGGAGTTTGCGCTTTCTCCCCGTGTCTGTGTGAGTTTCCTCCGGGTGCTCTGGTTTCCTCCCACAGTACAAAGATGTGCAGGTTAGGTGGATTGGCCATGCTAAATTGTCCCTTAGTGTCCAAAAGGTTAGGTGGGGTTATTGGGTTGCACTTGGCTTACGTAGCGTGCTCTTTCCAAGGGACGGTACAGATGTGATGGACTGAATGGACTTATTTTGCACCACAGGGATTACTATAGGATCTAAGCCACAAACATCTGCTGTCCACAAATATCCGGACAATTCCAAACCTGACACTTGTATCAGCCTGCTGTTCATCATCATCAAAGTGATTGACGTTGTTGTCAACAGTGCAATCAAGTGATGCTTATTCACCAGTTTCCTACTCACCAATGTTCAGTTTGGATTCTGCCAGAACAACTCTGCACCCAGCCTCATTAAAGCCTTGGTCCAAATATGGACAAAAGTGCTTAATTCCACAGGTGAGGTGAAGGTGTCAGTCAAGGCAGCAAGGAGCCTTAGTAAGTCAGTGGGATTCAAGGAAAACTCTCCACTGACTGGAACCGACCTAGTACAAAAGAAGATTGCTGAAGGGACTTGAGGATAATCATCTAAGTCTCAGGACATTATTTCAAAAGTTCCTCTGGATAGTGTCCTAGGCCAAACCGTTTTCAACTGCTTCATCAATTACCTTCTTCTCTGGATCAATATGGTCAGAAGTGGATATTCACTGATGATTGCAGTGTTTATTACCAATGCAATTCCTCAGATAATAAAACACTCCGTGCCGCATATAACAAGACCTGGGCAACATCTGGGTTGGGCTGATAAATCACAAGTGACATTTGTGGCACACAATGACCATCTCCCTCAAAAAAGCACCACCACCTCCCCATGACGTTCAGCAGCATTACAAATGTCAAATCAGACACAACTAACATTTACGATAGTGACGTTTAAGGGGCATCTTGACAAATACATGAATAGGATGGGAATAGAGGGATACGGACCCCAGAAGTGTAGAATATTTTAGTTTAGATGGGCAGCATGGTCGGCACAGGCTTGGAGGGCCGAAGGGCCTGTTCCTGTGCTGTAATTTTCTTTGTACTTTGTTGTTAAATACGATAGCTACAAGAACAGGTCAGGCTGGGTAATCTTTGGCAAGTGACACAAACTGATTCTCCAAAGCCACCAGAAGGCATAAGTAATAATAATAATCATCTTTGTTAATGTCACAAGTTGGTTTACATTAACACTGCAATGAAGTTATTGTGAAAACCCCTAGTCGCCACACTGCGGCGCCTATCCGAGAACACTGAGGGAGAATTCAGAATGTCCAATTCACCTAACAAGCATGTCTTTCAGGACTTGTGTGGGGGAAACTGGAGCATGGGGACAACATGCAGACTCCGCACAGACAGTGACCCAAGCCAGGAATCGAACCCAGGACCTTAGCGCTGTGAAGCAACAGTGCTAACCACTATCAGGGGTGGGATGGAAAACTCTCCACTTGCCCGGATGAGCACCATTCAAGACTCTTAACTCCACCCAGGGTACAGATCTGTCAATTCTATTGCATGAATGATTCATCTCAGGGAAATAAACAAAAATGGATAGAAAATTCTCACCTCATATAAACATACGCCTTCTTTAGGTCACTACAAGAAGTCTGGTCCAATGTATTGAAACAGGGAGAAGTCTATATTCCTTGGAATCCTTAGAATCGCTGCAGTGCAGAAGGAGGCCATTTGGTCCATCAAGACTGCACTAAACGAGCACTCTACCTAGGCCAACTCCTCCACCCGATCCGCGTAACACAGAGCATTGATGAAGGCCAATCCACATAACCTGCACACCGTTGAACACAAAGGGGCAATTTGGCATGGCCAATTCACCTACACATCTTTGGACTGTGCGAGGAAACCAGATCACCCAGGGTTCCCCACACAGACACGGGAGAACATACAAACTCTACACAGTCGCCCAATCCTAGATTATTTTAGTAATCCTGATTGAGTAAAAAACAATCTGTAGATTACGCATTGGCTGAAAGTACAGAGATGAGAATCAAAATGAAGTAATTTAACACTTTTTAAAGTTATCTGTCAAGGCAAATAAAGGACATTGGGGACAGTCGTGTGCATATCTGTTCAATATTCATCTATTAGCCGCTGAGTTGCTGTCAAGGATAAGGTACTAAAAAATGGAAGAATTAACCCATGAGTTGAATCAAAATTGGCACATTTTGAACCCAAATTATTTGCCATGTGATGCACGATCAATTAAACTCAAAGACAAGGTTGTAACATAACTGAAGGCTTTAATAGACTAGATCTGTTCCCCAGCAGCTTCGGTACCGAATGAGGGCTGCTGGCATGGCACCGGTTCTTATACCCCGCCTGTCAGGGCGGAGCTACATACCAAAGAGCCAATGGTAAACTCCTAGGTTTACCCAATGGTCTGCAGCCTCTCGGGTACTGCAATACCTGATAATACCACATTCACCCCCTGTTAAAAAAGAGTCCAGTAGGGTTGGTGGCCAGTGGTTACAATTGCATTTAACATGGTATGATCAGATATGGAGGTACCGTGATACCTCCTTACAGAGTTGTCGAGAATATTTACAAGCGTGGACGATATATACAGTCAGCGTTCATTTACAGTTACAGTTACAGTGAAGCAATCAGTCGGTCGGGTGGCCTGGTCGTCCTCCTGGATCGTCTGAGCCTCGGTGCTGATTCTAGTGGGGGTCCGGGCGTCTGCGACTCCGGGAGCATGGCTTCATCCTCCATGGCAGCTTCGTCACCCCTAGACGGCGCTGGTGGGACAAACTGTTGACACGGGAGGGGGGCTCCTGTAGGGGGCTTCGGTGGGTGGGATGGCCTAGGTAGGAGCGGCGGGAGGACTGACCCTCCAGTGAGGTGCTGTGGGGGGGGGGGGGAGAGAGGGGGGGGGTAATGGTTCGGGTGCACGTGGGGTTCTGGCGGGCGCCAGGTCCCAGAGAAAGACTGTATCTTGCCAGCCGTCAGGGAATGCCACGTAGGCGTACTGGGAGTTAGCGTGCAGCTGGTGGACCCTCTCGACCAACGGGTCCGAATTGTGCGCCTGCACGTGCTTCCGAAGCAGGATGGGTCCGGGTGTCGCTAGGCAGGTTGGGAGCGAGGTCCCGGATGACGACTTCCTGGGGAAGACAAGGAGGTGTCTGATTGGTAGTTGTACAGAGCAGAGACCGGATGGCATGGAGGGCTTCCGGGAGGGCTTCCTGCCAGCGGGAGATGGGGAGAGTCCTGGACCATAGGGCCAGTAGAACGGTCTTCCAGACTGTTCCATTCTCCCTCTCTACCTGCCCGTTTCCCCGGGGGTTGTAACTGGTCGTCCTACTTGAGGCGATGCCCTTTCTGAGCAGGAATTGACGCAGTTCGTCGCTCAGAAAGGAGGACCCCCTATCACTGTGTATGTACACGGGGAACCCGAACAGTGTAAAGATACCCTGGAGGGCCTTGATGACGGTTGTTGCGGTCATGTCAGGGCAGGGGATAGCGAATGGGAACCGGGAGTACTTGTCAATCACATTCAGGAAATACGTGTTGTGATCGGTGGAGAGGAGGGTGACTTTGAAGTCCATGCTGAGGTGTTCAAAGGGACGGGAAGCCTTTACCAGGTGCGCCCTCTCTGGCCGGTAGAAGTGCGGTTTGCACTCCTTGCAGATTTGGCAGTCCCTGGTGATTGTCCTGACCTCCTCGATTGAGTAGGGCAGGTTGCGAGCCTTAATGAAGTGGGAAAAATGAGTCACTCCCGGGTGGCAGAGGTACTCGTGGAGGGCTCGGAGGCGGTCCACTTGTGCGGTGGCACACGTGCCGCAGGGCAGGGCATCGGAAGGTTCATTTAGCTTCCCAGGATGGTACAAGATCTCGTAGTTGTAGGTGGAGAGTTTTATCCTCCACCGTAAGATCTTGTCGTTCTTTATCTTGCCCCGCTGTGCATTATCTAACATGAACGCCACCAACCGTTGGTCAGTGAGGAGAGTGAATCTCCTGCTGGCCAGGTAATGCCTCCAATGTCGCACAGCTTCTACTATGGCTTGCGCCTCTTTTTCGACCGAGGAATGGTGAATTTCTGAAGCATGGAGGGTACGGGAGAAGAAGGCCATGGGTCTGCCCGCTTTTTTGAGGGTGGTGGCCAGAGCTACGTCGGACACATCGATCTCGACCTGGAAGGGGAGGGACTCGTCGTTGGCGCGCATCGTGGCCTTTGCAATGTCTGCTTTGATGCGGCAGAAGGTCTGGCGGGCCTCCGTTGACAGGGGGAAGGTTGTGGACTGGATTAGGGGACGGGCTTTGTGTGCGTATAGAATAACATAAGAACTAGGAGCAGGAGTAGGCCACCTGGCCCCTCGAGCCTGCTCCACCATTCAATGAGATCATAGCTGATCTTTTGTGGACTCAGCTCCACTTTCCGGCCCGAACACCATAACCCTTAATCCCTTTATTCTTCAAAAAACGATCTATCTTTATCTTAAAAACATTTAATGAAGGAGCCTCTACTGCTTCACTGGGCAAGGATTCCATAGATTCACAACCCTTTGGGTGAAGAAGTTCCTCCTAAACTCAGTCCTAAATCTAATTCCCCTTATTTTGAGGCTATGCCCCTTAGTTCTGCTTTCACCCGCCAGTGGAAACAACCTGCCCGCATCTATCCTATCTATTCCCTTCATAATCTTATATGTTTCTATAAGGTTCCCCCTCATCCTTCTAAATTCCAACGAGTACAGTCCCAGTCTACTCAACCTCTCCTCGTAATCCAACCCCTTCAGCTCTGGGATTAACCTAGTGAATCTCCTCTGCACACCCTCCAGTGCCATTACGTCCTTTCTCAAGTAAGGAGACCAAAACTGAACACAATACTCCAGGTGTGGCCTCACTAACACCTTATACAATTGCAGCAGAACCTCCCTAGTCTTAAACTCCATCCCTCTAGCAATGAAGAACAAAATTCCATTTGCCTTCTTAATCACCTATTGCACCTGTAAACCAACTTTTTGCGACTCATGCACTAGCACACCCAGGTCTCTCTGCACAGCAGCATGTTTTAATATTTTATCATTTAAATAATAATCCCTTTTGCTGTTATTCCTACCAAAATGGATAACCGCACATTTGTCAACATTGTATTCCATCTGCCAGACCCTAGCCCATTCACTTAGACTATCCAAATCCCTCTGCAGACTTCCAGTATCCTCTGCACTTTTTGCTTTACCACTTATCTTAGTGTCGCCTGCAAACTTGGACACATTGCCCTTGGTCCCCAACTCCAAATCATCTATGTAAATTGTGAACAGTTGTGGGCCCAACACTGATCCCTGAGGGACACCACTAGCTACTGATTGCCAACCAGAGAAACACCCATTAATCCCCACTCTTTGCTTTCTATTAATTAACCAATCCTCTATCCATGCTACTACTTTCCCCTTAATGCCATGCATCTTTATCTTATGCAACAACCTTTTGTGTGGCACCTTGTCAAAGACTTTCTGGAAATCCAGATATACCACATCCATTGGCTCCCCGTTATCTACCGCACTGTTAATGTCCTCAAAAAATTCCACTAAATTAGTTAGGCATGACCTGCCCTTTATGAACCCATGCTGCATCTGCCCAATGGGACAATTTTCATCCAGATGCCTCGCTATTTCTTCCTTGATGATAGATTCCAGCATCTTCCCTACTACCTAAGTTAAGCTCACTGGCCTATAATTACCCGCTATCTGCCTACCTCCTTTTTTAAACAGTGTTGTCACGTTTGCTAATTTACAATCCGCCAGGACCACCCCAGAGTCTAGTGAATTTTGGTAAATTATCACTAGTGATAATTGGGGACCCACTGTGCGTAATAACTGAAAAGCCCGAGGCAGCGCTTCAGGGCCTTGGGGCAGTGAGGGAGGGGGAACTCCATAAGGGGGCGCATGCGTTCAGGGTCGGGGCCTATAACTCCATTTCGCACTATGTAGCCGAGAATGGCTAGGCGGTCGGTGCGAAATACGCATTTATCCTTATTATGCGTTAAGTTAAGGATTTTCGCGGTTTGGAGAAATTTCCGGAGGTTGGTGTCGTGGTCCTGCTGGTCATGGCCGCAGATGCTGACGTTATCAAGATACGGGAACTTTGCGCGTAAGCCGTATCGGTCAACCATTCGGTCCATCTCGCGTTGGAAGACCGAGACCCCATTAGTGACACCAAAGGGAACCCTTAAAAATTGGTAGAGCCGCCCATCTGATTCGAAGGCAGTGTACTTGCGGTCACTAGTGCGGAGGGGTAGCTGATGGTAAGCGAACTTGAGATCCACCGTGGAGAAGACCTTGTATTGCGCGATCCTGTTCACCAGGTCAGATATGCGGGAGCGAGGGTACGCATCCAGCTGCGTAAACCTGTTGATGGTCTGACTGTAGTCAATGACCATCCTATGTTTCTCCCCGGTCTTCACTACCACTACTTGAGCTCTCCATGGACTGTTGCTAGCTCCAATGACCCCTTCCCTCAGTAGCCTTTGGACCTCTGACCTGATGAAGGTCCAGCCCTGGGCACTGTACCGTCTGTTCCTGGTGGCGACGGGTTTGCAATCCGGGGTGAGGTTTGCAAACAGGGAAGGCGGGTCGACCTTAAGGGTCGCGAGGCCGCAGACAGTAAGGGGGGTATAGGGCCGCCAAATTTAAAAGTCAGGCTTTGCAAGTTACATTGGAAGCCCAACCCCAGGAGTGTAGCCACGCAGAGGTGCGGCAGGACATAAAGGCGGAAAATGTTGAATTTCCTGCCTTGGACAGTGAGGTCTGCTAGGCAGAACCCCTTTATCTCCACTGAGTATGACCCGGAGGCCAGGGAGATTCATTGGTTTACAGGGTGGGTAACAAGTGAACAGCGCCTTACCGTGTTGGGGTGTATAAAGCTCTCCGTGCTCCCAGAGTTGATCAGGCAAAACGTCTCGTGGCCATTGATGAACACCGTCGTCGTTGCAGTCGCGAGAGTCCGAGGTCGATTTTGGCCAGCGTCACCGAGGCCAGATGGAGCAGTTGCGGGTTGTGATCGGGCAGCGTGTAGTCGGCCGTGCTGGGGGCCTGGGGCCCCATACAAGATGGTGTCTCCCATGGATCGTACATGGTGGTCGGAGATGGACAAAATGGCGGTGGGGATGGACAAAATGGCGGCGCCCATCCGTCCAGCGTGGTGTCCGAGGGGCAAGATGGCCACGCCTGTGGGTCGGACGTGGCCCTAGGATGGGGGGGTGGCGGTGAGTGCTGGCCGCACGAAGGGAAGCTTGCCGCGGCGGTCCGGAGTCGCTGGAGACCGCAGCCACGGCTCGTGCTTGGCAGACCCCCACAAAATGGCCCTTCTTGCCGCACACTTTGCAGGTGGAGGTGCAGGCCGGGCAGCACGTGCGGGGCTGCTTCGCCTGCCCGCAGAAGAAACAGCGGGGCCCAACGGAGTTAGCGAGCTGTCTTACAGCGCAGGCCTGCGGGGACACGGGGAAGGTCAGTGGGGCTGCCGATGCGGGATGCCACGCAGCCCAGGGGAGCAGCTGTGCGGTTGGGCGCATAGAACTGGAGGCAACATCCATGAACCCTGCCAGGGCCCGTGCCTCTCTCAGTCCCAGGGTGTCTTTTTCTAAGAGTCTTTGGCGGATATCTGAGGAGCTCATACCTGCTACGAAGGCACCCGGATTAGAAGTTCCGTCTGCTCGCTGCCCGAAACTTGCGGGCAGCCACAGTTTCTGCCCAGCACCAGTAGCGCACGGTAGAAGTCCTCCAGCGATTCCCCGGGGCTTTGCCGTCTAGTTGCAAGCAGGTGACGTGCGTAGACCTGGTTTACAGGGCGTATATAATGTCCCTTTAACAGTTCGATCACATCATCATAGTCCTCCGCCTCCTCGATGAGGGTGAAGATTCCAGGGCTTACTCTCGAGTGCTGGAGATGCAGTTTCTGTTCTCCTGAGGGAGTGCCTCCGGCCGTCTCGAGGTAGCCTTTAAAGCACGCCAGCCAGTGCTGAAATATTGCCGCCGAGTTCTCCGCGTGGGGGCTGAGTTGTAGACACTCCGGCTTGATTCGGAGATCCAGCCTTTCAGCTTAAGAGTAGTGTATTAAATTGATGCACGATCAATTAAAATCAAAGACGAGGTTGTAACATAACTGAAGGCTTTATTAGACTAGATCTGTTCCCCAGCAGCTTTGGTACAGAATGAGGGCTGCTGGGACAGCACTGGTTCTTATACCCCGCCTGTGAGAGTGGAGCTACATACCAAAAAGCCAATGGTAAACTCCTAGGTTTACCCAATGGTCTACAGCCTCTCGGGTACTGCAATACCTGATAATACCACACCATGCTGTCCTCAAACTATCAAGCTCCAAAAAATAGGGAATATAGAGAATAATTTTAACTGTATTGCTACATGACAGCCTTCTACTTATCTTACTGCACTCTGACATGGGTTAAATAAATAACAATGTAAAAATGATCACCTACATTGCCTGTCTGCATGTAAGTTTACAGTCTATATCCAAATTTAACGATAATGCCCTCGAAACCTACAATATATATGAGTAAAGTAGTTGAATTGGTGGTAGATCTGCTACATTTTTCCTTCTTATTGATTTATGAGATGTGTGTGTCGATAGCAAGGCCAGCAGTTAATGTCCATCCCCAGTTCCCCTCGGGAAAGGCAGTGCCGAACTATGTTATTGAATCACTGTAATCCATATGATGAAGATACTGCCTCAATGTTGGAAGGTTGGTAGTTCCAGGATTTCTGACCCATCAATGCCTCAGGCCAGATTTCTTGGGCCGGATTCTCCGACCCTGCGCCGGGTCAGAGAATCGCCGGCGGGCTGTGCGAATCGCGCCACGCCACCCCGACGCCGGGATGCGATTCTCCGCAGAGCGGAGAATCTGTGCCATCGGGGCCGGCGTGGTCGGAGCGGCGCCGGTTGAGGGCCGCTCTACGCAGCACCCCAGCGATTCTCTGGCTCAGATGGTCCCGCTGGTGCCGTTCTAACCTGCTCTGAGCCGGTAGGATCTTGGTGTTGAAGGGTCCGGGGGTGGCCTGTGGGGGCGGAGAAGGGGTCTGATCCCGTGGGGGGCCTCCGATGTGGCTTTGCCAGCGATCGGGACCCACCGATTGGCGGGCCGGCCTCTCTGTCCCCCGGCCTCCTTTCTTCCCACCGGCACCTGTACTCCTGCGCCATGTTGGGTCGGGGCTGGCGCGGACAAGGGAGACACCGTGCATGCGCAGAAGTCGTGCCGGTGGGACTGCGCATGCGCGGGTCCGCGCTGGGCCCACTGCGCATGCGCGCATTCCCCGGCGCCCATGCCACAGCTCAATCAGCAGCTGGAACGGCGTGAACCACTCCAGCACCCTGCTGGCCCCCTCTAGGGGCCAGAATTGCTGATCCTGGGGCCATGTTGATGCCTCCGGGAAAGGCAACAGCGTTTCCGACGGCGTCAACACTTAGCCTCAGGATCATGACCTAAAGTGGATATGCTTTTTTGTGAGATGGAAATTCTTTCATCCATTTTAGTTTAGTCTCCTGAGATAAAGCATCCATTCATTCGAAGTCCATCCAAGGTGAGAACCATGGCAACTCATGTACCAACATTAGTTTTTGAGATTGTCTGCTTGTCCAATGGCTCGAACATTTTAGTCTCTACCAGCATTTTGTTTTATTTAACTCAGTGTGACTTGCCAATTTTCTTATTTAGAGTGAGATTAGTTCTGTGGTCACATGTGCCTCCACTGTTATTTTGCTTTGCTTTGTTGCAATCCAACTGTATCTAAGTTGCAAATAACACTAGCTCCAAACAAGCGCCGGAGTGTGGTGACTAGGGGATTTTCACAGCGGCTTAATTTCAGTGTTAATGTGAGCCTACTGGTGACACTAATAAACATTATTAAAGGGCAGCACAGTGGCGCATTGGTTAGTGTTGCCGCCTCACGGCGCCGAGGTCCCAGGTTCGATCCCGGCTCTGGGTCACTGTCCGTGTGGAGTTTGCACATTCTACCCGTGTTTGAGTGGGTTTCACTCCCACAACCCAAAGGTGTGCAGAGTAGGTGGATTGGCAACACTAAATTGCCCCTTAATTGGAAAAAATGAATTGGGTACTCTAGATTTATTTATTTTTTTAATTTAAAAAAAAGATTATTATTAGTAAATTGTCATTTGCATAATTGTTCATAATTCTTAATGCACGCTCAGTGGTCAAAGGACAAGTCCACCAGTAGAACAGGAAAAATATCTGCAAGTCTATTAAAGGGGTAGGAATAAGTAACAGGATAAACATTCAGAATCTTTTGCAGAGCATGAAAAAGCATCGCAATCTATTAGTAGCCTTTTTCAATGCGGAAAGGTAGGCAGACTAGAACCTGTCGGTGGAAGGGTCACTCTGGGCAGGTCTAAGTGCAGATAAATGACTGAGTACCCAAGGTCTTGTCCTCCTCTTTGACTGATGCAGTTGAGGTTCCATCACATGAGATGGTGGCAATTGGCATGGCCTGTGCTTGGATAGGGGCAAATTCAAAGCACCAATTTAAAAAAAATAGACAAGCAGGTTTGTACAGGGTGAGGGTTTAAAATCTGAATAATTGGAAGGATGACATGAGCCCATCTCCAACATGCATATGGCCAGCTTTAACTCTGGTGGGTGGCTGACCAGTCTGCTTTATTAATAATAATAATAATCCTTATTGTCACAAGTAGGCTTACATTAACACTGCAACAAAGTTATTGTGAAAATCCCCACGTCGCCACATTCCGGCACCTGTTCAGGTACACTGAGGGAGAATTCAGAATGGCCAATTCACCTAATAACCTGGACAGACCCCCCGATTCTAAGGCTAAGCGCAGAGGATCCGTGGCATTTTCCATGGAAAAAATTGGTGCCGCCCCCTCACCGATGCTGCGACCGTGGTGTGAGGGGCTAGCAGCCGCGCATTGTAAAACGGCTGGCCTCCATGAAATAAATGGCCGGAGAATTGCCGGGTCCATGGCTGCGCATGCGCACGGCGACGACCTGCAGCTGTCATGTCATACAACATGGCACCGGCTGTGCGCAGAACCTGCCAGACAGTGCCCGCTCTTGACACCCCTTGCTACCCCCTGGCCACCCCCCACCAGTCCCCACAGCCCTCGTGGATCTTAAGTATTTTTAAACAAAACAATGTCTATTCTGTGAATCTAGTTAACATTTTATAAAAGCACAGTAAACATCTTATCAACTACCAACACAAATACACCCCAAAGATACAGTACTGTATAGGTAACCCTTAATAACTTTCCTAACAACATCCACAAGCCAAACACCCCTTTTTCCTACAAAAACAGTAGGTTTGCATTCCTTACAGAAACAGGTATTACTTTGAAATTATCAAGTAATCTGGAGACATTCTTTAACACGCAGAGAGAGAGACCAAAATACACCTTCTTGGTTTGAATGCAGCTCCCCAACTGAAAACCAAAAGTAAAACTCAGAGCCAAAAACATCTTCCAGCTCAAAACAAAAGTAAAAAGCAGAGCCAGAGCCCAGCTCCACCCACACAATGACATCACTGCAGCCACTAGAGAAGACAAACATTTCTTAAAGTGACATTCCCATGACACTTGTTAAGGTGAGTATCGGACCAAATCACCAGGCAGGTCGGGAGCTGAATCATCTGCCCGCCATCTGCTGGCAGGTTCGAAGGTCCTGCTGCTATATTTAAATGCCAGTCCAATGCAAACATCTCACTCTCTCCAGCCCATTTGTCGTCATGGAATCGCACAGGATGTCAGGAGGTCAGAAGCAAAAGGCTAGCAGCCTCAAGATGATTGTACCCCGATTCAACTACCAGGTCCCCAAAGCCTTGATCTGGGCAGTCTGGGCACACAGACAGTATAAAACTCTCATCGTGGCATCACGTACTCAAACTGCTTCTGTCTTCATAGATCTCACACCTGCCAGGGACACATATCAACATCCATTCCCTCATGGGAAATTTCACATCACCACCATCCCATTTATCATGTTGCTCACATTCCATCCTCTGGCCCTTCTGGCGAGGACACACCACACACACAGGACATGCATTTCTTCCATCCTCTGTTACATTCTCTTCTGATCACATGCCTTCCTTTCAACTCCATACAGGCCAAGTTGGTGCATAACCAACATGAGAGAGTGCAAACCGGGGGAGGGACGGCGAGATCATTGCCTTCGCTGAATTTGAGGAGGTTGCAGCCAATTTGCTGGGGTGGATAGGATCGCTCCTGTGGGGAAGGGGGTGTCGGCCTCTCCTAGCAAACCTCATGCAGATCACAGCTCCATTGCGTCATCAAATCCTCACAATCACAGTGAGTCACATATAGATTGATGCAGATCATGCTCATCAACTAAAGCTCGATTCCATATTTTCGAGGCACCAGCAGATTGACATAACTGACCAGCACTCTAAGGCCCAGATCACTTCCAAGGACAAGGAGGCTCAGGAAGTCACAGTTCTCCCCCGCACCTTCCATTAGTGCAGGAACATACACCTCGGTGGAGCAAAGCTCTAGGTTAGACTGTCAGTCACTTTCTGAATAACACCTCATAGAAATGTCCCTGCAACATTCGGAGTCAGGGACAGCCCAAGACTCCGGCACTCGGAGGGCTGCTGGACGCCAGCCACTTCTTCAGTCCCAGTCAGATGGTGAGCCTCTGAAAGTGGCTGTCCACTCAATGGTGGAGGTGCGATGGCAGGTGGTGCAGAACATCGGGCAGAGATTCGAGAGTGTCATGTGAGAGTACCTTTAAGACATGGATGTTTAAGCAATGTACCTTTAAGAAAACAGTGATGTCAGAGAGTGGGTGGGGCTGAGCACAGGTCAGCCATTTTGGCAGTATTTAGTTTTGCAGTTTGGAGGAAAATAGGTGGGTGTGTGTCTATGTTTTGCAGTGAGCTGGATCTCTGCCATAAAAGACCATCTATGGATCATTTGGGTGATTTAAACTTATAATAGTGAAGCCTTTAACCTGATGTGATTTTGTTTAAAGGTGTTAAGTCTCTTGGAAGTTTGAAGGAACATTTTAAGGAATTATTTACTGTTGCAATATTTTCTGAGTTATCTTTCAAGTAAGGGGTGTTACGAGATCCATTGTTTATTTAAGCTGTTAAGTTGAGTTCATGGAATAAACAGTGTTTTGTGTTTAAAAACCCACGTGTCCATAATTGTAATCCCACACCTAGGGAACAAGCTGTGTGCTAGGAAAAGCAACAAATACATTAAAGGGGGAGGTTGGTTGAACTCCATGATACATTTTGGGGTTCTGAAAACGCCTCGCCCATAACAATTGGGGGCTCGTCCGGGATGTGCAAACGGTTATACAGCCTGTTCAAGAAATAATTGTTAAGAAGGAGCCAGATGTCTTTAAAGAATTTACTTGTGTGGATAAAGTTTACTCATGATATCAGGAGGAGCAGGTAAAGAAGTCACAATTTTAAGAGATACAGGGGCTAGTCAATCTTTAATGGTAAGAGATGAGGAATTATGTAGTTTGGGAAGAATGTTGCCAGAAAAGGTGGTGATATGTGGAATTCAGGGTGAGAGGAGTAGCGTTTCATTATAAAAGTTAAAGTTGGAAAGTCGAGTGAAGAGTGGTGAAGTGGTAGTAGGAGTAATAGGTAAACTATCTTGTCCAGGAATACAGTTTATCTTGGGTAATGATATAGCTGGATCGCAGGTGGGAGTGATGCCTACTGTGGTGGATAAGCCAGTGGAAAATCAGTCAACTGAAGTGTTGAAGGACGAATATCCTTAGATTTTTCCGGATTGTGTAGTAACAAGGTCGCAACGTCACAGGTTAAGACAAGAGGAGCAATCAAAGAGTGAAGATGAAGTTGAAGTGCAATTATCAGAAACGATTTTTGATCTGATGGTTGAAAAAGAACAAGAATAGGTGGAGGATGAGGCGGATATTTTTAGTTAAGGAAAATTAGCAGAGTTACAACAGAAAGATGTAGAAATAAAACGGATATATCAGAAAGCATATGCGGAAGAGGAATCTGAGAGTATACCAGAGTGTAAAAATGATGTCTTGATGAGAAAATGGAGACCTGTATATATGCAGGCGGATGAAAAGTGGGCAGAAGTTCATCAAGTAGTATTGCCGGTATGGTATAGAAAGGAGGTGTTGCGAGTTGCACATGAGGTACCAGTGGGAGGTCATTTGGGAATAAGGAAAACTCAAGCTAAAATCCAGAAACATTTTTATTGGCCTGGACTACATAAAGATGTAGTTAAATTTTGTCAATCATGTCACAGATGTCAAGTGATAGGGAAACCTCAGCAGTGATAAAACCAGCGCCCTTAATACCCATTCCAGCATTTGAGGAACCTTTTACAAGGGTCCTAATCAATTGTGTAGGACCGCATCCTAAAACAAAAAGAGGGAATCAATATCTTTTGACTATAATGGATGTGTCTACAAGGTTTCGAGAGGCCATTCCAGTACGTAATATTACAGCTAAAAGGATTGTGGAGGAGTTAATTAAATTCTTTACTAGATATGGACTACCCACAGAAATTCAATCGGATCAACGAACGAATGTTACTTCAAAGTTATTCAAAGAAGTTATGGATAGCTTAGGAATAAAACAATTTAAATCAACTGCGTACCATCCAGAATCACAGGGAGCGTTAGAATGTTGGCATCAGACATTGAAGATAATGTTGAGGGCGTATTGTCAAGATTATCCAGAGGATTGGGATAAAGGAATCCCATTCATATTGTTTGCAATTAGGGATGCACCTAATGAGTCTACCAAATTTAGTCCTTTTGAAGTAATTTTTGGTCATGAGGTAAGAGGACCACTTAAATTGATTAAGGAAAAATTGGATTACGTGTCAAATTTTAGGGAACGATTAAATAGAGCAGGTGAATTGGCTGGACAACATTTGAAAGTTGCACAAAATGTGGTGAAACGGGTAGCGGACAAGAAATCCAAAGTTCGTAGTTTTGCCAGTGGGGATAAAGTTTTAGTGTTGTTACCAGTGGTAGGGGAGCCTTTAAAAGCTAGGTTTTGTGGACCGTATCAGATTGAAAGGAAATTAAGTGCGGTGAATTATGTGGTTAAAAACACCAGAAAAGAGGAAGACTCACTGAGTGTGGCATGTGAATATGCTTAAAAGGTACTTCGAAAGGGAAGGAGAGAAAAAGGAGGTTTTAATGATTCTAACTCAAAGTGTCGAACAAAATCCAGATGACTGTCAGTTTGACATACCGCAAATTAAATTGGAAAATGAGGATGTTTTTAAAAATTGGGATGAATTGTTGAGTTACCTTCCAGAGGAAAAACAAACTGACCTGAAAGAGTTATTGATATCACATGGGCAAGTTTGCAGAGATAAATTGGGAAGTACTAAAATGGCTATACATGATGTAGATGTGGGAAATGCTGTTCCTATCAAACAACATCCATATAGACTTAATCCTTTAAAATTGGCACAGGTTAACAGAGAGATTGAGAGTCTGCTGAAGAATGGCATAATTGAAGTGGGTTGCAGCCAATGGAGCTCACCCATAGTGATGTTACCTAAACCAGACGGTACCCAACGGTTGTGTGTGGTCTACAGAAAGGGAATGCAGTTACAAGAACGGACTCTTATCCTATCCCACATTTGAGGGATTGCATTGAGAAAATGGGATAATCTGCTTTTATTTCCAACTCCCAGACATGGAAAGAGCATTTAAAACATCGTATGGAGCTCTTCGATCAACTTCAGGAGGTGGGTTTGGTGATGAACCAAGCCGAAAGTGAATTTGGAGTAGCCCAAATCACTTTCCTTGAGGTGTTTCTGATACCCTCAAGACGAAGGGAGGCAATGCGATCTCTTAACATGAATGTATTTGATCAAACAGCTGTGCAAAGGTTTTGTGGCGTGATTACTCCACTGATGGAATTGCTGAAGAAACGTTAAAAAATTCAATGGACAGCGGACTTTCAACAGGCATTTTCCTGCCTGAAAGCTGTGATCACCAATGTTCCTGTATTGGAGAATTGCAAGGGATTCTGTGGTCAGATTGAACTAAATTATCTGATTCTGAAGAGAAATGCCGAGGAGTAGAGGAATGGATGGATCGTGCAAAGACTTTGTTCAAAGAGACTGTCAATCGAGAAGGATTTTGGTTGGAGGAAGAAGAACAAAGAAAAATGGACTATATTATTATATCTGTTTGCATGTGTTGTTTTTTAAAAAAATGAAAAGGTATATTTACTGTGTACATTTCTTAGTAGATGGTGCAAAAGTGAAAAATGAAACCATCTTGAAGTTGATGGGTTTTTTTTTCTTGGGGGGAGGTGTCATGAGAGAGCACCTTTAAGACATGGATGTTTAAGCAATGTACCTTTAAGAAAACAGTGATGTCAGAGAGTGGGTGAGGCTGAGCTCAGGTCAGCCATTTTGGCAGTTTTTAGTTTTGCAGTTTGGAGGAAAAGAGCTGTGTGTGTGTGTGTGTTTTGCAGTGAGTTGGATCTCTGCCATAAAAGATCATCTCTGGATCATTTGGGTGATTTAAACTTATAATAGTGAAGCCGTTAACCTTATGTGATTTTATTTAAAGGTGTTAAGTCTCTTGGAAGTTTGAAGGAACATTTTAAGGAATTATTTACTGTTGCAATATTTTCTGAGTTATCTTTGAAGTAAGGGGTGTTACGAGATCCAATGTTTATTTAAGATGTTAAGTTGAGTTCATGGAATAAACAGTGTTTTGTGTTTAAAAACCCACGTGCCCATAATTGTAATCCCATACCTAGGGAACAAGCTGTGTGCTAGGAAAAGCAACAAATACATTAAAGGGGAAGGTTGCTTGAACTCCATGATACATTTTGGGGTTCTGAAAACACCTTGCCCGTAACAAGAGTCACTCAACAGACGAGAGCGAATGATGGAGGAGTCTGTCCATATTCTGTCTTAATTTGTGATTCTGACATGTAAACATCTCAGTCACCATGCAAAGGTTGGCGCCTGCCATGGAGTCCTTGGACCAGCAGATTTTGATGGATTTGCACTTGGCCCTGCACTCCATGGTCACAGAGACTGGCAGGCACCATCTGGAGGTAGGGAACATGGTGACAAGACATCATTCTTTACTCCCCAGCGTTATCTCCTGCAGATGTCAGGCTAGAGGCCTCTGGCACCCACAGGATGTATGTGCATCAGCCGGATAACCCAGGGGCCCCATGTGGGACATACCACAGGTATGCAGCCACTAAATGTGCCCGCTTCCTGTGTCTGGCAAGCACTCAAACAGCACAGACCTCTGAGGGCGTTTCTACAGCTGAGAAGGAGAGCTTTAAATCTGGGGGCCTCCAGGCCAGAGGTTATCTGCCAAGGTCAACACAGGTATCAATCTGGACGTAGCAGTCAGCAAGCTGCCTCTGCCCCTGCTGTGAATGTCAGGGATGGATCAAGGTATAGCAGTAGGATTAGGAGATATAAAAATGTTGATGTCACCTCTGCTTCATGGGTGTTCTATCACTGCTAATCAATTGGTCATTTTTGAAAACATTTGGTGGGTCTGTGAATGTCCTGATCAAACAAAGGTGTTGTGAATTTCGATTTTCAGGTTCTGAGATTTAGCTACCCTCCCAGTCTGTAATCAACATTCTTGGGATGTTGATTTCTGCTGACCTAGCTCCGTACCCTTGTGTGTTCTCATGGAGATGTGTTTAAACCTTTATTCGGTGTGCATGATTGAACTGTTTCAAACCCCTCATCCTCAAGGAACACCAATGACTGAGGGTAACTCACCATCACTAATACTCTAGCAGCATTTGGGTGTCCTTAGTGGTAGTGCCTGAACCAAAGACGTGCACTTTTTGGATAAGGTCCATCAGCTGGTTCTCATCTCAGTCACGGGACTGTTTACATCATCAGATGGTGTCGAAAATGATAGGTTTGTCTCACATCGCTGACATTCCTCAGTAGACTTGAAGTTCACAGAGTAAGCATATTAGCAGGGCACTGCTGATCAAAGCTGAGATCCGGGGTGTGATTCTCCGACCCCCCACCGGGTCGGAGAATCGCCGGGGGCTGGTGTGAATCCCGCCCCCGTCGTGTCCCGAATTCTCCGCCACCAGAGATTCGGCGGGGGCGGGAATCGCGCCACACCGGTTGGCGGGCCCACCCCCGGCGATTCTCCGGCCCAAGATGGGCCGAAGTCCCGCCACAGTCAACCCTCTCCATCCGGCGTGGATTAAACCACCTTGTGAATGGCGGTACAAGGAGGCGCGGCGGGCACTGGTGTCCTGGGGGGGTGCGGGGCGATCTGGCTCCGGGGGGTGCCCCCACGGTGGCCTTGCCAGTGATCGGGGCCCACCGATTGGCGGGCAGGCCTGTGCTGTGGGGCACTCTTTTTCCTCTCGCCTTCGCCATGGTCTTCACTGTGGAGATGTAAGAAATCCCCTCCGCTGCGCATGCGCGGGGTGACGTCAGCAGCCGCTGACGCTCCCGCGCATGCGTCGCCCGGCGAAGTCCTTTCGGTGGCGGCTGGCATGGTGCCAAAGGCCTTTCCCGCCAGCCGGCGGAGCGGCAACCACTCCGGCGCGGGCTTAGCCCCTCAAGGGGCTAAAGGTGCAGCCGATGCCAGAGTCACCCGCGCCGTTTTTGCCGCCGGGTAGCGGACATCGCGCCAGTTTGCGGAGAATCCCACCTCAGGCACGCGATTCTCCGACCCGCCACCGGGTCGGAGAATCGCTGGGGGCTGGCGTGAATCCCACCCCCGCCATGTCCTGAATTCCCCGCCACCAGAGATTCGGCGGGGCGTGAATCGTGCCGGTTGGCGGGAATCGCGCCGGTCAGCGGGCCCACCCCCCGGCGATTCTCCGGCCCGCGATGGGCCGAAGTCCCGCCACTGTCAACCCTCAACAGGTAGATCAGTTAAAGAAGCAATGTTCAAATTTGAAGGCAGCTTTACGAGCACTCCACAGTTCCACAACAGTACAAATGCACAGTTCAGTAGGCCATGCCAAATGCAGGCAGCAAATTTCAAAGTTACAGTCACTGCTTTCAGTGCAAAATGGTTTCAAAGACACCTTTGGACTAAATTTAGACCAGGAGAATGGCCCCGATTGGCAGGAACTCAATGAAACTGCCTATAGATATGTAGAAGACACTGAGAATCAGAATAGAGCCCCCCAGGCCCCGAAAAGGAAAGCACCCGCACCACCAACTGCACAGGCAGCACACAACCCCATGAATCCAGTCACCACGCAGCGCAAGTCACCGATTTACGATGAACCCGATTTTGTGTACACCAGCTCATTAACCATCACACAATTGAGAGATGCCTGCGCCAAAATTGAACCATTCCAACCCACAGCAGACCCCCATAATTTCTTTGAGCAAGTAAGACAACAGACAGTTAATTACGGTCTGGATGAACCGGAGGAAGTGAAGCTTATAGTAATGAGCCTTGACCCATCCTTTAATTCAGCATTACCTGATCCACAGAATGTAGGAGGAGGAAGCCTCCAGGAGATGAAGGAAGCTATTTGAGACGTGATTGGTTATAACAGAGGAGATCCCATAGAAGGTCTAAATCGCTGCAGACTAAAGAAGGGAGAGCATCCGACTGCATACACAGGATGCCTTTGGATACACTTTAAAGCGGTATTTGGAGATTTAGTCCGCACACACTTAATTGTTGAAAACACAACCAAATGGACCCGTATTTTAGTCTCCCACGCCACAGATGCAGGTCAAAAGGCATGTGCGAATTATGACCCCTCAGACGCTACACATAATGAAGTGTGGGTTCTGAAGAGACTTTCTAGAGCTTGGGAACAATCCCTACATAAAAAGGCAGAGCAGGAGAAGGCAGAAGTAAATATGAATCCAGTAAGGACACATCAGGACCCCGCATGGGTAAAAAAAGGTAGAAATGACAGACAGCACCACAGAGCACAGGGATGCTATAATTGTGGACAAAAGGGACATTACGCCCGTGAATGTAATGCCCCCCCGAATCAGCAATGGAATCAGCAAACAAACGCCCCACATAGGAACAATGCCAGGTCTATACAGTGGTAGCGCCTGCCCAGACAATTCTGCCATAAATAGCACAGATTGACGGTGTTCAGACTCCCCAACATGGGTCTGCAACACACTCTGGGACAAGTCAGGTAGATCAGTAGTCACAGGCACAGTCCGGGGACACCCCGAAGAGTTCCTCTGGGACACAGGAGGGTTCCGCACCACTTTAAACTCCTCCGTAATGTTTCAGCGAGATAAATGGCCCGCTACAGACACTATCACTCTTAGCAGATTTACAGGATATATCCAGCAGGGATATATTATGGCCCCCGTAGATATTCACATCGGAAACATTAATACCAAGCACCCCGTTGTTTTAGTAGATTTGCCCCAAACAGCAGAACACATTTTAGGGATCGACTTCATGAGTTCACACAACCTTTCCTTTGACCCCGTGAATAATTGTGTTTGGAAAATGGCTAGAACAGCGAGAGCCCTCGCCACGCTCATAGTAGAAGACTACGAACATAGAATCTGCTCAGTAGGCGACTATTGGTTTGATCCGCAAGCCATTAGTACAGATAAGATGATTAGAGAGGTCCTAAGAAAACATAAAGCATCCTTCGCCCAACACAAGCACGATTGTGGAAACATTTCAGGAACAGTCACAATTACAGGTCCCGATCCCAAGCCCCAGAAACAATATGGCTTCCCACAGCAAGCCGAGGGTGAGATTGCAAAAGTAATTCAAAGCTTATTAGACCAAGGTGTAATTTGGCCGGTAGCCTCAACAAACAATGCTCCAATTTGGCCCATAAGGAAACCAGACGGTTCATGGAGACTGACCATCGATTACAGACAACTCAATAAAGTAACTCCATTAGCAGCCCCCATCGTTGCCACGAGTCCCGAGACAATGCTAAAGCAGGGACTACAGTCAAGGTATTTTACGGTACTGGACATTATCAATGGCTTCTGATCCATTTCATTAGATAAGAATTGCCAACACAAATTCGTCTTCACATTCCAAGGACAGCAATATACGTGGACATGCCTTCCGCAAGGTTTCCACAACTCTCCCTCCATTTTCCACTGACAATTGGCAAATGGATTATCCAAATTTTACCGACCGAATGCCTCATTCAGTATGTGGACGACTTGCTCCTACAAACTGATACCAAGGAAGAGTACATTTCACTTCTTTCCGAATTATTAGGTCTCCTACACTCAATTGGATGTAAAGTTAACCCGAAAAAGGCCCAAATCCTAAAAGAAAAGGTCTTTTATTTAGGCACAGTCATCACACATGGAAAAAGACAGATAGAGCAAAGACGGATTGATTTCATTGTTAAATTGCCCTTGCCCCATACTGTCACCGCACTCCGGTCATTTTTAGGACTGGTTGGTTACTGTAGGAACCATATAGACGGTTTAGCCACCAAGGCAGCCCCACTTTCCGAGCTCCTAAAAAAGAACGCCCCTTGGGAATGTCTTCCACAGCATACGGATGCCATTGATGCATTAAAACGTGCCCTAGGTACAGCCCCCACTTTGCAGGTACCAGACCCACACTCCCCATACGCCATAGAAGTAGCGACCACCGACCGAACCCTATCGGCCGTACTACTCCAAGAAAGGCATGATCGTTTAGGACCCGTAGCCTATGCCTCATGAGTTTTGGATCCAGTGGAGCAAGGATTTTTAGCCTGCGAAAGGCACTTGCTTGCAGTTTTTTGGGCTGTTCAGTACTTCGCATACATCACAAGCCTCAACCCCGTAACGATTTTAACCGAGCACACCCCAATGCAACTACTATTAGATGGTAGGTTAAAGGACGGTGCAGTTAGCCAGATCAGAGAAGCGGGCTGGACCCTACTCTTCCAAGGAAGGCATCACAGTAAAAAGGACAAAGTCACACACATTTTTAGCAGATAATTTGCAGTATGAAGGAACCCCACATGAGTGTCAAATCATTGCAGCCATGCACCACACAGGACCCTTTATTCCAAAATCGCTACACCCACATGTAGGTAGTAAAGCACAGAATCCCCCGACCACGGATAACTCTTAAAAAATTTGTGTAGATGGTTTCTCCACCATTGACAATGGAAAAAGGATTACAGGATGTGGTATATATGTGGATGACGCGCAGGGACGTACATTGGAGGACATATTGCTAAAATTACCAGGTCACTGAGGATCGCAGGCAGCCGAATTAGCAGCAATTGCATATCTAGTGCAGCACCCAGCTTCTTTCCCGACCCCCGCAGATATATATTCGGACAGTTTATATGTCTGTAACAGTTTGACGGAATTCCTGCCCCTGTGGGAATCTAGAGGATTCATATCCGCCGACGGTAAACCTCTACCCTCAGCGCCATTACTGAAGCACATTCTTGACACAGCTAAAGACCGCAAATATGGCATCATAAAGGTTAGAAGCCATCATCATTCGTCCCCACCCGGTGACATAAAAGCAGACGCCCTAGCAAAGGCAGGATCATGAAACGGTCACTTTTGGCAACCCCCCGAGAGTGCCCCAGTACATGCATTCCAGGTCTCACAGACGAATAGCCAAGATTTAGCACAGGCCCAAAAGACTGACGACACTCTTCAGCAAATTTTAAACGGTAACTTCCCAGCCCCCTACGACAAGTTCAAGAACACACTGACGGTACAGGACGGAATTGTATTAAAGAATGGAATTTATGTGGTCCCCACCCAGGACAGGAACCAGATAATTTGCCAATTTCACGATGGACACGGACATCAGGGGATAGAAACCACCATTGCCCACTTCAGACCTTTGTGCTGGTGGCCAGATTTAAAAGCAGACGTCATGCATTATATTGAAAATTGTTTAATTTGCGCACAGAATAACCCAGACAGATACTCCAGGAAAGGTCAGTTAAAACACACCCGCCCTGTTAATGGCCCATGGATGAATTTACAGCTCAATTATATTGGTCCCCTCCCCCCTGCAGAAATGGTTTTAAATATGTGTTCGTAGTGATCGACACCTTCACAAAATGGGTGAAAGCATTTCCTTCCAGGACAAACATGGCTAAAGTAACAGCCAAGATTTTAACACAGCAAATATTTACACGCTGGAGATTCCCCCCGCAGCATTGAATTGGACTAAGGTTCTAATTTTACAGGAATAGTGATGCAGAATGTTTTGACGATTTTTGGGATAAAACAAAAATTCCATGTTGCCTACCACCCACCAGCTGCATTGTAGAACGTATGAACAGAACCCTAAAAGCGACTATTAGGAAAATGGTGCAACAGCACAACACTACATGGGACACAATTCTCCCATTTGCACTTATGTTTATTAGGAACACGGTATCAAGTGCCAAAGGATTCAGCCCCCACACCCTCATGACCGGACGACCCATGAAAGGAACTGAATATTTATTAGGACTTGATTTGGCCAGCCCCATAGTCACTGCCCTCACCCACGGAAAAGCAGTCCAACAGGTAATGGAAAATATTAAGGCATCACAGCTCGCTGCAGCTGTCCGACTAGGCGCTAGGAAAAAGCAGAGTAAGGCCTGCTTTAATAAAACAGTACACCCAGTAGAGTATACAATCAGTCAGCAGGTGATTGTTTCCCTTTCTAACCCCAGTTCATTCCTCTCCCCTAAATTTGCAGGACCCTACTCGATTTCAGACAAAGTAAGCCCCTCGATATATAAAATAACGTATCCTAATGGAAAGTCAGGATGGTTTCATATAAACCGCTTAAGGTTTATGGAACCCAGTGCAACCACTCACACCACGTCTCCCTGGCAATAGAAGACTACGCCCCGCCCACTGACAACCTAGCCTGACCCTCCCCCAGCCAGGAAAGCATGTCCGCAGACCTGACCTTGTCTCCACCCCCAGGAACGACTTTCCACCTTTAACTTGATTCGGACACTAGCGACAGCACTCCAGAGTTATTTGAAGTCAACGACCAATGGCACAACCGCCCAGGCCCCAGTCGCTCCAGTCCCAGGAACCCCAACAAAGATATGTTTGGCCCCTCGTTGCCCCTTTCATTGCCACAACCAGAGCCACCGCCACTGCCCAACAATAGAAATTTGCCCTTTGCAGCTACCGCCCCTTCTGACCAAAGCACCGCGATAACTCTTCAAAAATTTTTTAGAGTACCCAATTAATGTTTTTCAATGAAAGGGCAATTTAGCGTGTTCAATCCACCTACCTTGCACATCTTTGGGTTGTGGGGGTGAAGCCCACGCAAACACGGGGAGAATGTGCAAACTCCACACGGACAGTGACCCAGAGCCGGAATCGAACCTGGGATCTCGGCGCCATGATACTGCAGTGCTACCACTGCGCCACCATGCTGCCCTCACACCGTGATAACTCTTGTCGATTGATACGGAATGATGATTCAGATCCCACGATGGCCCACGCGGCCACGGCACGAAAACGCCAGACACGAGTTTAGCAACCGGGAGATGGTGATGACTCAGAGTCTGACTCCCATTATGGACCCTTTTACGACACTTTTTGAAATGGAACCCTGAGGTGTCCAGATGATGATAAAAAGGAACCGATTGAGATTTACGGTGTCCTATTTTCTGATGGAGCCTGCCCGGCTTTATTTCTTTAATTTTTGATACCGATTATTCTTCCGGTCTCAGATGTTTAATTAATGTCGCCCGTCCACTAAATGTCTTGATGTAGTCATGATTACTCTTCCGCACATTGTCGGAGTCCATATGTTACAAATTCTTTCCGCTCGTGTAAGGTCACCCAGTCAGTAGAGTAACGGCACTAATCCCCACCCTGCCTGGGGACCCCCTATGTATTTGGTCAGCCAAGCTTGGGTAGTGGAGCAACGGCACTGATCACCGCCCTACCTAGGGATTCCACCCATTCTTGCCCTGCCGTGGCCCATCACTGATTTGGAAAAGTTTTTTAAAACTCTTTACTGTCTCTGGCAGGTCTTTGTTTCCCCTGATCTGTTCTTTTTGTATGTGGTTTAAAGAATGCTCTTTGCCACAGCCTCTGCACACAGCTCTTTACTTTCAGCAACTCTTTGGTCGCTACCCCAACTGCTATTTACATGTTTGACACACTTGGTTATAACAAAATTTGCCGCTATGCACAAACTACCTCAACACTGGACGGAGAAATTGTCCACCCAGTCAATGCATCGACCACAAGCTGCGAGATTCCTTGCACTTTAACAGAATTTCTTTTCAGATGTCTTATCTCCAAAATGATTATTTCAACAAAAAAAAGAGGGAGTCACACATGGTGACAATTCTAATGGGTAATTCAAGTTAAGGAGAGAAAGACAGACAAACAAGATATTAACCAAGGGTAATAACAGATATTATGCTTGCACCCCCAGAACTGATGACCTCCATTATGATCATCGTTGGATCACTACAGTTGCGCACATCGACGGCCCCTGTAACCCACACCACACTGGCCAGAAACATGACCATACAATAAGAGGACCCCTAGCCCGACACCACACCTCACATGAAAATAAACACTGATACCCCCACATGGTGCGAAAACATCGTAAAATGGTATTCCCTCTCATACACGGCAGAAGCCCTATTGGTAATTGCAATACACTGCAGTGTCGTTCAGACACTTAGACTTCGAAAATGGTGAAGTAGAGCCTCCCACTCCCCGATGTATACACTCCGAGCCCCTTTTCTTGGAATTCAACAGACCCCACAAACATTTTGAACCCCTTTTTCTGATGAATAAAGTTTGCGTTTTCTGTAAATGTAATGGGTTAAGTAGAAATGTGATGCTGCTGTTGTTTAACATTTTTGTATTGTAATATAAGTTCCTTTTGTTATTTGCCAGCAGTATGGGTATAGCTTAGATAAGGACAGTTAGAGGTTCCCCTTGTGTAAAGAAGTTAAATGAATGCTGAAATGTTATAGTGCCCCCTTAGAATTTATAAATGTGTGATGTACTGAAAATAACAACTTAGGTAAATGCTCCAATACATAGGACAGAGTAGTATAGAACCTGTCCTTGACCAAGGGTACCCGGCACACCAAAGAACAGATGAAGGATCAGTATTGTGATCCACCACGCTTCACGTTTAGGATCAGGAGGGCGGACTGTAGCCATTTGGGATAGCCACTTACAAAGGAAACATGGACACTTGCAAAGACTCAAGGGAAATATGGCCAATACAGGATTCAGGCAAACTCAGAGCCTACATGTATATTTGCTGACAGAGAACCAGACAGTGTCGAAACCCCTAGCCGATTTGCATTCTAATGGCCCATTTCCCCAGGACAAAGGACTTGTATCAGATACCATTCCAGACACATTGGCGCCACTCCCTTCACCCAGGAAGCCCAAACAGCCAAGGTCAATGACGCTCAGGACACACCCAGCCATCAAGGCACCCGCCCCTTTATTGGCTCAAATCGAAGGCAGTAATCGAAGCCTGCCGAATTATTGGGTCCAAAGCTAAGAACCGCACAAAAGAGCGGGAAACCCCCAAAGGATAAAAGAGAGACACTGCCATGTGTGTTCGATCGCTTTTGGCCCTGGCACACCGGCACTCTTCAGCTCGACCTATACCTGAAGCCAACTGCAGCACCACGACCAGCAGTAAGTTCAAGATCAACGACCGCTACCAAACGAATGAGCCCAGCAGAACCAAAGTTACTTCTCCAGACCCAGCCACTGCAGTTCCGAACAAAGGCCTTGTTCCTCTGCCAAAGCCGGGTGCCTGAAGTTAAGTACAGTTTGTTGTAGTGTTAGGTATAATTTAGCCTGTAGTGTTTTTATGTTGCATGCGTGGGTTAATCTCATGTTTAAATAAACTACTATTGAACTTGAACTAACTGACTGGTTGTTGGATCTTTGATCAATATCCGGTTGAAACTTGTGGTGGTATCATTTGATACCTGGCAACTCTGAAAGCAATATCCTCATTAATAACAGTCAGACTAATATCTGACTAAAGTAGATACCCCAGACTTGGCAACATTATTGGCGTCTCCGGTGCAAATCGGCAACATTATTGGTGACGCTGGTGGGATAGTATTCCACTCATTAAAAAGAGCAACAATAGTTCCGATCAAGAATGACGTCTCACTTAGAATTTGAGCGTGGGCAGCACGGTAGCACAGTGGGCAGCACGGTAGCACAAGTGGCTAGCACTGTGGCTTCACATCGCCAGGGTCCCAGGTTTGATTCCCCATTGGAACACTGTCTGTGCGGAGTCTGCACGTTCTCCCCCTGTCTGCGTGGGTTTCCTCTGGGTGCTCCGGTTTCCTCCCACAGTCCAAAGGTTAGGTGGATTGGCCATGCTAAATTGCCCTTAGTGTCCAAAAAAGGTTAGGAGGAGTTATTGGGTTAGAGGGATAGGGTGGAAGTAAGGGCTTAAGTGGGTCTGTGCAGACTTGATGGGCCGAATGGCCTCCTTCTGCACTGTATGTTCTATGTTCTAAATGTACATAATTATTGGTAACTGCCTCAGTTCACATAACAGTCCAAATGTGGGAGGGCATGGAGCATCTCTTTGATAGCCTAACCTGGTCATACCCTTTTTCTGATCATATCAGCTTAAGAGAAGCACTGTTAGTAAAGGTTAGCTATTCCATTTTGGTGATTCTCCTGATGGTTGCTGTGGGAACCAGGAGAAACAAATGAAAGATCTCTGCGGTTGAAGCAAATTATTACAGTTGAAGTGAAATTTGGTTCCGTGCAAACCGTCAGCAGGCAAGATAAGCTCAAAAAGTACTCCCATGAGGAAGTCTGATGTATATGAAAGTGACATTTTACAAATGAATGAAGCTATTTGAGAAGGCTACAAAATGTTTCATAATCATCCATTCTTCTGGTGATCATTGTTGTCAGGATTCATGTATCTTGATCACTGAGACTGTTCTCATCATATACCCTGGAAAAAAATCCCAATGCAATTTCAGTTAGCATCTGATAAATACTTGTTTTCTGTGTGGTACAATCCCCTGTGTCAAAAGTAATGTACATAACTGAATTGTGATGTCTATCATTTGAACATTCTAAATTCTAAGATTAGCCAACATCCAAAATATCTGTGTTCTCCCATAAATTCATTACTTCCTCCACCTCTCAGTGGCAACTTGATACATTCTAAAATAGATTTAGCTCACAATACCGAGTAACAAATAAATTTCCCACAGCATTTCTCGGGCGAAGGTCGTGCCTTGGGTCTGACAAGGCCAAGGGTGATCATATGATCAGTGTTGAGGTCAGTGTCAAGACTATCCTTTATTTTTTTGGAAAAGGGGCTGCGTCCTTGTGGCCTGCATTGAGAGAATTAATCTTGCCATCACCATTTTTGGTTTGCATCCAGCAATAGTTCCGATCGAGAATGACGTCTCACTTAGAATTTGAGCGTGAAACGTACGTAATTGTCGGTAACTGCCTCAGTTCACTTGACAGTCCAAGTTTGTGTGCAAGTCAGAAATTTGAATTTAAGCATAATTCAAATGGAGGGTGGGGGTAGATTTCCAGCACTAACCTCCAATCTAATAAGCAGGATTTGAGAAAAGCAATGTTGGTGAGCGCTGTAGTGTGAAATTGAGTATGATAAGCTTTACAATCCCCCTTGTTTTCCATTTTCTCTGTCTACAACTTTAGAAAAGCACCAATTCACTCCACAAAATTAGCTAGAAACCTTCAACACATTGCAAACCACTGATGAGAACAGAGCTCTGCTCCCAGTTATTGTATCAAGGCCCATCAGCGAAGTAATTTCCACTGTGAATGGCCTATTACTTCAAACATCAGTGTGGAAAAAAGAACAGTATTATAGAAATCTGAACTTGTTAGCCTGAGAAAAAAATTGAACCTCCTAATAAAAGTGCCCTGCCCATATTACAGCAATGTTCTCCAGGTTTAAAAAAAATAGGAGTGAATAGCATTAACACTTCAGTTATTTTGGTTCATTAACTGAAAAGCACAGGTCCAAGATTGTGTTTGTATGCTCATTGATTACTCTTGCATCGTCCAGCATAATCAATCAGCGATGCAAATTGATTTTATGACATCATCTCAAAGACACACACATGGATTCAAAAGGAAGCTCAAATAGACAAAAGGAAAATGTTAAAGTTCACAATTTTTTGTAGCTGTTTGAGGTGTGTTTAGATGTCCTATTGCAGTCAAAGGGTCAGCGAGGTAACTGGGACAACTCCATCGGCAATACGCTACCCTCATGAAATTATGTTTTTTTCTCTTTATGCCTCTGAAGTTGTATCAGATTCCCACACCAAGGGCGGGATTCTCCCAAATCCCGGGCAAGTGTTGACGCCGGCGTAAACACCGGAGTGGTGTACGCCGGCGTCAACGGGCCTCCTGACCCAGCAATTCAGCGGTCATCAGGCGGCTAGCACGGCACCAGAGTGCTGCGTGCTGTTCTGGCGCCGAAAGGTGGCCCTGCAGGGCCGGCGTGGGTCCGCACATGCGCGCAATGGCTGTCTCCGCACCGCCGCATGCGCATGGTTGCCGTCTCCACACCGCCGCATGCGCGTGGTTGCCGTCTCTGTGCCAAGGCGGAGCAACATGTCAGGGATTTTACAGCGGGCCCGGGCGGAAGGAGGTAGGCCCCCTCCAGATCGCGGATGCCCGATGATTGGAAGCCCCCGATCGCGGGCTTGGACCCCGTGGAGGCCCCCCCCAGGAGTCAGATCCCCCCGCCTCCTCCACCAGGACATCCACCGCGGCCGCGGGTCCGAGCTCCCGCCAGGTGGTACCAGGTTGGAACCACGCCGGCGGGACTCGGCGGGAGTTTGGCCAGTAGCCCGCGGAGAATCGTCGCGGGGACCTCTTTCAACGGCCCACAACCGGCGCCGCGGCGACCTCGCGGGCGCGATTGGTGCTGATTCTCCGGTCGCCGGAGAATCGTGACCCAGCGTCGGAGCGGCATGCTGGGAATTTCTCGCGTCCACGGCGATTCTCCGACCCGGCGGGGGCTCGTAGAACCCCGCCCCAAATCTCTTTAAACAGGGGTGTTAGTCAGATTACATACGAACACGTGAGGGGCTGGTTTAGCACACTCTGCTAAATCGCTGGCTTGTACAGCAGACCAAGGCAGGCCAGCAGCACGTTTCGATTCCCATACCAGCCTCCTCGAACAGGCGCCGGAATGTGGCGACTAGGGGCTTTTCACAGTAACTTCATTGAAGCCTACTTGTGACAATAAGCGATTTTCATTTCATTTCATAAGGAGCAGGACTTGGCCATTCTGCCCCTCAAGCCTGCTCTGCCATTCAATACGATCACGGCTGATCTGATTGCAACCTGAACCCCACATTCCCGCCTACCCCTGATAACATTTCACCCCCTTGTTAATCAAGAATCTATCTAGCTCCACCTTAAAAATGTTGTTTCCAGTGCCTTTTGAGGAAGAAAGTTCCAGAGACTCACGACCCTCTGAGAGAAAATGGGCGGAATTCTCCGAGCCTCCGTGCCAAAATCATGATCGGCGCGGGGGCAGAGAATGGGCATTGACGCCGAAATCCAGCATGACGCCGCTCCCGCGATTCTACAGTCCCCGGAGAATCGCCGCGAATCGCACGCGCGCGGTCTACTTGGCGTGGGTAGGGGACCATTGACAGAGGCCCGCGGTAATTCTCCGATGAAAACTGGCTGAGTTCCCAACGGCGCCGTTCTAACCACGTTTTGCCTGTCGGAACGGCCAGTGGCGACCGCGGAGTCAGTCCGCAGTCGCCCTGGTGGGGGGGGGGGGACGGGGTATTCTTCACCGGGGGTGCCTCACGGATGGCCAGGCTAGCAATCGGGGGTCTCGGAGGGCCTATATTTTCAGGACCGGTCCGCGGTGTGAGACCGCCATGTCACACGGGGCGACCGATGAAGGCTGCCGCCATGCACATGCAGACTCCCGACTGGAAGTGCACGGCCCCGTATCGGCAGCCAGAACTTCGAGGACTACTCCGGGCCATGCTAGCCCCCTTCAGGTAGGAGAATCACTCTGCACTTTCTTCAGGAAAGTCCAGAGTGAAACAACCGCGATTGACGCTGGAGTGGGGACATTGCCTCATTATTGGATTTCTCCTCATCTCTATTTTAAATGAGTGACACTTTTTAAACAATGACTCCTGGTACTAGATTCACTGACAACAGGAAACATCCTCTCCACATCCACCCTGTCAATACCCCTCAGGGTCTTAAATTTTGAACAACTCACCTCTTACTCTTCTAAACTCTAATGGATACAAATCTAAATTGTCCAATCTTTCCTCATAAGCCAACTTGCCCATTCTATGGCCTGCTTCTAATGCATATAGATCTTTCCTCAGACAAGTATACAGTATTCCAAGTGTGGTCTCACCAGTGCCTGAACAACTGAAGCATAACTTCCCTATTTGTGATCAATTCCCCTCACAATAAATTACAATGTTTTATTAGCTTTTCTAATGGCAACCCACACTTGAACTTGCCTGTTTAACAAAAAAAGAGGCTGATTTTATTTGTATCATCTCAATATGTTGAACCTTACTAAAAAGGGGCCAAAGTAGGTTCACTGATTAGGATTCTGCGCATCCAGCATCCAATTTGAGGCCAATGATGTTATCCTGTTGCATGTAGAAACCATTACCAAATAGGATCTTCTGAATAATAGACGCATAATTTGTTAAACAAGTGAAACAAGTCCCCCATGGTAGATAAATATTTACTTTAATTAATATGGAAAATGGACAAATATCAAACTGAAGGACATTTTAAATTAAATTTGCATGCCTTTTATCTCTCTTACATGTTGTCAAAGAGTCATAAGGGCGGCACCTGCCTCCAATAATGGGTTCCCGATGTGGCGAAGAATCGAGCGTTGGGCTAAGAACGGGATCGGCGCCGGGGTTATTTGAACCCGTTAGCATCCAATTAATGGGCTGGATGCCCAATTCTCCGTACCCCCATGATGCTCCGGCTCTCTTGACTGGGATGTACGCGGCCATCGATTAGTGCAAGTATTATCAAGCGTGGACCTGACATGGTGGACCTTGCTGTCGGTCAAGGGGGTAAGTTTGTAATGTAGGTGCCCCCAAAGTTCATCAGTGGGCCCCTCCCCACCCCACAATGCAAGTCCTGCCCACCCCACCCCTAGCCCCCCAGCCCCACCAGACACCCCCATCAGACTCCCCCAGCAGACCCTCAACAGAGACCCCCCACATCAGGGGCGTCATTCTCCGACCCCCCCAGCGGGTCGGAGAATGGCTGTTGGCCACCGTGAATCCCGCCCCCGCTGGTTGCCGAAGTCTCCGGTACCGGATATTCGGTGGGGGCGGGAATCAGGCCACGCCGGTTGGCGGGCCCCCACCGCTCGATTCTCCGGCCCGGATGGGCCGAAGTCCCGCCGATAAATTGCCTGTCCCGCCGGTGTAAATTAGAGTACCTATTTACCGGCGGGACAAGGCGGCGTGGCAAACCCCCAAAGGATAAAAGAGAGACACTGCCATGTGTGTTCGATCTCTTTTGGCCCTGGCACACCGGCGTGGGCGGGCTCCGGGGTCCTGGGGGGGGCGCGGGGTGATCTGACCCCGGGGGGTGCCCCCACGGTGGCCTGGCCCGCGATCGGGGCCCACCGATCCGCGGGCGGGCCTGTGCCGTGGGGGCACTCTTTCCCTTCCGCCTCCGCCATGGTGGAGACCATGGCGGAGGCGGAAGAGACTCTCCCCACTGCGGCCGCTGACGCTCCCGCGCATGCGCCGCCCCGACATGTCATTTTCGCGCCAGCTGGCGGGGCAACAAAGGCCGTTTCCGCCAGCTGGCGGGGCGGAAATCCCTCCGGCGCCGGCCTAGCCCCTCAATGTTGGGGCTCGGCCCCCAAAGATGCGGAGCATTCCGCACCTTTGGGGCGGCGCGATGCCCATCTGATTGGCGCCGTTTTGGGCGCCAGTCGGCGGTCATCGCGCCGTTTGGGGAGAATTTCGCCCCAGAGATCTCACATCTAGCAATGATTGACCGTTACTGACCACATCAAAAGAAGTTAAGTTCTTTCTGCTGAGAAATAGAGGAATTGAAAGGACTAAACTCCAAGGTGTTTATCAACATTGCCGTTAGTTTCATAGCAGGGTACTTAAGATGCTTTCAGGCATGAAGAGAAATGAAACTATACAATCCAGACATCTGGCTGTTTGGAAGCTTTTACACTGTCAATCACAGCCTACTGAAAGCTATTTCTCTCTGAAAGTGAATAGAGGCCTCCCGGATCAAAGGATCTGAGGGGCTTTAAAGCCATGAGTTGTGTTTTGGCTTTCTATAAAGCCTAGGACACCTTTAACAGCTGCTGCTTTCAATATTTCTGAGGTAGCAGATGTAAGGGACTGATAAATGAAAAAGCAGTGAATTTTCTCTTTTTAGCTTCTAGATAGGGGTGACCAATGAGGGGGTTCTCTGATTGGTGGGATTTCAGTTGAGGGGATCTCAGTTTGGGGGCTCTGATGTGGGGTGTTCTCTCTTATGGGGGTCTCTGTTGGGGGTCTGAAGGGGGAGTCTGATCGGCGGTCGTGGGGGTATGGTTCGGGTCACCCTCATGTGTGTCTGCTGTGGGGGATGATGCCCCTACTTGTTGGAGGAGGGCAGGATTTGCATTGTGGGGGAGGGGGGCCAGCCGCCAGACCTCGGTATCAGTACGCCGACTCAGCGGACTGTTTTATTAGCTTTTCTAATGGCAACCCACACTTGAACTTGCCTGTTTAACAAAAAAAGAGGCTGATTTTATTTGTATCATCTCAATATGTTGAACCTTACTAAAAAGGGGCCAAAGTAGGTTCACTGATTAGGATTCTGCGCATCCAGCATCCAATTTGAGGCCAATGATGTTATCCTGTTGCATGTAGAAACCATTACCAAATAGGATCTTCTGAATAATAGACGCATAATTTGTTAAACAAGTGAAACAAGTCCCCCATGGTAGATAAATATTTACTTTAATTAATATGGAAAATGGACAAATATCAAACTGAAGGACATTTTAAATTAAATTTGCATGCCTTTTATCTCTCTTACATGTTGTCAAAGAGTCATAAGGGCGGCACCTGCCTCCAATAATGGGTTCCCGATGTGGCGAAGAATCGAGCGTTGGGCTAAGAACGGGATCGGCGCCGGGGTTATTTGAACCCGTTAGCATCCAATTAATGGGCTGGATGCCCAATTCTCCGTACCCCCATGATGCTCCGGCTCTCTTGACTGGGATGTACGCGGCCATCGATTAGTGCAAGTATTATCAAGCGTGGACCTGACATGGTGGACCTTGCTGTCGGTCAAGGGGGTAAGTTTGTAATGTAGGTGCCCCCAAAGTTCATCAGTGGGCCCCTCCCCACCCCACAATGCAAGTCCTGCCCACCCCACCCCTAGCCCCCCAGCCCCACCAGACACCCCCATCAGACTCCCCCAGCAGACCCTCAACAGAGACCCCCCACATCAGGGGCGTCATTCTCCGACCCCCCCAGCGGGTCGGAGAATGGCTGTTGGCCACCGTGAATCCCGCCCCCGCTGGTTGCCGAAGTCTCCGGTACCGGATATTCGGTGGGGGCGGGAATCAGGCCACGCCGGTTGGCGGGCCCCCACCGCTCGATTCTCCGGCCCGGATGGGCCGAAGTCCCGCCGATAAATTGCCTGTCCCGCCGGTGTAAATTAGAGTACCTATTTACCGGCGGGACAAGGCGGCGTGGCAAACCCCCAAAGGATAAAAGAGAGACACTGCCATGTGTGTTCGATCTCTTTTGGCCCTGGCACACCGGCGTGGGCGGGCTCCGGGGTCCTGGGGGGGGCGCGGGGTGATCTGACCCCGGGGGGTGCCCCCACGGTGGCCTGGCCCGCGATCGGGGCCCACCGATCCGCGGGCGGGCCTGTGCCGTGGGGGCACTCTTTCCCTTCCGCCTCCGCCATGGTGGAGACCATGGCGGAGGCGGAAGAGACTCTCCCCACTGCGGCCGCTGACGCTCCCGCGCATGCGCCGCCCCGACATGTCATTTTCGCGCCAGCTGGCGGGGCAACAAAGGCCGTTTCCGCCAGCTGGCGGGGCGGAAATCCCTCCGGCGCCGGCCTAGCCCCTCAATGTTGGGGCTCGGCCCCCAAAGATGCGGAGCATTCCGCACCTTTGGGGCGGCGCGATGCCCATCTGATTGGCGGCGTTTTGGGCGCCAGTCGGCGGTCATCGCGCCGTTTGGGGAGAATTTCGCCCCAGAGATCTCACATCTAGCAATGATTGACCGTTACTGACCACATCAAAAGAAGTTAAGTTCTTTCTGCTGAGAAATAGAGGAATTGAAAGGACTAAACTCCAAGGTGTTTATCAACATTGCCGTTAGTTTCATAGCAGGGTACTTAAGATGCTTTCAGGCATGAAGAGAAATGAAACTATACAATCCAGACATCTGGCTGTTTGGAAGCTTTTACACTGTCAATCACAGCCTACTGAAAGCTATTTCTCTCTGAAAGTGAATAGAGGCCTCCCGGATCAAAGGATCTGAGGGGCTTTAAAGCCATGAGTTGTGTTTTGGCTTT
Organism: Scyliorhinus torazame; assembly: GCF_047496885.1. Taxonomy (NCBI): domain Eukaryota; kingdom Metazoa; phylum Chordata; class Chondrichthyes; order Carcharhiniformes; family Scyliorhinidae; genus Scyliorhinus; species Scyliorhinus torazame. The sequence goes on along the minus strand of NC_092707.1, from coordinate 188,526,881 downwards.
CTATAAAGCCTAGGACACCTTTAACAGCTGCTGCTTTCAATATTTCTGAGGTAGCAGATGTAAGGGACTGATAAATGAAAAAGCAGTGAATTTTCTCTTTTTAGCTTCTAGATAGGGGTGACCAATGAGGGGGTTCTCTGATTGGTGGGATTTCAGTTGAGGGGATCTCAGTTTGGGGGCTCTGATGTGGGGTGTTCTCTCTTATGGGGGTCTCTGTTGGGGGTCTGAAGGGGGAGTCTGATCGGCGGTCGTGGGGGTATGGTTCGGGTCACCCTCATGTGTGTCTGCTGTGGGGGATGATGCCCCTACTTGTTGGAGGAGGGCAGGATTTGCATTGTGGGGGAGGGGGGCCAGCCGCCAGACCTCGGTATCAGTCCGCCGACTCAGCGGACTGTTTTATTAGCTTTTCTAATGGCAACCCACACTTGAACTTGCCTGTTTAACAAAAAAAGAGGCTGATTTTATTTGTATCATCTCAATATGTTGAACCTTACTAAAAAGGGGCCAAAGTAGGTTCACTGATTAGGATTCTGCGCATCCAGCATCCAATTTGAGGCCAATGATGTTATCCTGTTGCATGTAGAAACCATTACCAAATAGGATCTTCTGAATAATAGACGCATAATTTGTTAAACAAGTGAAACAAGTCCCCCATGATAGATAAATATTTACTTTAATTAATATGGAAAATGGACAAATATCAAACTGAAGGACATTTTAAATTAAATTTGCATGCCTTTTATCTCTCTTACATGTTGTCAAAGAGTCATAAGGGCGGCACCTGCCTCCAATAATGGGTTCCCGATGTGGCGAAGAATCGAGCGTTGGGCTAAGAACGGGATCGGCGCCGGGGTTATTTGAACCCGTTAGCATCCAATTAATGGGCTGGATGCCCAATTCTCCGTACCCCCATGATGCTCCGGCTCTCTTGACTGGGATGTACGCGGCCATCGATTAGTGCAAGTATTATCAAGCGTGGACCTGACAAGGTGGACCTTGCTGTCGGTCAAGGGGGTAAGTTTGTAATGTAGGTGCCCCCAAAGTTCATCAGTGGGCCCCTCCCCACCCCACAATGCAAGTCCTGCCCACCCCACCCCTAGCCCCCCAGCCCCACCAGACACCCCCATCAGACTCCCCCAGCAGACCCTCAACAGAGACCCCCCACATCAGGGGCGTCATTCTCCGACCCCCCCAGCGGGTCGGAGAATGGCTGTTGGCCACCGTGAATCCCGCCCCCGCTGGTTGCCGAAGTCTCCGGTACCGGATATTCGGTGGGGGCGGGAATCAGGCCACGCCGGTTGGCGGGCCCCCACCGCTCGATTCTCCGGCCCGGATGGGCCGAAGTCCCGCCGATAAATTGCCTGTCCCGCCGGTGTAAATTAGAGTACCTATTTACCGGCGGGACAAGGCGGCGTGGCAAACCCCCAAAGGATAAAAGAGAGACACTGCCATGTGTGTTCGATCTCTTTTGGCCCTGGCACACCGGCGTGGGCGGGCTCCGGGGTCCTGGGGGGGGCGCGGGGTGATCTGACCCCGGGGGGTGCCCCCACGGTGGCCTGGCCCGCGATCGGGGCCCACCGATCCGCGGGCGGGCCTGTGCCGTGGGGGCACTCTTTCCCTTCCGCCTCCGCCATGGTGGAGACCATGGCGGAGGCGGAAGAGACTCTCCCCACTGCGGCCGCTGACGCTCCCGCGCATGCGCCGCCCCGACATGTCATTTTCGCGCCAGCTGGCGGGGCAACAAAGGCCGTTTCCGCCAGCTGGCGGGGCGGAAATCCCTCCGGCGCCGGCCTAGCCCCTCAATGTTGGGGCTCGGCCCCCAAAGATGCGGAGCATTCCGCACCTTTGGGGCGGCGCGATGCCCATCTGATTGGCGCCGTTTTGGGCGCCAGTCGGCGGTCATCGCGCCGTTTGGGGAGAATTTCGCCCCAGAGATCTCACATCTAGCAATGATTGACCGTTACTGACCACATCAAAAGAAGTTAAGTTCTTTCTGCTGAGAAATAGAGGAATTGAAAGGACTAAACTCCAAGGTGTTTATCAACATTGCCGTTAGTTTCATAGCAGGGTACTTAAGATGCTTTCAGGCATGAAGAGAAATGAAACTATACAATCCAGACATCTGGCTGTTTGGAAGCTTTTACACTGTCAATCACAGCCTACTGAAAGCTATTTCTCTCTGAAAGTGAATAGAGGCCTCCCGGATCAAAGGATCTGAGGGGCTTTAAAGCCATGAGTTGTGTTTTGGCTTTCTATAAAGCCTAGGACACCTTTAACAGCTGCTGCTTTCAATATTTCTGAGGTAGCAGATGTAAGGGACTGATAAATGAAAAAGCAGTGAATTTTCTCTTTTTAGCTTCTAGATAGGGGTGACCAATGAGGGGGTTCTCTGATTAGTGGGATTTCAGTTGAGGGGATCTCAGTTTGGGGGCTCTGATGTGGGGTGTTCTCTCTTATGGGGGTCTCTGTTGGGGGTCTGAAGGGGGAGTCTGATCGGCGGTCGTGGGGGTATGGTTCGGGTCACCCTCATGTGTGTCTGCTGTGGGGGATGATGCCCCTACTTGTTGGAGGAGGGCAGGATTTGCATTGTGGGGGAGGGGGGCCAGCCGCCAGACCTCGGTATCAGTCCGCCGACTCAAAATGGCAGCCCAATTCCAGGATGCCGATGCAGTCCCACAAGCTCCTTGCCATGCATAAATTTCCATGGCAAGTGAAAGTCCTGGAGCGATTCTACTCCAGCAGGAGAACTTAGTCTCCTGAATGGAGAATTCTAACAATCGAGCTTTACAGCACAGAAAGAGTCCCTTCGGCCCATTGTGTCTGTGCCTGCCATCAAGCACCTATCCATTCTAATCCATTTTCCAGCACTTGGTCCGTAGCCTTGTATGCTGTGTGGTTCCATTGACCCTTCTAATCATGATATGCAAAAGGAGATAGAAAGTTCGTAGAAGCCTTACTGGCTCCAACATTTCCGGGGCAATCTCCAGCTCACAGTTGGAAGCACCAATTGATGATGAAATGCACTGAACTTCCCCAGGATTCTGAACACCCTACAAGACACCTGTGCGGTTTCAGATCCAAGCAGCTGCCCTAAACTGGCAGAAAAGAATTGCAATAAAACTAAAATGTTTCCAGTAGACCAAATAAATACATGTTTCAAATAACAGCTGTGGAACTATATTTACAGGCTATAATCTCATTTGCCTTTTCCTTCGCCATGCTAAGTTTGAAATTAATCTTAAACCTTTGCATTATAGTTGTGCACACAGCAAAGTATATTTGTGTTCACGCCAGTTCCTTGTTTTTGTTTCAAAAGATCTTGATATGCTTCGTTAACAGATTTTTAAAATTTGTGTGTTACCACACATGAAGGATGGGACAAACTGACAAAGTAAACTATAAAGTAAACTTGAGCCTTTCCTTTAAGCTCTGATTATACACTCATACCCTTGAAGATTGTTAGACTCCAATCAAGCTGAGTGCAATTTCTCCCAGGCGCTTACAATGCCCGTATCCTGCATGTCAGTTAATGCAGCAAGGTATTAAAGGCTAAACTTAATGTTGGATGTTATGAATAATGGAAAGCTTTCAGCAAACAGCTGAGCAAAACACAATTATAAAGTGGTAATAGACTTCTCATTTGTTATCGCTGCTCCTAAGTCTTCATGAAATGGTGTGAGAAATTGGCTTGTTCGGCACGAGTAGGAATCATAGAATCCTGACATTGCAGAAGGAGGCCATTCAGACCACTGGGCCTGCACCGACCCTCAGTAAGAGCACCCTACCTACGCCCACTCCCCCATCCTATCCCCGTAACCCCACATAGCCTTTGGACACTAAGGGACAATTTAGCATGACCAATCAACCTGAGTTGTGAGGACCGCCGTGAGTTGCAGTGTTGAAAGAGCAGAAACAGAAATGAAAACTTGAGTCCCAAACTAGCTTTCAGCACAGGTGAACTGATAGAAACGCAAAGACAATTGTGTATTATTTTAAAATGTTACATTGTCCAGCACAATGAATCAACTTTTATAACAGCCTTTGTGATATCATCTAACTAACTACACGCGTGGGTCATAAAGGAAGATCAAAATAGACAAAAAATGTTGACGTTCATAATTCTTTGTCATTGTTTGAGGTACCTCCAGCTATCCCTCTACAGTGAGCTACTGGCTCATTTGAACGTTATTCTAACATGCAAATAAAATTCACTAATTCACATGCTTTTTCAGCTCCAGAATATTGGTGAACAGGAAGCTAAGTTTTATGTACATAGTCCTGTAAATATTTCGCACACACGTAGTCAGGAACATTCACCACACACTATTTATTGTCACGCAGGCACATTTTTTTATATAAAAGGGGGGATGTCATAATATACACCAGTATATTATGGTGCAGACACACACTGATGGACACACAGTGGGACCAATCAACATACACAACACCACAGCCAATCACCAGTGAGAGCGCACTCACTATAAAGACAGGGGACATCAGAGTTCCCGCTCATTTGAGTAGCAGCTAGCTAGGAGCACAGAGCTCACAACCTGCAACACAGACATTCACCATGTGCTGAGTGCATCAACTGGTTAGGACAAGGCAAAGGTCTTTAGTTAAAGCTGGTATCGTATTTATCCACAGTTCAAGTATGTTTAAATAGTTAACCTTTTAATAAAATAGTATTGCACTACTTCAAGTGTTGGTGACCTGTATGTAATCCAGAACACCCAACACATCATGATACCAGGAGTGGTTGCATACTAGCACTTCTTAGACCGACTTGCAAGTGATCTGCCTTCCGCCAGCATTCCGTCATTCTGCAGCATGGACAACATTAGCCCGCCGCCGCCGCTCCGCATCGTCGGCAACCTCGGGGCCAACTGAAAGATTTTCAAACAGCGTTTCCAGCTCTACCTCGAAGCCACGGACAGGGAGGGTGCCTCGGACACCAGAAAGATTGCTCTTCTCCTCTCCACGGCCGGGGACCATGCCATCCATATTTTCAACTCTCTCACCTATGCAGATGACGAAGACAAGACGAAGTTCAAGACGGTTCTCCTCAAATTTGACACTCACTGCAGCGTAGAGGTGAATGAAAGTTTCGAACGCTACATGTTCCAGCAGCGTTTGCAGGGTAAGGACTAACCTTTCCAATCCTTTTTAACACACCTCCGCATCCTTGCGCAATCTTGCAGCTACGGGCCCACCAACGACTCCATGATACACGACCAGATCGTTTTTGGTGTTCAGTCGGACCCCCTACGTCAGCAGCTCCTCAAAGTAAAGCAACTCACCCTAGCGACCACCATCGAGACCTGTGTCCTACATGAAAATGCCACCAGTCGGTACTCCCATATACAAGCGGCTGAAACAGCACGGCATGGTCCCCACGAGGCGGAACGGGTCCAAGTGATTGAACACCACAAGGGCCTCAGCCTGGATGAGGGTGGCCATTTAGCACGCATTTTGTGGACTCCCGCGCTTGTACGCACCAAACGAGGGGGCGGCGACATGGAGGAACGTAATGCACAGGCGCGCACCACGCAGAACCGCACCGCGTATACGCGGTGGCGCAGCAAACGTGCTGACGTCACGACATGCGGCAATTGTGGCTCCGCCTATTTAAAGCGACAATGCCCCGCAAAATCGCCACAATGCCTTCAATGTGGAAGACTTGGCCACTATGCTGCCAGCTGTCGAGCAGCTCAGCCTTCCAATTCATATCACTTCAGCCAGCCTCGCAGGAATGTTCGGGCAATTCAACCCACGGTCACCTAGTCCGATGCTGACCTCCCACACAGCAGTGACACCGAGGACCCGGAGACGCCTTTTCGAGTCGGTGTCGTAACAATAAACAGGCTGTCCCCAAAGCAAAGACACCAGCCGCTGTCGGTATACAGCATCGATCCAGACGATGAGTGGTGTGCCACCTTGACGGTCAACCGGTCCCAAATACGATTCCGCCTGGACACTGGTGCCTCCGCCAATCTCATGGCGTGGTCTGCTTTCCAAAGCCTTCGTGTCAAACCAACCATTCTCCCATCGGCCTGCCAGCTATTGGACTACAATGGCAACATCATTCCTGCTACCGGCTCATGCCAACTCAAAGTGACACACAAGTCACGAAAAGCCATCCTTCCTTTCGAGATCGTGGGCTCCTCGAAGGACTCTCTGCTTGGCGCACAGGCGTGCAAATTGCTAAACCTCATTCAAAGAGTTCACTCTCTCTCTCCTGATGACACGTCTGCCTTCCAGGATGCTGACTTCAGGGCACAACTCAACGCCATCATTGACCAGCACCGCGACGTCTTCGAAGGCATGGGCACGGTCCCAGATACTTACAAGATCATACTCAAACAGAACGCCATGCCTGTGGTGCATGCACCTCGCAGAGTCCCAGCACCCCTCAAGGACTGCCTCAAGCAGCAGCTGCAGGACCTCCAAGACCAAGGAGTGATCTCCAGAGTTACGGAACCAACCGACTGGGTCAGTTCCATGGTGTGCGTAAAGAAGCCTTCCGGCAAGCTCAGAATCTGCATTGATCCAAAGGATCTGAATCGCAACATAATGAGGGAGCATTACCCAATCCCCAAGCGTGAAGAGATCACATGCGAGGTGGCTCGGGCCAAGCTCTTCACCAAACTTGACGCCTTGAGAGGATTCTAGCAAATTCAACTAGACAGATCCAGCAGGAAACTGTGTACCTTTAACAACCCTTTTGGCAGATAATGTTACAACAGGATGCCGTTTGGGATCATATCAGCGTCAGAAGTATTCCACAGGATCATGGAACAAATGATGGAAGGCATTGAAGGTGTTCGCATCTATGTTGACGACATAATCATTTGGTCCACCACCCCGCAGGAGCATATCAGTCGCCTCCAGTGCGTGTTCAAACACATACGGGAGCAGGGCCTACGCCTCAACAGAGCCAAATGCTCCTTCGGCCAGACAGAACTCAAGTTCCTAGGGGACCACATCTCCCAGTTGGGTGTGCGGCCGGATGCGGACAAGGTGGCTGCCATCACAGCCATGAACAAGCCAAAGGACAAGAAGGAGGTCCTCCGATTTCTGGGCATGGTCAACTTCCTAGGGAAGTTCATTTCTAACCTCGCCTCTCATACCACAACTCTCAGGAACCTGGTCAGGAAGACAACAGACTTCCAATGGCTTCCTGCCCACGAGAGCGAATGGACAGAACTTAAAACCAAACTTACCACAGTCCCGGTATTGGCCTTTTTTGATCCAATGAAAGAGACAAAGATTTTGACCGATGCCAGCCAATCTGGCATTGGGGCAGTGCTCCTGCAACGCGATGACGCCTCATCATGGGCCCCCGTTGCATATGCGTCACGCGCCATGACCCCCACAGAAGAGCGCTACGCGCAGATAAGAAAAGGAGTGCCTGGGCCTGTTGACCGGTGTCGTCAAATTTCATGATTATGTGTACGGCCTTCCCCAATTCACCGTTGAGACCGACCATCGCCTGCTGGTCAATATAATACAAAAAGACTTGAATGACATGACGCCTCGCCTCCAGCGCATTCTGCTCAAACTCCGGCGATACGACTTTCAGCTCATATACACCCCGGGCAAAGACCTGATCATAGCCGACGCTCTGTCCAGGGCAGTCAACACCCCATGTGACCCAGCGGGATTCGTCTGCCAGGTTGACGCCCATGTGGCCTTCGTGGCCTCCAATCTACCGGCCACGGATGAACGCCTCGTCCAAATTCACCGCGAGATTGCGGCTGACCCCCTGCTACAGCATGTCATGCGCCACCTAACAGACGGGTGGCTCAAGGGCCAATGGCCGCAGTTCTACAACATCAGAGACGATCTGGCGGTAGTCGATGGTGTCCTCCTGAAGCTAGACCGCATTGTTATCCTGCACAGCATGCGCCAGCTCGTCTTGGAACAGCTACACAAGGGCCATCTTGGCATGGAGAAGAGCCGCCGACGTGCCGGAGAGGCAGTGTACTAGCCCGGCATCAATGACGACATCGCCAACACAGTGCTCAACTGGCCCACCTGTCAGCGGTTCCAGCCAGCCCAACCACGTGAGACCCTACAGCCCCATGAGTTGGTCACATCCCCTTGGTCCAAGGTCGGCATCGACCTGTTCCACGCGCTGGGCAGGGACTATGTTCTGATTGTAGACTATTTTTCAAACTACCCGGAGGTGGTACGTTTGCACGACATCATATCGTCTGCAGTCACCCGTGCCTGTAAGGACACCTATGCTCGTCACGGCATCCCACTCACTGTGATGTCGGACAATGGCCCCTGCTTCGCAAGCCAGGAATGATCCAACTTTGCCAGGAGGTACAACTTTGTGCATGTGACATCCAGTCCCCTGTACCCCCAATCCAATGGCAAAGCGGAGAAGGGCGTCCACACAGTCAAACGGCTCTTCTGCAAGGTTGCCGATGCGGGATCAGACTTCAACCTCGCCCTGCTGGCCTATCGCTCGGCCCCACAGTCCAATGGCCTGTCGCCAGCCCAGCTGCTCATGGGTCGCACCCTGAGAACGACGGTGCCGTCCATTCACGTCCCAGACCTCGATCATGTTCCAGTCCTTCAACGAATGCAACTGTCTCGTACACAGCACAAGATGGCTCACGACGCCCGTGCAGCTGATCTCCCTGTCTGGCTCCAGATGACAACGTCCGCATCCATCTTCCAGATGGTGGCTGGTCTACAGCTGCTGTGGTTCTTCGGCAGGTGGCTCCCAGCTCGTTCCTGGTTCGTCTACCAGATGGTTCCATTCTGCGCTGTAATCGGCGTGTCCTTCGTCTCGTTCCACACTCGCTACGTGATTCTCTGCCAGTGCCACGCCCTCCAGTTGTCCCTGACCTGGACTATGCAGAGATTCCGGTTACTCTGCATCCTCCTCACTCTGACGCAGTCCAGCCCGCTCCTCAGCTGGTGGCTCCTGACCCACCCTTGAGGCGGTCAAACAGATTTCGTCGCCCACCTCAGGGACTTAATTTGTGAACTTTGCACTAATGGACTCTCTGGTCTGTTCTGTTCTTCCGTTTAATCGTTCAAGTGGTTTGTATATAGTGTCCATCTCATTATTTGTGTGACACACTGTTTTTTTCAGCACCAGGCACCTTCCCATGTAAATAGCTTAGTTTTATGTACATAATCCTGTAAGTATTTCGCACACACGTAGTCAGGAACATTCACCACACACTATTTATTGTCACGCAGGCACATTTTTTTATATAAAAGGGGGATGTCATAATATACACCAGTATATCATGGTGCAGACACACACTGATGGATATACAGTGGGACCAATCAACATACACAACACCGCAGCCAATCACCAGTGAGAGCACACGCACTATAAAGACAGGGGACATCAGAATTCCCGCTCATTCGAGTAGCAGCTAGCTAGGAGCACAGAGCTCACAGCCTGCAACACAGGCATTCAGCATGTGCTGAGTGCATCAACTGGTTAGGACAAGGCAAAGGTCTTTAGTTAAAGCTGGTATCGTATTTACCCACAGTTCAAGTATGTTTAAATAGTTAACCTTTTAATAAAATAGTGTTGCACTACTTCAAGTATTGGTGACCTGTATGTGATCCAGAACACCCAACACATCACGAACTGTAGAAACTGGGACGCATTTTAAACTCCGACAAAGCGAATGGGATGGAGAAATTGTACTATATAAATGCAAGTTGGGCAGTGGGTGTGGGGAGCAGGTGGGTGGAGAGGGCAGGGTGGGGGAAGGTTCCTTCAGTTGTCCAGATAGTTGGCATGTGATTCAGATTAATGCCACCAACATAGATTTGCTTCCTGTTCTGGCTGAGGTAGACTTAAGACCTGTCTCCTCGCCGTGCCCTGAGTACGGAAGGCAATGGCAAACAATTACTGACAATAACTGCCAAGAAAAATTGCTCGGGATGAAGCCACAGCAGAAAGCGAGGCAAGAATCTGGCTTCAGGCTGAGGACATATGAAGAAGAATTTCAAGCTGTTGTTGCTGCTGAAGTCAATGGTTTAAAGGAGGTTTCCTCACTTCCATAACTTTTTCAATCCCACTTTCAAATAAAGAACTAATTCTTCCATCCAGCGTCCATCCGAGAATGTTAGCATATCATAAGACACCATACCGATGATCAGCATGATCCCAGACAAAATTTTAACCTTCAAGCTGTTGACTGAACTGCAGGTTTCGTTTTCATTTAACTTAAGGTAATTGACAAAAGAAGCAATGGTGACATGAGGGAAATCTCTTTTACACAGGAAGCGATTAAGATCTGGAATCCCTGTTGGACGAAAGTAGTTCAGAACAGTATTCCTAGTTCCCAGTGTAAATTGGTGTTCCATTTTAAGGCATACCAGACCGATACGCTCATTTCTCCGTTTTGACTGTTTTTTCCTTGTGGGATGCACTGCATGAGAGTATGCTGGAGGAAGATTCAATTGAGACCCCCAAAAGAGGTTCAGATAGTTATCTGAAAAATAAATATAAATGTCTTTGGGGAAGAGGCAGGGGCGTGAAACTCGGTGAGATGTTCTGGCAGCGAGCCAGCACAGGCACGGCCGGCCAAATGGCCTCCTTCTGTGTGGTAACAATTTTAGGATTTTCTAATTCTATTATTTCTTTACCTCGGAATTGTTACAGCACAGAAGGAGACCATTTGGCCTGTCGAATCTGCGTTGGTTCTCTGTAGGAGCAATTTACTCAGTGCCACACCCCGGCTTCTCACTGTAGCCCTTCGGTTAACAATCCTGACTGCATTGATTGAAAATCCGTCCACCGCACTCTGCATCCCAGAACCTAACCACTCGCTGTGTGAAAACATTTTTCCTCACATAGCCACTGCTTCTTTTGCCAATTACTTCAATCTGTGACCTCTTGTTCTTGACCTTTCCACCAATGGGAAAAGCTTCTTCCTGTCGACTCTGATTTTGAATACCTCTATCTAATCTATTCGTAATCGTCTCATGTCCAAGGAGAAAGTAAGGAAGAAAAAGTAAAGTTCCCCTAATCCCAGATGATGAAATGCTGCTTTCCCCTTGTAGCCATCTAAAATGGCCACCTGCAAAGGACCAATGGAATTGTGGTCAACTTGGACACAGACAAGTACACAGCCTCTGTGTATAGTGCAAGGAAGCCAGACCTGACCGAAACTTGCACCCATTAAAAGTCAATCACCATTTCCACCAGGACAATAGAACTCGAATCAAGGAACAGCAACGGTAGTAGACTAACTGGTGCCACTTCCCCTTATTTGGAAAGGCCTATGTGCCTGGGACAATGACAGCTGGGACCCGCCCAGCCACCGAGGCATCCGCCACTTAATTGGCCAGGATCAATGAGGGTGATCAAAACCCTATCGATCCATTGGATCTGGAGTTAGGAATGCCCAAAAGGGCGCGAAAGAGAAGAAGGGTAAGAAGTCCTGTGCACTGGGGATCGGCCTCTTTTGGAACGGCCTGTGTGCGACCAATTGCAGCACATCAACCAGCCAAGTTCAAGGACCCGCGATCGCTACCTGAAGGACAAGCCCGGCCGAGACAAATCTGACGACTTCCAATCAACTCACGTGGACACAGATAAAGGCCTTATCTCTCACACAGAGCCGGTCACCCCGAAGTTAAGTAAAGGTCACCTTAGTTATTAGGTCTAGTTTGGTGCCGCATGAATCATTGCATATAAAACAAGTGTGATGGTTAATAAACTGTCTTTTGAACTAATATACTGGTGTGTGGTCATTCGGTCAATATAAGAAACAGCTTGTGGTTCACATAGAAATAAAGAAGTCAACACCCTTTGAGAGAGAGAGAGAGCTGACTGGTGGTGGCTTAACCTGAGGATCACAACACCTCAGACGAGGGGCAAGGTTGAGAAGGCCTTCATGAAAAACCTCAGACTGTCTGGGAATTGAACTCACACTGTTGGCCTCGCTCTGCATCACGAACCAACTGTCCAGACAGCTGAACGAAACAGGCTTTGAATACTTCTATCTGACCTTCTTGCAATCGTCTCGTCTCCAGGAAGAACAGTTCCACCTCCTCAAATCTAATTACATAACTGAAGTTTCTCATCTCTGGAACCATTTTCGTGAATCTTTTCTGCGACCCCTCTAATGCTTTCACATTTTTCCTGAAGTGAGGCACCCAGAACGAGACACGGTACTCCAGTTGAGGCCGAACCAGCGTTCTATTCAAGTTTCACATTGATTCTGAGCCAACAGCTACACTTCGACAACCGAATCTCAAACAAACATTTTTCCACACTCTTTAGTCATAGCAATGGCAGTGTTAGAAACAAGGCAACATTGAAAAGTTCCTTAGCTCTTCATAGGCTTCTGATTGCATGATGAAAAGTATCACCCTTTTACACCCTCTCCTGTGATTGTGTTCTGGCGGTAGGTCTTTGGGAGGTTTCAGTGATACTTCAGGGCAAATCAGGGAGAACGTTCAGACAATTTTCATAAGCATTATGTTCTATATGCATTGCTGATCGAGTAACATCATGAAACAAAAGAAATGTGTACTTATTGCCTCATTTTTACCCCCCCCCCCCCACACTTTTAGTTACATGGTAAACTGTCACCCTTCCACTTTATATTGGAATAAATCAATGCAGCATAGCATGCTGTATGGTATCTTGTGCTAAATTCAGCTTAAAACCAGAGAGCCTGATGCATAGATTCAATTTGCAATGAGGACAGAATGAAATTATTCCCTTTCTTAAAATGAATTTTTGGGGTTTCTTTCCCCTACAGGTCTATTCATGCTTTTTTCTCTCTATCTCCTTTAATGTTGGTGTGCGTGCCAGGATGCTTCATCCTTAATTTTTAACAATAAAGAATATCTTCTCCCACCCTGTGCTCACTGACTTCTCATAAGGAATGGTCGGCGACTCCACAAAGGAAGCAGGAAATATTTGGTAATATTTAACTCCCTTTCGACGCCTGGTTTATTAACTAGACCAATGCGTGGTGTCACCGTGTTGTTCTGAACTTCATTCATTTTGGAAAAGAAAATCTAAAATGTTCTTCTAATTCCTTGTTCAACGGCGCGCAAGCTTGTATTTTTTCTTAAGGAACAAATTTTTCTGAGTCATTTTATGATACCTTATTGACATAAGTAGAGAAAATTGGGAACAGGTCAGGGAATTTCTCTTCAGAATCCCTGCCTGACCAAAGTTAGTTCGCCTTGTTTAAGAAATTGGCATTTCAATTGGACTTTTAATGGCTCCATGGCATTTCATACTGAGAGTTCCAAAAAGCACTGGATGGCGTTCCACATGGACGTTTTTGGGTTCGGCCGTAAAGATTTGGGACAGACGAAGGAAATGGGATACAAAACTGGCCGGGATTTCAAGGATGAGACTAAAAGGAGGTGGACAAATCGGATGATTTTTTACAGAAGTGAATGTTTGTAATGGACTGCCCAAAAAGGTGTGCATTTAAGAACAATTTCAATTGAAGGAGATGGGTATTGAACCAAGTCTCCATGCTGTTTTTGAACTTTTTGCCCTACTGACGCTATCTCTTCCAGTTTCGTATATTCTTAAATACTTCTGATTAAAATATACTTCTCCAACATGAGCCAATGCAAGAGCAATATGCATAATTAATGATGGAAGCTGGAAGACTGCATTAATTGCTCTCAAGGATATATCACTGCATTTCTCTTTGATCGGGGGGGGTTGAGTCCAACTTGGACTGTTCGCTGAACATATCTTTCTTCTGATAGTTAGTGGTGTTCTAAGAGAATTGAACACTTTAAACCCAGTTTCTGTTGCTTAGTTGGCCATGACACAAAACTGCTGAAAATTAGGTTACATTTATAAAGAGAAAGACTGAAGGAAAAGAAATCCACTTAGCAATTAGCATGGGTGAATTGCTTTCCTGCTGATACCTACCACTGTTTTACTTGGAGTGGCATCTTTGTTTATCCCATGCACTTGACATCAAAGTCCTAATCATAAGGCATTATGTACACAGTCAATTCTCGAAGAAAATTGTCACTGGGTTTGTTGAACTCTGCATATTGATTCTTTCTTGCATAGGCTTGGAGGCGCTATTATCTGCATCCTCTTACAACATTCAACAGCATCTGTGATGTAGAAAAAATGTCTTCAACTTCAAAAGCATTTGCCCTGTATAGATTGCTGCTTTGGAATCACTTTTTGTTTGAAGCCATTGGGAATAGTCGCTCAATTCAATGAGTATATCACTATCGAGATTACCTTTTAGCAAAGAATCTATGGGGTGTAATTCATGACTCTCTTCACAAGGCTTGTCTGCAGATGTGTTCACACTGTTGGACAGGATGGATTGATCTATGTTGTAATTGGTAGTTTTAATGGAACCATCAAACTTCTAATCTGATCACACACTTGTCGTCTGTTCCATTGTAACTCCATCATTCAGCATGTACTACATAGCTGTACATAGAGGATGTTCCAGTGAGAAACACATTTGATAATTGTAGGTCTATGACTTTCGTTCTTTATACATGATTTCAATGGCTGGATAAATATATCAATAAGTTAAAGGTTGTATTTGTCTTTGTGTTGGATTGGAATTTCCTGACTCATTGGGTCTGCCTTGGTAAAAAGTATTTTCTACCCGAATCACAAGACTTTTGCTCCCAGGGTGGTGGGACAGGCTGGTTGTTGGCCGGGTGGTTGTTAGATGATGTAAGGTTCACCAACCCCAGAAGCAGTGTCTGCGTTGCCATGGGGGCTGGCCTGTGCTGAGGCGAGCTGGTTATGAGGCCCAACTCAGTTCTCTGGAACTTGGTCCCAGTTGTCCAAGAAGATTTCAGGTCCTCTAGCCCTCACAGACCCATAATTGCCCCTGAGAAGGTGGTGGTGAATCACATTCTGGAACTGCTGCAGGCCCTGTGGTCCAGGTACACCCATAGTGCTGTTCGGAATGGAGTTCAAGGATTTTGAACCAGCGACAGTGATGAAACGGTGATATATTTACAAGTCAGGATGGTGTGTTACTTGGAGGGGACATTCCAGGTGGTGGTGTTCCCATGTATCTGCTACCCTTGAACCAGGCTCGGAAGGTCCCAGAAGAAATGCGCAGAAGCAGCCAGTTGGGGGAATTTACGAGTGCAGTGGCATACCGTGTATCATGGTCGCTGCTGAGGATATCCAGACCATAAAACTAATGGAGGCATTGTGGAGTGTTGCTGGAGGTGTTTTTGTGGCACATGGTGATTACAGTCAGGCAGGAGAAAAGGGTACTGGCTTCAGAAATGGGGACAGAGGTTGCAGTAATCATTGGTCTGCGACATGACCAGTAAATACAAGGGAAGAAGTGTGGTAAACCACTGTTACACCTGTATTAGGTGATGTGAGGTACGGCCTGTACTACAGATTCGCCGGTAGCCCCTGCCTGCTGGCTCCGCCCAGTAGGCGGAGTATAAATATGCGTGTCCTCCATTCAGCAGCCATTTCGCCAGCTGCTGTGGGAGGCCACACATCTTAGAGCAATAAAGCCTCAGTTGTATCCAACTCTAGTCTTTGTTCAATTAATCGTGCCTCAATTTATTGCTCTAAGATTTTCTAAAAGATGGACCTCCGAATCAAACCAGATCGCCTGCAGCTGGATCCGCAATCAAGCGACGCCAAAAAGGACTTTAATCACTGGCTAGCTTGCTTCGAGGTGTACATCAACTTAGCGACCACCCCTGTTCAGGAGGCTCAGAAGATACAGATCCGGTACTCAAGGTTGAGCTCCAACATGTTTCCGCTGATCCAGGACACCCCGAACTACGCGGACGCCATGGCACTTCTCAAAGAAAATTACGCACAGAAAATGAACACTTTCTTCGCCAGGCACGCACTCGCCACTCGCTCTCAACTCCCTGGTGTTGACATAACATTCAGGCCTACCCCACCAGCCGCGCGGCCCACCCCTCGTGGACCCCACAGATGGCCGCCCCAGCGGGGGCCTTACCCAGTCAGTACGCCTGCGTCACATGCCAGCCCGCACACCCCGGGGGACCCGGATGTTACTTCTGCGGCCAGCAGAAGCACCCTCGCCATCGCTGCCCGGCCCACGCTGCCCTTTGCAAGGCTTGCGGCAAAAAGGGGCACTTCGCCGCAGTGTGCCAGGCCCGCGCAGTCGCCGCTATCGCCCCCCCCTTGCCTACACACAATGGGCGCCGCCATCTTCATCTCCCATAACCACGCGCGGCCAGTGGGCGCCGCCATCTTCACCACCCCTGACCACGCGCGGCTAGTGGGCGCCACCATCTTCACCTCCCAGGGCCACACGCGGCCAGTGGGTGCCGCCATCTTCACCTCCCGGTGCCACGCGCGGCCAGTGGGTGCCGCCATCTTCTCCCCCTCAGTCCACGTGCGGCCCATGGGTGCCGCCATCTTGTCCAACCCCTGCAACTTGCGGCCCATGAACGCCGCCATTTTGTTCCCCGCAGGATCATCAGGCGCCACCATCTTATCTCCCCCATGGGACATGGACACCGTCAGCATTCCAGGACCTGGGCCCCCCAGGCTTCCCATCATCCAACGTCAGCGACGACCGACCACGACTCGCATCAGTGACGATCGACCAGTCTCGTCCGCACAACCTGGCCACCGCATCGAACAGTGTGAAAATCAATGGCCACGTGACCTCTTGCCTGCTGGACTCCGGGAGCACCGAAAGCTTCATGCACCCGGATACCATAAGGCGCTGCTCCCTCGCGGTACACCCCGCCAACCAAAGAATTTCCCTGGCCTCCTGATCCCATTCCGTCATGATCCGGGGGTTCTGCACGGTCACACTCACGGTCTAGGGCATAGAATTCAGCGGTTTCCGCCTCTATGTCCTCCCTAACCTCTGCGCTGCCCTACTACTTGGCCTGGACTTCCAGTGTAACCTCCAGAGCCTAACCCTCAAATTCGGCGGGCCCCTACCGCCCCTCATGATGTGCGGCCTCGCGACCCTAAAGGTCGATCCGTCTTCCCTTTTCGCCAATCTAACCCCAGATTGCAAACCTGTCACCACCAGGAGCAGACGGTACAGCACCCAGGACAGGACCTTCATCAGGTCCGAGGTCCAGCAGCTGCTTCGGAAGTGCAATATCGAGGCCAGCAACAGCCCCTGGAGAGCCCAAGTGGTAGTGGTTAAAACTGGGGAGAAACACAGAATGGTCGTTGACTACAGCCAGACCATCAATCGATACACGCAGCTCGATGTACCCCCTCCCACGCATATCTGACTTGGTCAATCAGATTGCACAGTACCGGCTCTTCTCAACGGTAGACCTCAAATCCGCTTACCACCAGCTTGCCTTTCGTAAATCAGACCGTCCATACACCGCTTTCGAGGCAGACGATCGTCTCTATCACTTCCTCAGGGTTCCCTTCGGCGTCACTAACGGGGTCTCGGTCTTCCCCCAAAGGGAGATGGACCGAATGGTCGACCGGTACGGTTTGTGGGCCCATTCCCGTACCTAGACAATGTCACCATCTGCGACCATGACCAGCAGGACCACGATGCCAACCTTGCCAAATTTCTCCACACCGGCACTCTCCTCAACCTCACCTACAACAAGGAGAAGTGCGTGTTTAGCACGACCCGCTTAGCCATCCTCAGCTATGTGGTCCAGGATGGAATTCTGGGGCCCCATCCTGACTGCATGCGCCCCTCATGGAGCTTCCCCTTCCCCACTGCCCCAAGGCCCTCAAAAGCTGCCTGGGGATCTTCTCGTACTACGCCCAGTGGGTCCCAAACTATGCGGACAAGGCCCGCCCACTCATTCAGTCCACCCATTTTCCCCTGACGGCCAAGGCACAGCAGGCCTTTGCCCGTATCAGAGCCGATATCGCCAAGGCTGGGATGCAAGTAATAGACGAGACACTGCCCTTTCAAGTAGAGAGCGATGCATCGGACATCACCCTCAATCAGGCAGGCAGGCCCGTGGCATTCTTTTCCCGCATCCTTTATGCCTCAGAAATTCAGCACTTATCTGTCGAAAAAGAGGCCCAAGCTATCGTTGAAGCTGTGCGGCATTGGAGGCATTTCCTGGCCGGCAGGAGATTCACTCTCCTCACTGACCAACGGTCGGTAGCCTTCATGTTCAATAACATACAGCGGTGCAAGATCAAAAACGATAAAATCTTGCGGTGGAGGATCGAGCTCTCCACCTATAATTACGAGATTAAGTATCGCCCCGGCAAACTCAACGAGCCCCCAGACGCCCTATCCCGAGGTACATGTGCCAGCGCACAAGGAGACCGACTCCGGACCTTGCACGACAGCCTTTGTCACCCGGGAGTCACACAGTTGTACCATTTCATAAAGGCCCGCAACGTGCCCTACTCCGTCGAGGAAGTACGGACAATCACCAGGAACTGCCAGGTCTGTGCGGAGTGCAAGCCACACTTCTACCGGCCGGACCGTGCGCACCTGGTGAAGGCCTCACGCCCCTTTGAACGCCTCAGTGTGGATTTCAAAGGGCCCCTCCCCTCCACCGACCGAAACACGTATATTCTCAGTGTAGTCGATGAGTACTCCAGGTTCCCCTTCGCCATCCCATGCCCCGGCATGACGTCTGCCACCGTCATCAAAGCCCTAAACACTATCTTCACTCTGTTCGGTTTCCCCGCCTATATCCACGGTGACAGGGGATCCTCATTCATGAGCGATGAGCTGCGTCAGCTCCTGCTCAGAAGGGGTATCACCTCCAGCAGGACGACCAGCTATAACCCCCGGGGAAATGACAGGTAGAGACGGAGAACGGGACGGTATGGAGGGCCGTCCAACTGGCCCTATGGTCCAGGAACCTCTCAGCCTCTCGCTGGCAGGAGGTGCTCCCTGATGCACTCCACTCCATTTGGTTACTGCTGTGCACCGCTACTAACAGCACACCCCATGAACGTCTCTTTGCCTTCCCCAGGAAGTCCACATCCGGGGTGTCGCTCCCGACTTGGCTCGCAGCTCCAAGACCAGTCCTGCTCCGTAGGCACATCCGCCTCCACAAGGTGGACCCATTGGTGGAAAGGGTGCAATTGCTCCATGCCAACCCCCAGTATGCCTACGTGGCGTACCTAGACGGCCGCCATGATGCTGTCGCCCTCAGGGACCTGGCACCAGCAGGTTCCACACACACACACCTCTCCGGCCTGGCACCACCCTCCCCTCCCCCGGCGCTCCCAGCATTAACCTCACCAGGACCATCCGTCCTTCCCCTGCACACGCCCAAGGATGAAGAGGATTTTGGCACGCTCCAGGAGTCACCGAACATCAGGCCAGCATCGACATTGCCGCCACCGCGACATCGCTCCCAGCGGAACATCAAGGCACCAGACCGGTTAAATCTCTAACTGGCACCGCTGTTGCACCTGTATTAGGTGATGTAAGGTAGGACCTGTACTACAGGTCCGGCGGTAGTCCCTGCCTGCTGGCTCCGTCCAGTAGGCGGAGTATAAATATGTGTGTCCTCCATTCAGCAGCCATTTCACCAGCTACTGTGGGAGGCCACACATCTTAGAGCAATAAAGCCTCAGTTGTATCCAACTCTAGTCTTTGTTCAATTGATCGTGCCTTAAGCAGTGCGGGCAAGCCTTGGCAAGAGTGAGCTGAAGGAGGGCAGTCCATCAAATGCACCATGAGTCTTCTCAGAGAGAAACTCCTACATTTATATTTGGCAGGAGAAATGTCTGAGGGGGCTAACATTTTCCAAGGAGCTGGTGATCCACTTCAGGATGAAGGCCACCTCCTTCATCCTGAAGTGGAGTCCCACACCAACTGAGGACAGCCATGATCATTTTCACCTTTCTGAACATCTGGGTGATTACACAGTGTGAATACATCAATATGGAATCATCACATATCTGGGAGAGGATGCAAGAAGCAAGGCGAGTGAACCTCATTTCTTCTCCTTTACAGGAGGAAAGAGTGGGATGAAGGGACTCCACTAGGATAGTGCGATTTCCAACTATTTACATCACCAATCACATGCATTTGGGTCTGGGGGGGGGGGGGGGGGGGGGGCGGCATGTTGCCACCATGGCAATAATGGGAGACAGAAACTACAAAGGCTACCACTCCAGTAACGTGTAACTGGAGTATGATAACTCTAAGAGGTTCCTCTCTGAATATCCACTGTACTCACAGGAGCCACCTTGATGCCTTCATCCTGCGATAATTTACCCGACTGACCATCTTCAAGTCCCAGAGGCTGGGGGCCAACAGTTACCACCTCTACATGTGGCTGATGATAGATACCCTTTGACAATCCTACCATGTGAGTCGGGCAGAGATTTAGTGAATGTCAGGAAACCATGAGTAACATGATGGAGCAGATAATCAGTCTTCTGAAATAACAATTCTGCTGCCTTGGCCTTTGTGGTAATGCACCATAAAGAGATTCTCAATTTGGTGCTGTTCTGCATCTTCCACAAAGTGTCCATTATGACGGCAGCTATTCTCTTCTGCCACCAGGTGGCAATCTCAGGAGGAGGAGGAGGTGGTCATATGGATCGCTATAAAACTGTGTGCAGAAAGAGAACATGGATTGTGTGGAAGTTGAGACAACGGTTGCAAAACACTCCATTACGGATCGGCGCATCATTGTCCCCATGGAATTTTTCATGGTAGAAAGGATAGACTCCAACCTTTATATCAGAGCTGATGGCTGCCAGCATCAGCTCAAATAACGGCACGTCCTCCCTTTTGTGGGGTAGATCTTTCTCATACCTGTCCTCTGCTGAGGCTGTTCAAGAAGCAGCCCCCTAATCCCCAAACGGCAGCCTCCAAAGAAGGAATCCCACCCTTTCCTACCTGCCCTTTGTGGAATTGTTCAATAGAACTGGACTGCCTACGCTAACCGCTTTAAGGGTCAATTGACTTGGTAACCAGACTTGGTAACTAATTGATCCTTGATTATCTATTTAAATTTGTTGAGTGGGCAGCCAATTTCAGCACACATGCTCTGGGGATAAGTTCAGTGTTAGGCAAGAATGGGGCAGGATGGGCCCGAGCCCACCTTGATTCCCCCCCCCCCCCCCCCCCCCCCGGCATCCCTGTTGGAAACATGCCTGATGGGTCACATAAAATGCAGCCCAGTGTGTTTTTAAATTCTGTTTGTAAAAGTTCCATTTATGTTTCGAGCCAGTCGATTAAAAATCATTATTTGGCACAAAGCACATCTTCATGACAGGAGGAACATTCAGCTTTGATAATAAAAACATTGGCTTCATTTTCTCTTGCAGCAAGCTTCTTGCCATTCCAACTGTAGAACAAATTACCTTCCTTAATGAATCAGAAATGTTCTCGTGCATTTTAAATCCCAGCACTTATATTCCCCAAATCCTAATGAGAATCTGTTTGAGCTTTGTTTTTCTGGACACCCCAAATGAGTATGAAACACCTCACATCAATTAAACTAACTAAAACTGAATATTAATTCATAACTCACAAGCTCATGATGATGTAGCAAGCTATTTGAACATTTTAAATGAATCCCAACTCATAGGGATCTGGTAAGACATCACACTGTTCAAACATTGGCTGTCGACAATGTGAATGTAGCTTGAATGTAGATGCAGTAAATCTCACTCTCATATACAGTTGTATCAGGTAAACACAATTAAATGGTCACTTGTATTTTGGCATTTTGTGTCAGAAAAGCACTATTTACTTCATTGTAAAATTTTGCAAATATTCCAGATCTTTCACATTAATGATTATAAATGCCAATGAGCTGGTGCGCGGAGATGGCAAGTAATGGTTTTCCTCAAGGGATAGGTTGAAATTGAAAAGGTACATCGACCAGAAAACATTCTTACAGATTTTAAGTGTGGAGAAAAGATGGGTAGGAGATGGGGCTCTATGATCCTCTTTTGTTCAAATCTTCATCACATGAAAATGAGCATATAGCTAAGTGAGGCTGCCAAAATTCAGCGAGCAGATTTTTTGTTCACTACCGTAACACTTCCCCTTGTGAACAAGAATGTGTTAATGAGAAGGGAGTTTATTATTTTTAAGCAGGAGTTTTGAGGTGGGAATTGAAAGTGAGTCCTGGGGATTGATTTTTCCTTTTGGGGAGTACGTTTTGTGAGATGATATTAATTCGCGGCTCGCAAACTGGCACTTCCGATGATGGGGGGGGGGCGGTTGGCAGTGGTGGGGTGCCAGAGGTCAGCGGTGGAGATGGTTAGGGGTTCGGAGGTTGGGGTGGGAAGTTTGGGGTTGGGTCAGAGAGGGGAGAGGTGTGGTGGGTTGGAGGCTATGGGTCGGGGGCCGGGTTAGGGGTGAAGATTCATCCTCAATGGAATGGGGGTAGTCAAGTGTTTGTGGGGGGAGGGGGGAGTTCCCTGCAGGGATCGGTCTGGGTGTTAATAATACTTACCAACAAGGTGGAAGAGATTTTAGTTCTTCTCTTTCTGAGTAACTATTGGTGTAACCCAGGATGCGGGACCATTCAAAGTCTGCAATTTAAATTGCATTATTGGATGATTCCCATCGTAGGGGAATTGGCCAGAGCAATTTTTCACTTCTGAGCAATTGCTCTGCAAACCCTTACCTATAAAGTCCAAAAAGGATCCTTCAGTGCAGCTTTTGGATACCCCTCTAAATCTGACACTAGAAGCTAGGACGTTATGGCCCCACATGTTTAACTATCTCATAGTGCAGAAGGAGCTGGAGAACATAAGAAATAGGAGCAATAGTGAACCACATGGCCTATTGATCCTGCATTGCCATTCAATACAACAACTGATCTTTGGCTTGACTTCGCTTTGCTACCCGCTCCACATATCCCTTGGTTTCCTGAGACACCAAAAATCTGTATCTGAGCCTTAAATATATCCAGTGATAGCAGATCCACAATTGTGTGTGGTAGATAATTCCAAACACCTCTTTGAGTGAAGAAACTGCTCTTCATCCCAGTCATAGAATCAAGAATCCCTGCAGTGCAGAAGGAAGCCATTCAGCCCATAGACTCTGCACCGACCATCCGAAAGAGCACCCCACCCAGGTCCAATACCCCGCCCTATCCCTGTAATGCCACCTATTGGCTGTGCTGCCTCTGATGCAAATATATCCTTCCTTAAATTTGGCGGAATCTTATGGAAGCAATGGCGATCTGGCGCGCACCTTGTATCGCCTTTCTTTGTCAAGATTTGCTGTATCTCGTTCCACTGAAGTGCATGACAGGCCAACAGCGAACCAAACCCAGGATTGTGGGGATGAACCTTCTGCTTTCCAAGAATTGCCAGCCAATCAGAGGCTGGAAGCTTTATTGAATAGCCGTGCCTTTGGGGAGGGGTTGTCTACTGGAGCTATGCTACCTAGGATTGTCACTGAATCTCAGGCCAGAGAGTGATATCAGGAGGGACGACGCAGTGGAAGGAGGTTGGCAGCAAGTTCGGGGGTGGGGGTGGGGTGGAGGTGGTGGCTTTAAGCTGCCCTACCCTTCAGTAATGGCAGGCCTCTTGATAAGGTGCTGAGTGCCTTTAAAACAGGCACTGCACTCTCCCTGGTCACGGGAGATGGCAAGCAACTCTGCATGGATTTGCTCATCATGTTTGCTGAATGTTGAGTCCCCCGTTATGAATGGCAGGATAGGCATTAATTGCTTTATGACATTCTGAGGAATACTGGAATTCTAGCTGTTCCTTTTTAAACAAGCTCTTGTATACTCTCAATGCCTTTGTATGCCTTTCTGTAAATATTTCTATATTGTGTAAATATATAAATGTAATCAATATTTCAAATTGTCTCGTTTTGATACCTGACAGCAGGTAAGGCCACCATTGCTCATTAGTTAACCTCCAAAGTAGCCATTATTTTCTGAAATTTGACTAGTGTGAGTTGAATTACTCCTGAGTCTTATCCTAGAGCTGGTGCCTCTATTGAATTTCAGTTGGGAGTGACAACACCCATTCTTTTTATTTTTAATATTTTTATTGGCGTTTTCAATTTTACATTATTAAACTTTGCACCCGCTATTTACAGTTTATACAGTTTTTATGTACATACAATCTTTCTTGATACATCCTCTCCCCGCTTCTCCTCTTCCTGACCCCCCCCCCCCCTCCCTGACCCCTCCTTGGCATTCCCTCTTCCGCTCTGCGTATTCTTTCCCTGAGCTCCTGTTCTCCCTTCCCCCCATTCTCCCCTCCTTCTTTGTTTATTATTGTCGCCCTTGTGGGCTCAGTGGGGTGGGGTTTCCTGCCCCCTCTCCCTCCCCCTCTTTCATGCTTTTCCCTGTGGTTCCCCTGAGTTTCCTCCTCATTTCCTACCCCTTCCCTTTTGCAGCTCTTAGTGTTGTGTATTCCCAGTCTGTTTCCCTGGATGTCCGCTCACCTGCTTTTCCCTGTCCTCACTCTCTCCTGTGTCCAGTCTGGTCAGAATGAGGCAATACAATCCCCCGAAAACACATAACAATGTTGTCTGTTCTCCCCGCCTCTCATTCTTTTCCTCTTTCCCTAGTCGCTGTTGGCCTCGAACAGGTCTTGGAACAGGCCGACGAATTGCCCTCATGCTTAGAGGAAACCTTTTTCTGACCATTGGATGGTGTCTTGATCTTCTCCAAATGGAGAAATTCCATCAGTTCTGCCAGCCATTCTGCAGCTGTGGGTGGTGCTGCTGATTGCCAGCCGAGCAGGATTCGCCAGCGTGCAATTAGGGAAGCGAAAGCAAGGGCGTCAGCCCTCTTCCCCATGTGTAGCTCTGGCTGTTTTGATACCCCGAAGATTGCCAGTCTCGGGCACGACACCACCCTCATCCCCACAACCTTGGACATTGCCTTGAAGAAGGCTGTCCAGAACCCTACAAGTATGGATCAATTCCATCCGGTCTTTGTCTTTTTTGGATATCAGCCATATCGTGGCCTGTGTTAGACTGGGAGGCAGGGTGCCTCGCTTGCGAGTCTGCGAACATGTCCCCTAGGTGTGGGGCCAGGACCAGCGTGAATAGAAGTCTGCCGGGAACCCGTCGGGTCCCGACGCCTTCCTCGCCTGCATGGAGCTGGTACTCTCCATGATTTCGCCAACATCTATTGTTGCTTCCAGTTCCCCTTGCCTGTCCTCCCGCACAACTGGCATGTCCAGTCCATCGAGGAACTGTTTCATTCTCACACCCCCGTCAGGGGGCTCGGAGGTGTACAGCCCATGGTAGAAGGTCTCAAATGCCTGGTTGACCTCTTTTGGCTCGGTTACCAGTCTGCCCCTGCTGTTTTTTATCTGCGCTATTTCCCTTTCTCAGCTGGTGAGCCAATAGGTGGCCAGGGATCCGTGTTCGTAGAAGGTCTCCCATGTCTGGCGGAGTTGGTATACTGCTTTCCCAGTGTATAGCAAGCTAAAGTGCAGCTTTTTCCTCTCCACCAGAAGCTCTACAGTCTGGGCCTCAGAGTACTTCCTGTTGACCTCCCGATGGAGTCAATCAATTGTTGCCCTCTCTTCCCTGTCTCTGCGAGCCTTGTAGGCTATAATTTCTCCTCTGATCACAGCCTTGAGTGTCTCCCAGAATGTGGAAGGTGAGATTTCCCCAGTCTGGCAATGAGTAACGTACTCGCCAATGGCCTGTGATGTTTCCTTGTCAGCCAAGAGGTCCATGTCCAGCCTCCATGTGGGGGGGTTGGAAACGACCCATCTCTAATCTCACATCTGTGCAGTATGGAGCGTGATCGGAGATGACTATCACGGAGTATTCCGCTCCTACTATTCCTGGAAGCATCGATTTCCCCTCTGCAAAGAAGTCGATCCGGGTGTATACTTTGTGGATCAGTGAGAAGAAGGAGAATTCCTTCTAGCCAAGGTACAGGAACCTCCATGGGTCCACAACCCACCTCAGTTCCATGAATGTTCCCAGTTGCTTAGCCATGCCCGTCTTTTTCCCCATTCTGGGGTTTGATCGGTCAGTCAGCATGTCCTGTACACAGTTAAAGTCGCCCCCCCCCCCCCCTAGAATCAGTCGGTGTATGTCAATGTTGGGGATTTACGCCATGGTCTTCTTTATAATGTCTGTGTCGTCCAGTTGGGCAAGTACACATTTACCAGTACTACTGGTGCCCTGTCTAGGCACCGTTGACCATGACATACTGTCCCCCTTTGTCCATGACTGTCCTTGTCTCCGTGAATCTCGTCCTCTTGTTAATCAGGATGGTTACTTCCCTAGCCTTCATCCCATAGCACGTATGGTACGTCTGTCCCACTCAGCTCTTTCTTATCACTTTCTCCCTAAGGTGTGTCTCCTGCAGGAAGGTTATGTTGGCCTTCAGGCTTCTTAGGTGGTCAAAGACTCTGGATCTTTTCACCAGACCCTTAAGTTCCTTTACATTCCAGGTGACTACACTGCTGGAGGGTTTCTGTACCCTCCATTTCCTGCAGAATCAACTATACTTAACTGATGGACGCGCCCCTGCACTCCGTGGTCTCATTTTATTAGAGGGATGTCCCAAATGGCAGTGGTCACCATTCTTACCATGAGGTCAGGCCCCTGCGCTCTGGGGTTTCCCTTTGTTTAGGGACCCTCTAAAATGGCTGCTTGCGACCTCGGCCTGCTCCCTGCCTGCCAAAGCCAATCTGAGTGCCAACTCTTTTTCTCCGT
Source organism: Scyliorhinus torazame (assembly GCF_047496885.1). Taxonomy (NCBI): domain Eukaryota; kingdom Metazoa; phylum Chordata; class Chondrichthyes; order Carcharhiniformes; family Scyliorhinidae; genus Scyliorhinus; species Scyliorhinus torazame. The sequence goes on along the minus strand of NC_092707.1, from coordinate 188,500,323 downwards.
CCTATTTCCGATGTATTATTTGTTTCCCCTGCCTCCCTGTCCCCCCCTCTCCGCGTCTCCCCCTCCCTGCACCCCCCCTGTGTCTCCCTCCATCCCCTGGCCAGGCACCCCCTCTCTGCCGAGAGATACGCCGCGGCCCCCGTTACTCCCTGTCTTTCGGTGCTAGCCCTCCCTGCTAGTAAGGTGGCTCCTATCCCAGGGCTGGTCTAACCCTTTGCCCATGCCTGCGACTGCCTGTTTCCCTGTCTGCCTGCTTGTCATGATATCCACATGTGCCTCAGGACCACTGTGCCGTCCATTCATGTTCCTGACCTCGACCATGCTCCAGTATTGCGAAGGATGCAACAACAGCGTGCTCAGCAGAAGGTGGCACATGACTGATCTTCCTGTCCTGGCGCCTGGAGACAACGTACGCATACACCTACCGGAGGTTGGCTGGTCGGCAACCGCTGAGGTTCTCCGCCACGTGGCACCCCGCGCATTCCTGGTTCGCATGCCTGACGGCTCCATTCGCCGCTGTAATCGGCGGCCCCTTCGTCTGGTTCCACGCTCGCTACGAGATCATGCACCGGTGCCACACCCTCCTGTTGTCCCTGATGTCGACTTTGTTGAGCTTCCTGCTACTCTAGCCCCGAGTTTCTTTTCTTGTCGTTCATCGTTCCAGAAGTTTTCTCTCGCGTTTGCTGATTGCATTTGTTCTGTTGTTGGTACAACCTCGTTGTTCTGTTGCACCTGACACCTTCCTCTGTATATAGTTTAGCCTCATGTACATGTTGTAAATATTGCACACACATACTCAGATGCACTCAGTACACATTTCTATTTATTAGCATGTAGGCACATATCTTTGTGAAAGGGGGGGATGTCATGATATCCACATCAGCATATCATGGTGCAATCACACACACACTGATGGACAGGCAGTTGGACCAACTAGCACATACATAACATCGCAGCCAATCACCAGTGAGAGCACACCCACTATAAAACAGGGAACTCCTCATTCTACCAGGAGATAGCTCAGAGCACAGAGCTCACAGCCTGCCACTCAGACATAGTCCATGTGCTGAGTGCCTCACTAAGATAGTGATAGGGCTGGGTCCACAGGTTAGCTGGTGAAGCATGTACCCAAGCCAGTAGTTAGTTGTTACCAATGTTTAGACAATAAAACAGAGTTGTACCATCTACAGCCGTGTTGGATCATTTGTGCATTGGAACACCCAACACGACACCGCTCACCTGCTTTTCCCTGTCCTTGGTCTCTCTTGTCTCCAGTCTGGTCAGACGAGGCAATACAGCCCCCCGAAAACACATAACTATTACTGTGAGTTTGATTCTGTCTCTTTCAGCAATCCTCCTCTGACACGCTTTCATTGCTGCCGGGCTGTTCTTTGTTCAGGCCGTTGACCCGTATGAAGTCATTTGCCTCTGTCGGGGTGTTGAAATACTATTCTTTACTCTGGTGTGTGACCCAGAGTCTGGCTGGGAATAACATGGCGAATCACCGACTTTGCCTGATTAAACCCGGCCTTTTGTTTTGCCAGGACTGCCCCAATGTCCTGATAGATTCGGATTCTATGTCCTTCCCATGTGCTTGCCTTCGTCTGTTCAGCTCACCTAAGGAGCCTTTCACAGTCCTGGTAACGGTGCAGCCTCGCTATGATCGCTCTCGGACGCTCCCCTGTCTTGGGCTTTGGCCTGAGCGGCCTGTGTGCCCTGTCGAGTTCTGGGGGGTTGGGGAAGCTGTCTCACCCAACTCGGTTGCTCAGCATTTGGATGATTTAGACTGTCAAGTCTTTGCCTTCGATGCCTTCCGGCAGGCCCACGATCAGTACATTCTGCCGTTGGGACCTCGTTTCTGTCCTCAACATTTCCCTTGAAGCTCCCCTGGGCTGCCACCAGCTTTATCACCTCTGCCTCTAGAGCAACGATCCTGTCGCTCGGGTCTGTCAATGCTCTCTCGAGGTCTTGGATCGTCCTCTCCTGCGCCTCCACTTTCTTTCCCAGACCGCCGATCTTTCGTTGTAGGGAGGCCATCGCTTCCATCACCACCACCTTCACGCCACCTGGATCGTGATTCTAATCGCCTCCTTCATGGCAACCAGCTCCTTCTTTAGGAAGGTCTTCCATCCACCTCCTGGTGGGGAGGGGGAGGCTGGTGTTCGGGTCGACGGTCTCCCTCTCTCTTGGGCAGCCGGGGCCGCCTCGCCTCGTGGGTCCACCGGTAAGTCTGCCCGTTGCTCGTGGCCATTTCCGCTTCTTCCACCCTCTCGTCGACCTCTTCAGCTCCCATTCACTGACATCTTTCCCTTCGTTGTTCCTTTTCCTCAGTTGGGGTTGTTTTTTGTTGGTTTTGCAGGTCAAATTCATCTAAAAGTGTCATTTTTGGTTCTGGTTGGGAGGAGAGCGACCTGATGTGTGTCCACTCAGCACTTCACCATCACCGCAAGTCAACCATGCCAGTTCTTAACTCTCACTGTTAATCTGGCATCCACAGACCGGATGGGGCAGCACCATGGCACAATGGTCAGCACTGCTGCCTCACAGCGGCAGGGACCCGGGTTCGATTCCGACTATGGGTGGCTGTCTGTGTGCAGTTTGCGAATTCTCCCTGTGTCTGCGTGGGTTTTCCTCAGGTGCTCCAGTTTCTTCCCACAGACCAAAGATGTGCTGAATTGCTAAATTCCCCCTTAGTGTCCAAAGGTTAGGTGTTGTTATGGGAATAGGGCGGGGGAGTGGGACTAGGTCGGCTGCTCTTTCAGAGGCTTGGTGCAGACTCGATGAGCTGAATGGGCTTCTACTGTACTAAAAGGATTCCATGAATTATATGGACAACCGTGTCACTGAGAGATGCTAATGCTTGCTCCCTGCCACTGTACGGAGTGAAAAATGTTGATCTGTATGTATTATATCACAGTTACAACAGTAGATTATAAAGGAATAGCCCATTATGTGCATGATTTGAATCTCTTTTGTTTGCTGTAAGCACCTCGTCTGTTCCGTCTTGACGAAAGGCTTCTGTAAAAATAAAATCGCAAAGTCTGACAGATTCAGCAGTGTCCTGTTGAGACGTTCGGATCGATACTATTTAGCATCTTGAAGAAGCTGAAATCAGTGAGTGAGGGCTGACAAAAGATCAATGTTACTTGGATCAACTGCCAGGTCTCTGCCAATAAAACCTTAAAGCAGACAGTGTGGGAACTGTGAAGTCCATAACAAATTATCTAATAACTGACTTCTAGTTGTTTCCCCAAAAAGTATGTTAAAGTATGTTGGAGAGGGTTTAAACTAATGTGGTAGGGGGATGGGAACCAAATGAGGAGGTTAGAGGACAGTAAGGAGGTAGTAACTAAAGCCTGTAAGGAACTAGATCATGAAGTTAGCGTGACTAAGTGTAAGAGTAGGCAGGGAGCAGATGATGAACACAAAGGGACTGGTGGGCTGAGGTGCATTTGTTTTAATGCAACAAGTGTAGTAGGTAAGGCAGATGAACTTAAGGCTTGGATTAGTCCCTGGGAGTATGATCTTATTGCCATTACTGAGACTTGGTTGAGGGAAGGGCATGATTGGCAACTAAATATCCCAGGATATCGATGCTTCAGGCGGGATAGAGATGGAGGTAAAAGGGGTGGAGGAGTTGCATTACTGGTCAGAGAGGATATCACAGCTGTGCTGAAGGAGGGCACTATAGAGGACTCGAGCAGTGAGGCAATATGGGCAGAGCTCAGAAATAGGAAGGGTGCGGTAACAATGTTGGGGCAGTACTACAGACCTCCCAACAGCGAGCGTGAGATAGAGGTACAAATATGTAAACAGATTATGGAAAGATGCAGGTGCAACAGGGTGGTGGTGATAGGAGATTTTAATTTTCCCAACAGTGACTGGGATACACTTAGTGTCAAAGGTCTAGATGGAGCAGAATTTGTAAGGAGCATCCAGGAGGGTTTTCTAGAGCAGTGTGTAAATAGTCCAACTCGGAAAGGGGCCATACTGGACCTGGTGTTGGGGAATGAGCCCGGTCAGGTGGTTGAAGTTTCAGTCGGGGATTACTTTGGGAATATTGATCATAATTCCGTAAGTTTTAGAATACTCATGAACAAAGACGAGAGTGGTCCCAAAGGAAAAGTGCTAAATTGGGGGAATACCAACTATACCAAAATTCGGCAGGAGCTGGGGAATGTGGATTGGGAGCAGCTGTTTGAAGGTAAATCCACATTTGATATGTGGGAGGCTTTTAAAGAGAGGTTGATTAGAGTGCAGACCAGGCATGTCCCTGTGAAAATGAGGGATAGAAATGGCAAGATTAGGGAACCATGGATGACAGGTGAAATTGTGAGACTAGCGAAGAGGAAAAAGGAAGCTTACATAAGGTCGAGGCGACTGAAGATAGACGAAGCTTTGGAAGAATATCGGGAATATAGGACCAATCTGAAACAAGGAATCAAGAGGGCTAAAAGGGGTCATGAAATATCTTTAGCAAACAGGGTTAAGGAAAATCCCAAAGCGTTTTATTCATATATAAGGAGCAAGAGGGTAACTAGAGAAAGGGTTGGCCCACTCAAGGACAAAGGGGGAAAGTTATGCGTGGAGTCAGAGAAAATGGGTGAGATTCTTAACGAGTACTTTGCATCGGTATTCACCGAGGAGAGGGACATGACGGATGTTGAGGTTAGGGATAGATGTTTGATTACTCTAGGTCAAGTCGGCATAAGGAGGGAGGATGTGTTGAGTATTCTAAAAGGCATTAAGGTGGACAAATCCCAGGGGCCTTAACAGATATCTTTGCAGCATCCTTGAATACAGGTGAGGTACCGGAGGACTGGAGAATTGCTAATGTTGTCCCTTTGTTTAAGAAGGGTAGCAGGGATAATCCAGGTAGTTATAGACCTGTGAGCCTGACATCAGTGGTAGGGAAGCTGCTGGAGAAGATTCTGAGGGATCGGGTCTATTCCCATTTGGAAGAAAGATCACTTATCAGTGATAGGCAGCATTGTTTTGTGCAGGGAAGATTATGTCTTACCAACTTAATAAAATTCTTTGAGGAAGTGACAAAGTTGATTGATGAGGGAAGGGCTGTAGATGTCATATACATGGACTTCAGTGAGGCATTTTATAAGGTTCCCCATGGTAGGCTGATGGAGAAAGTGAAGTCTCATGGAATCCAGGGTGTACTAGCTAGATGGATAAAGAACTGGCTGGGCAACAGGAGATAGAGAGTAGTAGTGGAAGGGAGTTTCTTAAAATGGAGAACTGTGACCAGTGGTGCTCCACAGGGATCTGTGCTGGGACCACTGTTGTTTGTGATATACATAAATGATCTGGAGGAAGGTATAGGTGGTCTGATTAGCAAGTTTGCAGATGACACTAAGATTGGTGGAGTAGCAGATAGTGAAGGGGACTGTCAGAGATTACAGCAGAATATAGATAGATTGGAGAGTTGGGCGGAGAAATGGCAGATGGAGTTCAATCCGGGCAAATGCGAGGTGATGCATTTTGGAAGATCCAATTCAAGAGCGAACTATACGGTAAACGAAAAAGCCCTGGGGAAAATTGATGTACAGAGAGATCTGGGTGTTCAGGTCCATTGCACCCTGAAGGTGGCTGCGCAGGTCGATAGAGTGGTCAAGAAGGCATACGGCATGCTTTCCATCATCGGAAGGGGTATTGAGTACAAGAGTTGGCAGGTCATGTTGTTGTATAAGACTTTGGTTCAGCCACATTTGGAATACTGCGTACAGTTCTGGTCTCCACATTACCAAAAGGATGTGGATGCTTTGGAGAAGGTGCAGAGGAGGTTCACCAGGATGTTACCTGGTATGGAGGGCGCTAGCTATGAAGAGAGGTTGAGTAGATTAGGATTATTTTCATTAGAAAGACGGAGGTTGAGGGGTGACGTCATTGAAGTCTACAAAATCATGAGAGGTATAGACAGGATGGATAGCAAGAAGTTTTTCCCAGAGTGGGGGCTCAATTACTACAGGTCACGAGTTCAAGGTGAGAGGGGAAAAGTTTAAGGGAGATATACGTGGAAAGTTCTTTACGCAGAGGGTGGTGGGTGCCTGGAACGCATTGCTGGCGGAGGTGGTAGAGGCGGGCATGATAGCGCCATTTAAGATGTAATGGGCAGGGAGCAGAGGGATACAGATCCTTAGAAAATAGGCGACAGTTTTAGATAGAGGATCTGGATAGGCGTAGGCTTGGAGGGCCGAAGGGCCTGTTCCTGTGCTGTAATTTTTCTTTGTTCTTTGTTCTTTGTTCAGATTGCGGGAGACCTGCAGATCGTCTCCTGCATGGTCCTGATATATCAAGTAGTGACCAGGATATTAAATGCAGTTTTCCTATTGTGTAGGAAAGGATACAAAAACCTCCAAGAGAAAGTAAGCAATGAGCCAATCTTATCTGCAGTTTCATGACCATCACTAGATTTGATTTGATTTGATTTATTGTCACATGTACCGAAATACAGTGAAAAGTATTTTTCTGCGGACGAGGGAACGTACACAGCACGTACATAGTAGACAGAAAAATATAATCGACAGACTGCATTGACAAATGGTACATCAACAAACAGTGATTGGTTACAGTGCGGAACAAGGGGCCAAACGAAGCAAATACATGAGCAAGAGCAGCATAGGGCATCGTGAATAGTGTTCTTACAGGAAACAGATCAGTCCGAGGGAAAGTCGTTGAGGAGTCGAGTAGCTGTGGGGAGGAAGTTGTTCCTATGTCTGGATGTGCGGGTCTTCAGACTTCTGTACCTTCTGCCTGATGGAAGGGTCTGGAAGAAGGCAAAGCCTGGGTGGGAGGGGTCTCTGATAATGCTGTCTGCCTTCCTGAGGCAGCGGGAGGTGTAGACAGAATCAATGTGGGGATGGCAAGCTTGTGTGATGCGTTGGGCTGAGTTTACCACACTCTGCAGTTTCTTGCGATCTTGGGCCAAGCAGTTGACATACCAGGCTGAGATGCAGTCGGAAAGGATGCTCTCTATGGCACATCTGTGGAAGATTGTGAGAGTCGATGCAGACATGCCGAATTTCTTTAGCTTCCGTAGGAAGTAGAGACGTTGGTGGGCTTTCTTGACTGATGCATCAGCGTAAGTGGACCAGGACAGACTGTTGGTGACGGTGATCCCCAGGAACTTAAAGCTATCGACCATCTCCACTTCGGAGCCATTGATGCAGTTGCGGGGTGGGGTGTCATGCTATGCTTCCTATAGTCAATAATCAGTTCCACAACCCCCTATCAAGTTGATATTGAAGGTGAATTGTGTCTTGGTGTTTATTGGAATTTGTAAAGAACAAATCCCAATTGGTGGTCAGATTTTTCTGTTTCTATTTTGTTATCACAATGACTTCCTCTCAGTCAATACTAAAAACGAAAAATGCTGGATGGGAATACTGAGCAAGTTGAATCGCATCTGTGGAGAGAACAGATTAATGGGCAGGATTATCCCCCCTCCACCCACCATCTTGCCGCACAGCGTGATTTTCAACAGTGGAGACGGGCCACAATTGGCCGTCAGCGGGACCTTCCGGTGTCAATGGATTATCCTGTTGTTCACACCCTGTGTTGCCGGGGTACCTGTGGCAGAGGCTCGTCGCTAGAGCGACCAGAGGATCCCATCGGCGGGAACGGTCAGAGAATTCCAACCAACGTTTCCGTTTGGTGACTTTTACCAGAAATTAACATGATTTTTCTTTTCAGAGACGCTGCCTGACCAGTTGAGTATTTCTAGCTATTTTTTTCAGATTTCCAGCATCTGCAGAATTTTGCTTTTGTCCTCTCTGCTAATGTTACACTGCAATTAACATCTCATAAGGCATGAAACCTGGAAGAACTTTACTGTCTAATATGGTATTTAAATACAGAAATTGTAGATTGAACATCCCCACCCGGCCAAGGTTCTTAATAAATTTTGTTTGTTTACATTAGAGGACGTTTTAGTTCAAAAAATACTGTGCCTCAAATTATCCCAAATCAAAAGTTCAATATTGGGTATTGCTGAAAAAATACATTTTGTTAAAGTTTTTCATCTTACACTCATCAGGACAATCATAAGAATGCCAATTTCAGAGAAATAACAACTTCATACTGCATGAGAAGAGAGTGCGGATTGCCTGGCTAGCGGATTCTGATTGGTAGAGGCCATTGAGAATACACCAGTCAATGGATGTTATACCGTCAATTCACTGTGAGACCATGAGAACGAGTGAACATTAGGCTTTATTATCCATGAATTCGCCTGCCAGATCGGCTGTACAAATGAGTGCCACCCACAGGTGGCCGGTCTATATATTGCCCCGGTGAGGGCGGAGCCAGCGGCGGAGCCCACTGGGGTTCCAGTACAGTATCTGGAAGTAGACCATATCATCACTTCCAGGTCATAGGTCACAGCAATATACAGACAGTTCATACTTAGGTGAATAAGTTCCTGTGTTGTAATTTTCTTGTTCTTTAAGACAGGTTTAGATAAACAATCTGAATCGGAGCAGGCTGGGAGGGCCGAAGGGCCTATTCCTGTGCTGTAATTTCCTTTGTTCTTTGAATACATTCACCACATTCACCCTCTGTTAAAAAATCAAGTCCAGCGGGGGTGATGTGGGGTCATTAAATATTCAGTCTGTGCGGAGGGGTGCTGGGGGTGGTGGTAGGCAGCGGGGAGGGGGGGCGCGTTGGCAGGGGAACCAGCTGGCGCCAGGTCTCATAGGGAGACCGTATCTTGCCGTCCGTCCTGGTGCGCGATGTTGGCGTACTGGGGGTTGGCGTGCAGCAGCTGGACCCTCTCGACCAGGGGGTCGGTCATATGGCTCCTCGTATGCCTCCGGAGAAGGACAGGTCCTGAAGTTGTCAGCCAGGATGGAAGCGAGACACCGGAGATGGACATCCTCGGGAAGACAAACAAACAGTCATGAGGGGTCTCGTTCGTGGCTGTGCAGAGGAGCGACCTAATGGAGTGGAGGGCGTCGGGGAGGACCTCCTGCCAGCGGGGGGTCGGGACAATTCTAGACCGGAGGGCCAGAAGGACGGCCTTCCATACCGTTGCGTTCTCCCTCTCCACCTGCCCGTTTCCTGCGGCTTATAGCTCCTAGTACTGCTCGAGGCGATGCCTTTACTGAGCACGTACTGAAGCAGCTCATCGCTCATAAACGATGTGCCCCGGTCACTGTGGACGTATGCAGGGAAACCGAACAGTGTGAAGATGCTCTGCAGTGCCTTTATCACGGTGGCCGAGGTCATGTCGGGGCAGGGGACGGCGAAGGGGAAGCGGGAGTACTCATCGACGACGGTTAGAAAGTATATGTTACAGTTCGTGGAGGGGAAGGGCCCTTTGAAGTCAATACTTAGGCGCTCAAAGGGCCAGGAGGCCTTTACCAGGCGGGCCTTGTCTGGCTGGAAGAAGTACGGTTTGCGCTCCGTGCAGATCTGGCAGTCCCTGGTCATGGCCTTGACCTCCTCGGTGGAGAAGGGCAGGTTGCGGGCCTTAATAAAGTGAGTAAGCTGGTTGACGCCCGGGTGACAGAGGTCATCATGGATAACCCGAAGTCGGTCATCTTGCGCGCTAGCACATGTGCCGTGGGTCAGGGCATCTGGGGGCTCATTGAGCTTCCCAGGACGATACTTGATATCGTAATTGTAGGTGGAGAGTTCGATCCTCCACCTCAAGGTTTTGTCATTTTTTATTTTGCCCCGTTGTGCGTCGTCAAACATGAAGGCGACCGACCGCTGGTCGGTGACGAGGGTGAACCCCCTACCGGATAGGTAGTGCCTCCAGTGCCGCACAGCTTCCACTATGGCTTGTGCTTCCTTCTCGACCGAGGAGTGTCGGATTTCGGAAGTGTGGAGGGTTCTAGAGAAGATTGCTACTGGCCTGCCCACCTGGTTGAGTGTGGCGGCCAGTGCGACGTCTGACGCGTCGCTCTCTTCCTGAAAGGGGACGGATTGGCCCACCGCATGTATTGCTGCCTTGGTGATGTCGGCCTTGATGCGGCTGAAGGCCGAGTGGGCCTCAGCTGTCAGGGGAAATGTGATGGTTTGAATAAGTGGGTGGGCTTTGTTCGCATAGTTGGGGACCTACTGGGCTTAGTAGGAGAACAGCCCCAGGCATCGTTTGAGGGCCTTGAGGCTGTGGGGAGGGGGGAGTTCCTTGAGGGAGCGCATACGGTCGGGGTCTGGCCCTAGGACTCCGTTCTCCACGACGTAGTCGAGGATGGCCAGTCGGGTAGTGCGGAAAACTCACTTCTCTTTGTTATATGTGAGGTTGAGGGATTGGGCGGCCTGGAGGAACCTCTGAAGGTTGGCGTCATGGTCCTGCTGATCATGGCCGCAGATGGTAACATTGTCCAAGTACGGGTATGTCGCCCGCATACCGTACTGGTCCACCATTCGGTCCATTGTTCTCTGAAAAACCGAGACCCCGTTCGTGACGCCAAATGGGACCCTGAGGAAGTGGAAGAGTCGGCCGGCTGCTTCAAAGGCAGTGTAGTGGCGCACTTCCAGGCAGATCGGGAGCTGGTGTAGGCCGACTTCAGATCGACCGTTGACAACACACGGTACTGCGCGATCTGATTGACCATCTCCGCTATGTGGGGGAGGGAGTACGCATCCAGTTGCGTAAACCGGTTAATGGTCTAGCTGTCGTCCACAATCATCCGATTCTTTTTTCCAGTCCGGACGACGACCACTTGCGCTCTCCATGGGCTGTTGCTGGGCTCGATGATCCCTTCACTCAACAGTCGCTGGACCTCCGACTTGATAAAAGCCATGTCTTGGGAACTGTACCGCCTGCTCCTGGTGGCGATGGGCTTACACTCGGGACTGAGGTTCGCAAAGAGCAAAGGGGGGGGAGGCCTTGAGGGTCGCGAGGCTGCATACCGTGATGGGGGGGCAAGGGTCCGCCGAACTGTAGGGCCAGGCTTCGGTGACTGCATTGGAAGTCTAATCCGAGCAGTAGGGGGGCGCAGAGGTGACGGAGGACGTACAGCTTAAAACAAGCGTACTGTGCGCCCTGCATTGCGAGATTAGTGATACAGTACCCCCGGATCTGAACCGAATGGGAATCGGAGGCAAGGGAGATTGTTTGTGAAGCGGGGTAGATGTGAAGGGAGCAGCGCCTTACAGTGTCAGGGTGGACAAAGCTCTCTGTGCTCCCGGAGTCGAAAAGACAGGGGGTCTCGTGCCTGTTGATCCGGATGACCATCATTGAGTTTTTCAGGTGCTTTGGCTGCGACTGGTTGAGGGTGACTGCACCAAGCTGCGGGTAGCCAGCGTGGTCGGCCTTATCGGGGTCACAAGATGGCGGCCCCCATGAGTCGCATGTGTCGGGCTGGGTCGAAGATGGCGACCAACATGGCCGCCCCCATCGGTCGCACGTGTCGGTCGGTGCCGGAGTCGACGGCCAAGATGGTGGCCCCCACGAGTCGCATGTATCGGCCAGTGTTGGAGCCGGCGGCCAAGATGGCGGTCTCCATGAGTCGCATGAGGCTGATGACACATCTGAAGGGGGCGTTCCGGGCAGGCACGCAGCCACATTGAGGGTCTGCGGGCCTGTGAGTCCATGGGTCAGGCCTGGTGAATTTTTGACTTCTGGGCTTTTGGTCGGCCCAGACAGACTCTGGCGAAGTGTCCCTTTTTGCCACAGTTGCTGCACGTCGCTGTGCAGGCTGGGCAATGCTGCCGGGGGTGTTGACCCTGGCCGCAGAAGATTCCCCGGGCTGGACTGGCAGCCATGCGGCACAGGCCTGTGAAGTTTTTGGGTCCGACGGGGGCCGCGACGATGGTGTCTACGAGGGGTTCGCCGGGCTCACTGAGGCTCTGGTAGGCCACCTCTAGCGAGGTAGCTAGCTTTACTGTGTCCCGCAGGTCAGAGGTCCCATTCTCCAGCAGACGCTGCCTGATGTAGTTCGATCGGACCCCAGCCACATAGGTGTCCCGGATCTGTAGGTTCATGTGTTCCTCCGCCGTCACATCCTGATAGCTGCAGTTTCTCACGAGTAGGGTCAGGGTTTCCAGGTACTCGTCCAACGATTCCCCGGCGCGTTGACGGTGAGTAGTGAGAAGGTGTCGGGCGAACACCTCGTTTACGGGCTTCACGAAATGCGCCTTGAGGGTTGCGACCGCTTCCTTGTACGTGGCAGCTTTCTCTATCATCACGGAGATTCGATGGCTCACCCGAGTGTGGAGGAGTCGTAGCTTGCGGGTTTCGGTGGGAGGCGTTGTGGAGGAGTCGAGATAGGCCTCGAAGCAGCAAAGCCAATGTTCGAAGATCTCCTTGGCCTCTGTCGCTCGCGCGTCGAGTTCGAGCTTATCTGGCTTTAGAGCGGCTTCCATGGTGCTGTCGATGGATAATAAATTGCTATACCGTCAATTCACTGTGAGACCGTGAGAACGAGTGAACATTAGGCTTTATTATCCATGAACTCGCCTGCCAGAGTTGGCTGTACAACTGAGTGCCACCCATAGGTGGCCGGTCTATATATTGCCCCAGTGAGGGCAGAGCTAGAGGCGGAGCCCACCGAGGTTCCAGTACAGTACCTGGAAGTAGACCTCGGGTGAATCAAGACGTCTTACTGTGCTCACCCCAGTCCAACGCCGGCATCTCCACATCATGGCATTCACCTGAGGAAGGAGCAGTGCTCCAAAAGCTAGTGTTTGAAACAAACTAATTGGACTTTAACCTGGTGTTGTAAGACTTCTTACTGTGCTCACCCCAGTCCAATGCCGGCATCTCCACATCATAGTGATATTGTCACAGGAGTAGTAAACCGGAGATCAGAGTAATGCTCTGGGATCCCAGGTTCAAATCCCACCACATTAGAATTCAATAAAAATCTGGAGTTAAAAGTCATGAAACCATTGTCGATTGTCGTAAAAATCCATCTGGGCGGCACGGTAGCACAGTGGGTAACACAGTTGTTTCACAACTCCAGGGCCCCAGGTGCGATTCCCGGCTTGGAGTCACTGTCAGAGTCTGCACTTTCCCCCCATGTCTACGTGGGTTTCCTACGGGTGCTCCGGTTTCCTCCCACAGTCCAAAGATGTGCAGGTTAGATGGATTGGCTAAATTGCCCTTAATGTCCAAAAAGGTTAGGTGGGGTTACTGGATTACGGAGATAGGGTAGATACGTGCGCTTGGGTGGGGTGCTCTTTCCAAGAGCCGGTAAAGACGCGATGGGCCGAATGGCCTCCTCTGCACTATAAATTCTATGTTTCTATCTGGTTCACTAATGTCCTTCAGGGAAGGAAATCTGTTGTTCTTACCTGGTCTGGCCAACATTTGACTCTTGACCCAATGGGGTAATTGGGGATGGGCAATAAATGCTGGCACAGCCTGCGACGCACATGTCCCATGAATAAATTTTTTTAATGTATTTGGTAAATGTCATAATCTAATGTTAGACACTTCTGAGTTCTGGAAGCATGGCCTGGTTGGTATTGGCCTGTACCTTGCCTGTTGAAAACCGTGGAAAGGAACATGCTGTTTGACACGTTCCACCAGTCTTTGAAAGGACGGCCTTCATTTTTAAACAATTTTTAAGAGAAATTTAGTGTACCAATTAATTTTTTTCCAATTAAGGGGCAATTTGAGCGTGGCCAATCCACCTACTCTGCACATCTTTGGGTTGTTGTGGCGAAACCCACGCAAACACGGGGAGAATGTGCAAACTCCACACGGACAGTGACCCAGAGCTGAAATCGAACCTGGGACCTCGGCGCCGTGAAGCTGCAGGACTAACCCACTGCACCACCGTGCTGCCCGGAAGGATGGCCTTCATACCCAGCATCACACTGACACTGAAATTAATATGCCGCATTACTCATTTGTGTGATAGGCAGAATGGTTTTCTGGCTTGACAGCAGTATCCTGTTTGTAGCGAATACCACTTGTGTTGCTATATTGCTGTCAATCGTGTTGGGCTGATAAAACTGTCAATGTTCAATGAGAAATGGTGCTGGATTCATGGGATTCACGATTGACACTCAGGAGGCTGACAAGCTGCAGCTGCATATACACACTTCACTCCCCACACACATTCATCCCCGCCAACAAAAAGGCACTGGTTGTGCTGGAGCATGCTCCATCCCATAATGAGTCGGCTGTGGCCAGAGGGCAACTAGCGGGGGTTGCCTGGGGGACACCCATACGGCATGTGGCCCTAGCTTCACACTGGGCAGTCAGCGGCATGCCCAGCTGCATGGCTGCCTGGCAAGCTACAGCATCGGTGTTCAATGCCCACCTCCCCCAACCCCACAGCCCACCTCCTGACTACCCCCCGCTACTCCCCCGGCCTTGGCATTTGCCCCCCCCAGTCAGAGACACAACTGTCAGCATGCTATGGTGATGTTTGACAATTTCCATACTCTTCTCTCTCCCTCAGCAGCCACGGTGCCTGTTTCACAATTTGTGAAAGCACAAGTGAACCATGCCATTGGGAATTTGCCCCAGTGGAGGAGGAGAATCGTAGAGGCCCCAGAGAATACCGGGTCAGCCCCGCTAATAGTATGCCAACGGCGTTTACTGTACGTGTTTTCTGGAACGCATTGACGTCGGTAGCTAGGCACCGGAGAATTACGATTTGACGTGAAACCGGCGCCTGCCGCGATTTCGGCATCAAAACTGATTCTCCGCCCAATCACATTTCCCAATACCGGTAATCAGCCGACGGAGAATGTGGCCCATGACCTTTGAAAGGGGAGAGATGTTTACTCAAACCAGAGGATAAACAGTTGGATCTCACAGTGTTTGGTGAACTCTGCAGTTTGTGATCAGTATCTGAAGTTTTAGATCTTTCCCCTGTCTTTCTTCATCTTCGCTGGTCTTCTGCCATCTGATGATTGGGCAGATGTCTGAAGAGAACTGTCCCTGCCTCTGAGCATCTGTTAAATAGATTTTATCTACAGGGCTAGTTGTTTACCCTTTGTCAATTATTTGTTCAAGTAGCTGTGGATAATGACCAGAGGACAGGTACCCAAAGCGTCACCTCACCCTGTCCATCATTTTGCTCAAGCTCATCTTTTAGTTAACAGAATGCTGGGAACTGTTTAGTCAACTTTACTCAACCTAGCAATTGCAGCATGGAAGCCTGAGCCAGGAGACTTCAACATTTTTAAGGACTGCTTGGGCTGGATTCTCCGTTGGCGGGATCCTCCATTTCACAGGCAGCACACTCATGCCTGCGGATTTCCTGATGTCGTGGGGGTGCCCTCAATGGGAGATACCATTAGCCGGCTGCTGGGACGGAGGATCCCGCTGCCAGCGGGGCACGCGCACCAGAAAATGGGTCTTTTAAGAAATCAAAGGGAGACTACCTTGTGCCAGAAGGTCTTATAATGTGCTTGCTAATTATATAAAAATTCAATATTCTATATTATTCTAAAAATATATATACTTTCTTCTGTCATCTTAACTGTTCTGAGCTGCGACCATGTTTGGGTCCATCGATTTTGGACTCTAGGCTTTAGACTTGTGTTTTTAGACAAACTATAGACATACTCTGGTGTTTACTTAACATCTGTTTTTTAGTATGACATCTGAAGAAGTTGTATAGCAGGCATACTTTCTGCCAGGCATGATTTCAACCTTTCTTGCAAGAGTTTAATGTATTGACTCATGTCAGTGGTAAAGTAAAGTTGCCATGGGACCAGATGACCATAGGCCGCTTTCCCCTTTGAGGGGGAGAGCTGACTGGTGGTGATTTAACCTGAGGATCACCACACCTCAAGTAAAGGGCAAGGTTAAGAAGGGGGGCCTTCATGAATAACCTCAGCCGGTATGGGAATTGAATCCACAGTGTTAGCCTTGCTCTACATCACAAATCAGCTAGCCAGCCAACTAAGCTAAACCAACCCCAAAGTAGTGATGTGTGGGTGGAGATGGTGGAGGGGGGGAATGGACCAATGGAGGGAAGAGGTGGACACAAATGCAATATGTCTGGGTCTAATATCAAGGGGCAAAAACACATTTTTTTGGGTGGGATACAGACCACCAAACTGCAGTGGTAATGTTGGGAATAACATTAGACAGGAGATCAGAGATGTATGTGATAAAGGAACATCTGTGATTATAGGTAATTTTAATCTGCATATAGATTGGGTGAGTCAAATTAGTTACAGTACAATAGAGGAGGAATTTCTGGAGTGTATATGGGATGGTATTCTGGACCAATATGTTGAGTAACCAACAAGGGAATAGACCATCTTGGACTGGGTGTTGTGAAATGAGAACGAATTAGTTGGCAATCTAGTTGGAAGAGAACCCTTGGGGATGAGTGACCATAATATAATAGAATTATTTATCAAGGTGGATAGTGAGTTAGTTGATTCTGAAACCAGGGTCCTGATTCTCGATAAAGGTAACTATGATGGTATGAGACATGAGCTGGCTAGGACGGACTGGGAAACATTACTGAAAGGAAGGACAATAGACAGGCAATGGCAGGCATTCAAGGAATGAATAGGTGAACTCCAAAAGTTGTTTATTTTGATTTAGCGCAAGAGTAGAAAGGGAACTGTGGCCAAACGATATTTTACAAGGGAAATTAGAGATAGTATTGGTTCAAAGAAGAGGCACATAAATTAGCAAGAAAAATTAGCAATAGAGCTGAGGCTTGGGAACAGTTTAAAATTCAGCAAATGCGGACCAAGGGATTGATTGAGAAGGGGAAAGTACAATTTGAAAGTAAGCTAGCGGGGAACACAGAAACTGACTGTAAAAGTTTCCATAAGTATGTAAAGAGAAAAAGATTGATAAAAATGAATGTAGGTCCCTTACAGTCAGAAACGGGGAATTCATAATGGGGAACAAAGAAATAGCTGAGGAACTAAATTTATACTTTGCTTCTGTCTTCACAAAGGAATACATGAATAATGTACTGGAAGTTCTGAGAAACAGAAATTTTAGTGAAGAGCTGAAGGAAATAGTCTTAGTAATGAAATGGTTTGGTGAAATTAATAGGATTGACAGCAGACAAACCTCCAGGGCCAGATAATGTTCTTCCCAGAATACTTAATGAAATGAAATGAAAATCACTTATTGTCACAAGTAGGCTTCAATGAAGTTACTGTGAAAAGCCCCTAGTTTCCACATTCCAGCACCTGTTCGGGGAGGCTGTTACAGGAATTGAACTGTGCTGCTGGCCTGCCTTGGTCTGCTTTCAAAGCCAGCGATTTAGCCCTGTGCTAACCAGCCCCTGTTTTAAGGATGTGGCCCTAGAAATATTAGATCCATTGATGGTCATTTTCCAAAAATCCTTGGACTCTGGAATAGCTCCTACAGATTGGAAGGTAGTGAATGTAACCCTGCTATTCAAGAATGGAGGTAGCGAGAAATCAGGGAACTATAGACCAGTGAGCTTAATGTCAGTAGTCGGGAAGTTGCTTGAGTCCATTATCAAGGATTTCATAGCACAGCATTTGGAAAGCAGTGGTGTAATCAGACAAAGTCAGCATGGACTTACAAAAGGAAAATCATGCTTGACAAATCTACTCGAATTTTTTGAAGATGCAGCTCGTAGAGTTGACAAGGGCGAACCGGTGGATGTGGTTTATTTAGACTTTCAGAAGGCTTTTGACCAGGTCTCACAGAGCAGATTACTGTGTACAGTCAAAGCGCAAGGGGTTACGGGTCATGTCTTGAGATGGATAGAAAGCTGGTTAGCAAAGAAAAAGCAAAAAGTTGGAATAAATAGGTCTTTTTCTGATTGACAGACAGTGACAAGTGGGGTACCGCAGGGATCTGTGCTGGGACCCCAACTGTTCATATTATATATTAACGATTTGGACGAGGGTATTATCTCCAAATTTGCAGATGATACAAAGTTGGGTGGGAGAATGAGTTGTGAGGAGGATGCAGAAATGCTTCAGAAGGATTTGGACAGACTGAGTGAGTGGGCGTATGCATGGCAGACGCATTGTAATGTGGATAAATGTGAGGTGATCTGTTTTGGTCGCAACAATCGGAAGTTTGATTATTATTTGAATGGGTGTAAATTGAGAGAGGTGGATACTCAGTGAGTCCTTGCTAACCCTGTGTATCAGTCGCTGAAAGTAAGCATGTAGGTACAGCCAGGATTAAAAAAGGCAAATGGTATGTTGGCCTTCATAGTGAGATGATTTGAGTATAGGAATAGAGATGTTTTACTGCAATTGTATAGGGCAATGGTGAGGCCACACCTGCATATTGTGTGCAGCTTTGCTATTCTTATCTGAAGAATGATGTTCTTGCTATGGAGACAGCGCAGCAAAGGTTCAGCAGGCTAATTCCTGGGATGGCGGGACTGTCTTATGAGGAATGATTAAATCAGTCAGGATTATATTCATTGGAATTTAGAAGAGTGAGAGGGGATCTCCTAGAAACTTATAAAATTCTAACTGGATTAGACAGGGTAGATTCAGGAAGAATGTTCCAATGGTGGGGGAGTCCAGAACTACGGGTCATAGTTTGAGGATAAGGCATAAACCGTTTCAGACTGAGGTGAGGAGAAATTTCTTCACCAGAGAGTGGTGAATTTGTGGAATTCGCGACCATGGAAAGTAGCTGAGGCCAAAACATTGTGTAATTTCAAGAAATAATTAGATATAGCTCTTGGGGCTAAAGAGATCAAGGGAGATGGGGGAAGGCGGGATCAGGGTATGGAACTTGATGATAAGCCATGATCATAATGAATGGCGGAGCAGGCTCGAAGAGGCAAATGGCCTCCTCCTACTTCTATTGTCTATGTATGTCTATGTACATGACTGGTGGGGGAAAGAACAGGGGAAACCGCAGAGATAATCCAGTGGCTTTGTGCAGGACATTATTGGAGCCAGACAACAGACCATTCTAGGGCTTTACGCAACATGCCACAAGACTTTGCCTGACACATATGTCCTGGTCCCAGTTTACCAAAGGGAATGGTCTGCACATTCTTTGTCGGTTATGCATAGGATGGTGTGTCGGTGTCTTTGGTCCCTCACGCAGCTCGATCCTGCGGGCTGGTGCC
This sequence comes from Scyliorhinus torazame, assembly GCF_047496885.1. Lineage (NCBI taxonomy): Eukaryota > Metazoa > Chordata > Chondrichthyes > Carcharhiniformes > Scyliorhinidae > Scyliorhinus > Scyliorhinus torazame. The sequence goes on along the minus strand of NC_092707.1, from coordinate 188,481,346 downwards.
TCAATATTGGGCTGCAGATGGCACAATCGCAGTCAGGGGAGGCATCGTCAGCCTGAAAATGGGTAACTGGTAACTAAGAGGGGAACACTGCATGGTCTAAGGGAGAGGAGCGGGTCGGGGTGTTCTCAATAGGTCACTGTTCATTGCCCTCAAGGTGGGGAAGGGTGAGGTTGATATGCGGAATTTGGACAACACAGAAGATGGTCCAAGGGGAGGACAATGAATCAGAATGGGCTCCAGGGCTAGAGAGGGAGGAAGGTGAGTGATCAGAGGGATGGGAACTTGCACATGATGCTCTTCCTGAATAATAGGAGTGACCTGGATTGTCACGAAGGAGCGGGGGTGGGGTTATGGTTGGAATCTGCTCTCAAAATAGAACCAGAGCGGCACCTCAACAGCTGATGAAATGACGCAGTTGATAAATAACCTTGGAAAATAAATCACCAGGGGAGGGGCCTGAGGATTTGTGGGATGAGTCGAATTCTGCCCTTTTGGACCAATTGATGGGACATCCTAATAACTTCAGCTTCAGGTCACGGCGAGCAAGAGTCAGCTGAAACATATTAAGAAGACTCAGATACAAATTGAAGAATTTTGGCACCTTAATTCATAGTGCGCATTCTTGTGAGAATCCATTGCAGCTTGGGCGAAATGTCAACTGGATTTGATTGACCATTTATCCTTTTCATAGGAAACTGCAAAGGTCACAAGCATCCAACTGTAAAGGGCAATGGGTAAAGTGCATGTGCAGAAAACTAAACATCACAGCTAAGGGGTTCAGGCTTTGCACACCTCAATAATTATAGTCATTACATTAATGCAAAGCTGGGCTCCAATCTACTCCAAAGGAAGCAGCCTAACAGTGCCCTGTCTGAAGCTGATAGGGACGGGCTGTACTCACCCAGATCCAAGCCCTTTTATGAAAACACTTGCCTGCCTGGAGCTCTTTTCCCCCGGGGGAGGTTCAGCTTCAAATGATCTTTAAAGCGGTGCAAGGATGAAAGGGAAGGGGGAATGTGGGAATGGAATGTCTGGAATGAGGGCAGCCCAAGAACTTCACAATGACTCCCTAGCTTGCCGATGGGAGATGATCATTGCAGGGTTATGTTCAATCATGTGTCTGTTCACTTTTCCTGCAGAGACGGGGAGGAGTGCAGGTTGAAGCAGCAAGCAATGCTTCCTTTTTCATGGCTCTCATAGAGTTGAGGAGGAGAAGACGAGCCCATTGCTGCCAGACAGGGTGAAGAGAAGAGCCTGATCTTGATGGACATGAGTTGGTGAGGCTCCAGGAAGACCCAGAGGCTAAGGTGAAGAGGCCAATTCCACTAGGACATTTGAGATGACCCAGGCTACACCAAAGATACTTCTTCATACTTGCAGATGAACAAGAGATAGTGCCATAGATGCCTTCACATGCCAAAATAATATGTGGCTTACATCTGTCATATTCTGCAGGAGGACCTGATGATACACAGCCAAGAAGTCCATCCATTGCCAGTGGCTCTAAAGGTGACTACCGTACTCCAATCTTTTGTGAGTGGCTCATCCCAGAGCTCCACTGGGGGCCTCTGTGGAATATCACAATCCTCCGCTCATAAATAAATCCAAAAGGTCACGAACACCCTATTCAGTAAGGCACACGATAACATCGAGTGGTTTCTGGATGAAGCCAGTCAGGCTTCCAGACCAGTGGGATTTGCCGCAACCTCCAGCTTCTCCCTGGTGCGGGGTGTTATCAACTGTACACATTTGTGGCGTTAAGAGCTCCATGGCAGCAGCCACTATGAAATGTTGCTGGAAAAAGATGAACACTTTCTCAACATGCAGCCGAAAGCAGGCTGTGCAGGTTTGTCCGCGATACCCTGACAACTCACCGCTTTCTCTTACTGCTACATCTGGGTGCTTCCCCAACATCTGCATAAAGGTGGAGGCAGCCAATTAACTGCTTTTCCCTGTAGTCTGTGATGACCTTGGTGGGCATCCACTGGAGAGTCCAGTCCTGCTTTGGGTCTCCTGCTGTGAGCAGGTGCACCGTCCTTCTCCCATGCAGCTGAGTTGCTGGAGTCACAGGCAGAGGGGACCTGGAGCAGGTGGACAGACCAGGAGTGTCCTGGGTAGATTTATCAGGGATGCCTAGCTGACATTCCTCCTCTCTCTGGGTGTATCAGAACACCTAAGCTACTTGAGGATAAACAGCTCCAAGGCGTGGAGGGCTCCATTGGAGGTGCATAATCTCTCTGAAGGCCAATACAAAAGGCCTGTCATCGGACTTAGACTCAGCAGGAACCTGGCCGCCAGCAGTTCTCCAAGTGTTGGTGAACTTGACTGTCACTGCCTCCGCCTGCTGTGGACCTGAATTTGTGTAGAGCTCACCAGATGGTGACCCTGAGCTGCTCTAAAACTAAGTCCCAACGAGGTGTGGGTTTCTGCACTGGTCGGGATTGCAAGTGAATGCGATAACCGTTCTACATCTAGTGGGTCGGTCCTCAGGATCCTCATCTGAGGTGGCCCGGGAGCTGGGGCTGATGGGTTGGCTCATGGTGTGCCTCCTCCTTTCCTTGCTGACTGCAATAGAAACAGAGAAAATAGGAGAAGGAGTAGGCCATTAGGCCCCTAGAGCTCTTCAATGTGATCATGGCTGATCCTCTATCTCAACACCATACTCCCGCACTCTCCCCATAGCCCTTGACACCTTTAGACTCTCAAAATCTATCTATTTCCTCAAATATACTCATTGACTTGGCCTCTACAGACTTCTGTGGTCGAGAATTCCACATGTCCATCACCCTTTGAGTGAAGAGATTTCTCCATATCTCAGACCTAAATGGCCTACCCGTATCCTGAGACTGTGACCTTTTGTTTTAGGCACCTCAGCCAAAGGAAAAAGCACATCTGCATCCAGTATCTCCAGCCCTGTCAGAATTTTATGCGTTTCAATGAGATCCCCTCTCATTATTCTAAACTCCAGTGAATAAAAGCAATAATCTTTATTGTCATAAGTAGGCTTATATGAACACTGCAATGAAGTCACTGTGAAAAGCCCCGAGTCACCACATTCCGGCGCCTGTTCAGACACACGGAGGGAGAATTCAGAATTTCCAAATTACCTAATAGCACGTCTTTCGCGACTTGTGGGAGGAAACCGGAGCATCCAGAGGATACCCACGCAGACACGGAGAATGTGCAGACTTCGCACAGAGACAGTGACCCAATCGAACCTGGGGCCCTGGAACTGTGAAGCAACAGTGTTAACCACTGTGCTACCGTGCGGCCCAATCTCTTTTCATACAACAATCCTGCTATCCCAAGAGTCAGTCTGGTGAACCTTCGCTGCACTCCCACTATGGCAAGTATATCCTTTCTCAGGTAAGGAGACTAAAACTGCACACAATACTGCAGATATGCTCTCGCCAAGGCACTGTACAGCTGCAGTAAGACATCCTTGTTCATGTACTCAAATCCTCTTGAATAAAGGTCAACTGTTTCCTTTGCTTGCAGGCTTGCTTTCAGTGACTGGAGCACTCGGACATCCAGGTCCCTTTGCACGTCAACATTTCCTGGTCTTTCACCATTTAAATAATACTCTGCCATTCTGTTTCTCTGTCCCAAGTGGGTATTTCACATTTATCCATATTATACTGCACCTGCCACTGTATTTGCCCTCTCACACAACTTGTCCAAATCACCTTGAAGCCCCTTAACATCCTCCTCCCCATTTACATTCTCACCCGGTTTTGTGTCATCAGCAATTTTGGAAATATTACTTTTGGTTTCCTCATCCAAATTATCGTTGAATATTGTAATTACCTGAGGCCCAGGCACTGATCCCTGTCGGACCTTACGAGTCAGTGCCTGCCCCTTCAAAAAGGACCCATTTAATCATACTCTCTATTTCCTGTCTACTAACCAAATCTCAATCCATGTCAATATTTTACCTCTTATGTGGGGACATTATCAAAAACTTTCTGAAAAACCCACCCCTCATAGTAAGTTTCTGAAGAGGAATGCTCGACAAATATTCGGAAGAAAATCACAGCTGCATCAACTGCTGTTTCAAACACCAAAAAGGCAGTGAAGGTCTAAATTTTCAATGAGGTTTTCAATGCGAATGGAAGAAAAAAAAGAACAACTTCCTATAAGACTGTCAGGATGGGATGATTTCACAATTATTTTTGGGAGGACTGTCTACTTTCTGTAGGCAGTGGTAAGAGGACCGTACATCGCCCTGTCCGAGGTTCCTCTACTCTGGGCAATGAGAGTAACTGATGAGAATTTCAGGTCAAGACGGTGTTCCACAGAGGCGATAGACAAACTGATTTGATTTCCTCTCACTGACTGTCCACGAGAAGAAATTTTAAAATTATTTTTAAAGTAAGCAGTGGCATATTTTCCCAAATCTGGAAAACTATGCAATTCACACGCGCACACATGAGTACACAGTGAAGGGCGAGGGGATGGAAAATGGAGTTTTAGAACGATAGATATTAACAGTACAAGATCCACAGAAATGAATAGTAGTTAACGTGATTTCCAGAGTCCAGAATCAGAGTTCAATGAGGAATTCTTTCACGAAAGATTTCAAGTTCAGCTGGTTGAAGACATGAGTTGCAGGGTTCACTTTCCAGTTGACATGAATACTGCAGGTGGAGTAGGTGGACAGGGACTGGATCATTCAGCAGCCGATAATCGGAAATATTCCAGCAGACAGGCTGTGAGGAGGTGAGAGATGAGAACTGACTGCTTGCTCAGTCAGGTGGCCGGAGCCGTTTCCTGTTGATGTTAAGACAGCAGACTTGGGGATTTCTCAGTTCTCAAAGGCAGATAAAGGTTTCAAAATGATCCCTCGATTCATGTGACCTTTCTCTGCCATGATTTCCAAAAGGGAGGTTTACCCAGTATCTGGAACTAGCTTTGATTTCAGGACTGACAATATCCCAGTTGTTAATTGTTAAGGGTTACCATTCATATTGAGGATCTGGCGTCAGAAAGCTATTGTCTAAGCAGACCCATGAACTCTGGAGACAATGTGAGCTTGTCAGATGCAAAATGTGTCCCTTTGGTTCACTTTTGAAATGGGCTGGGACTGTCCCAGGTGTGATGTGAGTCAGTTAGCAGCTGTGAAATCATAACAAATTTCAATGTGCACTTTTCCTGGTTTTCATGATTACAAGGTGCCTGTACAATGAGGTATGACATACCACTGGCTGAGAAAATAATTACCATCTTCTTGTAACTCCTGGATGTTGGTCCCAGACAAACGGTTAAACCTGTCTTCATGTGGCTTGTAGCAACTATCGTTTTGGGCCTTCAGGGCATCACATTTTGTTTAAAATAGCAATAAGAATAAAGTGCCAGATTTTTTTTTTCATGCCCAGGGACCTAACAACAGGCTGATCTTCTGTAATGAGAGGAATTTCTTGCAGACAATGAACTCTGGGACAAGATCAATGGTTATCACTGCTGCCTCACAGCACCAGGGACCTGGGTTCAATTCCAGCTTTAGGTGAGTGTGTGGAGTTTGCATGTTTTCCCCCTGTCTGCGTGGGTTTCCTCTGGGTGTTCCGGTTTCCTCCCACAGTCCAAAGATTAGGTGGGGTTATGGGAATAGGACCAGCAAGTGGGTCTCGGTAGGGTGCTTTTTCAGAGGGCTAGTGCCGATTTGATGGGCCAAATGGCCTCCTTCTGGGGATTCTAAGACTGCTGTCCCGCAGTGTTTTTCAAACATTTTTCCCAGGACCTATTTTTACCAACTGGCCGTCCTTCTACACTCACGCTGGTTGGCCAACCTTTGTGTTTACCTTTAATGTGACAGGTGAGCCTGCTTGGTCCTCATGATCTCATTTGCTTTTCTTCCAACAATTTCAGCTGATGATTCAAGTTCTCGCTGTACCCTTTGGGAAAGATCAAGAAGTTTGTCCTCAAACTCACCATGATGTTTTGAGGATTTTACTCTTTCATTTCACAGTACTTCCCTGCATATAACACACATGGGCTTTGCATCCTGATTTGCATTGCCACAATTAATAAAGCCATACCTCAAGAAATCATCTTTATACTGCTGTGTATCAAATTTCAACTTCTTCCTTATGGGTTGTTCATCAGAGGCCCAGGAGCTCACACCAGCACTGTTTTGTGCTGCCATGGACACTCCTGAGAAGTCTCTCCAGCACATTAAGTTGTGAGACCCTGGACTGTTTGTGTCTCCGACCCTCTCTTCTTTATTAGACACTGATCCATCTTCAGTTCTTCACACACTCCTGTCGCTTGCTTGCTGGCAGCTACAAAATGGAGGGATCTCTCCTCAGTGATTTCGCAGTCAAAGCACGGATCGCATGACGTCAGTGTATGTGGCAGGCTCATGACCTGCTCTCTGCCACTACTTTTGATGGGAAGACTCTGCTGCTTTTAAAAAGAAATTTGGTCCTGGGACAGCATACTGAGGTCAGGGGGAAACAGTACTGGGACAGCGTGCTGAGTTCAGGAGGTGGCAGCCTGCCCCGTGGGGCACTAGGGCTGCACATTGCCGGATACGCCTGTGGGGGCATGCATGTAGACGGCATTCTTTTTTTTAAACAGCACATGGAGTCCCATGAGTTTTTATTTGTGAAGACTGAAAACTTATAATACTCCATTCTCGTGACACAACTGCAGAGGTTTCAAACATTCACACAGATTTCAGACGCTGGTCCTTAAATTCCACTTGTCCTGCCCCAGAGGAGAACCACATATCATTTATTTTCTGTGATTGCTGCTAGTGCCTTCTTCTTGGATCTCAGTTTGCAAAACAAACAACTTGCTGCAATCCCTGTATATGTAGCTATCACATAATTCCTCCTCCCTGTCATGGTGGAGACATTTAAGTACTTGAGGAAGCCAGTGAACTGGTGCTGACTTCCAGCATCGTGACCCGCCATTATCACCCCTCGCACGAACTTCACTCGGCCGCTCTCCGTGTCTTTCACAAGCCCCAAACTCCAACAGTCCCACCACCGGAAGTACCGCCCCCACCTCCTCCTATTAGTTAGCGACAATGGGCGGCAGATGTGACATTAGGAAAGCTAATCCCCCATTGAATAATCTGGGGCCAATCGGATAGAGCAAGGCAAAATGCTGCGGCTGCTGGCAGTTGTGACCGGCATTCTCAACCTAAAAACTGGTCGCGGCCAATGAGTGCTTCTCACGCGATCGGGAACGCCACAACCTATTGCTCCATGGCTCTGTCGACACCCGCCTGCGACCTTGAATTTGAAAAACCCTGGTCTATGCTGCCTGGACCTTGTAACTTGATGTCTGACGGATGAATGGTCACCAGTTGAAACCAGCGGAGATCATCTGCTCATACACTAACAGCAGAATTCGGCCACTCGGCCCATAGAGTCTGCTCCGGTATCAATTTTGAAATAAGTATTAAGGCCTTTAATTTGTACTGACCAATAGTCTGGATTAAGACTATCGACTTCCCCTAGGAACTCTATAGGGGCATTGTTTTATGGTCCTTACATTTCTTGGAAGAAATGATTCATCAACATTCACTGGTCTGCGTCTTCAATTACAATTGCTGAATTTTGCACAAACGCTTGAAATGTTTGCAGAATCTTCTGAAAAAATGGCACAGTGTCATGTTCTGACTGAAAAGCGGTATTTTTCTCCCCAGAAATACAGTCAGGTTTTCACTGCAGTTCTTCTGATACTTTGTCAAAAAACAGCAGGGGGATATGTTTTGCACCACAATGGAAGCAATGGCGTTAAGCTGTTTAAGAATTTTTAAATTGAGTCAAGTTCATAGTAATGAAGACATGATCCCAATTTTGTCGCCAATGGGCTGGGTGGGGGCTGGGGATCACAAGCTGAGATTTTGCTGTCGCAAAACCTGTTATGGCCCTCTCATGAGAGTTAGCGGCCATGATGTGGTTTGCACCCATGACGAATGGGCCTGGAAATGGCAGCTATTCGGTTTTTCCACACTGGAAGTATTCCACGTCCCCCACTGCTGTGCGGTTCTGGCATCTATGTTGGATTTTCATGTCACAATGCAAGCATCTCAAAATGGCAGCTGGCACAGCTTTTGCTTTGTTTGATGGGCTATTGTTTAGGTGAAGCAGCTGCCTATGGGCCTACCCAATCTATGGAGTCATGTGAGAAGCCTGGGTGTCACCATGAATTATAAGCTGGTTAAATGCACTCAGCACAGCCTGTCGCACATACTGGATGACTTGATCCAATGTAACAGCAGAAAAGATGAGACGAGACAGGCCAAAGAACGGAAAATAGAAGATTCTTCCACCGACCTGATGAACGACGGCTATTGGCGGCTCAATGCAACAGACAACAGTGAAGTTCGAGATGGAAGGTTTAAAGGCACCTCACCAGCTTCAATTCTTGGGTAACGTAGATGAAAACTGGCGTGATTTCAAAAGCAGTTTAAACTTTATGTCTCAGCCCTTGGCCTGCAGGCACAGCCTGATGAGGGGCATATTGCGTTGCTGCTCACGGTAGCAGGCCCACAAGCAAACAAAATACACAATCCTTTCGCTTTTGATTGTGAAGAGGAAAGTAAGAGATACGATGTGGTGATAAAGTACTTCGATCGGCATTGCTCTCCGATAAAAATGAAACATTTGAAAGATGCATTTTTCATACACGTACCCAGAAACCAGGTGAATCATAGCAATGGCAAGGTCACAGAACACAACACCAGCTAGCTTGCACTCATATTTCACCTTCCCCCCCCCCCCTTATTGCTTTTCAGTTGTCCTCTGATTGATTTTATAGGCTTCCCAATCCTTTGGATTCCCACTAATCCTCGCCATTTTGTATGCTTTTTCTTTTGCTGTTCTACTGTCCCTGACTTCCTTTGTCAGCCATAGATGCCTCGTCCTCCCCTCAGCATGTTTCCTCCTCCTTGGGATGAATTTCTGTTGTTTCTCCCAAATAACCCCCAAAAAACCCTGCCATTGCTGTTCCACCGAATTCCTTGCTAGCTCCCCTTCCAATCAACTCTGGCCAGCTCCACCCTCATGTCTTTGTCTTGACTCAATATAATGCCATTACATCTGATTCCAGCTTCTCAATTTCAAACTGCAGGGTGAATTCTATCAGATTGCTTTCACTGCCCCCAAAGGGCACCTTCACCTTAAGTTCCCTAATCAAATCTGCCACATTGCACATCACCAAATCCAGAATTGTTTGTTCCCTCATGGACTCTACCACAAGCTGCTCCAAATAAAGTCTCGTAACCACTCCACAAATTCCTTTTCTTGGGATTCGCTACCAACCAGATTTTCCCAGTCGTCCTGCATATTGAAGTGCCCCATGATAATTGTAATATTTCCTTTTTTATATGCCTTTTCTATCTCCTGATTTATTTTCTGCCCCCTGCTGCTAGGGGGCCGGTACATAACTCCCATCAGGGTCTTTTTCCCTTTGCGATTCCTCAACTCTACCCACACAGATTCTATGCCTTCCAGTCCTATATCGATTCTTGTTATCGATTTAATTTAATTTCATACCAACAAGGCAACCCCATCCCCTTTGCCCATCTCTCTGTCCTTTTGATAGAACACATATCCTTGGATATTTAGATCCCAGCACAGATCCCCTTGCAGCCACGTCTCTGTGATGCCCACAACATCGTACCGGCCAATTTCAATGTATGCTACTCTGTTTGAGTCTTTTTGATAAGGGTCAATGTTAATTGATCTGCAAATTTCTCCATGGGCCATGGTCTCTGGGACACGACTAGATGAGGGAATTTGAACATGAGATGCAAGGTCATACCAAGGTACAACTGAGGCAGTTATAAATAATGAGATTCCTGGACTGATCCATCTGAACCCAACCACATTTGTTACGCTAGACTTTGGACTATCGGCTATCACCCATTACAAAGTGACTGTAGTTTGCCTTGATAATATCAGAAATTATCCCATTCTTTTCTGTTAAGGGCTTCTTTGAGCATGAAGCCGGCCACCTCCCATCATTCTTGGTCACCTGGGCTGATTTAATTCCTGTATTTCCTGCAAAATCTAAAGGCTGTGATTTCACATTATTTCTTTGACCTTGCAAGGTTTTCCAGATGCCAAGGGCGATCTCAAATTTCTTGGCCAGCTGATCTGCTTTGCCAAATTGGCTCTGGGTTCAACTTCAAATCGGATCAGTCTATTTCTAAGAGTTTTTTTAAAAATAATTTTGACGGCATGTGGGCTTTGCTGACTAGGACAGCATTTATCGCCATCCCGAATTGCCCTTGAGAAGGTGGTGGTGAGCAGCCTTCTTGCACCACTGCAGTCCATGTTGTGGAGGCAGACCCACAGTGCTGTTAGGGAGGCTGTGCCAGGATTTTAACCCAATAGATGTCTAAGGAGTCGCGAATGGTGCAATCAACAGCGAACATCTCCACATTTGATCTCACATTGAACGAAAGGTGAAGCAGCTGAAGATGGTTGTGCCGAGGACATTATCCTGAGGAACTCCTGCAGTGATGTCCAGGGATTGAGATGACTGGCCTCCAACCACCACAACCATCTTCCTTTGCGCTTGGTATGACTCCAACCAGTGGAGAGTTTTCCCCTTGATTACTATTGATTCCAGTTTTGCGAGGACTTCTTGATGCCAGACCTTTCAAATGTTGCCTTGATGTCAGCAGCAGTTACTCTCACCTCATCTCTGGAGTTCAGCCTCATTTCATCCACTGCCAGAACCCACTGAATCAGCCCTGCCAAAACTATGCTTTTCCACCAAAATAAATCCACTTTTATTCCAAATTACTTTTTTGTCAAAACCTTAAGGCATGGGATGAAGTAATTCCTCACAGCAGGTCCTGGAACTACAGCCATCAATTTCAGAGGAAAATGTTTGAACTGATTATAAATATGACGACACATATTCAACAAACATACAGACACTTGCATGCACCTTAAAAATATTGATCCCTCTCATGGTTTATAGTGTGATTGTCCCAGGTTCTGTTGAAATACTCATTTTAAATTCACTTGCAAACCAAGTCATGGCTCAAAGTGTCTGAAAAGCAATACACATTTGTGCACATGCATGGAAAAAATATTTAAACAACTGAAAACAAGTGGCAAAGTACATTGATTAAAATGCTAATGAAGGCAAAATGCATCGGGCTGTATTTTACTAGCCCTGTGGAGGTGGCCTGAAAGGGGAAAGTCTCAGAAAATAATGGGAAAATGTGTTGGAGGGAAGTCCAATTCCTTCCCCCAACCGGAGATTTTGTCAACGGAGAAAATGGCACTGACACAGCGACCCACCAAACTGAGGTGGGCAGCCAATTAAACTTATTAAGTGGCCAAATAACTGCCACTGACCACACCGTGGACATTCTACCAGTGTTAGGACAGCAACCCACTGCACAGTGAGAGCACAGGGTAAATTATGACCTCCTCTCAGTTAATTCCTGGATATGTTGCATATCATAGATTATCATAGAATTTACAGTGCATATCATAAACTGCTGACCATTAATGTCCACCACAAAACAGGGGGCACGATTCAGCGGCCTCGTTTCACTCGAGCGAGAGTGCGATGAAACCTGTATCGCGGGAGAGGTCAAAAACGAAAACCGTGCCGGGCGCCAAACTATTTGCGATGCAACTGGCCCGCTCACGCCGAAATCAGGATCCCACCGTAGCACGGCAAGAAACCAATAATCACCACTTATACCCTATTTCCGTACAATTAAGGGGAGCCACCCCATCTCTAACTACTTCCCGTGATCCAGCCGCCTCCCCAGCAAGTGGTCATGCTGGCGCCGATTAGTACACCTTTTGAAAAACGTGAACCTGGAGGATGAGCTGCTGCCAGGACCTTTGCTCACAGGCAATGAGCCAGAGGCACTGAGCTTGCTTGGAGAGGTGTGGGGGGGGGGGGGGCAACCGGTGGGCAAAAACCGGTTGGTGTGGGCCGCCAAGGGCTGAGGGTATGGGTGCTGGGGGCTGGGGGGGCAGTATTGGAGTTGGGGGGGGGGGGCTCTGTGGGGGGTGAACAATGCGCGGGTCCTCCATACCAATCCCAGGATCGTGTGTGCCAGTTTTGGGGGCAACCATAGTCTCTGCCTTTCTGCCCCACTGACCACCCATAACCTCCCATTGACCGCGGAGACCTCTGGCCGTGCGACTGAAGGCAATTGCTGTTCGGGAATTTGCAATTATGGTTAAGTGAGCACTTCACACATCCCAAGTGGGTCCCCATGGGTGGGTGTAGCATGTGCGGCTCATTGCCTAGCATCCCAATCACACCTTGATGCATGGACACTGGTCTTGAACACTGTGGGAGGCAGCACCACAGATGCAGCAACCAACCTTTGATCACCCAGAGGATGGGCACCAGTCCTGGGCACATGGCCGCAGCCAGGGTTTCATAGATTATCATAGAATTTACAGTGCAGAAGGAGGCCATTCAGCCCATCGAGTCTGCACCGGCTCTTGGAAAGAGCACCCTACCCAAGGTCAACACCGCCACCCTATCCCCATAACCCAGTAACCCCACCCAACACTAAGGGCAATTTTGGACACTAAGGGCAATTTATCATGGCCAATCCACCTAACCTGCACATCTTTGGACTGTGGGAGGAAACCGGAGTACCCGGAGGAAACCCACGCACACACGGGGAGGATGTACAGACTCCGCACAGACAGTGACCCAAGCCGGAATCGAACCTGAGACCCTGGAGCTGTGAAGCAATTGTGCTATCCACAAGGCTACCGTGCTGCCCCAAATTTGGCGATGTTCTGTTCGGGTGTCTGGGGTGCAGGGTGTGCGGTCCAGTGAGCAGGTCCTCCCCCCCTTCCCCCGTATCTGGCCGGGTGTGCGAGGGCAAGGCATGTCGGTGGATGGGGCGCAGGGGGTGGTTGGGCAGGTCTCCATGTCTGGAGGGATGGGGCAGGGGATTGGTGGTCGACGACATCGTGGAAGAAAGAACCAGAGGCGTCATACTGGTTGCAGTGAAGGTCTTTTAATCTGACACCACTGCCCCACACTCCCGATGGTGTCATCCCACTCTCCCTACACTCCCTCCCTCCTCCCCATGCCACACCCTAACAACCCCTACCCCTCCCTCCGCAAGCACACTCCCCTCCTTACCCCCTACTTACACCCGCTCTCCCAGTTCCCTCTCAGTGATCCTCAATGTGCTAGGCCTTCCTTGCTCTACCTTTATGTCTAGCTGTATCCTCAGGGTGTACATCAGAGGCGGAGGCAGCCAGTTGCTTACCACATCCCGTGGCCTTAGATGCCCCTAGTGGGTGTTCTCTGGGGCTGAAGGGCACTGGTGCACTTGACGGCGGCACATGCACAGCTGTGCCACCCTGTTCCGGTCACTAACTGCGAGACACAGCATCGTCAGAGGGGTGAACACCTGGCGACCAGTCCAGAGGATGGATCCGGGTTGTCACCCAGTGCCCTCTCCTCCTGGTCGGTGCCCATAGGCCCCTTGGGATGGAGGGGCAGCTAGTTTGAGCCCTGGCTGCCCCTGCATCGTCTAGCTCTGCCAGTCCAGGCGCTCCCCAATGTCTGAACCATAGTGTCGACGCCCTTGGCGATTCTCCTCAGAGATTGGGACAAGCTCTGCAGTGCCTCGGCAATGCCCGCCTGCGACTGGGATAAGCTTCACAGCGCCTCGGTCCTTCAAATTTGTGAGCGGGACATGTCCCGCAGTGCATCATCAAGGTCCACCTGCGACATGGTCATGTCTGCCTGCGATTCGGATAGTCTACCGAAGCCCTCAACCATGGCCGTCACCGACTGCGCCACACATTGGACGCATCCACTATCGCTGCTGACGTCATGCCCCAGGTTCTCCACTGTGGTAGCCACACTGGCAATATTGACCTCGGTGCCACACATTGTCGGCACTACCTCCTCTACTCGGAGCCTCTGGCACTTCTCCAATCGGCTATGGACCTGCTGGAATGTGACTGACACCTCCCTCTGGATATCACGGCCGCACCCTAACATCTGCATCATCTTCGGGTAAAGCTGTTCCAGAGGCTCAGTATCTGACTGGGACCCAGCTGGGTCCTGGGATCCAGCAAACCTCAAACTGCTATCTCGACTGGGCGTTACTGCCTCCACCTGGTGTGCATCAGCAACTGTGATCTTCTCACCAGAATGTGGCCTAGAAGTCAGACCACTAACATTGCCCACTGAAGTGCATGCCTCTTGTAGCCATCTAAAGTGGCCACCTGCAAAGGACCATGGGAATTGTGGTCAACTTGGGACACAGACAACTACACAGCCTCTGTGTATTGTGCAAAGAAGCCAGACCTGACCGAAACTTGCACCTAATAAAGGTCAATCACCATTGCCCCCAAGACAATAGAACTCGAATCAAGGATCGACAGCAGTAACAGACTAACCGGCGCCACATCCCCTTACTTGGAAAGGCCTACGTGCCTGGGACAATGACAGCTAGGACCTGCCCAACCATCGAGGTATCCGCCTCTAATTGGCCAGGATCAATGAGGGTGATCAAAACCCTATCGATCCATTAGATCTGGAGTTAGGACCACCCCAAAGGGTGTGAAAATCCAGGGGAATAAGAAGAACTGCAAACCGAGAGATCGGCCTCTTTTGGACCGGCCTCTGTGTGACCAATTGCAGCATATCAACCAGCCAAGTTCAAGGACCCGCGATCGCTACCTGAAGGACGAGCCCGGCCGAGACGAACCTGACGACTTCCAACCTACCCACGTGGACACAGATAAAGGCCTTATCTCCCGCACAGAGCCGGTCGCCTCAAAGTTAAGTAAAGGCCATCTTACTTATTAGGTCTAGTTTAGTGCGTAGCCGCATGTATCATTGCATATTGAAATGAGTCTTATGTTTATGAATAAACTGTCTTTTGAACTAATATACTGGTTGTGTGGTCATTCGATCAATATAAGAAACAGCTTGTGGTTCATGTAGAAATAAAGAAGTCAACACTCTGCACTGGTGGAGGGTGTGGATGACAGCTGTGAAGCAGCAATGGTTGCATCCTCGGAGCTCTCCTGTGAGGTGGTTTCATGGGAGGGACAGCCCCAGTCAGGCTGGCACCATCAACTGTAGGTCCTGCAGCATAATAAACACGTGGTCAGTGGGGGGTGGGGTCAGTCTGTACGGTAGTTGCAACTCACATTTGGCAGGTCCCCCGGGTGGGGCCTGGTGAACCCTCACCTCTGTGGTGTGTGCCGACTACCATGTTGGTGATCACTTGGTTCTCGGCCACCCCTGTAACCTCCAGGGTCCGTTCCTTGAAGGTGGTGCGGATCCTGATGTCCATCAATCCGCCACCCTCTCCCGACGGTTGTGAGACAGCTTCTCCTGCGGCGACACAGAGGGGGCATCGTTAGTCACACTTGTGGTTCACCATGGTGGCGGGGGAGGGGTGTTGGTGTGTGAAGGAAGGGTTGGGGGGGGATGAAGAAAAGTTGGGGGTTGAAGGAAGGGTTGGGAGAATGAAAGAAGGGTTGGGGGGGTTCACATGGGGGTGGGAAAGTTTTGGGTGGGGGGGGGGCGTGCTAACTCACACGTGATGCCTGATGCAGGTCGTTGACCTTCTTATGGCACTGGAGGCCTGTCCTCCTGGTCACGCTGCCCGAGCTGATGGCCACTGCCACTTCATCCCAGGCGACACTGACAGCCCTGTGGCCTTGGGGTGCAGGACATCCCTCCTGGCCTTGACCGCATCTGAGAACCTCACCAGGTCTGCATCTCCAAATCTTGCGGCCGGTCATTTCGGTGCCATGGTTGAATGCTGAGCAGGATTGACTCTGCAAGAGCTGTTTAAGTGATACGCGACCTTGTTAGTGGGATTCCGGCGAACCGGCTGGCGAGCATTCATTTGTGATATGAAGCCCGTGGGGCCTCCTTAAATGGACCAATTAATGCTGTATTGCGCTACTAGCCTCACCGGGCCGAACGCTGGGAAGCTG
Source organism: Scyliorhinus torazame (assembly GCF_047496885.1). NCBI lineage: Eukaryota > Metazoa > Chordata > Chondrichthyes > Carcharhiniformes > Scyliorhinidae > Scyliorhinus > Scyliorhinus torazame. The sequence continues at coordinate 188,465,411 of NC_092707.1, read as the reverse complement.
GCAACAGTTCCTGCTCGCTACCAAACTGAGAAACCTTTCCGGATAATCGCGCCCAGGATGTTATGTATAATTCCATACAGTATGGAGACTGAACACAGCAGCAACCATACAGGTCAAATGGGTCCGCATAGTTTACCAGTTACCATTGTATGTATTCAGTCTTAGAAATATAGAAACACAGAAAATAGGAGCAGGAAGATGCCATTCGGCCCTTTGAGACTGTTCCGCCATTCATTATGACCATGGCTGGTCATCCAATTCACTAGCCTAATCCCGCTTTCCCCCTCATCCTTTGATCCCCTTCGCCCTAAGTGTTACAACTGACTGCTTTTTGAAAACACGCAGGGCGGGATTCTCCCTCAGCCGATGCTGAAATCGGCAAAGACGATCAGACGGATAATCGGGTTTGACGCCAAAATTGTCGCAGACGCCGGATTGAAGCCAAATCGCAATTCTCCAGTGCCTCGACAGTAGCGTCAATGCGTTCCACTCCGCACGTAGAGTAAACACCGTAACGTGTATATCATTAGCAGGCCTGACACAGTATTCTTCGGGGCCTCCATGATTCTCTGACTCCACTGGGGGGAATTCGCAAGGGCAAGGTCACTTGTGCTTTTGAAAGTAGGGAAACAGGCACCGTGGCTGATGAGAGAGAGAGAGGGGATATGGAAAGAGTCCAATTTCTCTATTGTGTGCCCCTGGCTGGGGGGCTCCTGCCAGGGCCAGGGGTAGTAGTGGGGGGAGGCCAGGAGGTAGGCTGTGGGGTCGGGATGGACAGGCATGGAACACCATTGCCGCAGCCTGCAAACCAGCCATGCAGCTGCACACGCCGCCGACTGCCCACTGTGAACTTAGTGCCACGGGTCGTATGGGTGTCCCCCCAGCCCACTCCCCTAGATGCCCTCTGGCTGCAGCTGACCGATGGTTGTGCGCCAGCGCAACCAGTACCATCTTCTTGGTGGGCATGAGTGTGTGTGGGAAGTGGAGTGTGTGTATGCGGCTGCAGCTTGTCAGCCTCTTGAACGTCAATCTTAAACACGGCGAATCTGGCACCATTTTTCAATGGAATCGATTGTGTTCCACGCGGCACCGGTGCTAGCCTCTCAATGGTCGTTGAGTCAGTCCAGGTGCGGCGCCTATTTTGCTGCCATGGAAGCCCACAAATCCTGCCCCAGAGTTAACACTTAGGGCGGTATTCTCCGATTGCCGACGTCAAAATCGCGTTCGGCGATCGGCCGGAGAATCCCTTTTTAGTGCGAAATCGGGAGTGGCGCCGATTTTGCGATTCTGCCCCCCCCTCTCAAAAACGGCATACTCGTACACCGCATGCCATCGGGACAGGGCCTCAGGATGTCACCTGAGGCCCTCCCCCGATGGGCCGATTTCTCGACAGCATGGATCACTCATGCTATTTGTTTTCGTGAACTCGGCGTGGCAGCTGCGGACTGAGTCCAGCGCCGCCACAGTCGGGTGGGAGCCGTTCTGTGGGCAGAGGGGGCTTTGGCTGGTGCTGGGGGGGCACTGGTGGGGGGTGGTTGGGAGTGGCCAGCCTGCTCAAAGGAGGACAGTTTTTGGCGGGCCGGATTCGCGCGCGGCAGGCGCCATGTTGCACGGCGGGCGGGCTGCAGGCCGCCGCCACGCACATGCATGGCCACGGACCTGGCAATTGTCCATCTGTATCTGCAGGTAAAGCTGGGGGCTTTACGCTGCGTGCATGCTAGCCCCCCACCAGACAGAGGTTCGGTGCAGCTTTTGCACCATTTCTCCGGGCGTAAAATGCCACTGTTCCCTTGCTGGCGTTAGCACTTAATCTTCAAATCGGAGAATCCTGCCCTTAGTCGCAGGAGCGGAGAATCCCGGCCACAATGTTTTGGCCTCAACTACTTCCTGCGATAATGAATTCCACAGGTTTTCCATTCACTGGGTGAAAACATTTCTTCTCATCTCTGTCCGAAATGGACTACCCCATATCCTCAGACTGTGACCTCTGGTTCTGGACACACCCACCATCGGGAACATCCTTCCTTCATCTACCCTGTCTAGACCTGTAGAATTTTGTAGGTTTCTATGCGATCCCCCCTCATTCTTCTGAACTCCAGCGAACACAATCCTCACCGATTAAATCTCTCCTCATACGTCAGTCCCACCATCCCAGGAATCAGTCTGGTAAACCGTCACTGCACTCCCTCTCGAGCAAGAACATCCTTCCTCAGATAAGAAGACCAACACTGCACACAGTATTCCAGGTGTGGCCTCACCAAGGCACTGTTTAACTGGTTCTGATCTTTGGGTTTGAGTGGGAATCTGATGCTGCTGCTGGGTTAGTGTGGAGTAGCAGACATAGCAAGGGGACAACATGGTCTTACTGGGTAGCTTATTGGGCTTGAAGGAACTACTCCAGTTCCTCTTGGCCCACTGTGGTAGTCACCACTAGCAGTATTATATGTATGATGGTAAGACACGTATAGTAGAGGTACATGGGTAAATCCCTGCCTGCTGGCTCCGCCCAGTAGGCGGCATATAAATGTGTGTGATCGCCGGTGCTGCAGCCATTCTGGCTCCAGCTACAGGAGGCTCAATAAAGCCTCGATTATTCCACTACTCTCGTCTTCGTGGTAATTAACATAAGAACATAAGAACTAGGAACAGGAGTAGGCCATCTGGCCCCTCGAGCCTGCTCCGCCAATTAATGAGATCATGGCTGATCTTTGTGGACTCAGCTCCACTCTCCGGCCCGTACACCATATCCCCGAATCCCTTTATTCTTTAGAAAGGCATCAATCTTTTTCTTAAAAACGTTTAAAGAAGGAGGCTCAACTGCTTCACTGGGCAAGGAATTCCAGAGATTCACAACCCTTTGGGTGAAGAAGTTCCTCCTACACTCCGTCCTAAATCTACCTCCCCTTATTTTGAGGCTATGCCCCCTAGTTCTGCTTTCCCCGACCAGTGGAAACAACCTGCCCGCATCTATCCTATCTATTCCCTTCATAATTTTATATGTCTCAATAAGATCCCCCCGCATCCTTCTAAACTCCAATGAGTACAGTCCCAGTCTACTCAACCTCTCGTCATAATCTAATCCCCTCAACTCTGGGATCAACCTAGTGAATCTCCTCTGCACTCCCTCCAGTGCCAATATGTCCTTTCTCAGGTAAGGAGACCAAAACTGAACACAATACTCCAGATGCGGCCTCACCAACACCCTATACAATTGCAGCATAACCTCCCTAGTCTTGAACTCCATCCCTCTAGCAATGAAAGACAAAACTCGATTATCCTTCTTAATCACCTGTTGCACCTGCACACCAACTTTTTGTGACTCGTGCACCAGCACACCCAGGTCCCTCTGCACAGCAGCATGTTTTAACATCTTACCGTTTAAATAATAATCCATTCTGCTGTTATTCCTCCCAAAATGGAGAGCCTCACACTTGGCAACATTGAATTCCATCTGCCAGACCCTAGCCCATTCACCTAACCTATCCAAATCCTTCTGCAGACTTCCGGTATCCTCTGCACTTTTTGCTTTATCACTCATCTTAGTGTCGTCTGCAAACTTTGACACATTGCACTTGGTCCCCAACTCCAAATCTTCTATGTAGATTGTGAACAACTGCAGGCCCAACACTGATCCTTGAGGGACCCCACTAGTTACAGGTTGCCAACTAGAGAAACACCCATTTATCCCCACTCTCTGCTTTCTGTTAGTTAACCAATCCTCTACCCATGCTACCACTTTACCCTCAATGCCATGCATCTTTAGTTTATGCAGCAACCTTTTGTGTGGCACCTTGTCAAAAGCTTTCTGGAAATCCAGATATACCACTCCATTGGCTCCCCGTTATCTACTGCACTGGTAACGTCCTCAAAAAATTCTACCAAATTAGTCAGACACGACCTACCCTTTGCGAACCCATGCTGCGTCTGCCCAATGGGACAATTTCCCTCCAGGTGCCCCGCTATTTCCTCCTTAATGATAGATTCCAGCATTTTCCCCACAACCGAAGTTAAGCTTACCGGCCTATAATTACCCGCTTTCTGCCAACCTCCTTTTTTAAACAGTGGTGTCACGTTTGCTACTTTCCAATCCTCTGGGACCACCCCAGAGTCTAGTGAATTTTGATAAATTAGCACTAGTGCGTTTACAATTTCCCTAGTCATCTCTTTTAACACTCTGGGATGCATCCCATCAGGGCCAGGAGACTTGTCTACCTTTAGCCCCATTAGCTTGCCCAATACTGCCTCCTTAGTGATTACAATCATCTCAAGGTCCTCACCTATCATATCTTTATTTCCATCAGTCACTGGCATGTTATTTGTGTCCTCCACTGTGAAGACTGACCCAAAAAACCTGTTCAGCTCCTCAGCCATTTCCCGTCTCCTATTATTAAATCTCCCTTCTCATCTTCCAAAGGACCAATATTTACCTTAGCCACTCTTTTTTGTCTTATATATTTGTAGCTTTTACTATCTGCTTTTATGTTCTGAGCCAGTTTACTTTCATAGTCTACCTTACTCTTCTTTATGGCTTTTTTAGTAGCTTTCTGTTGTCCCCTAAAGACTTCCCAGTCCTCTAGTCTCCCACTAATTTTTGCCACTTTGTATGTTTTTTCCTTCAATTTGACACTCTCCCTCACCTCCTTAGATATCCACGGTCGATTTTTCCCCTTTCTACCGTCTTTCTTTTTTGTCGGTATGAACCTTTCCTGAACACTGTGAAAGATCGCTCGGAAGGTTCTCCACTGTTCCTCAACTGTTTCACCATGAAGTCTTTGCTCCCAGTCTACCTTAGCTAGTTCTTCTCTCATCCCATTGTAATCGCCTTTGTTTAAGCACAAAACACTAGTGTTTGATTTTACCTTGTCATCCTCCAACTGTATTTTACTTTCCACCATATTGTGGTCGCTCCTTCCAAGAGGATCCCAAACTATCAGATCATTAATCAATCCTGCCTCATTACACAGGACCAGATCTAGGACCGCTTGTTCCCTTGTAGGTTCCATTACATACTGTTCCAGGAAATTATCCCGGGCACATTCTATAAACTCCTCCTCAAGGCTACCTTTACCAACCTGGTTAAACCAATCGATATGCAGATTAAAATCTCCCATGATAACCACTGTACCATTTCTACATGCATCCGTTATTTCTTTGCTTATTGCCTGCCCTACCATCCTGTTACTATTTGGTGGCCTATAGACTACTCCTATCAGTGACCTTTTCGCCTTACTATTCCTGATTTCCACCCAAATTGATTCAACCTTGTCCTCCATAGCACCAATATCATCCCTTACTATTGCCCAGATGCCATCCTTAAACAACAAAGCTACACCACCGCTCTTACCATCCATTCTATCCGTTGGTATAGTCTGATGCCCTTGGATATTTAACCCCCAGTCGTGACCATCTTTTCACCATGTTTCAGTAATGGCCACTAAATCATAGTCATTCACGATGATTTGCGCCACCAACTCATTTACCTTATTTCGTATACTACGAGCATTCAGGTAAAGGACACTTATGCTGTTTTTTATGTCTTTGTTATGAATCCTAACACCTTGATCAGTAACTTTTCGCAATTTATTTTTCCTCCTACCCTTTCTCCTAATTTTACTTGTCTTTGAACCGATATCTCTACATAACAACCTGTCACGTAACCTGCTGCCTTGATCTCCATTAACCATTATACTGTCCATAGCTTTACATTTCCCTTCCCCCCAACTTGCTCGCTTAAAGTCCTTGTGACCAACCTATTTATCCTATTCGCTGGAACACTGGTCCAAGAATGGTTCAGGTGAAGACCGTCCCAATGGTACAGGTCCCTCCTGCCCCAGTACTGATGCCAATGCGCCATGAAATGGAATCCCTCTTTCCCGCACCACTCCTTTAGCCACGTGTTAACTTCTCTAATTTTCTCAACCTTATGCCAATTGGCAGGTGGCTCGGGTAGTAATCCAGAGATTATAACCCTGGAGGACCTGCTCTTTAATTTAGTCCCTCGTGTTTGATAATCCCCAAACAGGTCCTCTTTCCTAGTCTTACCTATGTTGTTAGTCCCAACGTGGACCACAACAATTGATAGTGCATCACCCACAAGCAGTGCTGTGAAGACACTTTTGCATCTGGAATCAGCCTTTCCATCATCCTATCAAGTGTCTCAAGGCCAGGGAAACAGAATTGACATGTATTCAAAACAGAATGACTGTTTGAAGTAAAGGTGGGCAACGTTAGTATAATTTTGAAATGACCAACTCTCTTTTCACGGGCCCTTCCTTTTTTCAACCTCTGTTAAAACCAGAAGTGACCCGGCATGAGTGAACACGTCGGGTTCCTGTTGTCAGCATTTTTGAATTTTAAACTATGACATGGCCCTTCCACCGACTCCTGCAGAGCAAACTTGATCTTCTCTAACCTCAGGAATTCTGCCAGATCTCTCACGCACACCCCTACCTTCGGCGGCTCTGAGTTCCCTCCAACACAAAGGCCCGTCTTCTCAACCTTGCCACTTGCCTGAGGGTTGGTGATCCTCAAGTTAAATCACCACCAGTCAGCTCTCCACCTTAAAGGGGAACGCAGCCTTTGTAGCGAATTTACCTTAGGGGCATATATTTCTTTCATTTCTGCCTCACAGCACCAGGGACCCGGGTTCAATTCCGATCTCGGGTGACTGTCTGGATGGAGTTTACACATTCTCCCCGTGTCTGCATGTGTTTCTCCGGGTGCTCCGGTTTCCTTCCAGTGTCTGAAGATGTGTAGGTTAGGTGGATTGGCCATGAACAATTGCCCCTGAGTGTGCAAGTTAGATGGGGTTACGGGAATAGGGCGAGGAAGTGGGCCTAGATAGGGTGCTCTTTCAGAGGGTCGATGCAGAATCGATGGGCCGAATGGCTTCCTTCTGTACTGTAGGGGTTCTATGGTATTGTAGAAGAGGCTGACTTCCAACATAATCTTTTCATTAATTTGAAAAAGAATAGAGCTGTAGGTGAGCAAAACCTAAAAAACAAACAGCAATCTGGCAAAGCATAATATTTGAAAGTAATAGATTATATATTCTAAGAGCATTAAAGCTGCTCTGTTGAATGTGCACATTCGCAGGATGCTGTACTGTGGCACATAAAAGAATTTATACTAATGTTGTATATTCGAAGCTTGGACTGTAAATCTGACAGAGTGCAGCCTCTACTTGCAAAAGGAAATCAATCACTCACTTAAATTGAACATTTTACAAGAGGTACACAATTTAACATTTCATTAAACATGCTCTCTTCTTAGTAATAGATGGTAGGTTTTCAAATGAAGATTGTGGTGAGAGTAATAAGTGCAACATTACTAGTGCTGCTGAGATCATTCATAAAATTATCTATTTTTTTCTCTACCAGACAGATGAAAATAGATCAAATTGTGAGTTGAAGAACGAGATATGGCTGTAGCAAAGTTAGCTGCCAGAATGTCTAATTGTTTATTTTTCTGTGTATATGAGTGCAATTAATCATTCATTAATTTACAAGAATGTATTGTTATGAACTATATATAAAATAGTGACTATTTAAAATGCTCAATGGCAAGGTACTGGGTTTGAGATTCTGTGTAAAAGTCATATCTCCATTCAAAAAAGAATTGTATGCACAGAATGACCAATTATTTAATCCCAAATGCTGCAATTTAATCAAAGTAGTCATAATATCCACTCATGTATATAATGAGATGCAGACAGGCAGTGATTGTCACACAGGATGACCAGTAAGCATACAACACAGCACAGCCAATCACCAGACAGGACACTACCACTATAAAGCCAGAGGGCGCTAGGTTTCCCGCTCTCTTGGGACCCAGCTACTGAGACAGTCAGAGCCCATGAGCTAGCACAGTGCAAACACCGTGCGGTAGCTAGTAAGTCTGGTCAGGCTAGTACAAGGTCTCCAGTCAGTTCAGTATAGTGTCGACCCACAGCTGAATATGTACAGCAGTTCATCTAGTTGAATAAAACAGTGTTGGATCTTCTCCTGTGTTAGACGTCTGTTTCTAACTTCCCTGCATCGAGTGCAGTCCACACCGAACCAACCTGCCTAACACATCATGTACCAGAGTGATATTGATCTTGACAGACCTACCTCTTGTGAATCAGCATCGACCAGCAAGCAGCCATTCAGCGAAATGGAAAACATCTGCAACTCTGCATCTCCGGCAACCTCGGCGCCAACTGGAAAATCTTCAAGCAAAAGTTCCTCTTGTACATCGAGGCCTCTGACCTCGAGGCAGCATCGGATGCCAGGAAGATCGCGCTATTTCTCTCCACTGCGGGGGAACACGCCATCCATATCTACAATTCGCTTACGCTCTCCGACGGCGAAGACAAAACGAAATTCCAAACAGTCCTGCTGAAGTTCGACAGCCACTGCGACATTGAGGTGAATGAGAGCGGTACATCTTCCAGCAGAGGCTTCAGGGTAAGGATGAAACTTTTGAGTCCTTCTTGACCCATCTCCGAATCCTAGCGCAGTCATGTAACTATGACTCGACGGCTGATTCCATGATCTGTGGTCAGATCGTTTTCGGGGTCCACTCCGACTCCCTGCGGCAGCAGCTCCTTAAAATCAAACAGTTGACCCTCTCTGTCACTATCGAGACGTGCGTTGTCCATGAGCATGCCAAGAATCGTTACTCCCACATCAGGGCGGCAGAAACTGCAAAGCTGGCCTCCCACGAGGCAGAAAGGGTGGAGGCCATTGCACAGATGCAGGGCCTGAGCATCGAGGAGAGTGGCTGTTTTGTGCGCTTTTCTCGGATCCCTGCGCATGCGTGCCACGACTGAGTGGACGACGAGACCGAAAACCCGACTCCGCAGGTGCGTACGACGGCCGACCGCACTGCGCATGCACAATGGCGCACAGATCGCGCTGACGTTAGCGTCATGACGTGTCTGAATTGTGGCTCCGCCCATTTAAAGCGGCAATGTCCGGCAAGAGGACGCCGATGTCTCCAGTGTGGCAAGTTTGGCCACTACGCAGCCCTCTGCAGATCCGCTCCACCGCTCAGCAGCCAGCGATCTCAGCTGCGGCGCAGAAGTATCCGCTCAATACAACAAGGCATGCCAGATTCTGATCCCAACAGCACAACGGACCCTGATGCTGACTGCCTCAAGTCTCCATATCGGGTGGGCATCATAACCACACATGTGCTGGCCTCCACCACACCTGCGCAATGCCTCTCGATCCTCAGGGTGCATCCCGACGCCGAGTGGTGTGCTGTCCTCACAGTTAACAAGACTCGCATCCGATTTAAACTGGACACCGGCACGTCTACGAACCTCATCTCACAATCCGACCTCGACACCATCTGGGCCCGACCAAGCATTCTTCCACCGGCCTGCCAGCTCCTTGACTACAATGGCAATGCCAAAGCTGCCAATGGCTCGTGTCAACTAGGGGTATCCAACAAGGCGATCAAGGCAACGTTACGATTTGAAATCGTCAGGCCTGACAGGGCGTCCCTGCTCGGTGCTCGTGCCTGCAAGCTCCTGAACCTGGTTCAGCAAGCCCACACCATGTCATCATCACCGGCGACAGCCTCGCCTGAAGGAAATTTGCAAGTTGACATTGACGACATTATCACGCCGTACCACAGTGTATTCGATGGAATGGGCATGCTCCCGTACCGATACAAAATACTGCTCAAGTCGAACGCCACCCCTATAATCCATGCACCACGCCGGGTGCCCCTCAAGGATCGTCTGAAAAAGCTACTACAGGACCTCCAAGACCAGGGCTTCATCTCGAAGGTCACGGAGCCAACAGACTGGGTCAGCTCCATGGTCTGCGTAAACAAGCCATCAGGGGAGCTCCGCATTTGCATTGATCCCAAGTGATCTAAACCGCATCATGCGGGAGCACTACCCAACCCCGAAGCCTGAAGAGTTAACCAGTGAGATGGCTCATGCCAAATTCTTCACTAAGCTGGATGCCTCCCTGGGTTTTTGGCAAATACAGCTGGACGCGTCCAGTTTCAAGCTGTGCACGTTCAATACCTAGTTCGGCCGCTACTGTTACAACCGCATGCCTTTCGGTATCATATCTGCCTCCGAAGTGTTTCATCGCATCATGGAGCAGATGATGGAGGGCATCGAGGGGGTACGAGTATCCGTGGACGACATGATCATCTGTTCCACAACGCCCGAGGAACACATCGCTCATCTCAAGCAGGTCTTCCAGCGAATTCATGAACATGGTCTCCAGCTCAACAGGGCCAAGTGCTCATTTGGTCAATCTGATATAAAGTTTCTAGGCGACCACATCTCGCGGCAGGATGTGCGGCCAGACGCCGACAAGGTCTTGGCGATCAACGCCATGAAGACCCTGGAGGACAAGAAGGCGGTCCTCCGCTTCCTCGGGATGGTCAACTTTATTGGGAAATTAATTCCCAATATGGCATCCCACACCACTGCCCTCCACCATCTCGTCAAGAAGTCAACGGAATTCCAGTGGCTGCCCACACATGAAGCGGAATGGCATGAGCTGAAGGCAAAGCTCACCACAGCCCCAGTTCTAGTGTTCTTTGACCCAATCAAGGAAACCAAGATATCAACTGATGCAAGCCAGGATGGCATTGGCTCCTCCAGCAAGATGACTCCTCATCCTGGGCTCCAGGTGCATATGCCTCCAGGGCCATGACGCCCACTGAGCAACGGTATGCCCAGATTGAGAAGGAGTGTCTGGGTCTCCTGACAGGAATAGTCAAGTTTCATGATTACGTTTACGGCCTGCCAAAATTCACGGTGGAAACGGACCACAGGCCTCTAGTCCACATAATCCAGAAGGATTTAAATGACATGACACCTCGGTTACAGCGAATTCTTCTTCGACTCCGCCGCTATGACTTCGAACTTGTCAACACGCCAGGCAAAGAGCTGATCATTGCTGATGCCCTCTCCCGGTCCATCACCACACCGTGGTGACTTTATCTGCCACATAGAAGCGCATGTGCAATTGTGTGCCACCAATCTCCCAGCCTCTGACGAACGGGTGGTCCAAATTTGTGAGGAAGCGGCCAAGGATCCTTTACTGCAGCGTGTGATGCAGCACCTTACCCATGGCTGGCAGAAGGGACAATGTCCCCAATTCTTTAATGTTAAAGACGAGCTGACGGTTGTGGAGGGAATCTTTCTGAAACTTGACAGGATCGTTATTCCTCAAAGCATGCAGGCTATGGTGCTGGGTCAACTCCATGAGGGTCACCTTGGAGTTGAGAAATGCCGACGCAGAGCTCGGGAGGCAGTTTACTGGCCGGGCATTAACGAGGCTATTGACAATACGGTCTTCAAGTGCCCCACCTGTCAGAAGTTTCAACCGGCTCAACCCAAGGAAACACTGCAACAGCACGAGATTGTGACCTCTCCGTGGTCCAATGTAGTTGTAGACCTTTTTCACACCAAGGGGCATGACTACGTACTCCTGGTCGACTACTTCTCCAGTTACCCAGAAGTGGTGAAACTGTCCGACCTCACGTCGAAGGCGGTCATCAAATCCTGCAAAGAAACGTTTGCCAGGCACGGGATACTGCTCACAGTAATGAGCGACAACGGTCCATGCTTTTACAGCCAAGAATGGTCTGGTTTTGCACAATCCTGCAACTTCCATGACGTTACCTCCAGTCCCCACTACCCGCAATCAAACGGGAAGGCCGAGAAAGGGGTCCATATTGTCAAGCGGTTGCTGTGCAAAGCTGCAGACTCAGGCTCCGACTTCAACCTAGCAATGCTGACATACAGGGCACTGGGTTGTCTCCAGCGCAGATGCTCATGAATTGCACTCTGAGGACCACAGTTCCATGTACCAGACCTTGACCACCTCACGGTACTACAAAAGGTGCAGCAGTCCCGGGCCCAACAGAAGGCCACATATGATGCTCATGACACGGATTTACCTGAGCTGGCTCCAGCCGATCATGTTCGCGTCCAGTTGCCTGAGGGCGGTTGGCCAGCCACAACTGTTGTTGTGAAACAAGTTGCCCCGAGGTCTTTCATTGTTCGCATGGCTGATGGCTCCCTGCTACGGCGCAACAAACGGGCATTGCGAAGAGTTCCACGCCCACCACCTGACTCAGTGCTCCGCCGGCTTTCATGCTTCCTCCGGACGTACCCTGCCACATGGCCACCGATCTGCCAGCGGTCCTGCCGGCCCACGCGACCACTGCAATGGCAGCGATCCTACCTCTCCACGTGCAGGTGGCTCCTGATCCACCTCTGTGGCGATCGACAAGAATTCGTCGCTCGCCACAAAGACTGAATCTGTAGACTAAACTTTTGTAAATATTGTGACTGAATCCATCGACTTAATTCTTGTAAATATTGCTTAGTTTGCCATGTATCTGCACTATCGACACCTTCCCATGTATATACGTTTGTACAATCACCGTTTGTATAAAGTCAGGCATATATATACATACCTCAGTATTTATTTAACTCTTAAACAAAAGGGGGAGATGTCATAATATCCACTCATGTTTAGAATGAGATGCCGACAGGCAGTGATTGACACATAGGATGACCAGTAAGCATACAACACAGCACAGCCAATCACCAGACAGGACACTACCACTATAAAGCCAGAGAGCACTAGGTTTCCCGCTCTCTCGGGACCCAGCTACTGAGACAGGCCAAGTCCACGAGCTAGCAACCACAAACACCATGCGGTAGCTAGTAAGTCTGGTCAGGCTACTACAAGGTCACTAGTCAGATCAGTATAGTGTCGACCCACAGCGGAATATGTACAGCAGTTCATCTAGTTGAATAAAACAGTGTTGGATCTTCTCCTGTGTTAGACGTCTGTTTCTAACTTCCCTGCATCGAGTGCAGCCCACATCGAACCAACCTGCCTAACACATCAAAAGTCACAAGGCATCTACCATTTGTGAAGTTTAGCAAACTTAATAAGCACAAGGCTATTGTTATTATTGCAATTTAGAATCCAAAAATGTCAAATTCACTCTTTTATGAAACAAGTTGGTCACTAATCCAAGCATGGAAAGGTATATTTAATGATATTGAGCCAGTCACCTTTCTCAATTCTGTATTTTCCGATATTAGGCTCAAGCATGCTAACTCACTCCCATCTCCAAACCAGAAAATAAATCTCTGGGCACATCAGTCTTTAGAATGACAGTGTTATAGTCTTCCTTTTATCTAGTCTTTGACTGTTAGTCCATTATGGTATCTATGCAATTATTGATTGTGCTAAAGTACGCTCTCTCCACTATGTCCTTGTCCCAAGTAGAATGATTACTCTTTCCCACCTTAATCTTTTCACTGGTATACCCCTGATGTCCACTCCCTTATGTCCAAGGGACACAGACTCAAATGTCTTTGGCAAATAATTGATTTAATAATCCATTTGATTGGACCATTTAATGCAACGTCAGGCTATGCTCTCTATCTCTAAAGTGCCCATTTTCAACGATCATTCAGGAAATAAAATAAACATCCAGTTTCCCTCTTTCAGCACAAACCATTTTCCTAAACAAGCTTCTGTTGCCTTCTACACCAACTTCATTCTTGTCTGTGGCAAATTTCTGAAGTTCAACCAGGCTGTTCCCAACTCTGGGACGTCTGTACGTTCCCACTACACCATTATTAACTAGCACCACTTATTTCCACCTTCCAACTTTGATCTTGCCTCAGTGTAGCTGCTATTAAAACCATCTTTCATGCCTTTGCTATCTTCAGACTTGATGAATCCAATATATTCTGGCTGGCCTTTCTCACTCATTGCTTCATAACCCTTAGATAATTAAAAACTATGCTGCCTTTGTCCTAACTCACACTGAGGTCTGCTCACCTACCCCATCTGTGCTTGCTGATTTATATTGACCTCCCACTCAAGAAGTGCCTCAATTTTAAACTTTCCCTTCTTGTTTTTAAATCCCTCCATAGTCTCATCCCTCCCTATCTCTAAAACCTCTTCTAGCCCAACAATGTCCTTCGATCTTTGCAGGCCACCAATTCTGGCCTTTGAGTTTTCCAAATTTTAATCCTTCCGCCATTGGTGACTGTGCTTTCATCTATGAGGATATTTATGAAGGTGCAGTGATCCTCAGGTTAAACCACCACCAGTCAGCTCTCTCCATCAAAGAGGAAAGCAGCCTATCGTCATCTGAGACAATGACGACTTCACCTACCTGCTTTGGCTCTAAACTCTGGAATGACCTCCTTAAAACTCTCCACCTCTCTTCATCTCTTTTCTCTTCTAAAATGACCCCAACATCTATCCCTCTGACCACGTATTTGGTCATCTGGCCTAATATCTCCTTATTTAGCTCAACATCAATTTCTTCTCCCAAAAGCACTCCCGTAAAATGTCTTCAGGTGTTATATTATGATGGAGGCACGATCGGCGGCACAGTAGCCCAGTGGTTAGCACTGTTGCTTCACAGCACCAGGGACCCGGGTTTGATTCCTGGCTTGGGTCACTGATATACCCTCAATTATGACACAAGAGAGTGTACTCGTAAAACAAAGGCTTTAATAAACAGAGAACTTCGCCAGCCGGAGAGATGAGTGCTCACTGAGCGCTGACCACAGGATGTCACCTTATATCCGGCCCCTGGGAGGTGGAGCCGGAGGCGGAGTCCCCCGGGGTTCCAAACCCGTTCTTAAGGGACATTACATGCATGATCTTAAAGGCACATTACTCATTCATCACAGTCACTGTCTGTGTGTAGTCTGCACGTTGTCTGCGTGCGTTTCCTCTGAGTGCTCCAGTTTCCTCCCACAAGTCCCGAAAGACGTACTTGTTAGGTGAATTGGACATTCTGAATTCTCCCTCAATGTACCCGAACAGGCACCAGAGTGTGGCGACTGGGGGATTTTCACAGTAACTTCACTGCAGTGTTAATGTAAGCCTACTTGTGACAGTAATAAAGATTATTGATTATTTATTATTATAAAAGTAACTATCAAAACAAAGTTCTTAAAACATGGTCAAGTTACTTGATTGGAGTAATCCTAAGATAGCGTGAACTCATATAGAATATCCTGCTGCATTCCCTTTCACTTATTACTCATGCATCCATAGTTAAACGTTCAACATGTAACAGCATTAAGACTATTAGTGTCCTAACAAAAATGACATGGAAAGTAATAACTCGAAAGCAAGTTTAGAATAAAACTGAAATAGTTGGTCTGAAATTAAGAGCAGGAAGTTTCATTGAATGAAATATTACTGTCAAATCAACTTTAAGCATTAAGTTCAGGTTGACACACGTGTAAATACCAACAATTTCATATTTTCTTATTTGCAGTGTAGTCAATACATTGATTACTCTTATCATCAGAATGGAAATTGTTATTAGTGCCATTCGAACTAATAACTAATAAGCTAACATTTGGTTTTGTAGCCTGTCTTAGCACTCTGTGGACTTACTAAGAAATACCAGAATCATCTAAACATTTCCTGCATTCCACCTCATGCTAAATCCCAGTCTGCCAACATCCTTTATCCTTGTTTATCTTTTTGATTGTCTTTTACCAAAAGGATCAGATTTTTCACTGTTTACAGATCCACCCATCCCCTTGCACCACCATATTTCTGCAATCTTCACCTTTCTCAGGTCCTCCAAACCTCTGACCCTGGAATTCTATGTGATTCCCTCCCATCCCTCTCCACTTGATCTGTGGAAATGGGCCACCAGTCACACGGATGGTAGCTTGGAACTTGTTCCTCAGACCCTTCCACTTTCTACATTCCTTCTCACATTTTAAAAGCCTTCTTGAAGCCTTTCTCTTTGATCACCCTCTTCTAAACTGCCTAAAAAGCTGCAAAAACCGATTATTATTTCCTCTACCGCACACTTGGACATTTTTCTGTGAAAACAGTGCTTTTGGAAAGAAAGTTGCTGTCAATTCTATCACTCTAAATTTATCTTTTTCTGCAATTAACTCACATGATCATATCAGCACTAACTGTTGAACAAACTGTGTGGCACGGTGGCACAAAATTTAGCATTGCTACTCCAGGGACCCAGGTTCAATTCCTGCTTCGAGTGACTGAGTGGGGTTTGCACTTTCTCCCCATGACTGCATTGGTTTCCTCCGGGTGCTCCGAGTTTCCTCCTACAGTCCAAAGGTGTGCAGGTTTTGTGGACTGGCCACGCTATATTGGCCCATAGTGTCCAAAAAGGATAGGTTGGGTTACTGGGTTATGGGGATAGGGTGGAGGCGTGAGATTAAGTAGCGTGCTCTTTCCAAGGGCCGGTGCAGACGTGATGGGCCAAATGGCCTCCTTCTGCACTGTAAATTGTATGATTCTATGATTCTGAACCCACCTATACCATCACACTGCAAATTGGTGATTGTTGGATACTGAAATATAAATCTACTCAGCAGGAAATTGGTAGTAAAACGATCCATTCACGCAACAGTTGCGTTAATTTAATGACAGGTGTTGTTGTTACAGGGATCAGTTTTAAGATAGATTTTGGCCACTAAGGGGCACTGTGATATATCCAGAGCATTTCAAACCCTTTTGACAGCGCAAATTTGAGAATAAGAGATTTTGGTTAGAAATGAAACAGCACGCAGCAAAGCTGCAAATGGAATTGCAGTATTTTTCTTCATGAACCTTACTTCCTTACTGCTGAGGAAGAAAATACCAGACAATGGTAGAGATGTATGAAATATGAAATATTTAATTAGATTTTAATTTATTTTAAGTAACACATTTAGTTAAGAATTTTGTTGAATCTTTTCATGTTTTATATATTCCTCGGTGCAGATTTATGGGTGGGGGGGAAGGAAAATAAACCCTTGACCTAAAAATATATAATCACAACTGATGAGCAATTTTGTCCATTTTTGTCTCAATTACTGTCCAGCTGATACTTTGGCTGGAATTCTCCGGTCGTTGCGATTCGCCTTTCCCACCAGCGGCACCCCCCCGCCTGCGGGTTTCCCGGCGGTGTGGGTTGCTTCAATGGGAAATCCCATTGACAAGTGGCAGGAAGATAGAATCCCGCCGCCAGTAGGCGCGCCGCCGAGAACACACAGCTGGGGGATTGGAGAGCCCGCCCATTGTGTATGTACTATACACACTGGGGTAAATGTTGTTAACGGGTGATGGAGAATACCACAGGGGTGGCTTTGTTCCCTTCTGACTTTCATTTCCTGTTTTCAGCTCCTTAGAACAACACAGTTAGAAGAAGGAAAATAGGACATCAGCTTCTAACTTGGCAGTGTTACTCTGAGGCCAGTTCATCAAAAATATATGAAGAGCTGTAATGTCTTCAATGTTGATATCCTACCTACAGTCTGAAATTAGTACAGTGCGAGAAATCAGATAAACATCCCAGAACTGGTGTATTGCACAATGCGGTGTGCCAATTATTCAGGAATTGCACAGTTGTGAAGAAGGGAAGGGGGAGTGTGATTATAGCAAGAGTGCACATTTTCACATTTACGAGTTTTCCTTTGCAAAGACAATAAACATTGAATTTTTTTAATTTGTGGGAGATAGATAACAGATGTGTCGTCTTTAAGGTAATTGTCAAAACAAACAGATGAGAGGTTTTTTTTATGCATCAAGTTAGAATCTGAAATGAGGCTGGAAGCACATACAATGTCAACGTCAAAAGAGAATTTGATAAATATTTGAAGGGGAAATTTTTGAAGGCAATGGAGAGCGACAACGGACTAGAAAATTCTTTCATACAGCTAGCGAAATGGCCTCTTTATATTCTGTATTATTTTTTGAGGATACAATCAGCGACGGGCAACCTGTGTCCCCGGGGGCCACATACTGCCTGTCTGGGTTCTGAGTGCAGCACAAGATACATTGTTGCCCATGCGCAGGGTTGCCACATTCTGCTCATTTAACATGCAAGTCGTTTTTTGCCGACCAGTATGATTGAAGTGATTTGCACATAAAGCAAAGGCAAGTGCTGATTACACACAATATTGACTGTGAGGGCCCCATGATCACTTTGCCTCCAAAGTGTCAATATTTATTTTGTTATTACAATTTGAGGTTGATGACAGTTCTATTAAGATATGAATAATTATGCACTTTTTATAACTTTGTTATGAAATATTAGGTGTGTATTAAATGTGGCAAATAACTCACCTCCTGACCCCCCAAAGCCTGTCCACCATCTGCAAGGCACAAGTCAGGAGTGTCATGGAATACTATCCACTTGCTTGGATGAGTGCAGCTCCAACAACACTCAAGAAGCTTGACACCATCCAGGACAAAGTAGCCCGCTTGATTGCTCCCCCTTCCACAAACATTCAAACCCTCCACCACCGATGATCAGTGAAAGCCATGTGCGCCATCTACAAGATGCACTGTAGAAATTCACCAAGGTTCCTTAGACAACACCTTCCAAACCCATGACCACTACCATCTAAAAGGACAAGAGCAGCAGGTATCTGGGAACCCCACCACCTGGAGGTTCCCCTCCAAGTCACTCACCACCCTGACTTGGAAATGTATCGCTATTCCTTCACTGTCACTGGGGCAACATCCTGGAACTCCCTCCCTAATAGCACAATGGGTGTGCCTACACCTCAAGGACTGCAGCAGTTCAAGTAGGCAACTCACCACTATCTTCTGATGGGTAACTAAGGATGGGCAACAAATGCTGGCCTAACCACCAACACCTATATTCAGTAAAAAAAAAAAAATTAATGGGGTCTTATTCCTACAGTGCAGAAGGAAACCATTCAGCCCATCAAGTCTGCACCAACTGTACCTAGACCCAATCTCCTACCCTATCCTCATATCCCCATGGATTGATTATGGCCAATTCACCTAACCTGCACATCTTTGGACTGTGGGCGGAAGCGCTCACAGACATGGGGAGAACATGCAAACTCCATATAGACAAACACCCAAAGCCAGAATCGGACCAGCGTCTCTGACACTGTGAGGGAGCAGCGTCAACCACTGAGCCACCGTCCCGGCGTGAATGGGTCATAGTTAATCAACAAGCCTGATTTCAAGCTTGCGGCCCACTGAGATGCAGGAGGTCCACTTGTCCAGTCCACTCACTAGCCTAGGATTCCCATCACTGATACCGATTCTCCAGCCGCATTGCGCCCGGTACAAATCCCGCTATGTCAGGAGAAATTTGAGAGAGTCCCGAAATGGGATTTATGCCGGGTCACAAACAGATACTGATAATCCGGCCCACTCATTCCCAGTGAGAGCATGAGCCAGATTAGGATATTTAAATCTTCACAACTGGACTCCACAGAGATCAGACCTAATGATCATGCCGGGGGTCTCAGAGGCCATTGTAGCCCCTGGGTGGTTGGGGACATGGTTACCCCCTGGCACGCTGGCAGCCTGGCATCCTGGCAGCCAGGCAGTACCAATCTGTCACTGCCAGGTTGGCACTGCCAAGAGTCAAGACCAGAGGGCGAAGGACATGAAGGGGGAAACATGAAGGAGGGGGGGTGTATTAGGAGACCCCATAGTTGTGGGGGGGGGCACTGTACCGGCGATCCAGTGGGTGCGGCCTAATGCTGGTGAGAAGTGTGGTGCTGATGCTTTGGTGTGAGATTGGGACGCCTTTTGAAAACGGTGCCCTGACCTCTGACGAGCCTGCATCTTCAGGACCCACACCCCAACATTTATTAAAATTTCCATGTGTGGTGGATTGTGACCCGGATCATGCCAAGACCCAGGAGGAATCGCACGTCCTTTCCCACTGGAGACCACACTGAGACTTTCTTTGGGAGAGTTGCACCCACGATTTAACATGGTTCAAAATGACCGAATCCGTTCCACAGGAAAGTTACTGGATGGAATGTGATGCACAGAAGAGATATAGGGGCAGGTGACCAAATGACAGCCTTTTAAGGAGCACTCAAAAAAAGCAAAGCAAGGTAGATGGGGAGGGTTAGGGTGGGAATTCCAGAGCGAGAGGTATGGTAGCAGAAGGCATGACCACCAATAATGTAACGCTGAAGATGGGGAAATTTGCAGGCTGGAGTTAAAGGAGCAGAGAGAAAATGGGGGACTGGAGTCTCCTCCCTGCAGCGCCACATTTCAGGTTCATCCCGCTGGCGGAATGCTCCATTATGCCGGCCGATCAATGGCATTTCCCATTGTGGGACAGCCCCACGACGTCAGGAAACCCCCGGGCTGGCGGCAATATGGAGCATCCCCCCGGCGGAGAATCCAGCCCAGGGAGTTTGAAGGGCTTGAGGAGGTGATAAAAATCAGAATCAGTGGTGACATAGAATCATAGAATTTACAGTGCAGAAGGAGGCCATTCGGCCCATCGAGTCTACACCAGCTCGTTGAAAGAGCACCTTACCCAAGCCCATACCTCCACCCTATCCCCATAACCCAGTAACCCCACCCAACCCATCCAACACTAAGGGCAATTTTGGACCCTAAGGGCAATTTATCATGGCCAATCCACCTAATCTGCACATCTTTGGACTGTGGGAGGAAACCGGAGCACCCGGAGGAAACCCACGCACACATGTGGAGGATGTGCAGACTCCGCACAGACAGTGACCCAAGCCGGAATCGAACCTGGGACCCTGGAGCTGTGAAGCAATTGTGCTAACCACAATGCTACCGTGCTGCCCACTAACATGGGAAGATCGGGGTGAGAATTTCCAAATCAAGGCGTTACTGACAAAGAGTGAGGAGATTAGAAAAGATGGGCTGGACTTACCGACCACCCCGCCGCTTAATTTTTCAATGAGGGGGGTGGCCCGCCAACGGGATCTACTGGTCCCACCATTGTCAACGGGGTTACCCATTAACAACAGTTCTCGTCGCCCAGAAACCTGGGCGCCAGCGTGGGATCGGAATTTCCTGCCGGCGGAGCGAACCTGAAATGTGGTGCGACGGGGCGGAGAATCCAGCATCCCATTTTCAGTAAATCGTGCCCGACATGTCTGTGGTGAATGTAAATACAGTTAATTCACCAGCTACGTTCTATGTTTGTAAATACAGTTAATTCACCAGTTATGTTCTATGTTATTAACCCTGTGGGTTTTATCTGTGGGCCATTGTATGGCTTCACCCATAGAGGGAGATGTTGGAGGATGTTGGAGCATGTACGGGCTCAGCCCATGGCTCCGCTCCTTTGAAGGAGTATAAGAGTAGCTGGCCTGTGGGACAGTCCTCAGTATGTACAAGTCGCAGGCAGGCAAAGTTGATAGTTAATTAAAACCACTGTTTTACTCTGACACGAGTCCTTGAGTGAATTGATGGTCGCATCAATGTCCCCTTTGGATGATTGGGTGCTCAGTGACTGTGAGTGTGGATGTTAGGGGAGGGCAGGGGGGGTGGCGCGGGGGTGGAATGCTTGAAATAGTCGGATTGAATTTAGGAGGGAGCAGGGATGGGAACAGCTGAAAGCAAATTAATTTCCCCTTCATAATTCACATGTAATCTCAAAGGGTATCAGCAGCAGTGGACAATCTCATTTCTTAAAATTATACTATTTGAATAAGGCAGACATATCTTCATAATGTGCAAAACCGATTTGAATTTCCGGCAACTCCCTACTAAAAGCTGCGAGCAAAATCTATCTGATTTGACATTCCCAATGTGCTTTTTGTTAAAATTAAATGCCCATTTGTTTAATAAGCTTCAAGTCACTTCCCCTACATTTCAGGGGCGAAATTCTCCTGAAACGGCGCGATGTCCGCCGACTGGCGCCCAAAACGGCGCCAATCAGACGGGCATCGCGCCACCCCAAAGGTGCGGAATGCTCCACATCTTTGGGGGCCGAGCCCCAACATTGAGGGGCTAGGCCGGCGCCGGAGGAATTTCCGCCCCGCCAGCTGGCGGAAACGGCCTTTGTTGCCCCGCCAGCTGGCGCGGAAATGACATCCCCGGGCGGCGCATGCGCGGGAACGTCAGCGGCCGCTGACAGTTTCCCACGCATGCGCAGTGGAGGGAGTCTCTTCCGCCTCCGCCATGGTGGAGACCGTGGCGGAGGCGGAAGGGAAAGAGTGCCCCCATGGCACAGGCCCGCCCGCGGATCGGTGGGCCCCGATCGCGGGCCAGGCCACCGTGGGGGCACCCCCCGGGGCCAGATCGCACCCCACCCCCCCCAGGACCCCGGAGCCCGTCCACGCTGCCTTGTCCCGCCGTTCAAAAGGTGGTTTAATCCACGCCGGCTGGACAGGCAATTTATCGGCGGGACTTCGGCCCATCCGGGCCGGAGAATCGAGCGGGGGGGCCCGCCAACCGGCGCGGCGCGATTCCCGCCCCCTCCGAATCTCCGGTGCCGGAGACTTCGGCAACCGGCGGGGGCGGGATTCACGCCAGCACCCGTCGATTCTCCGACCCGGCGGGGGGTCGGAGAATGACGCCCCTGGAGTCTTTACTTTTCAGGCCATGGAATCAGGGATGGAATTCTCCGTCAGCGGGATCCTCCGCTTCGTCGGCAGCGCACTCACGCCCGCGGATTTCCCGAAGGTGTGGGGATGGCCAAAACGAGAAACCCCATTGGCCGGCTTCTGGGGCGGAGGATCCGTTGCCAGCGGGGGCAAGCCATGCCAGAAATCAGATCAAGCGGGTCGGAGAATCCCGCTCCAGGTCTTCAGCTGATTGGAGGATGTAAATCTGCACTCCTGTGGCTGTGTGATACCCCATAATGGTGGGAAATCCACAGAGCGAATTGTAGTGCCTGAGCAAACTGGAAGTGATCTTGGAATCTTCTGTTTTTTATTTTTTTTAATATAAATTTGGAGTACCCAATTATTTTGTTTTTCCAATTAAGGGGCAATTTAGCATGGCCAATCTACCTAACCTGCACATCTTTGGGTTGTGGGGGTGAAACCCACGCAGACACAGGGAGAGTGTGCAAACTCCACATGGGCAGTGACCCGGGGGCGGGATTCGAACTCGGGTCCTCAGTGCCGCAGACCCAGTGCTAACCACTGCGCCACATGCCACCACCGGGACAAACTGGGCGGGATTCTCCGTGAACCGGCAGGGCAGGCCACTCCGGTGCCGAGCAGCGGCGTGAACCACTACGGCGTCGGGCCGCCCCGAAGGTGTGGAATCCTCCGCACCTTCAGGGGCTAGGCCGGCGCTGGAATGTTTGGCACCGCGCCAGCGTGTGCTGGCGTCATCCCAGTGCACGCGCAGGGGGATTCTCCTCCGCACCAGCCATGGCGGAGGTTGACAGCGGCCTGTGCGGAGGGAAAGAATGCCGCCATGACACAGGCCCGCCCGCGGACCAGTGGGCCCCGATCATGGGCCAGGCCACCGTGGAGGCACCCCCCAGGGCCAGATCCCCCTGCACCCCCCCCCCCCGAAGACTCTGCAGGCCGCCCGTGGAGCCAGGTCCCGCCGGAAAGGATCTGTTGTGATTTACGCCGGCGTAACCCGCCAAAAACGGGCGGCCACACGGCCCATCGCGGGCCAGAGAATCGCCAAGGGGGCCGCTGCCAGCAGCCGCCGACTGGCACGCCGCGATACCCGCCCCCGCCAAAACCCCTGCGCCAGAGAATTCGGCAGCTGGTGGAGTCGGGATTCGCGCCACCCCCTGGCGATTCTCCGACTCCACGGGGGGGGTCAAAGAATCCCGGCCACTATATTTGTGGAGGTACGTTTTGTGCTTACCCCTTCCCACCAAGATAGTATCCTCCACCTTTCTCCCTGCCAGAATGTTCTGCAAAATCCACATCCCTCCCTAAGCTGCCCAAACCATCCCCAACCAATACTCTGAACTTACCTCACTCCAGGATCCATTGGGATTCATACTTGGGACTGGTTGCAAATGCGGAAGCGCCCACTCATAAGCTCTCGGTACTGCTAGAGCTGCTCGCTAACTATTGGCCAACATTTCCAAAGGGCAGTATCTGCTGCACAGTGAGACTCATAGACTCCCTACAATGCAGGAAGAGGCCATTCAGCCTACCAAGTCTGCACCGACCCTCCAAAAAAGCACCCAAACTTAACCCCACTCCCCTACCCTATCCCCATAACCTAATAACCCTTTTTTGAACACTTAGGAGCAATTTAGCGTGGTCAATCCACCTGACCTGCACATCATTGGATTGTGGGAGGAAGCTGAGCACCAGGAGGAAATCCACAGAGACACGGGGAGAACATGCCACCTTCACACAGACAGTCAACCGAGTCTGGAATTGAGCCCGGGACCCTGGTGCTGTTGACGAATGTGATATAAAATAGTTACTTTAGAGATATTAGTTAATGTAATGTAGAAATAAGCCACTTTGATTCTGGCAAGTAGAGACAAAGGATTTTAGACCGCATGGAAAAAAGCAGGAAGAGGTGTGTCTATGAGAGTGATGCTGAATTGATAGGGGCCGGAGAAAGGGATTGGAAGTGAGCCAATCAGAATAGATCAAACAGGTCAGGAGGGACATAGGATGACCTATGGGTGTCGAGTATGTGAAACTTGATGCCATTTGAGTGTATCAGTACTGGTCTCTTTGTCTGGGACATTCACTTAGTCCCGGAGCTGCAGAGAGCAACATGTTATCTGTATCACTGTGGACTAAGTTTAGCTTGCAAGCTGAATAAAATAACTAACGTTATACTTGCAAATCCATCTCGACTTTTATTGAGGCCAGGCTGACGGATAAAGAAATTTGGGATTCAACATTTGGTGCCGAAACCCGGGATTTCTCAGGGCGATCCTGGTCCAACTGCGAAATCAGAATTAGACTGATTATGAACAGGAGGATGGGGAACAAGGGGCCCTCAATGTAGAACTGGAAAATGACCGCGCATTGATTGTTCCCCTCTTCTTATCGTCTGATTAGTCTGGTCACTCGCGGTTGGCACAGAAAGACCGCCTCGACGAAATCACAGGTCAGTCTGGGGATTAGCAATTTAATTGATGGGATTTCATATTGTTGATTCGGCTTGGGTTAGGGTTTTGGGTTGATGTGACATCTCAAATGATGATTCAATTCCAAGTATAAGGGTTCAGAGGCTGATGGGACTTCAGTAGTGAAGGTTCAGTCTATTATATGGGTTCAGGGGCTGATGGGACTTCAGTAGTGAAGGTTCAGTCCAGTATAACTGTTTTTAAATCTGAAGATGGTTCAACTCTATGTGTGAGTGTTTTAAATATATAGTTGATGAAGCTAAAATTGTCTCCTTGGACTGTATTGGCGAAAAACGCAGTTCCGAGGACTAGTTGAGATTGTGGGGAATGCTGCATATTGGTTGAAGCAGAAGTCTCTCAAAGGGTTAACAGCAGCAGGCAAAATCAAAAGACAGACAGTGCTTCTCACTCAGGCTTTGAGATAACAGCAGCAGCCTGTAGTGTAATCAGATACCTTTCCTTTGAGTCAGTGAACATCAGCAAAGTTACGTTTTGAATTAATTAAAGGAAACCAGTGGGTTTCTCCACCTCTTTGATAAAAGTTATTATTTTCGAAAGCAATTGATTGAAATTGCCAGAATCTTAAGTTTTACTTACTTGAAATAATGTTTATCTCATTTTATCAGGAGATTAATAGAAACTTAAAGGAGGTCACGGACAGCATTTAAAAAAAAGTGTAAATCTGGAGATGATAGTTGATTTTGCCAACACTTATGTGAATGTAAAAGGAAAAAAAAACTTGTTAAAAGAAAAATTGTGAAGATAAAGAAATAATTAATGTTATACAAGTTTGTGTTAAGCAAATTGTAAATTTGGTTCTGAGTTGAGATCAGAGCTAAGCTTGCAAGTTGCAGTAATTCAATTTGAATTTTCAAACATTTTTAAGTTAAAAAAAAAAAAGCGCAAGTAGAGACAGGAAAGACGCTGGTCAAACAAGAGATGAGCTACGTAGTTCAATGGCTGGCCTTGAATTGACAGAAAAAGAAAAATTCAAGAATTTGGAAAAGTCAGTAAAAGTTCCGTCTGCACCCATAGCATGGTCTGCGCTCATTCCAGAACCACCAGAGTACAATAATATATACCCAGTCATTGCTCCCCAGATTCCAAATATGCCAGAAACTCAAGCCCTTTTGGGTGATAGTGTGGGTCCTGACTTACCAACTTCACGACCAGAAGAGCAAAAGGAACTCTGTCCCACAAGCCCAGTTAGCTCTAGGACAAGATCTCGGACAGCGAGAGAGGGGCTTGACCCTCACCAGAAACAATTAAGCATATCACCTAAGTCTCTCCAAACTAAGGAGAAACCACAAGATTTGGGAACAAAGGAAGCTGAAACAACTTCTTTTGAAGAGAAAGAACTCCCCCTAGTGACAGCGAGAGACGTTGAAGTCTTGGAACAACCAGGGGAAATAGCTAGAGTGCCCCCTGGTGACATTCGGAGACAGTTACCGATTAGGAAGATGCGAAACCCCGACGCAGTGACTGCGGAAGCGAACCCCACGATAGACGTTTACTTCCCATGGACACCCAGTGAGATGATGGCTATTATGTCTACAATCCCAGATAGAAAAAAATCTCCTGCTGCCTTCATGGATTCCTTGAGGACTACCATCTCAATTTATCAAGCTGATTCAAGGGACCTCTGGGCCCTAGTCCAGCAGATTTTAACCCCAGCAGAGTACCGCAATTATCTTAACCACCTGAATTATGCAAGTCATGCCGCACTTCAGCAGGCCTATGCGTTAGACGACGATAGAAGGACACAGATCTTGAATGCGTTGAATAGCACATTTCAAAGGCCCATAAATCTTTCTGTTATCTTAGACCTAAAACCTAAGAAGACTGAAGAGCCAGAGGAATTTCTGGAGCGTTTTAATGAAATCTACCGTGGGCAGTCAGGCGATTTGCTATATCAAAATGGTCAGAATTCCCCTCAATATTGTGCTATGTTAATGCATTGCCTACCACCTTCTGTGGTTACTGCTGTGAAATAACATGAATTAGACAGAGAACGACCCTTCCCAGATGGCAAGGGCAGTCAGATTTTATTGGAAGGAGGGTGTAGGCCAAGAAGGAGGCTCAGTTACAAAGGTTAAGACTGAGTATGTAATGAAAAAGGATGATTGGCGATCCCAACAAGCGGCAGAAATGGTAGTTTATCAGCAGGAGCCCCAATATTGTGACTTTGGGTGGGTGGATCAGCGAAGAGGAGGATACCAAACCCACCCAAAGGGACCCTCACCCCCTTTTTATGGCCCACCGAACGCATCGACAGCTTTACAACCGCAGCCCCCTCTGAGGGGCCATTGGTCTACTGGAAGAAGAGGACGGGGCAGAAATAGAGGGAGCAATGCATGTTTTAATTGCGGCCGTGCAGATCACTGGCAACAGGAATGCCCCTTTAAAAGACAGGACAGGTGTGTGGGTATCCTATTTCTGAACCTGTGACAGTCACTTACGAGAATAAGTCTGCAGAGCATCAGTTTGTAGTGACTACTGGATTGGACTGTAACTTGTTGGCCCGAGATTTACTGTGTATCTTCCAGCTACAGCTAGAATGCGGAGATGAGGGGGTAACGGTTACATCATGGAGGATGAGACAACAGTGCTATATTTCTATCACCCCCCAGTGGTGGACGCTAGACGTTGAACAGTCACTGCATCACGTTACCCTGGCCTATGACAGAACTGGACGAAACAGGGAGTTGGAGGACAAATACCGGCCATTACTTGAGACCGAATGGCCAGTCAAGGTTACAGCCACAGTCACGGGAAAAGAAGGTACAGCCGATTTTGTTCCAATATCACCACATTTATGGCCACAGTCAGCTTCGGTAAGCCCTCATATTACACGTCAGGTCCACGACCAGTACCATGCCAGGGATATGGGCGAATGGTCAGGAGGGCAGTGGATCATTCAGATCCAACAGACTACGCACTTCAAGTCATGCCGGACGGCACTACCATAAAATATTTTGAGGTCCCTGAAACGATTAACACTCGACTGCAGCATCACAGGGGACATGATGTGTTGGAATATGTCAATCCACAGGTCTGGGCGGAATACCCATCACAAGTGGGAAAGACAAATGTTACACCTATTAAGGTGATGATTAAGGATCATGTAAAGCTACCTTCCATTCGACAATACCCCCTGAAATCTCAAGCTGCTCCATCAATAGATAAATTAATTGAAGAGCTGTTGAAACAGGGTATTTTGGTCCCTTGCCAATCAGAATGTAACACCCCCATACTTGCTGTGCCTAAACCAGCCAAACCAGACCAGTACCGATTAGTACAGGATTTACGTTCAATCAATGCCATCGCATAGCCGTTACATGCTCTCACCCTCCAACAGGATATTACGGTGTATAGCTCCCACTCGGTAATCGCACTATTGGGGCAACTGCAGACTCAGCATCTTACCGCAGCTCGTCAGAATAGGTATGAGATATACCTTTTGAACAATCCACGTCTGACATTTAACCACTGTACCACTATCAATCCAGCCTGTTTTCTTAGTGGTCCCCCTGTCCATGAAGACGCACCTGGCCACGACTGTTTAGCCTTGATTCAGGAAACTACCACAATAAGGGGCGATTTGAGTGACATTTCGTCAGAACAACCTGACATGATTATGTGTGGTCAAATATCCCACCGGGGTTTAGTTAATGACCTACTGCAGGCCCTCCTTATGCCCGCGCAGATTTACGTTATTAAATGCGCTGCCCACACGAATGGTACAACCCCAGTTGACGTTGGTAATGAACGAGCAGATCGTGCAGTGCGAACAGCCGCGCAAATTCAGCAAGTGATGGTGCCTAAGATGTTAAGTCAGACTAAACGATCTACTATAAATATGTCTGCTTCTGACAAGTCAATGCCAACCATCCAAGACGTCATAAGGTTACAGGAGGACGCTCCTGAGAGTGATAAACAAATGTGGAAACGGTTAGGTTGTACATATGATTCTGTTTCCTCTTTATGGACCACGCCTGCACATCAGACTTGTATGTCTGATGTACTGGCTTTATGGGTCATCGAATGTGTACACTTTGCAACTCATTGTGGGGCTCGAGGGACTAGTGATTTGTTGCTGGACACTTGGTGACACCCTAAAATGCAGGGGTTGGCCCAAAGTATCAGTAATCGGTGTTTGATTTGTCAGCAATATAACACCGGAAAAGGTATCCCTTGTGGGATGGGGCAAACCCCGTTGCCCAGTGGTCCCTTTGAGACGCTCCAAATGGATTACATTGAGTTGGAAAGGTGTCAATGTTATAAATATGTTTTGGTCATTGTGGATGTGTTCAGCAGATGGGTCGAGGCGTATCCGACTATCGATAATAAAGCTGCTACTGTGGTTAAAGTCGTGATGCGGGAAATCATTCCCCGTGCTATTTTACAGGTGTGGAGCATGATGGAGTGGCTATGCATCGTCTGTATGATATTTGGCCTCACTTCGCTTGGCGTGTTATTGGCGATGGACATGGAAAAGGGGAATATTATGTATCTGTGTAGCCCAAACAATCTACAAGGTTACATCACCTCTGCAAAGGTGATGTTCTTCGCTGCCCCCATATACGAGGACATGGTATCGACTCATGGAAGGTCATCAAAGTTAAGGAGAATGCAGGAGTCATGAAGCAGTTGCACCGGTCCCGGCGATGGGAAGGGAACATTATATGGACATTGCCTTGTTTTTGGAATACATGTAAATTTGATTTTGGATGTGTTAAGAGTGGTACAATAAAGGTAAAATCAGGCTGTCAGAAGAGCGTAGGAAGAGGCTATGAGAAAGTGAAAGGGACTAGAGAGAGGATGGGGCGTATGAGAAGGGAAGTACAGCTAGAACGTAGGTTACCGGGAGATACACTTAAGTTACTTAAAGGCCAAACTGAGGAAAACCCGGGTAGTAAACCTTGGGAGCCCTCGGGGCAATAACCAAGGAGTTGTCTCAGCTACGGTTGTTTGCAATGCAGAACCGGTATGCTCTTGACTATCTTCTGGCCCGTGAGGGTGGGGTATGCGCCATAGTGCAGGGCAAGTGTATCATGGGAGTTCAGGACTTGACCGCTAACATCACTAAATTTATGGATCGCATACGGGATCACTTGGACGGGATGCAGGATCCTGACTCTTGGGGTAATTGGGGATTTGGAGGTTGGAAGGACTGGTTGATTAATATGGCCATGTATCTAGTGGTAGCTATCGGCTGCATCTTTGTGGGCCTGGCCATCCTTAAATGTGTGATGGGTAGAATGCGGGGTGCACTGGATCAGATCAAAGCCCCAAAAAATTTAACTGTTAAAATCCATGAGGGTGAAGCAGATAAGGGGGGGCTAAGACAGGAATTGGAAATGCAGCGACGGATCTTTTTAGATGGGGAACCGTAGCTATGGATTGGATAGTCCGGTTATCATGGAATGATAAAAGGAGGGAATGACGAATGTGATATAAAATAGTTACTTTAGAGATATTAGTTAATGTAATGTAGAAATAAGCCACTTTGATTCTGGCAAGTAGAGACAAAGGATTTTAGACCGCATGGAAAAAAGCAGGAAGAGGTGTGTCTATGAGAATGATGCTGAATTGATAGGGGCCGGAGAAAGGGATTGGAAGTGAGCCAATCAGAATAGATCAAACAGGTCAGGAGGGACATAGGATGACCTATGGGTGTCGAGTATGTGAAACTTGATGCCATTTGAGTGTATCAGTACTGATCTCTTTGTCTGGGACATTCACTTAGTCCCGGAGCTGCAGAGAGCAACATGTTATCTGTATCACTGTGGACTAAGTTTAGCTTGCAAGCTGAATAAAATAACTAACGTTATACTTGCAAATCCATCTCGACTTTTATTGAGGCCAGACTGACGGATAAAGAAATTTGGGATTCAACACTGTGAGGCAGCAGTGCTAACCACTGTGCTACTGTACCACCCTACGGAGGTCAGAAGTCCCACTTTACTGCAGGTTAGCTTGCCCGCAGTGTGTTATAGCTGCAGGGCAGCTGGCATTGAGCAAATCAGCTTCCAGCCAACCTTCCGACTAAAGTGGAGTGGGGGTTGGGGTGGGAGTGGGGTGATTACTATGTAAAGTTAAAGCGCATGGGATTGCAGGTAGTGTCTTGAGATTGTTAGAAAGCTGGTTAGCAGACAGGAAGCAAAAGGTTGGAATAAATGGGTCCTTTTACAATTGGCAGGCAGTGACTAGTGGGGTTCAGCAGGGATCTGTGCTGCACCCCTACTGTTCAAATTATATATTGCTAATTTGGACGAGGGAATGCATTACCTCCAAATTTGCAGATGATACAAAGCTGGTGGGAGGATGAGCTATGAGGAGGATGCAGAGATGTTTCAGTGGGATTTGGCCAGACTGAATGAGTGGGCACATGCATGGCAGATGCAGTATTATGTGGATGAATGTGAGGTGATCAGCTTTGGTAGTAAAAATAGGAAGGCAGATTATTATTTGAATGGATGTAAATTGAGAGAGATGGATACTCAGCGAGACCTTGGTGTCCTTGTGCATCAGTCGCTGAAAGCAAGCGCGCAGGTACAGCCGTCATTTACGAAGGCAAATGGTATGTTGGCCTTCATAGCGACAGGATTTGAGAATCGGGATAGGGATGTTTTACTGCAATTGTATGGGACATTATTGAGGCCACACTTCGAGTATTGTGTGCAGTTTTGGTGTCCTTACCTGAGGAAGGATGTTCTTGCTGTGGACGGAGTGCAGTGAAGGTTTACCAGACTGCTTCCTGGGATGGTGAGACTGTCACATGAGGAGAGACTATGTTGGTTAGGATTGTATTCATTGGAGTTTAGAAGAGTGAGAGGGGAATCTCACAGAGACTTGTAAAATTCTAACAGGATTAGACAGGGTAGATTGAGAAAGAATGTTCCCAATGGTGGGGAAGTCCAGAACTAGGGGTCAGAACTGAGGATAAGGAGTAAACCTTTTAGGACTGAGGTGCGGAGAAATTTCTTCACCCAGAGAGTGGTGAATTTTGGAACTCGCTACCACAGAAAATAGTTGAAGACAAAATGTTGTGTTATTTCAAGAATGAATTAGATATAGCTCTTGCTGCCAAAGAAATTAAGGGATATGAGGGAAGGTGGGATTAAGGCGTTGAACTTGATAATCAGCCATGATCATATTGAATGCCGGAGCATGCTGGAAGGACCAAATGGCCTCCTCCTGCTTCTATTTTCTCAGTATGTTTCTATTTGTTTCTGTTTTCAGAGTTGCAGGCAGACGTCAGAGTTTCTGCTTTTATTTTGGATTTATTTGATACCTTTCAGCCCTCCAGCCACCCCAGATTGTTTGCACTATTAGATTACGTTTGCATTGTGGTTACTGTACATGCAGGTAAAAGTGGCTGCAAGTTTTTACACAAGATCCAACAAACAGCATGACAAATGATCATCGAATCTATTATTTCTTTTCCCAGGGCTGCTGGTTGACCTTGGCATCTGAACTTCCCACTCTCCAAACAGGCACTGAAGACCTCAGTTTGACATCTCATCCAAAAGCTGGCAGCTCCAATAATGCAGCATTCCCTCAAGTGCTGCACTGAAGCGTCAACCGAGCTTATGTGTTGGAGCAAGGCTTGAATACTTCACCTTCTCACTCAAAGGCAAGAATCAACTGGAGTGAAGCTGACACTTGCGTTTTGATATTTTTCAAGTAACTTTTTCTTCAAAGCTCTGAAGGAACTAAAGCCAAAGTGCAAAGAGGCAAATTGGAACTGGTCCCAGGTGCCTTGAACTACAAGTCTACGATCACAGCATCACCAGGCTGAGGGATGTGGGGACTCAAGCATTCTGAAAACTTGAAGTGACTGCTTGGACAAACCAATGGAAGGTAAGTACAAAAGACAGGCAACAAAAAATGATAGAAATCTATCGACAGGCAGGACGGAAATCGATGTTAGGAGTCCGTCTCTGGCATGTAGAACATTATGTATCTCCTCTGCTGTTTCTTACCTTGGATATTTGGCAATATGCATTAGGTTAGAGGTGGGCATATAAGCACTGCGGAAACAGCCTTTCTGGGGGTTGTCAGTACTGAAGGAGATTTCCGAGGTTTAGGATTATGAGATGCCCACTGACAAGGATATGGCAGCCCATGGAGAAGAGTCTTCCGGTTGAGAGGGCTACCCTGCTTGAGTCCCTCTTCACCCAGCCTCCCACTTGCTACTAACCCCCACTTTGCTCCTTCCACGGGTCCTACCTGACTAGCCCCAGCAAGACTGCTGACTTACATTGAACCCCAAGCGATACTCACACTCAGGGACTGACTGACCTCTCCCGGTGGCACTGTTTAGACTGGGGAGCTGTTGGCCATCTGGATCTGGTTCTAGAGAATGAGGTGACATTGAGAGGAGATGATGGCGTAGTGGTAATGTCACTGGACTAGTAATTCAGAGAGCCAGGGTAATGATCTGGGGATCTGGATTCAAATCCCACCATGGCAGGTGGTGGAATTTAAACTCAAGAAAATATTTGGAATTAAAAGTCTAATGATGACTGTGAAACCATTGTCAATTGTTGTAAAACCCAAACTGGTTCATGAATGTCCTTCAGGAAGGAAATCTGCCATCCTTACCTGGTCTGGCCTACATGTGACTCCAGAATCACAGCAATGTGGTTGACTCTTAAATGGCCCAGCAAGCCACTCAGTTGTATTCACCCGCTACAAAAAGACAAACAAGGAATGAAACAGGATAAACCACCCGGCATCGACCCAGGCACCGGAAACAACAAGGCAAGTGTTGTGTTATGCTGCTTCAGAGAACACAGGCTGCTACTTGATGCAGTCTTAACTAAAGGATGCTCCAGACTCTGAAATGAGTTCAACGTGTTTACTGAACTATTAACACAGTTTTCAAATGTGTTCGACTCTCTGCTAATCTAACTGAAGTAACTCAATCTAACTTTACCAGCTTGCTCTAAGCCACGTGCTGGTGTGTGATGCTGCCGATCAACCCTGTCTAACTCTCTCGATGTCTGTCTGTGGAAAGAGGCAGGGTGTGAGTGCCTCATTCCTTTGATAGTGTTTATGTCATGCCCCCTTGTGATGATGCCACCTCTGAGTGTCCTGACTGCCCATTTGTTGTGTCCTATTCTGAGTGTTCATTGGTTGCATGTTTGCATATCATGACATCTCCCCTTTTTTTCTTTTGCAGATCTAGAGACATGTGAATGTGTCTGTCTAATGTGACTGACTGAGGAATACAGAAGAGAATAAACAAAACAAATGCTCATAAGTCCAGTCTCTGAGGCTTCCGTCTGATCCTCGTTAACCTCCAGAGAGGTGGTGGAGGGGATGGCGGTGTCTTGGAGGCGAGTGGGAGGCACGACTGGTGGCCTCGTGGTTCAAGGTGTCTGGAGGTGGCAATTCGACATGTGGAAATGGAGGGAAAAGTGGTTGTGGGCAAGCAACTTTTCACAGTGCCCTTCGATTCCTTCGCACAATGGAGCCATCAGCCATCATATGACATAGGACCTGGGCACGGCTTGTCTGCCCATTGGTTGTGTCCTATTCTGAATGTTCATTGGTTGCATGTTTGCATATCATGACAGCAAGCACAGCCCCGTCGACCTGCAAAGTCCTCCTTACTAGCATCTGGGGACTTGTCCAAAGGTTGGAGCGTTGACACAGTCAAACTCTCAGAATCATACCTTATCGACAATATCCCAGACAGCATTATCACCATTCCTGGGTTTGTCCTGTCTCACCGGCAGGACAGACCCAAGGGAGGTGGTGGCAGTGTGGTGTACAGCCGGGAGGGAGTTGCCCCTGGGAGTCCTCAACATTGACTCTGGACGCCATGAAATCTCATGAATTCAGGTTAAACATGATCAAGGAAACCTCTTGCTAACGAACACTGGGGCTGGTTTAGCACACTGGGCTAAATAGCTGGCTTGTAATGCAGAGTAAAGAAGCAGCATGGGTTCAATTCCCGTACCAGCCTCCCCGAACAGGTGCCGGAATGTGGTGACTAGGAGCTTTTCACAGTAACTTAATTGAAGCCTACTTGTGACAATAAACGATTATTATTATTATTAATTACCACATATCGGCCACCGTCAGCTGGTGAATCAGTACTCCACCATAGTGAACACCACTTGGAGGAAGCATGAAGGGCGTTAAGGGCACAGAATATGCTCTGGTTGGGGGGACTTCAATGTCCATCACCAAAAGTGTGTTGGTAGTACCACCACAAACTGAGCTGGCCGGGTCCTAAAGGACATAGTTGGTAGACTGGGACTGCAGCAGGTGGTGAGGGAACTAATAAGAGGGAAATACATACTTGACCTCATCTTCACCACTGCCTGCTGCAGATGCCTCTGTCCATGACAGTATTGGTAAAAGTGGCCACCGCACAGTCCTTGTGGAGACAAAGTCCCGTCTTCACAATGACAATACCCTCCATTGTGTTGTGTGGCACTACCACCGTGCTAAATGGGATAGCCTTCAAACAAATCAAGCAACACAAGACTGAGTATCCACGAGGGATTGTGGGCCATCAACAGCAGCAGCAGAATTGTATTCAACCACAGTCTGCAACCTCATAGCCCGGCATATCGCCCAATCTATTGTTACCATCAAGCCAGGGGATCAACCCTGGTTCAATGAAGAGTGCAGGAGAGCATGCCAAGGGCAACACCAAGTATAACGAAAAATGAGGTGTCAACTTGCTGAAGCTACAACACAGAACTATTTGTGTACCAAACAGCATAAGCAGCAAGTAATATGCAGAGCTAAGCAATTTCACAATGAACACATAAGGGGCGGGGTTCTCCGACCCCCCCGTCGGGTCGGAGAATCGTAGGGGGGGCGGCGTGAATCCCGCCCCCGCCGGCCGCCAAATTCTCCGGCACCGGAGATTCAGCGGGGGCGGGAATCGCGCCACACCGGTCGGCGGCCTCCCCCACGCCGATTCTCCGGCCCGCGATGGGCCGAAGTCCCGCCTCTTCTATGCCAGACCCGCCGGCATGGATTGAACCAGGTCCCTTACCGGCGGGACCTGGCGGTGCGGGAGGGGGCTCCGGGGTCCTGGGGGGGGGGGGGGTCGCGGGGCGGTCTGGCCCAGAGGGGTGCCCCCACGGTGGCCTGACCTGCGATCAGGGCCCATCAGGGCCTTTTACGTGGGGGCACTCTTTTCCTACGCTGGGCCATCAGCCTTCGCCATGGCCGATGCGTAGGAGACCGCTCCCCCCCCTGCACATGCACACGGATGACGTCAGCAGCCGCTGATGCTCCCACGCATGCGCGGACTGCAGCCGGCCGGTGGAGTCCCTTCGGCCCCGGCTGCCGTGGCGCCAAAGGCCTTCCACGCCAGCCGGCGGGGCGCCAATCACTCTGGTGCGGGCCTAGTCCCTAAAGGTGCAGACTTGGCCCCTAAAGGTGGGGAGGAATCCGCATCTTTGGGGCGGCCCGACGCCGGAGTGGTTTACGCCACTCCATCCCGCTGGCACCCCCCGCCCCACAGGGTAGGGGAGAATCCCGCCCCAGATGTAAGCTCAGCAGAGGCTTGCGTTTAAGAGCCATGGGGGTATGCTGCAACTGTACATGACACTGGTGAGACCACATTTGGATTATTGTGTGCAGTTCTGGTCACCTCACTATAGGAAGAATGTGGAAGCATTAGAAAGAGTGCAAAGGAGATTTACCAGGATGCTTCCTGGTTTGGAGGGTAGGTTTTATGAGGAAAGGTTGATGGAGCTAGGGCTTTTCTCTTTGGAGCAGAGGAGGATGAGAGGCAACATAATAGAGGTACATAAAATGATGAGGGGGATAGATAGAGTGGATGTTCAGAGACTATTTCCTCGGGTGGATGTAGCTGTTACAAGGGGGCATAACTATAAGGTTCAGGGTGGGAGATATAGGAGGGATATCCGAGGTAGGTTCTTTAATCAGAGAGTGGTTCGAGTGTGGAATGGACTGCCTGCTGTGATAGTGGAGTCGGACACTTTAGGAACTTTCAAGCGGTTATTGGAAAGGCACATGGAGCACGCCAGAATGACAGGGAGTGGGACAGCTTGATCTTGGTTTCGGACAAAGCTCGGCCCAACATTGAGGGCCGAAGGGCCTGTTCTGTGCTGTACTGTTCTATGTTCTATGTTCTGCCACATCCAGCCGTGAATCCACAAATATCCCCATCCTCAATGATGGAGGAGCCCAGGACATATGTGAGGCATTCGCAACAATCTTCAGTCAGAAATGCCGAATGGATGATCCATTTCCATCTCCTCCGGAGGTCCCCAGCATCACATATGTCAGACTTCAACCAATATGATTCACTCCACACGATATCAAGAAATGGCTGAAGGCACTGAATGCTACAAAGGCTATGGGCATCGACAATATTCTGGCAACAGTACTGAAGACTTGTGCTCCAGAACTTGCCGCACCCCTAGCCACGCTATTCCAGTACAGCTACAACACTTGCATCTGCCCGGCAATGTGGAAAATTGCCCAGGTGTGTCCTGTACGTAAGAAACAGGACAAATCCAACCCAGCCAATTACCGCCCTATCAGTCTACTGTCTATCATCAGCTAAGTGATGGATGGGATCATCAACAGTGTTATCAAGCAGCACTTACTCAGAATAAACTGCTCACAGATGCTCTGTTTGGGTTCCGCCAGGGTTACTCAGCTCCTGACCTCATTACAGCGTTGGTTCAAACATGGACAATAGAGCTGAATGCCAGAGGTGAGGTGAGAGTGGCATCAAGGCAGCATTTGACCGAGTAGGGCATCAAGGATCCCCAGCTAAACTGGAATCAATGGGAATCAAGAGAAAAATCTCCGCTGGTTGGAGTCATACCTGGCACAAAGGAAGATGGTTGTGGTGGTTGGAGGTCAATCATCTCAGCTCCAGGACATTGCTGCAGGAGTTTCTCAGGGTAGTGTCCTGGGCCCAACCATCTTCAGCTGCTTCATCAATGACCTCCCTTCCATCATAAGGTCAGAAGTGGGGATGTTCACAGATGACTACACAACGTTCAACACCATTTGCGGCTCCTCAGACACTGAAGCAGTCTAAGTCAAAATGCAGAAAGACCTGGACAATATCCAGGCATGGACTGACAAGTGGCATGTTACGTTTATGCCAGACAAGTGCCAGGCAATGACCATCTTCTAGAAGAGAGAATCTAACCATCACCTCTAGACATTCAATGCATTACCATTGTTGAATTCCCCACAATCAACATACTGAAGATTACCATTGATCAGAAACTGAATTGGATAAGCCATATTAATACTGTGGTTACCAGGCAGGTCAAAGGCTAGGAATCTTATGGCGAGTAACTGACCCCCCTCCCCCACCCAAAGCCTAACACCATTTATAAGGCACATGTCATGAGTGTCATGGAATGCTCTCCACTTGCCTGGATGAGTGCAGTTCCAAGAACATTCAAGAGATTTGACACCACCCAAAGTAGCCCACTTAATTGCTCCTCCTTCCACAAACATTCACTCCCGCCACTACCGACGAACAAGAGGCACTGCAGTAACTCACCAAGGTTCCTTAGGCAGCACCTTCCAAATCCACAACCACTACCATCTAGAAGGACAGGAGCAGCAGCTACCTGGGAAAACGTCACCTGGAAATTTTCTTCCAAGTCAAAGCCAAGGCTTCTTTGATGACGAGGGAGATAAAAAAAATACAGTGAAACACAAAAAGAGGGCCTATGATTCATGTGAGATTAATTTTTCAAGCAAAAACCAGGTCAAATGCAGGAGTCAAAATATATTGAAATATATTGAGACATACAGGATAAGGATGCAATATTTAATAAACACCATGGACCAGAATTTAAGGACGTTAAATCTGACAAAATGTCAGTGGAGGCAGAGATATATTTTTTAAATTTGTCCAAAGGATGTGGGCTTCGCTCGCTAGGCTAATATTTACTGCCCATCCTTAATTGTCCTTGGGAAGTTGGTGGTGAGCATTCCTCTTGAACCACAACAGTTCTGTTAGGAAAGGAGTTCCAGGAGAAGTTATGAATGGGGTGAAAATGAACAGGCACGGTGTAATGGATAGGCTGGCTTTGCTTACTGTGGATAAGTCACATTGTCCAGGTGACTTGCCTGTAGGAAGTAAGGTTGAAGGTTATGGAAGGGGTTTCATAATCTTCCAATCTTCCCTGGATACTGGGAAGTGCCAAAGTATTGGAGGGTGACAAATCTGACACTTTATTCAAGCAAGGGTGTAAGGACAACTTTCGCAGCTACAGTTTAACATCTGTGGTGTGTAATCTTGTTGGAATAATAATTGAGGGAAAAAAAATCAACAGACATTTAGAGAGGTGTGAGTTAATTAACCAGGGCAAGCACGGATTTGAAAAGATGAATCATATTTGACTAATCTAACAAGATATTTTGATGTGGTAATAAAACCATTGATGAAGGGAGTTCAATGGATGTTCCCTAATGGATTTTTTTAAAAGCATTTGACAAAGTACCACATGAAAGGCTGTTTAATAAAAGTTGTGGCTCGTGGAATAGAGTCAGTGTCAACTTGGATTCAAAAGTTGGCTTCAGGACCAGAAAACTGAATGTCATGGTAAATGGTTTTTTTTTCAGACTACTATTCGCCAAGGGTCAGAGCTATGACTGTACTTTGTTGATGTATGTAAGTTAATTTACTATTGGAATACAAAGTCAAACTTCGAAATTTGCCAGTGACACTGCAGTAACCCCCACGAGGCCAACGGGGATGCCCTAATTGATCGTCCCATGGGACTGGTGGAATATGTGCTTCCATGTGAGTTGACAGAGTCCCGCCTAGCTGGGGCTCATAATTATCTTAGATAAAGGTCGTCCCGAACAGGGACCAGCAAGTTGGTAGTTCCAAATTGGATGAATACAGTGTGTGTATTTGCCACCTTAGGGCAGATTCTTTTGACTGTAAATAAAGCAGTGTTCACCCAAATGCTCAGCCTCCTGGGTCATTATACTGGTGAGGAGGTAAAACCTGTGATTTTGATTCTGGATGTCCTATTCGCTCTGGGATTTTGCTGTGCAACAATATGGCGGACAGACTTTTGAAAAATGCCACTCTTTGGCATGAGAGAGGCCTTTTATGCAGGCCTGGAAGATTGGGCCCATTATGCAAGGCAGTTGAGGTATCTTTTCCAGGCTAATATCATCAATGGAGAGGACCAGAAGGTAATGCTCCTGAGTGCCAGCGGCACCCGAGCCTTCAGCATAATTAAAAGCCTCATGTACCCAGTTGCTCTGGATTCAAAACCTTTTGATGAATTGGTGGTGTTGGCATCTAGCCATTCTGACCCAGAACTGTCTGTGATTCTGCAACTGTACCGATTCAATCCTGCTGTGCAATTCCAGGGGAGTCAGTCACAGACTTTTTAACTCGACTCCGAAGGCTGGCTAAGCATTGCGAGTTTGATCCATCCCTTTTGGAGATGTTAAGGGACCGGTTGGTGTGCGGGACTAATAATATGGCCACTCAGAGGAAGATATTGGCGGAGCCTACACTTGATTTGAAGAGAACCATCAAACTAGCGCTGTTCTGCAAAATGGTTGAGAAGGGAGTTCAGGAACTCCAGGTTTTGTGGACTACAGCATCCACAGTGTTAGTTGACTCCCCACTGGAATTCAGCACTCTCTCAGGGCAGTGTTCATATGACCAGATCGCCGCCAAAACAGCAACGCCACTTCCAGACTCAACGAACCACTATAAGCCAGCATGCCACATCCCCAGAGGATGGCGAGGAGTATCAGCAACATTGCCAAGCCTGCGGTCGCAGAACACACGGCAACCAAGTCTGCCAGAATTGGCAAAGAACGCGCCTCCCTGGACTGGCGATAAGGTCACTTTGAGCCAGGGTCTTGCATGAAGAGGATGACATGATACAGTTCATCTATGCCACAACCTCTAAAGTGGCACACATTCGGAATAAACTGCAAGCAAATGGACACCCCTTAGTAATGGAGGGAGGCACAGGGTTGCCGCCTCCATCATCGATCAGCAGAACTTCCGCTAGCTTCGCACGAGAATCTTGCCATTAGGTCTGCGTGATACTAATTCCAGATTGGCGACGTACACTGGGAAATCACTGAACATTCTTGGAACCACTGTGACCCATGGGCAGCAGATAGTCTGACTGCCTCTAATAATGGCACAGGGGCCAGGACACAATTTGTTAGGCCGTGATTGGCTATGAACACTTCACTTTGATTTTTCAGATGACGTCCTATACGAGTTCCTCAGGAAATATCTGGAAGTATTCCAGAACTGGCTGGGACATGCAGTTCGTTGGGCGAGATATGAGCCATGCATAT
Organism: Scyliorhinus torazame; assembly: GCF_047496885.1. Lineage (NCBI taxonomy): Eukaryota > Metazoa > Chordata > Chondrichthyes > Carcharhiniformes > Scyliorhinidae > Scyliorhinus > Scyliorhinus torazame. The sequence goes on along the minus strand of NC_092707.1, from coordinate 188,424,260 downwards.
CTTCAGTTGGAGCTAGATACCATGGCTGGGATTCACCGATATTGCGGCCAAGTGTTGACGCCAGCGTCGAAACAGGCGCAAGCGACGCCCTCGTCAACGGGCCTCCAGGTGCAGTAATCCTCCTCTTCTTCAGGGACTAGAATGGCGCAGGAGAGCTGTACGCTGCTCCGGCGCCGAAAGCCTGCCCTACACAGCCGGCGTCGGTCCACACATGCGCGTGGTTAGGGTTAGGGCCCCCGGGCAACATGGCAGAGCCCTGCAGGGGCCCGGCGTGGAGGAACATAGGCCCCCCCGCCCGGAATAAGCATGCCTGCCGATCGGTAGCCCCCGATTGTGGGCGTGGTCACCTTGGAGGCCCTTCCCGGAGTCGGATCCCCCTGCCCCCTACCAGGACAGCCCCCGCAGCCAGAACACTGAGGTTCCGCCGGGTGGGACCATAAGGAAACCACGTCGGCAGGACTCGGTGGAACTTGGCCCTTCAAGCGCGGAGAATTGCTGCGGGGGGGCGCTTTCAACAGCACCGACCTGCGCCGCGGCGACCGCGCTGGCACATTTGCCGCCGATTCTCCGGTCGCCAGAGAATCGGCAGCCCGGCGTTGGAGCGGAGTGGCGGTATTCTCGTGCCCTCCCAGCGATTCTCCGAGCTGGCGTGGGCTCGGAGAATCCCGGCCCACATCTTGAAAGTACGTGACCAGTAATACCCATAGGGAGCGATTCAAATACACTCATGAGGGTCTCTTCCGCTTGTGCAATATTCCAAAAAGTGATGGAAGGCATCCTCCAGCAGTTAGCCAAAGTGGCAGCATACCTGGATGACATGTTCATTCCGAGGCCGCTGAGAAGGAGAACTTAGACAAAGAGGTCTTAAGATGACTCTCTCAAGCAGCTCTCCACCTGAAGAGAGGCAAATGTGCATTTCAAGCAAAGGCAGTTATGTACCTGGGTGACTGAATGGACAAAGATGGCTCGCATCCACTGGAAGAGGTCCAGGCCATAAAGGGTGCCCTGACGACACAACTGAAATCATTTTTGAGACTCATAAATTATTATGGGAAGTTTATTCCGAATTTGGTCACCTTGCTGGCACCTCTTCACATTTTATTAATGTGGTATTATAGGTATTACGGTACCTGATAGGCTAAAGCACCATTGGTGGAAACTGTATGCTTTCTATTGGTTAGAATGTATGATAGCTCCGCCCTGCTAGGCGGGGTATAAGAACCCGTGCCGCCCCAGCAGCTTTCATTCTGTACCTGAGCTGCTGGGGGAAACATCTAGCTTATTAAAGCCTTCAGTTGGACTACAACCTCGCTTTAGTGGTCATTGATCGTGCATCAATTTAATAAGCTAGTTTTTTTAAGAAGAAAGGATGGAGCTCCGAATCAAGCCGGAGTGTCTGCAACTTAGCCCCCACGCGGCGTACTCAGCGGCAATCTTCAAGCACTGGCAGGCGTGCTTTAAAGGGTACCTCGGGACGGCCGAAAACTCACCCACGGGAGAGCAGAAACTGCATGGACGGCACTCAAGGGTGAGCCCAGAGATTTACACACTCATCGAGGAAGCGGAAGACTTCGATGCAGCAATAGAGCTGCTAAAAGGACACTTTTTACGCCCGGTAAACCAGGTCTACGCCCGGCACCTGCTTGCAACAAGGTGACAAATCCCTGGGGAATCGCTGGAGGAATTCTACCATGCACTCCTGGTGTTGGGAAGAAGCTGCAGCTGCCCGCAAGTTTCGGCGAGCGAACACACGGAACTCTTAGTCCGGGACACTTTTGTGGCAGGAATGCCATCGTCACAAATTCACCAGCGCCTGTTAGGGAAGGACACACTGGGTCTCAGGGAGCCATGGGCCCTTGCAGGCTCCCTGGACGTGGCCTCCAGGAACGCCCGCGCTAAATGTTCCGGACCGCGCGGCAGCCCCCTGGGCAGCGTGGAACCCCTCCGCGGCCGACCCCGAGACTTCCCCCATTCCCCCACAAGCCTGTGCTGCAAGGCAGCCTGGCAACCCCGAGGGGCCCCGCTGCTACTTTTGCGGGCAGGCCAAGCACCCCCGCCAGTGCTGCCCGGCCCGCGCATCCACCTGCAAGGGATGCGGCAAAAAGGGCCATTTCGTGGGGGTATGCCAGGCCCGTACGGTTGCCGCGGTCTCCGGCGGCGAATGCGGACCGCAACCACAAACCTCTCCACGGGCCCCGTGCGGCCAGCGGTCACCGCCATCTTCATATTCCAGGGCCACGTGCGGACCCCGGGCGCCGCCATCTTGTTCTGCGGATGCCACACTGAAGGGATGGGCGCCACCATTTTGTGCACCCCCAGCCATGTGCGACCAATGGGAGCCGCCATCTTGGATGAACCCCCAGGACCCCAGCTCGGCTGACAACGCACTGCCCGAAGAGAACTCTCAACTGCTGCGATTAGCCTCGGTGACCCTGGATCAGTCTCGGCCTCGAACACTCTCAATCGCTACGACGACCATATTCATCAACGGGCACAAGACGTCCTGCCTAATCGACTCTGGGAGCACGGAGAGCTTCAGACACCCAGACACGGCAAGGCGCTGTTCTCACCTCATCCACCCCATTAATCAAAAAATCTCCCTGGCTTCCGGTTCCCACTCAGTGGAGATAAAGGGGTTTTGTGTAGCAAACCTCACAGTCCAAGGAAGGGAGTTCAAAAATTTCCGTCTCAACGTCCTTCCCCACCTCTGCGCGGTTACACTCCTGGGTTTCGACATCAAGTGTAACCTTCAAAGTCTTACCTTCAAATTCGGCGGCCCTATACCCCCCCTTACTGACTGCGGCCTCGCGACCCTTAAGGTCGACCCGCCTTCCCTGTTTGCGAACCTCACCCCGGATTGCAAACCCGTCGCCACCAGGAGCAGACGCTACAGTGCCCAGGACCAGGGGTGTCATTCTCCGACCTCCCGCCGGGTCGGAGAAATGCCGGGGGCTGGCGTGAATCCCGCCCCCGCTGGTTGCCGAAGTCTCCGGCACCGGAGATTCGGGGGGGCGGGAATCGCGCCGCACCGGTTGGAGGGCCCCCCCGCTCGATTCTCCGGCCCGGATGGGCCGAAGTCCCGCCGATAAATTGCCTGTCCCACCGGGGTAAATTAAAGTACCTCTCTTACCGGCGGGACAAGGCGGCGTGGGCGGGCTCCGGGGTCCTGGGGGGGGCGCGGGGCGATCTGTCCCCGGGGGGTGCCCCCACGGTGGCCTTGCCTGCGATCGGGGCCCACCGATCCGCGGGCGGGCCTGTGCCGTGGGGGCACTCTTTCCATTCCGCCTCTGCAACGGTCTCCACCATGGTGGAGGCGGAAGAGACTCTCTCCACTGCGCATGCGTGGGAAACTGTCGGCGGCTGCTGACGCTCCCACGCATGCGCCGCCCCGACATGTCATTTCCGCGCCAGCTAGCGGGGCAACAAAGGCCGTTTCCGTCAGCTGGCGGGGCGGAAATCCCTCCAGCGCCGGCCTAGCCCCTCAATGTTGGGGCTCGGCCCCCAAAGATGCGGAGCATTCCGCACCTTTGGGGCGGCGCGATGCCCGTTTGATTGGCGCTGTTTTGGGCGCCAGTCGGCAGATAGCGCGCTGTTTGGGGAGAATTTCGCCCCAGATCTTTATTAGGTCAGTGGTCCAAAGGCTACTGAAGGGGTCATTGAAGCCAGTAACAGCCCCTGGAGAGTTCAAGTTGTGGTGGTAAAGACCGGGGAGAAGCATAGATGGTCATCGACTACAGTCAGACCATCAACAGGTTTACGCAGCTGGACGCGTGCCCTCTCCCCGCATATCCGACCTGGTAAACAGGATCGCGCATTATAAGGTCTTCTCCACGGTGGATCTCAAGTCCGCCTACCACCGCTCCTCATGCGTACTAGTGACCTCAAATACACTGCCTTCGAGGCAGATAGGCGGCTCTATCACTTCTTAAGGGTTCTCTTTGGTGTCACCAACACGGTCTCGGTCTCCCAGCGCGAGATGGACCAAATGGTTGACCGGTACGGTTTACGGGCAACATTCCCGTATCTTGATAATGTCACCATCTGCGGCCACGACCAGCAGGACCACGACACCAACCTCCGAAAATTATGCCAGACCGCTAAAATCCTTAACCTAACATACAATAAGGATAAATGCGTGTTTAGCACCGACCGCCTAGCCATTCTCGGCTACGTAGTGTGAAATGGAGTTATAGGCCTCGACCCTGAACGCATGCGCCCCCTGATGGAGTTCCCCCTCCCTCACTGCCCCAAGGCCCTGAAGCGCTGCCTCGGGTTTTTCAGCTATTACGCCCAGTGGGCCCCTAACTACGCAGACAAAGCCCAACTCATAGTTGATTATTTTTACAGCTTTCCCGAGGTTGTATGCCTGCACGACATCATGTCATCGGCTGTTATCCGTGCCTGCAATGAGACCTTTGCTCATCACGGCATCCCACTCACTGTGATGTCAGACAATGGCCCCTGCTTCGCGAGCCAGGAATGGGCTAACTTTGCCAGCAGGTACAACTTTGAACACGTGACGTCCAGTCCCCTGCACCCCCAGTCAAATGGCAAAGCAGAAAAGGGCGTCCACATCGTAAAGGGGCTTCTCTGCAAGGCTGCTGATGCAAGATCCGACTTCTGCCTCGCCTTGCTGGCCTATCGCTCGGCTCCACTGTCCACGGGCCTGTCACCAGCCCAGTTGCTGATGGGTCGCACCCTCAGAACCACTGTACCGTCCATTCATGTCCCAGACCTCGACCATGCTCCGGTCGTTCAGCGGATGCAACAGTCTCGCGCGCAGCACAAAGCGGCGCATGACGCTCGAGCGACTGATCTTCCTGCTCTGGCGCCAGGTGACAATGTCCGAATTCTTCTTCTGGATGGTGGCTGGTCTGCGACTGCTGTGGTTCTTCGGCTGGTGTCTCCCCGCTCATTCCTGGTTCATCTGCCTGATGGCCCCATTCGCCACCGCAATCGGCGGGCCCTTCGTCTGGTTCCACGCTCGCTACGCAATCCTCCACCGGTGCCACGCCCTCCTGATGTCCCCTACCTAGACTTTGTGGAGCTTCCGGATACTCTGCATCCTCCTCACTTGGCCGTGGCCCGGCCCAATCCTCAGCCGGTGGCTCCTGACCCACTCTTGAGGCGGTCAACCCGAATTCGTCGCCAACCTCAGAGACTTGATTTATGAGCCTTACAATGTTGGACTCAATGCTTTGTTCTTTCATCCTATTTCAGAATTTCACTAGTTTGTTTATAGCATTCGTTATTAGTTTTGTTGTTGGTGTAACACCTTGTTTTTCTTTTCTCTGCACCAGGCACCTTCCCGTGTATATAGACTAGCCTCATGTACATAGTTATGTAAATACTGCACACACATGGTCAGATACACTCATTACACGTTATTTATTCTCACATAGGCACAAGTTCTTTGTAAAAAAAGGGGGATGTCATAATATACATCAGTACATTATGGTGCAATCACATACACACACTGATGGACATGCAGTAGGACCAACCAGCATTCATAACAATCACCAGTGAGAGCACAAGCACTATAAAGACAGGGGACAGGAGAGTTCCCGCTCATTCTAGCAGCAGCCAGCTCAGAGCACAGAGCTCACAGTCTGCATCACAGACATTCACCATGTGCTGAGTGCATCACCATAGCTAGTGATAGGAGAGGGTCCACAGTTAAGCTGGTATTGCTTACACCCACGTTTACAGTATGTTAGCATAGTTGAACAGTTAATAAAATAGCATTACACCACTTCCAGCATTGATGGCTTGTTTGTGAACCAGAACACCCAACACGACAGCTCCTTCATCAGGTGAGTATTTACAAGAGGGACAAGGGAATTCCCCCCACAGCCTTGGCCCAAATTCATCACTGGGCTCTATTACTAGCAGCATGCAAATACACATTTCAACATGCAAATGGCACATGCTGATGCGCTCAGTTTTCTCCCACGGCCTGTGAGCTCCCCTTCTCCATCAGTGATGGACAAAGCCATGGAAACTCTAAATTTCATCACACTCTGCCAGTAACAGCCTCACAGATTCGCGCATAGACTCAGAGGAATCCCACATTGGTGGAATTTTGCCACATTATTTTGCATGGTGGATTACAAGGGAACCCTGCGACAGCCCTGCAGTCCTACATTATGAAACACCGGAAGCTGAGTGTGGAGGGTGGCATCCACCCATGGGAAGCTTGCGTGATTATCCTGCAACCAGGCGAACAGTCGATCCTGCAGGATCTGCGTAATGGACACCCAGGGGCTTTGAAGATGAAGATGCTGCCGATGTCTATGGTGGCCAGGGATAGATGGTGATATCGACTGAGTAGTGAAATGATGCCTGGCATGTCAAGAACACCATAAGTTTCCTCTGTTGGCCTCGCTTCATCCCTGGGTGTGGATACACTCTGACTTCACTGGCCCTTTCATGGGGTCCATATTTTAGTCCTTTCGGCCCACAGGGATACCCTAATTAATCTCTCCATGGGACTTCTGGAAGATGAACTTCCCCGCTAGTGGGCAAAGGCCCGTCCAGCTGAGGCTCAAAATTAACTTGCATAAAGGCTGACCCCAAAAGGGACCATCATGTTGTTATGGAACTAATACTGTGTGTGTATTTACTGCATTAGGGCAGATTCTTTTGAATAGGTCAGTGTTCACCCGATTACTTGGACTCCTGGGACTTAAGAATAGCAAACTTGGAGGTGTTACTTACCTAAGCCACACAAAATTGTGTTCAAAGATATGCACTTTAAGTTGTTTGGCTATGCTAGATTCCCCCTTATTGTCCAAAGGTTAGGTGGGGTTCCGGGGATAGGGCAGGGAAGTGGACCTGGGTGGGATGCTCATTCAGAGGGTTGGTGCAGAGTCAATGGACCGAATGGCCTCCTTCTGCACTGTAAGGATTCTATGCTTCTGTGAATCTATGAAAATTACATTGTGGATTTGTGGGCCAGCGGAGATGGGCTCACCTCCAATGTTCCAGCCAGTGTCGGGGTCATTGGCGACAATTCAAAATCAGCCCTCCATTTATTTCCCCAGCCGCTACTAGTGGCTCAGAAGTAATCAGTTGGCGTTTAAGTTGTTTCTTTTTTAATTTGAGCTCTCATTCTATTCACATATGGATTCAAGTCTGAGTCTCCCTTTGCTCGCAATTATTTGTTTGTTCTCTTGTTGCTTTTGAGCAAAAGAATAACTGCAGTCCAGGTTTCATACTTAACTTGGTAAAACAACAGTTATTTGATTCAAACTGCCTCACATAATTATTTGGCAATGAGGCCTGCTGGAACAGCATGGTAATTTAATGTTGCCAAGTTTCATTTCAATGTGGGTTGTGATCTGCTGTACTGACTGGGAACCCATTTTCTGAACCCAAATTAATGGTTAATGTTTAGTCCACCTGTATTCAGCAGACCATCTATATTTGCAATGAATCAGTGAGAAGGGTTGGACCTGCTCCAAGAAGCACCATAAACATAACTTGAAACATAATGTAAAACAAAAGGAGAAAAACCTACAAACTGAAGATGGACCATGACTCAGAAATCTAAACAGGAGGAACCTTGAGCTTTGAACCCTAAACAGAAAGTTCAAGTCCCAGCCTTGGTTTCTCCAAGCTTCTGGATGAATAGCTTTGGTGAGATTATCTGACTGAAGTGAGGGAAACAAAGATGTAAAATCGCTCATCCCCCTTGACTTTGACATTTTCCCCCAGCATCAGAAGACTGAATTAAGAGGAGATGTGAGAATGGGCATGAAAGGGAAGCTGTGGAAATGACCAAGATATCAGAATAATTAAAATAAGAAAACCTTGGCACCCTTCATCTGTGCTGTTCTTTCTAAGTGCTGTTTTTTGCTGACTCATTGAGTATTGGTGGAAAAATCTTTGTATGTGGGCTAACACGATTGGGGGAGACTTTAATTGGGGCAATGGGGAGAAAGTGTCCAAAGGTTTTTACAAATTAACATTTTTGAACCTAATCTAGGTCCTCAGCCAAGCATTGCTCACAATTTACATAGATGATTTGGAGTTGGGGATCAACTGCAAGTTGTGTCCAAGTTTGCAGACAACACTAGGATGAGTGGTAAAGTAAAAAGTGCAGAGGATACCGGAAGTCTGCAGAGGGATTTGGATAGGCTAAGTGAATGGGCTGGGGTCTGGCAGATGGAATACAATGTTGACAAATGTGAGGTTATCCATTTTGGTAGGAATAACAGCAAAAGGGATTATTATTCAAACGATACAATATTAAAAAATGCGGCTGTGCAGAGAGACCTCGTGCTAGTGCATGAGTCGCTAAAAGTTGGTTTACAGGTGCAACAGGTGATTAAGAAGTCAAATGGAATTTTGTCCCTCATTGCTAGAGGAATGGAGTTTAAGACTAGGGAGGTTATGCTGCAATTGTATAAGGTGTTAGTGAGGCCACACCTGGAGTATTGTGTTCAGTTTTGGTCTCCTGACTTGAGAAAGGACGTACTGGCACTGGAGGGTGTGCAGAGGAGATTTACTAGGTTAATCCCAGAGCTGAAGGGGTTGGATTACGAGGAGAGATTGAGTAGACTGGGACTGTACTCGTTGGAATTTAGAAGGATGAGGGGGGATCTTATTGAAACATATAAAATTATGAAGCGAATAGATAGGATAGATGCGGGCAGGATGTTTCCACTGGCAGGTAAAAGCAGAACTAAGGGGCATAGCCTCAAAATAAGGGGAAGTAGATTTAGGACTGAGTTTAGGAGGAACTTCTTCACCCAAAGGGTTGTGAATCTATGGAATTCCTTGCCCAGTGAAGCAGTAGAGGCTCCTTCATTAAATGTTTTTAAGATAAAGATAGATAGTTTTTTGAAGAATAAAGGGATTAAGGGTTATGGTGTTCGGGCCGGAAAGTGGAGCTGAGTCCACAAAAGATCAGCCATGATCTCATTGAATGGTGGAGCAGGCTCGAGGGACCAGATGGCCTACTCCTGCTCCTAGTTCTTATGCTCTCATGTTCTTATTACAGTTCAAGTAATCCACAAACCCATATATCCAAGCACCTAATATTCATTGGATCATCATAACGCAAAGCAGTTGATGTTGAAGCTGTGCAACTCCAAATATTAACACCATTTTGGTTAACCTGCTGTTAATGAAGGCAACCCAACCACCAATTTTCTGGTGAGTTGCGCTACTGAGGAAGAATCCATGCTATCTATTTGTGAAATGGAGGGCTAGAATTGATATTTGTCAGTTATCTAGTGACACATGCATCATTCGTAGGAGGAAGAAACGGGACAATGGCCTCTCTTTTAGATCAAGTTAACATACTTGGGCCACGTTAAGACTCTCAGTTGTGGTCATTCTTTGTGCACATATTAGAGATCCCCTAATCATTAAATAGTAATCATAGCAAAAAAGTTCCACCCTTCAAAAAAATTTGAAGTAACCATTATCATTGAAGTAAAAAGAGAACCTGTAATAAAATAAATTGGGGGTAAATGAGGTTCATATGAGATAAATTTAGCCTTTGCACAACTCGCTAGCTCTATGCATAATCTTTATGCATTTTGCTCGCTGAGTCCAGAATGGAACATTACTTCGCAACCATCTGACACAAGCACTGACTGCTGATATCAACCCAGTGTTGAGAGACTGGAAATCTTCTCTCCTGGCAACAGATTGTCTGGAGCAGGGCTCAAACCCAGAGGAATGAATGTGATGACTGAGGTGAAGTTCACCTCATGAAACATTTAAAAAAGATGAAATAAACCTTTGAACAGCAAGTCAGGAGACTAGTTGTTTTTCTCCATAACAGACAACCTGCTAACAAAATGTCATTCTCATAAATCAGAGTTACACATGTCCCTTATTTCATTACTGGATTATTGATTATTGAGAGGAGTAGATATTCTCCCATTTCTTTCATTAAAAGCAGAATGCTAGAGTTTTGGAAAATGCAGTCAGTAGCCATGTTAAACACACGTCGGCCAGACATGATAAATACGGTATGCTATGGGATGGTGAATGTCCTGTTACAATGATTCTTAGATACTTCTTCAGATGAACATTGGTATTGCATCAATGCACATTCGTGACATTTTCGTGGAACGGGATAATTGAATTGGCAAATCATTAATTAATACAACATGCACTTGATTAAGATGGCCCATGCCTTCTTTCACAGAGTTCCAAAAGAGCTTACAGAAAGGGAAGCGTTTTACCATTCAAGTTCACAGTAGCTTTCATTTCTCCATAAGAAACTGCATATGTTCAAATTATTTTGCTAACTGTGCTGCAAAAATTCTCTCTGTCGCCTGACACTGACCTATAGCTGAGAAAGCCAAAATTTCCAGGCAACAAGATGGATAGCGCCTTTTTATCTCTTTTTGTAAATTTCCTTTTCTATCGCCTCAAATGGAGAAAAGCCTTATTCAAGGTTGATGTGCAAAAACGTAATAAAATAGATTCAAAGCAAACTGTTCTCTCAGCAGTTCCTAACCCTATAGAATTTCAGTTCAAGCTGTTTTCATCACCAACTTTTATATAAAAATGGCAGACCGTCCAACTTCAATTTGATTTGCTTCAGAAATATTTGAAAATGTTTCTCACTAAACCTATTTATTTGTTTCTTTTCATATTAGTCAGCTCACTAGTTTCTTTCTTCTTTCAGTAAGTCTGTTATTTATGATGTGATTTCAAATCAAGAAATATAGCAGAATGTTAAATGGATGCTAAAGACTCTTTCGTTTGCGCTTAATTGCACACATGAGCACTTTGATTTGCTGATTAAATAGCTTGAACAAAATGGCACTATGGTTCCACATGAGGACATCGAATGTCAGCCTCATCAACAATGTGTTTATTAATGGTGGCTGGATTTGCTGTTCTTCAGACTTGGCTATCGGAAACTCCAATTATACAATGCTTCTCCAGTCACCTGCAAGTGGCGGCGCATCTGGTAATGATTTGTATCCAACCTCAGCAATAGACAGCATCAGAAACTTAATGCTGTGCTTTTGACGAAAAAAAATCATACATATTCCTGTATTTACATACAACAGTTAATCAAGTTATCTGATTTTTTAAATACTGTTTTGCCACATCAGGCCCCTCTCCAAGGTCTTTGTCATCCCTCTTCCCCCTCTCCCCAGCATCTTCTTCAAGACCCCAATGCCTCTGGGTCTCATCTCTAATCCCTGGCCTAAGATCGCCCCTCCCTGCCCTGCTCCAATTCTCCCCATCACCACCCCCTACACTCACCTGTTCCTGGACTCCACATCTGGGGACCACTTGCAGTCCAGCCATGGCTACTGCTGGGATGACAGAGATCAGACTTGCAGCTGCTGTGAATGGTGGTGATATGTTTCCCTGCTGTCTAAAGATCCTGCCTTGGGGAAAATAACAAATCCACAGATGCTGGATAAGGCTTCCAAGTATTTCAGATTTGAATAGGAAATCCACCTGACAGAATTGTTGGGTCCGCTTTATATTTTCTCTTGGGTGCATCAGTGTCAGTGATCCGTAATCTTACATTCAGTGTAAATCCATAAAACTCTATATGTAATCTTATGATAGTATAACCTGGGGGTATCTATCAAAAGCCCCTTTGTGGTTTGCATTGGGTGGAGTGTTTTCAATGAGTGTCCTCCTGCATTTTTCCAATCTGACAGTCGGCAAACTGAAAATACTGTTGTGAAATGATGTGGAGATGCATTGGACTGGGCATAGTAAGAAGTCTTACAGCACTAGGTTAAAGTCCAACAGGTTTGTTTTGAATCACTAGCTTTCAGAGCGCAGCGCATTCATCCCACATGAAACGCCACGCATCCTCCAGACATAGCCCCAAAATCAGAGAATCCAGCCCCCTGTCTTTGGCAGGGAATCAAAGGGCATAAATCAGAATTGAAATCAGGATGTACGATTTAATATAAAGAGTCGTGGAAATCTGGAACTCGATTCCCCAGAAGACTGTGAATGCTGGGTCAATTTAAATTTTCAAGACAAAGATTGATAGTTTTGTTATATAAGGGTATAAAGGAATATGGAGCACAGGCAAATAAATGGATATGTGTTACAGATCAACCATGATCTAATTGAGGGGGCATTACACCAAACACAAATCCCATTATGTCAAGAGAATCTGGAGTAAGCCCCAACCAGTGCAAATCAGTTTCTGATCTTGCCAGGCCCTTCACACTGGTGTGATCCAGAAAGGGCGAGAACCGAGGGAGGGATTCTCCAACTCCTCGCCGGGTCGGAGAATTGCCGGGGCTGGCGTGAATCCCGCCCCCGCCGGTTGCTGAATTCTCCGGCACTGGATATTCGGCGGGGGTGGGAATCGTGCCGCGCCGGTTGGCGGGGCCCCCCCCGGCGATTCTCCGGCCCGTGATGGACCGAATTCTCGCTGCTGGAATGCCTGTCCCGCCGGCGAGAATCAAACCACCTCTCTTACCGGTGGGACAAGGCGGCACGGGCAGGCTCCGGGGTCCTGGGGGGGGGGCGCGGGGCGATCTGGCCACGGGGGGTGCCCCCACGGTGGCCTGGCCCGCGATCGGGGCCCACCTTTCCTTCCGCCTTCGCCATGGTCTCCACTATGGCGGAGGCGGAAGAGACCCCCTCCACTGCGCATGCGCGGGGATGCCGTGAGCGGTCGCTGACACTCCTGCGCATGCGCCGCATGGCAAAGTCATTTCCGCGCCAGCTGGCGGGGCACCAAAGGCCTTTCCCGGCAGCTGGCGGGGCGGAAATCAGTCCGGCGCGGGCCTAGCCCCTCAAGGTGAGGGCTCGGCCCCTCAAGATGCGGAGAATTCTGCACCTTTGGGGCGGCGCGATGCCGGACTGATTTGCGCCGTTTTTGGCACTGATCGGCGGACATCGGCCGATTGCGGAGAATCCCGCCCCCTGATTAGCATGCATTTGAATTTATTGTAATTTCATTGGCGAGATTGAAGGTGGGCTCATGGAATCTTCGTGCCCACCAGGGGGATGTCACATGAGCACCAATTACTACTAGTATTTAAAAACAAGGCCAGGCGCCATGAGCTCCAAAAGGGAGGATCGAGGTGAGTACCCTCTCCACCTAGTGCCAGGTGCACCAGAGCAATGTAACCGCTAGCCAGATGCATGGAGTCCTAGGGGTTGGCGGACCCGGACTGCACTGGAGGGTGCTAGGGATGGGGGTTGTGGTGGGTCTGTGAAGGCTTGAAGCCTGCTTTTTTTCATGTTTAACACCTCTTAATAGCTGCCATCTCCCTGGCGTGACAGGGAGTGAGCGCAGAGGAACCGGTTAAATGCTGCTCTCCTTTGTTAGCTGTGCACAGCTGAGCCCCAGGTCGGGTGTATCAGATGCCTGGGGACTCTAGCTCTGTGTGTTTCACCTGGGGTTCATTTATTGTTCCTAAGTGTGGGAAGATTGTGATCAGATTCACACCGGCCAAGCTGACGGCAATCATGCTGGCTTTTGCATTCAAAATGGTGCTTTGTCATTTTTGTGGAAAATTCTGCCCTGAGTTACAGAACAGCCTTAAGGAGTGATGGCTTAATTCTGTTTGTCGGTCAGAACCTGTTGCTCCTTTTCCAGACTTAACTCAAATGACCTCATCATGTGTTTCTGGCAATAATGCAAAATCCCCTGCTGAGCTTAGTGATGAAACAGAGATTTCAACATACCAGGTGTTAATGCATGCTGGAATCATCTGAATGTGTTAATAGCTTATCTATTTATTATTCTGAAGGTTGGCCCATTATTTCCCAATAAAACCTATGAGATACCTGCTCCTCAAGTCCTTGTTCAAAAGCTTTTCTTTGTTCTTTAAATGGTGCTGATGCTTTGTGGATTATAATTTTTGAATCTTGGATTTTACTTCTTCTCACAATAATAATAATTAGGCTGGATTTTACTGTACAATTGTTTCTATGACACTGGTGTGTGCACATGTACAATTAAACATGAAAAATCAGGGGCAGGATTCTCTGTCCCGCCACATTGTTTTCTGGTGCACCGTGCCTCTGCCGGTAGCGGGATTCGTCGTCCTGACAGTCGGCCAATGGGTTTCCCATTGTCGGCGCCCCACGCTATCGGGCACGAGTGCACTGCTGACGAAACAGAGGATCCCACCGACGGAGATTCCAGCTGCAGGTGTTAGTCAGTGATTCTACGCTGTCCCTTGAACATAAGAATTAGGAGCAGGAGTGGGCAATTCAGCCTCTCGAGCCCACTCCACCATTCAATGCGATAATGGCTGATCTCCACTTGGCCTCAACTCCACGTTTGCCCATTTTCCATAACCCTTCATCCCATTCCTAATTAAAAATCTGTCTATCTCCTCCTTAAACTTAGTCAAAGTCCCGGCATCTACCGCACTCTGGGGTCGTTAAATCCACGAATTCATGACCCTTTGAGAGAAGTAATTTCTTGTCAGCACTGTTTTAAATCTGTTATCCCTTATCCTGAAACTATGACTTCTCATTCTAGGTTGCCTCACAAGTGGAAGCATCCACTCCACGTCTACTTTGTCAATATCTTTTATCATCTTATATACCTCGATTAGATCTCCTCTCATTTTTCTAAACTCGAGAGAGTAGAGGCCTAAATTGCTCATAGGACAAACTCCTCATCACGTGAATCAATCCAGTGAACCTGCTCTGAACTGCTCGAATAAGGGGAAAAACTATACGGAGTACTCCAGGTGAGGTCTTACCAATGCCTTGTACAGCTGCATCATCACTTCCCTACTTTTATACGCTATTCCTTGAGCTATAAAGGCTTAAATTCTATTTGCCTTCCTACCTGCTGTACCGGCATACTGGTTTTCTGAGATTTATGCACGAGAACACCCAGATCGCTCTGTAACAAAGCACCCTGAAGTTTCTCTCCATGGAGATAATAAATTGCCTTTTCATTTTTCCAATCAAAATGGACAATCTCACACTTATCCCCGTTAAATCCATCAGGCTAATTTTGGCCCATTCACCAAACCTATCTCTATTCATTTGTAAATTTATTTTTTCCTCCTTGCAGCTTACTATACCACCTATATTAGTGTCATCTGCAACAGTGGCTGTAGTACATTTATTCCTGCATCCGAATCATTGATATATACTGGAAATAGTTGGGGCCCAAGGACCGAACCCTGCGGCACCCCAATAGTTCTATCTTGCCAACAAGAAAAAGATCCATTTATCCCGACTCTCTGCCATCTGTTGGTTAGCTAGTCTTCTATCCAATCTAATAAATTACCACTAATCCCATGTGATCTTACCTTGTGTATTGACATTTTGTGCGTCACCTCATCAAATGTCTTCTGGAAGTCCAGATGTACTACATCTATAGGATCCCTATTATCCACTTGATTTGTTCCATCTTTGAAGAACTCTAGCAAATTAGTCCAACATGATTTGTCCTTCATAAAACACTGCTGACTCTGATGGATTGTGTTTTGACTTTCTAAATGCCCTGTTATTACTTCCTTCGTAATGGAGTCCAGCAATTTCCCAACGACAAATGTTAAACTAACTGGTCTATAGTTTCCTACCTTCTACCTCCCTCCCGTTTTGAGTAACAGCATTTTTCCAATACTGGAAACTTACCCTCTTCCAGGGAATTTTGGAATATTATAACCAATGGATGCACTATCTCCAGTGCCACTTCCTTTAAGGCCTTAGGATGTACGCTGTCAGCCTCTGGGTATATGTCTGCCTTCAATCTCAATAGTTTGTCCAGCACTTTTTTCCTGTTGATAATGATTGTTCAAAGTTCCTCCCTTTCTATTACTTCTGCATTACATGTTAATATTGGGATGGTACTCATGTTCTCCACCGTAAAAACTGAGGCAAAATATTGATTTAGCATCTCCATCATTTCTTTGTTATCCACTATTAACACCCCAGTCTCATCTGCCAAGGGACTAACATTCACTTTAGCTACTCTCTTCCCTTTTATATACTTATAGAAGCTTTTGCTATCCTTTTTTTATGTTTTGCACTAGTTTTATTTCATTGTTTACATTTTCTCTCTTTGTTACTTTTTTAGTAACCCTTTGTTGATCTTTGAAGTTTTCCCAATTTGCCAGCGTGCCACTGGCCTTTGAAATATGGTATGCCTTCATTTTTTGTCTTTCTATTATGTTTAACTTCCTTGCTCAGTGAAGGATGTGTTTTTCCCCTTCTCACAATCTTCATTCCGCTCTGGAATATATTTAAATTGGGATGAATTGAATATATTCTTAAACAACAGCCACTGCTCATCAACTTCCTGCCCAGTCCACTAGGGACCAATCTGTTCTCATGCCAACCTTTGTTTAACTCCAGAAAGTGCGTGTGTGACTCCAATTTCTTGCCCTCAAACTGAATTTGAACTTCTATCATGCTATGATCACTCTTTCCAAGAGGATCCTTAACTAAGAGGTCATTAATTAATTCCTGCTCATTGCATAATACCAATCCAGAATAGCCTGCTCGTTGGTTGGTTCCACACAATATTTCTCCAAGAAACAATCTCTAACACATTCAATGGGACGTCACGATAGCACAGTAGTTAGCACTGTTGCTTCACAGCTCCAGGGTCAAGGTTCGATTCCCAGTTTGGGTCTCTGTCTGTGCGGAGTCTGCACTTTCTCCCCGTGTCTGCATGGGTTTTCTCCGGGTGCTCCGGTTTCCACCCACAAGTCCCGAAAGATGTGCTATTAGGAAATATGGGCATTCTGAATTCTCCCTCAGTGCACCTGAACAGGCGCCGGAATGTGGTGACTAGGGGGTTTTCACAGTAACTTTATTGCAGTGTTAATGTAAGCCTACTTTTGACAATAAAGATTGTTATTAATATTAAATCTCCCTTGAGGCTATCCTTGCCAATTTGATTAACCCAGTCTATGTGCTTATTAAAATCACCCTTCTGAGGATATGGGGCAGACCATTTAGGGCAGGGATGAGGAGAATTTTTTTCACCCAGAGAGTGATGAGCCTGTGGAATTCATTATCACAGGAAGTAGCTCATGCCAGAACATTGTATGTTTTCAAGAAGCAATTAGATATAGCTCGTGGGGTGAAGGGTATCAAAGGACATGAGGGGAAAACGGGTTAGGCTACTAAATTGGATGATCAGCCATGATCATAATGAATGGTGGAGCAGACTCGAAGGGCTGAATGGCCTCCTGCTTCTATTTTCTATATTTCTATGATTACTGTCATACCTTTCTTACAAGCCTTCAATATTTCCAGGCTTATACTATGCCCCACTGTGCAACTACTGTTTGGGGATCCATAAATTACTCCTACGAGGGATTTCTTTCCTTTGCTATTTCTTATTTATACCCAGACTTAAATCCCAGTGCCTATATCGTTTCTCACTATAGCACTGATCCTTTCCTTTACCTGCAAAGCTACACCATCTCCTTTACCTTTCTGTCTATCCTTTTTAAAATACTGAGTACCCTTGGTTATTCAATTCCCATATCTGGTTTCCTTATAACCATGTCTCAGTATTTGCCACCAAATCATTCCTGTTTGTTTCAATTTGAGCTGTTAACTCATTAATTTTGTTCCGAGTGCTTCATGTATTCAGACATAGAGGGTGGGATTCTCCGATCGCCGACTCCGAAACCGCATTTGGCAATCGGCCGGAGAATCCATTTTTACACCGGAATTGGGGATGGTGCTGTTTTTCCGATGCTCCGCCCCCTCAAAAATGGCATACTCAAGGAATATGCCGCACGCCATCGGGATGGCCTCAGGCCGTCACCTGAGGTCCTCTCCAGATGCTCAGCTCCGGATGGGCCAAGTCCCCGACGGCATGGTCTTCTCCCTTTTCGGAGACCTCGCATGGTGGCTGCGGACTGTATCAGGGGGGAGCCGCTCCGCTGGCAGGGGGGGCTTCAGCGGGGACTGGGGGGACTGATGGGGGGTGGCTAGGGGGGTTACAGTGAAGCACTATCTGGCAGGCTGGGTCCACACACGACCGGCGCCATGTTGTACAACACGATGCTGCAGGCTGCCGCTATGCGCATGCACGGACACAGACCCGGCCATTCTGCGTCCATATTGACAGATAAAGCCTGGGGCTTTATGTGGTGCAGCTGCCACCCCCCCCCCCCCGCCCCCCCTCACCCACTGGGCAGAGCATCGGTGCGGGGGCGCCACCGACTTTTTGGTTGTAAGACCAGACGGATCTTTTTGGACAGAGTTGAAGAATAGGAGAATCCAGCCCAAAGTCTTTAAGTTTCTTCTTTACCAAAATTCCATGGTACAAGATTACTTTCAAATGTTCTGCCCCTTCCTTTTATTTTCTGGTAACAATCAACTTCATCATTAACCGGCTATCCTGCTTTCTCCTTTAACTTTGATTTTCTAATTTTACACATAACTGAACCCCCCCCCCCCCCCACTATTTATTTTAAAGGCCTATCTACAACCCTAGTTATGCGATTCGCCACAACTCTGGTCCCAGCATGATGGATGCGCGGTTGAAGTCGCTCCTAGGCTGCAATCTATTAGAAATCATTGAACTGATGAAAGCATGTCCTTTTATGTTATTCACCTCACTGTAAAAAACCCTTGAAATTGTTCCACTTTGTTGAATGGGGCATATCTGAGCTTTTAACGGTGTACATAATTACTGCCGAATATCCTCACTAAACCTGAAAAAATAATTTTATATTTGTGGGATGTCAATTTTCTCCATCAGCATCGAAATTCACATTTTTATAATCCCTTCTTTTTTTCACTTCTGTCTGGATTCTCCATCGCTGGGATCCTCCTCTTCGCCAGCAATGCACCCACACTCCCGGGATTCCTGACAGCAGGGGGTAGCCACAATGGGAAACCCCATTGGCAGGCTGTGGGAATGGAGGGTCCCACTGCCAGCGCACCACACTGGAAAATGAGGCTGGCAGGACGGAGAATCCTTGCCCCATATATAGGTCCCAATCATTCACCTTTCTGTCTGTAAAACTGTATTTAAAGGGGAAAAAGTCAGTGTTCTTTACTTCTGGATTTACTCTTTGTGATAATATTTCAATATGATTGAATGCTGATCCTGCTTGAAGGCACCATGGTTGCTCAATGCCTGGAGATGTCCTTGGCTTGATGCCAGACTCAAACTCATTGTCAGGAATGGAGAAATTCGCACCATGGAGATTACGAATCATTTGTGGACAGCTATTGCCAAAGACAGCTGTGATTGCTGTCACTTTGCCTGTGAAATCAGACTTCATTTAGCTTAAATACAAGAATCCATGCCCATTTAATAAACATAATACACTGCATAAAAGTTATTCCACACAGAATGGCCTCAACTGACACGTAGAACTAATATGGACAATCATGAAGAAAGATGCAGTTTTGTACTCTGGATGATCAATGGGCATTGCAGAGATTCTCACTAACAGCTTGGGCATGCGATAAGTACAGTAGGAGCGATTGATTCATAATCCTGCCCTATTCAGTTCCAAATACTCTTCATGAACGAAATGCTTTAGAAGGCAGTCAGAATTTGGGATGTTCCGAACATATAAAATAACCAATCTTGGGAGTAGAGGGCAATTGTAGCAGCACCGTGTGCCTATCTGGGACCTAAGAATTCAAATCATTCTGGGGATTGAACTTGGAAATCTGGCCTGTTTTGCTGAACTAATAATATCCCCCGACTTGGCTGACCATGAGGGCAACTGTGAGATATTACCTGAACGATTCCATCACAAGACAATGCTAAAGTTTTTCTAAAAATATTTTTATTCTCCTCCTTTTTCGCATTTATCATATTTACAACAACAAATAATGAACAATAACAACAGATACAATGGCAATCCCCTAGCCAACAATCCCCTCATCCCACCCACCCTCAAACAGCTCCCAACATTTTGAATACAAAACACCAATAAAATAATATCATCATTAATTTATATATTCCAAACTCCCCCACTAATGTTTGATATCATCCAATCCATGAAAATGCATGATGAACAAGGCCCAAGGGTTGTAAAACCCTTCCATCCTCCCCCTCAACTCAAACTTTACTTTCTCGAGTGTTAGGAACTCCAGGAGATCCCCCCACCACGCCGAGGCACAGGGCGGAGAAGCCAACCTCCACCCCAACAGAATCCGCATTCGGGCAATCAGCGAGGCAAAGGCTAAGACATCTGTCTCCGCACCCGCTTCCAACCCCGGCCGAACTGACACCCCGAATATGGCTTCTAGGGGACCTGATTCGAGCCTCAGGTGCATCACCTTTGAGATTACCCTAAAGACCTCCCTCCAATACCCATCCAGTTTTGGGCAGGACCAAAACATATGAACATGATCTGCGTGTCCCCCCTCCCCCCCCTCCCCACAGCGTTCACAAACATCCTCCACCCCCTCAAAAGGTCGGCACATCCTCGCCCTTGTAAGGTGCGCTCTATACACCACCTTCAAAGACGATGCAAAAGTTGCGAGTTGATTTATTACTCACACTTACCCATTTCCCCATTTCTTGCTGTCTAAGTATAGAGAGAAATCTGACAACAGCTCACTTATTTTCCTTTACAGCAAGTACATTGGGCCAATTGCTTAATATAACTTGAGCTTGGAAAATTATATTTTTCTGCTCAGCTGCAAAGTAAGATGGGCTGGAAAGGCTTTGACCTATTGCAAATCAATACCAAAAAGAATCGGATCCATGGGACTTTACTCAAATATTTTGATTTATTTCCAGTTCCTGTTTTCCTTAGGAGGTTGCTAATTTGTTCGACGAGCACTTGAAGCTTCAACGAAAGGTCTCACAGAGCTGTGATTGTGCTTTTGGTGTTAACAACTCTTGTTTCTTTTTCTGTCGCCAAAAGCATGCAACAATCTAGGCAAGATTTACACTGTATGTCAGGACTATCAGCTCTAATTACATAACTGGGCTGATTCATCAGCAAACAAAAAATGTAAATTGTTTGATTTCCCACAGCTGTTCAACATTAAATAGATTTTATTTTTAACCATAATTGTCCAATTTCAAACATTGTAGATTTGATTGAATACTCCTAATGCACTTTGCAGAGCCATGCAAGCAGGTCACCATTTGTTTGCGAATTGGAAACAATTTATCCTGATCAGAAACTTTAACTACCTGCTTGCACGTGGTGCCAACTTGGAAATGGCGGCTGCTGTGGAAATGTAACTCAGTAGAATGATTGCATCCTGATTCAGGCCTTTCTCTTGTCGCTTCCGTTATAAGAGTGATTTCCTGCAGTGAACTATATCCCAAATGACTTGATCCTTGTAACCTTGCATTGCGCACTCCAAGCAAAGTAATTACGATAATATAATAGTATTTAATATTGTGCACTGAAATCTACACAGGAGTTCAATTGCATCCAATGGCAATCCAGAAACATTTGATTTGAGACGTATTTTGTGCAGATTGCAACATCTAATTCACAATTATTTTTAAATGGATAATTTGTAATAGTGGTGAAATGTTGTGCCAAACGACTTGTTTCTGTAAAGTAATTACCATGTAATGAATATGCATGTCCTGTTACACAAGAGGTAATTTCCAGTACATACTTCTAGAAGGATGGTTAGCGGCGTTGCTATCTTCACTCCTTCTGGGAAACTCTTGAAATGTCATGGTGAAAATAACAGTGAGGCAATTCATAGTTTTATAGAATTTACAGTGCAGAAGGAGGCCATTCGGCCCATGGAATCTGCACAGGCCCTTACAAAGAGCATCCTACTGAAGCCCACATATCTACCCTATCCTCAGAACCCAGTAACCCCCACTTAACATTTTTTGGGCACTAAGGGAAATTTATCATGACCAATCCACCTAATCCGCACATCTGTGGACTGTGGAAGGAAACCGGAGCACACAGAGGAAACCCACGCAGATACGGGGAGAACGTGCAGATTCCGCACAGACAGTGACCCAACCGGGAATTGATCCTGGGACCCTGAAGCTGTGAAGCAACTGTGCTAACCACTATGCTGCCGTGCTGCCCATGGTAGCATAGTAGCATAGTGGTTAGCAGAGTGTCATTGGGGTCAGTGTCATTGGGGCCGACTTTCCAGCTACTGTCTATACACCCGCTAAATGCAGGAATCAGGGAGTTGCTGTTCAAGCTGCCCTGCTACTCCTGGCACTTTCCTGTAACAGGCGGAAGAGTCCGCATTCAAATATACAAAAAGGGCATTGGGATACTTACCCGCTAGATAGCCATGAAACATGCCAGTGAAAGTTGAAGCTTGTCCATTTAAGTGTAAATGATTTTCCCCCTACTATATTTGTACCCATTCACGGAATATAAACACCACCAGCTAGGCGAACATTTATTGCCCCATCCCTAATTGCCCATGAATAGTAAGCAATGAGCCATCTTCTTCAACCATTGTAGTTTTTTTATGGAAAAGATGCTGCACAGGACTGTTTGGTCGGGAGCTCCGGGATTTTGACAGAGCAACTAAGAGGGAATAACAGCATATGTCCAATCCAGAACAATGTGTAACCTGAAAGTAGTCGTGTTCCCATACACCTGCATCCCTTGTCCTTCTAAGTGGTATGAGATTGCGGGTTTTGTGGATGCTGTCAATGGAAACTTGCTGTGAAGCATCTTGTGTGTGGTTCACAGTACAGCCAGCAGTGGAGTGGGTGAATGTTTAAGGTGATGAATGGGGTGTCAATCAACTGGGTAGCTTTGTTCTAAATGATGTTAACCATCTTGGGTGTTGTTCTTGGACCTGCACTCATCTAACTAGGTAAAGAATATTCCACCACATTCTTGACATTTGCCTTGCTGGTGGAGAGTCTTTGAGGTGAGTCATTTGCGAGCAAATTCCTAGCATCTGGTCCGCTCTTGTAGTCACAGTATTTATATGGGTGCAAAACATCAATGGTGGTTTTCAGGATATTAATGGTGGGGGATTCAATAATAGCAATGCCATTGAATGCCAAGGGCAGATGGTTGGGCTTTCTCTCAGTATTTTTTTTTTCATAGAATTTACAGTGCAGAAGGAGGCCACTCGGCCCATCGAGTCTGCACCGGCTCTTGGAAAGAGCACCCTACCCAAAGTCAACACCTCCACCCTATCCCCATAACCCAGTCACCCCACCCAACACCAAGGGCAATTTTGGACACTAAGGGCAATTTATCATGGCCAATCCACTTAACCTGCACATCTTTGTACTGTGGGAGGAAACCGGAGCATCCGGAGGAAACCCACGCACACACGTGGAGGATGTGCAGACTCCGCACAGACAGTAACCCAAGCCGGAATCGAACCTGGGACCCTGGAGCTATGAAGCAATTGTGCTGTCCACAATGCTACCGTGCTGCCCGTATATTTGGTCATCGGCTGGGATTTCAGTGGTGCAGATGTTATTTGCCATTTATCAGCCCAAACCTGAATGTCGTCTAGGCCTTTCTTCATGCAAGCATGGACTGCTTAATTAGCTGACAAATTGTGAATGAAACTGAACACAGGGCATTCACTCCAAATATCCCCAATTCTGAACTGATGATATAAGAAGGTTTAGGATGGTTATGCCCAAAATTATCTCTGAAGGTCTCCTGCAGTGGCATTCTGGGCTTGAAATGATTGGTGTCCAGAAACCGTAGACATTTTCCTTAGTGCTGCTGCCTTTTCATCCTTTAGGTGAACCACAAGCTGTTTCTTACATTGACCAAATGACCACACAACCAGTATGTTAGCTCAAAAACACAGTTTATTAATAACACAGGACTTGTATCTCTATGCATTAATACACGAGGCTCCGTACTAAACTACACCTAACAACTAAGACAACCTTTACTTAACTTCGAGTGACCGGCACTGTGCGAGATAAGGCCTTTATCCGGGTCCACGTGGTCGGTTGGAAGTTGTTGAGTTCGTCTCAGCTGAGTTCGTCCTTCAGGAAATAGTCTTGGGTCTTGAACTTGGTTGTTCTGCTACAGTTGGTTGCGCACAGGCTGGTCCCAAAAGAGGCCAATCCCTAGTGCGCAGGGCTTTTTATCATTTGTCTCTTTCGCGACCTTTTGGGCGGTCCTTACTCCAGGTCCAATGGATCGATAGGGTTTTGATTACCCTCATCGATCTTAGCCAATTAGGGGGCGGATAACTCGATGGCTGGACGGTTCCGAGCTATCATTGTCCC
This sequence comes from Scyliorhinus torazame, assembly GCF_047496885.1. Lineage (NCBI taxonomy): Eukaryota > Metazoa > Chordata > Chondrichthyes > Carcharhiniformes > Scyliorhinidae > Scyliorhinus > Scyliorhinus torazame. Next base: position 188,400,166 of record NC_092707.1, on the reverse strand, counting down.
AGGCATGTAGGCCTTTCCAAATAAGGGGTGGGGGGGGCAGTTAGTCTGCTATCGTTGATGGTCCTTATTGCGAATGCTATTGTCTTGGGGAAAATGGTGATCGATCTTTAATGAACTGGGAGTTTCTTACCAGGTCTGGTTTCTTTGCACAATACACAGAGGTTGTGTACCTGTCTGTGTCCCAAATTGACTACAATTCCCATAGTCCTTTGCAGGTGGCCATTTTAAATGGCTACATTCCGTCCTTTTGATCCTGAACGCGAAGCGTGGTGGATCACAGTCTTGATGCCGTAGTCTACCTGATCAAGTCGGCCACTGGTCAGTCAGTTCAGGTCCTACTCTACTCTGTCCTAGAATTCATTGTACAATTTTACCTTATCACATACATCCATTAAATCAATTCACTACTAATGGCTGTTTTATGTCTAAATTAAAGTCATATAAATTAACTTAAATTCATACTGAACAGTTGGTTGCTAATTAAACTTTCTATGCTACACTCATGCTGCTGTTTGTACATAAAGAACTTATCTACAACACAAAATCTACAAACTTAAACAGCAGCACCACATTCTTCCTTCTTATCACATTTCATCAGTACAGAGGCACAAAGGGTCCATTTAGCAGCAGTTGATACAGTTTTTTTTAATAAGTTGTACATCCTTAGTAGAGTTCTATTGGATTCCAAAGAGGGGGGTTCGAACTGTGTATATCGGGGGCCGGGAGGCTTTTGCCTTCCATTTACGGAGTTTGAATGTGAGGACTACACTATAGATTACTGCAATCAGGAGGAGGGTCTCTATTATGTATGAGAGTGGGTTCCATTTTGCAATGCATTCCCACCAGGTGGGGGTTTCGGTCTCTATCTCTAACAGTTGTTGTGTGGTATCCTGACTGGAGGTGGTCTGTGGGGTGATGTCGTTCGGGGCTGCCTTAGGTCCTACTCTAATTGTGTGTATTGCCAAATTATCTTTCGTGGGTGTCCCGGGGCAATTTTATCCGATTCTTTTTGTGTTCCCTGCAATTTTCTTTAAACATCCAATTTCGGGGCACCCTTCATTAGTAAGGTCCCTCCAATCTTCTGTTCTGGTTGTGCTAATGTAACATTTTGATGTGGTCCCGTTGTGCTTTCTGTAAATTGTCCGTTGGTTATTGCAGCCAAATATGATGCTTTTGCTCTTACGCACCCATCGGGTGCCACTCTATCATTCCATCTGGGAGACGGTCCACAGACCGCCGGGCTGTGGAAAGTCTTGGGTATCTTTTGCTCAGAGTTCGGAAAGTGCGGCAATTTTCCATACGAAGATCATGGGTGCTGGGTTCATCCTGCGGTGTCTGGTTTCCGTGTAATCCTAGGGAATCAAGCATAGTATTATGTCAGTATCGTTGGTTAATATCTGTGTGTGTTAGTCTCTCTCTCTTAGTTCCAATTTCCTTTTATGATTGTCACCATGTGTGACTCCCCCATTTTGTTTTAAAAAACATTTTTTTGGAGAGGTACTAATCCAAGTGTCTCAATTCAATTATTCAAGTGTCTCACAGCTTGTGTGGTCGATGCGAGAAGTGGGCGGATGCTTTCTTCGACCATTCTCCATCTTTACTAACAACCATGGGAGGTTGAGGCTTTGCTTAACAGCCGAATTTCAGGGCGGCCAGTTTTATAGAGTTTCGTCCCAGGGGCTCAGAGGTAGCAGAAGTAATTAACAACCATTGTGTTTTATGTGTAAATAGCATGTGGAGGTGACCCGAAGGGGTCTGAAGGAATAGTGGAAGAAACAAGGGTTTAGATTTGGAACGGAAGATTCAAGACCTGCCCAAAGCAGCAAAGGGTGTATGTAGTAAGCCATTCCAGAGAGCGTGATAAGAAATGTGGGGTGCGTGTGGACCGCTGCAGGAGAAGAATGGGTGGGATCCCCGGGTAGGGCGGGGAATAGTGCCGTTACTCCATTACCTGAGCGTGATTAACCGGATAATTTGGGGCCCTCAGGTAGGACGGGGATCAGTGCCATGACTCCCTACCTGGGTGACCGGGATGAACAGGAAGAATTTGTAGTCATACTGTAGTGCATTCAACTGCCATTGGTCAGTAGACCATGTCTGACGGGTTCAATCAGAAGAGTAGTTATGACTGTATAACCGAGTGTCGGGCCGACATAGACTAAAACCATGTTTTAGAGAGAAGAGGAGGTTGAAAACAAGAAGACGGGCATGCTCCATCAGAAATTTGGACACGTTAATTCTTAGGTAGTGTCCGTTTCTCATCATCTGGACACCTCAGATATTTGCGTGCATCAGTTCCGTTAAATCATTTCCCAGAAGGGGCTCATTGTTTAAATCATCACCTTCGCCTGGTTATCAGACTCGTGGCTGCAGATTTTGAGCGTTAACCGCGTAGGCCTATGGATGGTCCGATTCGTCATGTCTCACCAACCTGTAGGAATTGTCACGGTGCCAAAAGGGAGTATAGGAGTTGTGGTGTGACGGAGGGTAGTCGGGAACTGGTGTACTGGAAGTGGAAGCAATGTTGCTGGGAGTGGGCGTAGGAGAAGTCATTGGGCTGGGACGGTCGTACAAGGGGTCGGGAAAATCCAAGGCGTCGTTCCGGGGCTAGGGTAACTGATGGTGGGGAGATCGCTCGGGATGGTAGTCAAATCCGGGAGTCTCTAATCGGAGTCAAGTTTGAGGTTGAAACCTGTGCGTTTGGGCGGAGTCGAGGGGAGAGTGTTGTCCTGAGGGGGGGTGGGTTGGAGCGGGCGTCGGGCTGAATCGTCAGTGGGCAGAGCGTCATCCTCTCCCATTACCAAGGCTAAGTGGTGGGCTTGGCTACGTTGTGATCCATAGAGATTGAGTTGCTTGATGTGGAACCAACCAGCGTTGGGGTACGCTATCTTGTACACAGAGGGGCTTACTTTGTCAGAGATGGAGTAGGAGCCTGCAAATTTAGGGGCTGGGAAGGAGCTGGGGTTGTACAACGAGATCATAACTTGCTGGCCGACTGTATACTCTATGGGGTGAACCTTTTTGTCAAAGCTGGCTTTACTCTGCTGTTTCCTAGCACCTAGTCGGACAGCAGCAGCTAGTTGTGCCGCTTTGATGTTCTCTGTGACCTGTTGCACTGCTTTTTCATGGGTGAGCGTGGTTACTGCGGGATTTGCCAAATCGATCCCTAATAAATATTCAATGTTTTTCATGGGTCTCCCTGTCATAAGGGTGTGGGGGTCCATTGTCATGGAATCCAATTCTCCTGACGTTTGTGACTCACAGTGTCTCATAGATGCTCAGTTTTATGCTGCAAGAATTGTTCTGAGCCTATCCCAATTAGGGTTCAGATAGTGCCACACACCATGATAGAGAGTGCAGTCAGTGTGAAGTCTCTGCAAGGGACTGTGCAGTGGTCTCTCCTACCAATACTGTCATGGATATCTGCAATAGATAGATTGATAAGGATGTGGCTTACATATTCCATAGAATACATACAGCATGACCCTCAGAAAGAGTACCCTACCAAGACCAACTCTCCATCCTATCCCCATAACCCCACCTATCCTGCACAATTTTGAACACGCAAGGGGTTATTTAACATGATCAATCCATCTAATCTGTGCATCATTGGATTGTGGAGGAAACTGGAGCACTAGGAGGAAACCCATACAGACACGGGGAGGACATACACACTCGACACAGACAGTCACCCAAGGTCGGAATTGAACCCGGGTCCCTTGTGTTCTGAGGCAGCAGAGCTAACCCCTGTGGCAACATGCAGCCCCCAAAAGTTTTCTCCCTCTTGCTGGTACTCCCATTAACTACCACAGACCTAGACTAACAGTTGTGTTTCTCAGGACTCAACCAGCCTAGCCAGTAGTGTCATTATCTTGATGAGCATTGGAAGCTTTACATTGCAGACCTCAGTGCGTCTTCCACATGTTGTTCAAAATTCAGCAACACTGTTTCATTAGCTGAGGGAGGGTGGTAGGTGGTAGCCAACAGGAAGTTTACTTTACCATGTCTGATGAATAAGACTTCATAGGTTTGGAGTCAATGATGAATCCCAGAGCCACTTCCTCCTCACTGTGTGCCACAATGTATTTGTAATTCTGCTAAAGAACATGAAGAGACCAGGGATGGTGATAGAGGAGTCTGGGTACATTGGTTCAAAGGTATATTACATGAGTATGACTATGGCAGGCTGTTGCGTAACTAATGTGTGAGACAGCTTGCCCAATGTTGGTAAACATCTCCTCCCACCACTCACTAATGATATTGGTGAAGAGGACTGAGCAGGGTGTGCCTTTGTTGTCGATGTTGAAGCCAAGTGATCTGTCCAGCATTATTTTTAATCAGCTTCGATATAATGGAGTGTCTTGCTAGGTCACTTCAGCGGGCAGTTAAGAGTGAACTACATTGCTGTGGATCAGAAATGATAAAGCACAGATCGGGTAAGGAGTGTAGAAGCCTTTTGCTAAAGGACATTAGTGAACCAACAGTTTTTTTATGACAATCTGGTAGTTTCATGATAATAGCAGGTTTGGTAATAATAGTGTGACAAGTCTTAGTTATTCTCAAAGAACTTCCATGGCACAGAAAATCAAGGGCGGCATTCTCCGATAATGGGGCTAAGTGTTGACGGCGTCATAAACGCCGGAGTGTTTTATGTCGGCATCATCTGGCCGCTAGGAGCAGCGATCCTGCGCCGCGCAGGGGGCTAGCACGGCACTGGAGCGCTTCACGCAGCTCCAGCTGCCGTTACGGGCGCCAGCGTGGACGGCGCGGGTCCACACATGCGCGCCATGGCCGGCATGGGCCCGTGCATGCGCTCCACGGCCGGCGCGTGTCCATGTGCGTGGGTTGCCGTCTCTGCGCCGCCCCCAAGCAACATGGCAGAGCCTTACAGGGACCCAGCGCGGAGGACAATAGGCCCCCCGGAATTAGCCCACCCACCGATCAGTAGCCCCCGATCGCGGGCCTGGCCAGCGTGGAGGCCCACCCCCGGAGTCGGATCCCCCCTCCCTCCCACCAGGACGGCCCCGCAGCCAGAACGGCGAGGTCCCGCCAGGTAAGACCCCACGCGAATTACGCCAGCGGTACTTGACCGAACTCGGCGGGCATCCGGCCCGTCAAGCGCGGAGAATCGGCGGGGGGGACCACATAGAGTGGCCCCCGACCGGCGCCATTGCCGCCGATTCTCCGGCGTGGGGGGGGAGAATAGCGCCCCTTATTTTCCCATTCCTCTTTTTTCCACTAACTCTCTTCACCCGACCTTTCTTTCCTTCTCTCTCTATTTGGATTTTTGTAGGTCAACTGGTAATGAATTACGTTCTAATGTACACATCCTGCCTCAGACTCTAAATCTGGATTTTTAGTCAACAAAGCAGGCCTGCTGAATGCTTTGTAAAATTCTCAATGAGAGGCAGCTTCACTGATAAGCTGGAGACGTTTCAGTGTGAGAATCCTGCTCCAAAGGGCTAAAGGCAAGCACAGCGGATAAGTATGTTGGGGAGCGTAAGCGATTGGGCAGGTTGGGAAGAGTGGTTCTTTATCACAGGACAGGAGGGCATAGTGTGGTCTGGTGGATAGTGGAAGGGAGGGCCCAATTGTGGGTGAGGAGTTCACATTTTTGTCTAAAGGTATTTTTTGCATGCTGACTGGAGACAATGCATGCTGGTTTAGGGTCACAATCATGCCTTAATTCTTAAAAGTTCAACGTTTCTTATAGGGGTTGGATAGGTGTCCCATGCATGTTGGGGGTGGTGGTGGTGTCCATGGGAATCGGGGGAAGCATGGGTGCTTCATCAATGAACTCCCATTCATCATAAGGTCAGCAGTGTGGACATTTGCAGATGACTGCATAATGTTCAGTACCATTCGTGACTGCTCAGGTAATGAAGCAGCCCATGTCCAAATGCAGCAAGACCTAGACAATATCCAGGCTTGGGCTGACAAGTGGCAAGTAACATTGGCGCCACACAAGTTCCAGGCAATGACCATCTCCTACAAGAGAGAACCTAATCATCGCCCCTTGACATTCAATAGCATTGCTATCGCTGAATCCCCCCACAATCAACGTCCTGGGGGTTACAATCGATCTGAAACTGAACTGGACTGGCCACAGTAATCCTGTGGCTATCAGGGCAGGTCAAATATTCGGAACCCTACGGTGAGTAACTCACCTCCTGAGTCCCCAAAGCGTGTCCACCATCTACAAGGCACAAGTCAGGAGTGTAGTGGAATACTCTCCACTTGCCTGGATGAGTGCAGCTCCAACAACACTCAAGAAGCTCAACACCATCCAAGACAAGGCAGCCTGCTTGATTGCTCCCCCTTCCACAATTATTCACACCCTCCACCACCCATCTACAAGATGCACTGCAGTAACTCACCAAGGCTCCTTTGACAACACCTTCCAAACACACTCCCATCTAGAAGGACACAAGCAGCAGACACCTGGGAATCTCACCACCTGGAGGTTCCCCTCCAAGTCACTTGCCACCCTGACTTGGAAATATGTTGGCGTTCCATCGCTGTTGCTGGTGAAACATCCTGGAGCTCCCTCCCTAGCAGCACAGTGGATGTTCCTGCACCTCAAGGATAGCAGCGGTTCAAGAAGGCAACTGACCATCTCCTTCTGAAGGGCAACTAGGGATGGGCAATAAATGCTGGCCTAACCAGTGATGTCTACATCCCATAAAAATTAATTTAATAATGTGTGAAAACATCCCAAGGCACTTTTCAGGAGCATGAAATGACAAAATTCAACACAGAGTTGCCTCAGTGGATATTAGGACAGATGGCAAAAAAGCTTGGTCAAAGAGATACATTTTAAGATGCACCTTGAAGAAGGAAAGGCAGGGAGCGATTTAGGAGGGATTCGAGAGCCTATGACCTTGGCATCTGAAGGTACAGTGATCAATGGTGGAGCAATTAAAATTGGGGAGGGCAGAATTAGGTGAGTATAGATATCTAAGACAACAAACCTTGATGTTGTCTATCTTCACCAGATTTAATATAGGTGCCGCTTAAAGGACACCTTGGGCGAAATTCTCCCCCAACGGCGGGATGTCCGCCGACTGGCGCCAAAGCCGGCGCCAATCAGACGGGCATCGCGCTGGCCCAAACGTGCGGAAGGCGCCGCATCTTTGGCGGCCTAGCCCCAACATTGAGGGGCTAGGCCGACGCCGGAGGGATTTCCGCCCCGCCAGCTGGCGGAAATGCGGTGCATGCGCGGGAGCGTCAGCGGCCGCTGTCAGTTTCCCGCGCATGCACAGTGGGGAGAGTCTCTTCCGCCTCCGCCATGGTGGAGGCCGTAGCGGAGGCGGAAGGGAAAGAGTGCCCCCACGGCACAAGCCCGCCCGCGGATCGGTGGGCCCTGATCGCGGGCCAGGCCACCGTGGGGGCACCCCCCGGGGTCAGATCGCCCCGCGTCCCCCCCCAGGACCCCGGAGCCCGCCCATGCCGCCTGGTCCCGCCGGTAAATACCAGGTTTGATTTACGTCGGCGGGACAGGCAATTCCTGGGCGGGACTTCGGCCCATCCGGGCTGGAGAATCCAGTGGGGGTTCCCGCCAACCGACGCGGCCGGATTCCCGCCTCCGCCCAATCTCCGGGAGCGGAGACTTCGGCGGGGGCGGGATTCACGGCGGCCAACGGCCATTCTCCGACCCGGCGGGGGGTCGGAGAATGAACCCCCTTGTTTAAGCCATGTAATTTCAGCGACTCTGCAGCCAGGTTTGATTACCATTTGGAAATGGAGGTGAATGTCTCATGGGGCGAAATTCTCCGTTATCGGCGCAAAGTCCGCTGATCGGCGCCAAAAACGGCGCAAATCCGACCTCCATCACGCCGCCCGAAACGTCGCAAAGTCTCCGGCCCGGAATGGGCTAGCAGCAACGTGACGGGATCTGCGCTTGCCCACGTGCTTCACGCCGTGCGGCGTGACGGCTCATCAGGAGGCGCTGCTCCCCCCCCACACGACCGGAACACCAGACCGGAACACCCGACCGGTTGCCCGCCCGCCGCTCTGCCCCAAGGTTCCAGTCACGGGATGTGGAGGCGCTCCTGGACGCGGTGGAGCAGAGGAGGGACGCCCTGTATCCCGGGCACGGCCGCAGAGTTGCCCCACGCCACAGCCGGCGTCTGTGGAGGGAGGTGGCAGAGGCCGTCACCGCTGTGGCCCTGACACCACGGACAGGCACCCAGTGCCACAAGAAGGTGAACGACCTCGTCGGAGCAGCCAGGGTGAGCCTCCCCCCCTGCCCGATATCCATATCCCCCATATCCCCCTCCCCCATATCCCTCTCATCATATCCCCCATTTCCCCCTCCCACATATCCCCCACCCCCCATATCCCCCATATCCCCATATCCCCCTCCCCCATATCCCCCCTCCCCATATCCCCCCTCCCCCATATCCCCCCTCCCCCATAGCCCCATATCCCCCTCCCCATATCCCCCATATCCACCCTCCCCCATATCCCCCCTCCCCATATCCCCCCTCCCCATATCCCCCATATCCCCCCTCCCCCATATCCCCCATATCCCCCCTCCCCATATCCCCCATATCCCCCTCCCCCATATCTCCCCTCCCCCATATCCCCCCTCCCCATATCCCCCTCCCCAATATCCCCCATATACCCCCTCCCCCATATCTCCCCTCCCCCATAGCCCCCCTCCCCATATCCCCCCTCCCCATATCCCCCATATCCCCCTCCCCCATATCCCCCTCCCCCATATCCCCCCTCCCCCATATCCCCCCTCCCCCATATCCCCCATATCCCCCCTCCCCCATATCCCCCATATCCCCCCTCCCCCATATCCGCCTTCCCCCATTTCCCCAAGTGAATCCAGCCCTAACCTTAACCTCTGCAATACACGCGCAACCGATGGCGTGCATTCATATACCTGTCTAACACTGTTGCCTTTTACCCCTGCCCCCGCCCCCCCACCCCCCACAGGAGAAACGCGCACAAAACACCAGGGAGCATGTGAGAACTGGAGGAGGCCCTGCTGATGCGAGGCCACTGACCGAACACGAGGAAAGGGCCCTGGAACTGGCTGGCGGACCTGAGGACCGGGAGGTTGCTGATGCAGAGGTCGGGGGCGTACTAGCAAATGAGCCACCGACAGCCTGTCCCCATATCCCCCCTCCCCTATATCCCCCTCCCCCATATCACCTTATCACTGCCTGCGTGTCTAACCATGCATGCTTCATTGTGTATCGCAGGAGCAAACGTCGAGGCACCCATCCCTGCAGATGCAGACCGCCCGCATGATGCCCCTCGGAGGTCACGGGAGACGGAGAGACCCGGACCCTACGGCATGCGATGCCCGCAGGATGTCACTTGGAGACCACTGGAGACGGAGAGACCTGGACCCTCCGGCATGCGACGCCCGCAGGATGTCCCTTGGAGACCACTGAAGACGGAGAGACCTGGAGCAACAGGGAGACGACACCCCCGTCTCGTGCGGGTGTGGCGACGCAGGCGTCTGCCACCCAGCGACGAGAGGGGCAGCCACAGGCCCTCATCACAGCCGAGCCAGGACACCACTACCCAGAACACCACTACCCAGGACACCCCTACCCAGGACACCACTACCCAGGACACCCCTACCCAGGACACCCCTACCCGGGACAGCACTACCCAGGAAAACGAAATACTGGACAGTGAAACAGATTGGATGGGTGGAGACGAACCGCCACCCCAAAGTGCCATGGACTCAGAGTGGGACGAAGAGCACGACACAACGCCACTGCTGTCACCAACACCCTCCACCATCGCAGAAACACTCACCTCGGTTGGGCACTTTACTGATGAGGCGCCTGCTACACTCACTGGTGCGCACAACACAGCCGTCCCGGTACAGCAGGTGGAGGTAGGAGCAGCAGAGGGGCCGAGCGGTCGGAGCGCGGCCCAGCCCAAGTGAACATCTGCCGCCCAGATGGATCCCGGGTTCCTGGAGTTTCCACACCCACACATAGATCCGATGCAACCACCGACCCGGAGACGAGCGAAGAGGGTGACGACCGGCTTGCGGCGGCTGCAGTCGCAGGTGGAGGAGTCCACCCGCGTCCAGGAGCTGGAAGTGGTGCTGGTCATGCGTGCCACCCAGGCCGACACCGCACGAAATTCTCCGTTATTGGCGCGCCGACCGGTGCCAAAAACGGCACAAATCCCACCTGCATCACGCCGCCCCAAACGTCGCTAAGTCACCGGCCCGGAATGGGCTAGCAGCGATGTGACGCTATCCGCGCTGGCTCACGTGGTTCACGCCGTGCGGCGTCATGCACGCCGCACGACGTGACGGCTCAAAAGACGTGCTGCTCCCCCCACCCGACCAGAAGACCCGACCGGATGGCCGCCCGCCGCTCAGCCCCGAGGTTCCAGTCCCGCGACATTGAGACGCTCCTGGACGCAGTGGAGCAGAGGAGGGAGGCCCTGTATCCTGGACGCGGCCGCAGAGTGGCCCCATGTTACAGAGATAGAGGAGGGAGGCCCTGTATCCTGGACGCGGCCGCAGAGTGGCCCCACGCCACAGCCGGCGTCTGTGGAGGGAGGTGGCAGAGGCCGTCTGCGCTGTGGCCCTGACACCACTGACAGGCACCCAGTGCCACAAGAAGGTGAACGGCCTCGTCAGGGAAGCCAGGGTGAGACCCCCCCCCTGCCTGATATCCATATCCCCCATCCCCATATCCCCCATATCCCCCTCCCCATATCCCCCCTCCCCCATATCCCCCGTATCGCCCCCTCCCCCATATCCCCCTCCCCATATCCCCCCTCCCCCATATCCCCCATATCCTCCCTCCCCCATATCCCCTTCCCCATATACCCCCTCCCCCATATCCCGCATATCCCCCCTCCCACATATCCCCCCTCCCCATATCCCCCTTATCCCCCTCCCCCATATCCCCCCTCCCCATATCCCCCATATCCCCCCTCATCTCCCCTCCCCATATCCCCCTCCCCCATATCCCCCCTCCCCATATCCCCTCCCCATATCCCCCATATCCCCTCTCCCCCATATCCCCCCTCCCCAAATCCCCCTTCCCCATATCCCCCCTCCCCCATATCCCCATAACCCCCCTCCCCCATATGCCCCTCCCCATATACCCCTTCCCCATATCCCCCTCCCCATATCCCCCCTCCCCATATCCCCCTCCTTCATATCCCCCTCCCCATATCCTCCCTCCCCATATCCCCCCTCCCCCATATCCCCCCTCCCCCATATCCCCCCTCCCCATATCCCCCCTCCCCATATCCCCCCTCCCCCATATCACCCTCCCCCATATCCCCTCCCCCATATCCCCCCTCCCCATATCCCCCTCCCCATATCCCCCAAATCCCCCTCCCCATATCCCCCTCCCCCATATCCTCCATATCCCCCCTCCCCCATATCCCCATATCCCCCCTCCCCATATCTCACCTCCCCCATATCCCCCCTCCCCATATTCCCCCTCCCCATATCCCCCCTCCCCCATATCCACCTTCCCCCATTTCCCCAAGTGAATCCAGCCCTAACCTTAACCTCTGCAATACACGCGCAACCGATGACGTGCATTCATATACCTGTCTAACCCTGTTGCCTTTTACCCCTGCCACCACCCCCCACAGGAGAAGCACGCGCACAACACCAGGGAGCATGTGAGGACTGGAGGAGGCCCAGCTGATGAGAGGCCACTGACCGAACATGAGGGAAGGGCCCTGGAACTGGCTGGCGGACCTGAGGACCGGGAGGTTGCTGATGCAGAGGTCGGGGGCCCACCAGCAAGTGAGCCACCGACAGCCCGTCCCCATATCCCCCTTCCCCATATCCCCCCTCCCCCATATCCCCCGTCCCCCATATCACCTAATCACTGACTGCGTGTCTAACCATGCATGCTTCATTGTGTATCGCAGGAGCAAACGTTGAGGCACCCATCCCCGCAGATGCAGACCGCCCGCATGATGACCCTCGGAGACCACGGGAGACGGAGACACCCGGACCCTCTGGCATGCGACGCCCGAACGATGCCCCTCGGAGACCACGGGAGACGGAGCGACCTGGAGCAACAGGGAGACGGCGCCCCCGTCTCATGCGGGTGCGGCGACGCAGGCGTGTGCCACCCAGCGACGAGAGGGGCAGCCACAGGCCTCTGTCACAGCCGAGCCACGAAACCACAACCCAGGACACCCCTACCCAGGACACCCCTACCCAGGAAACTGAAATACCGGACAGTGACACAGAGTGGATGGGCGGAGATGAACCGCCACCCCAAAGTGCCATGGACTCAGAGTCGGACGATGCGCACGACACAACGCCACTGCTGTCACCAACACCCTCCACCATCGCAGAGACGCTCACCTCGGTTGGGCACTTTAGTGATGAGGCGTCTGGTCCACTCACTGGTGCGCACAACACAGCCGTCCCGGTACAGCAGGTGGAGGTAGGAGCAGCAGACGGGCCGGGCGATTGGAGGGCAGCCCGGCGCAAGCGAACATCTGCCGCCCAGATGGATCCCGGGTCCCTCGAGTTACCACACCCACCCATAGGTCCGATGCAACCTCCGAACCTGAGACGAGCGAAGAGGGTGACGGCCAGCTTGCGGCGGCTGCAGTCGCAGGTGGAGGAGTCCACCCGTGTCCAGGAGCTGGCAGTGGTGCCGGTCATGCGTGCCACCCAGGCTGACACCGCACGGGTGGCATCCGCGGTGGAGGCAATGGGTGCGACGGTGTCAGACATGGGGAGCGGTTTGCGAGGCCTGGGGCTTTCCGTGCAGGCGGCGTCTGTGGCCCAGGACATGGCTGCCCTCTCACAGGAGGCCATGAGCCAGCGCCAGCGGCAGATGGCAGAGGGGCTCAACTCCGTGGCACAGTCTCTGAAGGCCATGGCCCAGTCTCTGCAGGCCATGGCCCAGTCTCAGCGGTCCATAGCCCAATCTCTGCAGGCCATGGCCCAGTCTCAGCAGGCCCTGGCCCAGTCTCAGCAGGCCATCGCTGAGGGCATCGGCGCCATTGGCCATGTGCGAGCCGGCGTCGCACTGTCACAGACAGGGATTGCCAACCCCCTGAGCTCCATGGCTGGAAACCTGCAGACCCCTGTCGATATCAGCACAGGCCTCCAGGACTGGCAGCGCCAGATGTCGGGGGGGCATCGGATGGCCAGTCCTTTCGCATCCCCCACCCATGTTGAGGCATGGGGGCCATCGGGCACCCCGAGGGAGGAGGAGGTGCTGTGGTCCGTCCCGGGTCCCCCTGTAGGTGAGGTCCGGGAACACCGCGACACCTCGGACTCCCCCCCTTCCGTCCCAGGTGCAAGGGGTGGGCAACAGGCAGGACAGGCTGGCAGCTCACCATCCCAGTCGCCCGGGCCGCAGCCTGGCCCATCTAGGCCAGGGCGCCCCAGGGAACGGCTGCCAAAGGGATCCCGTGTCAGAGGGCAGGAATCACAGGTGTCCACCTCCAGTTCTGCTGTACCGTCTGGGGAACCACCTAGACGTAGTCAAAGGGCCTGTAAGGCCAAACAATTAGACACTGAGTAAGTTGGCACGGGTGCAGGGCACAGATGAGTTTTAGGGGCTAGGGCACATGCATGAACTCCCTTCGTTATTAAAGTCAATGTTACACCTACAGAAGCGGCCTTTGTGCTCTGTCCAAAGCGTGCCGGGGGTGTCATGTACGTTGAGCGCAAGTGTGTGTGTGAGGGGTGGTCTTACCTCAGCCCCAGGTGAGTCTGCCCCCTTCCCCCTGGGCCGCCATCAACATCCCCCCGGGCAGAGGACGGGACCGTGCGTTGCAGTGTCACAGCCGCATGCAGGGATGGTCCGGGTGGATGGTGGTACTGTGGCCATGGGTCAGACATAGTCCAACGATGTGGAGCCAGGAGCTCATCGCAGGGCGGGTTGTCATCATCCTCCATGGCCTGCAATAGACACGCGTCCACCGGCAACTGTGTGAGCCCGGCCATTGTGCCGCAGGTGGATCGGCAATGGGGGGGTGGTGTACATGCGGGTGGAGTGAGTGGGGTTGGGGAGGGGGGTGAGGATGCTGGGTGGGTGGATGGGTGGGGGGTGTGGGTGGTCGGGTGTTGCCATGGTATGTGGTCTGTGGCCATACTATCCGATTCCCACGCCCATCTAGTCAGTGAAGCGGGCGGCTATCAGCCTGTCCCGTGCCCAATGGCCCAGCCGGTAACGGTGGACAGCCACCCGCCCGTGTCTAGCCCGTCTGCCCTGACCATTGCCCCCATCCCCCTCATCTGGGAGGACTGCGCCTCTTCCTGCTGCTCCTCCACTCCGCCCTCCTCTGCCTGCGGCACATCGCCCCTCTGCTGGGTTATATTGTGCAGGACGCAGCACACCACATTAATGCGGCCGACCCTATCTGACCGATACTGGAGGGCGCCCCCAGAGAGGTCCAGGCACCTGAAACGCATCTTCAGCAAGCCAAAGCACCTCTCTATCACTCCCCTTGTCGCTACATGGGCATCATTGTAGCGGTTCTCCGCCTCATTGCGTGGCCTCCGTACAGGCGTCATCAGCCACGATCGCAATGGGT